>NC_136057.1:532185511-533510965 GCF_964261635.1 Lissotriton helveticus | reverse complement strand
CATAAGTAAGATTGTTAGCGCTCTAGTTGTTCTTTAGAACACTCTGGGACATTCTGTCATTGGGCTATACTTGGGCTACATCTGGGTGATATTTGGGCTACATTTGGGCTCTTTTGTCTCTGGTGGCCATCTTGGGAGACTGCATGTCAGAATGTTTTAATGAAATAGAAGAGGATTTGAGTAGTCACTCAAAATGTGCCCTAATTTTTCTTTCTGCAGCACTAATCATACGTTCTATGGCAAAATATACCCCCTCATTTTGTTCCTTTTTAAATTAAATGTTTTAAGAGTTACCACTTTATTCCAATCAAGATGGCCCACTTGACAAATCCCCCCAAAACTTTCAGGGAAGGAGCAGAGCGGAGCGGAGCCGGCCATCTTCTTTGAGAAATTCGCGAAGATTCGTCCACCGGCACCAAAGTTATTTCAAATAGAATGTTGTGGATTTCCTTTCGAAACTAGGTCCTAACTATAACTACCTACTGGCGACAGCCAGTAGATAATATATATATATATATATATATATATATATATATATATGTATATATACATATATATATATAATATATATATTCATCCACTGGCAATATCCGTGTGCTATCTCGCACAAACAGCACCACGGATTCAGATATTCGCTGATGCCAAAATGAGTGATTTATTTTCAAAATGAAAGGGTGATGCCTCTGACGCATTTCAGACACAGGCTGTGTCCTTGATCACATAACGAACATATACAAAAGCGGGAATTTAAAGAGAACATACACCTTCCGGTAACGTGATTAGTATGCAACTGGACATTGGAAACATACTATACATTAATGTCTACCATTTTACAGGTAATCTGAACACATTTGTCGGCCCTGCGAGAATTGATTCTACTTTCTTAAACAATGAAAAATGGGGGCATCCTGGATAATGAATAGATGGAAGGAATAAAGTGCACAGTGCATGTTATAAAACAGTACATGTTATAAAATAGTACATGTTATAAAGCAGTTGGTGCATGCATATTGATTAATAAAATATTTGATACATACAAATACATAAATAATAAACAGGAAAATTACTTAATAGTCCTCTAAATGCTAAAAATATTAAATACCTGTATTAGTAGAACAAAAAAATCTCATTTAGTATGAACACTGCACCTTCCCAATGCGCTATTCCTATTGTATCAAACTTCAATTGTTAATCTTAATAGATATGTGTGTCAACAATACGCCTATACTTTCCATATAAAGTGCAATAAGTATTTATTATCTATATTGTCGTCACTTCAATATTTCATATGTGCCATTTATTACAAGGGCAAATTCACAGAGAAAGGCAGGGCCTTATTAAATATGCTTAAAAAAACATATGGGATCATATGGTGGCAGTTTCATCTGTATATACTAAAATAATAATACAAGAATGTTAACTCTTACTGGGTACCAATACCTTATGTCAACATTCTGTAAATTCCTATATTAAAAATATTACATCAGATTTGTTTCATATCTGCATTGCCAGCAAAATGGACCTGTTCATCCATGATGTTATAAATTGGAATCTTACTGAATAAAAGAAGGTGTATCTAGGTGTTATTTTGAAATTTTATCGGATCAAACTCACATATGGTCTCAGCACCAGCCTTACATAAAAATTCTATAAATCCTCTCCGACATTTAACCCTAATGGGGACTTAGTATCCAGCTCTATGATATACTTGGACTCAAACTGGCACCGCTGTCATTCCCGATTGCCACCTCTTTTATTGAGGGATACTGCGTCAATGACAAAATATTGCAAACATGTACAGCTTTAAAGTGTCTGGCGACGGGATATGCTGGGTAAGAATTCCTTATCGCACGGAGATGCTGCAGAATGCGCAAGTGTACTTGTAGCTTAGTGCTTCCCACAAAGCACAAACCGCAGCTACACCTGAGCACATACACTGCATGATCGGTCCTACATGTGTAATGTTCTCTTATTGCAAACGATTTCTCTGAAAAGAGTGATTTGTATGTGGAGGTATTAATGCCAAATTTGCAAGCTCTGTATGAGCTGCACCTGAAGAACCCTTTTCTGGTTGAAAGTCAATTTTATGTTTTTATCGTTACGGTGATGTTCTTAACCAAATAAATTTTCAAAGAGTATGCCTTGCGAAATGTAACGGGGGACTTTTTGGGGAGAACCTTTCTTAACGCAGCATCTGTCAAACTATCGCTCACTGTTTCTGAATAATGGCTTTGATAGTTTTGGCTTTCTCCTAGCTATGTCCAATTTCTTGGAATTGTACCCTCTCGCATCAAGCCTTTTTTATTTTGATGGTATTCTCTGGTTTCTACTGTACTACATGCCCTGTGAATACGCAAAAATTCCCCATAGGGAATAATGGCAATGGTGTGCTGTGGTTGGAAACTCCCTGCATGTAAGACTGAGTTCCCTAATGTTGGTTTCCAAAATATATAAAACATATTTAAACGTTTTAGAAACAATTAGTGACTGGATGATGTCATCAGTGATGTCATTTGAGATGTCATCAGTGATGACATCAGTGATGTCACTGCCTATGTCATTATTGATGATATGTGATGTCATCAGCAGTGCATTACGGGGGCGCGAGTTATAGTTAGCTCAACTAACTATAACAGCCGAATTTCTCTGGTTTTGTACAAATGTAATGTCCATCACTATAACGCCCCTGAAATCTATATTTTTTCAGTGACTATATATATATATATATATATATATATATATATATTAATTCCGTTTTTTTCCTGTGAGCAAGGTCTCCGTAAAGACCGAGACGCGTAAGGTGTTGCTGGCTTGCTGAAATAATGATATAAACGGAAAGAATCCTCACAAAGTGTGCGATTAATTTGGTAAAGACCCGAGAGTGCACGAAGAAAAAAAAAAATCGGTATTTACCGATTCATTAAATACCGAATCGTTATTTCCCATTGATTCCTATGGGCTGTGAAGCCCATAGGAATCAATGGGAAATATCGATTCGGTATTTACCGAATCGTTAAATACCGAATGTTGCAAGGGTGTAGGGGGTGTCACTTTGACACCCTCTAGCACCCCAAGTAAAGGCATGTGTGACATGTGGCACACATACATGCCCTAAGGGCATGTCTCTGTGTCACAAAGCACAGCGTGCATGCACAGATGTGCATGCACACCTGGATTCGGTATTTTACCACACAATAGGATTGTGTGGTAAAATACTGACTCTTAAGGGCCTGTGGCACTCTCAGGAGTGTCACCTACATTTGGATTTACCGAATCGGTAAAATTACCGATTCGGTATTTTACAGAATCAGTAAATTTACCGAATCGGTAAATTTACCGATTCTGTAAAATAATGGCCCCTACATCTGAAAATCCAAATACCGGTCAGTAACGGCCGAATCCGGCCGTTACCGACCGGTATTAGGGCTCCTACATCTGGCCCCTGGTCCCTCAGTCCACAGGACGGATTTCAAAGGAGAGCACTCAAAGTCACTCCAGCGTGGCTAGCCATATTTATTCACAGCATTGCAGATAATAAACAAGGGTTACAAACGCGTTTCGGCATTGCTGCCTTCGTCAGTGTAATCCATTGCATTTTTTTCAGTGATTTAAATAAAATTCATTGTGACTTCCTGTCACGTGCATTAAAAGTAAAAATAAAAACCGGCACATTTCATACAATTCCATCATTGGAAAGGGCGGCCATCTTATAATGGTGAATAATGCGCTAACATAATCACAAAGTGCGATGTAAATACATTCATCTATACCTTCAAGCGCTTTCATAGATCATTTAGGACTACAGTGATGAATTCATTAGTGATGCTAGTTAGTATGCCAATATAACATTGTATGACATATTATTGGTCGCCTATCACTTTCAGTGGCGTTATGTCGCACAGCTCTCCTAGTCACTCCCTTGAATGAACAGCTTACTTTCGAATTTGGAAGTGGTAACTGGTTTAGGTGGTTCACGGATATCTGAACTGGGGGTCTTATTTATTTACGGGCTTGGTATGGAATAAAGAACATTATGTCCAAATCAAACGAGAAAAGCACATGGACAGTATTATAGCCTTTAACAAACTGATCACAAAATGGAAGGATGATGGAATTTTGGATTTTAGAGACTGGAAGAACCTGAAATGTGAACATCCGCAAATAGCCACGTTCTACCACCTACCTAAGGTGCACAAAAGCAAAGTGTGGCCCCCTGGAAGACTAATCGTGTCTGCGAAGAACAGTTTATTAGAAAATACCTCTACCTATATTGACAGCTTCATTTCTCCATTTGTGAAGGATCTCAGTTCGTACCTGAGGTATACGAAAGACTTTTTAGGAATCATACAGGGTGTGAAATGGGAGGAAGACATGATTTTAATCACACTGGACATCGCAAGCCTATACATCTCGATCAGACACGAGGATGGACTGTTGGCAATGAAAAGTTTCCTAGAGAAAAGGGCTCTTAAATTCCGCAGACACAACAGGATGTTGCTTGAACTAACAGACTTCTGCCTGAGAAAGAATATCTTTCTATTCTCAGGACAGCTCTACCTACAACTCCAGGGGACCGCGATGGGCACATGCTTCACCCCCAGCTACGCGAATCTTTTCGTGGGCTGGTGGGAGAAGCACGTGGCCTGGGCGGGGAGGAATGAGCGATGGATGGACCACATTATAGTGTGGACTCGCTATATCGACGATTTGTTCGTGGTATGGCGGGGTCCACATGATGAAGCTGAGGAGTACATTAGGGGTTTAAACATCAACAACCTAAACCTTAGCTTCACAAGCAATATCAGCAAAAAGGAGGTCTTCTACCTAGACCTTCGAGTCTATGTTGAGGACAATACCATCCAGACTGCAGTATATCGCAAACCCACAGCGGGCAATACCATCCTACACTCAGGAAGCTATCAGCCGTGAAGTGTGATCAATAATATCCCACTGGGAGAGTTTTTGCGTATGAAGCGAAACTGCTCGACAGATAAGGAATTTGAGAAAGCAAGAGGAGAGTCCAGGAAGAGATTTAGTCAGAGGGGATACTGCAAAGGAGTCCTAAATCAAGCTGAAATAAGAAGCAATGCAGTGTGGAGAAATTACCTACTCATTGACAAACTAAGATCAGGCGAATCAAAAGTCAGAATGATCACAAGTTACTCAGAAAAATCAGCAGAAGTTTTCAATATCATGAAAAAGAACTGGAAGATTCTGAAGACAGATAGTGTGATAGGTAAAACACTACCAGACTATCCCCTAATATCATACAGGAAAGGGAACTCATTTAAGGAGCATCTCCTCAATAGTCACTATGAGTGTAAGAGTAGGAAGAAACCGTCAGTGGTGGGCTTTTATCCATGCATGAAATGCAAGGCTTGTAAAAACTCGCATAAGGTCAAGGAATACCAAATACCTGGGAAAACGAACAAAACCCAAATATCCAAATTGCTAAATTGCAACTCGGAATATACTGTGTATTGCTTGATGTGCCCCTGTGGGAAGAAATACATAGGGAGCACAATCAAACAAACCAAGTTAAGGGTTCTTGAGCATATGAGAGCCATCACCACGAAAGACCAGAGCTACCCAGTGGCTCGGCATTTGGAAGAGATGCACAAAAGCAATAGCAACTTACTGACCTTCTTTGCACTGGACCAATTGGTCAAAACTGAGAGAGGGGGAGACTGGGTAAGAAAATTGCGAACCCTGGAATCCAGGTTCATCATCCTACTCCAGACTAATACCCCAGGAGGTATGAACAATGAAGAAGAAATGTGGACTCATATCTAATATATTGTCCACTTTATCTATTGGGGGGAGATGGAAATTTAGAAAGAGAAAAATAATCCATCCCCAAGACCAAAGTACCTGCCAAATATCAGCTTGAATATAGATAAGCCCATTCAGGGCTTGATTGAAAGGGCCATACCAAGCCCGTAAATAAATAAGACCCCCAGTTCAGATATCCGTGAACTACCTAAGCCAGTTCCCACTTCCAAATTCGAAAGTAAGCTGTTCATTCAAGGGAGTGACTAGGAAAGCTGTGCGACATAATGGCACTGAAAAGTGATAGGCGACCAATAATATGTCATACAATGTTATATTGGCATACTAACTAGCATCACTAATGAATTCATCACTGTAGTCACTAAATGATCTATGAAAGCGCTTGAAGGTATAGATGAATGTATTTACATCGTACTTTGTGATTATGTTAGCGCATTATTCACCATTATAAGATGGCCGCCATTTCCAATGATGGAATTGTATGAAATGTGCCGTTTTTTATTTTTACTTTTAATGCACGTGACAGGAAGTCACAATGAATTTTATTTAAATCACTGAAAAAAATGCAATGGATTACACTGACGAAGGCGGCAACGCCGAAACGCGTTTGTAACCCTTGTTTATTATCTGCAATGCTGTGAATAAATATGGCTAGCCACGCTGGAGTGACTTTGATTGCTCTTCTTTGAAATCCGTCCCATGGACTGAGGGACTAAGTGTTGGGAAAATATATATATATATATATATATATATATCTCGCTCGGCTTCGAAAATAATCTGGTTTTCAAAGAACTGCACTCGTAAATCCAGTAAGGTACTCACACCACCAGGTTTATTAAGTCAGAAACAACAGACGCGTTTCAGCCTAAAGCCTTCGTCAGTGTTGATAGCACTGCTTGTGCTGACTCTGTTTTACATGCATTGCTTCCTGTTAACAGACAATGATGACGGACTACAGATGTGTGTCACGTATAGGCGCCATATTATTTTATCTTCATTCACATTTATTATTGGCACATCCACTCGTGTTATCTCTGGAGATTCCTTTACCGGTTTTATAAGCGTGGGTAGGCAAATATTCACCGTTTGTAATTCTACTGATTATATTTTACAGCAAGGAGTAATGAGACTGATGATTTTTTATTCAGCACAACCAAAGCTTCCAAAATGTTTTTTAAAGACCCTTCCTTAAACAGAATTACACCCAGTAGACTGCATGACATTGTCGGGTTTGCATTTTCTCCTACAGTCAGTAAAGATGGAGAGTTCGTTTTGGGGCTTTACCCTGCCACAATATCCGATATTCCCAGTGCTCAGAACTGATCATCCTTGTGCTACAGGGTACACAGGTCGATACAGCAATACTGTCAGCCTATAGGCAACCTTCAGCCTATAACCTTGAGGATAATAAGATATCACACCCATGTTGCTGTGAATTCACCAATAATCTTCCTAAACCTGTCACATGCCTATGACCTGTTTTTGCCACTTGGCTCCATTTTTAATACTTCTCCTTACAATCAACTCTGTATTAGTGCACTCTTGCTATGGACGTTGCCATGCATTGTCCCTTCTGCCCACATGGTGAATAATCATAATCTCAACTACATGATAATCAGCAGAATAATTTTTAGTATCCATATGCCACGTGTTCTGCTGGTGTTCTGAGGTGGCATTGATGTGGCAGGAAGTGATTTGCTTAGTTCCCAAAACTAAACTAAACTAAACCCCTAAACCAAAAAAAAAATAAAACAAACTAATGGCAGAGTACTCAATGTTATCTCACAGTTTTTATGACAACATTATACCAGATAATGTCACTTTGTGTTTCCTGTGCACACCACTTTGAAAAGTATATTACTTTCAGAAGGCCTGGTACATTTTTCAAATAATCTTCATCATTTGACTTTGTCTGGGACATTTTAACAATTCGTCTTTGCATGTTTGCTATTAAGTAACCTTCATCATAAAGGAAGCAGTCAGACATTTTCTTATCAGAGATGGTGTCATTTTGTCTTCTTAATAAGCATTTACTGTTCTGATCTCAAAATCTAATGTCTGCTTCATAAACTGTTTCTTTAATAATCATTGTGATTAATTCATATGCTGCCTGAAAGTAAAGCAGCAGGTAATCAAAAAGAAAGAACATTTCAATCTAGGGAACATTGTGTAACAGGATGGAAAACCAATGTCAAACAAATACAAACGAAGTATTTAGATGATTTGCACAATATTAGAAATAATATGATTACAGTATACTTTCAACTTTGACTAAACAGTAATACAATGAATTGCATTAATGTTCTGTACAGTACACATCAGTTATGTATTAGGTTTGAAGCACTTCAAATGACTTCAACCCTTAGTTTATAGATCAGGCCCACCGGTATCCACATGTAGTGCGTGAGATCAAAGGCCCTTCCATTTATTTCAACCTCTGAATTATAGCTCAGTCCCAACAAGAAAACACCTCTGGTGTAACCCATATACCCATTGTAGGAAACTGGCTTTTTGTTCCAGTACCCCCCTACTTTTTTGCCTGTATTGGATACAACATTGTACTGGGTTCCTGCTAACCAGGTCCCCACTACCAGTGTTCTTTTCCTAAAGATTTACAATTGTTCCCAAATTGACAAAACCTTTAACACCCTCAGGACGTCCTAAATAAATGGTACCTTGGTACCTGGGCCCTGAGGTACTAAAGATGGTACCTAAGGGCTGCAGCACAAGCTGTGCCCCCAAAGGGACCCCTTACCAAGCACCTGCAAGTCTTCCATTGCAGGCTGAGTGTCTTGGTGCAATCAAAAATGAAAACACAACACGTCATACATCCCTGTGTGCCATGCCCTAACACTGCATGTAATATTTGTATGTCACCCCTACAGTAGACCTTACAGCTCTAAGGCAGGGTGCTTAATATTACATATTAGGGCATTCTTACGTGAGCAGATATGCCCCAGTGCTGGTCAGTCCTAAGGACCAGGGAACCCATTTCAAAACATGTCCTGGATACTGGTGAACACAAGATCCTCAGATACATAATGGCTTCACTGAAAATATGGATGTTTGGTATCAAACATCTCATATTGGTAAACCCACAATGATGCCAGTGTTGGATTTATCAATACATACACCTAAAGGGCACCTTAGAGGTGCCCCCTGAAATCCTACTAGCTTCTGGTGTGCTTACTGACTGGATTCTGCCAGCCTACCACCTGAGACACTGTTTTAACCTCCTAGCTTGAGAGCATTGGCTCTCAGGAGGTCCAGAACATCTGGGGAGAGTCTGTAACACACCCTCCCTCAGAATGACCTGCTAATTAGCCGCCTTTGACTCCCAAGCTTCAAAAAAGTCGCTGCCTTTGGAATGCAAATCTGGTTCCTAAGAAGAGAGAGGACACCAAAGAGACACTTAAGCTGATAAGACTGTAGAGAGTACCTAACTTGGCCCCAGCCCCGCCTCCCCCTCCCAGCCTGACTGTAGCCCTCATCGAAAACTGTGCCAAAGTATACTCGTCCTGTAGCTGTTGCCTCCAGAGATCTGGAAAGGCTGCCTGCCTTTGAAAAATGACCGAAGACCTCCTGTGAACAGTGGATTCTGAACAAACTTCAAAAGAAAACTCTGTTAGTATTGTATTGCACTCGCACTTTGTAAATTTTTTCTAAAACGATCAATTGTGATTTTCTTTTTTTCTTGGATGTTAAATGGAATATTGTACTGTATTTGCACTGTAATTGGCAAGGAGCCAGTAAGGTGAACCCTATTAGGAATGACATATCCAGGATAAATATGACATATTGCACTTTATATTTTACATTGTTTATTGTTGGAAATGTATATGTATAATAAAATGCTTATGGGCTAAATCGTCTTACAGTTCTGCCCTTTTTTTTGTACCCTCTATGTTAATATTTAAAAAAATAAAATGACTCAATGCAGGAAAAAAAACAAAGCTGCTGCTCTGTTTTGCATCAAAGGGAGATAGAGAGCAGTGCCATACCTACTAAGATGTGGCTTTGTTTTTCTCTTCCCCAGAGCTGGTACACTTTAGGCTGTCATGCGAGAATGCAGACACTCTTACAGTAGAAGAGCGTGTGAGTTCTGTAAAACATAGGACTTTTAGTGAAAAGGTACAATTCCAGTATTAAAACTAAGCTTTATTACTTCTTTTTCTTTCTATATAAATAGGGATCTGAATTGAAAAGACAGGGAGATTGCGTCAAAACACCCATGTACCACCTATGCTATGCCTTTCCAAAGCAAAGTAGTGCAAAGTAGCACATGAAGCTACTTTGCATTATTTAAGGTAGGTTTACACTACAAATCATGATTTGCTTTGGAAAGTAAATCCTGAAAAAATACTGTGTACTGTGTTTGCATCACCCAGTGTGGACAGACCTATCTACAAAAAGTCAAATCTAGATCCAGGGGATTTAGCTAACTATTGTCCCATTATTTTACTTCCAGTATGGCAAAAATTAAGTTAATAAGCTACTAGATGAGGCTCAGGTTGGCTTTTGTCCTTCCTGCAGGGCCGAAATTGCCTTGATGTCAGTGGTGGATGACAGCTGAAAATAATTAATTGTTTGTCAACATGCTCAACTTGTGGGCATCAATCAAAACTCCAGATCATATCACCATGTATATAAACTTATATCATGAGAAGTTGATAACACAACTCCTGTATGTTTTTCATCAGTTGTGAAAAACCAGTGACAAAGATTGTTCCTGGTTAATTTTATTTCTGAGTCTCGCTCAATAAACACTGTAGTCTTACAGGGATTCAATCTTTTTCTCAATTTCTCTTTAATATTTGCCTGCTCCATCTGATGAGTCTGATCCAATCTTTCAGCTGTAACATTTTACTCAAACAATATGATAACCAGATAATTTTCAGATTTGGTATCTCTACATCTGATATATTACTCAATGGGTTTCTAAGTCAAGTCAAAATTTGGATGGATCAAAGCTGCCTCAAAATTATCACCAACAAAACTGAGATATTACTTGTCGATAAAAATCATGCGGAATGGACTACTTCTTTTTGGCCTGCATACTGTGGCAGCACACCACTTCTGTCACAAATGTGGGGGTTACGTTAAATCATTATTATGGACAAAAAAATACCTGCAGTAGTCTCCTGCTGTACCTATAACAATGAGGCATATTCTTCCACCTATTTTCACAAACAACCAAAAACCTGTGATTGTCATTATGATTATTAAATGATCATCAAGATTATTGGAATTGCTTTAATCTGAGAATTTTTAAAAGCTCTATTGCCATGTTAGAAATAATTCAGACTTAAGTAGCAAGAATGGTTACAATGTCTCTTTATTTTTCATAAGCTAATCCTCTTTTGGTTAACCTTTCATTGGTTACCTGAAGAAAGCTGTCTCTCCTTAAAGATATTATGCCTGATTCACAAATCCATGTATGTCTACGCTACTCAGCTCTAAAATTCTGTTTTCCTACTCGTTGTCACTTGCTGGGATCTTCCTCCATGCAATTTCTACATCAACTGAATTTGCTTGCCTAACCATTTAAGTCTGCCTCTGCGAGGTTGTATATTCCTTGTCTGGAGTTTGAGTGACAGGGTTGGGGAATTCCAGGATACAGAATGAGTCAGCCCAGTGCTGAATAGAGAGATCTGCATCTAGATGAGAGGGAGGAATTGCACCTGGGACCTGAATAGGGCTGTGCCCACCCCCCACAGTGCAGGCTCCACCCCTGTGATGTGTCTGATGTCTCTGCCCTGCACACTGAAAGAAGAGAAGGAATACAGTCAACAAAGTGCTCCAGGACTGTACTTGCCTTCCACAATGCTGGCTCCACCTCCTCTGTGGCATCTGATGTGCCTGCCCTGCGCTGTGAAAGGAAAGGAGAAGTCTGGTAAACAGAGTGCTTCAGAACTGGTTTTGACTGGGCACAGGCCCCTCTCCCCTCAGAGAACAAAGGATTTTGGGGTTAAGTATTGGGACCCTGATCCCAAGAAATTAGATCACTTCTGGACTTACAAGACGAAACCTCTGCTGAGGAGAGGAACCTGAAGAAACTGAGAAGAGACTATACCCAAGCTGAAGTGCTGCTTCGGGGATTGGCCTGCAGTGGTTGCCTGACTGCCAAAGAGAGGAGAAAGAACTTTGTGTACTTTACTTTCAACTTGTGAAAAGATCTGGAAGGGCTTGGAAGAGAGCTTGCCTCCTGACCGAAGTCCCAGGACCAGTGGACTTCACCAGCCTTTGTGAATTGCTGCTGGAAACGCTGTTTCAGTGGCTACAGAGGCAGGGAGCTGTGACCAACTCTCACGACCGGCCCTGTGTCCTGTAGGCACCGCATCAAGCAACGTATACCTCGAACAACGCAAGCTCTGAACTCACCGACTCCGTCCTGACGCCGTCACCGAGCCGTTGCCTGCATCACGACTGGTGGACACCGCAACGTGCAACGCCTTGCTACACCGACTCGTACTAGTCTGACCGGCGCGGTCACTGCTGCTGACTCTGAGTCCTGTGAACACACCAGAGTTGGGCACCGCCTCGCCCGCTTTGCGAAGCACTGTCCGACTCGCCCCGCTGTCCGGACTGATTGACGCCAGCTCCCGAGCTCCGGCTCTGTCGCCGCACCACAAGCTGCTAGCACTGCATCGAAGCACCGTCCCACCCTGTAACACACGCCTTGGATCCACCGTCTCTGTCAGCGGGCCGCTTCCTGCACTGCATCGAGGGACAACGGGTCCTGCAACGCTTCTTTTCTGCACCGCGACGAACACCAGAACTGGCTCGCACATCCGTGCCGGCCGCCTCAAGTAAAAGGTACTGTGATTGAGTCTGTCGACATTTGAGTGGGCCCGTACCGACGCGGTCCGCTGGATTTGCTAGACTCTGTGCTATTTCAACTACGCTGTAGCCAGACTGGGCTACCGACTCGCACAGAACCTTGAATTTAGCCTTTTAACCAGAACTCTTGAAAGCTAATAGTACTGTGGATTCTTTTTGTCGTTTATTGGTCTTGTGGTAACTCTATATAAAATATACTTATTTTTGATACTACTGCAGATACACTAGAGAGTACTATTGAACAACTTAAACACTAACACTCTTCGTACTAGGCAAAAGTGATACAATTGTAAATTGCGTATTGCTGGAATTGGAGGTATTGAATTTCAAGGCTTTCTTATGGAACATACTGATATAAACAAGCACTGAGGTGGCAATACAGACATGAGAATAGCTGGTTAAAAAAAAATGTGAGGGTAAGTATGGATTTGTAGTAATTTATGCTTTAATATATATTATAGACCTATAAATAATTAATTAGAAGGACCTTTACCTACGTTCAGCATCTCCAAAACTGCCATTCATTCTCTCTAGTGTTTAATAACTGATTTTAAAGTGTTCATTTAAATATATGGGATTATTTTTCATTACAGGCACAAATGTTATTTGATCTAATATTTAAAAATGCATGAATGTGTGATCCTCTGGGCAGTGAGGCTCTTCAAATGATTTCCTTTTAAACATTTACATTTTATTTTTATTTTTGCCCACTTGCTTTTGCATCTCTCTTCATTGACATGAAGTGACATTCAAATTATTTTTAATATCAGTCAGTTTTAAGGAAATTATAAACACATTTGAAACACTCAAAGCAGTCAATGACTTCATCATTTCACTAGCTTGGAACACTTTAAATATTCAATACAAAGAAATGAAAAAGACTATTTGTGGTACTCACTTATTTCAGGAACTTGTAGCAAAAGAGATAAGAACCATCTTCATGTACACATTCAAACCTTCTGCACAGACAAATGAATGTCTACAACTGTTTCTCCATCAGCATATCTCCGACTGCAGAATTATTCTATAAGCTTGGTGAAGTCCTTTTTTTGAGAAAAAATACTCTACAAATTTGATAGCATAATACCACATTCGAACTCTATGATGTTCAAATACAGCTCACATGTGGAGAAGGTGAAGTGATGTGTGGCTTGTCTCAGCCATTAGGTATGAACCTCTTAAGTAGATAGTAACCAGATAAGAGCCAATCTAAATGCCATGACATGCCATGTCCATATCACTCATTTGGTTTCCGGTGAAGGAGAGAGTACAATTTAAAACTCTTTGTATAGCACACAAATCTAGCCAAACAATCTCTTCAAACGTTTCCAAGTGTAGGAGTTTCCAAGGTTTATGGGATCAGCCTAGCAGAACCTACTCTTCGTATGTCATTAAAGAACCTACTCTTCGTATGTCATTACAGAACCTACTCTTCGTATGTCATTACAGGACAAATGTTCTTATGGAAACACCCCACCCCCTGTCTGACCCCACACTCTATTTATGAAGCGTAAACCTAGAGAACTGCTCACCTCACTCATCGAGGACTGAGGTTCAGGAAGGAAAAATGTAATTCCCTTCTTTTACAGTTAACCTCTGGCCGGAACACTTCAAAATAGTAATCTAAGACACCTATACTGCATGCTTTCCCCACATTTCTTGCCTTAGCTGATCGGATTCCTTAGACCCATTCTTGCCACCTGGAATCCAACCGGAGTCCATTTCAATGCTTTTCCAACCTTTCTACATCCTCCAGAATGCCCTCCTGCTATAGACGTAATAGTGCAGGTAAACATCCTTTACAACGCAACTTTTACTACGCAGTGCCTTTACGACGCAACTTTTACAACGCAAACTATTAGAACGCATTGCGCTGGGGGGCGCTCTAGGATAGGGAATAGGTTTAATGTACTATCCAACACCTTCCCTACTATCCACGGGGACTGGAGTTGGAATAGTAAATTAAACTATTCACTATCCAGTGCCTAAAATCACTATGCGTTGTAAAGGTATGCGTTGTAAAGCTTGCGATGTAAAAGTAGGCCTTGTAAAAGTATGCGTTGTAACGTCATACATCCAATAGTGCATGATCCCTCATGATTATCTGGCCTATTGCCATTACTTTGGTTCAGCACAACCTTTCATCTCACACATAATCCTTTTTTCTTGCTTCCCTCTTTTTCACCTGGTGTTGCGAGGTAACATTTAAGCAGGATGGAGCACCTATAAAATCCTAAAAATAATGAGACAAAATATATATTGAAGTGAATCCACTCATGGGTAGATTATAATTTTTCAGCGGTTGCATTTCTTTAACCTTAGAGGCTTCCTCTTCATAAATGAGTCAGACCTTATCAAAAATGTTGTCATTGTATCTTCCTAATGAGCATTCACTGTACTCCTCCCATGTATGTACTTCCTAAGCTGTTGACTTTATAATTATTGTGATTTAATATTATGCTGCCAATCAATAGATCAACAGAAACTCCAGAAGATGGAACTTTAAATCTGGGGGACATTGTGTTGCAGAAGAGAAATACAAAGTCATGGAGAAAAAGATGTACACTTTATTGTAACTTAAATTCTGCATTTAGAAGCTTATACAAATGCTTAAATACTATGCATACAGTATAGTGTGCATTTCGTCTAAACCCTCATTATGTGTGGCGGAATTTCACATGGAGAGATATACCTCTGTGTGAAATTCCACCACCTGCATTTCTAAATCTGTAATTATCGAATTTTTCAAACTCCAGGCCACATAATTCCATATCCAGAGACAGGAGGTCTTCCTTCACTGCTTGCCGGGGCAGGAGATGTGGGAGGCATCACAGCTAAGTCATTGCCTGATCCGTGTAGCAGTTCAAGAGAGCAGCCAATGCTACCCTAGGACAGATACAATCCCACCTTGCCCCCTCCACTCGCGCCACTCCCCCTTCTCTTACCCCAGTTCCCACCTCCAGTAGCCTTTTACCAAACATTTTCCTCCTGAACAAAACAGGCCATAAAAGAACCTGGTATGTCCATGTATGTGTGGTTATATCCCATTGTGGGGCGAAAACCTGTGATTGCTAGAATTTTGTGGAGGAAAACCAGCCAAAATCAGAGACTCTGGCTCCAGTTACCCTTCAAAATATTTTGTCAATCATGCATAATTTCACAACTAGCCGAATGCTCCTGCACCCAGTTTTCCAAAGAGCAGGAACAACGGAACAGATTATATCTAGCCAGTAATAATTCACGCTGGTAAAATCACATGTGATTTAGCTGTACCAGCTGCCAAGCCTCTATCTCTAAGCATTTCTTGGTATGGCGGGAGCATGTAATGTTTTACCACGCCAGGGCCCCTTTTCCCCTACCCTCCCTAACTTTCCCAGAACCTTCTTCTGGTAAATGTGAGTGTTAGTCTCCCTGGAACAGGTAAAACCATGTGAAGTTCCACCTGGTAAAACTGGGCCTAAGATTAAGTCATAATTGCACGGTAGTGCTGTGTTGTACCCAATAGCAATTGTACAGAGTTTACATCCTGTGAGTACCGTGCAAATCATAATGAGGGCCTGTATCTGTCTCTTCTACTTCATCTCACTCCTGTGATCATCAACCCATCCTTTTGCTCACTATGTACCCCTCTCTTTCTTACTCCCCTTCTCTTGCAATCTTTTTTCTCTCTCACTCTTTCTACCCTTTCCCACTTTCTCTGTGCCTCTCACTCTATCTGTAATCTCTCTTCCTTTATCTTATTTTGAACTGTTCATCTCTCCCCACTCTCTTATTAGCTCGTTCTCTCTTCCTTCGGTCCCCTATAGCTTTCTTCCTCTCTGACCTTCTCTCTTTCTCTCATTCTTTGTCATTGCCCTTCATGGCCTTGACTCTGTCCCACATCATTCTTTCCCTGTATTTCACCTCTCTCGCTCTCTCTCTCTCCAGCTTAAGAAAGCTTAAAATCTATGAAGCAAAGCAAATAATTTTTTGGGGAGTATAAGCTTTAAACTTCTGGTCGGTTCAGGTTCAGAAAAAGTTTATTTCGACATTTGTCCATAAAACATTCTAAAAAAAGCACAATTAAAACATTTAAAAGGACCCCCCTCCTGGCTTCCCTACTCCGCCTACCCACTACATTTCATAATAAAAATTCTGTTTAACAGACTGTAAATACCGAGCAATTCCAACTGCCACATCGAGATAACTTATTTTGGACAATAGCTCCACAGCTTAGTTCCTATGGAGAGCATCATATTTAAAAAACAGAGGTCCTAAAAAACTTGATTCGATTTGCAAAATAAAAAACAAAGTCCAAAAGAATATGCATAAGGGTACATTTAGCTTTCAAGTGGCAGGGGCAGAGACCACTATTATTCTGCACCCTAATCATGTGTGGGTGGGATGAGTAGATTGGATTGCATCCGACCCTAGCCCTTAATAGTTAATTTCTTAATCCTGGGTCTGGTAACCATAATAAATAAGAGAAAACACTATCCTGGCCCAATGTAGCAATCGAGAGGCTAATGGAAGATCTTTTCTTTAGATGCAGTAGGTCAATCGATTAAGACGCTCTAGCAGCAGATTCTCTCAGTGCTCATTTTCCTGGGAAGGGGAGCCAGGATGTAACTGTACCACTTTTTAAATGGAGGTTCCTAAGTGCAATTATTCTGTTTCTTATGGCCTTTGCCCATATCCTTTCACTGCTTTGGATCTCTTTCCAACACAATTTGGAGACTTTAACCACCTCATTATCCTCCAACAATATGTTAAAGTATCATAGAGCCCGGGTAGAGGTCGTCATGTTCCAAGAGACTAGATTACACTCTCTCCTTATGCCTGAACCATGGTACCTTGGGAGAGTGATAGAAGTCTTTTAAGCACTACAGCTTCCAATCTATCCCATTCATAGGTTGGATCAAGGGAAAAAAACTCTCCCCCATACAGGCCTAGCAGTGATATCTTCCCTTCATAAGCCTTTAATAATGGGATATCAGATAGCCCCCCAAACCTACCATTGAATCTTGACAGACAGCTGGCCTGCTATAGGGCCTTCTTCTTGGTGGCATCCTAATGAGCACCCCAATTCAGATTTCTCCTAAAAATGAAGCCCAGATATTCATATTGATGAGCTCGCTCCACCACCTGAGTCCCTAGACACCATGAAAAACTCTGTAATTTTTTTTCAAAGATCATAATCTTGGTATTTTCCGGAGCTGGTTCCGCTTGCAATAAGTTGCCAGGGCATTGAGTTTCCTCTGCAAAACAATTGGGGTATAATTTAATAATACCAAGTGATCCGCATAAAGCAGAAAAGCAATATACTGGTTTCCAATTTTTGGTGGAAAAGGACTTAGATTGGGAAATAAAGGTCGGGAGGTAGGCCAAAAATAAACTGTAAAGCAAGGGTGCGAGAACACACCCCTGGCAACGGCCATTGTCAATAGAAAATCTTTGTGATAACCGACCCGACTTATCTAACTTCACCTGAGCCCAATTACCAGAATGAAAGGATTGGAGTGCCCCAAGAAGGTTAGGTGGTAGGTTCCAGGTGGCAAGTTTTCCCCACAGAATATCCCTATCCACAGAATCAAAGGCTGTCCTACAAAGTAACAGCACAACCTTTGATTTTCCTCCAGAGCCTTTCGAATGACCAAAACAGTGGTCTATGGCGGAATGACCCTCACGAAAGCCCCTTTGTTCTAGTGAGATTCTCTTAGTTTCAGTGGCCCAATCTTCGAGTTGAGCTAGGATAATCTTGGAAAATATCTTTAATGAAATATCCAAGAGGCTTGTAAGCCAATAGTACATAGGATCTGTACCACTCCCTTTTTTTAAAAAGCAGTTTCACTATGGACCCCTTCCAGGAAAAGGGATAAAGGCCAGACATAGCAATCCAACTAAACAAGGAGGAGAAAATCATAGCCAACCTGACACTATTTGTTTTAATTATTACTGCTGGAATGTTATTGGGGCAGCGGCTCAGGTGAGTTTTACTCTCTCGATAACAACCTTTACTTCCTTTACTGAGAACCAAATTACTGGAAGTGTTTGCCCATACATTTTCTAAGGTCCATTTGAACTAGAAGGTTCCCTATATCAGTCTGTCTAATAAGTGGCCCACTGGGCTACCGGAATCATACAAACAAGTGTGCCCCTATTTTGGCCATTAGACTTATTGACCTTTTTCCAGACTTTTGGCTGATCATTTAATAATATTTCCTGCATCTCATCCCACTTACTGTGGTAAAAGGTTACCCTTTTTTGTTTGCACAAGGGATTTATAATGGCGTTTAAGTTTAAGTTTAATCAACCCTTGGGTCAGGGGACATTATGACACCTAACACTCTTTGCTCTCTGTCGCACCAATCGTTTCAACTTTTGGCAATCCGAGTGGTAGGATGTTCTGCGTATGGTGTAGGAAGTAGAAACTGTGTTTACTTCTCTGTGTGACATGGTGATCAGTGTGGACTTTGTGAGTAGCATTGGGGCTTGAGGGGGAGTCATAAATGCTTCCATCTTTTCAAACTTACATTCTTCTTAGATCTAGTTTCACATTTCCCCTTCGCGCAATCAATAATTTTTATATGTAGTACTGTCTCTCCCCTATGAAGGTCCAGCTGTAGAAAGCTTTTATTATATACAGCCAGAGCAAGTCTGGTACAGCAGAACACAATGAAAACTTTTGTAAAGGACATATAAAATACAACCATCAATCATGTTACGTTCTTGGAACTTCTGGTGCTGTAGGATGGGACGTAAATGCTTGTGTGCGTGTTGGTTATCTCGCGGATGTTACTCTTCAGGGGTATTAGCCCTGCCACCTGTGAGTTGCTACATGATACTGAGAGCCTCTGTACTGCAGATTCTATAATTTAACTACAATACCCCCACACAGGCATAATCCATTTCGTTTAGCAGGCATACTGCGCATGCCTCAGGCAGCAACGTACATCTGCTAATATGGAGCTGTCAGGGCACACATCGGAACATCCCGGATGCCAATAAAAAGCCACACAGAGCAAAAGGAGCAGGATCTTCAGCCCGGTCCTAGCTTCTTCTATGGCTCTACTTCCTGTCTTATAATGAAGCTAGGGGAGAACTTGGGGGGGGGCTCCGCTTAATCCTGGTGCTGCTGCTCTGTAGGGCTCCTCGTTGTGAATCATGGCTTGCTGAGTCCAACGTCCAGCGCCAGATTCCTGCGCTGCTGCATCCATGGAGCCTTTGAGTTGCTAGCAAAGGGATATAAGTAAAAACACACTTTTTCTTTGAAAGAGTGTTTGTGAGTGACTGAGAGAGAGCAAGTTAGAGTAAGAATGCATGTGTTAATTTAGTGTGTTTGAGTGTCAATGACATTGAAAGAGTGAGAATTAATAAATGGGTGTGAGAATGAGTACGAGTGAGGGAAAGTGAGGGTGAGGGATTGAGTAAAGCAGTGTGAGTAAGTTAGAATCGGTGAGCAAGGGGGAGTAGGAGTGAGTCAGGAGATTACAAATAATGGTCCAGCAGCTGCAATTGTACCAGGGCTAGGGGCATGTGGAGTCGACTGAAACCCATTTATTAAAGCAGATGCACCTGTAACCTAGGTATTAAAAGCAGATCTCCTGTCCCCCAGTAGTTTTGAGGGTCAGCGATTTGGAAAGAGTAAATGTGTGTAAGTACATTTATGAGTGAGAGTAAGAATGAAAAACAGTGGGTGTGAGTGTACGTGAGTGACAATGAGTGGGAGTGAGTATGAATCACAATAAGTAAGTGAGAGAGAGGGAGTTAGAGTGAGGGAGGGAGAAAGAGAGTGAATGAGACTAAGAGTGAGCAAGAGTGCGTTACAATGCTTCTTGCATGTGAGCCTGATGATTGCCATGGCATACTCACAATAATTCTTAGCTTATGAGCACACTCATGCTACCTTGCTGTTTCTAGGCTATTGAAGGTAATTCTTGGCATAAGGGAGGGCACCCATCGAAAAATGTAGGCCCTGACATACTGGTAATAATTATTGCCATAAGGGGGACACCTATGGCAAAGTTATGATGCTAACTTAGTGTAGAAAATGATTTGTAATCATAACACATTGCGGATGAGAGGTGTAGTAAGCAAAGCAAACCACGAGAAAATGCTAGCTCCGACAAACTGAGGTAATATTTGACATCTGGGTCACCCATGGTATCAACAGCAAAATTCTGGCACTAACATATTGTCTGTAATTCTTGCCATAAAGACTCATGTTAGATTTTCTGGCAAAAGAGCACTTGAGGTCATTCTTATCATAAATAGATCATGCAGGGCAAATTTTGAAAACAATGAGGTGAACCTATGGCCATTTTCAGGGATTAACAGCTGTGACGGTGGTAATCGGAGTAGACTCAGTGGTCTTTAAGGAAGAACCATAAATGCATCCTTTTACATATTTAAAAACTTGAGGAACAACACTTCTGCACTTCCAGTTAAAGCCACCTGACACAACATACTATATTGCTAGAATGGGCAGAAGCAACTATGATACTTCCTTTATGTAAGAAAGATGCTCTGTACAGAAACAGCTACCATTGAAGGGACAGGCCCAGTTCTTCATCTTCTATTTATAAAAGCTATGATGTTTCACTTAATAAAAGATCAAGCTCCCTAGTTCTTCTTTGTCCAGAATAGGGCTTCAATACAGAAATCAATATAACCATAAAGCCCCTCCCCCCAGATTTCTAGGACATGCTCAATTATGGAACATGCCTAACCATGTAACAGTTATATATTCACAGGTTGTGCTATGCACCAACAAGATAGCCTTCATTTGCACAGGTACTCATGGACTAGGTGTGTGGGTGTCCTCCAGAGGTGTGGTGGTACTGTCTGTAGATTGCCATTAAGACTATGGAATCCCTTGCTTTGCAGTGGTAATAATACATCTCATTATCTGTACAGCCCTCGTCCCTGAGAAATAATTGTAATAATTGTACAGTCGGTCCCCTACTTTTGAAAGCATGTCACTCTGATTACAGGTATTTGTAAAGTTCCTTAGACAGTATGGCAGCCTCGCTTTATCTCGTCTACCATTCTGTAGTGGTCCCGGTGAGATGTTCACAGTGTCCAATCAAACGCCTAGAAGCTCTGCTGACGAAGGTACTGCATTGTAAAAAGGATGATTGTCATGCCCTGATCCGCCTCTACTGTTTGATTATACATATAACAATCCAGCTGAGAAGTGTTTTACTGTACATTACATTTACAACAACAATATAGTTCCATCATTTCGTAACTAAATTTCATCTGACAGAAATATTGTGTCAAAAATATCGTTTAGAAAAATATTACCTATGAGTTATAAACAAAATATCCACACTGAAGAGGAAAATATTTTTATGAAGTATATAACAGAAACAATATTTCGGTCATATTGTATTGGTATTGTGGTATTCTGACATACATGTCGATCTAGCTCTACTGAGGGGTCTCTGTGGTGTTTCAGTTTAAGTATAGCACGCTAGTGGCTACTGAGAAGTGTGAGACTCTGCCATTAAAAGTGTATCAATCACGATAAGAAAGGCTCATATGCTCTGACTGAAAGAACCGCAGCCCCTTTGAGAGAACAAAGGCTATCTCAGATCAGCTATCAATGGGACTTGGAAAGTCTTGGTTACTTTCAAGTCCCTTCGGCAGGCACATTATTATACAAGCTACCTCACCAGAATTGGAACCAAGTTTCAACCAATGAAATCCCGATCACTGGGGAAGGTGTATTTACCTACATAACAATTTTCTCAAGCAGACCAGTGGATCCAGGTAGGGCTAAAGAAAGAAACAGTTTCAATCAAAGTGAGGCGGCCTGACTTGTTATTAACTGCCCAGAACTAACAGATGCTTGAAAAACTATGCTGAAAGGGTTAGGAATTAGGAGTGACATGATATAAAACAGAAGAAATAAAAGATTGTGGATTATACCTTTTCGGGAGAGGTAGGCTGAAAGGAGAGCTTGGACTATGTTCATTTGATCCTTGGACTCTCAGGTGTGACTTCAAAGAATTGTTGGTATTCTGTCATTTAAAGTTTATCAATGCTCATGGTAAATGCTATAGTATCCAATTCACTATAGCAGCCCTTTCAGAAAGTCCTGGCGTTGTGTCATCAAACACAGAGCAGCACTACTGGCAGTCAAGTACTATCCCACTGAAGAGGAATAGCATTCCTCAGGAAATGCTGGTAATGTACTGCTGGTACTGGGCCATTAAACATGCAACAACCCTTCCGGTACTGAGCTTCTTCAGGACCACCACTACCCAATAGTATGTATAGCATCTCATCAAGAGCGTGGAGGGTGTTGAGGGACAATGGGCATGTTTCATTGCATGCAGTATTGGCCGGCACAGGTGAGAGGGTCGGGTGGTAGGGCTGGGGCAGAGGGGAAGTTAACAGACGATGGGGTTGGTAAAATAAAATAAAATATTTAATAACCACTTGCTTCCGCCACATCGCTGACTCGGCAATACGGGAGTGCAGAGTAAGTGGTTTTAGTTATTTTTTAATGTCATTTTACCTACCTATCTAGTCTGTTGACCGCCCCACCCCACCCCGCCTCACTGCCTCACCATTCTTACCTGTGCCGGCCGCGCCTAGTCTATATATGTGGTGCTTCATATCAGTCTGGTACCAATTGAATTATATACAAGAATTGACGGACACAGCAATAAAGTAATCTGTCCCGGTTTTCCGTTTTACCAAATAGAAATACCATTAATATACCAGGGGAACAAAGTAATCCTTGCACCTGCTAGTATCATCTTGAAGCCAGCGAAAATTGCAATTTAAGGAGTTTAACTTTTTTGCTGAAGCCACCATGATATGAGAGAGACTTTGGGGCATATTACCAACCAATAGAGATCATTTTTGTCTCTAACTTGTTTAGAGACAAATATTATCGCCGCAAATCGGCGATTTTTATCGCAGATAAACCTTGCTATTAGCAAGGGTTATCGCAAATGCGATAAAAAACGGCCGCAATGCATGAATATCGCTGAAAAGTCAGCGATATTCATGCATTATCGAGCAAATGCTCTTAGCCATGTTATCCACCTCCCATTGGATAACATGGCTAAGAACTGCTCAGGGCAGGTGTTAGCTTTTGGAGATATTCGAGCTTAGCGCGAATATCTCCAAAAGTTGGTAATAGGAGATAGCGATGTTAGCGACTGTTTCCAGTCGCTAACATCTTGGCACGCCCACTTTGCATGTCATTAGTGATAAATATCACTGACATGCAAAGCGGGGCCCAAGATGGTCGCTATCTCCTATTAGCTGTCGCTAACTGGTGTTAGCGACAGCTTGGTAATAGGGAGATAATTTTATCTCCGCTTTCTTGGCTTTTAAAGCCAAAAAAGCGGAGATAAACCCCCTTGATAATATGCCCCTATATTCTATGTTGTGGTGATCGGATTGTATCATCTGATGATAGGATCTCCCTATGCAATCAGCACATGGTTGGTTCAGACCAGCTGCACCAAAAGATATTTGCTGCACTTTCAGCTTTTTTCCTTCTAACATTTCTTGTGAACGGTGCACACATTAAGCAATAGTTATTCTGTTTAGCAGTTTTGCAGCGTGTTCTATTACCCTCACGGGCATCCTGGTCCTAGGCAGAAACTACACAGAGATAAACAATTAACTTAAGTCAGTTAATAAACAGTAATGTCGACAGTGCTCTCCCAAATGAAAAATGATCTTCGGTGAGGAAGAGAGAGTGAGAAAGTGCATTCCTGGGTCTAGCTACGGCAAAGGAAAATTCACGACCACCACATCTGGATTTGACAATTTCAGGAAACAACAGAAATTCTTTCGAGCCAGAGCGTAAATTACAAAGAGGATTGTATAGGAGACTTTTTCCATGCATACCCTTATGACAGGTGCATAGTCTTTTAAATTGTACTGTCTTCTTGAAGTGCAGCCCGTGATACAGCAGTCCTACTAGGGAGTACCAAGACTGTTTTGACCGAAAAAATTTAAACTATCTGAAGTTTCTCCTATTTTCATATAGTTACGGCTAATTACAGCGTTTTGCAATAATCCAGATATGAGTCAATTGTAGCACATATTAGTGGGAGTTAATACGCAAGTGGCAACAAGGGGAGAGTCTTTCTTAACACATTCATGTGTTGGAAGCATACGGCTGAATGTTTGGTTATTTGAGCAGAGCTATCTACGTTATTATCAAAAATAAAAACTAGATCACTGGTATCGGGCAGTTGCCTTACTTTAAAGTTTGCTTGATTCCAATGGCCTGCTCCCACTAGCCTAAAGATGACAACATAGCCTCCATATTCAAAGATCTTAGGGCCAGATGTAGGAAAATCGTATTTACCGATTCATAAATACCGAATTTTACCGATTCGGTATTTATGAATCGGTAAATATGAAGGAGGGAGATTTAGGAAGATTCGGTAATTGAATTACCGAATCTGTAAAAATCGGTATTTACCGAATCGGTAAATACCGATTCGGTATTGCCCATTGATTCCTATGGCCTTGAAGCCCATAGGAATCAATGGGCAATACCGAATCGGTATTTACCGATTCGGTAAATACCAATTTCAGCAAGGGTGCAGGGGGTGTCACTTTGACACCCTCTAGCACCCCAAATACAGGCATGTGTGCCATGTGGCACACAGACATGCCCTAAGGGCATGTCTGTCTGTCACATGGCATAGGTGTGCATGCACACATGTGCAGGCACACCTAGATTCGGTATTTTACCACCCAATTGGATTGGGTGGTAAAATACCGAATCTGTAAGGCCTTTGGGACTCAGAAGAGTCCCACCTACATCAGGAAGTTACCGAATCGGTAAAAATACCGATTCGGTATTTTACCGATTCGGTAAAAGTACCGATTCGGTAAAAGTACCGATTCGGTAATTTTACCGAATCGGTAAAATAGGGCCCCTACATCACAAATACCCATTTACTGGTCGGTAACGGCCGAAATCGGCCGTTACCGGTCTGTAAATGGCCACCTACATCGGCCCCTTAATGAGAGGAGCAACAAAAATATTAAACAAGACACGGCTAAGTGACGAGCCCTGTAGAACTCTTCTAGGTATGTCCATAAACTGAGAGATTAAAAGTGGAGTTGTGAAATCTTGAGTTTGTTTCTGTAAAAACGAAATAAGCTAATTGTGTGTTGTGTCCCTTATGCTAGCCTCTGGTAGATGAGATAAGAGGATGGCACGAGATTCCGTGTTGAATAGAGCAGCCATAAGAAACAATGGTATGATTATAATGTTTTTTTCTCTTCTATGTATCCCCCTTCTTAGATTACACATACTGATCATTATGTGAGTCTTTAATTTAGATTGCATGTTTACGTTATGTCATTTTTCTTTGCAATGTGATAATCAAGTCTGTTCAAGTATATTGACAGTATTTAATCGGAGTTGACTGTTCTGTTCTAAATAATTGTTATTGAGTTATGAACAAAGTTTCATTCAAAGCTGATAAATATGTTTCTCCTTTATTGTTATTGTTCAAAGTACATTGTCTCACAGAATGAACTAAGTAAAAGTGCATTAGGATGTTTTCTACTAATTGGTTATTCTGAAAGATTCAATGACTAAATAATATTATAAGCCAAGTTAGTGTGATAGGGTAAGAGAGGGTCTTCGTGCTAAGTGACGGACAAGACAGGCTATACAGAATAGTACATACTTTTGTTGAAGGATAACAGTAGGCATTCTGCCTTCACTTTCAATGCTTATCAGCCATACTGCAAGAAAAGACGAGAATAGCAGACCTTGCTAATATATTGAACACACGCGCTTATTGTTCAAACAGGTATGCCGGAGTGAACCAACTCTGAAACTAAAACTGTATTTTCCTTTTGGTGCTAAGATTAGTTTATTAAGTAAAGAAATTAGGGTGGAGATGTTATAAAGTTATGCAGTCAATAATTTAGAGTATTTTGTTAAATATTGCAGCTAACATTTGTTTGTTTTTATTGTAGTTAGAATTAATATTGTGTGCAGTAGGATAGGGTTGGATCTGACAGTCTTTGCTGTGGTCTTCTCCCAAACGTTTTGCCTTCTCCTCTCCTGTTTGCTGAAACTCGTTTTGATTGGCCTTAGGACTATGTGCACTTTACTGCTGCTAACCACTGCTACTGTGCTTTTGCTTACTCAATTAAACATCGGAAAACTAACGTATACCCAACTGGCATGTTAAATTTACTTATAGGTCTGAAGTAAAGCTGTACAACATGTACCCAGAAGCTGTAAATTAATTGCTACTGGGGGAGTGTAGCACTTATTGTGTCACCTACTTAAGTAGCCATTTAAAGCTTGTCTCAAGCCTTCCATTGCAGCCTGTGTGTATTTTTAAACAATCTCACTGTAGGGGTTCTTATTGGAGGAATTATTACCATCCACAGTACAATTCCATATAAGATAAACTCACAAAACGTAACCGGATGGTGTGTCTAGCTACTCACAAATGTATCACAGTGAGTGGAACTGGGATTGACGCACACCTGTATTAAGAAGAGAATCCTCACTTACCCTAAGGTGACATGCTTCATCATTGGGATGCCTCTCACACACTGGGACCGCAAGGTACCCAGTATGGGCTACAAGGAGAGGAGCATGAGGTGTTTTATATCATCCCATGTAGAGCAGAGAGAGGGGCAGAGTGCAAAAAAAACCAAAATGTGAATTAAAACTATCTCCCAGTTGACAGGGTTAATCCTTTATTTGTGTCGCAAGTGAATAGATTAAAATAAGATCAGTGAAAAATAGGGCTAAGGATGTTCAAACATTCTTGGTTTTCTTCAGGACCATTAGCTATGACACTCCGCTTGCTAAGTGTGAAAAATATTATTAGAAAATTACTATACTTTTACTGGTATGGATATAGTCAGTGGTACCAGCTAGTAGTCAGGTCCACATTCAATTGGAGACTACTAATCGACCTCCACCTTCATGAGTCCTTTAGGATGCAGATCTCAAGACTCTCAGTCTCCTGACCGCAGCACACACCTGAAAGGCTCAAATATTGTATTTTAAACTGCCTGTTTAACCTGGCAAAATAACCCCATTAATATATTTAAGTCACCCCTAAGGTAGGCCCTAAACAACTCACAGGACACCGTGGAGTGTGTTTAAACAGTTGGATATGTAGTTTTAGGTTTTACATGTCCTAGTAGTGAAAAACTCCCAAAATTGCTTTACACTACTGTGAGGCCTACATTCCCCAATAAGATAACATTGGGGTACCGTATTGCATTTACAAAGTGCTAACATTTGACTGAGAGCAGGTAGAACAGTCATGCTTGGTCTAAAAAGAATTGAAATCTTAAATCCTCTTTAATTGTAAAGCCAAATGTTACGTCACATTCTGAAAAAGGCCACTTTTAGAAAGGCAGCAGTTTTTTGTCTTAACCATTTGTTGCTTGCAGTATGTGTCCTGAATAACATGACAGTGAATAATTGTCAGTTGGCCTTTGTATATTACTCACAGACAGTGAGACTAAGGTAGACTTGGTGTTGGCAAGATTGGTCACCCTAACAGGTTGGGAGGGCCAGAGCTGTTATCCACCCCACTTGCATTTCAAAGGAGCTGTCTTAGCACACTCACAAATAACTTGACCTCAGTCCTTTGTCACACTGGACCCTTCAAACCTGAGCGAGGGAGGAAAGGAAATTCCAGAACCTGATGTGGAGGAAAATTGAGAAGTTTCTCCCACTTCAAAGGCTGGCACCAGGTATAAGTATTAGACTCTTAGACCAGCTCTTAATTTCACTCCTGGACCTGCGGTGGAACCGCAGAACCTTGTACTTCAGAGGACTGCCTTTCTGCTTAAGGCATTATTGTACCTTAGAAGACTTCCCTTGTGCTCCCAGAGGACTGCCCTTTACAATTATAACAAGGGGACCCACTGGGTACCTTCGGACCATGGGTGGACTGTTTATTACAGAAAACAAAGGTCCTAAGGCTATTTTCGATACTGCAGAAGATGAAGTTATAGACTAGAATCAGTACTATATCCGTTTCTCCTGTACCCAGCCGGGTCAGGAATTTTATTCACGTTTATTCAAACAAATGAGTTACCACAGAGAGGGTAAATTTCAGCATTTGATAGGGTACAAGCCTGCACCTATCTAGAGTAAGACCAGAAATTTTTAGAGAAAGTTAGAAAAGTGAAGAAAACAATATCAGGCAAGAAAACGTAGGAGCCACATGTCCCTTGCAAATGATTAACTAATACGCAAGTTTAGACAAACAATTCATGCAAACACAGTAAACACAATGGACATATTGCAGAACTGTTTAAATTGTCGACGACTGAACCGGGATCATCTTCAGGACTGTATAATTAGTTGCCTGTTTAGATTTTGATGCGCCTGTGGGGGATGGGGCAGAAGAAGGAAACAGTGAGTCAACTCTCTCAGTTAGCAGAAAATTATGAAAACGCACTTCGTATGCCAAAACAGTTTTAAAATAGTGTGCCACAAGTGAATTTAGAACCACTTCTGTCCAAGATCATGCGTATAGTGAACTGAGTGAGACTCGATACTCTTGTACTGGCTATAGCAATCTCCAAGATGGCCACCGTGGTTCATTTCTTAGTCCCCCCTCGCTGTCCATTACGCAGCTCCCGGTTCAACCCCCTTAAGCCCTCTTCCTCCTGGCAGTCCTAGACGATTCCCGTGCTGCCGGCTGTACTGACCATTGTGTCCACCGCCAGCTTCATTTCAGCTCGATTGAAGAGCGAGTCATCGGCGACATCGCCAAACTAACCAAGGTAAGCCCATCTCGCACTCGGGCAGTCACATGCCGATAACGTCCTTTCCAACCCCACCCCACCACATCTGCTAATCCCAGAAATGACTCATTATTTTATAGTTGGGTGAGCTGCTGACCTACGGAAGCCTCACCTCAAACAAGAATAATTACCCGGGAGCGCCCTACCTCGAGGAGGGTTTTCGAGAGTACACCAATATCCATTCCGGTCCCTTGACCGTCTGAAAGAGGTAATGAATCACTTCACCATTGTCACCGCATCCTCCCTATATGAGGCTGAACCCTTAATCATGTAGCAATTCTTGCTTTCTTAGACTCCTCTGAACTGCGCTATACGGAGCAATTTTCCAGATCATTCAACTGACCACTGTTCCACTGTGGAACCACAGAGGTTAATTGTTAAACCACCCCTGGGTTAATTCCTAGCACTTCACCGGTTTCACAACCCTGTAATATTGCGACCATGCTGTCACTTACATGGTCTGTACCAATGACCATTAAAACTCTAGATAACATCACGTGGAGGCCACATGGACTCCACTTAAGATGTTGCATGCATTGAAGTCATAATGTTATGCCCTAGCCACATTAATTCACTAGCCATGTGAATTCACTTTTTAACACCGAGCACACACTTCAAGATTGCCTGTGCACTTTTGAGATTGCTATAGCCAGTACAAGAGTATCGAGTCTCACTCAGTTCACTATACGCATGATCTTGGACAGAAGTGGTTCTAAATTCACTTGTGGCACACTATTTTAAAACTGTTTTGGCATACGAAGTGCGTTTTCATAATTTTCGGCTAACTGAGAGAGTTGACTCACTGTTTCCTTCTTCTGCCCCAACCCCCACAGGCGCATCAAAATCTAAACAGGCAACTAATTATACAGTCCTGAAGATGATCCCGGTTCATTAGGAGCCAGGGGATCGAAACGTCATCGACAATTTAAACAGTTCTGCAATATGTCCATTGTGTTTACTGTGTTTGCATGAATTGTTTGTCTAAACTTGCGTATTAGTTAATCATTTGCAAGGGACATGTGGCTCCTACGTTTTCTTGCCTGATATTGTTTTCTTCACTTTTCTAACTTTCTCTAAAAATTTCTTGTCTTACTCTAGATAGGTGCAGGCTTGTACCCTATCAAATGCTGAAATTTACCCTCTCTGTGGTAACTCATTTGTTTGAATAAACGTGAATAAAATTCCTGACCCGGCTGGGTACAGGAGAAACGGATATAGTACTGATTCTAGTCTATAACTTCATTTTCTGCAGTATCGAAAATAGCCTTAGGACCTTTGTTCCCAGAGGACTGCCCGGCTGCTTGAAGATTTCCTTGTATCCTCAGAGCACTGCCCAGCTACTACCCGAGGACTGCCCTGTGCTTGAAGCCTGCCTATTACCCTCAGCAGACATCACTGCTGCTTCAAGCTGGCCTTGAAGCTTGATGCCAGGGTCATCAGAGTGAATCCTAGGGCTAGTTGGGTGGCCTCCTGTTCTCACCTAGGGGGATACAAAAAGCTCCAACAAACTTGAACCAGCACCTGGACTCTGCTTGAAGTGAGTCCTACCTCCAAGTTGTTCCCCATCAGTCCAGGAAACTTGGAAGTGGTGCTAAAGTTTTCCAAACAGGCAAAAACAGAAATGCAGGACTTAGAAAATGTTCCACCTAAAAGTGGCCTGAGAGTCAATAGGAGACCGGTACCAACCTGCTTAGCGATCCACTTAACGGACACAGCCAGTTGACATGACTTTGCAGTAGTTCCCATTACGTTCTCCTAAGCAGCAAATCCTGTTCAGCAGCTCCTCTTTAGAATGGTATACGACCTCATGGAGCGCATGTCACCTACAACTTGCAGCTTTGTCTCGCTGGAGATTTTCGACTTCCAACCCAGCAGCTATGTCGAAACATAGAAATCTCAAGAGTGACACTATCCAGTGGCTCCCCGGCGATGATGCCTCATCCTCAGACACTAACGGCTGATTTGCCCACTGAACTTTAGCTTCTCAGACATTTTTCTTCAAAATTTCTTCTAATTGGTAAAGTAAGCTGAGACCAGACCGAATCCACCATATGTATCCAAACAAGGCTTCTTGGTGGCCGGCCAAATATCTTGCTGCCTTTTGATGTCTACGGTTGTCGCTTTTATTTTTAGGCAGGAGTATTCCCCCACAAATTAAGAATTAATGACTGTTTCTACAAATTGAATTTGATGTATTTTGGTGTCATTTTATTTATTAAAATGTTCTCCATTTTTTAACATGGTCAGGGCCAGACTAGGAACCAAAACCGCCCTGGCAAAGTGCTCGGCCGGCGTCCCTCCCCCCGGGGCGTTTGGGGGTGCCGCTGAGCTCATTGCCAGGGCCTGTTTTCGGCCGATTTTGTTACAGGGCCGATTTTGCAGCTAAGCTGCAAAAACGCCCTGTAACATTAACGGCACCCGGGGCCCAAAACCGGCCCCCACCCTTGCGGCTCACAGGGGGATTGCCCGGTGCCCGCAACCGCCAGTCTGGCCCTGAACTTGGTGTTGGATTTTGTGTTGTGTTTTCACTTTATAATTGTTTGAATGTTGGATAAATCATTTACACATTGCCTCTAAGTTAAGCCTGACTGTTTTTGTGCCAGGCCCCTAGTTGTTGGTAAGCGGATTTACTGGTTATGGGGCCCATATGGCCAGTTTTTTCAACTGTGCCACATCTCTCTCGTGTAACATGCCCACAGCAAACTCATTGCGTGCGTTTTTTGATTCACAAGGTGAGACCCTCACAAGGTGAGACCCTCGGAGGTGGGGTGCACCTGTAGTAGTGCCTCATTCTACCTCATGTGGCTCTGCTGAACTTACGCATGTGGGTGTGGGACTGGACTGGTCTGGTGCAATCTGTATCATTGTGCACCAAATGTTATGCCTCATTTCCAGGGAGGTACGGAATTGCAACTCTTTAAAATGTATGTGAAAGGATTAGCCTGCTGCAACCCATGTCAATATGCACCAGCCATTCTGTCTCATTCCTAGGGAGGTGCAGAATTTGCAAAACATAATGTTTGAAATCTGAAGTGTCTGGACCGACTCATAACAAGACACACCAGATGCTGTGTACGAATTGCCCAGCCACGGCCCGGATCACCGCATACAGATTGGGAGTGATCATGTTTGGACCACCTGTGATTCACAACACTGGCCGGTAGTGCCAGTTCATACTATGACTATATGTCAAAAGCACAATACATTTGACATTAGGTTTACCCGCGTGGCTCTGATATGGAGTTATGCTAAAATGTATTCTACTTTCATGTATGTACATATTTTTTATATCGTGCACTGCATAATGGTGCCTTCAATCAATTGGGGGGGGGGTTAAATTAGGAAGGGTCCACAGAGTGCATACTATTGATATCATAACAATACGAGTAGGCCTAGTACTGCTAGTAATATTTCCAACTGTACTTTATACCCAAAAAGGTATGTAATGTTCATGTTACAATGATTGAATATGTGTGTTGCATATAAACATTTTTACATACATCCTGTGTGGTCTCTTTTGTGACGCTCATTGTATGTATCATGAATGACTGCTGTCCATTTGCTTTACACATTGCCTCTGATATTTGCCTGACTGCTCAGTGCCAAGCTACCCAAGAGTGGGAACGGGTTGTGCAGTGAGTGTAATCACCTGCCCTTGATGAGAGCGGTACATTCTCCCTGACTGGGGACATCCCTTCAGCCAACCAAACACTGCCAGATCTTGCTATTTCCCGATCTTCAGGGAGAGTGACATTTATCACTTAACACTTATTCCATTAATTAAATGAACAGCTGTCATGAATAATATATTAAGTTGGGAGTAGTGTACTCAAAAACCCTTTCTGGTTAGGCAAAAACAGTTCTGATAAAATCTTTTCTCATCCCCTGATAGCTAATACCGTATTTTCGAGCGAGTGTATCAAAATACTAAAAGAGAGAGAGAGAGATGGAGTGCGCGCATGTGCCCATGTGTCACTCAACACCCATGCCCCAGCCCTAGGGGACCTGATGCTACTAGATATTTGATCCTCCTCTCTTTTTTGCTGCCTGCATGTTCTGCCCATGCTCTGAATTGATCAGGAGCCTCCTTAAAGAAATATTGACCTCATAGTAATACTTAAAATAATGAAAAAAAACGTATAAAATATTCCCAGTGCTAAGACAAAAGAACTAGTTTACATTCCCATGGTCAACCCTTCAATAAACACGATAATCATTTTTGAATATTTGTATAATTCCTGGCCTTAGCTTGTTTTTAGAACCAGAGGTTTTATTGAAGCAACAATATGTTACACCTGAGCCCTGACATTCTCATACTTTGTTGATCTCTGGGTTTAAGACACGAATGCAAACCAGACACGGTAGTGCCTGCAAAAAATCCAAACCGTTGCATCACTGCCATGAGCTATAATTATATGTGGATGTGTTTACAGATGTTTGTTCTCTGTAATGTTGAACACAGTAGGTCATAATAAGGAGCACGAAGGGTTTATTTTTGGCCTTTCTAAATTGGAATTCCCTTTTCCACTTGAAGTGATTTTGCTCTTCTTTGGCCGAGAAGCATCCCAAACAGATCTCTTGCGCCACCTACTGGGTCATTTCAATAGCATTATTAGAGAATTGCAATACAATCCAAAACCTAAACCATTAGGGAGAAACATATTTGTATATTTCATTAAAATAAAAGCTTGCCATGTTGACGCAACAAATGACATGGGAAACCAAACAAAAACATATGTGTTGACGGTGCAGTGAAGAAGTAAATGCTCAGTATTGAGTCTAATATTTCCGAAACACGTTGACGATGCACTTAAACGAATTTCTCGTTAATTAGAAGCTATTACATTTAGCCGAAATGCTCTGTATATAATATATTCTATGCAAGTTGAGTTGTCAGCTGTGTACTATTTTAACGATTTGCATTAAAGAGCTGGCTGGCTATCTAAACACACGCAATATGAGATTTCATAATATATTATGTAGGCCTATTTCATTGAATGAATTGTATTTGTATCTAAAATGTTCATATGATTTGTAGATTCTTGGTTTTATTGTTCTAGGTTTTTTAAGTTCTTTGTTTTATAAATCAATAAAATGCGTGGAACCCAAAAATATATTTCAACACAATTGATGCTGGTCCTGTAGTGGTCGCCACTAGCTGTTGATGAAAATGCTTGGTGATGTTGCGCATAGCATTCCAGGTGGTCAGCTAGTGTAGAGACAGATTATCGGAATGTTTGAACCCATCACAACTGCTGTATCTATGCAGAACTGACCGGACACTCCAGTGGGAGATAAATATGAAAAGGAAACCACACTCCCTGCCATACCTCACAAATTTCAATTTTAATAATCTCTATTCTATCTTGTCGAGTAGATCATAAAAGATACGCACATTACAGATAACAAAAATATATATATATATACGAAATAGTTAAAAAGGCATATTAAAGAACATACCACAGTGTTATACCTTTCTTAAAGTGCTACACCGACAAACATTGTATTAATCACTTGGGGCAAGTATGTTAAAACCAGGCGCAAAGTACAGTATTGAGCTGTATACAATCAGTTAAAATAGCATTCTCTTCCTCTGGGCTAAGATACAATTAAAAAAATACCCACCTGAGTGCCAGGTATCATAGTCATTGTGATGTGTTAGAAAGAGCAGAGCAGCTTTACATTTTGTAAACGTGCGCCTACGCAGCAAGGACAATAACAATCGCTTAGTATAGGGTAGATAATAATTACAAACAAGCATTTGCAATGCAATAGGTTTCGCATTTCCAAAGTTTAAAGTTATTGGTATTGTAAATGGCAATGTCTTTTATGTATTTGTTTTTAAAACCAACAAATAAATATAAGGTTTGTTATTTATAATGTCAGTAGGTGAAGGTGAACATAAAACGCTGCTAAAGGAGGAGCTCTTGCAGAATGCTCTGGTTTTTAAAGGGCAGTGTATTTGAGATGTTACAAGACTTGTCGCCTATTTCTTTGCAGCCGGGCTTCCTTTGTTCTTATTTTAAGATGTAAACGGATGCTGCCTTGATGTATGCAACAACAAAATATAGGCGGTTTAATTAAAGCACCATGGGAGGAGGCCCGGATTGTGTGTCTCGTGTTAGGAGATTCTCCCATAGTGAAAATTAACAAGCACTTCACACACATGGTATGTACATAAACTGACTTAAGGGTGGAGGCCCCCCTGTGCAGTCCATGGCCCTTTCAGATTAACCAAATAACTCTTTTACCCCCTACTAAAAAACCTCACTGACTCACAAATTGAATAAGGTCACATGTTATACTACTAAAGGTCCCACCAGGTGGCAGATACATCGTTTTTTTCGAGCCTAATCATGTCCATGCTGAAAATGAATCACGTTTATTTTCCCTAGCTGTTTTTGTACATATGCTAACAAAAATAGTGAAAAAGTTATTGTTCTGTGTTTCGCCATGGTGCAAAGATCGTTTTCCTTCTTCTTCGTCTTACACAAGCATAAAAAATATTGGAAATAGAGTAGCTCCTTCATTGCATCTGTGCACAATTTCATATGAGCTGTGGTGTGTGAACCCTGTATGTGCCCACCCTCGGCAGAGGTCTTTGAAGAAAGCGGGCAGGCGACACAGTGGCAGGCCTACTGGTCTTTCAAAGGTAGCAGTCTATTCGCATAGGTCTTCGTTCTGATGTGCGTCTGACACAGATCCAGCCCACTGGCATTTAAAAAGCACTGACCTGTGTACTGTCAAAAAAGTGACCATGTCTCAAGAGCCTTCGATTCTTCAGGGGCTAGTAAAGATCTTTCCTGAGCCGGACATGGCGCTCACCCATTCACACCAGGATTCTGAGGCACCGACGTATCGGGATATATTAGCATGACATATAAGGCTAACGCTCTCACAGTCCCTCTGCCCTGTCGGAAAGCCTACGTGCTCCGTCGGTCCCATTTGTAAATGCGTCCCGCACCCGGCCTGGCCGTTTATCCTGTGAGGTGGATGGGAGCTCTGAGGCCTCAGGCCAGGTTTGAAAGCCCGGGGCTGCTGCTGGTGCCCCTAGCAGCTCGTTCCGCAGCTCACTGAAATGAGTAGCAGCAGGCACGCGGAGCTTCAAGGGAGCTTCAAGAAACAGAGCGGGAATGGGGAGAGCGTTCGAGAACAGAAAGGGAGGAGAGAGGTGCGAAGGAGACAGAGTATGATGGATGGAGGCAAAAAGCGGGGCTGGCTGCAGCAGGTTTGTTGGTTGCTCTCGGTTTCACAGTCTGGCAATGATGCCTGGCACTCTCCAGGAGTTGACCCCCGTTTTTATTGCAAAAATGAGCAATAGGTGCTCCAATATAAAATTTAAAAAAGTCAATACCTATCTCCATTAGGCCGGTGCCAGCATTAGCTTTACACCTTAGACCCGTGATACTTTCCATCTACCATGGGTGACCTAAAAGTAATGTTTTCTCTAGGATGTGAGGGTCAGCATTTTGTCACTGGTGCCTGCCCCTCCCCCCTACCTACAGTATGCCAGAGGCTACATTTTATCACAGGTACCCTAATACAAAGAATTACTGAAAATATGCCAAAACCAGCTGTTTGCTATGGGTGTCACTTATGCTAAAAATTACCTCTAGTGTGTCAGTAAATTGAGAAGGGCCCCTTAATCCAAGAATTCCATGTATGCGCTAGTGCCAGCATTGTGCCATGGTAGCACAAATACCAAGTGTAACCCCTTGTATGCTAGGGCCACACACTCATGCGGACTCATGCTCACTCAGACTCCCACTTCTCCATTTACCACTCAATTACACTCCCCTCCCCACTCAATGCCCCAACACTTATTCACATTCATACAAATTCTCACTCACTTTCTCACTCTCACTCTCTCATTCATTCGCAGACTTTCCCTTTTACTCATTCACTCTCATTGTTCCTCAGTCTTGTTTATTCCCACTGACTCACTCGCACATTCTTATTCAGTTGCACTTACTGTCACGCACCACTAGTCCTTACTTTTAAGGAGTGTGATTTCTCGATTAGAAACCGGAGCCCCACCGAACTAACGGGTCACACAAACAGTGGCGATCACCTTATTCTTATACTGAATATCAGATATGATTATTTTTGGGTTTTGTAAAATAGCTCAGCAGGTGGACTGCCTGCTGCAGACAGTAATGGATCTCCACGAGGCACTCTCCTCTATTCACTGCTCAATGGTTATGAAAAGAATGGCACTTGGATAATGAAAACCGACTGTTGATACTCAGGAAACATGATACCGGCGATAATTAGTGTTGATGTAAAAGTAACTGTAACCATAACGGTAAACTTTTCAAATTCCTTATGCGTGATCATCATCTTCCAAAAGAATAGCCCCAGGCTGTCCAGAGAGAAGGGCAAACTAATATTCTGCCAGTCTGACTAGATTATACCACACGAGAAATAGTTTACCCATTAATTAACTAATTTCTGTCACGTTTACTCACGAGAAAATACAAATATAAATTATACTTGTGATTGCTTTGCTTAGCACAAAATCCGATTACCAGAGCAAAGGCGCACACTTTGAGAGGTGTTACAAAACTACGGTGAGCAACGTACGATGGCGCCGATTTTATGCACCTCGGGAGAATGAAGGGCTGAGTCAACATGCCACATCCATGCGCCCGGATATGCACACTCAGCATTTCCACAGCACCTTTCGACATCTCTAAGTTCAGCCATCGGACCTTCGAGGAGAGATATTAAAATACTGAGCTCATGCGCCCCGCCTTTCCTGGAAACTCACAATTAGCACTCTTAAAAGAAGTTCGTGGGAATCTTGTGAAAATTAAAATCTTAATGAAGTTTACAAATGGATCGATTTTAAAAGCGTAGGCGCCCCTTTCTGAAACACAAGTGAAACTGCTCATCCTCCAGTGAAGGAAGCAGCTCTTAGATAGACGTAATCACAGCTGTTGTTAGACTCCGCGCTCAGTAAAGAGAAGACGCTGCAGTCTGTCCTGGAGACCACTGTGCCAGTTACCCACCCCAGGACCGGTCTGGCACTGCCCTCCTTGCTTGTGTCCCCAGCTCCCCCGCTACAAGATACTCCAGGGCGACTGGTGCAAGGGCCCTTACCTTAATGGTATAGTCTCCGTTCACGGTCAGGCGCTTTTAAGCGGTTTCCTCTCAGGCTTCAAGAGGTGCAGTCTCTCCTCACAGTCCGCAGCAAGAGAAACGAAACCAACAGGATAGGGTGGAGTAGTGAACAGACCATCGGAAACAACACAGAGCTTGCTAGATGAGTTTACCTCACTCAGCAGGAGGGGCGCATGACGCAGGCCGAGGGTCCATGGTGGTTGTGCAGTGCCAGGGGTTACCTGCCAATGATGGCCACAGGGCATAAAAGTAGGTTAGGCGCGAAACCGAAACCACGGTTGTAGCACAGGAGACGCCGTCGCCGTGCACGTGCACGTTGGCTGTCCCTGCGCTGTGCTAAGAAGACACGCCGAGACGAGGTAGGGGATGTGTGTGTGTGTGTGTGTGAGGGGGGGGGGGTTCTGTGTGTATGTGCGCCCGGCGGGGGGGGGAGTTCTCTATGTGTGTGTGTGCATGTGTGTATGCGCAGCGGCGGGGGGCGGGGGGAGCGAGGGGGTCTGAATGTATGTGTGTGAGTCTGCTCCCAAGGAGCCATGGGAGACAGGAAGCGCGCGTGACCTGATCCGTTTACGAGCTCGTGCACATCACTTGTCTCCTGTCTCCCTTGACTCCTTGAAAGCAGAAACGATCACAATAGAGTTTCGCAGTGCGAAACCTAAAAAAGACAAAGGGCAATATGTAGGTGGCCCAATACCAGTCGGTAATGGTAATATTCGTTAAAGTTCAAGTTGGTGGTCGAATTCCTTAAAAAAAGCACTTTCTTGCTTTTTTTTATGTGCTATGTGGCACACATCCATGACCTTAGGGCATGGATGTGTGCCACATGTGCACACATGCACATTTCAGGGGTGCAACAGGGTGGCCTTTGGACACCCTGCCACCCTTGTAATACCTCCTGGTATTACCGATTCGTTAATACCGAATCAGTAATACCGAACGTCTTCACATTCATTCCTATGGTCCTCCGAGCCCATAGGAATGAATGGGTAGATATTCGTTATTACCGAATCTCAATTACCGATTCGGTAATAACGAATATTAAGAATTCGGTATTTTTTACCGAATTCTTACCTACATCTGAAATACTGATTCCTAAATACCGAATCGGTAAAATTCGGTATTTAGGATTCGGAATTTCCAAGTTACCTACATCTAGCCCAAAGTGAAATAAAGACTGAGCTGATTGCTCATAGCATGGGCAAATACAAAGTATTGCCCTAGTGAAAAACATAGCAGCCACCGGATGGTGCCTAGTCTAAATCGGGACAGTAGTATTCGCCTATAAACATTCTGCACAAAGAGTAGGTAAAGTGCGATCCTGGTTGACATCTGGATTACACAATATTCTCTCACAACTGGTTTCACCACCTCCCCGGCCTCCCTCGTGGCCTGCCTGTGCTTAGAAAAGCATTCCTGAAACCAGGTTTTATCTTTTTTTGTGATAGTATCTGGATTCTCAAACAGATATTCACAACCCAAGGCCAAAATAGCGTCTCATATACTTTATCCATGGAATATTAATTCCCTGATTACAAATTAGGCAGTCGTTAATAACAGACAGGTTGAGCTCAGCTCCCTTCAATCAATCAATCAATCATTTGTAAAGTGCAATACATACCTGTGAGGGTCTCAAGGCGCTGGGGAGGGAGGGTGCTACTGATCGAGCAGCCAGGTCTTGAGTATCCTCCTGAAGATCAGCAGGTCTTGGGTCTGTCGTAGGCTCAGTGGGAGGTTGTTCCATGTCTTGGCAGCGAGGTGGGAGAAGGATCTCCCGCCGGTGGTTGTTCTTCAGATGCGCGGGACCGTGGAGAGTGAGAGGTCGGCGGAGCGTAGCTGGCGGTTGGGGATGTAGAAGGAGAGCCGTCTGTTGAGTTAGGCTGGGACGGTCTTGTGGAGTGCTTTGTGTGTTTGGATGAGGAGCTTGAAGGAAATCCTCTTGTTGCCAGGAAGCCAGTGCAGGTTTCTCAAGTCGAGGGTGATGTGGCCATGTCGTGGTACGTCGAGGATCAGTTGTGCCGAGGCGTGTTGGATGCGTTGTAGTCATTTGATGAGCTTAGTTGGGGCTCCCCCATAGAGGGCGTTTCCGTAGTCGAGTCTGTTGATGACGAGGGCCTGGGTTACCGTCTTTCTTGTATCTGTCGGGATCCATCTGTAGATCTTGCGGAGCATGTGGAGGGTGTTGAAGCAGGAGGAGGAGATAGCCTTGACTTGCTTGGTCATTGAGAGCGTTGAGGCGAGGATGATTCCCAGGTTGCGTGCGTGGTCGGTGGGTGCCGGGGCTGCCCCCAGTTCCGTCGGCCACCAGGAGTCGTCCCAGGCTGAAGGGTTAGAGCCGAGGATGAGGACCTCAGTCTTGTCCGAGTTCAGCTTCAGACCGCTAATCTTCATCCAGTGGGCGACGGCCTTCATTCCTTCGTGGAGGTTGGCTTTGGTGGTGATGGGGGCCTTGGTGAGGGAGAGGATCAGTTGAGTGTCGTCAGCGTATGAGATTATGTTGAGGTCATGCTGTCGGGCGACGTGTTTGAGGGGGCCATGTAAATGTTGAACAGTGTCGAGCTGAGGGAGGATCCCTGAGGTACGATGCAGATGATTTCCGAGGCTTTGGAATGGAATAGGGGGAGGCGGATGCTCTGGGTTCTGCCGGAGAGGAAGGAGGTGGTCCATTCCAGAGCCTTGTCTCGGATCCCTGCGGCGTGGAGGCGTGCGCGTAGAGTGTGGTGGCAGACGGTGTTGAAGGCTGCGGAGAGGTCTAGGAGGATGAGTGCTGCGGTCTTCCCGTTGTCCAGCAGTGTCCTGATGTCATCGGTGGCGGTGATGAGGGCAGTCTAGGTGCTGTGGTTGCTGCGGAACTCTGACCTAGAAGGGTCCAGGATTCTGTTTTCTTCGAGGTATTGGGTTAGCTGTCTGTTGATGATTTTCTCGATGACCTTGGCCGGGAAGGGGAGCAGAGAGATGGGCCGGAAGTTCTTGAGGTCTCTTGGGTCTGCCTTAGGTTTTTTGAGTAGGGCGTTGATCTCGGTGTGTTTCCAGCTCTCTGGGAAGGTCGCGGTCTCGAGGGAGAGATTGATGACATTGTGCAAGTGTGGTGCGATGGAGCTGCTTGCTTTGTTGAAGATGTGGTGCGGGAATGGGTCTGACGGAGAGCCGGAGTGGATTGTGCTCATGGCCTTGTTCTCCATATTGAGCGCCAAAGAACCAGAGGAGCTACATTAATAAGATCTTGGACGTACTCCAAGACAAATTCCTCATGCAGAGAAAAATGTGGTGTCAGGGGAACCCCCAGCAGGTGTCAAAAGAATCTATTCTCCCCCACTTGGATCACCCCAACATATCTGCAGCCCCAAATATCCATACTATATGTCACAGTTGGGAGGCATTTCCTTGTATAAGTTTCCAGGATCGGGCAACCGGTTTTCTGCCAATACACGTTACAAGCACAAAAAGTGATTCCAACAGCATGAGAGAAGTGAATCAATCTATTTCTAAGGCAGGAAGACCAGGTGCAAGCGTCATCAAATTCCAGGCCAAGATGCGGAAAATAATTCACCCAGTCCAATTTCCTTCTTCTTATGCATAAAGAACAGGTTTTAGAGTTTCTGGGGCTACACACCACTTTGAATGTGTTTCTAAAGTTCGTCTCCAGATCAAGTCCCTTCATGAATCTCACAAAAGCTGGAGATTAGGCTCTTTAGGCACCTAGCCATCCTGTTGAGAAGTACAGCGTCATCTGCGTATAGTACGGCAGGTACAGACTTTTTCCTGACATGTGGTACATCCGTACTGGCAGACACCAATGTCCTTTCCAGATCGTTAACATAAAGTAAAAATAAAATTGGGGCAAGTACAGAACCTTGGCCTACTCCTGGGATAACTTTAAAAGTTTCAGTACACTTGCCTGCATTCCCAAATCTAACAGAGGCAGAGAGTACCGGGTGAAGTAGTCTTAAAAAGGAGACCAAACCCACATCAAGACCCATCAACTCTAGGGTAATCCATATTTTGGACCTGTCGACATAATCAAAGGCACTCAATAAGTCCATAAATGCAAGGTGAATAGAAGTGCCCTTTGCCTTATTGCATTTAGCGACAATAAGATGGAGATTAAGGCACTGCTTGATTGTCCCGAGACCCTTCCTCAATCCTTATTGTACCTGGGACAGAATATTACTCTTGTTTAACCAGGAAAGGAGTAGTTCCAAGATAACTCTGCCAGTTATTTAAGACGTGGAATCAAGTAGGGATATCAGGCGGTAGCACCTTGGATCAGGGACATTACCCTTTAAAAAAAAAATAGGAACAACAATTGTAATGCCATGAAGGCCCTAGTAAGTACAGGAAACCAGATCCCAGGGTCCTCTTTAAACAAGTCAGGAGGGACTCTGTCCGGGCCCAGAGCCTTCTTACAAGTCCTATTGTGAATGGCTTTAAGAACTTCTTTTTCCCTGAAAGTGAGACTGCCACACGATGAGCAGTCAATCTGACCCTCTTCTGGGATCACAGCATTGGGGGAATAAACAGTGACAAAATGTTGTATCCAGGCCTCAGAAGTAATATGGACAGTAACCTTATCTGGAGATGTTGTGGGGGATAAACCTCCCCGAACCACCTTCCAGAATGTCTGGGGATTTTCATTCTGGCACGCAGCAGAAATAGCCTCACATTTCGCGTCCTTGACAGCTGACTTTATTTTTTTCAGTGCCACAGCATATGCCTTTCTACAGGCTAAAATAACACTCTGTCTCTGGGGGTTTGTTTTAGTGCCCTACCCAAGCTATCATTTGCAGCTCTACAGTCTTTATTGAGCCAGGATTTCTCATGGAGGAAAACCCTATCATCAGGTCTAGTCAGTATACCTTTAATACATAATGAAAGTTCAACAAAATGACTTAATACTGTAAAAGGGCCTTGAGCAACCAGAATACGGGAATTCACCAGGGCCATGCTGCTGCTGACGACCTATTTCAAAACTGGTTTTATGTCAGCAGAATACCAAACAAACCTGCAACCAGCATCCTTAGTGGGCAACACCTGACTGGTCACCATAATTACATGCTGATGCTTCATAGAGGCAGCAATCTGCTCCACTAAAGGGTTATGATCACTATATACTAGTGCCATGATCTCACCCCACCTAATCAAAGGAGACAAACTCAAAGAGGTAAAGACATAATCGATTATAGTCCAGTTTTCCCTCCCACTAAAAGTATGTATTACTGATGGGGTGGAATTAGAGACTACATTCTCTAGGACAAAGGCCATCAGCGAGAAGTGTAAGTAACGTCTCGTAGCATCCTGACATTGGTTTTACCTTCCATTGCAATAGGATAAAAAATTGCTGGTGATAAAGAAGGTGAAGTGCCCATCTTAGCATTGAAGTTGCCTGCCAAGATGAGATTGAAGAGTCTATCATCCTGTTCCCCCTTCTCAGCTAGGGAACCAATCAGTGATAAAAATCCCTGAAAGTTTGAATTACCCTTAGTTGAAAAATCATGATTATGTATATTCACAATTAGACCCTGAATTGTTTCCCCCAGCAAAGGCTAAAAGCCTGAACCACATCCATTTCTGACTTAATGGGTGAAATTGTACAATCAATATTGACTTTGAACCAAGCTACCAAACTGCCTTCTGCACAACCCACAAGGGAAGGAGGAGCAAATGCGACCTAGTTCCTATACCATGTTTCCTGCATAAATACAACATCATCATCTTTAATAATGGATTGCCATCCCACGATTTAAATTTTTGAGGCCAAGACAGCAACATTCCCACTAAGGAAGTGTATGTTGGAACTGCGCTCAACCTCTGGGCCACCAGATGCATCCACCTTTGGGTCTTCATGGGATGGCAAAAGAAGTTCTAGGTTAGGGTCTGCATATATCAAGCTAGGTGTTACTGACAGTGGCTGAGTGGTCATGTGAGTCACATGAGTATTCACCCCAGAGTCTCCAAGAGCCACAATATCAGCAACACAAGCACTCTCCCTACAAGGATGTTAGTCATTATCTTTGATGCCTGTGATCGCCGCAAACCTGTTTTAAGCAGTAGTTTCAAGGGCAGACTGAGAAAAGGTTGATTACAGGCTTTATTACCGCTAGACCTGGCTGTATCTGGGGCCAAATGCCTATAAATAAAACCAGTAGCAAATTCCTAATTGGGCTTGATTTGACAAAAGCAGCTCTAGCTTGCACCAAGACTTTGCCCGAAACCAAAGGGTTGCATACGTTGTTAACTATTATATCTCCCAGAATTTGGTTTACCAAACTTCAAATGCCCTCATCCACTGTGCAAACACAATTTCATTATAGAAGTCACATTGTCCAATCACGTAAAAGTTCAAACAATGGATTACGTTGTTCATGAGCGTCCTTGTAAAATCAGTCAGCCGGCAAACTGGGTGTGTTGACTAGCACAATAACATAGGGACATGAAGCTGGAGGGAGGTCAATCACAGGACGAAAGTCTGCACTAGGGCATTTACTTTCATTTTGCTTAGCAGAGAGTCCAGTATCCATCCCTCAGTGGCAATAAATATTGGCCAGTTCCTGTGGCTATATCCAAGGATTGGTTGTTGACGTCTGCTCTGCCCCCAGTATTATGGGCCGGATGTTGCATGACTGGTGATGCAAGTTTAGAAACAGGATTACCTCTAACAGCTGGGTATGGCTGTGGCATCTGAAGGCAAACAGGACCTCCCTCCCCTCCTTTGGTCAGCTGACACAAATTGGCCTCAATGGTAACAAGCCGTCTGTAGAGCAGGCGTAATTTCGTATCCAGCATCTCGGTTCGATGTTTGCTCATGCTATTCCAGGGGTCAGCGAACGAATAAGACACATTTCCTGGTACATCAATCCTACGAGTTGCTGGGTTAACTCTAGTCTTCTGCAACTTAGATTTTTTAGCCTTCTTCCTACATTTAGCCATTGGCCCTGGGTCAGAATATGGGTCTGGAGGGCAGTCGTTGGTCATGGTTTCATCATTTGTCTCATCCCAATCCACCAGACTAACATGAGCAGATTCTGGCCACAGATACTTGCACTAGATCTTTACTTCGTAGATGGGTTTGGCATTGTAGCCAGAGGTACTTGTAAGAAATCTATCAATTGTGGCGTGGGACTGCAGTTGAGGGGCTATAGAGAATCCAGGGGAAAACTTCCACTTGCCCATGTTGGCCACACAGAAGCCTTGAACAGTGAACAAGTCAACGAAATGTTTAAAAACTCACAGTACCTTGGCAAAAACAAGCCTCCAGGCATCGCAATGTGGGAGATCAGGGAGTCAAAAGAATGGGATGTCTGTGCAGCCAGCCCATTCTTCCACCACAGGGTGTGCCGGGGGATATAGCCCCAACCCAGCAGTGGTGCAGCAAATGTCACAGATGATGCGGGCGTACCAGGCAAATCATGGTTTACCGGTCCAAGTCCTAATTCGGACCTCTGGGCAAACTGATAGGGTGAAAAATTTGTAATTGGTTAGGCAGGACTACTAGTTCAAAGTGTGAATGATATATGGGCCCATGGTGAGTATGGTAAAACTGAGCTAGTTGGTCCCTACGCGCTATATCAGAGGCACTGTGGGTTCACCTGGGACCATTTCAACCTTCTCCCCTGGTCAAAGGCCACAAGGCTCTTGAGGGCCTACCTTGATGTTTTGGGCCCAAGGCAATATCCAAAGTTAGGAATAAGAGATTGTGGTCACTGAAAACACTAGCAATGCATTACAATAGGAAATGAACAAATATAATGGAGTTGAAACAAATACATAATCAATAAGCGATCGACTGCCCCTCCCTTTGTAAGGCAGTTGAATTACTGGGTTCGAAGAATTCACCAGATTCTCCAAGCTAAGACCATATTATTGGAGTCTTAGAGCTCATTTAACTCCCTAAACTCTTTGGAGTGAACAAAGTGAAGACCTTTGTTCAGCCAACAAATGCCAGAAGGGGAACTGCCATCATGGGGAGTATTAAGTGACCATTAAAATCACCAGCCAACATAATTTGGGCTTGGCCATTCCCCTTAGCAGAACAGGAACTCAACAGGGACTCAAGAGACGATCCAAATAGGAAAGTCTGAAGGGCTCTAAACTCACACACTTGCTAATGTAAAAATAAACTACCACCAACGAACAGAACCCAGGGATTGACAACCGTAGTTCCTTCGATGTAGCACTGTGCCTGTTGGGGTCCGTAATGTAACCACTCAGCTAAAAGTTGACAAACATCAATACACCTCTCCTACAGGCACATGCATCAAGCGATTAAGAAATCGCAAAACGTGTGAATTGCTAAAAAAAATGCATTTGCGATCGCAAATAACAGTGTTCCAATGCATCAACCTTATTTTTGCGAGAATCTGTATTTTTTCGCAAAAATAAGGAATCGCAAAATAATTCTGAGAAAACAGTTGCGATTCCTTATTTGCGATTGTCAAATACAGAATCGCAAATAAAGAATCGCAATTGAAATGCATAAAAAATCGCAAATAGCGATTTCCATAGAAATCGCAACATTGCTATAGCAAATTAAGAAGGGACACAACCAGGTGGTAATCATGAGTGCAAATCTGAAACAGCTGCAAATCAACAGAAACTGATTTAAACGCACCCACAATGAGCTCCCAGAAGTCAAAATGGCAGGGCTGTACCTGATGGCGAGGAGGATGAGGCTGCAAGCTGCTCGACAGAGAGGGAGGCGAAACAATGAGCACATCTTCAGAGTCCGCATAACTTTGCTAGGACAGCAGGAGGACGAGATATACGATAAGTATAGGCTGAATGCACAAATGATACATGATCTCATCAATGAATTGGACCCCATCCTGCAACGACAGACTCATAGGACCAATGCAATCCCAACGCATGTACAAATTTTATGTTGCCTACATCTACTGGCGTCAGGCAGTTTTCAGGGTGTAATTGCAGTAGCAGGAGGTGTGTCGCAAAGCTCATTGTCACGAATATTCAAAGCGTTCCTTGATGCCATGATGGTCCGGATACACTCACATATAAGTTTCCCTACCACAGCCCATGACATTGCCAAGACCAAGCAGGAGATATACCAAACTGCAGGCTTCCCCCAAGTCCTGGGTTGTATTGATTGCACCCATGTGGCAATATGTCCCCCTGCAGCACAGGAATATTTGTATAGGAATAGGAAATGTTATCATTCCCTCAATATTCAGGTTGTGTGTAATGCCAAAAACCTCATAACGGACATTGTTGCGCAATTTCCCGGCAGTGCACATGATTCATATATCTTCAGGCAAAGTGGCATTCACACCCGTCTTGCAGGGGGAGAATTTGGAGAGGGACATTTGCTAGGTAAATATGTGCAATACAGTAATTAATTCATTGTACAAATGTCAATGTCAAACAACCACTGACACCCTTTGCTCCCTCACATGTAGGTGACAGCGCATACGCCTTGCGGAATTACCTGATGACACCTTATCTCAATCCTACGACTGCCACCCAAAGGAGATACAAAGCAGCACATATCTCAACAAGGAACCTCATAGAGCGAACATTTGGGCTGCTGAAGAGTCGATTTAGATGACTTCATAAAACCGGTGGAGCAATGAAATACAACCCTGAACAATGCTGCAAGATAGTGGCAGCATGTGCCATGCTGCACAACATTGCGACAAAGGGAGGTTTGGAAATGGAGCTGTCTGACAGTGACTCGGAGGATGGGAACCAGCAAGTGCAACATCACCCTGCCCTACAAGGATCAGGCGCAGCAGAAGGGCGCAGATGCAGATAGGAGATTACACAGAATTACTTCTAAGGTGAGTAATGATGGCACAAACACAGTACATGAAATGAAAAGTATGCTTTATGTAATCAAATTGTTACCAGGGAGTTGAAGCACACTTCCAAAGTGTGTAGTGGCACAATAGTCTTGCAAATAAACGTGTAAACATTTGAAAAAAACAATCACTTGAAAGTCAGTAATGAGTTCACATTGTAACAATGGTTACGTCACCATCTCAGGTAAACATTGTACATGGGAGCCTAGCGCTTTCTCCCATGAACACCCTGACGCCTGTCAGCGGCAGCATCTTCTTGCCTTACGTTGGGAGTGGAGGGGGTGGCGCTGCGTGTATTGCGTCTCACTGCACTGGCAACTGGCATTGTTGTACTGCCCATGCTTGAGGCACACTCACTACTATGTTCCTGTGCAGACATGTTGCCTCCACTAGTGGATGCATTCATCATCTCAACCGCATTTGTTACTTGGTCTAGTGCTTTGGCAACATCTCCGCTCCAATGACACATTTGGGTCTGCATGGTCACAGATCTACGTGTCAGCAGTGCTGTTGCAGTGGCCAGCCTACTGTTTGACTTTACTTGCAGTTTGAGCAGCTGCATGAGTTGCCGATGCTGTCTGTTGTGAGATGCATGCCCCTCTTGTATGACCTTTGTCAGTTCCTGCACATTACTGGACAGTACTGCGATGTTGCCTGCCATCTTTGCAATTTCCTCTCTGACTAATCGAGTGTTCTTGCTCTGCAGGCGATGTGAACGGAGCATCTGTCCCTCCAGGCCACCCCAGACCTGATTTGTCTGCTCCACCTGCTGTGGTCTGCGTGCTCTGCATCTTCTCCGTTGTACTCTGCGATTGCCTCTACGGATCTGTGTTGATGTAGTTGTGGCGCTAGTACTTTGCCAAAGGCTGACCTCAGGTGCTGCATTGGCCTCATCATCTGACGCCATGGGAACCAGTGTTGGGACAGGTGACCTACGGGAATGTGGTACATGTGGCTGTGTAGTTGGCAGAGCTGGTGTGTCCTCATGTTCTGACGCGCTGCTGTGCTGCATTTCCAGGACCTCACTATCCCCGGTCTCCCCACGTTCTGCATCTGTGAGGTTAAACAGTGCAAAACAGCATTAATGTATGCTTGTGAGGTCATGTCACAGTTGACAAATATTAAATTTTCATTTCATTGGAACATCTGCTACACTATTTGAAATCGTTTTTTACATATGTGTGTGTTTGTCATTGTAACTGCTTGCCCTGTCTACATCTCTCATGATGCACTTCCCTTAGTAATAAAATTGTAGTAAATGCTTTACAGTGTGCGCTTACACTGTGCTGAGCTCACATTCTGACTTCAGTAATTGGGACAATGGTACCATGCATTCCTCTTACCTTCAGACGTGTGTGCAGCTCCTGAGGTGTCCAGCTGCGTCATACCAACAACAGCTTCAGGCTGGATTGTTGACTCCACCAAGTCCTCAATGGGAGTGTTTCCACTGTCTGTTGGTGTACCCCCTCCTGTTTTATGTGCCTCCTTTAACCAGTCTGCCATGCGCACCTTGACCCCACTGCGCAGATCGTACCATCTCTTTTTTAGTTCTTCATTGGTGCGGTGAGTCACCCCAATTGCATTGACTCTGTTCTGGAATCGGATCCATATCTTCCTTTATTCCTGCTCCGGTACTTTCAGAGAAGCTTTTCCAAACAGCTTATCGTGGCTGTGCACTACTCCCTCAATCAGTGTTTCAATTTCTTTTTCAGAAAATGTCACTTTTCTTTTCCTGCCACTTTGGCTGTCCTCTGCTGTTTGTGCAGGTTCCATTTTCTGTTGTTTGCAGGTGTTCTCAATCTCTCTCTCCAACTCCTCTTCTGCTCCCAGAGCCAACTCCCTCCTCTCCCTGATCCTCAGCACTGAGAATGAGGTTTGGAGTGCAGGCTTCCTGCTTCTGATGTCATCAACATGCATCAATGTGCGACTCCGGAATTTGCGAAATCGCAATTTGCGAGTTCGCAAACACAAGAATTCGCAATATATTCTGCGATTTTTACCGATTCCTTATTTATTCGCAAAATTCATGATGCATCGCATTTTGTGATTCCTTATTTGCGATTCCTTAAAAATCGCAGATAAGGAATCGCAAACTAATTTCTTGATGCATCTGTCTGTTAGCCCTTCCTGCCATTGAGAGAACAGCTGGTACAAAATAAGTCACGTAACCCTCAAGGAAAAAGATGTTATTAATTGCCCACATTTCTTGGCTAAACTTTGATGAAAGACCAGGAATGTTCCAGGACAGCATCGTGGGATCCTTGACAACTGAGAAGGCACTACCGGGGGCACACAGTGGGCAATACTCAACTGGGAAAAATCACATGTGTCCAGTCAGTTGCAGGTCTCCAAATCACTCAAAGGAGCTGAAATTGAAGTAGGTCGGAACCCTGGCAGATCCTCTGGGAGGAGCTGGGTCGATAGACAAGACTTCCATTTCCGCTTACAATTTGGGCTGATAACTGGGGTGGTGGGAGTTACGAGTCTGTCCACTCAGCCTATCAGGATTTAAAAGTAGCGCTACATAAAAAGGATAGATCCTCTAAGGAAATAGCCGCTTACCGAAAAATGTATAAACAGGCCCTAAGAAGCAGGAAGAACACGCTGATAAAAGAGCTTTGGATCCAATTACATTCCTCTTGTGCCATAAGAGATAGTGCAGTGTTCTGGAAGATCTTGAAGTCCCCCTTCCTAGCTAGTACAACGGTGAATCCCAGCCTTGACGTTGCCATTGAGGAGCAGACGTGGGTTGTATATTTTGAGCGGATATTCAGCTCACCCTCATCCGCAACTCGATTCTTTTCTTCTGGGATAAATTTAACTTCTTTCCCGTTGCCCATTAATATAACTCATGAGGAAGTGGAGACAGCCCTGATGGCTAGCAAAATGGCAAAGCCCCAGGCCCTGATGGCGTCCCCATCGACCTTTTTAAATTTAATATGGAACTCTGGTCGCCCATTTTAACTAGGGTCCTCCAGGCAACTTGTGAGGTGGGCCTTATCGACTCATGGTCCCAATCCATCCTTGTGCCCATATTTAAGAAGGGGGACCGCCAATTACCATCGTGCTACCGGCCTATTTCGCTGTTGGATTCCCTGGGGAAAGTGGCCGGTCGCATCATTTTAGAACGTTTACAGTAGTGGGCCTCAGATAATAAGGTTCTGTCCGATCTCCAGTTCGGGTTCCGCGAGGGACTGGGCACAATAGAGCAAGCCCTTGATTTATCCCTATTAATTGACAAAAATGTCAAGGTGAAGGGGGGGCCATATATATGGCATACATGGATCTTTCTGCAGCATTTGACTGCGTCATTCACAATAAGTTGTGGACCATCTTAGCTGACATGGGAGTGGACAAGTCCCTGTTAACATTCTTGCGAGAACTGTATTCAAATGCTACTGCTAGAGTCAGAGTTGGAGCTGGGGGTGAATTAACAAAGTCATTTAGAGTAGAGCGCGGCGTAAGGCAGGGCTGTGTCCTAGCCGCGTTTTTATTTAATCTTTATACCAATGACCTGCAAAAAAGCCATGGTTGCGGGTTCCAAGGACCTCCCCACTATAAATAAGCGCCCTATACCGATACTCTATGCGGATGACGCTGTCATATTAGCGCGTACCCCCTTAGAGCTTCAGCATGCCCTTGTAAAGTACCACAACTTCATGGCTAACCTGGACCTAAAGATAAACATCAAAAAGACGTTTGTTATGTCCGCAGGCCCAAGGCTGAAGAATATCAAGCCCATGTATATAGAAAATCAAAAATTGGACTCCACAGCCACCTATCCCTATCTGGGAGTAGTATTTGACAACAAATGCACATGGAAGCCTGCCATTGAATCAAGGAAGCTTACTTTTAAAAGGACAACAGCGGCCTTGGTTCATTTTGCTAATAAATTAGGCAGGCGCCCCCCGGTCGAACTTCTTGAAATCTATAAGGCCAAATGTATTTCGAGCGCAGTATATGGTGCCGGGATCTGGGGCTTTGCCAAGCTTGAGGAGATCCAAAGGGTGGAAAACAACTGTTTAAAATGTATTTTGGCTGTCCCAAAGGGAACTTCCAACAATGTTTGCCACATGGAGTTGGGCTTGACTTTCATAAGGATCCAACCCCTTCTTCTGCGGCACCGCATATGGTCCACCAGTGAAACCTCTCTTTGTAGGGAGTTCATTGAGGACTGTATTTCCCTAGATAAGGGCCACCACATCACCTGGTTAGAATATGTCAGGAAATCCCTGTGCAACCTTGGTATGCAACAGTTTTTCAACTTGCCCTCTACAATTGCAGCAATACCAAGGAAACGGTTCAAAAAGGCGTGTTTGACTCATCTAGAATCTTTACGATTATCCAGTGAGGTTTCTAAATCTACTGTGCAACACTCACTACAGATTCAGACAACAATGATGGTCCAGCCTTATTTAACCTTTGAGTTTTCAGGATATGAGAGACTTTTGCTAACAAGGCTAAGACTTAACATTTTCCACCACGTAGTCACTTTCCCTAAGATTAATAACTGGGAAAAAGACCCTCAACCATGCCCCTGTGATGATTGCTCCCCCCAAACTACGATCCACGCGTTACTTTTCTGTAAGTTTTACCAGGATCTGAGGAAACAGTGGCTCACTCCTATTTTAAAAATTATGGGCTTACGCAAGTGCCGCCCGGCATTCCTTGCGCTTCAATTCCTGGAAGTTGAGTCCTTTGCTAAATCAATAGTAAACTTCTTGAAATTGACTATCAAGCACAGGCAGAATTTAGAGTAACAGTGACTCGTATTTTGCGTATCTGTAAAATAGATTAGTTTTAGCTTTCTCTTGGATTCTACTGTATTTTTATATCAATTTATGACGTACTGTTTGTCACTTTTCTTAACCTGTAAGCTTTTTTACTTCGATTGTATTGGCTCATCCCGTATATACGCTTTAGCAGCTTATACTCTTATGGTCGTAGCTTCCATATAAAGAGTAAAAAGTGTCTATTTATGGGATGAATGGAACTCTGGAAAACTGTCACATTGTTGATATTGTACCATTTTTTTTAATATAACCGTTTTTAATTGTACTTTTTTAGATGTAATATATTCTGTGCTTTTATGGATGTTCTACGTACAACCGAATAAAGCTTGATTTGATTTGATTTGAACTGGGGTGGTGGGAGTTACGAGTCTGTCCACTCTTGGGGTTGTACCTTCAAGGTTTTCACAATACCCCAATGGTCTCCTATCACTGTTAAGCCCCTCCCTACTCTGTGACCAAGCAACCCGCGAGGCAGGTGATGGGAAATATCTCTATTCAAGTTCAGTTTCCGTAGATACAGCCCCCACGCCCGATGGAGAAAGTGTTCAATAGATGATACACGGGTGGCAGCTGAGTGAGGTCATAGATTTAAGAGGGGGACCTTTCTTTTTACCCATTTTTAAGGTAGTCTTTAATACCATTTAGCCCTTAGTCAGACTGGATGCCAACACACTAATTCCAAGCCGGGGGTACAAAAGAGAGGCCAACAGGGCTGACAATAAATCCAAGGTACACAATACCTTACGCCTTGGCCTTGTTCAAGGTCATTGACTCCCTCATTTGCAGGTAGCAAATGGTCTTCACTCTGCTCATCAAAGCTCAAATCAAAGGGGGTGGCCCACCTCTTCCTGGTGCTGATGGGCACAGACGGGCCCTCTCTTGGCTCAGTCGTCGCCCGGGCTCGTGTCCCCCGCAGTGGGAACCCAAGCAGCTGATGTAGGCGCCTCCGGGTGTGGGCTGTGATGAACAGGCATCTTTGAGGCCTGCAGTCTCTCCTGGCCACTCTCGCCTCCTCCAACAATGCGGTTGACAAGCATGCACTTTTAGCTGTTTGGAACTCTATTTGTTGTGCTTCCTTCTCTCTTTGATTCTGTGATTTAACACAGTGTGAGTTTCCTCATTCAACAACCTCCTTGTCCATTATCAAAAGACGGTAGCAAGAAAGCAAGGGTGGTGGCTCTTCCTGGCAATGACGGGCCTTCCATTGGCCCTTACTTTGCAGGGTGCATCCCACACAGCGTGATCCCTTCCGTGGTTATATGCACCTCTGGGAACGAGAAGATTGAGGAGGCAAGGAGTGGAGGAGCCTGGGGTTGGAGTCCTCTCCCCCCTTCTTCCAAAAGGTTCCATGCAGCGGGACCCCTACTGTGGTTATATGCACCTCAGGGCACTAGACATTTGAGGCGAGAAGGAGTGGAAGAGCCTGGGGGTTGGAGTCCTCTCCCCCTTCTTCAAACAGGTTTCCTGCTGTGATTATATGCCCCTCCAGGAGTAAGAAGATTGCAGCAGCGAGGAGTGGAGGAGCCTGGGGGTTGGAGTCCTCTCCCCGCTTTTTCAAATGGGTTACAAGCAGCTGGACCCCTGTTGTGGTTATATGTGCCTCCGGGCGCAAGAAGATTGGAGCGGCAAGGACTGGAGGAGCCTGGGGGTTGGAGTTGTCTCTCCTCTTCTTCAATGGGTTCCACACTGCAAGACCCCTGCAGTGGTTACAGGCGCTTAAGGCACTAGACGTTTGCGGCAGCAAGGAGTGGAGGAGCCTGGGGGTTGGAGTCCTCCTCCCTTCTTCAAACGGGTTTCACACAGAGGGACCGCTGCTGTGGCTATATGCACCTCCGGGTACGAGAAGATTGCGGCAGCAAACACTGGAGGCGCCTGGGGTTGGATTCCTATCCCCCTTCTTTAAATGGGTTCCGTGCAGAGGGACCTCTGCTGGAGTTATATGCGCCTCCGGGTGCAAGAAGATTGCTGCGGCAAGGAGTGGAGGAGCCTGAGGGTTGGGGTCCTCTTCCCCCTTCTTCAACTTTGAGGTCAATTAGGTTACCCCAGAGTGCAGCACTTGCCAGAATATAATTAATCCTTGACTTAATGGCACCCTTTTTAAAAGTATGTGCACATGGGCTCAAAACCCATGTTCTACCACAAAGTGGACTAGCTGCATAACAGCAACCATGCAAGAAAAATAAATGTCTATGTCTAAGGATGCACTGCCTCTAGCTGAATCTCCTTCCTCTAATATTGATTCCAATACCACTACAGGGATGAATATACAGTTAAAATCTTCACATATAAAGGTGACAGCCTCAGGACTTACAGAATTGAGAACACCATCTAACAGAGTTATCGCTGTAGACCCCACAGTGGCCAACCTAAGGCTAATATAGATGTTGAACAGATTTTTGGTTGATTGTTCTTATATGTAGCCGTAGGATATCTGGTGAAGGGATGTTCATAACATCTACAGTTATGTTTAGAGTGATTTTGACCCAAACAAGTAGTCCCCCAGGGGGCATCCCTTTTGTTGACGGTACTGCACCAACAACAATCGTCCTATATGGTAGTTTTTGTGGCAGCTCCATCAATCGAGTTTTCTGAAGCCGAGATCACATTTTTCTATATATTCCTGACAGTCCGGGTCGATGAGTTTTTTTTTTAACCATGCGGTGTTCAAGGAAATTATGAAAATGTTTGCCGCCCATATCCCAGAAAATTCATCATGGGCGTACTCAGCTTGTGTATTTCCTTCACTAGTTCAATCAGTGATTGCTGTATCCATGTTGTGGAATGTGTAATTCTAAATAGAGATATTGGGAGCTGTTTTGCAAGGGCTCAGCGTCAGATCACTTCTAAGTCTGTTGATTGCCAGCTGTGGAAATCAATTGACAGATTCCAGGTTTTCGGCAGTCTGGGTAGGGGGAGGAGGGTTAGATAGTTTCAGCCGTGCCCTCTGCATACGGTTCATTTTCTTATTGGATCTATTTTGCTTAAATCTCATCGCAGAATCTGAGAGCGGACTAGTTCTTATGTCTAATGAGATCAGGCAGTCAACAGTGGCCTTTGCCCCAAATACCAGCAGTATATTGTCGTGTCAACAAATGTTCAGCCTTGATTATGTCAGATCGTACTATGGACAGACATTGGTGTCGGAGTCTAATCCAGTGTCTCGCCTTGTTCTTTAGGGAGCCTTCATCCTACCTTCCTGCCAACTTTAACTTCGGCGCATTAGTCATAATTACCATATACTCTCCGCCTCTTTGTGTGTGCCTGTCAGAATCATCTATGATGCATTGTGTTGGGTACGAATATCTGCTGTCTGGATGTATTTGAGTTATTAGCAATTCACCAGCCTCTAATATTCAGGTCTGGTTTCTTCCTATGTCTATCAAAGTGCTGGGAGTCAACTGGGAGTGGAGTAGTCACACTTGCACCATAAATATCAGAACCTCTCACCACTTTCCACCCTCCTCTGTGCTGTATTTAGACAGTATTCTGGTTATAATGAATTGCATCACCGCAGTTACAGAGTAGCGTACTAAAAAAGGAGGGCAAGATAAAACAACATACGCATTGCAATGAAATGTGTCTCCAGCCTGAGTTCACACAGCCTAAAAAAAGGACAGTGAATCATTGGAAAGGGAACAACCAGTGGTCTTTAAGGCAGCTAGATTCTAACAAATATCCACATAACTTGCTCCAGCTTGGAGACCCCTCATCCAACTATACAAGCCCACCAATTCCCAAGATTCATCAAGGCTAGTCACTGTCTTAGCGCTGAGGGTGTATCATTAGCAGTGCAAGGAAACCATTCACCTACTTGTGAGTTCATCCACCGGGCAAGTGCAGAACCAAGGGTGGTGGTTCTGCCCTGCCTCTTCCTAGTGATGACGGCTGTAGTACAAGCCGGCCCTTGGTGTGGGAGATAAAGAGGTGCAATAGCGCAGTCGCAACTGCAGGAGATGGTTAGTGGCAGGCCCTGCCTCCTCTTGGGCTGTCTGGTCAATGTAGTTCCTCCAACAGGTGCACACAAGGTCTCCCCAACACACAGTGACCTGTGCTTCAGGAGCTAATGAGGCACTTTAATAGCACGGTGGCAACTGCAGAGGCAGCTGGCAGCAGGACCCTCTTCCTCTTGAGCCTGGGTTGGCTGGTCAATGTAGTTCCTCCAACAGGTGCATGCAAGGTCCTCCCAGCACACAGCATTTACTAAAAAAACAAAGGTTATAGTGGCATTATACAACATTTAAAAAATACACTAATATAAAATACATTCCCTCATTGTTCTAGTAAAAGCACAACTCTACCTTTATTGAGTCTTCTTGTGTCGACTTCACATGGTTAAAAAAATGTATATACGGGTCAGGACAGACTTTCTTTATACCTCTAAAAAGTTGAATGGTGGTACAAGAAAAACCAACAAATTATTCAAATTCACCATGTCTCCTTTATAATATCTCGTCGATCCGTGCTGCGATCCGTGCTGGAATGTATTTTATTTTAGTGTAGCCCCATGCTTTTCATTATTTATCTCTAGGGAAGACGTGAATGTCCCTATCTCCATTATATTAATACTGTGTGGCTCATGTGAGAAGAGAGACGCCACAGGGGAGGAGGCAGATCCCGCCATACATGTTGGCCTATCATCCTTCTTGGTGGGTAAGACCTCTTAGCAACAAGTGTGAAGTTTATTGTATATAAAGGATGTAGAATGAGTGGGCATGTTTGGAATGAGCTTGTGAATCACCATGGGTGGAACCGAAATTTTAATATAAATGTTGTTTATTGAATTTATTAGTTTGTTTGTTCTGTTCAATTGATATATTGGTTAATTGAAAAAAGAACTTTAGATGTTTTAAATGTCAATTGAGAAAAAATTCTAAATTTTTAGATGAATGTGTTGGGAGACACTAAATTGTAATTGTAAGCCTGAAGAAGGTGGTGGATCAAACTATACCACCGAAACGAGTCACTTTGTGTTGAAAAAGCACCCCAGCAGTATCAGGTTCTATCAAGATAAAATAATTCTATAAAGTGTAAAACCAGGGTCATTAATCTCTGTACTTGGGGTGCTTACCTGATTCAATTGGTTCTAATGTGATTATTGCTTGTCATATTCTCCCAGTTTTTTAATAATACGTTTTTAAACTTATGTGAATATTTGATATGAATTTATGATGTATATGTTTTTTAAAAAAGTTCTATATATATTGAATCTTATAAGGATCCGGCTGATAAAAATATTTTACATTATATTTTTGGTTTCTATTCTAACTGTTATGGTCATGTGGGTATGATAGCAGAGTGCATTGGTATGCAAAGGGAATTTGTTTCTGACGTAGTGTTTATTTTTGGTGTCCTGCCCCTTTGGTGAGAAGGACCCCTCTCTCTAACTTTGGAACTAGCGAAATCCGAGCCCAACTACAACGTCCCTGTAACCTTTCGTTTTTTCAGTGAATATATAGATCTATATCTATCTATCGAAATATATATATATATATATATATATATATATATATATATATATATATAGGTATATATATATATATATATAGGTATATATATATATATATATATATATATATATATACATATATATATATATATATATATATATTCACTGAAAAAACCATAGGTTATAGACCATATATAGTTAGGAATTAGCATTTAAAAAACCTTATTTGACTCACACAAAACCATTGAAATTCCATATATAGTTAGTTGCACTAACTATATATCGCGCACCCGCAATCCACTGCTGATCATGTCACATATTACATCATTCATGACATGGTCAGTGACATCACTGATGACATCACTGATGACATCTCAAATGACATCACTGATGACATCACTGATGACAACATCCAGTGACTGTATGTTTCTGTAAAGTTAAAATATGTCTTACATATTGAAGAATGAGTGGATGTATAAGTGTCTGGATGAAGAATTTAGTAGGTGTGTGACTGACTGTATGAGTGAGTGATTAAATGTGTCTCACTGAATGCATAGGTTAGCGACTAAACTGTCTTAATTTGTGCATCATTATGTCTGTTGTTCTGTAAACTGCTGCATGTGTTGATCATTAGCTATACGAGAGGCTATATGTGTTATTAAATGGTTGCCCAAGTATTTCTATGGGAGATTGAGTTTGTGTGGGGGTGGCTGGAAGGTGTGTGACTCTGTGCATAGATGTGTGAGCAGTTTATTCACTAGGTGTATGAGTTCAAGAGTGCATGTGGAAACAGCTACATGGGCAGTTGACTGTGTGCATGAGTGTATTGATGAGTGAATGGATATCTCAATGCTACATGTCATAGTAAGTACATATGTAAAACACAGTACATGTGAGAGTTGGCATATATAAATAACTATGCATGAGAGCCACTGAATGAGTGAGTGGTTGTATCGATCATTGTGAACTTGTATCAGGGATTGTATAAGAGAGTAAATATGTGTTAGTATATGTTTCAATAAGTAAGGTGTGTTTAACTGTATAGTTGAAGAAATGGAGGTGAGATTGTTTCTTTGCATGACTGACTGGGTGTGTGAGTAACTCCATGGATGAGTGTCTGTATACACTGAGTGTATCTAAGGTTATATTAGAGTCTGAAGAGGTTTATCGTATTAGCACAAGAATGATGTCAAATGAGATGTCATCAGTGATGTCATCAGTGATGTCATTTGAGATGTCATCAGTGATGTCATCAGTGATGTCACTGACCATGTCATGAATGATGTAATATGTGACATGATCAGCAGTGGATTGCGGGTGCGCGATATATAGTTAGTGCAACTAACTATATATGGAATTTCAATGGTTTTGTGTGAGTAAAATAAGGTTTTTTAAATGCTAATTCCTAACTATATATGGTCTATAACCTATGGTTTTTTCAGTGAATTTCAATGGTTTTTTAATAGCAAATATCATAAGCTGTCGAATGTCAAGTACGTGGTAAGTAAAAACATTTTCGTGTTTATGCACACTGATCTGCTTTGAATGCTGCCCCCCACCCCTCATTTCTATTAGGAGTACTCTCTCTTTGCAGATAGTGAAGGGTAGTTAACGCAGGCCTTTGCCCCCGTTGTAATCCGTCGTGCCTGCTTCTCTCTCCATTTGATTGATTGTTCTCTTTGGTTCATTCTCTATTTACAAACAAGCACAGAGTCGCAATACTCTGTTTAGTCTTTGCAGATAGCTAAAAATTGTGTAAAAAAACAAAAGGAATCGAGCAAAATCAGTAGGCCACTAATGGGATCTCTTTTTGACCTCCCTAAAATAGAAACATTAGGAACAACCTGTTGATAATACCAATGTGTATGTACATAAGCGGCGTTCATTTGTGTTCACAGTACCCCTTGTTGATTGTTTGAATCCAGCATTGAATTGTTCGAAGTTGGTTCTCTTAAGAATCTTCTCTGCCTGCAAACGAGGAAGAATAGGAATATTCTCTCTCCCTTTGCAGATAGTGAAGGGTAGGTAACGCAAACCTTTAACACGTCGTGCCTATTTCGTTCCTCATTGATTGATTGTTTCCCCAAACATTGACTGTTTGGGAATTGGTTCTTTTTGGAGGTATTCCCTGTTTGCAAATATACGTAGGAAAATCTTTGCAAATAGTGAAAGGGTACGTAATGCGGACCTTTCTCCCCCGTTGTAATCTGTCATGCCTATCTACTCCCCACTGATTGATGCACCTGTTTCACCCGGACCATTTACTAGAGATACGTCATCTGGCCCGACCAGAGAGCACCCCTAGTGAAAAGGACATATGCAATAATAACGAAGTGATCACTGTATCCTGTTAACAGAAACTTTAGCATGAAACAACCTGGAAAGAAAAGAATAGGAAAACGAAAATCAGTAGGCCACTGATGAACATGAACTTTTATTAAACAACGAACAAAGAAACGATAACATAACGTAATGATAAAACCTATTAATGTCCTAGAAACAAGAAAACGTTAAAATATGCCAGTGGTGAGAGACCAGAAAAACAGTAAGAGAAACCAAATCACCCCTCGCTGTCCCACCGCCTGCCACGCCAAAAAAATCGATAGACTAGGGAAAATGCAAGTCAGTAGAACATCCGCCCCCACTCTGGAAACTTCCAAGGTGGGGCAGGTTTGCGGCTACGCCCAGCCGGGAGCAGCCCATATAAGGCGGGTCCTGCTGCCACGCCTCGGCCAGGAGATCCTAACGTAGGGTGTAGCCGGAGGAGAGGCCGCGGCCAGCAGGACCCGGCCAGGGGATTGCCTTTACAACGCTGAAGAGTTGCAGGGGGGGGAATGTCTCCTCGACCCTCCCCTCTCTCTCCCAGTCCGGCCGCGGTGGCCCTTGACAGTTTCAGGTAGTCCCGCCACATGCTCTTCCGGTCCGGCCACAAACGGTCGGGGGGCCGAGGCCGACGGGATCCGGCTGCAGCCGATAAACCAAGGAACCCGTTCATGGGGCCAGAGCCAGGGGCGTCCGGCCGACATCCACCGGAAGCCCGGCCCGAAGACGGACGGGACACTTCTTCTTTCTTGAATAATGGCTGCGACAACACTGGGGGGGGATGTCTTGCACATGCCTCCGACCCCCCCCCCTCGTCCTCATCGCCTGGTCCGGCCATAACAAATCTCAAGCGAGACGCCGTGGGGTGCACTGGGAGGGAGAGACGGTGCGAACAGGCCTCTCCCGCCTCCCCAGGTGGAGGCTTCCCAGCTGCACCCTCAGCGCTCCAGGCGCCCGGAAAAGGGTTCTTCCACTGTGGCCATGCTGCAACGTCTCGCCCGGCAGGGTGGAGCCCGTCCGCTCATTTGACCCCGCGATCGCCAGTAGCTACCGAACTCTCAAAATGGCGGTCGACCTGGCAAGAGCAGGCCCAGCATAAAGAAATGGCCCGGTCACTGGTTGACTCCACCACCGTAGTCCTCCACGAACTTGAAGATTCTAGAGGAGCCGCGGGAGTCTCCGACCCCCGATGGGGAATGACTGCCATGATCGCCCGTGGAGTGACAAAACTGTATCCGCGGGACGTCGCCGCTCCCATGCTGGCGCCAGCCTCACTTTGAATTACTAGAATCCTGCAGACCTCAGTTCCGGTGAAAGCACAGTGTGACCCGGTAGGAAAAATTGTTGCACCCCCTCCCCTTTTTGACTGATAGTTCAAACCACCGATCCTTTCCTTTGCCCTTTTAATGGAACTTTGGACTGCCTCCCCCTCTTTTACATTTTCTAGAGAAAACAAAACATTAACCACTACATTAGCATAGCAGTTGACACCAGAACTGTTTTCAAATTGAAAACCAACAACATCTTCAACAGAATCCTTTTTGTTTCTGCTGTGACCCTGCTACAGCACAGGCATTGTTCCCAGCAGTAATTCTGCAATGCCGGTAAGAATAGCTGTGGTGCCTACTGGACTCACTCACCCCCGCGGCGCCCCACGCCGTTATTTGCTGGGCGCCAACTTACTAGACATCACTTTCGTGCCATCTAGATTTCAGCGCGTTCTGCTGCCTTGGAACTATTCGCACAACAGACTGCTACTGACGACCCACCCCCAGGCAACATCTTCTGAATTTTCATAATTTGAAAGAACTAGTAACATGTCCTCATCAGGAATTCAAAAGAAATTGCCACGGTCTCTTCGTTGTTTAAATGTTTTTACTGTTTTTGTTTTGTTGTATATATTTATATGTTATTAAAGTTTTATATTCCTACTACTTTGTTGGAGTGCTATATATTTTTAATGTGACACATAATTGTAAAAACTTTGATGTACAAAGAGTCATTCCTGGAATCTTCCGCTTCAGGCTCGGTCCCCTCCCCAATCACAATACAGGATGGTTTTCAGATAGTAGGAACACGTGTGGTGTGACGGATCTCATCGGGTGTGGGCCTTGATCTACTATAACTCCTTTGAAGAGGGGTGATTCTTTACAGCTGGGGCCATAAACTACATCTGCAGGGCTAGCTGATAGCCTGGACAATCGGACACAGAGGAAGAGGAGTGTCAGAGGGTGCGGTAGTGAATAGGGCGAAAGGGAGGTGTCGGGCGGGCACAGAGTGTGATTCTCAGGTAGGAGCAGCGCAGATGGGGGGAGGTTTATTGCCCATGCATAAGACAGAGAGCGGGGGTGACCAGTGCCTGGGGAAGATGCTTGCGAGGGTGGGGAGCCATGCTACGAATCGACAGCGTGCAGAGAGTGGGTCTGGTCAAGGCATCTAAAATGGCTGCCGTGCACGACAAAAGTGTGGCATTTCAAAAAAGGCAAGATGGCGCAAACAATGTTTTTCAACACTTCCTCATTTCCTTCGAATCGAACATTAACAGACGTTGGTGCATATTACCAAAGTTAAGCGATATTTATCGCTAACGATGCTTACCAACGAATTTTTTACCGCTAAGCATCGTCAGAAATTATCGAAGATAAACCTTGCTATTATCAAGGTTTATCGCAAATGCGATAATAAACGGCCGCAATGCATGAATATCGCTAAAAAGTCAGCGATATTCATGCATTACCGAGCTAATGCTCTTAGCCATTTTATCCACCTCCCATTGGATAACATGGCTAAGAACTTCTCAGGGCAGGTGTTACTTTTTGGAGATATTCGCGCTTAGCGCGAATATCTCCAAAAGTTGGTAATAGGAGATAGATATCTTGCATGTTGTAATGCAAATTATTGTGGTATATGGAACTCATACCATAATCTCTCAGGAAAGCAGAAACTGATCCTTTTGGGACCGCCTGAAAAGGCCTAGGGGGTGAGGGGTACTCTACTTTGCCCCCTTTTCACGTTCCGAACTATTTTATTTTACTCTCTTCTGTAATTACACAAAATAGCAGCGATAAGATGCATCGGAGACACACAGTGAGAGAAAGGAGGCCGGAGATGAAGAAGAGATGTCAAATACACATTGGAGATAATATAGTGGCAGAAGGGAAGTAAATATGAGTAAACTTACCATGTAACATAAAAATGTTGCACTCTATACTATAAGTCTCATTTTATACTACAATCACTTCGCTACAACCTCATAAATTAAAAATAAAAATGAATAATGTCTCAAACAATTTTTGATTTCTAAATATAAATTTATTCTTCAGAATTTTCTAAATTTGAAAGAACTAGTAACATGTCCTCATCAGCAATTTCCTCATGAAAAGTCTGCAATGATGATTCTTGTAACTCTATGGTCTCCAAACATTCGATAAATTCGCCATCAACAGATTGATCAAAAAAATCATTCAAGTCATCTCCTCCTTGTGACAATATTTCATTATTGGTGCTGTCAATTTCAATCAATGTAGTGGAATCATTCAAGTCATCTCCTCCTTGTGACAATATTTCATTATTGGTGCTGTCAATTTCAATCAATGTAGTGGAATCATTCAAGTCATCTCCTCGTGACAATATTTCATTATTGGTGCTCTCAATTTCAATCAATGTAGTGGAATCATTCAAGTCATCTCCTCGTGACAATATTTCATTATTGGTGCTCTCAATTTCAATCAATGTAGTGGAATCATTCAAGTCATCTCCTCCTTGTGACAATATTTCATTATTGGTGCTGTCAATTTCAATCAATCTAATGAAATCATACACGTCATCTCCTCCTTGTGACAATATTTCATTATTGGTGCTCTCAATTTCAATCAATGTAGTGGACAATTCAAAAGAAATTGCCACGGTCTCTTCATTGTGAGCCATTTTATTTTGAAATTGCTTGCTGTAAATTGCAGAAAAAAATAATCACTTTCATTTATCGTTTTTAATAATACATAATATAAAACTAACTTTATCAAGTATTTAGTATAACAGAAGGACTGCAAATAAATAACAGAAAACATTTTTCAAATTATCTTCAAGTGTACAACATAGTTCCCCTTACAAATTAACAACTCACCTTTTTAAAAGTAGGAGAAGTGTTAGTACTGTGTAAATCAAACACCAGAAATTCACCACCAAAAATTCCTCACAAATGTACCTCAGACAGTAGTATCACAAAATGGCTGTGGTTTCCTCTCATTTGACATATATACATAACCAATTAACTTTCATCACACACAAATACAAAACCAAAGTAACATTTTAATTGGTTCTAAATTTCAACACTTTCAAATGTGTTTTCCCCATGCAATTTTCCATAGGACATTTACATACGTCTACAGCCTGAATGGCTGAACGGAATTACACCAAACTTGGCAAAATGGTACATCAAGGATCTACTATGCCCCCTTATGGTCATTTGCCCCTTCGCTTTGGCCTCCTCTTGTCTCTCGATCCTACCGAGAGACAAGATGGCGGCCGCTACGCACTGTTTGGAATGTTGACAGACGCCGGAGAACCAATCAGCTTCGCAAAGCTCCATAACGCGAAAAGTACGCGAAGCGGAGCGCTGTTACAGATATATATCTTTTTTTGAACGTTAATTTCTCAAAATCCACTGGAGCACATATATTGAGACCTAGCAAAGGCACATCGGGCTACCAGTCCCTAATATTTTGCCAAGTTTCGTGCAAATCCATTCAGCCATTCGATTATTGACATTTAGATACGTCTACAGCCTGAATGGCTGAACGGAATTACACCAAACTTGGCAAAATGGTACATCAAACCTAAGAGGTCAGGGAGGATCTACTATGCCCCCTTTTGGTCATTTGCCCCTTCGCTTTCGCCTCCTCTTGTCTCTCGATCCTACCGAGAGACAAGATGGCGGCCGCTACGGACTGTTTGGAATGTTGACAGACGCCGGAAAACCAATCAGCTTCGCTTCACAAAGCTCCGTTGCGCAAAAAGTCCGCGAACCGGAGCGCTGCCCGGTCCGCTGTTACAGATATATATCTTTTTTTAAACGTTAATTTCTCAAAATCCACTGGAGCACATATATTGAGACCTACAAAAGGCACATCGGGCTACCAGTCCCAACAATTTTGCCAAGTTTCGTGCAAATCCATTCAGCCGTTCGGGCTAAAAGTGAGGCCAACCGCCCTATGGAAAACTCAATGTTAAAAACACGTTTTGGGACCCCCCTTTTTTCTCGACCCCCCTGGACGAACTCCCCCCAAATTTTCAGGGGCTGCTCAGAAACAAAATGTGCCATTTTCCTGAAAATTTCAGCCAATTCCGTCCACAAACGCCAAAGTTATTCGACATAGAATTTTCAAAAATCCCATAGAGAAAAAATCCTAACTATATATACCTACTGGCGACCGCCAGTAGGTAATATATATAGGTATATATATATATATATATATATATATATATATATATATATATATATATATATATATATATATATATATAGGTATATATATATATATATATATATATATATATATTACCTACTGGCGGTCGCCAGTAGGTATATATAGTTAGGATTTTTTCTCTATGGGATTTTTGAAAATTCTATGTCTAATAACTTTGGCGTTTGTGGACGGAATTGGCTGAAATTTTCAGGAAAATGGCACATTTTGTTTCTGAGCAGCCCTTGAAAATTTGGGGGGGGGGTTCGTCAAGGGGGGGCCGAGAAAAAAGGGGGGTCCCAAAACGTGTTTTTAACATTGAGTTTTCCATAGGGCGGTTGGCCTCACTTTTAGCCCGAACGGCTGAATGGATTTGCACGAAACTTGGCAAAATTGTAGGGACTGGTAGCCCGATGTGCCTTTTGTAGGTCTCAATATATGTGCTCCAGTGGATTTTGAGAAATTAACGTTTAAAAAAAGATATATATCAGTAACAGCGGACCAGGCAGCGTCCCAGGACGCGTACTTTTCGCGCAACGGAGCTTTGTGAAGCGAAGCTGATTGGTTCTCCGGCGTCTGTCAACATTCCAAACAGTCCGTAGCGGCTGCCATCTTGTCTCTCGGTAGGATCGAGAGACAAGAGGAGGCCAAAGCGAAGGGGCAAATGACCATAAGGGGGAATAGTAGATCCTCGCTGACCCCCTAGGTTTGATGTGGAGGTTTTAAAAGGGCCCCGCGGGGCAAAAAAAAAAAATAATAATAATAATCGAACGGCTGAATGGATTTGCACGAAACTTGGCAAAATTGTAGGGATTGGTAGCCCGATGTGCCTTTGCTAGGTCTCAATATATGTGCTTCAGTGGATTTTGAGAAATTAACGTTCAAAAAAAGATATATATCTGTAACAGCGCACCGCTTCGCGTACTTTTCGCGTTACGGAGCTTTGCGAAGCGAAGCTGATTGGCTCTCCGGTGTCTGTAAACATTCCAAACAGTACGTAGCGGCCGCCATCTTGTCTCTCGGTAGGATCGAGAGACAAGAGGAGGCCGAAGCGAAGGGGCAAATGACCATAAGGGGGCATAGTAGATCCTCGCTGACCCCCTAGGTTTGATGTGGAGGTTTAAAAAGGGCCCCGCGGGGCAAAAAAAAATAATAATAATAATAATCGAACGGCTGAATGGATTTGCACGAAACTTGGTAAAATATTAGGGACTGGTAGCCCGATGTGCCTTTGCTAGGTCTCAATATATGTGCTTCAGTGCATTTTGAGAAATTAACGTTCAAAAACAAGATATATATCTGTAACAGCGCTCCGCTTCGCGGAGATAAAATTATATCTGTATTACCTAGCTGTTGCTAACACCAGTTAGCGACGGCTAGTAGGAGATAGCGACCATCTTGGGCCCCACTTTGCATGTGAGTGATATTTATCACTAATGACATGCAAAGTGGGCATGCCAAGATGTTAGCGACTGGAAACAGTCGCTAACATCGCTATCTCCTATTATCAACTTTTGGAAATATTCGAGATAAGCGCGAATATCTCCAAAAAGTAACAGCTGCCCTGAGCAGTTCTTAGCCATGTTATGCAATGGGAGGTGGATAACATGGCTAAGAGCATTAGCTCGGTAATGCATGAATATCGCTGAGTTTTCAGCGATATTAATGCATTGCGGTCGTTTTTTATCGTATTTGCGATAAACCTTGATAATAGCAAGGTTTATCTGCGATAATTTCTGACGGTAAAAAAATCTTTGCAATGCATCGTTAGGGATAAATATCGCTTAACTTTGGTAATATGCCCCAACGTCTGTTAACGTTCGATTCGAAGGAAATCAGGAAGTGTTGAAAAACATTGTCTGCGCCATCTTGTCTTTTTTCAAATGCCACACTTTTGTCGTGCACGGCAGCCATTTTAGATGCCTTGACCAGACCCACTCTGTGCACGCTGTCGATCCTTAGCATGGCTCCCCACCCTCGCAAGCATCTCACCCAGGCAGTGGTCACCCCCGCTCTCTGTCTTATGCATGGGTAAGAAACCTCCCCCCATCTGCGCTGCTCTTCCCTGAGAATCACACCCTGTGCCCGCCCGACACCTCCCTTTCGCCCTATTCACTACCGCACCCTCTGACACTCCTTTTCCTCTGTGTCCGATTGTCCAGGCCGGTCCTAGGCTATCAGCTAGCCCTGCAGATGTAGTTTATGGCCACAGCTGTAAAGAATCACCCCTCTTCAAAGGAGTTATAGTAGATCAAGGCCCACACTCGATGAGATCCGTCACAGCAGAAGCGTTGCTATTATCTGAAAACCATCCTGTATTGTGATTGGGGAGGGGACCGAGCGTGAAGCGGAAGATTCCAGGGATGACTCTTTGTACATCAAAGTTTTTACAATTATGTGTCACATTAAAAATATATAGCACTCCGACAAAGTAGTAAGATTATAAAACTTTAATAATTTATAAATATATACAAGAAAACAAAAATAGTAATAACATATAAAATTTTTTAGGGAAAAACAACGAAGTAGCGGTCGGCTGTGCGAATAGTCCCAATGCAGCACAACGTCCAGATTTCCGGCGTGGGGCGTCGCGGGGGGTGGGTCATCAGTAGCAAACTGTTGTGCGAATAGTTCCAAGGCAGCAGAACGCGCCGAAATCTAGATGACACGAAAGTGATGTCTAGTAAGTTGCCACCCAGCAAATAACGGCGTGGGGCGTCGCGGGGGGTGGGTCATCAGTAGCAAACTGTTGTGCGAATAGTTCCAAGGCAGCAGAACGATGGCACCAAGGTGATGTCCAGTAAGTTGCCGCACTGGTTTTGGTATCCTACAATGCTGCTCCGAATAACGGCGTGGGGTGCCCCGGGGGAGGCGGCGTGAACGGGCCTCTCCAGGTGGAGTGTCATCTGTTGTAGTGGGGCGCCCCTTTACCGTTTCAGTTGCCATTCCGTCCGTTTTTGGTCCACTGTGTCAAAAGCCGCAATTCAGCTGAGTTGCGCCCACTCTTGCGGTGCAGCGATAGGCGGCTGTCACAGGACTCTCAAAATGGCGGCAGGCTCTTTCCTTTTTGGGCCTGGTCCACTGAAATGGCCCTGGGACACCTTGGAAATCGGACGCTTGTCTGCTAGGTCTTGGACCCCATTCTCGAAAGCGTCCCCTCCGCCTTGAGAATTCATCAAAAGTTTTGGGGGCCCCGACTCCTGCAGGCTTCTGGTGGGGAGCGGCTGCCATGATTGCTCGCGGAATGACCACGACGGAGCTACGAGATGGTGGTGCTCTCATGCTGACGCCAGTTTAGTCTGAAACATCCAGAAACAAGGTGGGGCTTTCATCGTTTGGGAAAAAAAATAAAAAGTTTTCATCCAATGAAAAGTGTTGTTTTTAGGTCATATGATCAAGCCTTCCATCATTAGGAAACCAAAAGTAAAATGAACCAATGAAAAGTTTTATAAACAAGTCACATGACCTGTTATGCGGCATAGGGTATAAAATGCGGAGAAAATACGTTGGCACGTGAGGCGGCGTCAGTGGCGGACCGATGTGCGAATAGGCCGAAGGCAATACAACGCGCCAAGATCCGGATGGCACCGAGGTGGTGTCCAGCAAGTTGCAGCACTGGTGTGGCCATCCTACAATGCTGAAAGTCGGCGTGGGGCGCCCCGTTGGCCTGTGAGTTTGCGTCAGTAGCGGACCGATGTGCGAATAGGCCGAAGGCAGCACAACGCGCCAAGATCCGGATGGCACCGAGGTGGTGTCTAGTAAGTTGCCGCACTGGTGTGGCCATCCAACAATGCTGAAAGTCGGCGTGGGGCGCCCCGTTGGCCTGTGAGATGGCATCAGTAGCGGACCGATGTGCGAATAGGCCGAAGGCAGCACAACGCGCCAAGATCCGGATGGCACCGAGGTGGTGTCTAGTAAGTTGTCGCACTTCTGTGGCCATCCTACAATGTTGAAAGTCGGCGTGGGGCGCCCCGTTGGCCTGTGAGATGGCGTCAGTAGCGGACCGATGTGCGAATGGGGCCAAAGGCAGCGCAACAATATTTTCTGACTGACACCACAAGGCGCTGAGATGCCAAGATCCGGATGGCACCGAGGTGATGTCTAAGTTGCGGACTGATGTGCGAATGGGGCCAAAGGCAGCGTAACAATATTTTTTGTATGGAAGATACCACTAGGCGTTGAGATGCCAAGATTCGGATGGCACCGAGGTGATGTCTAGCAAGTTGCTGTACTGGTGTGGTCATCCTACAATGCTGAAACTCGGCGTGGGTCGCCCCATTAGCCTGTGAGATGGCGTCAGTAGCGGACCGATGTGCGAATAGGCCGAAGGTAGCACAACGCGCCAAGATCCGGATGTCACCGTGGTGGTTTCATAGTTGAGAGGCACTTCATCTGCAGTGGGGCGCCGAGATCCGGATGGCACCGAGGTGATGTCTAGCAAGTTGCTGTACTGGTGTGGTCATTCTACAATGCTGAAAGTCGGCGTGGGGCGCCCCATTGGCCTGTGAGATGGCGTCAGTAGCGGACTGATGTGCGAATGGGGCCAAAGGCAGCGCAACAATATTTTCTGAAGAGAAGACACCAAAAGGTGCTGAGATTCCAAGATCCGGATGGCACCGAGGTGGTGTCTAGCAAGCTATGCAGTTGAGTTGTGTGCGCACTTGCGGCGAATAGGTCGAAGGCAGCATAACAATGTTTTTTGAATAGAAGACACCACAAGGCGTTGAGATTCGGTTACCACCGAGGTGATGTCTAGCAAGTTGCCGCACTGGTGTGGCCATCCTACAATACTGCTCCGAATAACGGCGTGGGGTGCCCGAAGGAGGGGGGAGCCGGCGTGAATGGGCCTTCCTAGGTGGAGGCTCGTCTGCTGTAGTAGGGGGCCCCTTTACCGTTTCAGTTGCCATTCAGCTGAGTTTCGGCTGCTCTTGATGCTACAGCGACAGGCGGCTGCAAGAGGACTCTCAAAATGGCGGCCTGTTCTTTGGATTTGGGCCTGGTCCACTAAAATGGCCCTGGGACACCTTAGAACTCAGACGCTCGATTTTTTTTTCCTTTCCTGTACATGCAAAAAAAGGTAAATGCCCGGTACGTTACACGCTTCATCTGCCACGATGAACTCTCCAGAGGAACCGAAAAAAAATATAGTTGTGGTAACTATACCATGCATCGTCATATGGAGAGGTGGCACCAATTAATTATAGTGCTGCATAAAAGAGAGATTTGGAGGAGAACCCCTGACCTGCTAGTACATTCATCAAAGAAGTGGCACTGAGAGCTTCAGAGGCAAGGGAAACGGTCCCAAATATTTAGAAGAACTTTGGAAAGATTAAAATGACATGTTTAGATTGTGGCAAATTAATTTCATGTGGACAGATGAGTGTTACTCTAATAAATACAGCATATAAACATCATCATAGTCGATGGTTGGTAGAGACATTTTGACTATATCCTGGACCTGCCCGTCCTCGCCCAAAATGGCGCCGGAATAAATGGGACTCGTAACTCCTTGTTGTGTACTGGTTGCAGAACCTTGAAATCACGAGATACGTATGCAGTTTTGAAGCACATGGCGGGCGGGGACGAGAATTGATTGACTATTTCGACATCCCTATTGATATTAAGTTCTGATGTGTTATTGATTACTGTACTGTTGAAAGTTCGAATTAACGTCACCCATGGTACTTGCCCGCAAATGTATATCTAGATAATTTTATTGTAACTGGCCCTGTCGTATTTTAATTATAAAATGTACGTCCACCGATTCCGTAACTGTTAGACACCTTAGTTCTTGCAACCTAATGGCCCGCCCGTTACGTTCCTCTACAGTGTAAATGTCTATTCATCATATACGATTACAGTTTGCTCTGTGGCAGGCCCACGTGGTTATAGGCTCGTATTTGTATAATGAAATTTTCACAATAAAGGTTTTTAAAAGAAAACATGGTAGTAGTATATACATTGGTAAAGTTTTTAATAATAGTGACTGTTTTAGAATCATTAAAAGGCAAGTGAAATAAAGCAGACCAATTACATGAAGGGTAAAAGGTATAATACGAAGGAACGCAGTAAAGATAAATGGTCAAGGGCTGTTGTGTTTTCTATTCCTGCAACATAAAGTGATCGATAAGAATCTCATATTCAGGCGTATCGGCGACTAAGACAGCAGGTCGACCCTCTTTTGCTCAACGGCTCCGTCATGGGACGAAGAAACGCTCTTTTTCTCGAAAAAAGAATATATTTTACTTGCAGGACAGTTGTAAAATTTCCGGGAAAGTACATTAGCCTGGAACATTATAACATATATTTAAGAAAAAATAATGTTCGGAAGTAATGAAAAGCGTAATTTTTAGGTCATATGACCAAGCCTTTCATCATTACAATAAGAAAAGTAAAATGAACCAATGAAAAGTTTTATTAACAAGTCATATGACTTGTTATGCTTACGTTACGCGCTGCGAGCCCCGGATGACTTCCGGATGCGCTAACGCGGCGCGTCATATGACGCATTACGCGACAACGCAGGTCCAGAATATAGTCAAAATGTCTCCACCAACCAGCGGTCGGAACACAACCCCTTTCAGCAGGCTAAATAGTTCTGTTAAATGACAACAGAAGGGACAGGCAACAAGAACCATCAGTCAAAGAGGGGAGGGCTAGTTCTTCTCTACCGGGTTACATTGGGGCGCTACCGGAACTGATCGAATTGGTAGTCTACAGTGTTTCTGGATGTTTCAGACTGAAGCTGGGGTTAGCATGAGAGCAGCACCATTTCGTAGCTCCGTCGTGGTCATTCCGCAACCAATCATGGCAGCCGTTCTTTATCGTTATTTTGGGCGGGGTGGGTGGCGGAGCCGAGCTGTTTTGCAGCCATCATTGTGTGGAGTTCAGTTCATCTCACTAGTTTTGTATTTGTCATGAGGGGTTGTTCCTAATGTTTCTATTTTAGCGAGGTCAAAAAGAGATCCCATTAGTGGCCTACTGATTTTGCTCGATTCCTTTTCTTTTTTTTTACACGATTTTTCGTTATCTGCAAAGACTAAACAGAGTATTGCGACTCTGTGTTTGTTTGTAAATAGAGAATGAACCAAAGAGAACTAATTCTAAAACAGTAAATACTTGGATAACAATCAATCAAATGGAGAGAGAAGCAGGCACGACGGATTACAACGGGGGCAAAGGCCTGCGTTAACTACCTTTCACTATCTGCAAAGAGAGAGTACTCCTAATAGAAATGAGGGGGGGGCACCATTCAAAGCAGATCAGTGTGCATAAACACGAAAATGTTTTCACTTACCACGTACTTGACATTCGACAGCTTATGATATTTGCTATTAAAAAACCATTGAAATTCACTGAAAAAACCATAGGTTATAGACCATATATAGTTAGGAATTAGCATTTACAAAACCTTGAAAATTCACTGAAAAAACCATAGGTTATAGACCATATATAGTTAGGAATTAGCATTTAAAAAACCTTATTTTACTCACACAAAACCATTGAAATTCCATATATAGTTAGTTGCACTAACTATATATTGCGCACCCGCAATCCACTGCTGATCATGTCACATATTACATCATTCATGACATGGTCAGTGACATCACTGATGACATCACTGATGACATCTCAAATGACATCACTGATGACATCACTGATGACATCTCATTTGACATCATTCTTGTGCTAATACGATAAACCTCTTCAGACTCTAATATAACCTTAGATACACTCAGTGTATACAGACACTCACACACTGCCACTCATCCATGGAGTTACTCACACACCCAGTCAGTCATGCAAAGAAACAATCTCACCTCCATTTCTTCAACTATACAGTTAAACACACCTTACTTATTGAAACATATACTAACACATATTTACTCTCTTATACAATCCCTGATACAAGTTCACAATGATCGATACAACCACTCACTCATTCAGTGGCTCTCATGCACAGTTATTTATATATGCCAACTCTCACATGTACTGTGTTTTACATATGTACTTACTATGACATGTAGCATTGAGATATCCATACACTCATGCACACAGTCAACTGCCCATGTAGCTGTTTCCACATGCACTCTTGAACTCATACACCTAGTGAATAAACTGCTCACACATCTATGCATAGAGTCACACACCTTCCAGCCACCCCCACACAAACTCAATCTCCCATAGAAATACTTGGGCAACCAATTAATAACACATATAGCCTCTCGTATAGCTAATGATCAACACATGCAGCAGTTTACAGAACAACAGACATAATGATGCACAAATTAAGACAGTTTAGTCACTAACCCATGCATTCAGTGAGACACATTTAATCACTCACTCATACAGTCAGTCACGCACCTACTAAATCCTTCATCCAGACACTTATACATCCACTCATTCTTCAATATGTAAGACATATTTTAACTTTACAGAAACATACAGTCACTGGATGTTGTCATCAGTGATGTCATCAGTGATGTCATTTGAGATGTCATCAGTGATGTCATCAGTGATGTCACTGACCATGTCATGAATGATGTAATATGTGACATGATCAGCAGTGGATTGCGGGTGCGCAATATATAGTTAGTGCAACTAACTATATATGGAATTTCAATGGTTTTGTGTGAGTAAAATAAGGTTTTTTAAATGCTAATTCCTAACTATATATGGTCTATAACCTATGGTTTTTTCAGTGAATTTTCAAGGTTTTGTAAATGCTAATTCCTAACTATATATGGTCTATAACCTATGGTTTTTTCAGTGAATATATATATATATATATATATATATATATATATATATATATATATATATACATATATAGTGAAAAATACCGTCCGGTCGAAACGCGTCGCCAATAAACATACATTGTTAAACACGGACCCTGGAGTGCGAGTCATCTGTTGTTCTGGAGAACATCTAACTGGGAAACCTTCGTGAATATATATATATATATATATATATATATATATATATATATATATATATATATATATATATATATATATATTCACTGAAAAAACCATAGGTTATAGACCATATATAGTTAGGAATTAGCATTTACAAAACCTTATTTTACTCACACAAAACCATTGAAATTCGCATATATAGTTAATTGTACTAACTATATATCGCGCACCCGCAATCCACTGCTGATCATGTCACATATTACATCATTCATGACATGGTCAGTGACATCACTGATGACATCACTGATGACATCTCAAATGACATCACTGATGACATCACTGATGACAACATCCAGTGACTGTGTATTTCTGTAAAGTTAAAATATGTCTTACATATTGAAGAATGAGTGGATGTATAAGTGTCTGGATGAAGGAGTTAGTAGGTGCATGACTGACTGTATGAGTGAGTGATTAAATGTGTCTCACTGAGTGCATGGGTTAGTGACTAAAGTGTCTTAATTTGTGCATCATTATGTCTGTTGTTCTGTAAACTGCTGCATGTGTTGATCAGTAGCTATATGAGTAACTATATGGGTTATTGATTGGTTGCCCAAGTATTTGTATGGGAGACTGAGTGTGTGTGTGGGTGGCTGGGAAGTGTATGACTCTGTGCATAGATGTGTGAGCAGTTGATTCACTAGATGTATGGGTTCAAAAGTGCATGTGGAAACAGCTGTATGGGCGGTTGACTGTGTGCATGAGTGTATTGGTGAGTGAATGGATATCTCAGTGCTACATGTCAAAGTAAGTACATATGTAAAACACAGTACATGTGAGAGTTGACATATATAAATAACTGTGCATAAGAGCTAGTGAATGTGTGAGTGGCTGTATGGATCATTGTGAACTTGTCTGAGGACAAAACTACCTAGGCAGTATTTCGAAAATGTCAGACAATATTATAAAGACCAACACTGGCAAAAGAACAGTTTCTAAGTAGTAACAAAATTTATTACAGTCACATAAAAAAATACATGTATCTAGCATCAATAAATAAAAATATACCTTCCTTAGAAAGTACATATACATAAAAAATTCGTGAACATGAGTGAACTTGTATCAGTGATTGTATAAGAGAGTAAATATGTGTTAGTATATGTTTGAATAAGTAAGGTGTGTATAACTGTATAGTTGAGAAAATGGAGGTGTGATTGATTCTTTGCATGACTGAGTAGGTGTGTGAGTAACTCCATGGATGAGTGACAGTCTGTGAGTGTCTGTTTACACTGAGTTTATCTAAGGTTATATTAGAGTCTGAAGAGGTTCATCGTATTATCACATGAATAATGTCATCAGTGATGTGCTCAGTAATGTCATCAGTGATGTCATCAGTGATGTCATTTGAGATGTCATCAGTGATGTCATCAGTGATGTCATTTGAGATGTCATCAGTGATGTCATCAGTGATGTCACTGACCATGTCATGAATGATGTAATATGTGACATGATCAGCAGTGGATTGCGGGTGCGCGATATATAGTTAGTACAATTAACTATATATGCGAATTTCAAAGGTTTTGTGTGAGTAAAATAAGGTTTTGTAAATGCTAATTCCTAACTATATATGGTCTATAACCTATGGTTTTTTCAGTGAATTTTCAAGGTTTTGTAAATGCTAATTCCTAACTATATATGGTCTATAACCTATGGTTTTTTTCAGTGAATTTGAATGGTTTTTTAATAGCAAATATCAAAAGCTTTAAAATGTATTCTTCTTTAATTCGAAAAAAATATTTTATATGTTTTTAATACAAATTTTTTATGTATTTTTTTTAATTATTTTCTTTTGTTTCGCTCCCGGTCCGCGAACCGGGTCGCTTCCCGTTAGCTCAATTTGGTGCCGCGACCCGGTCCGCGAACCGGTAAACGTTCCGTTTGTGCAACTGCTGCGTTAGAAAACAACATCGTGACGCGTCTCATAATCGCGACGTATGGCGTTCTCGCGTAATGCGTCTTATGACGCGCTGCGTTAGCGCACCCGGAAGTGCTCCAGAGCGCGAACCGAGGCGCGAAGCGCAGCGCCCCGGAAGCGATCCGGGGCGCGGCGCGTAACGTAAGCGTAACAGGTCATATAACTTGTTATCAAAAGTTTTCATTGGTTCATTTCACTTTTGGTTTCCTAATGATGTAAGGCTAGGTCATGTGGCCTAAAAATAACACTTTTCATTGATTTAGAATTTTTTTTTTTCCCAAATGATGAAAACCCCTCCTTGTTTCCTAACTCTGACTTTCAACTTTGTGAGAGGAAGACCTTTTTTCATTACTTAGAAATGGCAAGTCTTGTAGCTGCAGCTGGTGCACCCCCACCACCACCACCACCTCCTAGGAAGAGAGGACCACCTCCTCAGATTATCTTTCAATAAGAGGAGGAAGAAGAGGAAGAAGAGGAACAGACGCAAGGGGAGAGGCATTTTTTGCCTGAGGAGCCAAGAATTTCTCATATAAAGGAAGATTTCATATGGCAATTTTATTCATTTCCCCAGGGCCAAAAGAAAGTGAATGCCCACTATGTAACTTGCCTTATCTGCAAGAAAGATCTGTCCAGAGGGACAGATAAAAAATATAGCTATGGCAATTACACCATGCATCGCCATATGCAGAGGTGGCACCCTAATAATTATAGTAATGCACAATTACGTGACCTGCAGGATAACCCCCCTCCTGTGGCCAGAACATCAAATGTAGAGGCAGTGACGGGACCAGAGGCGAGGGAGACGGTCCCAAATATACAGATGAAGTTTGGGAGTATCAAACAAGTCTGCGTTTATTGCGGCCAATTGATATGCTACAGGGAAAGTAGCATCACTCTAATCAACAGAGCTATCAACAATCATGATTGTCCAAAACGCCCCAGAAAATAAATTATCTTTTTTTTGTTGCTCCTGTTGAGCCCTTTATAATGAATCATTTTCGTTTCTCCCCCCCCAAAAAAAAACAAAGAATATATAAAATCGTTCAAAAAATACAAAAAAAGTAAAGAAATGTTCAGAAAAATGATTAAAAAATATAAAACAACAAACATAATTTAAAAAAAAGTTCTTTTCAGAACTACCTCCCCTTTATAAAAAATTGCTAGAATGTTTGGCACTCTGGCAACCTCTATTTCTTTTGATTCGCTTAAGTATACGGGAAGGAAACAGAGAGTAATGTTAAAAGAAAGACAGCTAGAGGGAGTAACACAGAGATACTGTTTAATAGATCTATTTACCGAAGAAAAGATGGAAGAGGGTGTAATTGTGAAAAACAAAATAGATAAGGAAGTGAAAGAAAAAAAGGAGAGTAGAAGAATAATAAACAAGAGTTTCTTAGAGAATGTGAGTGAATGTTCAAAATAAGAAGAAAAATAGTAAAGGATGTGGAATGAGAGGTAGGGATAGAACCGGACTAAAAGAACAATCATGAGGGAAACTGTTAAGAAAACAGTGAGCAAAAGTAAATAGGAATAAAACAAGATGTATGATAGTGACTAAGGTTAAAAACATGTGGAATAACAGAGAGAAAAAACAGAAAGCAGAAAAGAACAAGTGACAGAAAAGGAATGATTGAAACAGCAAAGAAATGTAAATAACATAGGGGCATATTATCAACACAAGCGATAAAATTATCGCTGCTTTTATCGGCAGAAATCTGACGGTAAAGCCGCTTTTGCAGCAGAAAACTGCCACTAAAGCCGCTTTTGCAGCAGTTTTCTGCCGATAAAAGCAGCGATAATTTTATCGCCTGTGTTGATAATATGCCCCTTAGTGTGCTTGAACTACAGGGAGAAAGCATAATGAACAAGTAGTGAAAGAGTGATCAGTCAGAGACAGTGAGAGTAATAGAGACGGAGTGAGTGAATAGGAGTGAGGAACTATGAGAACAGAGGGACTGAGAAAAAGAGTGGAAGGAGTAGAGTAAGTAAGTAATAGAGCAAGGAATGAGGGAATTAGCAAAGGCAGGAAACTGAGGGTTAAAGAAATGAAGCAGTGGAACTAATAGAAGTTAAATGTGATAGAAATGTAACGAAAAGAGTACAAAACATTTACCTTATAATTGTCGTTAACTTAGTCACTTGTTATTTTTATACTTTCAATCTGTGAAAGAAACAACAAAAATTTGAAAAATATTAAAACATGTATTTAAAAATTAGAAAAGACAAGGGAAAAGATTGACAATCATCCAATTTTACAAAGAAATAAAGTTAGAGATAAACATGCAGAAAAAAAAGAGAATGTAACGGTGATAGACAGTCAAAGACAAAAAGAAATGGAAATAGAGTAAATTACTAAGAGAAAAAAAAGAAGATACTTTCAGTGACAGAAAAGAATGATAGAAGAGAAAACTAAATTGAAGTTGTGAAAGCTACTAAAAGAAACTGAGTAAGGTAAACTATATAAGGAAAGGGTGAATAAGGAAAAGAGAGTGAGGGAGAGAGGAGACAGAGGAAGTGAAGGAAAGAGTGTCAGATACAGACTAAGTGAGGCATCTACACAATGTGATTCATAATGTTAGGAAACACAGGTAATGTAATTGAAAAACGTTCAATTTTTTTGTTTATTCCACAATCACATCACTTGTGTTTCCTTTGCTTAGGTATCTCATTGTGCAGATGTAGTCTAGCATATGAAAGACTACGCAGAAGGTGACCACTGTATGCAACAACTTTGACACTTACAGAAGCCTCTGCTTCTCCATGCCCCCTACACAGTCCTAAATATATACATTTTAAACTAACAGTATCTTGTTGCAGATGAAGTGAGGCCTATCTTGCAACATGGTGCATCTTTTGCACTGCTGCTGTGTCACAAAAGTGACACAACGGCAGCGCAAAAGAGGTGCACGGCCATCATAAAACTGCCCCTAACATTTTAAATGATTGTTTCAGGATGCCGATAAGGTGTGGCCTATCCAGAGATTTGTTTGAGGTGAGGTCTACTCAGGGTTACAGATTAAATTTAGGCTTGTTGAAGAGTACAGAGGAGATAATACATGTGCAAGCCTACCAACGAAGTGAGTCATGTCCACTGCACTCTTGAACAAAGGCCAGACCTCCTCTGTCTCCCCGGACAGGCCTAAACCTCATCTGCACAATGTGATTCGTAATGTTAGGAAACACAGGTGATATAATTGAAAAACGTGCAAATATTTTTGCTCATTTAACAATCACATCACCTGTATTTCCTCAGCTTAGGTATCTAATTGTACAGATGTAGTCTAGCACATCCAAGAGTACGCAGAAGGTGAGGACTGTATGCAACAGAGCAATGTACATTACTCACCTCCCTTGACACTTACAGAAGCCTCAGTTTCTCCATGCCTCCTACACAGTACTAAATGTATATCATAAATACAAAAAGTACAGAATTAATTATACATGTTAAATGGTTTCTTTTTGCTGTTCTCAGAATATATCAAATTTCCCTAAAAACAGTGACTTGAAGGTATTCATCATATAACAGCGGGGAAAAAAAAAACACAATCAAAATGATTGTGTTTAAAAAACCCATATAACATAACCAATCAGAAATCAGAACTCCTCAAAAGTAACTTACTTTCCATGACGTCGAAGGATGTCCTATGAACAGCTTATACTCTGTTGTGCTGTTATTATTTTCAGCCCGCCACTTTCTGAAAGAAAAGCTCAATCGTTTTGACAAATATGTTACATACAATAAATGACTTCTCGCTGTCTACCGCACTTCTCCTCAAGGCCAAATCGTGTAAGAGCCATTTATAACTCTTGGAATTCTTCTAAGCAAATCCCGTCATTTTCTTTTTCCGCAACTTTCAGAAAGAAAACGTTCAAGATCACTTTCACAATCCTGTACTAGTAATATCTCACCCTTCTTGCTCACTCATGTTCCACATTTCCTATGACACTGATACTGCTTACTATGAAGCAGACTTACACTACCTCTATGACTACTACAATTATTTAATTCTCTACATCACTTTTAATCACAAAGCAATTTAAAACAGTACATAACATTATATCAACTCCTAAAATCATTATAGGCCAGTTACCTACCCTAAATTCTTTCTTCTGAAAACAGAAAGTAAGAATATTTTTAAATAAAAAGGCAACATTGTTTCATAGTGCAATGTGAATTATTTCCGGAACATCAGCTTCTTTTACATTTTGAATAAGATGTGTAATAAGTGGATGTTGTCAAAGAACCATCATGTCATATAATAGCTGCAGTTAGAAATGTTCTTCCTAAAATCAACGACTGTGTAGCCATAACATTTGTAATTAAAGTTGAAAACTTATTTTCATCAGATTTATATAGTTGGAATATTTAAATGACATTATAACCAAAAGTTTGTTCAAAATATGTCGACAGCATTGCAGACTTACATTACCTCTACTCCATGTTTTGATTGGCTGCTTGAATTAGCTTATTAAAAGAAACAGTTTTTCTGAACTCATTCAAAGTGCAGTTATTTTTCCATGACGTCAAGTGTTATGGTAAGAACACCGTTTGCTTTGGGAAATACTCTGTTGTCCTTTAACTAATCCGTGCCCACCACTTTCTGTAAGAAAACCTTCTTTTTTTTCAGGAACTACTTAAAACTCAAAAATAACTTTTGACTCTGTACTACACTTATCCTCAAGGCCAAATAGTGTAGGAGCCATTAGAACCTCTTGCAATTCCTCAGAGCAAATCCCAAGATTCTTTCCCTAAAATGTTGGTTGTAAAAACACCAGGTAAGAATTTTTAAGGTCAAAAGGCAATTTTTTTTTGAAAGTTAAAACAGAATCATTGCAGAATGACCAGCCGTTTCTAGACTTCAAATAAGCTGTGTAATGTCCTGATGTTGTTGAAGGACCGTCATGATATATAATTGCTGCAGTTACAAAAGTCCTTCCTGATATTGACAACTGCGAAGCCACAAATTTTTTTATTAAAGTTGTCAATTTGTTCCATCAGGCCTACATCGTTGGAACATTAAAATGACATACTGGCCATATGTTCGTATAAATAATGTGGACAACATTTCAGACTTACATTGGCTACACTCCATGTTGTGATCGGCTGCTTTTACTAGCTTATTAAAGGACACTGATTTACTGTCTGGCAAAGTTAAATATATAAATTTTTCTGAGTCTACACTAGTAGTACTTGATACCCGGGTAAATCTGGAGTAAAGACTGGAAGCAAGATGGCGGACTGAAGCCTCCACAGTGAGGACGCTTCTACGGGACCTCCCGACCTTCGTGTTTGGCTGCTGAACTTCACGGTGCCTGGAGGATGGAGTAGAGATCGGATGAGCCAAAACTTTAATCTGTTCTAAAACTGCTCTACAGAGACGCGGCAAACCCGTTAAAGAGGAGAAAAATTTCCCAACCTGCTTACCCGCTGTGTTTGCTCGAGAAAGGGAGAGAGAAACGCCGTATAATCATTACGCGGAGCCGGTAGCTGTGGAATCCTTGAGGCAGCAGCTGCAGCTGCAGAGAGAGGCGGGGGAGGCGGAGCGAGCGGATTGAGCGAGAGCAACCCGACAAGTGAAACTACGGGGAATCGGAGCCTCGGCAGAGCGGCGTGGAGCAGAGGGGAGAAACGCCAGGTAGGAGCAAAACCAGCAGCAAAAACCAGCAGCCTCCCAGTTAAGAGGTCAGGCGGCAGAGAGGGGTTAAATAAAAGCCCCACTGTGGCGAGGACTAGGAGTAAGAAGAGACAGGAGAACGGTGCAGTGATGGCCCCTAAAAACGCACCCAAAAAACCCCCTCGCCTGAATAAATTACAGAAGGAGATTAATGAGGGTAAAGAGACTGTGGTGCCGGCGGTGGTGGTTAAGCATGTAACAATAGTATCAGCAACAGCAACACCACTAACACCAAAAGCTGTTACCAAACCTGCCACTACCCTGAACGCTCTCTCTCTCAGCATGCAAGGTAACCAAGTTAGCAAACAAATAGCAATCCGTCCATCGGTATTACTGGCCTCAGGGGGCGAAGATACAGCATTAACTGTTGGAAAGTATGTAACTGTTACTGCTAGCAATAAGGGATCAGCTAACCCTCTGGCTTCTTCTACTAGCCCTATTGCCAATAATCAATCAGACGCTGGCACTACTACCACTAATGATATGCCTACAATGCCAGATGACACCAATACAGCCTCTGTTAATACATGTCGGTCTGAGGCAGACACGGTGCAGCGCCCTGTTGAAGACTGTCAAGGTCCTGAGGGGGCAAACAAGGGGGTACAGACCCCAGGATCTGATACAGGGAGTGTGAGAATGATCACCGATGATGTACCTAATGAGGTATCTAGTCAACCTGACACACCGGTCAACTCAGTTATTGATATTGAGATTACTAATCATATGAACACAAACATAGCAAGCGCCTCTAATGCAACTACAACCGACTTTTTAGCCGTAGAATCCAACGAGGATGAGTATGAGGACTTAGGGGCTGGAGAGGGCCCCGAGGGTGAAGATACTGAAGAGACTGAAGAGGCTGAAGTTGACGCCGTGATCAACGGTAAAAACACTGGTCTTTTAAAAAGGAAAGGGAAAGCTAAGGTTAAGGCAAAAAAGGGCAGAGGCCTGAATTTAAACATTTTGCCATCGACATTGACATCTGCCAGCGCCCGGGAAAAACTTTTGAAACATCAGAGCCCACTGCGTAAGTGGATACAGGCAAAAGGAGGAGTAAAATCCATAGCCAAACGCCTCTCTGGCAATAATAGCATAAATAACTTTAAGATTACACCCGCCAGTAAAAATATATCTTCAGATCCTCTGCAAATAGCTTCTCAGAAGGTAATAGGTAATGGCTCCAGCTCCACTACTATATTGGGTGAAAATGCTGACTCCTCGTCTTCTTTCTACGCTTGCAGTGAAATCACTCAGGTTCTTTTGACTGCATTAGACCCAGCATTGATACCAACATTACCCCAACAACAACCCCCTCAAACACCTGCAGCCTCCCCCATGGGAACTTCATTGGATTTAATTCTGAAGACACTATTAGAACATCGCCAAGAAGTTCAGTATAGCTTTTCTCAATTAAGAGAAGACAACTGTAAAATGCAGAGTTGTTTGCAGGAGGTTAGAAGTAATCTGCACAATGTTACTGAGGAGATTGTTGAAATTCAGCAAAGGATTGTTACTGTTGAAGAAACTCTTGCTACTACCGTTATAACTTCAGATTGTCAGGATAGAGATATTTTGACACTCAAGAACAAGGTTGAGGATTTGGAAAATCGCCAAAGGCGCCAGAATCTGCGATTTTTTGGAACACCCGAGGGGTCTGAAGGGGCAGACACCCGGGCATATATGGGCAAGTTTCTACATAAGGCTTTCCCAGATCTATCCGATTGGGATTGGGATTCCCAAATACAAAGAGCTCACAGACTACCTATGTTTACGAAGAAAAAAGATGGCCGATTTCCTAGACCTATATTGATTTATCTGGGAAACTTTTTATTAAAACAGGCAATATCCATCAAAGCCAGGCCCAATACTCCGGTGACGGTGGATGATGTTACATTCTTCACGAAGTCTGATCTCAGTAAAACTACAATGGATAAACGATGGGAGCTGCGAAAGCTGATAGACCCTTTAAAATCTAAGGGGGCAGTGGTCTATCTCCAGGAGCCCGCCAGGCTTAAAGTGATAAAAGCAGGCCACACCCACATATTTGATGACTTTAAAGAGGCTGAGCAATTTCTTGCTTCATTGGTTAATGATCATTAGTCTCCAAAATTTAAAAAAAAATAAAAACACTGATTTCAGACAGATCATAGAGGGTTGGCTCTCTTTTTCTCATTTTTCTCTTCTTATTTTGGTATTCTTCTCTACTCTTTTCCCTATTCTTCTAATAGGGTAATAGGATACTTACGTATGATTTAATACGGAGGGAGAGGGGTCCTTGGGGAGCTCCCACTGTCTGGCTGCCCATTCGACGGCAGCAGAAGATAGGGGTAGGCTTCCGGGTAGGTACAGGGTGTGGGGAGGGACGCAGGTTGAGACTAGGAGGAGTCTGGGGAGAGGTGGGGGGGACTCTGGGGAAACTGAAAAAGATGACACAAGCAGATACAATATGAGGTACAAATTTATCATTTTAGAAGGGTTTTTCTTTCTTGAAGCAGTTGTTCAAGATATATCTGAACTAAGACATGAGCCAAGTTAGTTGCCTTGCTTGGAATGTTTCAGGGCTTAATAATAAAAACAAAAGACAACTTGTTTTTGAAGAATTAAAAATGTACAATCCTCATTTTGCATTATTAAATGAAACACATATACGATACCAGGATAGGAAAATGATGGAGCAGGGGGGTTATGAGCTTATTATATGTACACCATTGAATGCCTCTATCCGCGGGGTGGCTATACTCAAGAGAAAGCTATTTAAGGTTGAAATTAATAGGGTTGCATCAGACAAAGCCAGAAGATGGGTAATTGCTCAAATTACGTTGTCTAATCTTAAATATACCCTCTGTGCAGTTTATGGGTCTAACCATGATGATGCAGCAATTTTTGATCGATTAAATATTGAACTACTAGGTTGGGAAGGGGAGTTATTACTTATGGGGGATTTTAATTGTGTTATTAATTACGCAAAAGATTCGACCAAGGGCATTTCTTCACAAAGAATGCGTAAGACTAGGGCATCTATTCTAGAACTAGCCCGCATACATAAATTGAAAGATGTTTGGAGGCACCTTTACCCTAGGCTTGCAGGATATACTTACCATTCAATACCACATAAAATGTACTCGCGTATAGATAAGGCTTGGGCAACGAACCATATTTTGGAAGGCTGTAAAATGGAGATATGCCCAAAGGTAACATCTGATCACAACCCTATAGTGGTAATATTCAAGATCGTATCTAAAAAGATAGAACCTAGGTTATTCTCCTTTCCCAGACATCTGATATCTAATCCTAGGTTTATTTTTCTTTTGAAAGAACACATAAAAGAATTTCTAGAGTTTAATATTGATACAGCTAAAGTTACCTCAGTTTGGGACTGTTGTAAAGCTAGCATCAGAGGTTTCGCCCAACAGTTTATTTTCCAACAAAATGCCAATCGTAAGGAAGAGATCCGTTGTATTACATCAAGGATAAGGGGGCTAGAAGAACATTTGGCAGAAATTACCAGAAAAGAAGGCGCGGGGGTTTCTCATAACCTAAACAAAGCTAAATTAGAACTTAAGCTGATAACGCTACGATGCGAGACCAAGAAATTTTTAAGAGACAAAGTTACAACTAAACTACATAAATATAAATTCTCGCAATACGAGAGCGGCGATAGAATAGGTAAAATCCTCGCTTATAAAATCGCTGACGATAGATCTACTTCTTTAATCAAGAGCATAGAAGGCGCAAATGGTATTAATTATACTAGTTCAGAGCAGATATTGCAACAATTTGTAGAATACTACACTAAATTATACACCCCAGAGGGCATCCCCCCTACGGCGATAGTGGAAAATTACATTAGAAACAATTGGCGGCTAGAGAAGGATATAGTAGATATGGGAGAACTGGAAAAAGATTTCACTAAGGAAGAACTAAAAACAGCTATCTTCTCTCTTCCCTCTGGGAAGGCTGCGGGGGATGACACCTTGCCGATTGAAATTTATAAAATATGTTGCGAGGAATTACTTCCAATATTTTCCTCAGTTATTAATCAGATAAGTACAACAGATAGGGCCCCGACTTCTTGGAATACTGCTAAAATTATATTCTTTTTAAAAAAGAACAAACCACCTACGGAATGCGGGTCTTACCGCCCTATCTCCTTGATTAATGCTGATGCTAAGGTATTCGCTAAACTAATTGCCACAAGACTTTCCCCCCTTATGCCTAAGTTGGTTAGTGAACATCAGCATGGCTTTGTAGTAGGCAGAGATACAACCCAACATGTAAACACGGCCATTACTCTGTTTGACATAGCAGCCACTAATCCCTCCCCACTCGGAATGATATTACTCGACGCTGAAAAAGCTTTCGACCGAGTGGGGTGGGATTATCTCTGGGTAATTCTTAAAGAAATCGGGTTTAAAACTAAATTTTTAACTAAAATTCAAGCACTTTATGACCGCCCTAATGCTGTAATTGGGTACGATTGTTTACTTTCTTCTAAATTTTTAATTTTGAGAGGGACTCGGCAGGGATGCCCGCTTTCACCTTTATTATTTGCTCTCGCCATGGAACCTTTTATTAATGCTATACAAGGGCAGATGTTGATAAAACCATTTACATCTGGGACAATATCGCTTAAAATTACTGCTTACGCGGATGATTTGGCAGTTTATACCACTGATGTGATGGAAGCTATGGCAGGAATTATCAAAGAAGCGGATGCATTTGGTGAAGTTTCTGGATATAAGTTAAATCTAGGCAAGACCCAAATCATAGCCAATTACAAACCACAGATACCAGTAACGGGAATTTGCCACGCTGCTACTTATTTAGGTATCAAGATAACATCTAATATCAAGGATATAATGGCATTGAACTATGATGTTTTATTAAAAGACACTCAGGCTCTCCTTAAAAAATGGCATAAGGTGCCTTTAAACCTTATTGGGCGAATTAATCTTATTAAAATGAATATTTTGCCAAAATTTTTATACTTATTTAGATGCATTCCTTTGAAGATAAATAAAATATTTTTTAGGAAACTTGACGGCTTATTGGGCAGTTTTATATGGGGCTTTAAAAAGAATCGTAGAGCACTTTCTTCCCTGACACTACCTTTTATTAAAGGAGGGCTTAACTTTCCGGATTTCAGAATGTACTATTTTGCATCATTTTTGGGACGGTTACAGAGCTTGTTTAATTCTAGTAATCCATATTTCTTCCACCAATTTATGTTAGGATTAGATTCCTTACAATTCTTGGCCAGAAATAATGACCCGAACTATTTTAAAAGAGTTAAGTTCAAGACTGCGAAAGATATAATCAGCATATGGAAGATAGTAATGACCCAGAATAAAGCATCATTCTACCATTCTCTATTAACCCTTTGGAATAATCCGGGATTACCAAGTATTTTTAGTGATTCAGGATATAAAATATGGGCGAACCGAGGCATAGTAAGATTGGGGGACCTATATGGGTCATCAGGTTTCTTGGATTTTGATACACTTAGGCTATTATATAAATTACCTGCAAATACTTATTTTAAGTATATACAAATACGCGACTTCCTTATAGGGAAATTAAACCTTAAAGAGATTGTTGATTCAGACTTATGGCTGTGCATGTATAAAGGAGAGGGGAACAGGAAAAATACTATTAGTCAAGGATACAAATGCTTTATTGAAGGCACGATAGATGATTGTCCCAAATTAGCACAGAAATGGGCTCTACGGTTTACGAGCGGTATTAGCTCAAATGACATTTCCTCTTTTTTAAACAAAATTGATACATTAACCCACTCTTCAAGCTTAAAACTCCAAGCATACAAAACGATATGCCAACTTTACTATACCCCTTTACAAATAAGTAAATGGGTCCCCAACAGCGTTTTTAACGATCGTACTAAATGCCCAAAGTGTCATACTCAGGCTACTGATTTAGAACATATGCTGGTTCTATGCCCCGTTCTTACTTCATTCTGGGACGGCTTAGAAAATATTCTGAGATCAAAACACCTAATCGAGGTACCATTATCATCAGACATGATCCTTTTAGGCTTGCAACTTAACTCTTCTCCATTTCAAGACCTAATTTTTATTCTATTAGCATGTGCAAGGCTGGTCATAGCTCGAGCATGGATATTAGAACAACCACCTCATGCAAATGAATGATGGTGCTTGGTGACAGAGATACATCATATGGAACTACTGTTAGCTAGGAAAAGAGGTGCTAAAGCACTGGTTAAAATAGATAGAATTTGGGGCTGCTTGTTTCCTACTTGTGAATCGAACTAATGTGAAATTGAGCCCTGTTTCTTTTTACTATTTTGTAATTTCATTTACTCACTTCATTCTTTCTTTTTTCTTTCACTGCTTCTTGAAATATTTACGCTGATTTTGGAAATTTTTGTTAAAGGAAATAGTATGTATGTGTTTAAAATGCTTGTGTCACCTTTTATATAAAAATGTTTAAAAAAAAAAAAAAGTAGTACTTGATACCCTACAGTTCTCGCAGTCATGCTGCCATTGATAAGAAAGGCCAAAAAGGTGATCTACATCTACACCTTCATCTTGCAATACATCAAGCATATACATTAAAAACTCCTGACAATCTTGCTGAATATTTTGAGAGAATTGCGTTTGACCTGAACATTTGTCTAACAGATTTCGAATTTCAGACACACTTTCTATTTTTGTTCTATCAGTGCTACATTTCTCTAACACAGAATTCAACAAACTGCAAAATCTTTGATCCGAATTGACCACAATCTCTTCTTTTAAAGTTTCTAGAGAAAAGACAACATTAACCACAACATTAGCATAGCAGTTGACACCAGAACTATTTTCAAATTGAAAACCAACAACATCTTCAACAGAATCCATTTGTTTTCTGCTTATAATTTTGGGTTCATCGACGTTTCGTCTTTTTGCTACAACCTCCCTACTATTGGCCACATTTCTTCGTTTCCGGCCTACCACACGTTTCTCAAACAAAGGATATTGAGGCAAATGTGGCGCATACTCTCTTCTTAACCTATTGTATTCCTTAACACAATCTAGATCCGCACAAATGTTTGTGACATCACACTCAATCAAGTACAATCCCGATAAAGTTCTGACTCGTGACAATGCCACAAATGCCATACCTTCCTTGAACACAGAACTGCCAATATTCACCAATGCACTGTCTACACTTAAACCTTGCGATTTATGGATTGTCACCGCATATGCCAAGCAAACAGGAAACTGCTTACGGCGAACATATAAGTCTTTTACAAGCAAAAACCTAGCAGAGCAACGACCAATTAGCTGTACTTCCTCAATGCCATCAAATTTAATTTTTAAAAATTCAATTCCATTCCTATTTCTGTATTTCTCAAAATCAACAACATTACCCATTGATCCATTTACCAGACCTCTTTCAACATGTAAATTCCTCCTTAAAATTATACGGCAATTTAAGCACACATTCAGAGTCTTTTCAAAACCAGCAGTTTTAGATATAGTCTTCTCTAATGAATCCAATTTTGATTTCAAATTCTCAGACAAAATAATTGTTGCTCCCATATGCTCTATTCTGTCAATAGCTTCCAGTTTCACAATCTCTTGGTTTTCTAAATTCAACATTTTGTTGTTAAAGATGGCACATTCTGCAAGAGTTGGCATCAAACATATTCCAGATTTCTTCTCAGTAATTTTCGAAAAAATATTCTCAGGCACAACGTCTTCTTCTGGATACAAATTTGATAGTAATCGTGCATGTAAAGCTTCTTTCCCATGCTCGGTCCCTTTTCCAATTCTAACATCTTGTAGAATATTCTTATACTCTTCATCCTTCGCTTGACGCATATTTTCACGCAGTTCAGCATAATTGAAGTTTTACCATATATTAACGTTGCCAATGCTCCCTAGGCACTTCCTGGTATCTTCATGCGTGAGCATTTTGAACACAGGTTGTCCTTTCACTTGTGTCAGCTGCAGAAGATCACCGAAAACAATGATGTGTTTGCCACCAAATAACACATCATACTCTGTTTTGAGAACTTCTTGCATTCTCAAATGCACAAAGGCAAGCATGACATTGGAAACCATGCTTACTTCGTCAATGATAAGAAGTTTAATTTTCCTCAAGACTCTTGAAACTTCACAACAAGCATCTCCAAATAACTTGTGGTATTGTTATTTGTTATCATGCTCCACTGGCAGCATCAGTAGACGATGCAAAGTAATACCTTTAATGTTATGTGCTGCCAGTCCAGTTGGAGCGGTGACAACACAAGACAGCGATGACTTAGTCCTTTTCTGCAAATAACATGAAATTGCTTTAATGAGGAAACATTTTCCAGTTCCCGCTTCTCCACTCACGTACAGTCGGACAGGCTTCAACGACGTACATGAGCACTCTTTCTTCTCATGACTTAATCCATGATCTATTTGGTTGGTAACTTCGTCATATATTTTCCTCTGCTCAACGTTGAGTTGTCTTTCCAAGTCTTCTAAGTTAACCACATCCTCCTGAGCATGTGCCATGGCTCTTTCCACTTCAATCATGGCAGTGGCAGCTTCATTTTAACTGGTCCTCCTAGTGGATCCTGACTCAATGAAACAGAACTCTGACTGTCCTGAGAACTGTCTCTAGCAATCTCGGCTGCAATCGTTGCTTCCTGCTCGATTTCCGCATTCAACATTTCTAGATATTTGGGAAAAACAGGACATTCTATGGTCTCCTTGGCGGCATTGAAAGAGTCTTCGTAACAGAGGAAAATCTCCAAGCAGTTCCTCTTCTGCACGCCAAGGCTTGAAAAGTTGCAAAAGTGCTAAATAGAAAAACTCTTTTCTTTCAGGAGATTCGCCACTCAATTATCGATGGTTTACCAAGTGGCATTTTCTTTGCTTGACCAGACATCCCTCACTTCCAATTACAGCATACATTCCTTTATCAATATCTTCTTTGATGTTCCTCTTGAATATGTAATTTTGTAGAACCTCATATAGACAAACATTCTCGAGGTGACTGCTTCTATTTGGATAATATGTATTCAACATGTTGGTCTTCAAAATATCTGTACTGTTTGGCTCCTTTTCCGCAAAAATACTCAATTTCCCGTACAGGTTTCAGAACTCGATTACGCGTTGCAGCAAGACCAAGACTCGCCCAAATGATACTCCTGGATTTGGCATAGAGACTTGCTGAAGACAACCGGTCAGAACATTCGTAAGCTCCGATTTCTTGATGCGACAACATCTTCAGACTGAAACTGTACAACTTCTTACTGAGGCTCTTTTCATGGGAAATGTCCTCCCACATATCCTTCAATTCTGTCTTTTCTTTTTTGGTGATGTAAGATGTCACATACCGAGCCACAGCCATACAGTTATCAGCCACAAACTGTATATCCATGTTAGCATTCCACATGGACAAAATCACTGGGTTGTAGTCGTTGATGTACTTGGACTCTTCGTTCCTTTTCAAATTGTAGGTATTTTTGGGTGATTTCTTCATCACATTATGTCGCAGCGAAGACATCAAACTGTTCACTCTTCCTTTAGAAATCACCGGTCGTGGAAAGGCGAAACGACATTTTGTGTAGAACTTGTCCTTGTTTCTGAATTTACGACGACAGTACTTTCCACAACGATGGCTTTGGAAGCGTAAAACTTGTTCTCTTAGGCTTTTGTCTTCCTTTGCCTTTGGAACAGCACATGTAGAATACTGTTCTATGAAACTCATCACTAAGTCATCCGGATCTGTTCCAAATTTGGGTGCATCTTTGATCCACAGCAGCATATGTATATGAGGAGCACCTCTTGCTTGGTACTCCTTTCTCCAGAAGAAATCCAACACCTCTCCAAGAGGTGGATTTTTCTTGTTCATGATGAAAGACATCATAGCTTCAAATCTATGATTGAAGTACCTGCATACATTCACTGGATCCAAAGAGCACAGTTCTCCGGGTGTCTTGAATTCGATATTTTCAATGTTTCCATTTGCCTCTCGTAGAAATTCAAGTAAGTCTTCCCAGCCATACTCGGCACAGCTGAGAGTGAGGAACCATGTGGGAGTTCCTAAGTTCCTCAGCATACATTTTAAATCACCATGACGACGGTACCAGTACTCATTAGTACCACGCTGACACGCCATGAGATTAATCAGATGAGAATCCAAAATACTGTCTTGCACATTGACTTTATCCATAAAGTCCCTTGCCGAGATATTTTGCATGTGTACATCACTTTTCAAGATGTGGTTCACTGCATATGACAGTCCAGACAGATCGCTTTCAAACAGTAGATGAAACAAATAGGGAATGCATTGACGAAACCTAGGATCTTCTGCATACAATCGTAAAGTCCGGTATTCAGAAGCAGGAATTTGATCAGGTCGCTCATCATATCTTCCTCCTTGACCTGTTGGAAATAGCTGTGGGAAACACCGAGCTTCCAAACTTTCCTCCCAAACACTAATGGGACTTCCTTTGGCTTGTTTCATTTGAAACAACTCAATAGCATTCCCCATGACTTCCTTGGAATGCAAAGGATGAACACTATAATGTTCATATATTTCTTCATTTTTAGAGGCTTCTACTTTCTCAATTTGACCAGCACACAAATCGCTATCCTCTTCTTCACTTACTTCCTCTTCTGCAACATATACATTCTTGTAGTACTTATTGTTTTTCTTCAAATACAATGTTGCCTTTTTGACTTTCCTAACATCCACTAAATCTTGCCAGATTTTCTTACTCTTTGTCGGAACCCCATTACCTAAGATAACCAGAGGTTCCTCTTCCACTTTCTCTACTCCAATTGTATTAATGTTTTTCTTCAAATCCAGAGGCAAATAAACAACTCTTCCCTTTAATCCTCTCTGTAAATCTGATGGAGGCAATTTCCCTGTCTTTGGCTCCATTCGTACAATAGCCTGAAAGGGATGGATACTTTAAATCAAAATAGATTCATAAGTATTTAAATCCTTCAATTCAGAAGGAATCTCAACCAATTCCAGATTATTATGAACCGCTCTAGCAGGCATCCGGTTTTGATTTAATTTGTTACAACAATAAGTACACACACGTTGATCCGATCCCAAATCAAAACAATTTTCTACCATCAAGTATGTTGCAAAATCCTTCCATTCACTATTATTTTCCCTTTCACTTTTCGCATATAAATCCACTAACTTAGTCTGATTCTTATAATAAGTGCGTCGACAACACACACAAGTGAAATTAGGCCTCTCACTTGATTTCACCTGAAACGTGGCAATTTCTTTCTGAAAATTATCTGTACTGGAAACCTGTACACTATCTTCCACATTACCTTCTTCTTCTGGGTCAATTTCAACATTCTCCTCTTTACTTGCGAAGTAACAAAACTCAATTTCTTCACAAATATTCTTCACATCTACTTCAGAACCATGCAAAAGAGCAGTGCATAATTGTTTAAGCATAATTGCTGGACTCTTAGCATAATACAACATTCTAACTAATTTCCTCACTTTATTATGATGCACTGCTAGCATCCTGAAATGATGAAAAACACTCTGGCATACTCTCCTGGAAAGACAAGCCAGTGAATGACCATGCAAACCTGTCACTTCTCTCACTCTGCAAGGATCTAATTCTTGCAACAACTTCATTTTCTGTTTTAAAGTTTTCTTATTAAATGTCCGTATAAAATCACAAAGCAAATTGATAGAATCCTGTCGCACACTGCAAATACTACTACACTTCCAGGTATACACTGGTCCCTTAGGACGTCTTCCTAAAACCTCATTACCTAACACCTCTTCTGCCTCTGTTGTCACAAGTTTTTCTTTTTCAACTGGACAACCATCTTTCACCTCATAAGCTCGACCACTGGTGTCAACTGCATGCACCAAATCATTATCCTGGAAATAACTCTCCTCATTAAAAAATGCCTCACAACTTGAACTATGCATCCATTCTCCTGAAAAAACTTCACAAAAATTACTACGATTAACTGTTCTCTTCCATCTACTATTTGTTTTGAAATCATAAATTGCCTTGTTTAGTTTCCTAATTCTATTGATTATCAAAATAAATAACTTTCGCTTAATTTCGAATGCCTGATCAATAATTTTCTCAACTTTTTTTTTTCTCTTATAAAAAACCACTTTCTGTTGACCTTTCTTAATATTTTTTAACAAATTGCCAATTATCCTGTTGCGGAACATTCGTCTACGAATGTCCCTAAACTGATTTTTCCTTCTACTACCATGCACAGAGTTATCTCCTGCTCTAGCAGTAACATTTTTGATTGGCCTTTCCTTTCCGTTTAAATTGGCTCTCTTTTTCTGGACTAAAACATATTCTGTAGTAATACTTTTTTTTCTACAAATGTTTCTTAGGAATGATTTCGTTGTCTTACCCGGAGCTTTCTTGGTGACTTGACGAGTTTTTATTGTAGAGGACTGCTGCAAGCATTTAGTAATCTGCTGTATTTGACGTTTTGTAGCCTTTCGGCTTCTTTCTTTAGATGGCATATTGTACTTTTGAAATGATCTGCAGTTGAATCTGTGGTAAAATATAACAAAAAATGTTATTAACCACTATTACCAAACAGTAAATCAATAACAGTCGTCAAAAAATTAACACACTACTTGTCAATTTTACATACAATAATTTTTAGTACATTGGCAAATTTAGTACTCACAAATAGTAGCAAAGAAATAGAATGCTTCTACATTTGACCTTTCCTCTTTTATATGTGAATCTGAACTAATTTTTATCAGCATATTTCCCTATTTTATTAAAGACACATCACACAAGCTGTTTTTGAAGATGTGTTTAATTTTAAATGAAACGGTTAACATGGTTACTTTTCATTTCCAGTCACTCTTAAAAATAACTGTTTATAGTTCCATAGGCTCGAGCAGGTCAGCTTCCCACCCTATGTCATACAATTCTGACAAATCGGCATCCTCATCATGTTCTTCATCATCCTCAGGATTTAAATCATCCAAGGGATCTACTTCCACTGATGTTTCAATCACAATTTCAATGATAATATCGAGATCAACAGATTGCTCATTATCACTCATGCTTGATGTTGTCGTTATCTTTAAAGAAAGAGAACAACAATGAGATGTTGCAGAGTAAGAGACAAATCTCAGAGACTATAATTGTAAAATTGTTTAACAAGAGTAACATTTTGCAGATAATATTTAACCATGTCCAGCGATGCTGAGGAGGTGAGGCCTATGTCCAATTATTCAGTGAACAGGACTCATCTCTTCTTAACCTTGGATAAGCCTCACCAACACTGTGTCCCCTGCTAATACTTAAATTTAAAGGAGCAGATTTATGTTAACTGGTGCATCCCCAGGGATGCACCAGTTAACGTGCGCCACTGCTCTGCCACCCATGATGTGCCGCATTTACAATGCAGAGCACCATTGAGCAAAAACAGCACAGATGCGTCACGCATCTGTTCCACAAAAACGGCGCATTGCAGGAATCACATCGTAAGCGCGACATATCTACTGCAATGCACAGGGGCAAGCCACACATTGCATGGTGCATCACTCCTTATGCCTGTTTCAAACAGGCGTAAGGATTTGATTCAGCAATGCCATAAATGTGACTCAGTGAAATCTTCTTAATTTTATCGTGTTAGTTTTACAGGGCTTTCATGCAAATGACTTCCCACCCTACAACAAAACGCTCACATGAAATCTGACGCAGGTTTCATGTGGCACAGGACTTTACAGCATGACACATCTGCCTAGATGCATCAAGATGTAAATATGTCGCAACATAGCAAATCTTTTGCACCGCCGCTGCGTAACAAAAGTGACGCACAGCGGCGCAAAAGGGGCACACGGCTATCATAAATCTGTCCCTAACATTTTAAATGATTGATTCAGGATGACGATAAGGTGTGGCCTATCCAGAGGTTTGTTTGAGGTGAGGCATACTCAGGGTTGCAGATGAAATTTAGGCTTGTTGAAGAGTACAGAGGAGATAATACATGTGCATGCCTACCAATGAAGTGAATCATGTCCACTGCACTCTTGAACAAAGGTCAGACCTCTTCTGTGTCCGTGAACAGGCCTAAACCTCATCTGCACAATGTGATTTGTAATGTTAGGAAACACAGGTGATGTAATTGAAAAATGTGGAATTTCTTTTCCTCATTTCACAATCACCTCACCTGTGTTTCCTTTGCTTAGGTATCTCATTGTGCAGATGGAGTCTATCATATCAAAGAGTACGCAGAAGTTGAGCACTGTATGCAACAATTTTGACATTTACAGAAGATTCAGCTTCTCCATGCCCCCTACACAGTCCTAAATGTTTACAGTTTAAACTGACGGTATCTTGTTGGAGATGAAGTGAGGCCTATCTTGCAACATGGTGCATCTTTTGCATCACTGCTGCATCACAAAAGTGACGCAACAGCGGCGCAAAAGAGGCACACGACCATCATAAATGTGCCCCTAACATTTTAAATGATTGATTCAGGATGACGATAAGGTGTGAACTATCCAGAGGTTTGTTTGAGGTGAGGCCTACTCAGGGTTGCAGATGGAATTTAGGCTTGTTGAAGAGTACAGAGGAGATAATACATGTGCAGGCCTACCAATGAAGTGAATCATGTCCACTGCACTCTTGAACAAAGGTCAGACCTCTACTGTGTCCGTGGACAGGCCTAAACCTCATCTGCACAATGTGATTCGTAAAGTTAGGAAACACAGGTGATGTAATTGAAAAATGTGGAATTTCTTTTCCTCATTTCACAATCACATCACCTGTGTTTCCTTTGCTTAGGTATCTCATTGTGCAGATGGAGTCTAGCATATCAAAGAGTATGCAGAAGTTGAGCACTGTATACAACAATTTTGACATTTACAGAAGATTCAGCTTCTCCATGCCCCCTACACAGTCCTAAATGTTTACAGTTTAAACTGACAGTATCTTGTTGGAGATGAAGTGAGGCCTATCTTGCAACATGGTGCATCTTTTGCATCACTGCTGCATCACAAAAGTGACACAACAGCGGAGCAAAAGAGGCGCACGGCCATCATAAATCTGCCCCTAACATTTTAAATGATTGATTCAGGATGACGATAAGGTGTGGACTATCCAGAGGTTTGTTTGATGTGAGGCCTACTCAGGGTTGCAGATGAAATTTAGGCTTGTTGAAGAGTACAGAGGAGATAATACATGTGCAGGCCTACCAATGAAGTGAGTCATGTCCACTTCACTCTTGAACAAAGACCAGACCTCTTCTGTGTCCCTGGACAGGCCTAAACCTCAACTGCACAATGTGATTCATAATGTTAGGAAACACAGGTGATGTAATTGAAAAATTTGGAATTTATTTTCCTCATTTCAGAATCACATAACCTGTGTTTCCTTTGCTTAGCTATCTCATTGTGCACATGGAAACTAACATATCAAAGACTACGCAGAAGTTGAGTACTGTATGCAACAATTTTGACATTTACAGAAGATTCAGCTTCTCCATGCCCCCTACACAGTCCTAAATGTTTACAGTTTAAACTGACGGTATCTTGTTGGAGATGAAGTGAGGCCTGTCTTGCAACATGGTGCATCTTTTGCATCACTGCTGCATCACAAAAGTGACGCAACAGCGGCACAAAAGAGGCGCACCGCCATCATAAATCTGCCCCTAACATTTTAAATGATTGATTCAGGATGACGATAGGGTGTGGCCTATCCAGAGGTTTGTTTGAGGTGAGGCCTACTCAGGGTTGTAGATGAAATTTAGGCTTGTTGAAGAGTACAGAGGAGATAATACATGTGCAGGCCTACCAATGAAGTGAGTCATGTCCACTTCACTCTTGAACAAAGGCCAGACCTCTTCTGTGTCCCTGGAAAGGCCTAAACCTCAACTGCACAATGTGATTCATAATGTTAGGAAACACAGGTGATGTAATTGAAAAATGTGGAATTTCTTTTCCTCATTTCACAATCACATCACCTGTGTTTCCTTTGCTTAGGTATCTCATTGTGCAGATGGAGTCTAGCATATCAAAGAGTATGCAGAAGTTGAGCACTGTATACAACAATTTTGACATTTACAGAAGATTCAGCTTCTCCATGCCCCCTACACAGTCCTAAATGTTTACAGTTTAAACTGACAGTATCTTGTTGGAGATGAAGTGAGGCCTATCTTGCAACATGGTGCATCTTTTGCATCACTGCTGCATCACAAAAGTGACACAACAGCGGAGCAAAAGAGGCGCACGGCCATCATAAATCTGCCCCTAACATTTTAAATGATTGATTCAGGATGACGATAAGGTGTGGACTATCCAGAGGTTTGTTTGATGTGAGGCCTACTCAGGGTTGCAGATGAAATTTAGGCTTGTTGAAGAGTACAGAGGAGATAATACATGTGCAGGCCTACCAATGAAGTGAGTCATGTCCACTTCACTCTTGAACAAAGACCAGACCTCTTCTGTGTCCCTGGACAGGCCTAAACCTCAACTGCACAATGTGATTCATAATGTTAGGAAACACAGGTGATGTAATTGAAAAATTTGGAATTTATTTTCCTCATTTCAGAATCACATAACCTGTGTTTCCTTTGCTTAGCTATCTCATTGTGCACATGGAAACTAACATATCAAAGACTACGCAGAAGTTGAGTACTGTATGCAACAATTTTGACATTTACAGAAGATTCAGCTTCTCCATGCCCCCTACACAGTCCTAAATGTTTACAGTTTAAACTGACGGTATCTTGTTGGAGATGAAGTGAGGCCTGTCTTGCAACATGGTGCATCTTTTGCATCACTGCTGCATCACAAAAGTGACGCAACAGCGGCACAAAAGAGGCGCACCGCCATCATAAATCTGCCCCTAACATTTTAAATGATTGATTCAGGATGACGATAGGGTGTGGCCTATCCAGAGGTTTGTTTGAGGTGAGGCCTACTCAGGGTTGTAGATGAAATTTAGGCTTGTTGAAGAGTACAGAGGAGATAATACATGTGCAGGCCTACCAATGAAGTGAGTCATGTCCACTTCACTCTTGAACAAAGGCCAGACCTCTTCTGTGTCCCTGGAAAGGCCTAAACCTCAACTGCACAATGTGATTCATAATGTTAGGAAACACAGGTGATGTAATTGAAAAATGTGGAATTTATTTTCCTCATTTCAGAATCACATAACCTGTGTTTTCTTTGCTTAGGTATCTCATTTTGCAGATGGAAACTAACATATCAAAGACTACGCAGAAGTTGAGCACTGTATGCAACAATTTTGACATTTACAGAAGATTCAGCTTCTCCATGCCCCCTACACAGTCCTAAATGTTTACAGTTTAAACTGACGGTATCTTGTTGGTGATGAAGTGAGGCCTGTCTTGCAACATGGTGCATCTTTTGCATCACTGCTGCATCACAAAAGTGAAGCAACAGCGGCACAAAAGAGGCGCACGGCCATCATAAATCTGCCCCTAACATTTTAAATGATTGATTCAGGATGACGATAAGGTGTGGCCTATCCAGAGGTTTTTTTTGAGGTGAGGCCTACTCAGTGTTGCAGATCAAATTTAGGCTTGTTGAAGAGTACAGAGGAGATAATACATGTGCAGGCCTACCAATGAAGTGAGTCATGTCCACTACACTCTTGAACAAAGGCCAGACCTCTTCTGTGTCCCTGGACAGGCCTAAACCTCGACTGCACAATGTGATTCATAATGTTAGGAAACACAGGTGATGTAATTGAAAAATGTGGAATTTATTTTCCTCATTTCAGAATCACATAACCTGTGTTTCCTTTGCTTAGGTATCTCATTGTGCAGATGGAAACTAACATATCAAAGACTACGCAGAAGTTGAGCACTGTATGCAACAATTTTGACATTTACAGAAGATTCAGCTTCTCCATGCCCCCTACACAGTCCTAAATGTTTACAGTTTAAACTGACGGTATCTTGTTGGTGATGAAGTGAGGCCTGTCTTGCAACATGGTGCATCTTTTGCATCACTGCTGCATCACAAAAGTGACGCAACAGCGGCGCAAAAGAGGCGCACGGCCATCATAAATCTGCCCCTAACATTTTAAATGATTGATTCAGGATGACGATAAGGTGTGGACTATCCAGAGGTTTGTTTGATGTGAGGCCTACTCAGGGTTGCAGATGAAATTTAGGCTTGTTGAAGAGTACAGAGGAGATAATACATGTGCAGGCCTACCAATGAAGTGAGTCATGTCCACTTCACTCTTGAAGAAAGGCCAGACCTTTTCTGTGTCCCTGGACAGGCCTAAACCTCAACTGCACAATGTGATTCATAATGTTAGGAAACACAGGTGATGTAATTGAAAAATGTGGAATTTATTTTCCTCATTTCAGAATCACATAACCTGTGTTTCCTTTGCTTAGGTATCTCATTGTGCAGATGGAAACTAACATATCAAAGACTACGCAGAAGTTGAGCACTGTATGCAACAATTTTGACATTTACAGAAGATTCAGCTTCTCCATGCCCCCTACACAGTTCTAAATGTTTACAGTTTAAACTGACGGTATCTTGTTGGAGATGAAGTGAGGCCTGTCTTGCAACATGGTGCATCTTTTGCATCACTGCTGCATCACAAAAGTGACGCAACAGCGGCACCAAAGAGGCGCACGGCCATCATAAATCTGCCCCTAACATTTTAAATGATTGATTCAGGATGACGATAAGGTGCGGCCTATCCAGAGGTTTGTTTGAGGTGAGGCCTACTCAGTGTTGCAGATGAAATTTAGGCTTGTTGAAGAGTACAGAGGAGATAATACATGTGCAGGCCTACCAATGAAGTGAGTCATGTCCACTACACTCTTGAACAAAGGCCAGACCTCCTCTATCTCCCTGGGCAGTCCTAAACCTCATCTGCACAATGTGATTCGTAATGTTAGGAAACACAGGTGATGTAATTGAAAAACGTGCAAATATTTATGCTCAATTCACAATCACATCACCTGTGTTTCCTCAGCTTAGTTATCTCATTGAGCAGCTTTAGTCTAGCATATCCAAGAGTACGCAGAGGATGAGGACTGTATGCAACAGAGCAATGTACATTACTCACCTCCTTTGACACTTACAGAAGCCTCAGTTTAATATTTCTCAGTTCAATATTTATTTAAAGAAGCAGACACCAATATGACCTTCTCATAAATGTGAAAAGCGTTTTTTTTTTTAAAACTATTTTCTGGTCATAATTTGAAAACACAACACAGGTCCTATGTAGAAGCACATCCTATCAGTACTTAAATTAGCCAAGCACACATGGGGGCGTATTTACAAGGACCTTACACCACGGGGAAATAACTTAAATTAAAATGGGGAAAATAACATCAAAGGGACTCAAAGGCCTTTTAAATATGCCCCAAGCAGCCTATGAAACTCTAGCAGTACATATCAAGAAACTTAAATGACTTCAATAAACGTTTTTAAACACATCAAGTAAAGCAGTTATTCAACTACATTCAAGGGGAAGTGACTTAAATTGCCCTAACACACATTAAAGCTTATTTTGAAGGCCCTTGCACCATTTTTCCATCACTTTTAACATGGCTATGTAACTCAAAGAAACAAAATCTAAATTTGCCAAGCACACATGGGGGCGTATTTACAAGGACCTTGCACCACGGGGAAATGACTTAAATTAAAATGGGGAAAATAACATCAAAGGGACTCAAAGGCCTTGTAAATATGCCCCAAGCCGCCTATGAAACTCTAGCAGTACATATCAAGAAACTTAAATGACTTCAATAAACGTTTTTAAACACATCAAGTAAAGCAGTTATTCAACTACATTCAAGGGGAAGTGACTTAAAATGCCCTAACACACATGAAAGCGTATTTTGAAGGCCCTTGCACCATTTTTCCATCACTTTTAACATGGCTATGTAACTCAAAGAAACAAAATCTAAATTTGCCAAGCACACATGGGGGCGTATTTACAAGGACCTTGCACCACGGGGAAATGACTTAAATTAAAATGGGGAAAATAACATCAAAGGGACTCAAAGGCTTTGTAAATATGCCCAAAGCAGCCTACGAAACTTTAGCAGTACATATCAAGAAACTTAAATGACTTCAATAAATGTTTTTAAACACATCAAGTAAAGCAGTTATTCAACTACATTCATTGGGAAGTGACTTAAAATGCCCTAACACACATGAAAGCGTATTTTAAAGGCCTTTAAACCATTTTTGCATCACTTTTAACATGGCTATGTAACTCAAAGAAACAAAATCTAAATTTGCCAAGCACACATGGGGGCGTATTTACAAGGACCTTGCACCACGGGGAAATGTCTTAAATTAAAATGGGAAAAATAACATCAAAGGGACTCAAAGGCCTTGTAAATATGCCCCAAGCAACCTATGAAACAAAGCAACATTCTCTATCTAAATTAAATGAATCTTTTCTCACCTTAGCAAATACTTTTTGAGTTTCAAAACAGTCTCAGACACACACCAATTTGTCTTCAGCAGAGCAAAAGGTATGCACTCCAGAGGCTGCAACCATCAATGGCACAGAAATGCTGTAATTCATCACACATATCTCTCATGTCACCCGATCAAAACTCTTCCCTCACTTTTTTCAAATCAACACCCTTCCCCCTTCTGCCCTTTCTGCCTTTTTTCCATAGCAACCACCTCCTGAAAGACCTCTCATGTTTGCAAGTTCACACAACAATGTTTCAATTGAACTCTGAACTCTCAGTACACCTGCGTATCCAGTGCAATCTTTCATAAAATGATTTTTTCTTGACCATTCAAATTACATCTTTCAAGGAACTCATCCATGCACCCTAACTTTCTGTTTTCAGCAATCAAAATCCACCAATCACTGCTACTGATTAATTACCACAGAAACTCCACAATTTTTTTCATTACATACTCCTACTGTTCCAACTGCCATTTTATTCCCACACTTCATCTGACTGCAGCAGAACCTCCTCTCACCATGTTTTCTGTCTGGATTGTTGGACATAGTTATATCCACTGGGCTCAAAGGTATGCTGATAACAGAAATTTACACAACCTCAATTTACAAAATGTGGAAATCAACTGGATTGGCCACAGAGGATTAAGATGTCACCAATTGATACCATTGGTGAAAACCTTTTTGCATTTGCCAAAACCTGACCTGTTAATTGTGCACTGTGGAGGAAATGACTTGGGCACTTTGACTGGGGTAGGTCTGGAAATGCTTTTAAAAGACACCTTTGACCAATTGATGGCACTTTTTCCTCAAACTGCCTTGGTATATTCAAATATATTAATTATCAAAAAGGGGGTGGATCACTTGTCCTGCTGAACCCGGATTATTCGGTATTCGTTGCGTCCCTTGGTAAAAGAACCCTCATGCACTCGAGTTGTTCAACGTGAGGTAGCGGTATATCTTGTTTCTCCGCTAGATCACTCGGGTATCTGCATAATCATAGGGTTTTTTTATATGCAGCCTCCACCAGGAGGTTTTAGTCCAAGGTTGTGCAGTAGTGTCCAGTGATAAGTGGAAGTGGTGATTATTAAAAATAACTCGAATACCAGGGGACGTTTTTATTAGTCTGGATTCGGGTTAAAAGTGTTGAAAAACTTCCCGGTATGCGCATGAGAATATGAGGATTCTCTACGCTACCTGTCTTCGTGATTTTAAAAAGGTCGACATGTTTCAGCCCTTTCGTCAATTAATCAATGGGCTTTCTTCAGGACCAGGGTGTGCGTGTAGGAAGAAGATAACTTTATCCCTTCTCATTCGGAGTCAATCTTTTCCAGCCTCCTCACGTATTAATACGTGTTTCCTCGGGTGCCCAAGGAGTTGGGTCCCAACTGGCAGAGTCAGCACAAGTAGCGCGTGACGGACCGAGAGATAGAGGCTTTCAGAGAGACTCCTTGGGCACCCGAGGAAACACGTATTAATACGTGAGGAGGCTGGAAAAGATTGACTCCGAATGAGAAGGGATAAAGTTATCTTCTTCCTACACACACACCCTGGTCCTAAAGAAAGCCCATTGATTAACTGACGAAAGGGCTGAAACATGTCGACCTTTTTAAAATCACGAAGACAGGTAGCGTAGAGAATCCTAATATTCTCATGCGCATACCGGGAAGTTTTTCAACACTTTTAACCCGAACCCAGACTAATAAAAACGTCCCCTGGTATTCGAGTTATTTTTAATAATCACCACTTCCACTTATCACTGGACACTACTGCACAACCTTGGACTAAAACCTCCTGGTGGAGGCTGCATATAAAAAAAAACTATGATTATGCAGATACCCGAGTGCTCTAGCGGAGAAACAAGATATACCGCTACCTCACGTTGAACAACTCGAGTGCATGAGGGTTCTTTTACCAAGGGACGCAACGAATACCGAATAATCCGGGTTCAGCAGGACAAGTGATCCACCCCCTTTTTGATAATTAATGTTAACCCAAGGAAATTGGATGGATCAAGGATTTTCCTTCTCCTTACATTGATCACGAATATTCAAATATATGCCAAAGACAGAAATGGAGGTGGTCCAACCAATTTTGTCCACAAATTGAGAAATCGAGGAAGCATGTAAATAAGTCTGTTTCAGCTTACATGAGAGACCATGGAATGGGCTCCATCTACAACAATAACTTGCGTTACTACATGCAAGATATCTACAGAAGAGATGGAGTTCACTTCTCAGATGAGGGGAACAGAATTTTCATCCCGAATTTAAGACTGTGCATTGGTACCTACTTGTAGGTACCTAAATCAGCCACAGGACCCAAAAGCTCTTTTCAGAGCTACCCTACATCACTCACAATTATTATTTTACTCTAACTTTTTTCACTAATTTTCACCAAAGTACGCTCCCCGGAGCGCTACCCGGTACGCGCACCGGACGCTAACCGTGCAAAAATTTGAAAAAAAATGTTTTTTTTTCGCACATATGGGCCTCCTCAGCCACCCTCAGAAAACCTAGGGGGTCAGGATACGTCTACCGTGCCCCCTTCTACCCATTCTCAACATTATTTGCCCTCCATCTTGTATCTCAAATCTACCGAAACACAAAATGGAGGACTCCCGTAACGCTGCCGGTTCGCGTAGCGAGGCGCGCACCGGGAAGCGCTCGCTCAAAAAAGGTGGGAAAGTAATATACAGAAAAACCACTGGAGACACTTTCACCAAATATAGATTAGCTCATACTACATACCAATCCCTACCATTTTCAAAAATGTGGTTGGAATTCCATTTAGCCATTTAGCCTGTAGACCTCTCTAAATACCCTGAGGTAAATTACTTCACAAAACACATCTGAATTGTTGGAATTGACAACCAATTAAAATGTTACTTTCATTTTCTACTTTTTTTACCTGACATTTGATTGGTTATGTACCTGAATATATATAAAGAAAGAGAGAGAAACACAGCCATTTTGACTACTACTTCCTGAAGTACATTGCAAGAGCATTTTCACTGACAACTTAAACTTGTTTTTAAAAGGTAAGATGTTATTTTGTAAATTTGAAAGGAGAACTATGTCATGCACTTTAAATTAATTTGGGAAAACATTTTTAGATAGTTATATACTGTTCCTCTGTAAGAGTTAGACATTGAGAAAGGCTTGTTTATTATAATTATGGATTGATTTAGGTTTCTGTGGTATAATTATGAATTTACTTAGGCTTCTTCACAGGCACTTTTTAATAGTACTACTTCACGCCTGAAACCATACAGTGCCTATAGATTACTTCCCTGTTATAAACTCACAAGTACCTGTCTGAACGTAAACCCAACAGTGCCCTATCTCTACTGATATATTTATTTTTTATGCAAATTACAGCAAGAAAATGGAAGGAGAGCAAAATATTTCCTTCAAAATTGTTCTGGAGAACAACACAGAAAAAGATATTGAGGACAATGATGACTCAGATTTCATGGATGAATCACGGGACCATGAATTAGTACAATGTGTAGATGCAGTAGATTCGCTGATTGAAAATGAGGACATTTCCGACAATGTGTTGTTAAATGTTCTGTTAAATTTGGAAAAAGAATCACAAAAATAAATTTATATTTAATAAAAAAAAACAACAAAAAAAAAAACAACAAAATGAACAATCAATAAACATACAATATTTAAAAAGTCTATCATTCTTTTTTCCTTATAGTACGCTCCCCAGACCGCTTCCCGTTGCGCGTACCGGGCGCTCCCCACGCAAAAAAAAAGATGTATTTTTTTTTTTTCCCCCGCGGGGCCCTGTTAAAGCCTCCACATCAAACCTAGGGGGTCAGGGAGGATCTGCTATGCCCCCTTATGGTCATTTACCCCTTTGTTTTGGCCTCCTCTTGTCTCTCGATCCTACCGAGAGACAAGATGGCGGCCGCTCCGGACTGTTTAGAATGTTGACAGACACCGGAGAGCCAATCAGCTTGGCTTCGCGAAGTTCCGTTACACGTCAGGTACGCGAACCGGGGCGCTGCCCGGAGCACGCTTAGAGATATATATATTTTTTTGAACGTTAATTTCTCAAAATCCACTGGAGCACATATATTGAGACCTAGCAACGGCACATCGGGCAAACAATATCTACAATTTTGCCAAGTTTCATGTAAATCCATTCAGCCGTTCGAGCTAAAAGTGAGTCCAACCGCCCTATGGAAAAATGAATGGGAAAAACGCGTTTTGGGACCCCCCGTTTTTCTCGGCCCCCCCTTGACGAAACCCCCCCAAATTTTTAGGGGCTGCTCAGAAACAAAATGTGCCATTTTCCTGAAAATTTCAGCTAATTCCGTCCACAAACGCCAAAGTTATTAGACATAGAATTCATAGAGAAAAAATCCTAACTATATATACCTACTGGCTATCGCCAGTAGGTAATATATATATATATATATTTTTTTTTTCTCGGTTATGGCTCCTGCTGCCTTCCCCTGCCCTCTGCAGAGGATCGCTGCTGGTAATGCACAAGTCAAGCGATCACTCGGAGGTCTGCATACACCAGTGGTTGATTTTATTCCAGGTTACACGTTTGGCTTGCAACGCACCCTTGGTCACACAGTGATTCATAGGAAAAGGCAAGCAATACATAGAAAGTATAGAAATCAAAGGTGGACCAACATATGGGTACATATTCCACCCTAAATGGCATCCATTTTGTAGTGTGGTATTATTACTAATGGTTCTACATGAATAGACAGTACAGTTTGAAAGGTGTATTACGTCATACACCGTTTCGAAAGTGGTACACGCGTCCCACCAGTGAGATAAACAAATTGCAAATCAAGTGATAACCTGTGAGGCTAGGTGCGGTGTCACATGTCAGACCTCAGCTTGTGCGACAGCCATTTTGTAACGTATACTTTGTAATAAATAGTGCATACACTTCAACCTCATACAGCTACTGTGACATTGCTCTCTGCATGAATTAATGTGACTCAAGGGTACCACCAGTGAAATAAACCATTTCTAATCAAGTGATGATATGTGAGGCTAGCTATGGTAAACATTTGTATAATTATTTCACATGACCGACCTGCGCATCTACGGCAGTCATTTCGTAATGTTAAAATTAACCAAAAAGTGCGTACAGTTCAGCTTAATACATGACCCTTCGTCGGCATCTGTGAAGCAGAAGCACCTTATTCCGGTCCTAAAGTATATTTATGTTATATTGCGTTAATTTCATTCAGCATAGTGCCTTTTTAGGGAGATGTATTTCTAGATTCTGCAAGTGTCACTCAGTCTGCTACGGAAGGGCTGTACTGTTAAGCAAGGAACTAACCTTTGTCCTTGCCATTTCCATCTGGTCTGAAAGGGGTCAATACCAAGGATACAGCTGTTATGCAAAGTGCCCTGAAGCATACATCTGTAACCACAGAGATAATCCCTACATTGCTCCATGTATTTAGCCTTTCCCAGTACATCAACACTACACCTAGTCATCCACCACGGAACATAAGAAATATGTGTACGTGAAATAATTGTAGCTAAATAAATGTCGACATAAGACTGAAGAGAGCGATAAAGTTTAAGGAAAACAAGTCTCTCATCTATCTAGTCGGGCCCTCCACCTTTCCTCCTGTGTAAAAAAAGAAAATGTTTAAAATCCATGGGTGGTCTAATAATTTGGATTAAAACTTATGTCAAAAAGCAAATACAAAATTGCCAAAGTGTACATTAGGCAAGATACAGGCATCTAATACAACAGGAAGATATATACAGTCTATTTACAGTGCACACACATTATTTATGTAAGTGAATGCTCATTTCCTCATCTTGTTTAAGCCCTTCAGAACTTTTTGTTTGGAGGTTAATTATATGCCAGGATTCTTTCTTACACAGGTGAAGGACTCTGTTGCCCCCTCTCTGTGTGTATTCAATCTGTTCTATAGCAAAGAAAGTCAGTAGGGGACTGTTTGAAAGATGGTACTCGGCAAAATGTCTGGCCACAGGATAATGAGGTTCTTTATTCGTGATGGACCTCATATGTTCTAACACCCGCTTCTTAGTGGCTAAGGTGGTACTGCCTACATACCTTTTCTTGCATGGGCATTCTAGGATATAGATAGTAAATATTGTGCCACAAGTGAGAAATTGTTTTATAGTTCTTTCTCCTGTAGGTGTAGGATACGTCTTCCTCATGGAGCTATTTCTACAGGCCTTGCAATGGCCACAGGGGATAAAGCCCTGAAGTTTGATCTGTGTGTTCAGGCTTTTGTTTGTGATGTCCCATTTTACTAGGAAATCTTTAAGATTCTTCCCCTTCCTGTATGTTATCAATGGTCTATCCTGTATGGTGTGGCCTATGACTGGGTCACTGGTGAGGATATTTCAGTTCCATGTTAGTATTTTAGATATTGCCTTTGACTCCTTATTGTACATAAGGATCACTCTGTTTGTGGTGTTTTCCTCAATGTTGGGTCTGTCTCTCAGTGTTCCATCTCTTTCTATTTTGCCAATTTTGTCTTTAGCTCTGTTCAAAACCCAAATGGGATACCCCCTCTATCGGAATCTCATCATTATGTTCTCTTGCTTGTTCAAGAAGCTTTCTTGCGTGCTGCAGTTTCTCCTCGCTCTCAGTAGTTCACCAAACGGAATGCTCCATTTCAGTGTTTCAGGGTGACTGCTGAGAGCGTGCAGAAGACTGTTCCCTGCTGTTGATTTTCTGTGGAGTTTAGTGTTTATCTTATTGTCTATCTATGATCTCCACGACTACATCAAGGAGTAGCTCAATTTAGGATTACACATTCTGCTTGTTGCTGATGGCATAAGTGAGGTTGTGGTTAAAGGTGCTATTGTTGAGTTCTTTGATCCTGTCTTTAACACTTTCCTCACTGCCCTTCCATACTATAAAAAGATCGTTAATGTACCTGTACCATCTTTTAACGTTGTTACAGGCGGGTCTTGCTCTAGTTTTTTAACATCTTGGCTGCGGCACGAATTTCGCCCCAGTGCTCAACATTCCAATCACGGACGTGGCTGGGACGGCCCCCGGCCATCGTGCACTCACGCCCACCGTGACTCATGATGGACGGGGGCCGTCATGAGCACAGAAGGGGTTAAGGAATTCCTCTTCCCATAACTCCAGAAAAAGATTTGCGAATCTGGGGGCAAAGCAAGTACCCATCACAGTGCAGAGGATTTGCTTTAACAGTGTGCCATTAAATAAAAACATGTTGTTAAGGTGACAACATTTCATGAGTGCTAATAACATTTCAGTATGTTCTAAGTAACATATTTCCCGGGTGTTAAGAAAGTGTTGGCAACAGAGAACACCCAGTGAATGGTCAATAATGGAGTACAATGAATTTACATCCAGGGAAATCATATGGTAATTTTCTTCCCATACAATGTCTTTGATTTTACCCAGGAAGTCTTTGGTGTCTCTTATATGTGAGAGAAGTTTCTCCACATAGTCACGGAAAAAGTTGTCTATGTATTTCGAAATGTTTTCTGTGACACAGCCAATAGAGAATACAATAGGTCTACCAGGAAGTACTTTAGGATCCTAATTCTATTCTATTCTATACGGAATTTGTTAAGCGCACGGTCACCCAGGGGTCTCATGGCGCTGAAGAAAGCAGATGGTAGATGGTAAGTGAAGGGGCAGATGGTGTATTGCTCTAACCGTACGCTTGTTTAAATAGCCAGGTCTTCAGGGCTCGTCTGAACTCTGTCAGCTTGGTACAGCTCCGGATGGACAAGGGCAAGGAGTTCCAGGTCTTTGGGGCGAGATATGCAAAGCTGGATCCGCCGAGTCGTTTCTTTTTAAAAGTCGGCACAGTGAGAAGGGACAAATGGGTAGAGCGAAGCTCGCGGGTAGGTTCATATTTGTTAATGAGTTGGTTGATGAACCTGGGGCTCTTTCCGTGGAGAGCCTTGAAGGTTATGCAGCCAGTCTTAAAAGTGATCCGATGGGTGATGGGGAGCCAATGGAGGGAGGCCAACAAAGGTTTGGCTGACTTCCTGCGATTGCTCTTGAATATTAATCTGGCTGCTTGATTTTGAGCAATCTGCAGGCGTTTAGCGATGGTGAGGGGAAGGCCCAGGTAGGTGGAGTTGGAAAAATCTAACCGCGAGAGAACCAATGCGAGCACCACCTGGATGAGAGCAGAGTGGGTCAGCAGATGAGCGATTTTTTTAATCTTTCTTAACTGAAAGAAGCAGGAGGAGATCACAGTTCCGACCTGGGTCTTCAGTGATAGATCGGCGCTAAGAGTGACCCCAAGACTTTTGGCTGACTGGGAGGGGGATGGAGGTGTACCCAGCGAGGATGGCCAAAAGTGCACTGTTGCTGGGGAGTACTAACTCAGTCTTTCCTGGGTTCATATCATCTGCCCCGCTGACAAAGGCGCCTAGGGTAGTAGGTAAAAGATGTGAGTTCTGGGGTAATCACACTTTAGAAAACAATATTCTCCCCATTGCAGGATCCCTCTCTCTTTGTACTCTGTGTGTGTGTTCCACACATTAACTATACTTGCATGGTACTCATGTACATCAGTGGTGACATAAAATCTTGTATCTGTGAGTTGTTTGGTGGCCTCAGCGATGTAGGCTGCCCTTTCCCAGAGTACAATGTTTCCGCCTTTGTCAGCGGGGCAGATGATGATGTTCTCATCATCATTCAGGGATTCAATAAATTGCCATTGTTTTTTGGTAAAGTTAGTGGGATCAGCGTTTCTTTCCACATGCATTTACGGAATTTAATGAGATCTTTGGTCATAGTGATAGAAAAATAGATTTCGGTCTGAACTTCGTGTTGGCAGAACAATCTGTTCTCGGGTTGGATTTTTCTTCATACTGGTCTAGACCTGATTCTTGGTATAGGTCCTGCACGGCCATCAATGCTTCCCTGTCTCTTATACTAAGGAACATGTTATGCATGTTAATTAGTCTCTTATCAGTGGTTGCTGGTGTACCAGGGACGCGAGGGGTAAGAGCAAGTCAGTGCTTCTCACCTTCTGTTTACGCTGCCTCCTGCATTTTTATCTCGTGCTGTTTTTAAACTTTTAAATACTTATTGCTGCTAATTCCCCCACTTGCCTTCTGGTACTTGCATACGTCCTCTCCTCTGACGCCCATTGTTTGCCTCGCGCTCCCCGGTCCACCACGGGTTTTACCTGATTGATGCGGAGGGAGCGCCAGGCGTGTTTTGCTACAGGGCTAGAGGGGGGACGGGCCACATAAATACCGGCAATGGGAGTTCCGCGCAGCGGACGCGAGGGGTAAGAGCAAGTCAGTGCTGCTCACCTTCTGTTTACGCTGCCTCCTGCATTTTTATCTTGTGCTGTTTTTAAACTTTTAAATACTTATTGCTGCTAATTCACCCACTTGCCTTCTTGTACTTATAAACTCAGATTATTTTCCTTTTCACTTTTTACATATAAATCAACTAACCTAGTCTGATTCTTATAATGAGTTCGTCGACAACACACCCAAGAAAAATGTGGCCTTTCACTTGAAATGACCTAACTTTGTAATTACAATGTCAAAATTTTCTGTACTTAAATTCTGTACATTCTCTTCCACATTACACTCTTTGCCTGCATCATGTCTCTCTCCACCAGCCTCATCTCTCTCTTTGCGTGTGTCATCTCTCTCTTTGCGTGTGTCATCTCCCCTCAAAGAGAGAGATGGCGCAGGTGGAGGGAGACATGATGCAGGCAGAGAGTGAGATGACACACTCAAAGAGAGAGATGGTGCAGGCAGAGAGTGAGATTACACACGCAAAGAGAGAGATGGCGCAGATGGAGGGAGACATGATGCAGGCAGAGGGAAGATGACACACGCAAAGAGAGAGATGACGCTGGTGGAGAGAGACATGATGCAGGCAGAGGGTGAGATGGCGCAGGCAGAGAGTGAGATGACACACTCAAAGAGAGAGATGGTGCAGGCAGAGAGTAAGATGACACACGCAAAGAGAGAGATGGCGCAGGCAGAGAGTGAGATGACACATGCAAAGAGAGAGATGGTGCAGGCAGAGAGTGAGATGACACACTCAAAGAGAGAGATGACGCAGGTGGAGGGAGACATGATGCAGGCAGAGGGGAGATGGTGCAGCAGGCAGAGAGTGAGATGCTACACGCAAATAGAGAGATGGTGCAAGCAGAAAGTGAGATGACACAAGCAAAGAGAGAGTTGGTGCAGGCAAAAGAGACATGGTGCAGATAGAGGGGATAAATAATGCAGGCACACAGCAGATAGCGCAGGCAGAGGTAGAGATGGCGCCAGCACAGGGTAACATGACGCAGGCAGTGGGAGAGATGGCGGAGACAGAGAGCGAGCTGGCACAGACAAAGAGTGAGATGGCACAGGCAGAAGGAGAAATGATGCAAGAAGAGGGTGACACAGCAGAGGGTGAAATGGTACAGGCAGAGGGAGGGGGCTTTTGCTGTCAGAAAATATATTTCCAATTTACAGCACTATCCCTATACCAGCATTGACTGAAAGCATGAGAAACAATCTAAAAAAAGAGTACCCTATAAGCAAAGAGATGCAAACGGTGAGGAGATACAGGTGACATTATAGAAAAAGGTGCAAACATAATTCTTTAATTTACACAGACACTCAGTGTGATCCTAGTCAAAAATGTTAAAGCCATACATTTTACCAAAAAACATTTAGCATAGTCAATCGTTTAAGACACAGAGCACAGCCCATATAAATGACCACTACTTTACAAGGCAGAAACCTGACTCATTTCCAAAATACATTTCCAATATGCACCATTAGTTTTTTGCCAGCATTACATACAAACATGAGACACAATGCAAAAAGAAACAGTATCCTATAAGCAAACAGATGCAAATTGTGAGGAGACATTATAAAAAAAATTCCAAATATAATTCTTTAATTTACACAGACACTCAGTATGATCCTAGTTAAAAATGTTAAAAACAATCATTTTACCTAAAGACATGTGCCACAATAAATAATTTAAAAGACAGAGCACAGCGCATATAAATAAGCACTACATTACAGTGCAGAAACCTGACTCATTTCCAAAATACATTTCCAATATGCACCATTAATTTTTTACTAGCCTTACAAAAAAACATGAGACAAAATGCAAGAATAAAGAAGCGCAATATGCTTGTTAATCTCCCCCATAGTGCATACAGCACTCTATCTATATTAAATGAATCATTACTCGCCTTTAAAAATGCTTTTGAAGATTTAGAACAGTGTCAGTCACACACACCAGATTTTCTTAAGCAGAATCTCTGAAATGCACCTCAGACACTGGAACCTCAAAATGGCCCTGATTCCCTCTTACTTTTCACACATATGCCTGTGTATAACCAATCAAATTTCTTCCCACACAAATTCAAAACCAAACTAACATTTTAATTGGTTGTACATTTCAACACTTTCAAACTCACATAATATTCACCCATCCCCCCACTGCTTTTTCTGCCTGTTACTGTGGTAACACTCCACACATCACCTAACTGAGCAAACAGGTGAAAAGTTCATCATACTATGTTGCAAATGAACCCAGCAAGGGTGTTTGACTTCTCAATATACCAGCTCATCCTGTGCAATGTTTCTTTCAATTACTTTTTCTCAACCATTAGAATTACTTCTTTCAAAAAACAGAAGCATGCACCCTAATTTTCAGTGTTGAATGTTCTGAAACCACCAATCATGTCTTATTCTTCAAGTGCACTGAATCTCATCCACATTTTTTTAATCTCCTACTTTTCAAACTGCCATTTCATTTGCAGAGCCCATCTGAGTACAACAAAATTTCTCTTCAAGATGCCTAAAGTGTGGATTGTGGGACACAGTTATATTTACTGGAGTGAGAGGTATGCAGCAAACAGAGGTATTCCCAACCTTGATTTATCAAATGTGGATATTATGTGGATTGGCCAGAGAGGATTGAGATGTCACCAATTGATACCATTGGTGAAATCCTTTTTGCATCTCCCACACCCTGACCTCATAATTGTGCACTGTGGTGGAAATGACCTAGGCACATTGACTGGGGTAGGGCTGGAAATGCTTTTAAAGCACACCTTTGGGCAATTGATGTCACTTGTTCCTCAAATTGCCTTTGTATATTCTAATATATGCCAAAGGCAAAAATGGAAGTGGTCCAAACAATATTGTCCACAGATTGAAAAAGCAATGAAACATGTGAATAAGTCTGTTTCTGCTTTCCTCAGAGACTATTGTATGGGTTGTTTATACCACAACAACTTGCGTTACAACATGCAAGGCATTTATAGAGGAGACGGTGTACATTTCACAGATGAGGGGAAGAGAATCTTCCTCTTGAATTTTAGACTCGGTACCTACTTGTAGGTACTTAAATCACTCAGATAACACAACAGCTCTTTTTAGAGCTACCCTACCTCTAAGCACTCTAAATTCTTATTTTACTCTATTGTTTTTCACAGTTTTTTCCCATGGTACGCTCACGGTACGCGTACAGGTAAACGCACATGTAAGCATACATATAAACGCGCCCTGAGCGTACACCGCGAAATTAAAAAAAAAATAGTTTTTTTGCTCTTCGTGGTCCTTCTAGGCCCCCCTTAGACAACCTAGGAGGTCAGGGGGTCTCTACCCTGCCCCCTTTTAATGTTTTCCCCTTTTGTTTTTCACCTCTTGTGTCTCGGTTCTTCCTTAACACAAGATGGCGGACTCTCCGGACCATTTGGAATGTTTACAGACACCCGAGAGCCAATCAGCTTTCCGTTCACGCACTTCCGTGGCGCACCGGGTGCGCTTACCGGTACGCGTACCCAAAGCGCTCGAAGTGTGCATATAGATATATACATTTTTTTAACTTAATTTTCATAAAAACCACTGGAGCGATTTTAACCAAATATGGAAAATCCACTACTGCGTACCAGTCCCTACCATTTTGCCAAGTTTGGTGTAATTCCGTTCAGCGGTTTGGGCTGTAGCCGTGTCTAATCGTCCTATGGAAATTAACATGGGGAAAACACATTTTGGGACCCCCCTTTTTTCTCTGCCCCCGCTTCACGAATCCCCCCGACACTTTCAGGGAAGGAGCGGAGCAGAGTGGGCCATCTTCTTTGAGAAATTCACAAAGATTCGTCCACGACGCCAGAGTTATTCCCAATAGAATATTGCAGATTTCCTATGGAAACTAGGTCCTAACTATAACTACCTACTGGCGACCGCCAGTAGGTAATATATATATATATATTATGATTATACATATATGACTATTCAGTAGATATATTTATTAATGGTGTGTGTTATATTTATTATATAACCATTTGATGAAATGTTTTTAAGTACACCCGGTTTTATCACTGTTTTTTACTGCTTTTAAGGTTATAATGATGGATTTGTTAATGTATGGATTTCAGGGCTCTGAAAGTCCTATACTGTTTAATCAAATAATTTTTTACCTTTTTGCAGTTTACATAGGGTTATTCGTTTTTTGCCTCTTCTTTGCACTATCTTTACACAGTCACTTATGCACTTTTCCAATTTGCTGCTTCTGGATGGCTTTTTTGCACTATTCATGTTATGAAAGAATAAGCTTATTCTACTGGGTAATAATGGATTTTGTATTGAATCTGTATTTATACAGTTATTCCCCTTAATTCCATTTTGTAATCCCAGATCATTGCTAAATAAGACATCGGGATTTATCCTGTTATTATTCTTATTTAAAGGCTAATTTTGTTGTTCTTGAGTTACAATAAGACAACATTTAAAAATGCCCAAATATTTCTTTTATGTTGATGAAACATGTGATTGCTGATGTCATGTAACACAAGGAATTGTACAAAGTTCCCCTGATAAAAAGTCTATAAAGGAGTCTCGCTCTCAGTGAAGGTAGTGGAGGAAAGGGAAGTATGGGACGCCACAGGGTCCCTTTTCGGAACTAAGAAACCTCATACAACTATAGGGCTGGATGACATGTCTCATTCAGCCCTTTGTGATGTTGTTTGCATCATCGGCTTCCTGCTCCTGCGTCAAGCCGGCGCTGCAATGCTTGACGGGTAACACCGTGTGTTACTCTCTGTCGGAGTTCTTTTGTTCCTTGCCGTAATATTCTGGTGTGTGAGGTACAAAAAACAGGTGAAGTAGTGAGCGGAATGTGAGTTAAAAAAAAGTTGGGTAGTCCACTAAGAAAACTTTATTGGTGTGGCTAACCACTTTGTTAAAAAGTGAAAAGAGGGGTATAGAGGCCCAAGGTAACCATTAGTATGGCCTCATTTCAACCCTCCAACATGGTCAACATGTTTCATGCCCACAAGGGGCAATTCTTCAGGACCAAAACAGTGCTCATATACTTAATAAGTGCTCTTGGGGGAACCTCAAGAGTGTGGTTTATACAACCTTGTTGGTCAATGCCCGGAGTTTAGCCAAAAAGTACTGTCACACCGTCAGACCTGGGGATACAAACAGGAAACATCAGTATCGTATGTCATTAGTTGCTCAGAAACTAAGCTTTTTAAGTATCCCAGAAATTCGTAAAAATGCAACACCCAAGCATCAGTGATTCACTCGGTCACGGTACCGTTGGGTATATGCAGGGCGTGTGAGAGAGAGTGAGAGAGAGACTCTTTATAACCAAGTGGTCCCAAGCAAAAGCTTTGCTTCACAACAGGGCGGTTAAATAGTGGGAGTGTCAAAGCGTCCAACTCAAGTCGAGCCTCTGAAGACGAGCGTAGGCTCAGAAACGCGTCAGGCTTTTAATCGAGACATGAGAAGCTGCAGACTGGGGTGCGGAGATGTCTTTACCCGTTTGAAGCAAGGGCTGCTGGATGAGTGCATCCTTAACCTGTGGGTAACTCGGAGCTTTCATTTGCACGCGGCAGCCCAGCCGCGAAGGGTGCACCCCCCCGCGGAAGATCCATGGGGGTCACGGGTCGGAAGTCGCCGAACCTGTTGTGAAGCAGCAGCCAATGGATCTATGGACATCTGCATCCCGGGGCCCATCCAGGGCTTTGAAATGGCAGAACACGCACCCATACAGGGAAGAGACACGAACTACAAGTCCCACAAGGCAGTGCGTTCCAACTCACACGAGTTCGCTCATCTGAGGGCGGTTAAATAGTGGGAGTGTCAAAGCGTCCAACTCAAGTCGAGCCTCTGAAGACGAGCGTAGGCTCAGAAACGCGTCAGGCTTTTAATCGAGACATGAGAAGCTGCAGACTGGGGTGCGGAGATGTCTTTACCCGTTTGAAGCAAGGGCTGCTGGATGAGTGCATCCTTAACCTGTGGGTAACTCGGAGCTTTCATTTGCACGCGGCAGCCCAGCCGCGAAGGGTGCACCCCCCCCGCGGAAGATCCATGGGGGTCACGGGTCGGAAGTCGCCGAACCTGTTGTGAAGCAGCAGCCAATGGATCTATGGACATCTGCATCCCGGGGCCCATCCAGGGCTTTGAAATGGCAGAACAAGCACCCATACAGGGAAGAGACACGAACTACAAGTCCCACAAGGCAGTGCGTTCCAACTCACACGAGTTCGCTCATCTGAGGGCGGTTAAATAGTGGGAGTGTCAAAGCGTCCAACTCAAGTCGAGCCTCTGAAGACGAGCGTAGGCTCAGAAACGCGTCAGGCTTTTAATCGAGACATGAGAAGCTGCAGACTGGGGTGCGGAGATGTCTTTACCCGTTTGAAGCAAGGGCTGCTGGATGAGTGCATCCTTAACCTGTGGGTAACTCGGAGCTTTCATTTGCACGCGGCAGCCCAGCCGCGAAGGGTGCACCCCCCCGCGGAAGATCCATGGGGGTCACGGGTCGGAAGTCGCCGAACCTGTTGTGAAGCAGCAGCCAATGGATCTATGGACATCTGCATCCCGGGGCCCATCCAGGGCTTTGAAATGGCAGAACACGCACCCATACAGGGAAGAGACACGAACTACAAGTCCCACAAGGCAGTGCGTTCCAACTCACACGAGTTCGCTCATCTGATGGCGGTTAAATAGTGGGAGTGTCAAAGCGTCCAACTCAAGTCGAGCCTCTGAAGATGAGCGTAGGCTCAGAAACGCGTCAGGCTTTTAATCGAGACATGAGAAGCTGCAGACTGGGGTGCGGAGATGTCTTTACCCGTTTGAAGCAAGGGCTGCTGGATGAGTGCATCCTTAACCTGTGGGTAACTCGGAGCTTTCATTTGCACGCGGCAGCCCAGCCGCGAAGGGTGCACCCCCCCGCGGAAGATCCATGGGGGTCACGGGTCGGAAGTCGCCGAACCTGTTGTGAAGCAGCAGCCAATGGATCTATGGACATCTGCATCCCGGGGCCCATCCAGGGCTTTGAAATGGCAGAACACGCACCCATACAGGGAAGAGACACGAACTACAAGTCCCACAAGGCAGTGCGTTCCAACTCACACGAGTTCGCTCATCTGAGGGCGGTTAAATAGTGGGAGTGTCAAAGCGTCCAACTCAAGTCGAGCCTCTGAAGACGAGCTTAGGCTCAGAAACGCGTCAGGCTTTTAATCGAGACATGAGAAGCTGCAGACTGGGGTGCGGAGATGTCTTTACCCGTTTGAAGCAAGGGCTGCTGGATGAGTGCATCCTTAACCTGTGGGTAACTCGGAGCTTTCATTTGCGCGCGGCAGCCCAGCCGCGAAGGGTGCACCCCCCCGCGGAAAATCCATGGGGGTCACGGGTCGGAAGTCGCCGAACCTGTTGTGAAGCAGCAGCCAATGGATCTATGGACATCTGCATCCCGGGGCCCATCCAGGGCTTTGAAATGGCAGAACACGCACCCATACAGGGAAGACACACGAACTACAAGTCCCACAAGGCAGTGCGTTCCAACTCACACGAGTTCGCTCATCTGAGGGCGGTTAAATAGTGGGAGTGTCAAAGCGTCCAACTCAAGTCGAGCCTCTGAAGACGAGCGTAGGCTCAGAAACGCGTCAGGCTTTTAATTGAGACATGAGAAGCTGCAGACTGGGGTGCGGAGATGTCTTTACCCGTTTGAAGCAAGGGCTGCTGGATGAGTGCATCCTTAACCTGTGGGTACCTCGGAGCTTTCATTTGCACGCGGCAGCCCAGCCGCGAAGGGTGCACCCCCCCGCGGAAGATCCATGGGGGTCACGGGTCGGAAGTCGCCGAACCTGTTGTGAAGCAGCAGCCAATGGATCTATGGACATCTGCATCCCGGGGCCCATCCAGGGCTTTGAAATGGCAGAACACGCACCCATACAGGGAAGAGACACGAACTACAAGTCCCACAAGGCAGTGCGTTCCAACTCACACGAGTTCGCTCATCTGAGGGCGGTTAAATAGTGGGAGTGTCAAAGCGTCCAACTCAAGTCGAGCCTCTGAAGACGAGCGTAGGCTCAGAAACGCGTCAGGCTTTTAATCGAGACATGAGAAGCTGCAGACTGGGGTGCGGAGATGTCTTTACCCGTTTGAAGCAAGGGCTGCTGGATGAGTGCATCCTTAACCTGTGGGTAACTCGGAGCTTTCATTTGCACGCGGCAGCCCAGCCGCGAAGGGTGCACCCCCCCGCGGAAGATCCATGGGGGTCACGGGTCGGAAGTCGCCGAACCTGTTGTGAAGCAGCAGCCAATGGATCTATGGACATCTGCATCCCGGGGCCCATCCAGGGCTTTGAAATGGCAGAACACGCACCCATACAGGGAAGAGACACGAACTACAAGTCCCACAAGGCAGTGCGTTCCAACTCACACGAGTTCGCTCATCTGAGGGCGGTTAAATAGTGGGAGTGTCAAAGCGTCCAACTCAAGTCGAGCCTCTGAAGACGAGCGTAGGCTCAGAAACGCGTCAGGCTTTTAATCGAGACATGAGAAGCTGCAGACTGGGGTGCGGAGATGTCTTTACCCGTTTGAAGCAAGGGCTGCTGGATGAGTGCATCCTTAACCTGTGGGTAACTCGGAGCTTTCATTTGCACGCGGCAGCCCAGCCGCGAAGGGTGCACCCCCCCACGGAAGATCCATGGGGGTCACGGGTCGGAAGTCGCCGAACCTGTTGTGAAGCAGCAGCCAATGGATCTATGGACATCTGCATCCCGGGGCCCATCCAGGGCTTTGAAATGGCAGAACACGCACCCATACAGGGAAGAGACACGAACTACAAGTCCCACAAGGCAGTGCGTTCCAACTCACACGAGTTCGCTCATCTGAGGGCGGTTAAATAGTGGGAGTGTCAAAGCGTCCAACTCAAGTCGAGCCTCTGAAGACGAGCGTAGGCTCAGAAACGCGTCAGGCTTTTAATCGAGACATGAGAAGCTGCAGACTGGGGTGCGGAGATGTCTTTACCCGTTTGAAGCAAGGGCTGCTGGATGAGTGCATCCTTAACCTGTGGGTAACTCGGAGCTTTCATTTGCACGCGGCAGCCCAGCCGCGAAGGGTGCACCCCCCCGCGGAAGATCCATGGGGGTCACGGGTCGGAAGTCGCCGAACCTGTTGTGAAGCAGCAGCCAATGGATCTATGGACATCTGGATCCCGGGGCCCATCCAGGGCTTTGAAATGGCAGAACACGCACCCATACAGGGAAGAGACACGAACTACAAGTCCCACAAGGCAGTGCGTTCCAACTCACACGAGTTCGCTCATCTGAGGGCGGTTAAATAGTGGGAGTGTCAAAGCGTCCAACTCAAGTCGAGCCTCTGAAGACGAGCGTAGGCTCAGAAACGCGTCAGGCTTTTAATCGAGACATGAGAAGCTGCAGACTGGGGTGCGGAGATGTCTTTACCCGTTTGAAGCAAGGGCTGCTGGATGAGTGCATCCTTAACCTGTGGGTAACTCGGAGCTTTCATTTGCACGCGGCAGCCCAGCCGCGAAGGGTGCACCCCCCCGCGGAAGATCCATGGGGGTCACGGGTCGGAAGTCGCCGAACCTGTTGTGAAGCAGCAGCCAATGGATCTATGGACATCTGCATCCCGGGGCCCATCCAGGGCTTTGAAATGGCAGAACACGCACCCATACAGGGAAGAGACACGAACTACAAGTCCCACAAGGCAGTGCGTTCCAACTCACACGAGTTCGCTCATCTGAGGGCGGTTAAATAGTGGGAGTGTCAAAGCGTCCAACTCAAGTCGAGCCTCTGAAGACGAGCGTAGGCTCAGAAACGCGACAGGCTTTTAATCGAGACATGAGAAGCTGCAGACTGGGGTGCGGAGATGTCTTTACCCGTTTGAAGCAAGGGCTGCTGGATGAGTGCATCCTTAACCTGTGGGTAACTCGGAGCTTTCATTTGCACGCGGCAGCCCAGCCGCGAAGGGTGCACCCCCCGCGGAAGATTCATGGGGGTCACGGGTCGGAAGTCGCCGAACCTGTTGTGAAGCAGCAGCCAATGGATCTATGGACATCTGCATCCCGGGGCCCATCCAGGGCTTTGAAATGGCAGAACACGCACCCATACAGGGAAGAGACACGAACTACAAGTCCCACAAGGCAGTGCGTTCCAACTCACACGAGTTCGCTCATCTGAGGGCGGTTAAATAGTGGGAGTGTCAAAGCGTCCAACTCAAGTCGAGCCTCTGAAGACGAGCGTAGGCTCAGAAACGCGTCAGGCTTTTAATCGAGACATGAGAAGCTGCAGACTGGGGTGCGGAGATGTCTTTACCCGTTTGAAGCAAGGGCTGCTGGATGATTGCATCCTTAACCTGTGGGTAACTCGGAGCTTTCATATATATTTATATATAGAGATATTTACATACATTGAGAAAGAATACGGAGGTATTCGAAACGCGTCTGGCTATAATTGGATAATAAAGACCTGCTGATCCACAAAAATTGGAGTCTGTAATCCGTTCCTTTGGTTTTGTCCCGGCTGGGCTCTGCAGAAGGGAAACGGAGATATTTCTATATTTACATATATATATATATTCACTGAAAAAACAAAGGTTACAGTGATGTTATAGCTAGGTTCACTGATGACATCTCAAACTACATCACTGATGACATTATTCTGCAATTGTGTTTTCTAAAAGTTTTTGGGTGTTAAACATATATACTAAGGTACTAGAAAATTAAAATTTGAATACTTTGTTTACTACTAATGAGTGGTACTATTTCAAACATGTATTATGGGACTGGCTGTGTGATTGTGTGTATCATGTTTTAGTGGGTGTGTGAGTGACTGGGTGTGTGAATGGGTATGTGAGTGGTGGTATGGGTGAGTGAGTGGCCGTGTGAATGGCTGTGTAAGTAAGTGTGTGTGGCTGTATGGGAGTCTTAGTGGCTGTGTGTGTGACTGTATTGGTGAGTGACTAGATGTGTAAGTGGCTGTATGGGTGAGTGAGTGGCCATTTGAGTGAGGGTTTGGTTAACTGAGTGGGTGTGGGAGTGGCTGTATTGAAGAATGACAGTGTGAATAGATGTATAGATAAATGTAAGGATAGGTGAGTGGCTCTGTTGAGAGGATGTATGGGTGAGTGGATGTGTGTGAGTGGGTTTATGGGTGAATAAGTGGGAGTAGCTGTATAGGTGAGTGAGTGGCTGTGTGAGTGAGTGTATGGATGAGTGAGTGGCTATGTGAGTAGGTGTAAATGTAAGTGAGTGGGTGTGTGTGTGAATGGGCATGTGACTGACTCTGTGGATGAGTGAGTAGTTGTATGGGAAGGTCTGTGGCTGTAGGAGATGTTGTGTGGGGCTGTGAATGGGTTTGTGAGTGGTTCTGTGGAGGATGTTATCAGTGATATCATTTGAGATGTCATGAGTGATGTCATCAGTGATGTCACCGACCATGTCATGAGTGATGTAATATTTGAGGTCATAAGCAACACATTGCAGGGGCATAAGCTATGGTTATCTCAAGTAACTATAACTGGTGAATCTGTATGGTTTTGTACAAGTGAAATCTGAGCCCAACTATAACGTTCCTGTAACCCTCAGTGAATATACATTACTATAATATAGTTGCAAATTTGCCTTACTACTGGCATTTAGCTCTATTTTCTAAGCAGAAAATACTCTCTTTCATCCAGAACGGACATGATGATTCATGTTGTTCTAACAAAAATAGCTATATACAAGACAACATGAACAGCAGTTTGATCAGCTGCTCAAGCTCACTACATTTGGTGTTCATGTGCTGATCTTGTCTCCAAATTACTTTTAATTAAGTGAATGGTCATAATCACAAACGTATTGGTACTTTCACATCAAAGAATAACGTCGAATTAACAACATGACACATAGGCCTAACCAAATGCCAAAAGTCCAAAATGGGGAACTGAAGATATGTATTTTTAAAAATGTAAGTGGAAATAGTGTCAAAAAGCACCAAGAGCTAATAGTAGTCAATGTTCACAGTAGGTCATGATGCAGCCACACTTTTAGCCTGCCTATGATGGAGCCCAGGCCAGATAAATCAAGTGGATTATCCTTGTGAAAGTCTGAAAAACAAAAGATGTGAAAAAGTACCACTTTAGAAAAGGACTGTGCCACTTTCTTTTAAGAAAAACATTGAAATTCCTTCTAAATCCCAATGCAGAAGGAGAATATATGACATTTTGGAAAGGAATATCCATGCCTAGTGGGTGTCCTCTAAATTTGTAGAAGCAGCCACGGAACTGAAGTCAGTTGGTCCTGCTGAGGCTCTGGAGCACCGGAGATCTATTGCAAAAACGGTTCTAAGTCCCAATGCAGAATGGAACCCTGGGGTTTTTTCAGAGGTGTGGGAATCTTTAAGAAGGACAAAGCTTTTTTGGGATGGGAAATGCCTCCAAATGATCCCCTAACACCCCCCTTTACCAGAGGTCAGAACCCTGTAGGATGCCTGGTGCCCAGAAGCCAATAGGACTGATCAGGAGATTGCAGCAAAGTGCTAAGGCTTTCCTAAGGAGGTCGCACCCAAGGCAGACAGGAAACCAAGGTAATCCTGTTCTAAGCTTTTTACCTACCAGAAAAGTGGTTCAACAGAACCTTGTAGTGAAGATCCTCCTAGTGAAGATATGTGTTTTCTAATTTTGGCAGCTCCGGAAATGTTTTATTTCCATAAAAGCAGTTCCAGTCCCTGGGTGCTAACAGAAGGCAGGAGTCCTTTAGTGGCTCATCTTCTTTCAGCAGGAGTCTTCTTTCTACTCACAAAACCTTCTTTTTCAGACTGAGTCATCACAAGTTAATCAATGATCTGGGGCAGTGTTGGTGAGGTGCAAGTCATGTACTAGCCAGTGACTTGAGAGTTTTCTTTACACAATGTGTCCTGGCTGTAACCTCTCCTTATGTCCTCTTCATTTTACAGCACTTCATTGTTACCTTACTGTAAATTTATAATTTGGCCCATTTGAAAATGGCAAGTGCCTTCTGCCACTAGACATGCCTCTCTCCAGTTTCCTGTCCACTCCCCTACTTAGATGAGCTTACCTCACAACATAAAGGGTTCAGGTTGGTTCACTTTCCACTATTGACAAGATCCAGGCTAGTTATGGGAACCCTGGAGATGAATAGGAGAAGCCATAGTTGACATGTACAACTGATGGTGTAATGAATGGCAGAACTTATTTTAGTCCCGCTCTTGCTCAAACTGACTAACATGCATTTTTAAAAAGTTAGTTTTCTACTTAAGTTATCAAAAATCAGAGTTCAATCAGATTTTTGAAACTTAAGTGAAACATAACTTTACATTTTTTGAGCATTTTCCTAGGCAGAGATATAAAATAATTATTTAAATCACACCTAGACCTTTTCATGGAAAAGTCTAGCACAGTCTAAACAAGTCTAAATAGGCCATATTAAACCTAATTTGTGGTGTGCCTTATTTTTCTATATTAGCAACTAACCCTGTGTGCACATTTTAGGGATAATATATAAAAATATGACAATAGACCTTTCCACAAATAATGTTCCTGCATTGTGGTACTGCAGTGCATTTAAACTGCAGCCTAGCTAGACTATAGTGGTGCTCCTGGTGGCCATGTCATTTTGTGTTACATTTGTGGGTGGTGTAAGATCACCCTGCATGACATTTAACTTTACAAATAATAGTTGAATTTTATGCACCGTTTACAATTAAAACAAATTAAATTACTAAATTGGGAATCCCAATGTCCAGCACCCATTGTACATGAGACTCAGACGTCTTACTGCTATTTAGCTGTGAAAAGCACACAGTTTTCTAAAGCCAGCAAAATCAGACTGGAAAAATGGGGGCACCATGACAAAAATGAAGTAATTCTCCACACAACAGACTTCAATTAATTCAGAGTGCCAATGTCAGCCATGTTCATACCCAGGACTAAAGGCCCTACCCTGGCTATCAGTTGCAAGAAGAACATCCTTAAAATGTTCTACTTTGCCCAACAATGCAATCTACAGCATTAGACCATTGTTTCTACCAACCAGCTTCATATTCTAGCAATATCTCAGATATAGGACTGCACTATTACTAACTTTCAGAAGAAGAGAGGTAGTAACTTGTTCTCATTGGAAACACGCAAACTATGAAACACCTTACCCAAGAAACAAATGACGATCAACAACCATCACTAACTCAAAAATACAATGAAAACACAGCTTTTACCAACATAAGACCTATCTCTCAAATGATCGAGATTACTTAAAACAAACTAATGACAGTTTGTATTAACACGCAGCAAATTAAAGGGAACATGGTAATAATTTCATAGAAGGTTTTTGCCAAGCACTTCTTTGAATGTGTCAAAACTCTTGGAATATTTGCCACTTTCTGCTACTAAGGCAACCTTCAATGGAAATGAGAACATCATAAACAGCACAATTCATACTATAATCACAAAAAAGTGGCTTATGCTACTCTGAAACACTTATGATCATATGCTATTAACATCACTGTATATTTCTACCTCCCTTCAAACAACATACACTAAACCTATTTTCCCTACATATCTGTAAATACAACCAACACCTTTTCAACTATCCGCCCAACGGGCCCTCAGGAGCTTGATGAAAGTAAGAGTGCTCCAGTAACTTACAGGGGAAATGAAGTACTACAGGATGCTCATGTATTGTATTGTATGTATTGCGACTTATATAGCGCACGTATCACCCGAAGGTATCAAGGCGCTTGCTTAGGGAACCCGTCCTGGTATTCCCCTGTGAGATACCCCGGCAGGATGTCCACAAGGTGAAAGCCAGGCATCCCGCCACGAGGGGCCGTAGTGGAGATTAAGCAAGCTATTGCCCAGAGTCGCAGAGTGTGACCCCGTGATTCGAGTAGGCACCGGAGCGAGAATTGTCGAGTCTGTGGAATTTTGAGCCCAAGACCCGCCGAGGCAGGGAATCGAACCCTGGTCCATGGCCGATCTCAGCTTCCAGGTCTGCCGCCTCTAACCACTGAGCCACGCTTCTCCATATAGTAGATATGTACTCAAGAGTCTAAAAGCTCTGCAGGCCTCGCAAAAGTTATGGAAGGTTTTACATACAAAATCATGCAATAAAATACTCTATCCTTCCTCCTTCACTCTGAATGTAAACTATTTACACAGCACATCTGATCATTACCCTACCAGAGACTATTTCCAGGCTACGGCCATGAGTCCGAGTTTTTCAGAATCCAGGTGCTTTTTATCACAGTAGATAAATAGTTATTCCCTTGAGTATGTTATTTATCTGATGCAATAAATAACACCTACTTAGAGTTTCTGGGGAATAGTGCACCAAAAGTGCATGTTACAGAAAATGGTATACGCTGCCATCCTGCTAAATTCCAGTTGGTTTGACCTACCGATATTTAATTAATCGTGAGATATTTAACATACCTGATACTTACTGATACAACAAATGCCACCCAACTCATAATTCAGACCCCTGCACAAACGGGGGTTTATGCAGGGGTCAGAAAACACCATCCACTTAAGGTTTTTTCAAACTTGTTTTCAACTTAAGATAACACATGTTATTGTTTAAATACATCTTCTACACACAGAAATGCAGGTCTGGAAACACTTTATTAGTAAAGCATCAGGACATTAAGACATCCAGCTGTCAACTGTCTTTTCCCAGAACCTTTCTCTCTCACCATTCTACATTCTGTCTTGGTGTATGCCAACACCCACTACACGTTCCATGGTGGTACATGGCACACATTCTCCCCCTTTCATTAGCAACAAAACAATACAAAAACCTTACAACATACTCTATTAGATGTTGACACAACCCCAACATACTATAATGCCTTATAGACATGGGCACTAATACATAACAATAAATGCAAACAGTTATTACAAAATACAATATTGATCACTTTCACAAGAATTGGCCTACTACCGTATTTAAATAAGATCTCTGCAAGTCAATGAAAGGCATATATAAATGTGTGCATGTTGATGAGAGCATGTATCCTTAAAATGTGCAATTAACCAATCACACAGCCCCCAAAATAAGGTGGTACCCTTTTTCCCCCTTTCACTGCGCCGCATCATATTGCTCAGGCCACTCAATTCCTTGCATCCATCTCTTGTACTCATCAGAATTCTGAGGGCTCCCAACCCCATCTCCCCTCATTCAATGTGGTTCACTTGGGTTCCTTCCCACTCCTCACTCCCAACACTTCCCATCATATATCCACGACATCCATTCTCATACTCTGCATCATCCATGGCAGATTCACATCTTCTCCCCTTGCATATAGCTTCACAACATAGATTCCATACCTGGCCATCTTCTAGTCCAACTCACTTCCTATCACCTTGACAATTTTCAATGGTTCTGACCAATAAGGTATTCCTTTGTCAATAAATCCTGAGGAATTAACACTGTAACCACTGTAACTTTAGGAAACTCTAATCCCTCAATATACTATATTTTTGGGCATAATCTGATACTGCTTCACTTTGTCTCTCATATTACTATCCTGTACAATACCAAATGTGTCCCCATTGTTCTCCAACAGCCACCATGACACCAAGCTAGTAGAAGGTTTCCTTCCTCTTAAGAGTTCAAATGGCATCTTACCTGTTACAAGCTGAAGAGTTATTCAGTAGGAAAAAAGCATGCTCTGTAAAGATTTCCTGCAAGGAAGCCCAAACTTCAACGCAGGTTGTATCACTTCATTTATAACTCCATTAAACCTCTTCACTTGACCATTTTCTGAAGGATTGTACAAAGCTACTCTTGAATGTTTAATGCCATGTTTCTTCTAAAAGGATCTGATTTGATCAGACGTAAGTTCTACCCCTTTGTCCCAAAACAAAATTTCAGAAACGCCTTCCCTAGAGAACACTTCCTCCAAAAATTATATTGCGACATCAATAGTAACCTAGCCAACCATACAAACCTCTTGCCATTGGGAAAAATAGTCAATGTATACAATGACATAACATTAATTTAATTGACAATTAACAAATAGACCTCATAAGATCTAAAGCCAATTTCTGCCCTGGCCTATCTGGTAACTCCAATGTGACCAACGTACCTGACATAGCTTAGCACTCTGTGCGCAAACATTATCATTTCTCACCCATCAATTAATCATTACATCAATACCAGGCCACCCAACGTGTTCCTAGATTGGTCTCTTGGTACTGGACATTTCCCCATGACCTTCGCGGCTTTTTTTACCAACCTTTCTTGCACCCCTTTGGGAGGAATAATGTTATCACCTCTTAGCACAACCCCATTGAGTTTCCAAAATACAGATCCATCGCCTCTCAGTGTACGCTCACTGGACCAACTATCAGAAATATATGTTTTCACCATTTGCATCTCAACATGTTTAGCCATTTCGTGGCACCACTCCTTTTTTTTTTTTTTCACAACAAATTTTTATTGTTTGATTAGGCAAGCAAGCACGTGGCTCCCCTCAACCGGAGATTACCACCACATATCATAGCACATTTCAGTATTGTACATCGCTTAATCACTGAAAGAGGATAAAACAAACCCCCCCCACCCCTACCTCCACCCCCTCACCCCAACCACCCAACTCCCCGCCTACCCACCCCTTATCCCTCCCGAACCCCTTGCACGTGAGCACAACAAACTATCAGTATTTGGCATTAGTGCGCGTGATAGGGCGCAACCCCTCAGGCTCCAGGGTCCTCCACCACCTGCATATCATGTTCGTGGTCTGACGGGGGATCCAGAAGCAGCCCCCTGTACTCCGCCCAACGTTTCCAGATTTTATAGTGCTTGCGGGGGCATCCTCTGGCCTCAAACACTGGGCGCTCTAACCCCATGAAGTAGTCCAGACCTGCCTTCCATGCACACAGCGGGGGGGGCTCTCACTCCCTTCCACTCCCTTGCTAGGTCTCTCTTCGCAACTACCAAACCCAGTAAAAGCAGCTGGCGCTTGTATATATTCCCCCCTACCCCTTCTAGTACATGCAAGAGCCCTAATCGGGGGGTGCGGGGCAGGTCCCACCCCAACACTTCCGACAAGCATCCCCAAACACCACTCCAGAATCTATTCAGGCCTGCACACGACCACACGGTGTGCAGCAGCGTACCTCTCTCAACTCCACAGCGCAGACATTCCGGTGATACAATCAGACCCTCCTTCCACAATCGTTCTCGGGTGTAGTAGGCCCTGTGTAAGTATTTAAATTGAATAAGCCTGAGTCGTATTGCTATCGCCGTACCTCTCGGGGATTCTAGCGCCTCCCTCCAATCATCCTCATCTAAGGGTCCAACGTCTCCCTCCCACGCCTCTTTAAGGGGAAGCAGGGAGGAAGAACAGTGTGTCACCAGAGTTTGGTATATTTTGGATACTTTCTTGTCTCCCAAGTCACCCATAAAGATCTTCGCCTCTATGGGGCTGAAGTCCGGCAACGACTCCAGACCCACGATACTAGGCTCCAGGGCATGACAAAGCTGCAAATAGTGAAAGAATTGGGTCTTGGGCATTTGGAACTCAGTACTGAGCTCCTGGAAGGACTTGAGGGCGACCCCGGTCAGTACGTGTCCGAGCGATGAAATCCCAACCGCATCCCATCCACCAAACCCCCTCAGCGAGGCTAGCTCGGGGAGCCTCCCGTTCTTCCATAACGGGGTTTCCGCTGTTAATCTGCCCCACCATCCCATGCGACGCAACGCCTGCCGCCATACTACAAATACCACCTGCGCGGTACGTGGCAGCCCGCGCCTCAATTAGGCAGAGTACAGAATCATATGCAGCGTATTATCGCCCATCAATGAGCGCTACAGGGCGTAGGCGGGGTCTCCTCTGTCCCCGTACCACCACTCGTTGAGTACCAACAAGTGGGAGGCCTGATAATAAGACAACAGATCCGACGTAGCCATACCACCACAGTATGTGGATAGGAAGCACGTTCGCAACGCCACCCTAGCCGCTCCCCCATCCCAGAGAAAGCGGCTTAGGACAGAGTTAACCTGGCGAAACCACTGGGGCGCGAGGGGGTGGGGGTGGTTCTGTATCTGGTATAGTAGGCGCGGGAGCGCGACCATCTTAAAGATTGCCGATCTGCCGAATATGGTAAGAGGCATTCAAGACCATGTTTTGACATCCGTCTGGACCTTTTCCCACACCGGTACTATGTTTGGTTCCCACGCGACGTCAGCGGATTCAGTGAGGAACACTCCCAAGTATTTCAGTCCCCCGGCCGCCATCTGCAGCGGCACTGCCCATGGGTCTGCTACTACTCCACCTCCCAACACCCACAGAGTGGACTTTCGCGGATTCAGATACAGACCCGAGACCTCACCGAAGATGCGCATGATCTCTAGGACTCGGGGGCCCGATCAGCGCAGGTCTGTAAGAAAAAAAAGGACATCATCCGCGTATAACGCAATTCTGTCGGTGATGTCTCCTCCCCATTCAAAGCCGCGCATCTGAGCGTCTATACGTACCCAAGAGGCCAGAGGCTCCATCGCTAATGCGAATAAATATGGAGAGAGCGGGCATCCCTGTCGGGTCCCGCGGCCTATCGGGAACCTCTCGGAGACCGCCCCGGAGACTCGCACAGACGCCGTTATATCGGTGTACAGCAGTTTGACGTAAGTGATAAACACCGGGCCCAGGTTTAAGTGCGGCAGGAGCGCAAACAGGTAATTCCAGCTGACCGAATCAAAGGCTCTATCGATATCCGCTAGCAGTAGGGCCGCACCTTCTCCCTTGGCCCCCATAGCATCTATCGCCGCCTGTGCCCACCTGATATTATGCCTTGTCGCCCTATGTGGCATAAAGCCGGCCTGATCCGGATGGACCAGGTCAGTCACATACGGAAGCAGTCTGTTTGCTAGGGCCTTAGCCAGCAGCTTGGCCTCGATATTGAGTAGGGAGATCGGGCGATAGGAATCTGGCCTGTCAGGGGGCCTACCGGGCTTCGGAAAGACTACCACTTTGGCGTGTCGCCAATCAGCAGGCAGTCTACCCTGTGATCGTGCCGCCTCCAGCGCGGCTCGGTAGTGGGACCCCAGTTGGAGATGGAAGGTTTTATAAAATTCGCATGGGAAGCCACTAGGTCCAGGTGCCTTCCCCGTATTAAGCTGCCCCAGCGCATCCCCCAGTTCCTCCGCCGTAAGAGGAAGATCTAGTGCTTTCCTGATTTCGTCGGAGACCGTCTTCGGCGGCAGGTCACCTATGAATTTGTCGATCTCATCGACCGAGAGGCAGTCCCGTGTGGCATATTGCTCCCTATAGTAGAGGGCAAAGCTCACCGCCAGTTCCGACGGGTCCGTGATCACCACACCGTTGCGGTCGGCGAGGCCCGGAAGGATAATCGGTTGGAAGGTACGCTGGCACAGTCTATGGAGCATAGTACAGGGTTTGTCACCCAATTGGTAAATTCTGCTCCGCGTGGCCAGCCATGCCTGCCTAGCCTCGTCCAGTAACACAGAGGCGTACGATTGTTGCGCCTGCAGGAGCAACCTCACCGCCACCTCGTTCCCTCCCTCCCGACACCGCTGTTCCAGATTTCCCACCTGCACCGCCGCCTCAGCGATTGCCTCCCTACGCTTACTGCGCGCCGCCGCACACCATGCAATATCTACCCCTCTTAGGTTGGGCTTCATGGCCTCCCAAACCACCACTGCATCTATCCCCTCCACCAGATTCTCCTGCCAATAATGCGCAATCGCACCTCGCAGGTGTCGGACATAGTCGGCCTGTTGAAGGTGCCATGAGGACATTCTCCAGCGGAACGGCTGCCGTGCCCTCTGCAGCCCCATCCTAACGGCCACAGGGGAGTGATCCGACAATCCTCTAGGCAGTATCTTAGCCTCCCACACTCTGTCCAGGAAAGCATGGGGCATAAAGATATAATCCAGGCGTGAAAACGAACCATGCACTGCCGACACAAACGTAAAGTCTCGCGCCCTGGGATGCATATGTCGCCACACATCTACACAGCCCATCCCATCCACCATTGCATGCAACCGGGTAGGGGCAGCCGCTGTCAACCCCCCTTGCAATCTCCGACGATCCAGACATACATCCATAACTTCATTCCAGTCGCCCCCCCAGCACTGCCAAGGACTCCGGGATATCCGCCCATACTGCAAACAACTTCTCAGATAGGGACCACTGCAACGGGGGAGGCGCATAGACACTACCAAAGACCACCGGCTCCGTCCCCACCATCCCCTTAATAAATATGTATCGACCCTGTGGGTCAGACCACTGTTTCTCATGGACAAATAAGCTAACAAGCTACAACTAGTGGTGCAGCAGGCAATCCTTGATACAGCGAAGTATTAGGAGACAGCCCCTCTCCATTTGGAGTCCACATCGTCTACAGCAGTGCGTTCAGCCCCATAGTATCACATCAGCCCGTGCCAGGTTGATCGGAGTCGCCTTGTGACCCTGTGGGAGAACCACTCCTAGTAGCAGAGCGTTTTCTAGAGCGAGATCGTCTGTGTCGTTTGGCCCGGGCCGTCTGGTCTCCCCTGTCCTGCGATGGGTCTCTCGATCGTCCCGGGTTCAATCCAGGCTGGGCATGGGGCCTGACGCTCACAGTTTCATCGGTCCATTTGAAGACCGCCTCCGGCGTGTCGAAGAAATGGGTGCGGGATTGAAAGACCACCCGGAGGCGAGCCGGATAGAGCAGGGAGTATTGGATCTTTAGGCCCCGAAGCTTCGCCTTGGCCGCGATGAAGGAATGCCGCTGCTGTTGTACAAGCCTGGTATAATCCGGGAAGATCATGATCTTATGATTTTCAAAAAGGAGGGAATATTTGGCCCTGGCTTCCCGCAGTATCGTGTCCCTGTCGTGAAAGTTCAGAAGCCTAGCGATCACTGGTCTAGGCCTCTCACCCGATGGCGGTTTCTGGGTCAGGGCTCTATGGGCGCGTTCAATCACGAAGCAACGGGACAGGGTATCCGGGGGGAGCCAACTCTCCAGCCACTGGGACAGAAATTGTTCCATGTGCCCCTTCTCACATCCCTCCGGAAAGCCCACAAAACGAAGATTGTTTCTGTGCGCCCGCCCTTCCGCATCTTCCACCCGGAGCGCCAAGCCCCGCTGAATGTTCTCCATCGCTGCCATTTTCTTTTTTAGGGTCCCCACATCGTCCTCCACAACTGAAATCCGGGATTCCGTCTCTGTTATCCGTGCAACGGCGTTGCGCAGGTCTTGGCGCAAGAGAGTCACGTCTGCCCCAACTGCCCCAATCTTGGCATCCAGCATGTCCCTGGACTGGGTAATGGCCGCCATAAGCGCTGCATTGTCAGGACCCGACCCCTGACCACCGGACGCTCCGGAGCCTCCACTTGGACCCGTAAATTTGTTGATGGGTCCCTGCTTGGCAGGCCCACCCCCTCCTCTGGTCATGGTCCGGCACTATCCGGGGCTCCGCCTCACAGACCTCTCAGTGATGGATCTCACGTCACCAATGGCCACTACCAAAATAGTCCAAGCCGGACTTCTTCACCCGCCCCACTCTCGCCTACCCCTTCAGCTCTCCACGGGGTTTTCAAGGGGCCAATGGGGCAAGCCACCGAGCCCAGGGTCACTGCTCCCAGGTGGTTCAAACCTCAACTGTCCTCTGCCAGACACTCGCGGCGGATGACTGGGGGTCCCCCACACCTCTAGTCAACACCACAGGGCGGTCGACCGTGGCACCAGCTCCACCAGCTCCACTGCACGTCGCTCGGGGTCCCAGGGGTACGACGCACGCACCCCCTCCCTCTCACACCTAGGGGACCGGCACTCGGGAGATCAAACACCTGGGGGGGCTTCAATTCCAGGAGAACAGGTCAGTACACAAGCCCCCGGGCCAGATCGTGTGCAGTGTCTCACTTCGGGGGGGGGGGGGCCCTCTCCAACAGCAGTCTTGACACTGCCCCCCCCTGCCGCAGTCGCGCTGTACCTTCGGCGACGGAGGGTCACCAAACTCGAGTCCCCGGCTCCTGCAGCCCGAAGTAGGCCGTCGTCTCTTCACCGCGCTCCAGTGGCGCAGGTACACTCTCCACCTCCGCGGGGCTCTCGCACACCTCCTCACACCGCTCCGCTGACTGCACAGGACCCAGATCTCTGGTCCCGCCGCTCCACCAGCCCGCCGGCACTGGGTGCTTCCGGCCGGGGATCGCCAAACTCGAGGCCCCGGCTGCCCACGATGGAGGTAGGCCTCGGGATACCGCCGCCGTTTTTCCCCCCGCCAGAGCTTCTGGAACCCCGATTCTTTCACCGGAGGGCTCCCTTCACCAGCCACAACCTCCGCCGCAGGTGTGGGGTGTTACAGGGGTCCGGAGGCCAGGATAAATATACGGATGGATATCGGGCTGGCGGGAGCTCTAGCAAGCCACGTCCGCCATCTTCGCCCTCGTAGCCACGCCTGCACCACTCCTTTTTTTTTACGTCGCTTCCTGCTCTGGATTTTCACTTCTGCCCCATAACACATCCTCATATGTAAAGGAAACAATGCATTCTACATTCTTACCTTCTTCATTAGCATCATTACCTACAGGCAATCATGACAATCCATCAGCTATCATATTGCTCTTTCCAGGTACACGCTCAATTTTGAAATTGTACATCTGAAGTTTAGAGGCCAACCTTGCAAACCTAGGGGAGACAATTTTCCCACCCCCTGGATTTAATATGTTCACTAAAGGTTTATTGTCAGTACACATTTTAAAGTTCCCTCCTCACGCTTGTTCAATGTAGTGAGGCACATGCTATGATACATTTATCATTCCCCTACTGTTAAAATCTGGATTGTGGCGTAAACATTATCGGCGCCATCTTGTCCTTTTCAGATCCATACGTGCACGTAAGCAGCAACCATTTTGATTGCCATGGCCTCTCTGCCCACTCCCGATAGCCAGCGTCTCTCTCTCCCCCTCACTCCCCAGCCTCGCAAGCATCCCCGACACCCCCCGGTCTCTCCTGCTTGGGTCATAAACGCACCTCCAGCGCGACCCTGTCTCCGAGCCACATCCCGTGCTGAACCCCCCTCACTCTTTCATCTCATTCATAGAACAGGCCCTTTTGATAACCTCTTCCTCCCTGCCCGATTGTCCGGCCTGACCCCAGGCCATCACCTAACTCAACAGATGCAGTTTATTGCCCCCTGCAGTAGGACCTCGCCCCACATCAAAGGAGCGGGGATTAATCAATGCCTTCACACCCCTAGATCCGACCGATCGCCCACATTCCTGTTCCCAGCGGAATGTCCAGCTGCGCGATAGCCATCATGCTGAGATTTGGGTGGCTATATTTCTGTGGACTGTGCCCTAAATAGTAAGCGCGGGCCCACCAAGCGCTGTACTGAGGGATCCTGCTGCCTGCGCTATCCCACCAGATTTGGCTGCTGTGTAGTGCTAGGAGGTGGCGCTGCCCGAGAGGGCTGCCTGTTGCCAACTGGGAACCAACGGGAGCCTACCCCGTGGCTTTGATATTGATTTACCGGGAGCCTACCCTGTGTAATGGCGGCGCTTTTAGTGACGTAAAACCAGCGGGAGCCTACCCCGCAGTTTTTATACTAATTAGACGGGAGCCTACCCGTGCTTTGCCCACAAGAAAATCACAGCCGCAACCTGGGATTAACTCAGGGCCACCGCGCTGCCCGCAGCGACCCGGAAGAAGAAGGAGCTGCCCAGGGAGCCCGCGCCTTTGCTGATTCAAGAACCGGAGTGGGAGCCCACTCCGCCGGTTCGTGCCCGGAAGGACGCCAGGGAAGATCCCCACCGTGGCCCCCGAGGCCTAGGGAGGGCCGCAGCGGTAACAGCAGAGGCCATGCTGGGCTGGTGGCGCGAAGAGGAGCATTGCTGAGAAACAGGGGCACCGGCCGCGTCATGGGCTGAGCCCCCAGGAAGCCGCAACCGGATTAGCTGCCGTGCCCGCGGGAGCTCCCCCGAGAGGAAGCCGGATCTGTGTTGCCGTCCCGGGTCCCAGGAGGGGGCCGGGGGAAGTCTGGTGAGGTGCTGCTGTGGGCAGGGCTCTCATGCTCCTACGAGAGCCCCGCGACCTCAGCCAAGGAGGAGAAGAGCCCAACACCTGCATACTTCCCCCTCAGTGCTCCCGGGTGGTGAGGAGAACCCCGCATGCTGCCTGAGAAGCCCCGGACCCCAGGAGGAGACCCGGGTGAAGAGCAGTCTCTCCTCCCTTGAGCCCGGTGAGTGGGGGTTCGTCGGTGTTCGTGGGAGCTTCGTGGGTGCCGGGAGGGGCACCAGGAAGGGCCGGGTGACGCACTGTACGGCTGCCCCACCAGACAGTGGGCAGCTGCTCCAAAGGGGGCATTTCTGACTTCTGAGCCCCAGGGGAGGAGGCTCCGTTGTCCCTGTGTTGTTGTTGGAGCCATATTTGTTTTGAAGCCCCCGTAGGGCCCCACCACGGACAGGGCTACAGTGCGCTATGGGCTACACAGCGATGCCGCAGTGGTGGGTTGCTGCAGCAATTGAGGCATTTTTGAGCCTTGGGCCCAGAAGAAGGACTACAACGTCCCAGGGTTGTTTTTGGGCCTCCTACATGATCGCGCTGACTTGATTTTACCCCACTGCCCCGTGGGACAGTGGGCAGTGGCAACGGTTGTGGTGAAAGACTGATCTGCCACCTAGAGGGCTGTTATTTTTGAAGCCAAGTTGGGCCTCTGCCCAATGATAATGCCTCCCTGCCCACATGTCCCGATATAAGGCTGTTATTCTTATGGCAAGGTGGTAAAGGTTGCACATAATGTACTGGGGCCTCCTGTACCTTTGCTGGTGGTGTTCTGCCTAGTGATTTCAGGGTGTTTATCTGCCAGATAGAGGTGCACCACTGGTTACGTGCTTATGGCTGATGTTCTTGAGCCTAAATATAATTCATGTTAATGCTCACAGGATTTAGGCCATAACCTTTATGCCTCATGTACTAGAGTGTTTATGCCTTACAGCCTATGTGAATGCATCTATGCACCAGATGCCTACTGCGTGAGATTAAGGAGGCTTGGTGCTTAATGCTTGTTCATGCTGTGATGCTACCGACGATGCCTTCATGCTTGCATGTTGATGCTCAGTGCTAACACGGTTGGAGCCATTGTTAATGTGATTTGCGCTGATGCTAGGCAGGGTGGGATGCACGCCCCTGACTTATCTTAATGCTCCTGAGGCCTACTGCTCTTAGGCTACTGATGTTGCAGTTATGCCGGTGATGTTCTTTCTCCCTAAGGCTACAGCTTTGGACCACCTGATTTATGCCTAATGTGTTCCTTCCAGGCTGGCGCATAGTGTGGTTCTAGACTGGCCTGCCGTGTTTATTGCAATGTTATATATCTAGCTACAGACTGTACCCTTGTCCTTTACCCTTCCCTTCCTCCGGACTCTACCAGCAATGGTTCTGGCAGCAGCCCGATTGGCGCTGCCCTGTAAATAGTCCCCGTATAAGTCCTTACCTAGTGCCGGCTGGCGAAGGTTATTTGAACTGTGATTATATTCTACTGTGTTGATTTGGTAATACACTTACTGTTTTCACCTAATCTTGTGTTGCGTCTCTTTTTGGAGTGTGCCTTTTGTGTCGCATGTGTGTACTGCGTGGATGCTTCACACATATCCTCGGGAGTTTGGCCTACCCGCTCTACAACATGCTACCCCATTTCTAACATACCCTAAGATCACTTTCAACATTTTCTGCTGACTCACCCGGCATCTCTCCTATAATATTTATGCCGTTCCATAATAACACTTCTTTTCTTTTTAAAATGCTAATCTAACACTTTAGTGGCTAATGCTTACTCAGCAACCACATCACCGCCCTCCAATACTGTTGACACTAGTAGACGTTTAATAACTTTCTGGCCTCGGTACTCAAAGAGTGACGCAATATTGAAAATATTTTCATTTGCCTTAACACATCACCTCTAATGGCTACAAATATGCTTCAAACCCTTATTTCTATTGCTCCCAGTCTCCAGGATGTAAACCCAGAGATGAAAGAAAAGCAGAGGGGGGAAATCATACTTTGTTGCACGGTACCCACCCAAAATGCCAGATACAGGACGATAAATGTTTGCAAAAACACAATATACCTGTAATTAGACTGCTTCACACCTACAAGGTGTGTGAATCACTGAATGCTTGTAATGTCACCTAAAACAGTTGCAGGCTGTGAACAGTGAGAAATTACTGTGATCAACACTCTCCCAGGTGTGCAAATCACCGACAGCTTGTATTCCACTTAAAAGCGCTTACAGGTTCACTAAACGTTTTTATTGTCATCCCAATGACATCCTCAGGGTATATGTGGTGTGCAGATCACCGTGGTCCACAGTTTTCAAGGTGTGCAAATCACCAAAAACTTCTGATGAATGCAGTTGTTTACATATTGTCACAAGGGTGCTGTTGTAAATTATATCTATTGTTAATCTCTATGATCCCTGTTTCTCTATGTACTCCCTACATTCCAGAATAGTTACCACTCTGACTCTACACTCCATGTTCTATTAGAGTCAGTAAGAGTTTGGTCAGCAGGCGTTGGTTGACTCTCTGCTGTTCTCCTGAATAAATCAGCTTCACAAGTTGAGCTGTGTCTGCAGCTCATTTACGACATTGTGGCGACGATTGGTTGCTGGCCAGACAAAGTGGAGGCGGTTTCAGGAGCGAATTTCACGCCGTGAAAGTAGCGTGCTACGCAGCAACAGTGGAAAGACCCATCGCAGAAGAACCCATCGGAGTGTGTATTAATTACACAGGTCCTCGAGAGAGCGAAGAGAGTAATGCAGAGACGTGAGGAAATCCTACGATTAAAGGAAAAATCGTACCTTTAAATCGTCTCAAACGAGAGTAGAGCGTGCAGCTCTAAAAGGTATCCTAACAACGGAGGGAGATTCAACGAAGAAGGCAAATACGTCATATGGGTTTTGCCTTTCTGTGTATCAAGAAGTGATACGCGCAGCATATGCGTGCGTTCCAAACCTCATTTTTGGCCATTTTGAAACCTTTTCAGCAATAAATCACGGACAATGAGCAGTATCGCCTTGGAAGCAGTAAACGATTCTGTTTCTGATTTTCGTATTTCACCAACGCGACTAATTAAAAGCAGAGCGGAGCAATCGCATCAATATACTTCAAGGTATCTCACTAAAGGGAAATTTGTGAATTATTTTTTTGCATGATAAACCGATTATTGACTGCCTGTATATATATTTTTTTCTTAGCTGTTAGTTATTTCAATGAGCATTGATACTGTTATGCTTCTTTGATATTTTAATAACAGCTAATACAAAACACTTTATCTTGCTACTCCAACAAGATTAAGATTTTGTTTAGAAGAAAATATTAAAATGGATCAACAGGTAAATGTCTCTCTCCCTCCACCATTTTTGAGTGAGCCAGGGAACCCACCTGTATCGTGGGAAGACCGGTTCAGTATTTTCGACAATTACCTGGAAGCGCTTGATGGACAAGAGTTTTCAGCTAAGAGGAAAAAGGCAATACTACTCAGCACTTTAGGAAAAGAAGGGCAACGAGTTTTTAGATTTTTACCAATGGCATTACAGGCTAATGGTCAAGCAATGCCTCATGAATATAAGGAGGCTATTTCAAGACTTGAAGTACGGTTTTCGAGGGAGGAAAACCTTGTAATGAATCGCTACAAATGTTATATGCACAGACAGAAAAGTGAAGAGTCAATTGATGATTTTGTTGCTCATCTAAGGGAGTTATCTGTCAAATGTAAGTTCGGTGCTATGAATGATGAACTCATTTGTGATCAGTTAATAGTACAGTGCAACAACAGGAAAATCCAAGAAAGGCTTTGGGCAGCAAAGAATCCCACGTTAAAAGTAGCGATTGAAATGGCCAAGGTTATAGAGGAATCTGAAACCTGCATGAAGGCCATAGAGATACAAAAGAAAAATACCTCACAACAAGAGGTTTCAGAAGTCTCAGAAAAAAACTATAACGCTGATAGTGAGCAAAATGTGGATGATTCGGTTGCTGTTGTTAAAAACAAATTCAAAACAATTGTGATGAAGAACACTCCAGCAAATAGGTTTTGTTCAAGGTGTGGTAGCAATAGCCATACCTCAGAAGCTAGATTTTGTTTTGCAGCCAACAAGGAGTGCCTCAAATGTGGACGTATCAGACATTTTTCAAAAATGTGTAAGACAAAAAACAGACAGAAAGTTGCAGTGGTAGAAGAATATACTGATGTTTATAAAAATGAAAGAGGCAGACTATTAGTAGTTGACGATGTTGACATAGTTAACGCAGAGGATAGAAGACAAAACAAGCCAAAAGCTATCTTTGTAATTGCTGGACGCGAAGTGTCACTCATGGTTGATACAGGGTTGAGGGACACTATCATTCCCCAGTCCACCTTCAACATGATTTGGAATAATAAAACTTTGGTAAAAAGTGACATTTCGCCTAGGGGTTTCCAAGGTGAAACAATTGACATTGTGGGTTAATTTGAGTCAAAAATTGTGTTAAAAAATAGGTCTACTTCTGGTAAAATATACGTATCAGTTGATGGCCCTCCCATTCAAGGTTGGATACATCAATATGATTTATATATTATCATTAACCCTAGGCCACCTGATCAGATTATGGTTGTTGAGGATGAATTGGTGGATATCATGCTAAGTGAGTTCAGTTCTGTGTTCAGAAACAAACTGAGGGAACTGAAAGGCTATTCTCATCTCATTAAACTAAAAAAAAAATTGTTTACCAGTTCAACATGAATTGAGAAGGATTCCACTCTCCATTAGAGACGAGGTAAAATCTTTGTTAGATGAGATGCTTCAGAGAGGTGTTATCGAACCTGTGGAGGCGTCCTCATGGGTGTCTCCAGTCGTGATTTCTAAGAAATCGGACAGAAAGTTAAGATTCTGTGTCGATTTAAAATCTTTGAACAAGAGTTTTATCGCAGATACATTTCCATTACCTAACATTGGTCCATTGGTGTCCACTCTTCAAAGTGCAAAATTCTTCTCGAAGTTGGATCTCAAGAGTGCATACCACCAAATAAGGCTACATGATAGCTGTAAGCATCTCACTGCATTCACCACTTCTAAAGGGATTTATCAATTCACACGCCTTCCGTTTGGCTTAATTTCAGCAGCCAGCGTATTCCAACGTATGGTTGCGGAGATTTTTAGAGGACTACAGAAGGTTGTGTATTTCCAAGATGACATCTTGGTCTTTAGTGATTCTGTAGCTGATCATAACTGTCTACTCAGAGATGTTTTGCACAGAATTTGGGATGCTGGCCTTACTCTACATAATGAAAAGTGTTAATTTCTGATGCAGCATATCGAGTATCTTGGTCATGAGATTTCAGCTTTTGGGGTCAAACCAAAAAAAGATTTGCTAGAGGCAATACGCTCTGCCCCGTGTTCGATTGACAAGGACCAACTTAGGCCATTCATGGGGTTAATAGAGTACTACTCTCTAATTTGTTTCCCCGCTGGCCCCCTTATCACAATATGTATTATTGATCTGTTGTGTAATATCGTGCCTAGGTGTCCTCCTAAGTGAACACATGTCCATGTACACTATTATCTTTTTGCCTTGTACTTTGTTTTTCTTTCTTTCAATAAAAAGTTTAAAAAAAAGAAGAAAAAAAAATAGAGTACTACTCTAAATGTGTTAAAAACTTCTCTGAGAAAACAATGCATTTGAATGCCCTACTTAAAAAAGGTTCGAAGTTTGTGTGGGGTTCAGATCAAGATTCAAGTTTCTTGCAGATAAAAAAAGACATATGTGAGGGTAATGTGCTTGCACCATTTGATACTAAACAGATTTCAATATTGATGGTGGATGCGAGCGCAAACAGGATTAGGTGCAGTACTTCTGCAAAAACACAGTGAGGGTGAACGTGCTATTGCTTTTGCCTCACGTACCTTATCCTCCTCTGAACAGAATTATTCTGTAATCGAGAAGGAGGCATTAGCAGCTGCCTGGGGTACACATTATTTTAGAACATATCTTTGGGGATCAAAGTTCATCCTGAAAACAGATCACAAACCTTTAACTTGTATCCTTTCTCCTGGGGGTGCGATTAAGGGTTCACCAAGATTAGCCAGGTTGGCAGCAAAATTCCAAGATTATCATTTCGAGGTTTTACATGTGAAGGGTTGGCGCAATTTACAGGCCGACTGCCTATCTAGACTCTAGATTGCTGATGACAATCTCAACGAAGATTCCTTTCACTTGAATGGTAAAGATGAGAGTGTTGCTTGGATCCATGATGTTTTGTCAGTTAGCAAGGGGTCTTTCTCGCAGGATGAATGGGTCAAAGCGATGCAAAATGATCACTCATTACAGGAAGTCATACGTATGGTTAAACAAGGTTCAAGAAGGGAAAGTTGTTTACATGTTGCTGTTCGTCCTTTCCTCATGGTTCTAGATTAGTTATCGACTTGCAGTGATAACATTCTTATGCGTAATGATAAGATTGTTCCACCTTCAGAGCTTAAAACGAAGTTAATTAGCATTACACAGGAAGGACATCTTGGGCAAACTCTTACTCAACAGAGATTAAAAGCAAATTTTTGGTGGCCTGGGATAGATTCTCAGGTTTCCTTGTGGATTGAGAATTGTAAAACTTGTAAAGAGGGGGAAAAGAGATTGGAAGTTGCTGTAGGATCATCAATGGGAAAGTTAGGTTCTCCAGATATTCCTTGGCATACTATTTGCTTAGATTTTATTGGGCCAATGGAAGAACTAGCTTTGCATCAGCATTTCGCCATTGTTTCCATTGATGTTTTCAATAAATGGTTGTGTGTTGAATTTGTGAGGGACATTACCATGGAAAGTACAATAACATTTTTTAAATCTCTTTTTCAGGAGGAAGGTTATCCCAATGTTATCATTACAGATAAAGGGACGCAATTAGTGTCACAAAGTATGTGCTCATTTCTTTCTGATTGCAGTGTGTCACATCATCAAACCTCTCTATATAATCCCCAGGGCAATGGTCTCTGTGAGAGAGTCAATAGACTTGTAAAAGGAACAATTCAACTAGCTCACTCTAAAGTAAAGTCCACATTTGTAAAGCGCACAATCACCCGTAAGGGTCTCTAGGCGCTGGGGGCCGTCGGGAAGATTAAGCGAGCTATTGCCCAGAGTCACATGGTGCTGGGCTAACCTGCCGCCGGAGCCGGGGATCGAACCGTGGTCCCCAGATTCCAACGTCAGTCGCCCTGGCCGTGGCGTCACACCTCTTCCCTACTACTCTAAGGGTGAATCAGTTTCAGTTCTTGTCCAATATATGGTTTGTGCATACCGTGCTACTGTTCATGTCTCAAAAGATAAGTCACCTTTTGAGATCATGCGGGGTAGAGTTCCAAGTCCAAAACGTACTCCTTCTTGGCTGAAAGAATTAATAACCGAAGATGTTTCATTGAATTCTCATAACTTAGCAAGAGACATAACTTCTAATATTTTTAAAGGTGACTATGTAAAGGTAAAACCAGGGAGGATTACAAAAGGGCTATCTAAATTTAGGGGACCTTATTGTGTCAGTGATGTTTTTCCACACTATGTTGTTCTTACTAATGGTGAGAAATGGAATATTATAATAGTTGCTTTTTTCAAAAAAAGAACTCACCTTGTTCAGACAGTATTTTGCAAAATTCATCTGTGTTTTGTAACAGTAGGAATAGTAGCTATATGTTCTCTCCTACAGAAGATTCCATTTGATTATCTTCTCCTGTTAACAGAAGTTGTGATGGTGCAGGTGATACTACACGCCCTCGCCTCCACGGACTACATCCTCCTGCGGGACCTGAATTTCCACCTCGAGAACAACAACGACGCCAACTCCACCGCCCTGATCGACAATCTCGCCAACCTCGGATTCAAACAGCTTGTGACGACTCCCACCCACGCCGTTGGACACACACTGGACCCCATCTTCTCCTCAAGTCCCCACATCTCCTTCAACCACACCACCGAACCCCACTGGACCGACCACAGATGCGTCCACTTCACCTTTAGGAAATCCACCGAGGACCAACTGACTACCACCATCGCCTTGGGACCACCCACCGACCCCACCAATGCCAACACCGCCGCCATCAACCTCAAACAGTGGATCAACGACTGCGTCGACACCCTCGCCCCACTCAGGACACCCGCCGCCAACAACACCAACAAGAAAGCCACATGGTTCACTGAAGACCTCCAGACCTCCAAGCGCGCCTGCCGGAAGCTGGAGAAGAGCTGTCTCAGCGACCGAACACCAGACAGCTACACAGCCCACAAGAGCGCCACCCGCAGACACCACCAACTCATCAGGACCACCAAGAGGACTGCCTTCAAGGACCGCCTAGACAGTAACGCACACAACAGCAAAGAGCTCTTCAACATCGTGAAAGAACTCTCCAACCCGAGCTCCAACACCAACTACATTCCCCCATTGCAAGACCTGTGCGACTCACTGGCCACCTTCTTTCACCGCAAGATCACCGACATCCACGACAGCTTCAACACTGCCACCACCGCCTCCGCCGCTGCGACCAACACCCCTGCAACAACCAGCCGCCTGACCGCCTGGTCCAACGTCAGCGACGAAGACACAAGCAAGACCATCAACTCCATCCACTCCTGATCCCCATCTGACCCATGCCCACACCACATTTTCAACAAAGCCAGCACAGCCATTGCACCCCATCTCCGGAAAACAATCAACATCTCCTTCAAAACAGCAACCTTCCCGGAGAGCTGGAAGCACGCAGAGATCAACGCCCTACTGAAGAAACCCAAGGCGGACCCCCAGGACCTCAAGAACTTCCGGCCCATCTGCCTGCCCCCTTTGCCGGCGAAAGTCACGGAGAAGATCGTCAACGGCCAGCTGACCCGCTACCTCGAAGATAACAACATCCTGGACTCTTCCCAATCCGGCTTCCGCAGCAACCACAGCACCAAGACCTCCCTCATCGCCGCCACAGACGACATCAGGATCCTCATGGACAAAGGAGAAACAGCCGCCCTCATCCTCCTAGACTTATCAGCCGCCTTTGACACAGTCTGCCACCGCACCCTAACAGCACACCTCCACGACGCCGGAATCCAAGAGAAGGCCCTGGCCTGGATCACATCCTTCCTCTCCGGCAGATCGCAGAGCATCTGCTTCCCACCCGTCCGCTCCAAGACCACCGAGATTATCTGGGGCGTTCCACAGGGTTCATCCCTCAGCCCGACACTGTTCAATATCTACATGGCACCACTCGCCCACGTTGCCCGACAGCACAGCCTCAACATCATCTCCTACGCCAACGACACACAGCTGATCATCTCCCTCACCGGAGACCCCCGCACCGCCAAAACCAACCTCCACAGAGGAATGAAGGCCGTCGCCGAATGGATGAAGGAGAGCAGACTGAAGCTGAATTCAGACAAGACGGAGGTCCTCATCCTCGGCTCCACCCCCTCAGCCTGGGATGACTCCTGGTGGCCAACATTGCTAGAAGAGGGCCAGCCAGACAGTCATGTGCACTTATGAGTGGGCATACTACTCCTCCCCTGCGAGCAAAGCCGCCCCACCCGCAAAGCAGCACGGAAACAATAAATGATAATAACTCAAAGTTACTAACATTTTATGTTTCCTTTACTTTGCACTGCTTGAAAGCAGTGGGGCGACGCTCCTCTGCAATAGCCGAGGAGCCGCCCCGGACTGCCTGTGGGTCAAAGCAAAGCATGCCACCTCACAATATCATCATCCCAAGTTCCACGTGTTCCCCATTCCAACCCTTACTACATCTTCCACCCAGCTCAACCCAACACTAACCCATGCAGTGTTGCCAGTAATTGGGATGTGGGAGAATGACGTGGCAGGTTAAAATCAGGTGTTATGCAGGGAACAACATACAAATGGATTCCCATGGAAACCAGACGGACGGTCACCCAGGACTACGGCAAAGCCCTCTATGCAGGAACCTTGACCAAACTCCTGAAACGACAACAACGAATACAGAACTCGACATCCCTCGCTGCAGCCACATCACACCCCACCTGAGAGTCTTGCACTGGCTCACCGTCAACAAAATGATTACCTTCAAGCTCCTCACCCACGCACACAAGGCACTCCACAACACCGGACCCACATACCTCAACAGATTACTCACCTTCTACACTCCGAACCGCCAGCTCCGCTCCGCCGACCTCGCCCTCGCCACCATCCCTCGCATCTGAAGAGCAACCTCCGGTGGCAAATCGTTCTTCCATCTCGCCGCCGAGACCTGGAACACCCTCCCCATCCACCTGCGGCAGACCCAGGACCTGCTAACCTTCAGGAGACTTCTCAAGACCTGGCTGCAATCCCCCCCCCTCCCCAGCGCCTTGAGAACCTCACGGGGGACTAGTGCGCTTTATAAATAATTGATTGATTGAACAACACATGTCTCCTCATGTTTTCTGGGTAGTACTAACATATACCTTAACAACTGGACTGAGACGGGTGGAAGTTAGGCTCGTATGAAGAGTAGAGAATACTTGTGTCTCAATTAATTTGATTCACTTAAGAATTTTACCTAAAGTACAAGCTCAGCTTTTTTCCAAAATAAGATGAATAATGGTAAATATATATATTATATTAAGTTGGACCAAACGTGTATTTTTTCTGGCATATCTCTTACAATGCAGATCCTAAAATAACAGGCACAATACATTAATTTAACTCACAGGTAGAACGCAGATACGTGGAGGAGGCAGGGTGGTGTCTCCCAGAGCAGTGTGCTGTGCCGAATATTTCCTGCTCTTGTGCTCTTTGAAAGGCGCACATGATTTATTGCATCATAAATTCATAGCAGCAAAGGGTTGCAAACTAGGTTACAGCTGATGTGGACTACAATTGTCAGCTTTATGAAGGCGAGGCTTGGATACAGCAGGGATGCACACGTTATAGTTTAAAATGAAGCATTCGCACAGCAGACTTGACAATGTCATGATGTCAAAAGGCAGCTATGGATCAACTCATAAATAAAGAGGATTTATTTATTTTCTCAAACATCAGACCTGGCAGACAGCAAACCTCTGTTGTGGTGTTGCTAGAGACTTGTTTAGCGCAGCAAATAGCCACTGAATACGCGGAGAGATGTTTTCATGTTTTTTAAATGGTTGCGTATAGTACATATTGTACCATTGGAACATCAAAATCATAGCTGTTGTAAAACATAATGCTAATATTTGCTGATGATCGCTGTAAGAGAGTGGGGTCATGGATGCAAGAGAGAGATGCAGTCCCTGAATTGTGCCATTTTGCTGATCTAAACTACATTTTTTGACTGGTATCTTCCCTGGCAAATAGTGCCCTTTTTGTGACTGAACACGAAAGAATAGGATTAACAAGATAAGCATGCATTTTGAGGTGTACCCATTGAATCTATGTTTCAACTTTGAAAAGTTTACAAAAAAGGCCAAATATGGACATTCTTGTTCATTAGGGAACGCTATCCTATTACACTCACGAGACACTAATTGGGATTTTTCCTACCATCTTGAAATATGAATATGATAAATAATACTTCTATGATTATACTTATTTATGTGCCTTAGCTATTGTAATATTCCTTTTCGTAACTGGCTCATAGTAGGTGATGAAAAACGTTCATGAATTATGGTTTCCATCTTGAAATCAGGCTACAATAACAAAATGACAGATTATATGGATACTGTTAGAAATTGGGTCTCTGGTTAGCAGTGATCTGCACCCTGTCCAAGTAGGTACCCACACTCTAGTCAGGGTAAGTGTAGTGCACACTAAGTTTACCTGTGCTCACCCTCTGGTAGGTTAGCTCAGAGCAGTCAGGCTAAACTAAAGAGGCAATGTGTAAAGTATTTGTGCACACACACATACATACAGTAACTCAGTGAAAACACCATAAAGTATTCCACACCACTTTAGAAAAATAGCCAAAAGTTATCTGAGCAAAACAAGATGAAAACAACAAAAAATCCAACAGACACAAGTCAAGATATGAATTTTTCAAGATTAAATGCAGTAATAGTGCTTAGAAACACGATCGTTCTGGTTGGGGCTTTTTCAGGGTGCTTGAAGGGGACAAATCCACAAAATCAGGCCAACCTCGACGGACCGCGGCCAGCTACGGAGTCATGCAGATCGCATTACAGTACCTTGCAGACGTTGAGAATCAAAGACGATGCAAGGCGCCGGGGAAGTGAGGCATCGCTGAGGCAGTTGTGGCGTTGATTCCTTACTGCTCTGCAGGTCATTGGCGCGTTGTCGCTCTGGGACGGTACACTGTACAATGGAAGTGAGGCATCACTGAAGCAAATGAGGCGGTGGAGGTTCCTGGAGGCGGTGCAGAGTCATTGAGCCCCTGACAACCAGGTATGATGTGAGGCGCAGGAGGCGTGATGCGGCGGTTGCGGTAACACGTCGGTTCTGATTTTTTTTTTTTTTTGTAAAACAATTTTTATTGCAGAGTTACAAACGTCATAAATCGGACCACTTACAACCAGATTGTCCAAAGACTTTTCAGGTTCGTTCCCAACTATAGTATTGTACACAGCCAATGAGCCCACATCCCGGAGGTCGGGCGGCGGTACTTGTGGTCATGTTTTGCTTCTAGGTGTTCTGGCTCGTGTGGGGAATGATCGGTTCTTCCACCCTCTGCTTTACATCATTTTCTCCCCCCCCCCCACCCCAAATATTGAACATCTAGCGATATTAATGCTCCTGCTGTTGTACTGTCCCCCCCTCCCCCCCATGTGTCTACACCTATGCTTGGTGCTGGAACGTGTAGCTGCGGTGTTGGACTAAGGAGTATTATGTACCTCTGTGTGTGTGTGTGTCTGGTGTTAGTGCTGGGACAACAGTGGGTGTCATTGGGGTTGGCGAGTCCTCATTCTCTTCTCCCTCTAGTTCCTCCATTGCGCTGTCCCTCAGGGCCTGGACCAATATTTCCCACGCCATAGCAGCTTCCTGCGCTTTCTCATCCGCACTCCGGCGAGCTAGTTGGTATCTAATCGTGCTCTCAGCCTTTGCCCACTTCAAAAATTCGTTCAGCCATCTCTTGTGCGTGGGCCCAGATTTCGATTTCCACCCCTTGGTGAGTTCCCGTTTGGCTATGAGTAGGCCCATATCTATGAATCGGCGTGTAAGTTTGTTTTTGCTTGTGTGTGGGAACCAGTGTAGAATCGTGACCGCACTGTCGTACTGTAGGTCCCTGTCCGCCACTGTATTCAACGTGTCTCCTATCTCCCTCCAATATTCTTGTAAGTGGGGGCAATCCCTCAGCATATGGAGTAGGTCTGCCTCTATTAAGTTGCATCTGGGGCATGCTGCGTCAGTCGCTCCGAAATATGTTGTTATTTTGCTCGGGGTGAGGTAGGCTCTGTGGAGGATGTACAGGTGGATGAGCTGGAATCGCGCACTCCTGGTGCACTTCCTAGCTCGTCGCACCAATTGGGACCACACTGTGTCAGGGATTTCCTTCTGCAGGTCCGCTTCCCACTTCAACTTAAGTGATGTGAGGGGTGGTATGTTTTCGGACGACATTCTGGAGTAGAGGCACGTGACTGCTTTGAACGTCCCCGCCGCCATCATCGTATATTGGCAAGCCAGAGACGTCCGTGGTTCGACCAGCCCCTCCCCCCAGTGCGCTTGTATGGCTCTCACCACTGCCGCATGTAGTAAGTAACCGCCCCTTGGGAGGCCGTAGCGTTCCTGAAGGGTCTGGTACGGTACCAGCACTCCGTCCTCGTAGAGGTCTCCTATCATTTGTAGTCCTGCATCCTCCCAACTCTGTAGCCCCGACCAGTCTCCACCATGCGGTAGAGCCGTCACCATACCCAATGGGACTTCAGGCGCATACGGGTGCGTGGGCCCAGCTCGCTTTTGTGCTCGGTTCCAGCACAATCTAAGCGTCCTGTCTTCTAGTGTAAGCCCTCTGAGTACCAATTTTTGCTGCAGAGTAAGGTATGCCAGGACATGGCGAGGAATGCCACTCTCCCTCTCCTGGTCCGGGCCTCGGTAGGCTCTCGCAACCTCCTGCGTGAAGTACTGTAGTTGGGCAGCCAAGTAGTACAATTCAAAGTCCAGGACCGCTAGTCCCCCCTCGTCTTTCGAGCGGGTGAGCGTCGCCAATGCAATTCTACGCCTGCCCGTTCCCCACAAGAAGGACACCACTAATGACTTCAACCGTTAAAATATTGTGACGGGTATCCATACCGGGAGGGTCCGGAAGAAGTATAACAGCCGTGGTAGGGGTATCATTTTTAGCAGCGATACTCGGCCCGTCATGGACAGGGGCAGGGTCGCCCAGAAGGTCATACTGCCCTGCAATGCGCGGATGCAGCGTCCGACGTTGCCGTCTAGCAGGTCAGCAGGCTCGTGGTATATGTGTACTCCCAGGTAACTTAGGCAGGCAGGTTCCCATCGCATCGTCGAGTGGTTTGGGGGGCGCGCCTCATTCCTCCGCAGAGGGAAGAGACAGGTCTTGGTCCAGTTCACCCGTAAGCCAGAGATGTCGCCAAAGCGTGCCAGCAGTCTCTCCGCTCCTTCCACTGCCTCCTCAGCATTCTCCAGGAAGAGGAGTAGGTCGTCTGCGTACAAGGAGATAAAGTGGCGGGTGCCTCCGGAATCCAGTCCGCTGCAGTGTTCACCCTGCCTAGCCTTTGCAGCTAGGGGTTCCACCGCGAGTGCAAATAGTAGGGGAGAAAGTGCACATCCCTGTCTGGTTCCCCGGGCCACATCATATCGGTCTGACACTAAGGGTCCGACCCGCACTCTGGCCGTCGCTGAAGCGTACAGCACCTTTGTCCATCCGATATACCCCTCTCCTAAACCAAAAGTCCTCATTACTCTATAGAGATAATCCCATTCCAGGCTATCGAATGCTTTCTCTATGTCAACCGCCAGGACCAGGGGAGTACGTGCCTCAGGCGGAGGGTCGTCTATCAGTCTGAGTAGTCTGCGGATGTTGTGCGTTGTGTTTCTAGTGGGGATAAATCCTGATTGGTCTTTATGGACCAAGCCTGTCATGTGGGTCAACAATCTGGTGGCTAGTATTGTACTCAGGATCTTATAATCCGTTGTCAACATAGACAGCGGCCTGTAGGACGCTGGGTCTGTGATTTCTCTTCGTGGTTTTAAGAGGGGAATCATTACGGCTTTGCGCATTGAGCAGGGAAGTCTGCCCGTTTCCTTAGCCTCGTTATATATTAGTCGGAGTCGTGGGGCCAGCTGCTCAAGGTATTTTAGATAGAACTCGATGGGCAGTCCATCCATTCCCGGCGTTTTATTATGCGCCATGCGTTTTATCGCTCCCTTTATTTCGGACAGGTCTATCGGGCTGCCCAGGGAATCCGCGTCTTCCTGTTCCAGTTAGGGCAAATTTAGGTCAGCTAAGAAGGCCTCAGTCGCCGCGCCCTGATCCACTAGCCCGCTCTGATATAGTTTCCCATAATAGGACTGGAAACAGTCCAGTATATCCGGCTGTGTCTGATACATGGCGCCTCCACTTCCCTTGAGGGACAGAATCGGCTGACTGTTTCGGCTGGGATTCGCCAGCCAGGCCAGTAGTGTGCCGGTCTTGTCCCCCTCCGCCAGGGTTCTTGCTAGGTATGTTTTATAATCAAAGCTGCAGAGGCGCTCCACTTCCACTGCCATCGCCTCTCGTGCCTCGCAGACCTTGCCCTGAAGCTCTGGGTGGTTGGGGCGCCCTCGCTCTGCTTCTCTTAGTCTCTGCTCGGCTGTATCCAAATCATCTAGTAGCGTCTTACGCGCCCCCGCAAATTTTCCTATACAGTGTCCCCTCACCACTACCTTAAACGTATCCCACTCCACAGCTCTAGATGAGGCAGTACCCTTGTTTTCGCCAAAGTACTGTGCGATCCTCTCTCCCAGTGCTTCGCGAAATGGTGGGTCGTCCAGCGTATCTGGCCTCAGTCGCCATGTCGGGATTCGTGCGATTTCGTTCATCCAGTCTAGCGTTAGGAGTAGGGGGTTGTGATCAGAGATCGTTCGCGCTAGGTATTCTGTCCGGGCTACCATCGGGAGTACCGTCTGTGAGCATAGAAAGGCGTCAAGGCGGACATGGAGGTCATGGATGCCGGAGTAGAACGAGTAGTCCCGCTCCCTCGGATGTTGTACCCTCCAGACATCTGACAAGTCCCATTTCGCCTGCCAGTCCGCTCTGTGCCTTGCCAGCCTATGCACTGGGGATGCTTGCAGTGGTGGGTGTGATCTGTCTAGGACTGTGTCTACGATTGAGTTGAAATCCCCCCCGATCAGCACGGGACTAGTGAAGTAACTGGCGAGTGTTCTAGAGAGTTTCGCAAAATACGCCGCCTGGTCTGCATTCGGCGCATAGATACTGGTGAGCGCTATGTGTCGGCCTCTCAGCAGGCCCTCAACCGCTACATATCTCCCATCTGGGTCTACAGTGTGCCGCGTGACCTGGAAAGGGATGCCCGCTCTTATCCAGATCAGTACCCCCCTAGCGAAGGCAGAGTATGTGGTGTAATATAGGTGGCCCCTCCACCTACGCTGCAGTGCCACCCCCTCCTTCCGTGTTAAGTGAGTTTCCTGAAGGAACGCTATGTGCACTCCCCTACGGACTAAATAGGAGTGAATTTTGTGTCTCCTAGTCATCGTACTTAGCCCCCGCACATTCCAGGACACACATTTCAATGATCCCACATTAGCCATAGTCCCAGTGCGTGCGATCCAGTCCAAACATGAGGAGCACCCAAACAGTAGGTTTGACAACATTCCCACCCCCCCCAACATTCCCTCCATTCCCCCCCCTGAACAGTGCCCTGGGTTCCCCCAACTACGCCAGGCTCCCACCCCCCCCAGAACAGGACCTAACTGCGGTAGAGTTGTTCCCATCCAAACAAGTGAGCAACCGTGCTCTAACCGTCTACGTAGTCCGTGGCTGGTACCACGAAAGCCTTATGGGCTCTGGGAAGCGTGAGCAAGCTACCGGTGCTTTCCAATGCCGTCCCTCTAGTCCCATCCTGCCAAATACAGTGCAACTTACGACATTTCAGTCTGATAGTGTTCTGCTCAGGTGTTCATAGAGGCCGTCCGGCGAGCCGTCACCAGCATCAAGAGGCTGCGCCCGAGATTTTCAACTTCCAATTATCACGTCCGATGTCTGCGGCGTGATTTTAGGGCCTCCTGCTTTCCCCATTTCCGACAATTCAGTCTCTGATCCAGATCCCCGCTCCTCCGAACCCGAGTTGTTCTCCGATCGGAGTAGTGCTGACCCCGAGACCTCCTTCACCGCTTGCAGTGCTGCTTTCCGCTCGCCTTCCGTTTGAGATTGCGTTGGTTTCCCGGTTCTTCGTCTCAGCCTTCGGAGCCTTCTCGATTTCCTCACCGGTTGGTTCTGGCGCTCCTCCTTGGCCCTATATCGCGCACCATCCGTGCCTGCCTTGTAAGTGTCCCACCAGGTCCATGCCTCCGCCGCCGTCGTGAATATTCGAGCTTTGTCATCCACTACTATGCGGAGCCTGGCCGGGAACAGCAGAGAGTATTGTATGCCCTCCGCGCGTAGTTCTTTTTTGATGGAGAGGAAAGAGGCGCGCATTTTTTGTGTTTCAAACGTATAGTCCGGAAACAGGGTCACAGTGCTGTTGTCCACTTGGAAGGGACCCGCATCCCTGGCCCGCTGCAACAACCAGTCTCTGTCTTTGTAGTGTAGCAGCTTGATAACCACCGGGCGAGGCGGGAGTCCCGGTTTCGGGGGTCTGGATGGGACCCGGTGCGCTCTCTCCAGCGTGAAGAAGGGGGAAGGCCCTCAGGGGCTACCACAGTCCTTAGCCAGTTATCCAGGTAATTCACCATGTCCGTTCCTTCTTTTTTCTCCGGAAGGCCTACGATGCGTACGTTGTTCCTGCGGCTGCGGTTTTCAGCGTCCTCCGCCCACCTTTCCAAGGCCTGTATGCGGTCCAGTGCGTCCGTGAGTCGACCCTCCATCGATTTTTGCGCCGGCACCATGATCGTTATGGCATCCTCCGTCTCCTTGACTCTATCCGTTAGTTTTGCGTGGTCTGCTCGGAGGAGTCCTAGTCCCATTGACACTTGCGCAATATCGAGGTGCAAGGCATCTTTCGTGGCTGCAATCGCTTGTAGGGTCCTATCCTGCATTTGCAGTAGATCTGTTGCTGGTGGAGGGGCATCCTCCGGTGTTTCTGTAGTGGGGCTGGCATCTCCTCGCACTCCTTTTGGTTTCCCCATTGCAGTGACTTCGGTGGAGCGAGGTATCGGTGAAGGAACGGGGCGCTAGGTGTTCTCTACGTGGCCGGCTTCACTAGGATATTTCAGGCCGGGTCGGGGGTCTCCACGAGGGGAACAACCAAGTCGGGAGTCGTGGGGGCCGGCTGCCCCACAGGGAACACCTCCCACAGGACGTTTGCGTGTACGAGGTCCAGCACGGGCCACCAGGCCTCCGATCGGGTGCTCCGAGCCACCCTTCAGGGCCCCCAGCAGATGCCGGCCCCAGCGAGGTCGGAGCGTCGGACCCCCAGGCGCTGCCCCCTTATGTACGTAGGGCCGGAGTTTATCCGCACCCTCTCGGGATTCGGGGTGCCGGATCTAAGGCCTCTCCCCGTCAACTTGTCTCTTCGGCCCTGCGATGATGTTCTTCGGGCCCTGCCCACCACTTGGGCCGCAGTGGGGGGTCTCCGTGCAGTTGGGGCCCCAAGTCCCGTCCCCTGGGTAGGGTAGAGCTGCCCCGGGACGCAGGGCACGTCGCACAACCCACAGCGGCGCTCCCCCGGGTTAGATCTGGGCCGGGCGGTCTCTTCCTGGGCCACTCACCGGCAAACGTCATCACTGCGTGGCCGCAGCGGGTGGAGCGCCGCAGTCCGGCTCTAGGGACGGGGCCGTGGCCGGTCTCCTCAACGGGCAGTAGGGGCACCACCAGCACGTCTATCCTATTGCTGGGCGTCCGTCCCACGGCGCCGTCCAGCAGGCGCCGTTCCCCCCGTGGTTCTGGGGGCCAAGTCCCGCAGCAGGCACACAGCCACCGGTCCGATCGCGCAGGAGACACCCGGTGTAGGATACCAGGCTCGGATGGGCGTCCTGGGCCCGCTCTCCCTCACACTCCGGAGGCAGTAGGCCCCGCTGAAGCCGGGGCCTTGATTTTCGTTTCCCAGGAGGGAGGAGTCACACCGGAGCTGGTGGGGCGCCGAGCGCGGCCCTCCCGCGCGACCACAGGAAGTCCGGGGGGTTTCAGGGCCCCGCCACCGGGGCCGCCACTCCACAGGGCCCCCGGGCAGCGCACCGGCCGTTGCAGGCGGGCCTCGGGGTCCGCGTCATGGGTCTCAGCGCCGCAGTGTCCCGGCAGCTAATGGGACGCCGCCATCTTGTGTTCCGGGACCGCCAGCCGTCTCCAGCTCCGGACGCCTCACCCGATGCAGGCAACGGCCTCCTCGTGGCACCGGAGCAGAGGCAGTGTGTCGCTTGGGTGCACCCCGGTTTACACGGGGCTCCCAAGCCATTTAGAGGATGAGTTTTGACGGATTAAGGGCGGTGGGGTCGGGAGCCTCGTTAGGCTGCCACCATCTCCGCCGGCAGCTAGCCACGCCCCCAACACGTCGGTTCTGATGGTAGTTTTCCGGAGGTGCTGCAGCAGCGTCAGAGCTTGCATTGTAAGTCACAGTCAGTGCACTGAGCAGGGACTAGGGTTTTTGGGCAAGCAGAGGTGCTGGTACCACAGTGACACTCGACGGCGATGTGCAGATTTTCTTCTTTTTAGCACAGAAACTCACTTCCTAGGTCCCAGGAACATGGTTTAGCACCACTTGGCAGAGCAGGACCATCAGCAGAGGAGTTATAAACAACACAAGGCCTCAGCTAAAATACACTTAGTCCTAACATAAATGACAAAACCAGGGTTTTCAATTATCTTCTCAGTTCCCTCGAGTGTGATCCATTCAACTACTCTGATTTGTCGAAGTGTCTCACTAAAAACAGCAAATGCTACCATCCAGACTCCCCACCTTCCACCAATGGAAAAATGTGAGTGAAGAGAGAGAGTACCTCACGGTAGAACCACCAACAGGGTTACTGGCTAACATTCGCCAGTTTACCCACTTCTCAACATCGGTATCTCTCTCTGTGTATGTGAAAGAAAAAAAGAGAAAAGAAGGGAAGGAAGTATTTGTTCTCCTTTTCGAGAACCACAAAAAACGTGGTGATACAAAAGATAGTAAAGCAAAATCACCGTGCTTACTATTTATTGTGTATATGTGCCCAGTGAACCCCTGTGAGAAATAATGAGCGTAATTCTCACCATTAAAAACTGGTAAGGCTTGCTGGCCAACCAACTTTTATTCCAAGCTGCAAGCCCTCCAAATTAAATAAAAAATGGTTCCCATCAAACTATGTTTAATTCCATACTGCCAACATGTTTCGTTGCTGTACTCTGTCGCAACTTCATCAGGGCTAATGGGGGTTCACCTTCTCAATCTTTTACTTCATCTATGCTAAAAACCTGTGATGGTAGACAACAGCACACAACATAGAGCCAGTTATAAAAATCCACATGCCTTCTGCAAGGACATAGTGAATATCAAAATTGTAGCGGCACACAGTTCCTTTGGTGCATTGTCACTGTTCTTTACCTGCAGGTTGCGAAATTACAGCATACCTACAAACCTCCTCACCGGGACCAATGTGTCGATCGATCATGTGTCCCCTGGAAGACCGTCCACAGTCTGGCCCTCTGTAACAGTATACAAACACAGTTTGCACAGGAGGACATCAATAATCCATTATTTATATATCTTTATTTCAAACCATTCACTCTCGTTATGTACTCATAACTCAGTCCTTTGGTTGGCCATTACTTATATTACTCTCAAGCCAATGCCCATAGTCTCTGGTTCCCATACAACTCGTTGGCTTTAGCAATAGAGCAGCACTGCCTACACGCTGCTTTCACCAGTAATGCATATGCCCATGTGGTAGCGCAATCTCCCAGCGCTCTCATTAAAACAACATGATCGCCTCAACTTTGTTCAAAGGCTCACTCACACGGCCACCTTATAGCCCGGCTCAGTCCATTTTACCCCTGCCGCGTCCCTCTGGCGTGTTAGGAGCTCCAACTACGAGCTCACACCGCCGTTTGTTTTTACAATGCGGTGACCCCACCCTGACATCACATATTCTTTCCAGCGTGGCGCGAGCTAGTTACAATCATGGCGGCCATCTTATAGGGGGAATTATACGAAATAAAGTCTATTGCGGTCCCCACGGCCCATATTCCATGCTGTGAGTATGGTATACGTATAGTGAACCTCTTTCCTCATGAAGCCAACCTCATTTTCGAAACATTTTAAAATGCACAATATACCGGATTCTCTCTCGTGTCCATACATTGAATCCTATTTTGTTCAACCACAGAATCAAATACTGCAATTCAAACCACGTAATGTGGCGCTACAATCTCCAGCAATCTCTTCTTTTTACTTGCATAAATCAATCATTTACAGGAGTTTTCATTAGTGCCTTGGCCCCACTCTGCTGAAGCCACCATGGCGGCCATCTTTGAACTGGATAAGCCCTGCATAAAGTTTAAATGTTCAAAAACAACACCTCATGTGTGCCGTGCTCACCATCCCCGAATACTACGATGACAATAGATTAAGCAGTATGTCACAATATTGTATTGCTACATTTCGAGATGATGTTCCAATGATCCCAGTAAAAACCAGCCAGACCCCTAGTGTGTCTACATGTAAACGGGTCCTGCACTAGAACTGATTAATCATGGCCATTCCGGTCACTTTAACATCCGTTATTGGACCACTCGCATATGAAGCCATAATTCTGTCATTTCTCCATCAGATGTTCGGCTACCAACACGTGCCTATATCCATTGCATCAGGGGGAATGGTATAAACCAGCCAGAATGAATCGCGACCTAGTGGTATACATATAAACTGGGCCTCCTCTCTAGTAATATCTAAATTGAATATTCTGTCATGACTCCCATCCCACATAGGAAGTGTACTTATCTATCTAACATGGTCAGTATTTACTGATCTTATTCCATTGAATGGAATCGTTCAAACCCTCCCAGTCCGCTCGTTCAGAAAAAATCCATCCGGACTCTTTCCTTGCCAGTATGTTCTCAATGTTGTGTGTTTCTCCCAACACCCTCTTTAAGACAGTCCACCTTAGATCCTTAGGCTCATGTCCTTTCTCTATAAAGTGTTGCACCAAGCATGTAGACAGTTTTTTGGCTCTGATTGTACTGAGGTGTTCCTAAATTCGCACCTTCACCTTATGTGATGTCAGACCAATATATTGTAACCCACAGCCACATGTCAGTCTATAAATCACGTTAGATGTGTTGCAATTGCTAAATTTGGTAAGGAACCATGTCCTGCCATCATGTAAAGTTAACTGCTTGGTCTTTTGAGTAAGGTTACAAACAGAATAGCCCCCACACGGATAATGTCCGGCTGGGAGTGAGATAACTTGCGGTGCTGTAAGGATACGTGTGTGGACCAACTTGTCTTTAAGATTGGGGGCTCTTTTGAACGCAAAACGGGGTGGTGGCATCTTGTTCACGGCAGTATCAAGAATGGACCAGTGTTTCTTCACAATCTGTCTCATCTTGGTAGAGAGGGGGTCAAAGGTCGAGACTACTGGTATACACCCTTGTCTCTCTTTAGTGTTCCTTTCCGAGAGGACTTCTCATGGTGTATTCAAGGCTCGTTTCCGAGCTTGCTTGATTACCTTGATAGGGCATTCCCTCACCTGGAGTTTCTTCACCAACTCCTCTGACTGTTCCACAAATGTCCCAGTCATGGAGCAGTTGCACCGATAGCGCAAAAACTGACCCACAGGGAGATTATCCCTAAGAGCTATGGGGTGAAACGACCGATAATGAAGCAAAGAGTTCCTGTTCGTTATCTTATGGTGGACATTAGTGGCCAGCCTCTGTTCCACCGCCCTGATGTCCACATCTAGGTATAAGGCAGATGTAATGCTACAGATGTATAGCTAATAGACCACGTGAATCATAGGCAATCATTAGCCTGATTCAACCACGTCAAGAAACTCTGGAGGTGGTCCTCTGTACCTGTCCAGATACAGAGGACATCGTCAATATACCTCTGCCACAAGGAGATGTTCTCTTTAGAGGGATTACCGGGGTGGTAGACCACATTCTTCTCAAACTGGCCCACATAAATGCAGGCCGGACTTGGGGCGAATGTGGCCCCCATTTAAGTCCCCGATACCTGTAGGTACAACTGATTTTTGTATTAAAAAAAGTTTTTTGTCAATGCCAGTTAAATGCATTGCATGACGAAGCAGATCAGCAGAGGAGCCCTGGTGCTGCAGGGGAAGTTTTTGATGGCTCTGAGGCTTCCAACAGAAGACACGCTCACCTCAAGCCATTGCAGAAACGTTAGAAAGCAGGATGCAGAAAGCAGAGCCCAGTCCTCTCACTCCCAGGACAGAAGCAGCAGGACAAAACAGTAAAGCAAGGAGCAGAGTGGTAGTACATCCTGGCAGCACAACAGCTCTTCTTCCTGGCAGAATGTCCTCACTCCACAAGTATTCTCACTATATGGTGTCGAAGGTCCAGTACTTATACCCATTTTAGCCTTTTAAGTAGGGAGGTTTCAAAGAAAGGTCTTTGTAGTGCACAAGACCCTGCCCTTCCTGGTCCTGGCTCCAGACACACTACGGGGGTATGCAGTTCTTTGTGTGGGAACAGCAGGCCAGGTCTATTCAAGTGCAATTGTCAGCTCCTCCCACCACTCTAGCTCAGGAAGGCTCGTCAGCCTGGTGATGGGCCATCAGGATATGCACAGCGATACCAAATGTGATGATGGATGGAGTGCTTGAGCAAATCAAACACTCATCCCCAGTCAACTGATATGGGTTTAATCCATCATCATTCTTTAGCTCACTACACCACCCCAGTTCAGACATGGCCATATGCTAATCAGTCTGACCCTGTGCCTCATGGGAACAGTCCAGCCCGAACTGCCAAGCCATGTCTTCCCTGAAACCGTAAACAAGCATCCTGGGACCAGTTTTGGATTCATAATCCTCATCAGGCCAGGCTATCTTGAATCCAGTGGCAAAGTGAGCAAGGGACCCATATGGCTGGGTTCAAACTGGAGTGGCATGGTGAGCAAAAAAACTATGGTGTTTAGGTCCATATCTCTGTACTGGGGTGGATGTATGACATTGTTCTGCATTCTGTCCATCAACTGTTGTTTTTGCATTTGTCACCCCGAGTGGGACGGGTATGCTCAGATGTGAGTCCTGTGCTCTCCATGCCACTGCAATCAAGCTATCCTAGCTGCTGAGGGCTGAAAGCCCGAAACCAGTCCTAGGATGCTTGTTTCCAGTCCAGGGAAAACCTGGCTTGGCAGTTCGGGCTGAACTGTTCCCATGGGGCACAGGGCCAGGACTGATTTGCATATGGCTGGGTTCAAACTGGAATGGCATGGTGAGCAAAAAACCAATGTATTTAGGCCCAGATCTCTGTACTGGGGTGGATGTATGACATTGTACTGCATTCTGTCCATCAACTGTTGTTTTTGCATTTGTCATCCTGAGTGGGACGGGTATGCTCAGACGTGAGTACCGTGCTCTCCATGCCACTGGAATCGAGCTATCCTGGCTGATGAGGGCTGAAAGCCCGAAACCGGTCCTAGAATGCTTCTTTCCAGTCCAGGGAGGACCTGGCTTGGCAGTTCAGGCTGGACTTTTCCCATGGGGCACTGATTTGCATATGGCTGGGTTCAAACTGGAATGGCATGGTGAGCAAACAAACGATGGATTTAGGCCCAGATCTCTGTACTGGGGTGGATGTATGACATTATCCTGCATTCTGTCCATCAACTGTTGTTTTTGCATCAGGATATGCACGGCACACCTCAGCTCTCTTTGTGTGTGACTCCCTAGAATACATTTGCAAAGTTCAACTCTCATCCAACCCAGACGTGTATTCTAGGGGCAGGCAGAGGAACAGAATTCTTAAAGTAAGAAAATGGTAACTTTCTGACTTCATTTCAAGGTGCGTGTGAGCAGTGCTGTGGATCGCCCCCACCACAGCAAATATAATTGTATTAAAAAAGAGACACTCTTCTTGTGCTCAATACTGTCGCACTGCAAATTCCGAGAACTGATCCCTCCAGAGTATCCAATTCATCCTGGTATTCCATAGTGCATCCTCATTCCCATACTTTCACCATCCATTTTTTTGTCATTTTGCTTTATACTCTTCATCACAATGGAGACAGTGTGATTCAATCTGTAATCTTTATTAGACATTTCTGATACCAGCTGTATGCCATTCTGAGCTTCATACAACGGTACGTACAGATTGATCTCAAATTAGAAATAGGCAAGACAAGACGTATGTTATTTCCCAATGCATTTTAAGCCCCTAAGGCTCCCAAATGTTGCAGTGCTACAGAATTGAGCACAAGAAGAGCATCTCTTTTTGAATACAACTTTCTAAAAGTGGCATCTTCAGACCTGCCATTTTAAAAATCCAACTTCACTAAAAGATGTGTTTTTAAATTGTGAGTCCAGAGACACCAAACTCCAATATTCAATCTGCTCCCAATTGGAATATACACTTGTAAAGTGTTATAAGGCAGCTTCAATGATAACCTATGAGAGATATAGGCCTTACTGTAGTGAAAAATAAATGTAGAAGTTTTTCACTACCAGTACATGTAAAACTCACAAGTACATGTCCTACATTTTAAATACCTTGCCCATGGGGATACCCAGGGCCTACTGTAGGGGTGGCTTACTAGAAGGAAACGTTGGGACCTGGCAAGTAGGTGGACTTTCCAGGTCCACAATGAAGTTTAAAACTGCACACACAGGCTCTGCAGAGGAAGGCTTAGGACAGGTTTCAAGGGCTACTCAAGTGGGTGGCACAATCAGTGCTGGAGGCCCACTAGATTATTTACAACAAGGGGTGGTGATGGACAGAGTCTCTGAATTAAGCAGAGTACTCTCACCCAGTCAAGAGATCAGGGCTAGATCCAACACCGTTTTTTAGCTCATTGCACCATCCCAGTTTCTATTGAATCCTGATGGTGCAATGAGCAAGGGACTCACATCTGAGTATACCCCTCCACGCTTAGGAGGCCCACTAGAAGCATTTGATTTACAGGCCCTGGGCACATGTATTGCACTGTTCTATGGACTTATTAGTTAATCAAATATGTCAATCATGGGAAACCAAATGCCATTACATTATAGACACAGAGCACATGCGCTCTAGGAATGGTCAGCAGTGGTAGAGAGCTTAGAGTGCTAAAACCAGTTAAAACAAAGTTCAGCACACATAGCCATAGGATTTTATTTAGCGCACATATCACCCGAGTGTCTCAAAGCACTAGCCTAAACCCAGAACATGAAGAAAAGAGAGCGGAGGGAGCCAATAGGGATAAGAAAGATCAAAATAGCCAGGTTTTAAGACTTTTACTAAATTTTCTGTGGTTGGTTTCCATACGTAGATGCAAAGGGAGCAAGTTCCACATGGTGGGTGCAAGGTATGAAAAAGATCACCTGCCATTCCTGGCGGTATGGATCTTAAAAGGGATGAAAATGTTTGTTGGAAGAACTGAGGGTTCTGGTGGGTTTTTACCAGATCAGTTTCTTTGCAACATAGCGTGGTCTGTTCCCATAGATGGTTTTGCGGACCAGGCACTTGACCTTAAAGAGTATACGTTTCCTGATGAAAAGCCAGTGGAGAGATCTCAAACTTGGTGCCGACGGGGACCGGGAGGGTACATTTAATACCAGCTAGCAGCTGTGTTTTGTAGCACCTGTAGTTTGTTGAGAAACTTCGCATTAATGGAGGCCAGCTGGGCGTTTTAGTAATCTAGCTGACTGATGATTAATCCTGTGACCAGCAGCATCCGAGATGCCATTGGGAGGGATCCATTGGAAGATCTTGCGTAGACTGCGCATTAGTCCATTGCAAATGCTCGTCACATGATTAACATGGTCTGTCATGGAGAGGTTGTTATCCATCATCACCCCGAGGCTACGAACCACCGATTTGGGAGATGGACATCGGCCAAGATTGGGAGGACGCAGTTGCTCGACCACAGGGTTTGAGCTTTACCAAAGATGATGTTTTCCATCTTGCTGGCGTTAAGTTGCAGATGATTAGTTTGCATCCAAGTGTGAATGTCAGTCATGCACTTCATAAATCGAAGTTTGGTGTCTGTTGGATCTGGGCCTAGAGTAATTAGTAATTATTTATCGTCGGCATACGACACAGTGTCGAAGCCATGCGATCTGATCACTCTAGCTAGAGGTGCCACATACAGATTGAGGCAAAAACAACAGTTGATGGACAGAATGTAGAACAATGCCTTACATTCACCCCAGTACAGAGATTTGGGTCTAAATCCATTTTTTTTGCACTCTACACCACGCCAGTTTAGACATGGCCATATGCAAATCAGTCTTGACCCTGTGCCTCATGGGAACAGTCCAGCCCAAACTGCTAAGCCATGTCTTCCCTGGACCGGAATCAAGCATCCTAGGACCGGTTTCTGGCTATCAGCCGTCATCAGCCAGGATAGCTTGACTCAAGTGGTGTGGAGAGCATGGGAAATATGGTCATGTCTGAACTGGGGTGTCTTGGTGAGCAAAATAACGATGGATTAAACCCAGATCTGTGACTGGGGGTGAATGTTATGCCATTGTGCAACATTCCGTCCATCATCTTGTGTGTTTTGCTGTTCACATATAGATTGAAGAGCGTGGGCTTAGAATGAAACCCTGGGGGACACCCTTGTCTATCACTTGGCTGCGGGAGACAAAAGTACAGACATGTACTTTCGAAGATCGGTCAGTCAGGTAGCTCATAAGCCAGTTCAATGCCTTGCCCCTGACTCCCATTTCCCGCGATTCATAAGCGTCCCGTGGGAGATGGTGTCAAAGGCAGCTGATAGATCAAGTAGAACCAAATGGCTGACTGATCAACGTCGAGGGAGAGCCTGATGTTGTTGACTACCTCTGACACTGCAGTTTCCGTGCTGTGAGCAGCCAGAAACCCAGATTGGGAAAGGTCCAGTAGTTAATTGCACTCTAGAAAGGTTGAGAGTTGTTTGTTAATTAAGGACTCCAAGACTTTCCCCAAAAACGGGAGAAGGGAGATGGGCCGAGAGTTGTTTGTTTTTCTTGGGGTCCAGGGTAGGCTTTTTTGAGATAGGCTTAACCATGGCCACCTTCCATGTAGTGGGAACCGTTGAGTGAAATAAGAATGAATTGAAAAGCTCGGTGAGGCCTGTGAGAAGAGCTGGCCCAATTATTGACAGAATGTGGGGAGAGACTAGGGAGCCTGATTTGATCTTAAAGAGGGCAGTACTGACTTCCTCTTTTGTAAATTCAGTGAATTCATTTAGAGAAGTTAGAGTGGAAGTGTGATCACAGATGGACCAATGAACACAGTCAAAAATAGGAGGTAAGAAGCAAAAAGACTTGAGAACCACACCAAGACGTGGATGAATGCATGTGTATGGACTGATGAATGCCAGGAGCAGCTCGTTGCTTTAGCAGATGCTGAAACCCGGCCCCTCATGCATTAATAAACCCTAAACTGTTCTGGTCATCAAAGGCATCCATAAACAGATTCCGATTTCATAACACTAACTCTTAAAAAACAGTTCATTGGGGTCTCAATGACAAGACCTAGGCTTGAATGCAAATTAATGGCCTCAGCTAAGAACAAGCATCAATGGCACTCCCAAGGTTGTAACAAGCTTTAATAGCATCTTGGTGGTGAGAGAAGTAAGAAATAGTGATCGCACAAGTAATGCACTCTAGTGGCCCTAGAGTGGACCTAGGCTGAGCATGGTTAAGAGACTCGCTCCACCACATACTTCTGAAGTCAACCACTACTAGGAACCAATAGAGCAGTGATAGCAGTAGTTCTTATTGGTTCAATTTTTCATCATCTGCTTTGTACTATCTGTGCAACACTTAAACCTTGTCACCATACGTATGCTTATTGTAAGAAATTGTAATGCTGGTTGACAGTTGTGTGAGCCCTGGTCAAGCAGCAACCACAATCCTTGTCAGGGTGATGCATAAGCCAACCCTAAATTAACCTGTGCTCAACCCTCTGGTAGTTTGGCACAGAACAGTCAGGCTTAATTCTGAGGCAATGTGTGAAGTATTTGTGCAACACTTCAAGCAGTAATAAAGTGACAAGACCACACAAAAAGGATCCACCACCATATTTGAAAAATAGAGTAATTTTTAATAAATAAAACAAATGACAAAAATCTAATTAGTAGAACAGGAGATATGCAAGTTTAAAGATTTCAGTGAAAATAGCTCCAAATAGCACCAACTGTAGCTATCTGGTCATGCTGGACCTGGACAAAGTCACAACTTCAGGCCGAACTAAATGGAGTGTGAGATGGCTACAGTGACTCAGTTAGGCTAGCTGAAGAAAGTACCTTAAATGCTGCTCTGCTGAGCATTGAGAGGATCTGTGTTGGTTCTGAGATGCAACAAGGCTGTCATCATTGAGGATCCTATCGATGAGACTTACGTTATGAAGTTTGGCGTCAAAAATGAGATGCCGAGTCGGGCGATGTGTTGGTTCAGAGGATCTAAAATGCCGTGATGCAGAGTCCGGCATCATCCTTGGGGCTGCTGTCGATTAGGGATATGAAAGCCTGCGCCGAGAATGCATTGTGCAGCAGCAATTCGAAGGAAGAGGTGGCTTGAGATGCCATGCACGTCTTTGCAATGGGGAAGATCGAAGGAGTGTGATGATGCACTGGTTTTACTTGAGGTTGCACCGCACAGAAAAGAGGATGTGTTGCCTCCACAGGATCCACAGAGGCTGGCAGAACACCTTAGGACAATTTCTAATGGTCCAGGAACGAGTTTCCACCACTTGGCAGGGTAGGCTCACAGATGGCAGAGTCCATGTGCTGGGGTTGGGGTTGTTGAAGCCTTCTTTTCCTGATGGTCAAGTCAAGAGGCCAGCCTGCAAGTTCTTGGGGTCACTCTGGGGTCCTGGGCTCAACCGATGTAGGTCCTTCTCACCCAGGCAAACGGGCAGTAGGTCAGCACAGCAAGGCAGCAGTCCTTCAGAGTTGCCATTCAGCAGAGTGGCTGCCCTTTCAGGAGTCCAACAGTCCTTATTCCGGGCAGAGAATCTATAGATCCATAAGTGTACTGAAAATTTGGTGTCTGAGGTCCAATATTTATACCCAGTTGTGAATATTTTAAGTGGGGAGAAGATTCTAGAGGTATGTACCAAGGTGCCCTGCCTTCCTTACCCTGGCTTCAGACTAACAACAGGGGTATGCAGTCTTTTGGGTGGAGGCTGTACACAACCTATTCAAGTGTAAGTGGGGCTGTGCCCAGCTCTTCTCTCGCATCCTTCCAGTAATGGCCCATCCAGGGCTACCTAAGCTCCCCATTGTGTTTGGAGGAATACAGAAAGCCCAACTTTTGTTACACCCAGTCACGTGACCCAGAGACAGGCTGCAGGCACCAAATGCCTAAGACAGGAAAATGCCAACTTTCTAAAAGTTGTATTTTCAAAATTGTAGTTTCAAATACGACTTCACTATCAGACAGGATTTTTTATTACAATTCCAAAGGCACCAAACGTGAATTGGCTGCCTGCCCCCATTTGGAAATTATACTATGCACATGTAATAAGGGAACTCCAGTGCTATCCTATCGGAGAGGTAGGCCTTGCAGTAGTGCAAAAAGAATTTAAGAGTTTTTCACTACCAGTACAAGTAAAATTAAAAGGTACATGTCTCAGTTTTTAAATACAATGCAATTTGCCCTCTAGGGTGTCCAGGGCTTACCTTGGGTGTGACATATGTATTAAAAAGGATGGTTTGCACCCGGCAAAAGGTATATTTTGGCAGGTAAAACTGGCAGTTTAAAAACTGCACACACAGGCTGCACTGACAGACATAAGACAAATTTAAAGTGCTACTTAAGTGGGTGACACAATCAGTGCTGTAGGCCCGCTAGTAACACTTAATTTATCTGCACTGGGCACAGGTAGCACCACTTGACTAGGGATTTACAAGAACTTTATTGGGTAGAAGCCAATTCTGCTATGTTTTAAGGAGAAAACACAAGCACTTTAGCACTGGTTAGCAGTGGTAAAGTGTGCACAAACGGAGCCAGAATAGTTGAAGTCCAAATGTTAGGGGGAAATACCACACCAAGGATGTCAGGTCTAACAATCTCTATGACACAGGCTCACTCCTTATTGCTCTGACTGGTAATTTTGATATAAAGTTGGAGCGTGCAAATGCACATCGGGGCAATGATTTGACCGGAATAGTCCAGTCAAACATGCTATGTTATGTTATTTAAACTTGTTATCGTGCCTGACTCACTCCCAGAGGAGCATCTAGACGCTGGGCAACCAAGGTTGGCATTAATGATCACCGGAGAATTAGAAAGAAACATTAAAGATCCAATATGATAGTATGATTAGCTTTCATAAAATCTCTCAGTGTGAATCTTTGTTTGATATTTTAGATGATTATATTTGATAAATATTCGGTTCACACTGTCTCCAGTAAAGATGTAGCTGATGCCATCGATCATGTTTTTGTTTCTTGTTTAATAAGAATGTTGATTTCAAAATAGTTGCTTGTACTTGGTCCTAAAATTCTAGCAGCTTTTTCAAACTTGACTCATACAGTTTCAACGATAGTTACAGACCTTTATTTAAACAAAGGCTATTCTTCCCTTATTTCTCCTAAGTTGTCTGACTGAAAACAGTTTAGCCTGAAAATAATCTTTGAAAACTTTTGAAACATTCTCCTAGAGTACGGAAAGAGGTTTCTAATACAAGCAAAGATAAAAATTGCATTGATATTAGCAATAGAAGGCTACACAAGGAATCCTTGGAGGAGTTAATTGCAGCAATTGGGAAAACACATACTAGCATGAGAGTTATCGGTCATAATCAAAAATTCAAAATGACTTATTTTTTACACATTGTCTTTCATTTGGAAGGCAGAAATGCATCAAAAGTCAATAGGTAATAACATTTGCTTTACAAATCTGATTTACACTAAGTCTACCGATAAAAAGTGTGCCTCACTTGTGTGGTTAGGCCTAGTGCTCATGACAGGACATGGTGCAAAATGCAACATGGTCACACCACAATTTCACAGTGAAAAATGACCCTTTTTTTGGCAAATTGCCTAGCTGTTGTTTTTGAAGCCTTGCTCTGCCGTCACCTAGGGAAACCTAGCAACCCTATACATTTTTTAAAACTATACACCCAGGGGACTCCAGGTTGGGGTGACTTGACATGTTCTGTTACCCAGAATCCCTTGCAAGCCTAAAATATTGTAAAAAAATACACATTTTCCTCACATTTCTGTGGTGGAAAGTTCTGGAATCTGCGCGGATCCACAAATTTTCACCCACCCCGTGTTTCCCAAAGTCTTCCGAGAAAAATGGTACCTCACTTGTGTGGGTAGGCCTAGTGCCCGCGACAGGAAACGGCGCAAAACGCAACGTGGGCACACCACAATTTCACAGTGAAAAATGACCCTTTTTTGGCAATGTTTTTTAACCCTAGCTCTGCCGGCACCTAGGGAAACCTATACATTTTTAAAAACTAGTCACCCAGGGGAATCCAGGATGGATGACTTGGCTGCCTCTTAACAGGTTCTGTTACCCAGAAACCCTTGCAAACATAAAGAATTGCCAAGAAAACACATTTTCCTCACATTTCTGTGGTGGAAAGTTCTGGAATCTGTGTGGATCCACGAATTTCCACCCAACCAGCGTTCCCCAAAGTCTTCCAAGAAAAATGGTACCTCACTTGTGTGGGTAGGCCTAGTGCCTGTGACGGGAGACGGCGCAGAACGCAACGTGGGCGCTCCAGCAGGGGGGCAAAAAGGCAGTAAATTTTGCATGGGTGGGGGCATGGACATGCCCTTTATGGGCAGCCCCCACCCTAATAATATAGGCACCCAAAAACAAGTGCCAGGGGGCAAAAAGACTAAATTTAATTTATTTGGGGGGAGCAAAAGCCCTTGCCCAAGGGGCCGCTCCCCCATCCCTGGTGTCTAGTGGGTGGATCGCGAACCCCAAGCAGGGATCCACAGGGGAGATTCTCCCGTTTCCAATGATACCTCTCCCATCTTTCTACGTGCCCAGGGGGCTTAGATAGCCCCCTGAGCACATAGAAAGTGAAACTGAAATGAGCCTGAAGGCTCATTTCAGTTTCGGTTACTGTGCAATGATGACAGCGCAACGTGGGCGCTGATCGGCATTGCACAGAAACCAGGAAGGGGGCCTTGGGAGCTGGGGACGCTCTTCCCCAGCTCCTGAGGTTTTGGGGGAGAGAAGGAAATCCCTCTGCTGTCTGCAGCAGAGGGATTTCGTGCCCGTGGTCTCATGATGGAATGGTTCCATCATGAGCACAGGGGCACTGATGCTCTCGACTGAACCATTCCGCCATGAGCATCGAAGGGGTTAAGGTAGCTTAAGCTATCAAGGCCAGCCCTAATAACAAAACTCCAGGTCTGGACTGTATCCCTCTGAACCCATCTATGCATAACTTTGAGACATGCGTTCCTTTGTTAACTTTGGTCTTAAACTGAAGCCCTCAATATATTATTGCCAGTTCTCAGTTGATAATTATTACAATTTTAAAACTGGGAGATAGGACTTAGCCAAAAAATATAATTGCATCTCCTTTATTAACTCAACTGTTAAGGCTATTGGTAGAATTTTGTCTACTAGATGTAGAATTTGTATCAAGAGCATGATTTCATGAGTACAGACCTGCCCATTTTCACATTCCTGCAAAGTATGCACAAAAATCTCTTTGTAAAAGTCCATTACTGACACAATAGGAAGTGTGCAGATGCCTTCTCGTCAAGCACGGATGTTCGACAAAGTTACATCTTAGCACCTTTTGTTTCTATTTTGTTGTTAACTTGTGACATAGTCACAGGGGAATGAGTTTATGGAAATGACTCATTCATTCATTCATTTAATCTTTATTTCGATATATAAAATCATAAAAGATTCATAGTACAATTTATACATATTGGTTAATAAAAAAACAGTTTTAAATATAAGACACTCCTTTTATGGCACCTCAGACAAATGCAAATGCTAGAAAGTTTTGTATTTGAAATATTAAAATAAAACCAGCAAACAATTTAGATAGAAATAAGAATGCTAGGCTTCTTTTCCTATTAAAGTTAAAACATGAGGAGAATTAGTTCCATGTTGCGAAAATTAAACACAATATCAGATCATGCTTTTAAAAAGTGTTTTAAAATCAAAACAGCAACCAAAGTGTGGGTGCTTTAAAAGTGCATGTGGAGGAGCTGAAATTAAACTTAGCAGGATCAACAATTTGTTCATTCAGGCCTCTATGCAGTTTCGAAGTGCGAGTGCCAAAAAGATAAGTGCATATAAAGATTACAACTTCAATTTGCTCTTCTTTTTACTAATCGTTAACATTTCAGACCTTTTTTCTCTCTTAGTATGTCCACAGCGAATAAATACCTGCTTACACTAAAACTTAAACAAACTTTTGTTCGCAAACGCCGAAATTCGCAGAATTTCGGCATTTGCGATCACAATTCAGGTAAGTGGGATGTAACAGCCTCGCAAAATAAGGAATCGCAAAATAGCAATTCCCTATTTTGCAATTGCATTTAAGGAGTCGCAAATTGCGATTCAATTTCAATTCAATTTATTTATTATGATTTGGCTCTCTACAGAGGGCCACATAAAATATACAGAAATACAATACAAAACAATACAAATGCAGAGGGTTAGCCACCCAAGAAATATCTAACTTACATACTGATTAATTTACACACCAGAACAGTAAATAATTGGCAAGTCAAGAAGCATCTCCATGAGGTATCAGTAAATAGCTAAAAAACCTTTAAAAAAATTAAAAATGTGGAAGCAGAACATTTCGTTAGGAGGACAATACAGTGCATGAAGAAAATCATTCAAGGTTAGGATGCCAAGACGGAGACAAATTACTTTTATCCATCTAGAGCGCCATTTACATAACGCCGGGCAAATCAGTAGAACATGCATGCAGTCCTGAATATTTAAATTACATAGATTGCACAAAGAGGTGGAGCCATACCATTTGGATAGCAGAAGATTTAAGGGTATTAGATCATAACGTAACAAGAACCAAAATCTTCGTATGCCGTGTGGGAGGGACCATCGCACATAAGGTTGTGGCTGCTTCATCATATAAGTATCAAGGAGGATATCTACATTCCTCTTTCCATGAATTAATTTTTTGTCCGATTGGAAGCAGAGGTCCCAAGAGGCTGCTTTTAAAACAAGTTTTAACTGTGTAGGGGAATACACAAAAAGAATAGTTTCATCTAATTTTAAAAACTTTACGGCTATTCTGAAATTACGAACAAGTTGGGAGAACTCATTGAAACTACCTAATAGTTCCTTTTTGAGAAATGCTCTCAATGTCCCAACTTCCGCTCTTGCAAGACAAGCCACCCATCTTACTAGGGCACAGAGTCCCTGTACCCAACTGCTCCTTAGACCGAATTCGAGCCTACAGGCGGCCAAAGAGCATGCAGTATTTAATGAGGAAAGAGATCTTAAGAGTTTCCCCTCAATCCGATGGCAAAAGTCCCACTTTTTCACCTCTATTAACTCTATGCCATAGAGAATTGTTGCCGGGATTTTGGCTCTGTACACCTCCAATAAGATCGGGAAGTGCCGTTTCCCCGTTGCATGATATAGAGAGTTTAGACCTTTGCCATGAGCAAGAGCTTTGCGGGAACAGTGCTCTATGTGGAGTTTCTCACTCAGATTAGCCGTAACAATTTTCCCCAAAAAAATATATGACTTGACAACCTCTAACTTTTGCCCCCCAATGTACCAACAAAAATCTGCTGCTCGACACCTCCTTTTACCTACTATGCACATAACTTTACTCTTGGTTATGTTAATCTTCATGCAATGAGCCACAGCATAACTATGAAGAGCATGTAGCCGATTTGAAAGTCCTTTGGGAGTTAGATCAAGGATGAGAACATCGTCTGCATACATCAAACAAGGTAAAGGGGTCCCCCCCACCGAAGGGGCAATGCCCTCAGTGTTAGACATAGCGGCGGGCAGATCAGCCGTATATAAGGAAAATAAAAGGGGAGCCAATAAACAGCCTTGTTTGAGGCCATTACCCGATGGAATAGGGTCAGAGAGCCCCCCTTCACCCCCCAACAGGACCCTACACCAGGTCTCTGTATGGAGGGCCCGCACCAGCTCCAACAGGTAGGGCGGGAGACCAAGAGCAGCCAATTTTCTCCACAACATTCCACGGTCCACTTTATCGAACGCGGTGGAGAAATCGATAAAGGCTGCATACACCGTCCCCCTTCGCACCTGTACATATTTGTCCGTGACCACATGCAGAGCGGTAAGATTATCCAGGGTTCCGTGATTCCTACGGAACCCAGTCTGAGCAAACGGCAGAATATTGTTCTCCTCGACCCAAGCGGAGAGGGATCCTAGAAGACATTTCGCGAAAACCTTCCCAATTGAGTCGAGGAGCGCAATCAAGCGATAGTTACTTGGGCAATCCCTCATTCCCTTCTTAAAAATGGGGACCAGGATACTCCCCCTCCACGAGGTGGGTACCTTTTTAGTCATAAAACATACTTTGAACAGAGGGTACAAAATTGTGCTCCACCCGAGCGGGTCCTGTTTAAGGACCGTCATGGGAAGTTCGTCTGGACCCATTGCCCCAGAGACACGCATATTTTTTATGGCCATCTCAATTTCCTCTACTGAAGGATAATTCATTAGGCCATCCGCATCCGGACCAATGATACTAACATCACCAAGGGTATCTTCAAGGGCGAAAGTATCAGGCATGCAGTTCCCTGCATACAGGTCCCGTATATAAATGGACCATACCTCTTCCCCGATAGGGATAGGGGAGGGGCTTAATCTAGATCCACACCCCTTACCTATTATTGCCCAGAAATCTCTAATCCTGCCATGTACAACAGATTCCCGCAGGTCAATCCAGATAACATCTTCCTTAGCCTTTTTTATTTTTAGCTTAAGTCTATTTCTCTTTCTTTTTAGCCTGGAAATCTCTCTTCCACGTTCAATGCCTCTTTCTAGATATTGTTCCCGGACAAGGTTATTAATTTCCTTGTTTAAAATACACAATGCCCTGGGAACTTCAACCCCTCTTCTCGCTCGTGAAGATTTTTTAGCACAAGAGATGACCTTACGCAGAAATTCTTCAAAATATACTATTTCGTTACCATGCCACTCATTAAGAACTAAAATGGTATCGAGTAACAATTCCTTCACCCCTTTGATGGCAAAGGAATTCCAATAGCACCTTCCCGTAGAAACATGGAAGGCTGCATCACTGCCATTAAGGGACCAGGGTGCAGTGGGCAGGCTTTTTAAGGAAATAGTTACGAGTAATGGAGTATGATCACTCAGAGGGGTAGGTATTGTCTTGAGGTCGAGAATAGATGGAAACAGGCCATAATCCACAATGACATAATCCAAGATGGAAGACCCAAAGGGAGACTTATGGGTGAATTTTGCAGGGACGTCCGACGGGAATCTCCCATTTACTATAAGCCCATCGACGGCCATTAGCTCTTTTAACAGAATCTTCCCTCTTTTATTTGTCACTGACTTTTCAGGGAAGAGAGCCTGAGGGACAAAGTGTGCCTCTTCTTTACACTTATTCCTGAAAAGCTCCAGACTAACATTGGAAATCTTACAATTCAGATCACCCATAATCAAAACCGCTGGGGGAGATGGAACATTTTTGATTTGATCTACATAACGAAATACCCGCTTCATTAACACATTAAAACATTCTTCTGGAGGAATATAAACATTTAAAATCACAATAGGGGCCTTAATGCCAGCATTAAACAAGTTTTCAATAGTTACGGCATGGAAAAGTTTGCTGGAATCAATATAATGGGAGAATCTCCATTGCAATTTATTGGATAGTAAACAGGCGATTCCCCCCCTGGCGTGTCCTTTCTTGGAAGGGGCAGCAGGCACTTCCAGGACATAAAAATCTTTAGACACATTCAACATATTGACACACCAGGTTTCCTGCAAACAAATCACATTCGCTCCTAGTGAAAAAAGAAAATCAAATTTCTCTGGGCTGCTATGAATCCCTGATGCATTCCAAGAGATAATATTCAGCGAGCTGTTAAAGATGCTGAAACAGTCTGGGGTTGTCTTTAGTTTTTGTAGTTAAGGCTCCGTGCAACCAATTCCACCGGTCCTTATCCTCTATACAAGAGGAAGTCTGTATTAACGGCGGTGGTTTCGCTTGCGAGACCAAACGTTTTCCCTTGGAGACCCGAATCTTCAGATCCCCAAGGGAAAGAGATACCCCCTTAGTTTTATCTCCTCCAAAAGGCTCTCCAAATGCATACTTAATGTTGCCCAGGTTAAAGATCGGGAGAATATCAATACCCGTACGTTGGAAAATCTCTGCTTGCTGCAGTATCAGGTTTACAATAATTGGTGAGTAGAATTTAACCCTTATACTCGAAACCTTGACTTCACCAAACAGGGTAACCAACTCAATATCTCTAGTTTGGATATGGCGGAGGCTTTCGCTCTCACTAAAGCGCTTTAGTAGCCAGGCTCTATTTAAGGGAAGGTCCACATCAAATAAAGGTAAAAAGTCCAGGACAAGGGTGTCCACTGAACCTTTAGATGTAAATTGGGGGACATCCACAGTAGGGCCATCAACAGTCTCTAAAGCCAAGGAAAAGGAAGGGGCCAATGGATTAAGAGACCCGGGTGGAAAATTACATGGGTCTCCATTCACAGGCGATAGAGACTTACTTGGCAGGGGACCCCCCATTCGCAACAACACCTCCTGAGATGATAGGGGCCCCAGTTCACATTCACCATTTGAGGGTACAGGAGAGAAGGAGTTAGATTCAGCATCCGCCATTGCGGGTAGTGAGCGGAGTTCTGAATCAGCTACTTCATTCTCCCCTTCAGTCGAACAATTTTGGAATTTTATTCGGCGCTGCCTTTTCTTCCTATATTTGCGGATAGGTTTCTTTTTATTCCCTTTATTGTTGCCATGTTTGCCGATTTTTTTCTTTACAACAGGATTAGAGTCATACACATCTTTTCTATTCTCAGATGTAAAGATGGGAAAAAGGTCTAAGACCCCATTACGACCAACAATAGAAACATTTTCATCCTCAATCTCTAAAACCAAATTCTTAATGCAGTTCGACGCTGCAGTTAAGGGGATCGCTACAGTATGTAATTGGGGAGATGTCGACATATCCTTCGTATTTGCGACTTGGGTACCAACATTTATTTCACCCGCTTGTAAGCAATGTTCCATCATGGGAAGAGGGGCACCTTTTAAATCAGTAGATTTTTGTAACAGAGCCTTCAGGATTTGGGTAACTGAATCCAAAATGCAATCTGAGCTGCCAACAAATTTCCCCAATAAAGCTAATATCGAGGATAATAATTGTTCCAAAGCAATCATGGACTCAGAAATGGGTTTTTCACATGCCTCGTGAGGATGGCATATACCCGATAGGTTAAAACCCAAAGACCCAGAAGCATCTAACAGATTAGACGTGCCCTGATCATTTAAAGAGGGGGTACTACTATGCAGCATAAGCTTAGGAGGGGTCACATCGCCCGGAGATCTGCAAGGGGCCTTAGTCTCCACTTTAGCAATGTTTACACAATGGCCACAGGGTTCAGGGCCGGTGGATGATAACAACAAACCGCCACCCGACCCGTCAATCTGTGGAACATAGGACAGCAATGGAAGCATCGGATAATCTCCTTCAGGTCCCACTAGTTCAGCCGTGCCCTCTCCCTTCCCTTCAAGATTAGCAAGAGGCGAGGACACCACCAATACCGAATGTGGTGCAAAAGACAGCACCGAATTGGATGGAGGAGACATAAGAGCAGAGGTATGGATCTCCTGGCCCTTAGCACCGGTAGCTTTATTCATTGACACATTAGCATTCTTAAGATTCGGCAGAACCCAGAGATCCAATAGTTGGCATTGACCCTTCAGTGGAGGGTTATTCACAGATTTGTTTCTTATGCGAACAGGCTCTTTTTGTGAGGCCAAAATGCCTCCAACTTCCCTCCCTGAACGCAATGTTTTAGACATTTTTAAAAGTGTGACACACAAAAAATAATACAAAAGTACCAACCTCCAGAAGAATTAATATAAAATATTTAAAAATATTTTTCCAAAAAGAAAAAAGAAAATATAGTCCAGAAGATCCAATGATGACCGCAAAACAGAACAGTTCTGGGGGGTATCACAACAATATCAGAAGATAAATATTCCTGGGATCGTGCAACACACTCGGTGCGACTCGAGAACAAACAGTACAGTTATCTCAGTCTAAGTAAGTAACCGGGCCCAGCCCAGCCTACCTCGGCCACTAAGGGCCACAGAGGGCCCGCCCTTTGCCCGGGCTTAGCTCCGCGCTTTGCTCCGCACGCGTCCCGCTAGCGCGTCAGGAGGGGATGTTAAATAGCGGGAGAGGCGGGAAGAGGACCAGCTGCGGCGAGTTGAGCCGCGCTGCGCCTGCTGGTCCTCGCAGTCCCGACAGGTAATAGAACTAGTGGCAGGTCCCCCTGCAGTGATTCCGGTGCTGGCACAGGTGCGTTCACCACGAGCGGCGCCGGCAAAGCGGGGGCCGCGAGGCCTGGGTAGAAGAGGCGACCAGGTAATAACAGCAAAGTAACGGCTGCAAACACTCCAGCGGCGTTTCCTCCTGCAGCTAGGTAGAAAGCAATGAATCACCACACAGTGTTTCCCCAAGCCGCAGTATTTCAAGTTCAGGCGGGAGGGGCGGGAAGAGGACCAGCTGCGGCAAGTTGAGCCGCGCTGCGCCTGCTGGTCCTCGCAGTCCCGACAGGTAATAGAACTAGTGGCAGGTCCCCCTGCAGTGATTCCGGTGCTGGCACAGGTGCGTTCACCACGAGCGGCGCCCGCGAAGCGGGGGCCGCGAGGCGTGGGTAGAAGAGGCGACCAGGTAATAACAGCAAAGTAACGGCTGCAAACACTCCAGCGGCGTTTCCTCCTGCAGCTAGGTAGAAAGCAATGAATCACCACACAGTGTTTCCCCAAGCCGCAGTATTTCAAGTTCAGGCGGGAGGGGCGGGAAGAGGACCAGCTGCGGCGAGTTGAGCCGCGCTGCGCCTGCTGGTCCTCGCAGTCCCGACAGGTAATAGAACTAGTGGCAGGTCCCCCTGCAGTGATTCCGGTTCTGGCACAGGTGCGTTCACCACGAGCGGCGCCCGCGAAGCGGGGGCCGCGAGGCGTGGGTAGAAGAGGCGACCAGGTAATAACAGCAAAGTAACGGCTGCAAACACTCCAGCGGCGTTTCCTCTGTTTCACTTGGTTAGTTCCAGGCCAGCGATTCCTTAAATGCAATGTAAGAGGCACAGGAAATGTGCAATTTGCCCATAAGGAATCGCAAATTACCACCAACTTCAAGTTGGGCCTGTATGTGTGCCACATGCGCACACATGTACATTTCAGGGGTGCAACAGGGTGTCCTTTTGGCACCCTGGCACCCTTGATTTTGCATTTGCAAAAAATCACTATTTGAGAATCGCAAAATGACTTTTTGATACATATGGACCCTAATTCCCAGGTTTTGGCAGATGGGTTTAATCTGTTTTAGTCTTGGCATGGCATATGCGGGGCAAAAGAATAATATATGTGTCTCGTTTTCTTGTGTATTGAGTTGACATAGAACACAACTGTCCTCATTATTGTTCGCACCAGTCCTTTGCCCCCTTTTTGCTGTTTGATTTAATTTTCAGTATACAATAGCGAAATTTAACAGCGTTTTTGCCAACTGGGGCTGTACTTCATCTAGGTATTGTTCAAAAACTGGGATTCATTTTGTAAGCAAGAACTGAGATGTTAGTCTGCCTATGTCCAGGTTATGGGAAACACTGTTCTGTATATACGCCCAAAAATCAGTTTCTAATGTCTTTTTGGCTGTAGCTGTCAATAGAGATGTAGTTTCCCAGAAGTGCCATAGCCCTAATTTACCAAACCATGTATACACATGCCTAACCCACTGAAGAGTGTTACTTTTGTTGAGCCCTAAAATCTCCTCAAGCCCATCTCTATAGGTAGCTAGTTCAGTGGTAGTCCATACTCGTACCCAAAACAGGAACGGTCTCAATATGGCCTGATGGACTGTGCGTTTTATGGTTAGGTCCATAACAATGGGAATGATAGGTGTTTGCATGGGAAGACATAGCAGCGATCTAAAGAATTTATTTTCATATCTCACAAATGTGTTCCTAGAAGTAATCCCCCATATTTCTGCCCCGTACAGGGTTGCTGCTTGTGCCTTGTATTTATACACTTTGAGTGCGGGGGACACTGCCTTTGTAGTGCTGTTCCCATGTTGTTTAGTTATAGGTAAGAAGTTTTGGGTCAGAATGATCTTGCTTTTTAGGTCTCGCTAGAGCCAGCAAGTCGTTGAGACATTTAGAAACAGGCTTTTAAAAGTGCTACCAAAGCCTTTTTTTTCGGCCACCAGCATGCGGTCATGCACGTGTGAACGTGCACAGGTCATCTGGCTTTTATAATGGCTCATTAAGCCATGCTCCTCCACCCCCCCTCTCTCTCTCTGCTCTCAGTACCACCTCCCTGCTCCCCCTCCCTCTTCATCCGCTTCTGACGTGATTTCTCTTCTTTAGCTTCTGATGTGATGTGATTTTTGTTTTTTAAACATCCAAACAGAAGATCCTGTTCCTGCACTTGTGTTAAACCAATAACATGCGCCACTGAAGAACCCTGGAGAGGTGAGGTCGACTGATTTGCATGGAAAGCATCATGCGCCATGGTGACCTTCGCGCGCACCGGAGAGCACTTTCTGAGGCGGGACTCCTCTGTGGAGCGCCCCCGCCAGTCAGCTGGAGCCGAGAGCTGCGGCCAATGCTTGTTCATTTAGCAAGTTGCATTTTTCGTTTCTTTCATGTAGATTTGCTGTTCACAACCAAATATTTTACCTATCACATATTGTAAATTTGCTTATCTCGTCTTTCTGTGATCAGTCAGAAACAGGAATCTTTATAGTTTTGCATTGGTAAGCACAAACTGCTCACGGCTCGCTGTTCACTGCAAGAAAATGAAATACAGTCTTTTAACACCAAAGGGGAAAGAAAGGAGCATGATAGAACCTTAATGAAATCTTTGCTCTTTGTAACGTTCTATTACAAAAACAATTCTGTGTATTCGTTCATATCAAACATGCCCTAATATGGTATGCTAAAGGTATGAAAACACAATACGAGGCATGAATAGTTTGAAACCTTTAGATACAAATAATTTTACATGCCAGCATTTGGGCCATGATTAAGATGTGTACGGAGCCGAATTTCTGTGTTGAATTCCATTTCACACAATTCTAAGAGGCCCGGATGTGAGAAGACCAGGCCCGATTTTGCCAGGCAGAAAATCCAGATGGTAAAATTGCATTGGGAAAGGACTGCATTGTAGCCTGTTTCTGGTGTTCTGTTGCCAGTGGAAATATGCGGCAGTGGTGGACCAAATTATGTGTCAGGGTTGACTAAACCATGCGTCAAGAAAAGGAAACTTAAGCAGCATAATATGGCAGATTTCGTGAAAGTATTACTTCATTATTTTTACACATCGTAACTCTATATGGGCAAATATTTCACCTCATTTGATCCAGTGTAACATAAAGAGTCAGCAGAAAGCAACTGAAAGACAACCACCTTTGCAAAAGCCCTTCAACAGGGCATGAAGACGTTGACATGTTTTTAGTAACTTTTGATCCATTTTAGCTAAAAACTATTTTTTTTGTTTAATTCTGTTGATTATGCAGCAGATGGCGGATCACATATGTGGCAAATGCAGCACATCCATAATTATGTGGAAAATGCAGTTACCTCAGAATAGCATAATTCCAGTAGCCCTGCCTTTAACTAAGGCATCAGGGGCTTGTAATGCTCCCCCTGCCAGAGAATATCTTTCCCTCAGCCACTCAAAACCCCCCTCCACTGCAACTGCCTCAGAGTCATTTGCCACCACCTCAGAGTAGGTTTTAAATGAATGTGTGACACCCCACAGAATTGCACACTGGAGCCAAGCCTCAATAGTAAGTTGTGATTATGGCCAAAGTTCATATTCCCAACTGTGTATTGCAACCGTAAATTTTCGAGGAGCCAGGTTTACAACATTATTGATGGGCCCCAGCTCACATGATGCAATTTTGGTTGTTGGCAGTCTTTTAAAGTGTCAGGAAGGCAAGAAAAACAAGCATTAGCATAGCCAATAGGTCTCGCATTTGGGACCTTATAAGTGTTTAGCCATGAAACAGTTGGTGTTGTTGCCCCAAGGATATTCTGCTGCATAACTAAATACTTATACGCTCCAAAAAGCAAGACCTATTGGCTATGCCAATGCTTGTTTCCAATTGTGTGTACCCTATCATTTTAGTGTCTAGTGTTATGCCCAGAAAGTTGAAATTCGTCACATATTCTAGCTTCTGTTTTTGGACAGTTATATTCTGCTTAAATGATCTATGTGGATTAACTGCCATATATTTTGTTTTGCTAGAATTCATTTCTAAGCCCTTGGAACCACAATAGGCTCTAAAAAAATCAAATAGACCTTGAAGGCCCCTCAGAGTCTGTGACACTAAGATAGTGTTGTCCGCAAATAAATTGCTGCTAAGGTATCCTCTAAGCTAAAGTTGTTATTGCGGGGTTTGTTGCATTACCTTGCTCAATGTTTAACATTTCTGTTGTAGTCCCTGAATACATTTTGGTAGTACCTGGGTCTAAAAAAGAATCTTTTGAACTTCTTCCCTTTTTGTTTCCTTTAGCTATCAAGCTTCCAGAAGCTTGCATGATCTTTCATTTTTACTGCAATTATCAGTTCCATTCAGACACTGTCTACCCAATCTTTTTTGGTTTGTGCTAATAACCTTTTATATTTTAGCCTTTTGTCTCTAAGTGCCATTGCATCATTGGTTTTAGCTGCCGTAATAAGCTCACACTTGGCTTTACGGCACTCACCGTTGTACCATTGGTTTACTGGATTATTAGCAGCTGTTCTCCCCCCCTTCATCCCGGGTGTCCTACTCAAGATTTCTTTTAGTTTATCCACCATTTTGTGGTGGATCTGTAGTATTGGGATCTCCGCAGCAAGGAGGTCAATGTACGGGGAGATGACATCTGAGAAGGTGTTATAAACATTTGTCTTAACCTCGACTTAACCTACTATAAAAGGACCGATAGGTTCGGTTGGAAATGGAGTATTATCAGTATCTTTCCGGATAGTAGGATATAAGGAAGTGCCTGCTATTGTAAGACACAAGAGATAATGGTCATTGTCATTTCTGATTTCGACCTTGGACATTAGACCAGAAGTTAATAGAAACCAGTATAAAATCAATGATGTTCTTGTAACTCCCCCTTCTAAAAGTAGTGGCACTTGGTCTATCGGATGATAATCGACCATTATAGGCCCTAAGTCCATGACCTACGACTATACGCGTAAGTTGTGATCCTAAAGCTGTGCAGGGTACTACGGGACTGCTATTCAGTGGGACAATATTGTTTGCAATATCCTCCTCTTTAAAGATATTTTCTAGCCCCACTACAGGTTCATACTTACAATTAAAATCTCCCCCCACAATTACTATAGACCTCGGATATATTGTAATAATGTACTCATCCAGTAACTCTAGCACTGGGGATTCCTTACTCGATGGGCGTGGCCTATTGTAGATATTTACTATATGTAATTCGGTTTCATCCCTTGTGGTGATCTTTATCTCAATTATATCCTGAGATACAAAATCCAGCTGGGTTATATCAAAAGTGAGAGTGATCTTGACCCATATAACAAGTCCGCCCAATGGTTTACCTCCTAATGAGGGGATAGAATTACACTGTTTGTTTTATACCCTAGCTTGTGTGGGGTTTCCAGGGCCCAAGTTTCCTGTAGCAAGCATATTTCGCTATAGTCAATATATTCCTGCCATTCTGCATCTCTCAAATTCCTTTTCAGGCCTGCAACATTCCATGATGTCAATTGTAGTACAGGATGCTGACTTGGTGCATTGGACATTTGTATGTTATCAGGGGGTCAGTCTGCCCCTAAATCGATCCCTGCTTCTCAGACTTCATGATTTTCATTATGGGCGTCAAGGAAATTTAATCCAGTTCTCGTTGAACCCAGTTTTTTGCAATCTAGTGTTATGCAAGTCGGAGAGTCCGGTGGTACCAGTCAGTCCACCTTATCTAAAACTAAATCCAACTCTGACTGTGTGACAAAACCATTTTGCACTTGGGCCTGGAACATACTATTTAGGTTACATTTCATCTGTTTGCCTGTTGATGTAGGTGGGCATGCTCTCACTTCCAGTGCTATTAAGTTATGCACCAGGTACCCCTAGGTTGAATGTAGCTCAGTGGCGTTGAGCTGAGTGGAATGATGGGTCAGGCTTTTGGCCCATAATATGTCATCATGTATGATCGATCGATAGCCCCTAACCTTTCTGATCAAATGGATCGATGTGTTGATTAGTGAATTATGGTCTTCATATTTAATGTGCGTTGGTAATTTAGGCATGTTAGTCAGGAAGACACTCTTTGGGGGGCAGATGGACAATGCAAATGTATCAATCGGATGATTTTTGTTGTCTTTAGATCTATCATTTCTACCCGCTTTTCTACCTCCTGACTCCTGAATATTTGTGAACAATGCTTTGGTAGGGGGACACGTAGGAACGGATATCAGGGGAATGATGTTAGGTATGGGAATTCGAGAGGCAGCATTTGTCTGATTCAAATGAGGGAGTGTTACAGAGCCTCTGGAATAATCTGGAGCACAAGCCTTAGGTAAATCCCTGCAGACTAAGTGTATTAACTTCCGCTCTTAGGTCATTAATAACCCCAATTGTGTCCGTCCTCGATGAAGATTCTCCTAACTTAGTCCCATTTTTATGATTATTGTACTCACACACCTCTTGCTCCTCACATACAGGACCTTGACTGAGCAGGTGTGTCTCCATCTCTACCTCGATCTCCCTCTCTATATTTATATAAGCTAGATCTAGTAATGGAGAGAACCTCTTGGTCAGGGGGATGCTGGACAAGATATTCGGACTATCATTTTTATCAGTATCACCACTCACCACAGCTATCAAACTTCTGTCATCAGTTAGAGAAGAGCCATGGCTCCTGGTTCATCATCATCTATGTTCTCTACAGACCTCATTGCCTTACTGGGAATGGAAGACTTGTTCTTTGCGCTCCTAATAGCAGGTTTGGTGAAAATAGAGGGTATTCGTGCAGCAGGCTTATATTTTATGGTCATGGAAGGAAGAATCACTGCTGGAGAGTGTGGATTAACTACAGGGGGTGATTCCTGGGGCTAAGATACCTTGGCACTCCTCCAGAAGATCATCAATGCGGTCTAGCACGCAGTTGTTAGCTGCCGATGTATGGGTAACTTTTGTTCTTCTACATTTAGAGCGAGATCCACCAGCTTTCGCAAGTTGTAGTCTTCCTTTTCCCCATTCCGCAAAAGGGAATCAATTCCTGGACAATATGATTTAAAAAGAAATTGTAGTCCGTAGTTATCGCAACAAGTACTTATATATATATATATATATATATATATATATATATATATATATATATATATATATGAGCCAATATAAAGAATATACAAGACGGTATATCAAAAAGGGGGAGGAAAGCCAATAATACGGATTTAGAAGCAATCTCAGAACTCATGGTTAATGTTTTGTAACTGCAATTATCCCAGGATAAGCATAAGTTTTTGCAGAGCCAAGGGGAATGGACCTAGCCCAGCCTTGACCTGACGTGGATGCGTCCCACACTGGGGGTGCGTGCAACGACCTTTAAGCACGTCTAGGCGCATGTGGACACGTAGGCGCCTCCTGGCGCTTAGCATATGGGAGCTGTTGTCCCCTGGCTGCTGGTACTGCTGGCGGTGCTGGTGGCAAAGTTGAGGCTGCAAGAATGGGCTCCCGTGCTGCGGGAGCCTGTAACGACATTAAAATGCCTCCTTGCGCGTGTGCACACATTGCTGGCGGTGGTGGAGGAGGCAAGGTTGAGGAGGAACACCTGTCAGGGGCCGGGTGTGGCACTGATAAATTAGTAACTGAATCAACGTGGGACGCTGGGATTGACATCGTCAGATAGTGCATGCAGAAGAGAAAATTGGCTATTGGACACAAGGGGAATGCGTGCCAGAGAATTTTATTAGTGGCAGTAGTGGTGAACCTGGGATGGAGCCTGCCATGAGAGAGGGGCCCATGCTGTGCACAGCGTCTTCAATTAAGAGAATAAATCCCAGTGGATGCCTGGTCGACAGGTTCAAGAGAATTCAGAACAGGCCAGCCAAGTTGGCAACCGGGGCGGAAAGTGCTGCGGAAAGGTGAAGCCCACAGAGTTGGAGCCACAGGACTTGAACTAATGACCGCATCTGTCGGTCCGTGAGTAGAAGGACGGGCAGCCGCTCCGTTTCGGGGTTCTGCTCGTATGGAAATTACTGCTTTTTTTACTAACTTTTATGATTGGGCAGGAGGTTACTGTAGGAGAACCAAAAGCCTGTAATACTGAGAGAAAGAGGCCTTCTCCCCACATTCTCCACATAGACCACACTTATTTAGAACTTATTTGGAACTCAGGTTGAGGCTATCTCTGGGATAGCAACAGTTGTAGAGGGAGCGGCATTCCAGTTTTGCCCAGATTAGGAGTGAATGGCAGGGCAGCATTAGGGAACGTTCCACCCTGGGCATCCATAATAGTCCCAGCACGAGGGAGAGAAAGGTGGGTCAGGGGTTTTAAAGCAGAGCGGGGCTTTTATGGTAAAGTCCAAATCAGGGAAAAGGAAAGAAGAGTCAAACCAAACATCAGGCAATCATTCTACTTTTTATGGGGAAAAAGAGGAGACTAGGAGGGGCAATGGGGTATATAAACATGGCACCACAAGACCTTAGCAGATGTGCAGGAGTCTAGATCATGCCCTGATACCTCCTTCTTGGTTTAAAAAGCAAGATGGGCCAAGCAGGGTAAAATGGAAGGGGTGTTCTTGGGGGACATACATTGTGAACCAGTACTGTTCTCTGATACCTCCATCTTTTCACAGAACATAACAGGGGCCTAGTGTGCTAGATCCCTACTGATGAGGAAAAATGCTAGTACCTTTTGTATACTTTTATGATGAACTCAACATGTCTGTTGGGAGAAAGACTAAGTACTATCTGTTAAAGAAGGACTTAGAAGAGGAGTCCACTGAACTGTGAGAGATTCTCCTATTTCACCAGCAGAACGGACTGTGAAAAAAGACCATGAAAGGTTGAAACTGGGCACTGGAAAATCTTGCTCTTAAATGCTTTTATAGGGACATAAAATACTGAGCACAGCCTGTTCTAATTGCTGTTATTCCTCACCATTTGCATTTAAATCATGTTGACAGCTTTTTAAGGGCTGGTCATTGTGACTCACTAAGACTTCGTAAAAGTGTATCCCAATGGTCCTTAATGCTCACACTAACATCCTTTTATCTAGGACTGCAAATGGCCTTCATTGCTTGATGAAAAGCTACGTAATTTGCATGGAGGCATATGATCTAAATACTAAGGGCCAGATTGATTAAGGGTATGTGTTGCCCTTGCGTCACACAGGTTGTCACAAGGGCAACACAATCCCCAAGTCAGATTTACCAGGCAAAGGAAGGCCACTTTTGTAGCTTTGCATTGCTTGGTAAATCTGGAGTAACTCAAGGCAGTGCAAGCCAATGCCTTGAGTTACTCTGCACCAGGGAAGTGCTCCATGGGTGAAGCGTGGATGTTCCCACATATCCAGCCATGGATTTTGGCACATTCTCTGATTGACCATCAGTGAAATATGTTTATTTCTCCTCATTTTTCCTCTTCCTACAGCACAAGTAATAGAGGCAAAAGCCTCAGAGAATGTTTTTGTATAGGAAGGTGTCCCTTCCTGCACAAACACAATTCTACCTACAATGCCAACACCCTGCAACACGGCACAAGAGTGTCTGCATTGGTGCAATGTAGTAAATGGCGACAGGAATAAAACCTATAGACCTGGTTGAGATCTGGGTAAGTAAGCAAAAACTAGCAACAATGTCTCAACTGGGTGCAATGAGAAAGGCAAATATACATGTATGTACAAGACATTACAAGACGGAAAGAGGGACACTTGTAGTAAGATTTTTAAAATTGCTCATGTCATCATTTATTTGTAATAGCAGTTTATACAAAGAAGTTATATCAGCACTGTGGGCATAAATTGCAAAGGCAAGCCATAGGGACTTGGTGCACATAGTGCTCGTGACACAATAAGTGATGTTGCAAGTGACAAGTGGGAGAACAGCGAAAGGTGCAAAGTGACAAGGTGAGAAAAAATATGTACAGGAATATATGGTTCAACAAGTTTACAGTGATCATAGTTTAGACATTTCTATGAACCATAGTTGAGTGTGTTTAGCAAGTTGCACTGATAAATCGGTTGACGGCGTTTCTATCCTATTCATTTAGGATCTTCTTCAGGACCGGGTGGCTAATTTGGGGTGCTCTATCCAGTGAAGAAACCAATCTCCTGAGCTGGGGGCTCAGCTTTGTACCAATGGAACGGAGTAACTTCTTTGTACTCCAAACTCAACTGCTGCAGTTTTTTCAATGCATTAGACTGCGACAATGCTTTGTGGACAAACCTGAGTCCAGCTACACTCCAAGACCCAGTTTCCACATCCCCTCCACCTTTAACCCACCGTCAGCAGCCATGCTCCCAGAAATACTCTCCTTCGAACATCTTGTCCTACGTGAAGTAATGGATCTCCAAAAACAATTTGAATATTTGCCCTACAACCTTCCCTGGGTAGAAAAACAAGCGCCCCTCAGCCTCAAAGAGAGAACATTTCTCATAATTAAACCTGCACATAAAGGTGGGGGGTATCGTGGTCATGGACATTGACAAGTATGACCTAAAATAATTTCACAAAAGGAATTTGCATTTTTGAACATCCTACACCCCTGAATACCAGTGATTTATGTATTACCCAAGGTCCATAAAGACAGCAACAACCCACCTGGACGGCCAATTGTATCAGGTTGCGGTTCCATCCTTGAGCCATTGGGCAAATGTATTGACGCCGTCATCAAAGAATTTGTTCCATTGACAGAAACATTAATACATGACAGCATGGACCTCCTAAAAACTTTCGAGGACAGACCCTATGATACCAGCACTGAACCCATGGTGGGACTCGATATAGAGTCACTATATACTTTACACCAACATCCTCCATGAGGAGGGCCTTTCTGTCATTGAAGAACTACTCAAGACCAGACCCAGACCCAGCAATTCTCTTTGCGCATAATCTCAAAATGATACATATACTCACCCCCTGTAACCCCTTTCAAACACAGATTTCCCTCTGGTGGTGCTACATAGATGACATTCTGCTTCTATGGAAGGGCCTGATTAACTTATTGACTTCCTTTGTCCTATGGCTGAACCAATCACAACCTCACTTAAAATGTACATCAGATTACAGATCCAACGACTTACCATTCCTGGATATCACCATCAACGCGGAAGATGGAAGAATTGGAACCCCTCTGTATCCTAAACCTACTGAACTTAATACATTATTACATTACTCTAGCTACCACCCATGGGGTCTTAGAGATGGCCTACCCTACGGCCAATTATTGCGCACCTGCAGAAATTTGCAAGCGGCGAAAAGACTACTTCCGGCAATCAGACATCCTTTTTGACAAATTGATCGCCAGAGGTTATCCACCACGTTTGGTCTCACGTGCCTGCAAAAGAGCATGATACTGCCATCGGGGCCATTGGCTTACACCCCAGGCCAAAAAAGTGAATACCAAAATCCCCTTTGTGACAAAGTTCAGACCTTGCAGCAATCAGTCAACAAAATCATCAAACACAATTGGCCTATACTGAGAACCCATAAGGCATTTGAAGAACCTGCGTACGTCTCCTACCAGCGAGGGGATAACATGGCAAATCACCTTGTCCATGCCGTCACTTGGCCCACAAAACCTGCACAACAGAGCTCCATCACTGCTGCCTAAGGCCTATCACCATTGATCGGACATTATAGATTCCAGACCTGTATTGTATGTGACTTCACATCCAACACCAAAGAATTCAAGGCCAACACCAAATCCTACACACTCAAAACCTTCACCAACTGCTGGTCCCAAAATGTTATCTATACAATTTGTTGCCCCTGTGACCTCATATACATCGGCCAGACGACCCAAATGGTGAAAGAGAATAATACAACATAAAAGCAGAATCCCCAGTAAAGTTTTGACAGCCTCCCTGGTGGCACATTACCTTGAAAAAAATCTCATCAAACTAGACATCACCTGGCAGGTGGTCGACCAACCTCTACTACCCATCAGAGGTGGTAACCTCCAAATACTATTGAATAGGAGCGAATGCAAATGGATTACACACTGTAATTCAGTCGACACCATTGCCAAATACAGTACAGTACAAATGTGATTCTTCCCTCAGACCATCTCACATTAGCCAGACAACCTCACACTAGCCAAACTACACTTACTATGCAACAATAAGGTTTTATAAATTATTGCCCTATAGCTAAACCCTGCCTTGCTGAGAACAAGTACTATATGTAAATCATGTTCCTTGTATAACACCTATACCATATCCCATCGAATTGTTTATAAACACTTCTTTAATTTGCGCACATTACTGTAGATTGTGTCTTGGTTTTAATGTGAACCTCCTACCTCCTTGACATGTAACTAATGTCTATAGATTAACCTTGAACATTTAGCTGTAATATGACAGTCCGTCCTCGCTCCATTTATCATTTTATTTCTGCCACAATTGTTCCTATCATGAAATTGGTAAATCTTTATTGTACAGCATTTATTATCACTGCATTTCATGTATTTCCCTCATGGGTTTCTCTAAGCATTCAGCAGTCTCTTTTCCCTCTCCATTTCTCCACCCCCGCCCTTCCTCCCCTGCTCGTCCTCTCCCTCGCGCCCTCTGAATCGATCTAGCGTCAATGACTATGCCCCTCACACCCCTGGCAAAGCAGCGTTTGAAATCTAGTCACATGACGGAGGCGATCAGGGAGTGCCTGGATGGAGGCGGCAGAGTGGTTCTGATTTTGCTGGACCTCTCTGGGCCTTCGATACGGTGCACCACCAGCTACTTCTTGCCCAGTAGTCATCTATTGCCATCGCTGGTCCCGCATTGGACTGGATAAAGTCCTTCCTGGATCGTACTCAGCAGGTCTGGATACCTCCCTTCTCGTCCTCTGTTAGGAAACTTTCAACGGGGGTAAAAAATGCGTTGTAAAAGTATGCGTTGTAACATCATACATCCCCTTGCGAAGGTTGTTTCCCCTGCTTCCTAGGGAGGTTTAAGAAATGGTAGCACGTGCCCTCATCCTTTCCCGCCTCGATAATGCCAATGCTTTGTTCATTGGCATTCCTGGTCACTTGGTTAGGAAACTTCAATTCATTCAGAATGCCGTAGCTAGACTCCTGTTCGACATCTCTCAGAGATCTAGTGTTCGGCAGCATCTGTGGAATCTGCATAGGCTACCTGTGGCCCAACTGGTGCAATTTAAGGCCCTTATCTTACCTCACAGGGCCGTCCATGGCCAAGGGCCTGCGTACCTTGGGAGGCGCTTTGCTTTTTATACGGCCAGTAATCCCCTGCGATCTTCCACACAACGCCAGTTGGTTATCCTGCGGTTTCGCAGGTCACACCTGGGGGGACAGCCCCTTTCTGTTAAAGCAGCAGTTGCCAGGAATGCCTTCCCCGTGGACTTTCAGCATACACAGGATTTTCGTCTTTTCAAAAACATTTGAAAACTTATCTTTTTAATCAGCTCATTTGATCTTTCCTGCTCTAGCTTCTACAGTCCACTCAAGCGCCAGTACACTCTAGAGTATTAGAGCCTGATACAAGTCTTTTTTATAACATAACATAACATGACGCGCTGACGCTTTGGTTCCGGAAGCGTAGCCCGTACTAGACCCGGCTGGATTCTTGAGTCATTCGAGACACCGGCTGTCAAGCACACGAACGTAGTGGCCCAGCACTGATCCAAGTGCGTTTCCTGTCTCTGGATTGACTCCACCTTATGACTCCAATTAATTCTAACACAGTAAGCCCGCACTGTCATCCCTGTCCAAATTCCATGGACATGGTCCTTTTTTCCTCATATTTATTCCCCCTGGCCTCATCACATGCCCCTGCTTTTTTTCAGCCAGGAATCCCTTCTTGGACCACCACAAACCAACACAGTGGATTGGGGCTCTGACCCTGTTGCTTGCCCAACACAGTACCGAACTGGTTGGCCACTGGGTGAGTTTGCCTTCTTACCAGCACATACGCTTGTGCAATCCCCCTATTCCTGTCAGTAATTCATTCCTAGGATACCCCAGGTTTTTCCATTACTTACTTCACGCAGATGCTCTCCCTCGCCGCGCCTTACCCGTGGTTCCATTTACCCATGCTGGAACTTTGCCCCGTCACTGGGCAAGCTTGACTACCCATTGATACATGCTCCTTTTACCCTACAGGAGGCCTACATCCTACTTACCCACGCATGTTCCTGCCCCTGCATCCCCCTTCCCTTCACACCCTTCCCTTTCTCTGTCCTCCACACTGAACTCTTCCTTTTCCTTCCCTATACAGCACCCCAAATTGGCAACCCAGTCCTGAAGATGATCCTGATAAATAGGATCGAAACTCTGTTGATCGATTTATCAGCGCAACTCGCGGCACACACTCAACTATGGTATATAGAAATGTCTAAACTTTGATCAATCACTGTAAACAACTACTCTTGTTGAACCATATATTTCTTTACATATTTTTTATCACCTTGTCACTTTGCGCCTTTCCCTGTTCCCCCACTTGTCACTTGCGCCGTCACTTATTGAGTCACGAGCACTACGTGCACCAAGTCCCTTTGGGTTGCCTTTGCAATTTATGCCCACTGTGCTGATATAACTGTTTTGTATAAACTGCTATTTTAAATACATGATGCCATGAGCACTTTTGAAAATCTTACCATGAGTCTCCCTCTTTCCTTCTTGTAATGTCTTGTACAAACTTGTATATTTGCCTTTCTCATATAAACCAATTCAGACATTGCTGCTAGTTTTTACATTGGCGCAAGGCAGCACATTATGCGCCAGCACAAGGAATGCACCATATAATGTTAAATATAGCGCATTCCAGCCCTCTTCCTTTCATGCAGCGCACATCTGCAAGGTGACTTGCTGCATTACATTACATGAAAGTCTGATAAACATGGGCCCTAATTTGACAAATGTTATGTAATGGACTTCAGCCCAAAGAAAACCAAAATGTAGCCATATTAAAATTAATACAACCCTTGTGTTTCAATACACAGGATCATGTTCAATAGCAAGGTGGAATGGCATTAAACTAGTTGTAACTTTGAATTGGGAAATTGTTGAAATTGTTTGTCTTCAGATTTTTTGATTTATCACAGGGTAAAGTATTTCGATGATTCTAGTGAGGATCTGGCGTTCCCTATGCTGTTTGATACTACTTGTACTCCGCTAGAAAAGGTAAAAACACAAACATATTTCTTCTTTTATTCAGAGAAGATGTTTGAAGAGAAATGAAACCACACTTAACAGTAAGTTTGATTTTATTTATCTTTGAAAACAGTTCAGAAACTGGGGCCCTCTCTTTTATTGGTTAAAAGTAGTGATGGGGGAGCTTTACCAGCCAAAGGTCATAGCTCTCATTCTGTTGTAGACATGATTTTAACAAGGGGCTGGAATATCTTCTGTTGGTGTGACACACTCTTGAAACTGCCGTGCATTTTATGTTTTTTGTACATTGAATGCAAAGATCTGAAGACAATGTTTTGTTCTGATGCTTCCCTGCCATGACATCTAGTCTGTTTTTGTTGGCAGTGGTTAATTTGAGGATTGAACTCGTCACCTTACACTCCCGTAGTGAGCTGTGAATTAAATCTGGCAATACTTTTAACCAATATTGTCAAATCGCTATGTATATTGTTTGCTGAACTTGTGTTCTTTGTTCATGTTCGTATAGTAAGGAAAATTGCAGGTTTTATGCTGTTTTCTGGTCTACTGAATGGTCATAAAAAAATTATTATTAAAGTGAATTATTGAATGTGACCGAATGGTTCAGCTGGATATAGAAAAGCAGGTGTTCTTGCTCTGGCAGTCCTCACAAACCTCTGGCCTGCCATAGAAGAATTTGATGTAGCGGAAAATTGATTTTGATTTGTAGGGGTGCATTATATTCACACGTGTAGATTGCACCCGCATACAATCCTTTGTCATATTGACATAAGCGTTAGAACCTTGTAATGTGATAACATAATAACTGATGTATTTAAGCAGTTAATTAGAAACGTGAAGAACTGATGTAGAAATGCATTTCCTTGGAAGCTCTTGCTTTAGATTTAACAATTTGAATTTCATGTGTGCTGTGGATTTCATTATTTCTCACATTTATGTTGCAGGTGGAAGAAGTGATACCAAAGGGGATCATGGACGGAGCGTTTGAGAAAATCAAACACTCACCCCCAGTCAACTGATTTGGGTTTAATCCATAATAATTCTTTAGCTCACTCCACCACCCCAGTTCAGACATGGTCATATGCAAATCAGTCTGATCCTGTGCCTCGTGGGAACAGTCCAGCCCGAACTGCCAAGCCTGGTCTTTCCTGGACCGGAAACAAGCATCCTGGGACCGGTTTCGGGTAATAACCTTCATCAGCCAGGCTATCTTGAATCCAGTGGCAAAGTGAGCACGGGACCGACGTCTGGGTATAGCCTGCCAACTTAAGGCGAACAAAGCGATACCAAAGGGGATGATGGACGGAACGTTTGAGCAAATCAAACACTCACCCCTAGTCAACTGATCTGGGTTTCATCCATCATCATTCTTTAGCTCACTCCACCACCCCAGTTCAGACATGGCCATATGCAAATCAGTCTGACCCTGTGCCTCTTGGGAACAGTCCAGCCCAAACTGCCAAGCCATGTCTTTGTGGAACAGAAACAAGCATCTTGGGACTGGTTCCGGGTTCATAACCCTCATCAGCCAGGCTATCTTGATCAATCGAGTGGCAAAGTGAGCAAGGGACCCACGTCTGGGCATACCCTGCCAACTTAGGGCAAACAAAGCGATACCAAAGGGGATGATGGACGGAGCATTTGAGCAAATCAAACACTCATCCCCAGTCAACTGATCTGGGTTTAATCCATCATCATTCTTTAGCTCACTCCATCACCCCAGTTCAGACATGGCCATATGCAAATCAGTCTGACTATGTGCCTCGTGGGAACAGTCCAGCCCGAACTGCCAAGCAAAGTCTACCCTGGACCGGAAACAAGCTTCCTGGGACCGGGTTCGGGTTCATAACCCTCATCAGCCAGGCTATCTTAACTCCAGTGGCAAAGTGAGCAAGGGACCCACATCGGGGCATACCCTGCCAACTTAGGCCGAACAAAGCAATACCAAAGGGGATGATGATTGGAGCGTTTGAGCAAGTCAAACACTCGCCCCCAGTCAACTGATCTGTTTTTAATCCATCATCATTCTTTAGCTCACTCCACCACCCCAGTTCAGACATGGCCATATGCAAATCAGTCTGACCCTGTGCCTCGTGGGAACAGTCCAGCCCGAACTGCCAAGCCATGTCTTCCCTGGACCAAAAACAATCATCCTGGGACCGGTTTCGGGTTCATAACCCTCAACAGCCAGGCTATCTTGAATCCAGTGGCAAGGTGAGCAAGGGACCCATGTCTGGGCATACCCTGCCAACTTAGGGTGAACAAAGCGATACCAAAGGGGATGATGGATGGAGCGTTTGAGAAAATCAAACACTCACTGCCAGTTAACTGATCTCGGTTTATTCCATCATCATTCTTTAGCTCACTCCACCACCCCAGTTCAGACATGGCCATATGCAAATCAGTCTGACCCTGTGCCTCGTGGGAACAGTCCAGCCCGAACTGCCACGCCTGGTCTTTCCTGGACCGGAAAATAGCATCCTGGGACCGGTTTCGGGTTCATAACCCTCACCAGCCAGGCTATCTTGAATCCAGTGGCAAAGTGAGCAGGGGACCCACGTCTGGGCATACCCTGCCAACTTAGGGCGAACAAAGCGATACCAAAGGGGATAATGGACGGAGCGTTTGAGCAAATCAAACACTCACCCCCAGTCAACTGATCTGGGTTTAATCCATCATCATTCTTTAGCTCATTACACCACCCCAGTTCAGACATGGCCATATGCAAATCAGTCTGACCCTGTGCCTCGTGGGAACAGTCCAGCCCGAACTGTGAAGCCATGTCTTTCCTTTACCGGAAACAAGCATCCTGGGACCGGTTTCGGGTATATAACCCTCATCAGCCAGGCTATCTTAAATCCAGTGGCAAAGTGAGCAAGGGACCCACGTCTGGGCATACCCTGCCAACTTAGGGCGAACAAAGCGACAATAACAAGGTGGAAGAAGTGCCCTTGTTAGTTAAAATAATGTCTTTGTTTTAGGAGTTTGGTAATGAAAGAAGAGGATACATTGAGATTTAAGGCTGATAAGGAAAGCTGTTGTACTGTCAAGGCCTGGGAATAAACGCCATCATGTTGCTGTTAAGGAACATCTCCATCCTGTGGAAAAATACCTATGAGCATGTGGTCAGAGTGGATGGTGTGACCTGAAAGGAATCTTGGGACGATACCTGTAATATTGGAACATTGCAATTAGGGAAAGCAGCTCACTACTCTGTCTTTGGAGGGAGAGCATCTCATAAAGAGCTCTGTCTCAATAGCTTCATGCTATCCGATCCATCGATGGTGGAGAGACTTTTTGGGAAGACTCCACATGCTGACACGTTCCTATCTTTCTCCCTGAAGGATGCATAAGTAGGGATGTCACGTTAGCGCTACTATAGGGATTAGATCTATGCTTTATATTCATCAACCCTTAATGCATGGAAATTTGGACTCATGCTTTTTGATCCTCTGCATCCTATTCCTTGTGTTAATTGTCTTCTGCATGTTGCATTGACTCAACTTTATTTGCAGATTTGGCTTTATATTGATTCCAATGTATTTGTACACTCTCATCTTGAGGTTATTTTTGACTTTGTAATAAATTAACTAACCTTCTGTAGTGGTGTGTGGTTACTATGTGTTAAAGAAATTCCTTATTGAACTGACTCATTTGTTAATAATGTTCTCCCCTCTACACCAACATGCTGTGAAAAAGAACAATTGAATCGTGACTCTAGAACAGATCTAGAATTTTTGGGCCCAGCCCTTTCAGTTGGTAGCAGTGTAGGATGGTTCGGACATGAAGCAAGGGGAGAATATAGAGTTATTCTAGAAAAGGAAAACCCCAGAGCCCCAAATAGAGCCCAATTATCGAGAACAGAGAGCTACGGAATTCGGCGGAGACTGACAGAGTTTGATGGTGCAGCGTGATCAGCGGCAAAGGGAGGAGTGAATATCAATAGGGCATGTGTTGTATGTTAGATTGTAGAAATAATTGATTGTGGGATGTCTGGAGGAGGTAGTGTGAGAGTAGAGTGACTGTGGTTTTGGCCTGAATGTAGTCCAAGGATTGAGATTTATGTTTCAGCTTCCAAAGAAGCCTAAGATCCCGTGTATGGTAAATGGTGTAGAAGACACCAAGTTATTGTGATTTTCTGACCTAAGAATTGAGGAGTTGTTGTATGACGTCATTGACAGTTCCACCTAAGACAAGGAAGTTTGTGTGGGTGGGACGTATGGGAATCGTTTAATAAACATTGTGCACGGAGGTGAACTATACTGATTCGGTGACCAGCACAAGTCGAGGGTTACCGGGTGTGAATGTTCTTAGATGACTCAATTCTATCGATCATTTAACTGGCTGACAATTACAGAGTATAAGACGATTGTGTGAGTGAATGTGTTAATGCTCTCCTGTTTGGCAGTCATCAGGAAGTTGTAGTTGGAAAGATATTGTTTATTGTAAATTTTGAATAACTTGTAATTGAATCATGCAATGTTTTAGGGTATGGCAGGATATGTTCTGGGGTGATCAGGGAGTTGTTACTCTAGTGGGCAAAGATGCGCCACCTGACAATACTCCAGCACATTATGTGGTGACAAAAGTAGTGCTTCATACTATAATCTGTCTTAGAAATTGACACAAAATCATTGAGAAAAAGGGGGAATCTTTGTCTAGACCAACACAGTTTGAAGCGTAAGATGCATGGATATGTGCAGCACATGTAGCACATGCACAGAACAGGAAATGATACCAAGAGAAGATGAGAAAAGCTTTGAGAGCATGTCAGGAAGCACAATGGGACACACTGCTTAAGAGACTTGGGGCCAGATGTAGGTAGCCCAATACCGGTCGGAAATGGCCGAAAATACCGATTTTCGGCCATTTCCGACCGGTATTGGGCTATGGAGATGTAGGGGCTCAAAAAACATACAGATTCGGTAATTTTACCGAATTGGTAATTTTACCGAATCAGTAAAATTACAGAATCGTTAAATTTACCGATTCTGTAAATTTTACCGATTCGGTAAATTAACCAATCGGTAAAATTACCGAATCTGTATTTTCAGATGTAGGTAGCACTTTGAACAGTGCTTCAGGCCTTTCAGGATTCGGTATTTACCATGTAATACAATTGCATGGTAAATACCGAATCCCTGTGTACATGCACATCTGTGCATGTACACCTGTGCCATGTGGCACACAGACATGCCCTAAGGGCATGTCTGTGTGCCACATGGTGCACAAGCCAGTTACAGGGGTGCAACAGGGTGTCAAAGTGACACCCTGTCCCCCTTTACAATTCGGTATTTTTACCGATTCGGTAAATACCGATTCGGTATTTGCTATTGAATCCTATGGGCTTCAAGGCCCATAGGATTCAATAGCAAATACCGATTCGGTATTTACCGAATCCGTAAATACCGAATCTTACCGATTCGGTAAAAAATACCGAATTATTACCTACATCTTATTTACCGATTCATAAATACCGAATCGGTAAAATTCGGTATTTATGAATCGGTAAATGAGATTTACCTACATCTGGCCCTTAGAGTGGATACCATTGAAGGAGAAAGGTTGTACCTAATGTTGGTAAGAGAGGGAGATTCTCAGAATAGGAATGTATGAGAAAATGGAAACAATGGGAGTGATACGGATGAAAGCTTGTTGGATAAGTTCGTATCGGAGTGCCCACCACCTTATAATTCACACTTGTCGGAGGTAAGCCGAGAGTTAGCAAATACAGGGAACACAGAGAAAGTGAGTTGTGGGAAGGATAGCTGCAGGAGTAGGAGGGACTGGAGTGTCTGCCTTAGGAGGTGCAGAACGAAGTGGAGTCATGGATGCTTATAGGTTACCAGAAGCTCTTACAGTACCTGTCACCTTTGGTCCTGGTGTCCCAGTCTATGACCCGAGCTCAGTGGGTAACCTTAGTGAGCAACAGCCCATTCAGGCGGAGGGAACTGGATTGGGAAGATCAGGGAGCACGAATGGAAATGGTCCACCTCTAGTTCCTAAAGAACCAAGTACTCCTTTACCAGCTACTGCTGATCCTTCGGGAATACGCATTGGTTCCAGTATACGATCCATACCCAGTGTGAGCACAAGCTCAGACTTGAGGATGTGGTAAACTCCAGTGAGGTGGCTAGTGGGTGTGATTTCAGAAACAAGTGCGAGTAAGTGAGCTACCGGAAATCAACATGTCTTAGATGCCACTGATTTAGAGACTTGGCTGAGAGATCATAATAACAGTAACGAAGGTCACAGCATTACATTAATACAGGGAATAATCAAGGCTGCAGAAAAGACAAAATGAATAGATGTGGTGAGGTTGAAGGCTGAGGTAGATGAGATTATTAGTTGGAATTTGCCTTTGGAAAGAAGAGACCTATGAGCCAGATGACCTTTCGTTTATAGCAAAGGATGTCACCCACAAAGATAGATGAGCGCATGAGAAGTTGTCAGAACTAGCTCAGAGATATGATGTAGATTTGCCCCAGATGAAAATGCTACAGGGAAATCATAGGCTCAACTACAGTGATGAGGAGCTGGAGGAAAAGAGAGTGACAGGATTGAAAACACACATCCGAGGGCTGGTTATAGGAATATGGGCTTGGGGTATGCTTGATAAGTGGGAGGAAATGTGGTCCAAGAAGAAGAGTGCTAGAAAAGTTACACGGAAAACACCAACTCTAGGAGAGGGAACACCTGGAGTTGAGGTGTAGCTACTACGAAAAGTGCCTAGTGGAGGGTATGTACATGTTCCTCAGAGTAGAGGTGATCTAGTTGCATTCATAAATGATTTTCCTAGGTTTATTTATTTATTTATTTATTTTGAAAAGTTGTATAAAGCGCGAACAAGACCCATAGGGGTATCAGAGTGCTGTACAGAGTTGACTCATACAAGGGTACAAATGCAATGTGAAAGCAGGTGAAGTTACAACATAAAGGAAAATGTTCATGTTACGAGTTGGGGGTATAATCGGTGCCCTGAAACATGAAGAGCAAAATATCATAAAATTGCATGCAGCAAGAAGTGCAATACGAACCAAAGAAATTTTAAACAAGAGTAAGTGCGAGATCAAAGTTAATGTAATTGAGGAGCCATAGAGGTCTAGATCAAAATAACGTAAAAGCATACAATAAAACACATCAATGTAGCATATCCACATTGAATATTAATAAAAGCAAGAGCATTGATCACAGGACGATGGTGTTCACGTTCATTCAGGAGTAGTTGTTTCACCAGTTTTTTAAAGGATGTTGTGGAAGGATTGGATCAGATCTCGGATGGCAGGGAGTTCCAAATTCTCGAAGCAAGACCAGTGAAAGTACAGTTGTAAGATCTTTTCTTTTTGCATCTTGGAGGTTTCAAGAGAAGGGTGGACGTACTTCTAAGGTTCCGACTGGAGCCCAATTGTTCAAGTTTGTTTGCCAGGTACTACAGGATGTTATAGTGAATGGCTTTATGAGTGAGGCAAGCTATCTTGAGTCTGATTCTGGCTTCAATATATAGCCTATTTAGTTGCAGACGGTTCGGGGAAATGTGATCAAACTTTCTTGAGCCCGTTATGAGTCTAGCCGATGCATTCAGTGTAGCTCTGAGTGGGGCCAAGCTAGCTTTAGGAAGTCCAGCAAGGGTCACTAGCCCATATTCCAATCCAGAGATAATCAGTGACTGAACCGCCGGCCTGAGATCTTCCAGGAGGAGGAAAGGTTTGATTTTCTTCAGTGAGTTAAGTTGGAAATTGGCTTCCCTAGTAGTAGCACTGATGTGCGCATGCATGTTTAGGTGTTTATCCAGGGTGATACCTAAGAATTTGGCAGAGTCTACAACATGAGGGGTACTGTTGAGGGCAGTGAGATGTTTGATCCAGTCAAGGGTAGGTGCCAAGTGATTGAGGGAGAAACCTGCTGAATGGTACAAGCAAGTCGATTGCTTTGGTAAAATCTTGAAAGTGGTGTGGAATGACTCAAATACTCTGTTTGAAATTGTGGCCCCTAGTGATCTATGGTCTGCATTTAAAATTGCTATTGATTGGCCTGCTGCAGAGCCAGAGAGGGGCCCTGTAACTCATGGTCCTTCGCTTTTGGTTTTGAAAAAGTATGATCAGGTGATCACATGGTTGCAGTGCAAAATAGCCCCACAAGACATCGATTGGGTTAAGATAGAGCGTACGACACAGGAGCCTAAAGAGTCAATGCATGCCTATTACAAGAGACTCTTACAAGTCTCCAAGCAGTACAGTGGGTTAGATACACTCGACCTCAAAGACATGGGACAATTTGTCTCAAAATTTGTGACATGGTTAAGACTAGAAATCAACCTCATGATCCAGCAACATTTGAACTGCTGGCAAAATAAGTCCATGGATGAAATTGTACGTTATGCCAGGTTTTGCAGTGATGAAGTGGATTCCAAGCATAGGAAAATAAAGGAAAAGTTAATGCTGGTTCAAATGCTAAATGTACAGAAGGGAGATCACAGGTGCAGGCAACAGGAGAAACAGTAGGTTGTAATCAGGGGAAAGTCCAAGGAAAGGCTTAGGGCACACCAGGTTCAGCCGGACAAGTGAGAGGGAGAGGTGTCCACATAGATCCCAAACAGGGATAAGCTGAAAAAAGACAACCGTCATTTTTGTCATAAGATCGAGCATTTGAAGCGCGAGTGTTGCATAAATCCAGAGAATATGGTGCAGGAGGTAGAACTTGTGCAAGAGATAGTCGCGGTAAATCAGTTATCGACGGAGACAAGGCCGAGGTCCCATAATGTAGGAGGGAATCAGAATCAGTTAGTGCAAGTGCCTCAACCTCCAAGAATCTCACAGAGTAATCAAACACACCATGAGCTGCCCTTTATGGTAGCACTAGATGGATTTGATCAGGACTCATCCCAATGACGGTGCCTGAGGGGGGTGGAAGACTGTACTCTTGAAGCAGTCTTAGAGGTAGACCAGAGTGGACTACATGTAGAGGCAGACGTAGATGGTCACCCGATTACATTCTTGTTTGATACTGGTGCAACCCATTCTAGTGTGAGATCTGCAGTAGTCCCAAAACTACCACTTTCAGGAAAATCAATCCATGTTGTAGGAGTTGCCAACAAAAGAATGACAAACCCATTGACAGAAGAAGTGCCGGTGAAGATCGAAACCTTCCAGTTTGTGGTGTGTAATTCGAGTCCAATCTACTTATTAGGGCGTGATCTCTTGTGCAAATTGAATTGTACCATCTATTGTACCCCAGATTAATGATGATATTGGTTTCAATAAAGCGAATGAAAACCATTGCACAGACATGTTCTCTTTACTGACAGTGGAGGACATGCTGCTGGACTTGAGAGACACTGTCTCTCCAGTGGTATGGGACTTCAGGGGGGGAGATATTGGACTGATTTGAGGAGTGAAACCAGTTTGCATACAGATCAAGTCTAATGCACAGTTTCAGAGAACACCCTAGTACAATCTGACCCTGGAAATGGTGGCAGGGACTCAGAGCATACTGAAGGAGTTAATTGGAAGTCCATGCAATTCACCGATTGTGGGATTGCAGAAGCCAAGTGGAATGGACTGCATAGTCCAGGATTATAGAAAGGTGAATAATATTGTGATTCCATGTTGTCCTGTGGTACTGAATCCATCTGTGATCCTATTTCAGATTCCTTGTGAAGCTGTCTGGTTTACTGTGATTGACCTTTGCCAGGCATTTTTCTCCATTCCATTGCATGAAGAAAAACAATTTTTCTTTGCTTTTCATCTGGAAAACCGTGCCTTAACATCATGTTGTATCCCTACAGGGAACACTCAAAGTCCATTCATCTTTAATCAGGTATTGAAGAAGAACATTGAGAGCTTGATTTTGCCCCAAAACTTATTGCTATTACAGTATATTGATGACCTCCTCATTGCATCTAAAATACGAGAGGCTTGTAGGGAGGATACAATTGCCTTGCTGAATCACTTGGCTGACAATGGCCACAAGGTGTCTCCAAACAACCTTCAGTACTTGGGTCATTGAATTGAGAAAGGCAAGAGGAAGGTGTCACTGGAGCGAGTGGAGGCGATCATGAAAATGAATCCACGCACTACTCAGAAAGAAGTCAGAATGTTTTTGGGAATGGCTGGCTACTGCCAACAATGGTTCCCAAATTTCTCCTTGATGGCCAATCCTTTGCAGATTTTGACCCACAAAGATGTGATTGATCTGGAATCCTGGGATAATGACTGCTTACTTGCTTTCTTGGAGCTGCGAGAGTCCCTTTGTCACATTGCAGCTTTAGGAATGCCAGATACAAACAAAGCGTTTTTGCTATTCTGTCATGAGAAGGTTGTGCTCTCTCTGTGCTCACCCAGACACATGGAGGTGCCCCTAGACTAGTGGCCTATTTCTCAGCTAAATTAGATCCTGTAGCTTCAGCATTGCCCAGATGACTCAAATCCTGTGCTGCCACAGGTGCCAGTATTGAAAGGTATTGAAAGGTGTGAAAGCATTGTGATGTGTCATCCACTTACTGTATACATACCACACTAATTTGAACTCCTGATGACAAGGGCCAAAACACAGCTTTTAACTAATAACAGGTTGACAAAACATGAACAAATTCTTCTTGAAGTAGAATTGTTTTTTTTGCAGAGTTTATATAGCGCGAACTTGACCTGAAACGGGTCTCAGAGTGCTCTACATAGCGCCAGTTAGGTTACATGAGGACACACATTCATTTTTGTTGGGCACAGGGAGGTTAAGTGATTTGCCCAGAATCACCAGATGTTCAACGTCATTGCTGAGACTCGAACCCAGTTCCTCAGATTCAAGGTCGACCGCCCTAGCCATTAGGACAACTCCTCTCCCTGAATGTTGATGAGAAGATTGTGAAGACCATGACTGTCTGGATATTACTGAGCTTTGTACCAAACTGAGACCTGACATTGTCGATGAACCATTCTCTTATCCTGATGAAGTCCTTTTTGTTGATGGTTCATGACTAGAAATGAAGGTAATCTGAAAGCAGCATTTGCTGCCTGTACCATCTCTAGAGTTGTGGAAGCTGCTTGTTTACAGGGAGTACACTCTGCACAAGTGGCAGGGATCATTGCCTTGACTTGTGCATTCTTTGTCTCTGAGCAGATCCGAGTCACCATCTATACCGATAGCCAGTACAGTTTCAGTATAGTTCATTACTTCGGACAGATATGGTCGCAGAGAGGGTTCCTAACACTAACATCATCAGGATAAACTTGCTCGGTTTTGTGCCACACATGCATGTATCTTTAATGGGGAATATGTTGGTGAGAGTACAGAGAAGACCAAACTCAACACGATGCTAGCTATTGCCAACACAAGAAATGAAGTTAGGCAGTTATAATTGGATGCAACAGCCAGGAACAAGCAGGTTGGTTCCGAGCCGGTTGTGAGAAGGGAGAAGACGACATTTGGTTTTCAACTGATGGTAGAGCAGTATTACCGGACTGTTAGATGAATTCAATGGCAAGACAGATTCATGGAGCAGCCCATATAGAGGATAAGTAAATCTTTATTGTATGACTACCTAAAATCATTTATAAAGAACGGTCTATATTGCGACGTAAAAGCAGGAATCAAATATAAAACTAGGTAATTAAAACTTATACAAAAGTCATTTATAAAATCTTATTAAGACTATATTAAAACCATGATTGTTAGAAATCTGGGTCTCTAGTTGGCAGAGGTAGGTACCTTAGTCCAAATAGGGACCCTTGCTTCTAGTCAGGATAAGGTTGATACACTTCTAAAATAACCCCTACTCACCCCCTTGATAGCTTGGCAAGAGCAGACAGACTTATCTCAGAGGCAGTGTGTAAAGCATTTGTGAACACATACAGTAATACAGTGAAAACACTACAAATGGACACCACACCAGTTTAGAAAAATAAGTAATCTTTATCTAAACCAAAATGACAAAAATCCACAATACAGTTATCAAGATATCCTTAAAAATAGGTTTTTCACTTAAATAAAGTTTGTAGCAAAAAATAACTCCACCTGGAGTTATTACGATGTCGTGACAGATGAAAATCCCAAAGTGCGGCGCGGCCGCGAGGTGCGCTATGTGAGGCTGGCGTCAAGCAGAGCCCCAAAGAACAGTACCTTGGAAGCAATGAAAGCAAAGACGTGCATGGCTTCGGAGAGGTGATATGAAGCCTTGGTTCCTTACTGCAATTCAGGGGAGGTGAGACATCAGTTCCTTACTGTGTCAGGGAGGTGACTTCTTGGTGGTGGTGAAGAATCAGTTCCTTACGATGGAGCAGTGTTGATGGATTCGGGAGTCACCCATTTCAAGTATCGGCTCTGCTTTGATGAAGCACCTGCATGGGTGAAGTTGGGGCTGTGGTGAGAGTCGGGACGGTGTGTCATGGACGTCACGAGCAGTGTCCTCGGCTCCGTTGCAGACAGCAGTGATGGCTTCGGAGTCGATGCAGCACGGTGTCAGCAGGCGTCGGGCCTACGGTGCAAGTTGGGGCGGTGCGTCGTGCTCTTCACAAGTGGTGCCCACTGCTTCGATGCAGGTTACAGCATTGCTCGTTGGCATTGGTGTTGCAATTTCCTTCTGCGGCAGCTGCAACAGCAGTTCCAGATGCAGAAAGACAGACCAAATTAAGTCTTTGTGTTCCTGAGACTTCAGAACAATACCTCACAACTTTAGTTCATCAGATCACTTTCAACTTAGTCTTTTTACCCATTATTCAGATTCCTTTCGGGATCCCCTGAGGAACTCTACAATTTGGTCCGGATTATTTGACTTATCATCTTTGTTTCCTCTCTTTCTTGTTTTTGCACAATAAATCTAGAGAAATTCTAAATTAAAATGTCCTTTTTTTTCCTCTTCGCAGTACTGCTCTTACACATTCAATAATAACGTCACTGGGTGATGGTTGAGAACTGTCCTTCCTGCAAATCTTTTTGCTTTTCTCTTCCTTTTTATAAATTGGTTTTTTCTGGTACCTTGTCTAGATCACTTTACAGGAACATTGTGTTTCCTGTTACGCTGTTAATAAGATATATACAAAGATATATTTGTAAACACACTCACATTAGAAATTTTAAGTATGTCAATCTTTGTAGTTGTTAACTAAGTCTGTGTTTTTATAAATGTATGTAATTTTACGTGTTTTACTTATACCAGTACTATTTGATATTTCCAGCCTTGAGAAAGTCTTAGTGCAAGACGAAACAAGTGTTGGCAAATTACGTGCTGGGAGATTTTATACTATCCTTTTTTGAATATTAATGAAGAACTGATGAAATCACAAGAAGATTGACAGTGAATTGACTTTCCGAACCGCTGGGCTCTTCGCATCTGAAAATTAATTCTGTTACGCTTTGTTCTATTGTCTTATAGAGGGTTTATTGATCCTGGAACAGATTATTACTTAGCTAGAATTTAAAAGAGTAACCTATAAGGTGTGCTTTGATTAGCCTCAATTTTTGTTTTTGCAATGATAATTGTAGGTCCAAACGAAACTGGGAGTTTTTATATATGCAACATAAAACAAAGATCAAGATTGTAAAATGAATTGTAGAAAAATATAAAAAGCACAACATTTGAGTCCCAAACAAAATTAGCAGCATTGAAATATGCAAGGGCCAAGTATTATGGGAGAAACAGATAGCTCAAGAAATTGTGTTATGTGGCCAAGTGTTTTAAATCATGACCAAGCATGCATAAAGCTGTGAGGTGCATAGGTGTGCAATTTTAAGCCATGGACAGGCATGCATAGGGTTATAAAGTGTGTGAGTGTGCATCGACTAACTGCAGTAGATTACTCCAGTATTATGTTGTGGCACTCAATGTTTTGCATCATAGCCAGGCATACGTGAGGCTCTAAGGTACACAAACATGCATAGACAAAGAACCAAGTAGTCCTGGAACATCCATGGTGCCACAAAGTGCGGAGTGTATATGTGCCACTATACGCTTCCATGATCCTAAAGTGCCAGATAAGTGCAAAAATGATTTACAATAAGGGGCTATATCCTAAGGTGCAGGAAAAATGTGTACATCTGTGTGACGCCTGTTCGTGCAAGAGACCACACCAGAGGGGTTTTGCAAGAGGTGAATGAGGCACAGAAAGTAAAGTCAGACCCACACAAAGGTCTATTGGGGTGCAAGCTTCATGCAAACTAATGTGCACTGCCAGAGTGCAAGGTACATGTGTGAAGCCATTCAGTGGCAATTCATATAAAGTGCCCCCCAGGAAAGTGTTTCCACAACAATGGACGATTGGAAACGTGTGCTGTGCTGTCTTTTGTCTTCAATTCATGACATATTCGTAGAATCCTTCCTGCTGCTGCGTAAAATTTGACCATTCGTGCGAGGTCCATTGGCATCGCAGTTATGTAGATAAATGTTAGAGCCTCTTTGCAAGTTCTCGTGCCATTTTGCAAAAAAAAACGCTCTGAGGTATAATTGCCTCTGGCGTTACAAGGCTGGAAAGCAGCAGACAATGTTCTCGGCTGATTGTGTGTGATATTGGCACAAGCAACATTCCTTTTTTACTGGTGATGTATTTTTCCAGTGGTCCATTTAATCCCATATTGGCAGTGTTATGCGCCTGGTTCTCAGAATGTTTTGTAAGGCTTGCCTTCCAAGACCTGCCTTCAAATATGGTTGACATGCTGTAACTTCATGTGAGTAAGCAAGGCCCTCTGCACCGGGGATGTTTCTGATCTGTTTGAGGTGCACTTGCCCTGTGTGTTTAGCAGTCTTTTTAGGCTTGCCATTAATACAGGGGTGTCAGTTATAATTTCTAAGAGCAGACCAAGTGTCTCATTGGCCGTTGTCACGTACCTGGCCGACCAACGTTTATTGTCCTGGAATATTGCTTTTAGTGCTTCCCTGATTGTGCCAGGACCCGCATTGGTCACACTGTGGTAGAATTTGACTGTCTTTTTCACATTCAATGTCCATTGTTAAGATATTGAATTGTAAATGGATCAGTGTGCGCCGTGTTGTATTTGGAAGATTGAATATCCTTTTGAAAGCCGCTATATACAGGTGCTCCAATTTTTCAGTTAACAGTCTCGGAAAAGGAAGATACCCTTAGCTTAATGTTATTAATTGCGCCCACAGGACTCGTTGAATGCCTTCTGCAGAATGGCTTTCGAGCTTGTGGTGTAGTTTGAGTAGTGCATGGGTGACGTTATCCGACTTGACTTCTAGTTCCTTGGCCTGCAGGGTTGGTCTGCCGGTATCTGAGAATTGTATACCTAGTGTTAGATTTGGAGGTCTCTAATTGGCAGAGGTAAATACCTTTGACAAATAGGGACCCTTGCGTCTAGTCAGGGTAAGGGGGTACACTCCTAAAATAACCCCTGCTCACCCCCTTGGTAGCTACGCATGAGCAGACAGGCTTATCTCAGAGTCCGTGTGTAAAGCATTTGTGAACACATACAGTAACCCAGTGACAACACTACAGATGGACACCACACCAGTTGCATATTAAAAATAAGTATTTTTTTTTTTTTTGGGGGAGGAGCCTAGCCTGGGATCGAGATGGCCGCCTAGTTTCTCGGCTCTGCCGATCCCAGCGCTCTTCACTATCATCCTGTCCCTGATCCTGCTCCTTTACCCAGCGACTGACATGCGGAACCTATCCTGATTCCGCCGGTGTGTCTCCCGGCGATTTCTGTGATGTATTGGCGGTGAAGCACCTTTGCTCCTCTCCCGGCCCTACATGGCAGTGAGACCGGGGCTTTGTTTGCGGAGCTGGCTGGATGCGACCACGGCAGCGGCGGTCATCACGGAGGAGGAGGAGCCGCTCAATTGGTGAGAGGCTGCCTGAGTTGTGTTGGTCGATGCAGCACCGCATCCCGCTCTGACATTGTGAGCGCCCGGATACATTGTATCTGCTGTAACCACCCTGCACTATCGCCCGGCTTGGAAGTGGTCGGCGCGGTCTCTTTGTTCTCTCGGCCGGTGACGGACGCCATTTTTAAACTGCACCTCGGCGACCGACGGTGAATCCTTGGCACTCGATTGGGATCCGGATGTTGGCTGAAAACGTGGAAGCCTGCACTGCGATGTCCACAGTCTCCCCCCCGTCTCTGACCCGAGGGTCACAAGTGGAGGGTCGGCATAGGGGTCTGTGTGCTGTGAGTGATGATGGCGATTGGCTCCCCGGGCGGCTATTATTCTGTGAGCCTGGTGTGGAAGACACTGCGATGCCCTCCCTTTCTGGGATACCGCTTGGGACCCGTGCTGTCCTGCGTGCTCTGGAGGCTGTGAGAATTGCTCTTTGTGCTCATGCCCGAGATCTGGGGCGCCAGCTCGATGCTATTTCTACTACGGGCGGTGCTTGCTCCCCAGTGCTGTACACTGCGCCACACCCTGAGCCTGCTCCTGTTGCCTTCCATGCCGAGGTGCCTATAGTGCGGTTGGCGGATGGTTCTGATTTGGCTGAAATGTCGACCACGACGGTCGGGGAGTTATCTGGAGTTCGTGGTTTCATAAACTGGCTGGTGTATCATCTCGGGGCGCCATGTTCGTCATCTCCTTTATGTGCTGGTGGTGTGACTTTTCATCCTTTCCGGAGACTGCTGTTGTCGCTCCTGCCTGCTGCTTCCGACATGCAACCGCACTGCCCTGTCTATGTTTGTATCACTCCTGGAACTGTGACTGTGCTTTGCGTGGACTTTCGTGGGCGACCTCCTATCCTGTGTTGGCCGTTTCATGTGCCCCTTTCATCCGCGGCACTGGCCGGACGGTTGGACTCCGTCGACTTATATGATCGCAGGGGGCAAGGTTGAAACAACTTTTTGGGGACGCTATTCCTTCCACTGCTGGGATTGTGCTAAGTGAGCGGGACATTGATTGCATCGACCGTTGTTATCCTGTTGTGGTGGGGCCGGGAGCGGGCGGCCGGGTACATATTTGTTGTTGTCTTCTTTTTCTGTTGATCCTTATCTCCTTCTTGTTTCATCCTCTCCTCCTCCACTTCTTGTACTTGTTATATCTTTCCCTTCTTTGGGGCAGTTCCGGGGCGACAGGCACGCTGTTTATGGGTTAGGCCGTAGCCATCACAGGGGTGCAGGGTGGCGGGTGTGGGGGGGGTTTGTTATTTTAGTTTATTTTGTTCTATGGTCCCTTTCGCTCTTTTCTAACTTTGGGAGGGTTCTTTCCTCTTTGTAGGGTTGGCTGTCCCTTGGCTTTGCACCTTCTTTTTCTCGGGCGTCTTCTTATGCCCCTGTCTTTTTCTTTTCTGGGGTGGGACTTTTGGGATGGTACCTGGACGAGTTGTTGAGTCTGTCATGACCTGTTCCTCGATATTATTGATTCGGTTGTCTTGCCTATTAAGTCGCTATAGTCTTTGCCCGCCTCAGTTCGCCATTGGGGTATGTCCCCCGTGTCTTTTGGAATTTTGTGTGTGGTGCTATTTCCTTGTTGTGACAGCCCCTACTCTCCTTTGAACATTTTAAAATGAAAACCTCTTATCCTTTGTTACGATGCCCGCGCCCTTGTTGGGTGTACTCTCACATATCCTGTTTACCGATTGATATGCATCTCTCCTGATTTTTTGGCTTCCTGTTTTGCGGCCGGCCATGTTGGTTGTGGGCCTGCGCCTGTATCTTCTTGTTTTTTTCGAATAAAGGTTTTCAAAAAAAAAAAAAAAAAAAAAAAGTATTTTTTATATATATTTACCACAAGACCATAAACGACAAAAATCCACAATACTGTAGTTTAAAAATGGTAGAAATAGCTTAGTTCTCTTAAGATGGTAAATGTGACACTTTGAGTTCGATGTACCTTTGGAACGAAAGTGTTGCAGGGAAGGTGATGCATCGGTTCCTTACACGCAGGAACGGTTATGTATCGTTTTTTTACTGTGCTTCTGTGGTGGTGCAGCTCGCAGTGCCGTGATGCGATGAAGATCCGGTGCTATGAAAACAAAGATGGAGTCTTCTTGTTGATGCGACACAATGCGTGCACGCCCGAAGTCCTTGCGGCGACTCAACAATTCTTCTGAGCCACGACAGGTCCTGCGACATGCTTCTCCGGTGATGCGAGACGCTTCGGCGAGGCGATGTGACAACTGCAGCGGCGACACCCTTGCTCGGTGATGCGACGACAGCGGCTGCGACACTCTTCTCCAGTGATGTGAGACGCTTCTGCAATGCGATGAGACAGCTACAGCGGCGACACCCTTGTTGAGTGATGTGTCGACAGCGGCTGCGGCTGCGGCAGCGACGCGCTTCTCCGGTGTTGCGAGCCACTTCTATGATGCGACAGCTACAGCGGTGACACCCTTCTTCAGTAATGCGACAACAGCCGGTGCGGCGGCGAAACGCTTCTTCTTTGTGAGTCGCGCTCCCAGCTCCTTGCGACAAGCAGTCCCTCTGAAAGCCCAACATAACTGCAGGCACTTCCAAAGAACTCTTGGGGAGCTGTGGGTTGAAGTCTGTTGTCTCTGAGACTTTAGCAGGAGGCAAGCTCTTTCACAAGCCCTTGGAGATCCTTCACAAGTTGATGAAAGTACACACAACATTCCTCTCTCCTCTCTTTGGCAGTCAGTCAAACACTGCAGGCCAATCCCCCAAGCAGCACTTCAGCTTAGGGATTGTCTCTCCTCAGTCTCTCTGGTTCCTCTCCTCAGCAAAGGTTTCTTCTTGTTTCCCAAAAATGCTCTAAAGTTCTGGGATCTGGGTGCCCTCTTTTAACATAGTTTCTCTTTGTTCTCTGAAGGCAGAGAAGCCTTTGCCTAGTCCAAACCAGTTCTGGTCAGTCCTGGAGAACTCTCTTTACATGACTCCTTCTTTCCTTTCACAGTGCAGGGCAGGGACATCATATGCACCACAGGAAGCGGAGCCAGCATTGTGGAGGGAGGACACAACCCTATTGAGGTCCCAGGTGCAACTCATCCCACCCATCTACATGTAGATCTCTATATTCAGCCCTGTGCTGACTCAGCCTGTCTCCTGGAATCCCCCAGCCCCTGTCACTCAAACTCCATACAAGGAATACACAACCAAGCAGAGGCAGGCTTGGAAGGTTAGACAAGAAAATACCTACTTTCTAAAAGGGGTTTTTCAAACACAGAATGTTAAAACCAACTTCACTAAAAGACGTATTTTATCATTCTGAGTTCAGGCATACTAAACTCGAATTTCTACTTGGTTTCCTGAGTCACTTAGGATTATAAGATGTAATAATCAAACGGCCCATTCTGGCCTATGGGGAACAGGTAGCCTTGCAATAGTAAAAAACTAACATGGCTGTAACTCACTATTAAGACATGCCACACACATCAGGGCTTGTCCTACCTTATACGTACAATGCACCCTGCCCTTGGGACTACCATAGGGGTGTCTGATATGAAGAAAAGGACAGGTTTAGGGACTGGCAAGTGGGTGCATTTGCCCAGTCAACATGGCAGTACCGGACTGCACACAGGCTCTGCAATGGCAAGCCTTAGACACACTTTTACAGGCTGCTTCTGTGGGTGGCACAACCAGTGCTTAAAGCCCACCAGCAGCATTTGATTTAAAAGCCCTGGGCACCCATGGTGCACTGTACTAGAATCTGACTAGTAAATCAAATAATGCAATAATGGAGTCACTAATCCATACATGATTTTACAATAGAGAACACATGCACTTTAGCACAGATCAGCAGTGGTAAAGTGCCCAGAGTCATAAAACAGTTAACAACAGGTCAGAAAAAATATAGGAGGAAGGCAAAAAGTTCAGGGATGACCCTGCAAAAAGGACCACGTCCATCACCTAGATAGTTATATTTGTTGGCTATCCTTAGCTTGCCAGGTTGCCATTCCAGCACATGCTTTTTTGGTTTGTGGCCAAAAACCAGAACCTTTGTTTTTGTGGCATTAGCTTGGAGGTTGTTATCTGAGTTATATAGGTGTAATATTTCCAGTGCCCATTACATACCAATTCTTGGTCCAATAATACCAGATCATCTTCATACTGCATGATGGGGAGTCTGGTGTTGCCTAGTTTGGGTGGAAAGATGTTAGCTTTCAATGGTGCATCTCCTAATCTGTTGTTTACAAATTAAACAAAGTGGAAGCAATCATGCAGCCGTGTTTTAACCCTTTGTTTGTGTAGATCTTAGCTGTTGCATGTGTATCCGTGAGCTGGGTACAGACACTTGTACTGGTATGAAGCATCATAATGGCCACTAGGAGGTTCATCGGGCTGCCCCACTTTGTGAGTTTTGCCCAAAGTATGTTACGGTCAATGCCTTCAAACGCTGCGCCATAATCAACAAAACAAGCATAAAGTGGTGGTGAAGCGACCTCTGTGGCCCTGGTTTCCAAATATGACAAGGCCTTGACAGACATTTCAAACCCCAACAAAATCTGTACTACAAACAGATCAAGTTTCTCTAGGTGAAGCAAGGAGGGGATTCTGTGGATGCCTTCTTTGCGCAGCTGTGCAAACTGGCCAGTAAATGCTCAGCATTGACAACCCTGATGTAATAGGAGCTCAGCTTATTCAAGGGTGCAAATGATTCAATCTGAATAAGCTGATTCTGCTACAAACCGGGATTTCCTTTGATGACATCCTCATACGTGCTCGCTACCATGAACTTGCCAACAGTAGAGCGGGAGATATGGAGTCTTCCTAGCGTGTCAAATGCCGGGCCCGGTGCCCACAACAGGGGTGAGAATAAAGGAGGAGCATGTGGAAGCCATTAGGAGGCAGCCGTCGAGACCAAGAGCGGCATTCATGTCGAAGGCCTGTGACAGAAATAGCGGAAGCTGTGGATCCACACACTATCCACCAAGGAGTTGCCCAGCACAAGGCAAGCCATGTTTAAAATGTGCCCGTCTGAATCACTTTGCGAGAGTATGTCCAAGTGCGGCAGCACCCACTGGTGTGCTTGCCAAAAGTCAGAGGAACATAAACATTTGACATCTGTCGCTGAAAGAGGCCACAGCTTCAGCCTGGAAAGGGAGCGAAGATGCCAACCCAGTGGTCGAAGGGACAAGGACGAAGTATTCACCATATAGTTCGCTGGAAAAGACAATCACAGGAAGAGGTCTCCTCCCACATGCCACATGGATATCAATGGGGCCCAGATCAAAGCCCACATTGACACAGGAGTGCCGGTGAACGTCATTGATACTGAGCAACTCAAGAAACTCCAGCTGCATCCCCGCCTGCTTCCCATCACAGCAAGTATTCATACTAATGGGGGTACGGAGCCCAACCCTTTCCTGGGGGTCATTGAGGTAGAGGTAGCACCCGGAGGCAACCAAGTTAGCACCAAATTCCATGCCACCACTGGAGAGACTGACATGCTGCTAAGTTGTAACCCCGCAGAGGACCTAGGCCTTCTATTCTTTGATAGACAGATTCACCAGTCTCATGTGGACAGCATGTTGGTGAACTTTCCGATGTTGTTCCAAGGGGTAGGCTGCCTCAAGGAGTACAGGTCAAACTGCACATAGATACACCTATTCATCCTGTGGCGTTGAGACATCGAAGGTTGTAGTTCCACCTCAGACCTACGGTGGAAAAAGAACTTGAAATGTTGGAACAGGCAGGGGTTGTCGAAAAAGTGAGTGGGCGAACCACATGGGTATCTCTGATTGTCTTAGCCCCCAAACCCAAACAGCCTGGGGTTATCCACCTGTGTGTAGATATGTGGCTACCCAACCAGGCCAAGAAAGGGAGAGACATATCATGCCCACTATAGACAAGATCATGATGGATCCTAATGGAGCAAGGTGGTTCTCCAAATCTATTTGAACTCAGGGTACCGCCAGCTGGTGCTGAAAGAGTCCTCCATGTACATAACAACTTTCTCAACTTTCATAGGTCTCTGCCATTTCAAAAGGCTAAGCTTTGGAGTCTCCTCAGATACTGAAGCATTTCCAGAGGCGATACGAGAGACGCCGTCCTGGCAAATGGGATTCATAAATGTGAGTGATGATATTTAAATATTTTGCACTTGAAGAAATGGGCATTCTAAACCAATGAGGTTGAACGCATCGGGTACCAATTTTCTCTAGCAGGTCTCAAAGTCGACACTCAGAAAATGGACATAAATAGGTCAACAGCTGTACCCATTACCAGTCAGAAGTCCACAGTTTCTCGGGCATTGTCCAATTACTTTGGAAGTTTTATCTTCCAGCTGGCCACCCTGTCTGATCCCCTCCGAGTGCTGACTTGTAACAATATCCCCTGGGAGTGGGACAACAAAGCAGCCTGTGCATTCCAAGAGATGAAGAAAGCGCTCCTCCACGACATAACTATGGCATACTTCAGTCCCACCACAGTCACCAAGCTGATTGTTGATGCCAGCCCTGTGGCTAGGAGCAGTGCTCCTGCAGAAGCAAGAGTGCCCATTGTATATGCCAGCCAGGCCCTCACGAACGATGAAGGGAGGTATGCGCACATCAAGAGGGAGGCGTTGGCAATTCACTTGGCCTGCAAACACTTTCACATCTATCTCTGCAGGCAGATGATCATGGTGGTGACCGACCAAAAACTGCTGGTGACATTGTTCGCAGAGACAGATCTGTAATGGACCGCTACAAATTGAGAAGTGGGTTGTCCAACTCCAGCATTATGGGTTTGATGTGGTCTATCGACCCGGAGTGAACTACCCAGCTGATTTTCTGTCCCGGAATCCTATCAAGGCCAGCACATGCAGTTAGGAAGATGATGATCTGGGAGTGGAGGAATTTGTAAGTTTGATCACTGCAGTGGCGTGTCTGAGGGGGTTGTCAACAGCCGCCATTAGGTGAGGTTGTCAGTCTGACGAGAGTAAAAGAAGCACTGAAGGAACAGCATTGGAAACACTTCCTCGATGAATGTCGAGGTCTCATGGATGAGGAGCGGGAGATACAAACTCATCTCTGGCGATGTCAAGATAATTGAATAAGAGTCAAGAGGGCCTCATTCTTAGAGGGCATAGGTAGTGATCTAGAGGGGTTTGTAAAAGAACACTGTGGAACTGGCTCACCAGGGCCATCAAGGTCTGGCCAAGACAAAGGCATGGCTGAGAAGCAAAGTCTGGTTCCCTAGAATGGAACAGAATGTCACGGAGTGGGTGAAGAACTGTCGGTCCTGCATCCTGACCAGCAGGGAGCCACAGGTCGCACCGGTAATATCAGAATCAGTGAGAGTCACACCATGGAAGGCCATCAGCATGGACTTTGGAAGCTTTCCAGACTGTCGCTTCACACTGGTAATGATGGACAGTCATTCCAAATTCTCAGTAGTGGAACTGGTATGATTACTTCTTTTGAATGTTTGAAGCCAGTGATGGACCGAGTGTTTGATCTGTTGTCGTTGCCTGACATGATCAAAACCAACAGCAAGACTCCGTTCCAGGGACAAGAGTTCAAGGACTGTTTCCATGGGTTCAACATGCGTCACCATAAAACCACACCACAATGGCCTCCAGCCAACAGTGAAGTGGAGAGGTTCATGAGAACAATGAACAAAGCTTTGTGAAATGGAGTGAAAAAGGGAGAAGATCTGGAGGGGTGTTTGCAGCAGTTCTTAAGAAGGTACCACCAGACTCCACACTGCACTCCCGGGTGTGCACCCAGTGATCATCTAATGAAAAGGTCTGAAAGAGATGTGGTGCCTGTAAGGCCATCCACCCGGGAGGCGCAGATATCAGGGTAGCCCAGGCCAAGAGACAAGCCAACAATGAACGAGCCAACACAAGAAGAGGGTAGCCAAGCTCCAGCTATGAGTAGGGGACTGGCTGGTTGTAAAGGATCACCATCCTGGTTGGAAATATCACACTCCATTTGAGAGAGAGAGACCTGGATGGTGGTGCGAAAATGGGGGACTATGATCACTGTTTTGAGAGGAGACACCGAGGTTTGCCGCAATATGTCCTGGTTCTGAAAACTTCCAGAAAACACAGACGAGAGAGAAGAGGACACAGGTCCAGGAGATCCAGAGAAAGATTTTCCCCTCCATACGGTGGCCAACCCGGAGGAAAAAGATGACCGGCTGAGACAGACATCTGGCCTGACGGAACAGGGGTGGAGCATAAGTTGGATGAAGAACAACAGCCAAAGAGAGTGTCAGTACAGTTTGCGAGTCAATCCCCAACCCAGTCGGAGACTAAGAGATTTTGTCTGCTAATGCGACACTGTGGTATTTCAGCCATTTCCCATGTCCAGTGTTGACTCTGTTCTTCCATTGTGTCTGTGTATCCTTCTTGTCTGTCTTTTATTTCACTTCTTCATGTCTCCGTACTGTCTGTCTTCTTTCCTTCTTATGTTCTTTTCCCTTGTCTAACCTAGGAAAATAAATAAATTGGCTAACCTCTTTTATTTTCCACTAGTTTAGCTATAAATAACACAGGATACTATCAAAAGTGTATCTACGTGATTAAAAAGACAGTAGGAGCCCCGAGAAGGAGCTCCAAGAGCAAGGGATACCTTCTTAGGGATTATCCCGAATAGCGTCTGCCATCAAGGAAAACGAAACTTACAGAGAATTCATAAGAGTAACTGGATCATTCTAGTCATTTTTCAATTGATTTTTACAAGGACTGGTGCGGAATCTATACTCTTACCTAGATCACCGGCAACGTAGCAGACTGTCCCACGGAGAGTTCTTTGGAGATTTTCGCATCCCAGCTGTGTTCACACACCGGATCGTGCTGCTTAGCTGCGGTGTCAGATCGGATGGCTGCTGTTTTGGACAGGGTGGCGGATTGACCCATACTAAAGGGTCAGAGCACCTCCCTTGCCGAAATCCCCCGGGGTAAGCTGAAGAGACAGTGGCGAGACTGGACGGGGAGGTTACAGGATCACCACGACATTCCACGAGCTCGACCGGACAGCCACGGAGCTGGGCGCAGTGTGTTGAGCCGGGGCGTTGCGGGGGAGGGTCCTTGATGAGCAGCAGCGTGCTCACAGGAGTGGCCTGGTGACCTGGTTGGTGGCAGCGGGATGCCTTGGATCCCCGACAGGGCCGGACTGGCTACCGGGCAGTTAGGAATGCTGCCGAACTGCTGCCTGATTTTACTGCAGTGGGGGCTGATTTCGTCCATGGAGACCTGCGTGAGCTTCGGAATACGGAAAGCAAAACGAATTTCGTTTAGCTCCCGCAGGTCCCCATTAACGAAATCAGCCCCCAGCTCAGCAGCATTCCTAACTGCCCGGTAGCCAGTCCGGCCCTGATCCCCGATCGAGCCGGCAGTGCCCTGCAGGGTTGGCAGGCTCAGACTGATGAGATACGGCCAGGCGCACTGCTGCATTGGGGTTTTGCCTCGGAGGAGCAGGACGAGGTAGCCTCCCCCCTCACAGCAGCAGCAAAATCAACACTCCTCCCTGATCGGATGGCTGACTCTCCTTCTTACGTTACCTTGCCTTCCGCATGATGTCTCCCGGCTTGGATCTCTCGGATTGAGTTTGCAGTTCAGCCCTGCCCTCTCCCAGAACGTTATCGATGGCCCGTCGGCCCTGCACCCCACACAGCCTGTTCAAGCTTCACTTGTCTACCAACTTCGAGGCCTCCACACAGAGGGCATCAACGGGACCTAAGGCAAGTTGGTTTTGCTTGTTTCTTCGGCTGGCTCAGACTTCTGAACATAGACTGGGTTGTACATTTGCTGTGTAAATACTAGATTTTGATCTATTTCTCATTTTTATTTTTGTTATTTGCACTATGACTAAGGATGTTGTTTTTGTTCCTGGCAAAATGGCTGACTGTTTGCTTATATTCGGACTAGGGGCTCCTTTACCTATTTACCTTGGGCAAAATGGCTGACTGTTTTAAAACCAGGACATCGGGGGTCTTGACAGTAATGCTTTTTATTTTCTACGCCACCGTAAGGGAAGGAGGACCATAGTCTTCAGATACTAAACAGCGTAATAGGACATCCTCGACCCCCTCAGTCGGATGGTTGGAGAACAGGAACCCATGGGCTCCCTCCATGCACTGGAAATAAACATAGGACTACAAATTTGTGCATTAAGTCATTGGCTAAGGATTGGGCCATGTTAGACCGGCATCACCACAATGTTATCGCCTCATTTACCATAGGCCCAGGCAGCTCCTGAGAATTCCTCTTTCCCTACCCCCTCTCCTGTATCTATCATCCTATTATTACAGCATTATTCTCCATAGGCCCAGGCAGCTTCTGATGATGGCTCGCTCCCTTCCACCCCATGCCTTCACCCCTCTTTTGCATCGCTCATCCCCGCTGCTATAGTATTAGTCACCAAAGACCCAGACAGCTCCTGAGAATTCCTCGCTCCCTCCCATCCTACGTCTTCACCCCCTTTCAAGTATCTATCATCCCTAGTCTGCACCTCCAGGTTAAACTCCTATGACAGCTGTCCTCCCTCCCCTCCACCCCATTGCCCACCCCCCCTTATAGTCTACACATATCATTGCAGCCACAGACCCACTCATATACCTCAGTCTAGTCTGCACAGACGCAGCTATTCTCATCCACACACTCCCACCCTTCGGCCCCTTTTACCTCACATCCACCCCCTTACCTGTCCCTCACCCCCATACACATCCACGAAGCATCATCACCTCTCATTCTCCACAAACACGCATTATGGAACCCGCAGGCAGACATACATTCAATATCATTTATCCCCCACACCTTACACATAAAGCCGACAAACGCTTCAAGCACAACTTCATAAAATTACATCCTGAAACCCTCTTTGCTGACCCCTGCTTCTCTATTCACAAGGGTAACATAACCAATGACATTATCTTCCACACCAAACGAAGAGCCCAATGGCGGAAAGCATTCCTAGCACTACTCTCAATCTCTTCCACTAGAAAATCTCCACACGGCCTTGCAATCTCTATTGCAGAATCACAGCTCTTCCAAGCCACAGCAACCATTACCATCTATAACAACGGAACTATTCTCATGCAATCCACGGATCACAACCTAAATCTTCTAGAGAACATCTTCCCCATCATTAAAGACCACGTATCCAACCCCCTCACTACCACCTATCCCCCTCCCACAGCCAATTCACATGTCATCACACCCCATCCCCCTCTGCCACCCCTATCCCCCCTCATCCCCATCCTCCACAAGCATCGAATCCCTGCGCCCCTCCCTCCCGGATTACCCCCCCTCCAACGCACCCCATTCCACCTCTCATTACCTCCTCACGTCTCCTTAACTTAGTCCTACCACGACACCACACACACACTCTTCTTCCACCCAGCTTACCCTCCTACCATCACCTCTCATCCCATACAAATTAATCTCCACATGTTATCTTCATTTAACACGACTGAGACTACACCCTCTCCCCCAACGAGAGTCGAACCCATCCCAAGAACGAGCATTGCTTTATCCCCTGTCACCATCTCCTCCTCCTTACTCCTCCCTCTCACCACGCCACCCATACCTCACATTGCCTCCCCTAATACAGAACCCACACATCTCCACTGATACATTACACCTCATTCGACAACACATGTTAAGACACCCCACCACCACCTTATAGACATCTGGCTGGCACATATGGCTCACCCCCCACCATCCCGATAGCTCTCAGACCCCAGCCCAAACTCAGATCTCACCTACACCCATCTCACCCACTCACCTGCAATCCACTCCAACACCTCAATTACCTGCACTAACATATCCCCCATCCACATACACATCACAATCTACAACTCTATGTCCGCCCATACCAGATCATTCACAAATCCAGGCTGAGGCACACCACCAGCACACATATCTCAGCCACCCCCCACACTCACAACTGCTCCCGATCCCACGCCGCATGAGCTACCTCATCCACCCACACCACTCATAACAGCACCAGATGCTCGTCTGGTTCTTATTAGGTCCACAATCGACCAAATTAAAGAGGAACTCCACACTGTTAAAGAGATGATATCTAGACAATCAATGTATATTAGATCAGCAAATAAAACTAGATCAAGTCAGGCCCCAACGCACCTCATACTCACCCCCAATCATACCCTCCCCTTCTGGAATTCCATGCCAGCCTCCAATCTCCCTACCCGCCCAATACGAAGCATCAACCCACTTTCGGAGAGTGATATACGCTCCCTTTTACATTCCTACATACCCCTTCTCACCACCCCTATCTCCCCCGCACACACTGCCATCCCAACTGTTCAGCTCAACCCACACAGGACCCCACACACATCAATAGAGGAATCAACTATAATAATCTTAGAAGAATCACACTCACACTCAATCCCACCCCTTCCCTCATCTCACCACGTCTTAGATGCACTCTTATGAACTGTAGATCGGCCTCCAGACACGCAGTAGACATTGTTAACCTCATCATCGCACAGGAGCTTGACCTGATTGTGTTAACAGAAACCTGGCTAACTGAATCCTCCTCTGCCCTCCTGGACATTCTTGTACCACCAAATTATGGCATCATCCGACTGGATAGGAGCAGTAAGCTTGGGGAAGGAATCGCGTGCATATATCGCAGCAACATCTCAGTAAACAGAGCATCATACACCTACACTTTCCACCTGCGAATACATGTGCTTTGACATCAATAGCTCGGGTACTCCAATCTGCTCTTTACACATCATCTATCACTCACCCGGCGACAACCTTACATTCACAGAACACTTCATGGACATAGTCACAACGAACACCGGACAACAAAACACTCAAATATTCCAAGGAGACTTCAATCTCCATTGGAATGACCTCAACGACTCAATGGTCAACAGTCTCAAAAACGTCATTGGTGCGCTAGACCTCACCCAAATTTGCAACAGCCCCACACACAACAAAGGCGCAACCATGGACTTAATAATCTCCAAAAATTACTCCATTCAGCTTGACTCAATCCTACCCTGTGATTGGTCAGACCACCATATCATCACCTTCTCTATCAGGGAAATCATGAAACTTAACGCAGCCCAATCCACTAAGCCGAAGATATGGAAAAGGGATCTGAAAAAACGAAATCCCAACTCTTTACCCGCCTACAGCCATAACCTACTCAAGCCCCCAGCTGGCCTCTCCAATGTTCTCAACCTCACCAACCACTACCTTTACTTGATGACCTCGGTTGTCAACGAAGTTGCTCCTCTTCAACTAAAGAGAGTATGCTCGAAAGACTCTAAACCTTGGTACAATGACATGCTGAACGATGATAGACGCTCTCTTAGAACTTTTGAACGCATTTGGAGATCAGTGTCATCCGCCAAGCACCTCAAAATTCTAAGGAAAAAGAGAAATGCGTATCATAGAAAGATCAAGCGCACTAAAGCAGATTTTTTCACCCACCAACTAGACCAAGCAAGAAACCACCCCAAAAACCTTTTTGAACTAATCAAAACCCAATCTAAGGATGAACCTCAACGATCACACAACATCGCTCTAACGCAACCCACGTGCGAAGAATTTGCCACCTTCTTTACTTTAAAGACTGAAAATATCAAGAAAGACTTACTCAACGACCTTATCCTACATTCAAGGTTGCACACCAAAACACCCCTCACTCTTCCATCGTTGCCACATTTTGCCACTTCAAAATTGGAACTAAAACACAACGCAACTTGGTCCTCCTTTCATGTCTACATCGATGAAGAAATAGGCAAGATCCTCGGCACCCTCAAACCAGCCAATCACACCTCCGATCCTCTCCCGGCTAACGCCATTAAAGACTTAACACCACTGATTCTGCCGCTCTCGACCAAAATCATCAACAGCTCACTCCATCAAGGCTGCTCCCCTGACATCCTCAAAGAAGGACAGGTTTCACCCATCCTCAAAAAGCCCACAGCTGACCCCATGGACCTTACCAACTATCGCCCAATTACCAATAGCCCTACTCTAGCCAAACTCCTGGAAAAATGCGTACTACTTCAATTGACAAAACACATTGACCACTTTGATCTTCTGGATAAACACCAATCTGGCTTCAGAGCAGGTCACAGCACTGAATCAGCTATGACACACATAATTGATGATGCTCTACAAATACTTGATCTGAATGGAGCATGCCTACTCATCCTACTAGACCTTTCCTCAGCCTTTGATACTGTCAAACATGAGAACCTGATAGATCTGTTGAATCACAGAATGGGACTATCAGGATCAGTGCTTAAATGGTTTACCTCCTTTCTTCAAAACCGGACTAAAACCCGTGCCAGTAACCTTGGGAGTCCCACAAGAGTCTGCTCTTTCCCCAACACTGTTAAATTTATTTATGGAACCGCTCACTGCCCTATTGCAAGCATCCAACGTACAATTCCACATGTACGCAGATGATACACAACTGTACCTTAAGATACACACACCAGAGGACATCATACAACTCAACAATATGCTTCTAAACACCCAGGCATGGTTAGCTGAGAACCATCTCAAGCTAAATGCACTAAAAACTTAATTCCTCCTTATAGCTCCACCCTCCAAAGTTCCCCTCTTGCATGACTGGTTCAAACACCTGACGGCATTTAACGTTCATCCAACCATCATCGACTCAGCAAAGCACTGGGTATAACCCTGGATTGCAACCTCAACATGCACAAACATATTAGCAACGCTACAAAGGGGGCAAATTTCCAGATTAATACACTGAGAAAGCTGAAACCCTTCTTACCATTCAACGATTTCAAGACTGCAGTTCAAGCTCTAGTCATCCCCAGCGTGGACTATGGAAGCGTCTCTCTCTGTGGCCTCCCCAAAGCCTCCACAGCTCCACTAAGAGCCTCCATTAATGCAGCAGCCAGACTCATCACAGGCTCGAAAAGAAGGTCCCACATCCAGGCACGGCCCGTGCCGGGCGTTATACTGGGGCGGTGACGTCAGGCAGGGGAGGGTCAGGGTGGGGGGTTGTAAAATGCAGGATATGGACCATTAGAGGTAAGTACCGATAAAAATAAATAAAACGAATTTCGTTGCCCACGCTGCATCGCCAATTATGATGCAGCGTGGGCATCGAAATTAGTTTTATTTATTTTTATCGGTACTTACCTCTAATGGTCCATATCCCGCATTTTACAACCCCCCACCCTGACCCTCCCCTGCCTGACGTCACTGCCCCAGTATAACGCCCGGCACGGGCCGTGCCTGCCCACATCTCCCCTGACTTAAAAGCCTTGAATTGGCTACCATTGGAAGCCAGAATTCACCTGAAAATTGCTTGCATGACTCATAGTCATACACCACAATGCACACAGCTACCTCGCCCAGAAACTGACCATCTCGGGTGGAAATAGATCCACAAGAAGTGTGGAAAACCTATTACTGAAGCCACACAGTTTCAACAAGACGAAAACCTATAAACGATCCTTCTCAGGGATGGCTCCTAGGATCTGGAACGCAATACCCTCAGAAATCAGACTTATCACATGTAATGTAATGTAATGTAAGCACACATTTATATAGCGCTACTATCGCTCCAAGGAGCATCTTGGCGCTCAACACCCAACCCCGCTGGAATAGGTTGGTGGACAGAAGGCAATTTCATGCATTACAAGCTTTACACTAATGCTCTGCAAGCCGCGTCGGAGAGTGAGAAGATCCATGTCTTCAGAGACTTCCTAAATTCGCTCTCCTTGACTATACGCCAAAGCTGAGCTGGCAATTTATTCCAAGCTCTTGAGCCTAGTACAAAAAGAGATTTCCCCCCTTTGGTGGCCAATCTGAATCTGGGAATTGTCGTGACCTGACAAGTAGGGACTGAGGACACTAGGACCCTGTGGGTCATGAGGGAGGTGACCAGGTCACCAGACACCACATCCGGTCAGGGGACAGGAAGGGGACAGATCGACCAGGACGGGCAGAGGGGACGGACGTGCATGTAATCCACAGCAGAGATAAGCAAATAAAGAATACTTGAGAAACTGACCTGTGTGCGAAGCACTGTGTTTGTTCGGCGCCCACCGGTGAGACACGACAACTGGCGACGAAGGCGGCGACATCGACCTGCGTGAATTTGTACACCTCGGCGGAAAGGAGCGTCTCCAGGGGACCGGTGACCAGGATCTCGGCGTGCCCAGAAGGAGATATCGGCCAGAAAACGGAACGCAGCGACGCGGGAGCCCACCCCGGCCGCTGCGAGGAAAGACTGCCTGCCCCGGTAAGCGCTGTGCAAGAAAACGCGAAGTTAAAGATTTGCCGCGAGCTCTCGCGAGAGTCTCAGCGGCCATCTTAGAGTCAGGCAAGAGGGCCAATCAGCGAGCGATAAAGGCTCGGCGGCCATTTTAGAGTCAAGCAGCACTTCTATTGGCTGCGAAGTCCCGCGAGACTTTCGGCGGCCATCTTGAAACCAGGCAAATAAGCCAATCAGAAGCGAGATTGGCTTGGCGGCCATTTTAAGGCCAGGAAAATCGATCTGCCCAGGAAAGTGCTGATTTTCAAGACAGGAAGGCAGAAGTGCACAACAAGCACAGGCAAAAGCAAGGAAAGACACAAAAGGACAGATAAAGGGCATCAAAGAAAGAAATAAAGAAAAATAAAGGCAACAGAACAAAGAAAAAAAGGAGTAAATAAAGGGGCACAAATGAAAGAGAATTAAGGGCATATACAAGGAGAAGACAAAAGGAGAACAAGGAAAGAGACAAAAGAAAAGAGAATAAAGGCAAAAGGACCAGGAAAGCCTAAAGAAGGCTAAAATAAAGTATAATAAAAGAAGAAGAAGAAGAAAAAGGGAAATAAAAGAGACAAAAGAGAAAAGAAGAAAAAGGTGAACAAAAAAGAAGAAAGAGCAGATAAAGGGAAGAAGGCAAGAATGGCAGATCCAAAGCCCAGCGCACAATACAGGAGACCACTACCGTTCAACTTATCGGAGCCACAAACAGGAATAAGGTGGGAGAAGTGGATCAGACGGTTTGAAAGATATATGGAAGCGACAGATGTAACAGACGGAAAGAGACTAGGGTTACTGCTGAACTTAGCAGGGGATGACGTCGAAGAACTTCTGGTGACACTGCCTACCGAAGAAACAAAGACATATGAAAAATTAAAAAAATGCCTAACAGCCAAATTCGACCCACAACGAAACACTGACTTCGAACGATATACATTTACTATTGCGTGTCAACAAGCCGACGAAACGCTAGATGACTTCGCGACAAGGCTGAGGAAACTGGTGACACATTGTGAGTTCGACAAATTTGATAACGAACAAGCAATAAGGCTACGGATCATAGAAGGCTGTCGCGACACGGGATTCAGGGCAAGAATACTCAAGGAACCGACCTCATTGGAGAACATCCTGTCACTAGCGAGAGCAGAGGCGAGAGCAACAGAACATGCCAAGGAAATGGAAAGAGGGAAGAACGTTGAAATCGAACACGCACACCTCATGACAAACAAATATCGCACAGGCCGGTGGAAGAATGACTGGAGGGAACAGAAAGAGAGGAGACAGCATGAGGATACATGCTACAGGTGCGGAATGGAGTTTCCACACAGAGGCCCGTGCCCAGCGTTTGGCCAGACGTGCAGAAGGTGTAATGGAAGAAATCACTATGCCAGTATGTGCCAAGGCGTACAATTCAGAGACGACAGAGGAAGAACAGGAAGGCAACAAGAGCCAACAACAAGACATGTCAGGTATGTCAACAGAGAAAGAAGAAGTTCATCACGAGGGTCAGGTGAAGAAGAGGAAGAAGAGAAAGTGGAAAGACTATACCACATGTCGGAGGGTCACACAGAACTGAGTGGGGGAGACGAAAAAGGAGAAAAAACACACTGTACAGGCGGAAGCACCCAGGAAAAGACGGACTTGGCGAAGATAGGAGTAGGAACACATGAAGCGGAATTCGTACTGGACAGCGGTGCAACATGCAATGTCATGTGCGTATCGGAGTACGAGAAGATGGAAGCAAAGCCGACACTGAGAGCATCCAAGGTGAAGATTTTCACCTGGGGGTCAAGGGAAGAGGTAACAAACATGGGAAAGTTCACAGAGGAACTGAAATATGGAGGAAAAAGGAACAAAGAGGACATTCATGTGCTGAAAGGCGATGTCCCAGGACCATGCTTGCTGAGCAACAGCACCGCCCAAACAATGGGTCTCATAACTATGACATATGACAAAAAGGGAAATGAAAGAAATACTGAGAGCAAGCGGAGAGAAGACGCAGGGACCAGAGAAAGAGGAAGAGAACGAAAAAGAATCACTAAGGGAACAAACACAACAAAGAGCGGCCGTAGAAAGAGAGGAGCTAGAAGCAGACAAAGAGAGGCTGGCAAGCGGAGAGCAGAAGGAGAACAACTGAAAAAGAGAAGGAAAGCTGGTCGCAGAGAACAGCGACCAAAAGGGGAATGCAAGGGGACAAAGAGACTAAGTAATAAAACGTAGGAGTCAGAGACGGTGGGAGAAGGGTCGACCAGACCTATGGACTCACTCACTCTCTCTCTCTCTCTCTCTCTCTCTCTCTCTCTCTCTCTCTCTCTCTCTCTCTCTCTCTCTCTCTCTCTCTCTCTCTCTCTCTCTCTCTCGCTCTCACCACAACAATAAGCAAATGCTGTCAAGGGTTGAAGGGGCGGAAATGATCAGAAGAACAGTATCATTAAGTTTTGTTTGCAACAAAGGGGGAGATGTCGTGACCTGACAAGTAGGGACTGAGGACACTAGGACCCTGTGGGTCATGAGGGAGGTGACGAGGTCACCAGACACCACATCCGGAAGGGGACAGATCGACCAGGACGGGCAGAGGGGACGGACGTGCATGTAATCCGCAGCAGAGATAAGCAAATAAAGAATACTTGAGAAACTGACCTGTGTGCGAAGCATTGTGTTTGTTCGGCGCCCACCAGCGAGACACGACAGGAATCACCAAAAGATTTTGATTGACAGACCTCAAGCAGCGTACTGGCACATAGCGTTTAAAGCCATTCAACAGATATCTCGGGCCTTGTGACTGAAAGGTGATAACAAGGACCTTAAATAGGACACGCTTGTGGATGGGCAGCCAGTGTAAAATCTTAAGCGCCACCGAGTCAGATGACCTTCTCGGCCAGCGAAGTACCAGGCGAGCAGCAGCATGCTGGACCATCTGCAGCCGATGCAGCACTGCTTTATTGGTGCCTGCATAAAGACTATTGCAGTAGTCCAATCTAGATGTTATAAGTGCTACAGCACTTTTCAAAAAGGAAGTAAAAGCGATTTGCATGGATAAATTCACATGAACACTATCTAAGGAAACTACGAGTTCACTAGTACCTCTACCGATATCTCCTCTATATACTCGATATACCTGTTATTGTTTTGATTTACTGTTTACATTGTGCTATGTATACGCAATTTACCTGTTGTTATTTTGTTGCATAACTATCCATTAACTACGTGTTTACTAGTACCTCTACCGATATTTCTTTTATTTACTTGATTTATCTGGTATTGCTCTTTTTTATTGTTTACATTGTGCTATGTATACGCCATTTACCTGTTGCTATTTTGTTGCATAACTATCCCTCACTGATTGTAAAGCGCTCTGATATCCGCAAGGGTCTTGTTCGCGCTCTATAAAACTTTCAAAATAAAATAAATTTTAAAAAAAGTAACTGATCAGCATAATAATACAAGAAAATAGGTTTTGGATGCGTCTTTGAGCTTTGCAGTTCTGGATTTTCATGTATGCATTTTAATGAATTATACTGAAACTGTCTACTACTTTCATCCCAAAACACACAATTCATATAATACAGATTCATCGTATTTTACATATTTGTGGTATTCTAAATCATATGTCTACCCATCACAGTCAAATCCAATTTGAAGGGGATTAAGACAAAATTCAGCATCCTTTGGGTCGCCACACTAGCTCCAGAAACCCCTCAAACCTGGGAACTTGAAGGAAACGTGGCAGAGCCCGGATTAATTCAGAACCCTCTCAGAGGACGGAGGCATATGAGCCCTCCCCGGTAGACAGCAGCACGTTGCAATAGATGGCCGCAGGAGAGAGGAGAATGTCCCTTCCGCCTTCTGCCGCGGGCCTGGTGATTCGATCATTAGTAACCTTGGGCACTTCTCGCGCACAAACCCCAGCTGCAGCCATTGCCGCCCACGTGTAACCATATGTCATGGCGCTGGTTCTGAAAGGCAACAAAGGGAACTGTCGAATGGAAAATATTTTACTCCGCATTGCTGAAAGAACACGCTGTGTCAAGTGCAGCAGCCCAGCCTTTGTGAATGTGTCTTAATTAAGCCATTTATTACAAAGCCGTGTAGTGAGTCACGCATCACCTTCCTGGAAGGCAATTCTTTAAAAACATTATTATAAAAGATAAACAAATATTTAATGTGAAGGGAAATCACTTGCAGAATGTAAATACTTTTAGCAAACGCGTTCCTGTGTTTTAAATGATTTTTCTTGTCTGTACACTTTGCAAGCGTCTGCACGCTTAACGTAAATTTCAGAATTATTATGAAATACGTCCATGTAATTTACATAATGAATAACATTGCTTTGCTACTAAAGTGAGGAATTCGGAAGGCAACAGTTCACTACTTAAGCAGATGCTATTCTTTACACAATTATAGTGGTCTATTTAAAATATCTAGGCCTCAATTGGGGTGATTAATACTCAGGGACATATTTTCAAAGAGTTTTCATAAATCAGCACAGCAAGCAGGATCAAACTAGCCTATCAGGCAAACAGGCAATGCCAGACGGGCTCGTCTGACAAGATAGCGTCTGGGTCTTTTTTTGGCGGTTCGTGGGCCGGCTTGTTAGTCTGCTGGGCTGTTTTTTACTGTTAATTTCCATGATAATAAAACATGCATAGTCTGCAGCAAACTGAAACCCATGCATACCTTGCAAAAACACAAAGCGTGTCAAAACTGCCTCAATGTGCAAACAAAAAACACTTTTTAGCTATCGTATTCTCTAATGGGGGACATTTTTGTTTTGGTGCCCAGACCTATTTTCTGTCCCTGTGCAACCCTGACAATAAGTGGGGTTGCTGCGCTGCATTGTGTGAACAGGAGAAAGCAGAACTGTGGCATATCTTCACAGAAATGGCTCCGTTCAGCTATCTCCAAGCGATGGCAAACTTGTAGTTACCCAGCGCCAATGTAGGCACCCATGTGGCAAAGAGCGAGGGTGTCTGTGTTAAGGTCAGGGTAGTTTTGTGCAGGTAGGAGAATCTTCCAACACAAAAAGTATGCTTTGAGGCTATTTCCTCTTTAGAAGGCAGCAAAGAGGAGATAACAAGGAGGTGTACGAAAACTACCTTTAAGTCCATATAGCTTCATTTATGAGGCCCTACCGGCACTTTTGCACCGCTGAAACTTCACTTTTTTGACGTTCCGGTGGTACAATGTGCCACCGCATATTTATAGGGCCTTATAAATATGTGCCCCTTACACGCAGAAATCTGCGTGAAAGGGGCGTTCCATGGGTGTTGCTGTGTGTGTTCATACACAACGGCCATGGAACATGACACATTCCCAGATTTACGAGAAATCATAAACCTGGGATTGCATCAGAACCGAACGCCGCCCCAGGGGTGGCATTAGAGAGGCACAGCAAAGAGAAATTAAAACATTTCTCCTCTTGCTTTCATTTTTCTATGTGAGCTGCATTGTGCGGCACACATAGAGCAAGCATTTACAATGCAATAGGTCTCGCAGTTACGCGAGTTTGAGCTATTGGCATTGTAAATGGCTATGCCTTTTATTTTGGTTTTACTTTTAAAAATATAAGTTAAAGGCATAGACATTTACAATGCCAATAGCTGAACTTGCGTAACTGCGAGACAATAGCAAATGTATGCGCACACACAAATAATGCAGACAACGCACATAAATAGAAACTCATGTCTAGTGAATACGCACACAACATGCATACCGTGCATACGCTAAAAACACACACATATGCAAATTATACAAGCACACAGCCCACCAACAAAGCATATATACAGCACACACACACTAAAGCTATATACAAGTTTACTGCCTACATATTAACTCTTACGTTTAAGCACAAGTACACACGTACTACCACTCAGAAACTCGCACAAACACGCAAAGAACTTCTGTTCAGAGAATATCCTTCGTATAACTGTTGCCACAATTACGGTTTAAAAGTAAAAAAAATAACAGTAGGAGATGTTCACAAATTCCACTTGTAACGCACGGTGTGGATTACAGGCTGAAAACTTAATCTCTTCTACTTTGAAAACCACGTGTGTTCTCTGTACTTCGCACATATTCTACAAACACCCACCCAGATCACCAATAAACAGCGCTCTCGTCAGTAAACACACACCTTCAACTTTGCTAAGCTGGAAGGTCAGGCAACAGTCATTGAAAAGTCGCACTCGCTTCAACTTTTGACTGAAGAAAAACAAACTCAGACTGGATCAGGAAACTTAGTTTTTTTGATCTACAAGTAAAGACCACGTGACTTCTATGCTTTTCACCACTAGTCATCTACACAAACTTGTCAAGATGCAGGTAAACACTGGCGGCAACGCAGCCTTTGGAGGAATGTACATCACACCAAGAAAGGACCAACCTAAACCGATAAAATATAAAGCGCTCACAAATCACTCCCTCCCTATCTCTTCAGACGTTGGTAAAACTATGTCCTTTATATTACACTACAATTAAGCATTCTGCCCGAATGCAAAGAGATGCAGTGCTCATTATAGAAATGCATATCTTAAGAAAGAGGCCCCTGTTGACACACTGCTATTGCAGTAAGTACTACGAAAACAAGCGCTCACCAGACATCCGCTGTTTATTTTTGCATCGTGTTTTCACTTCAACGTGAAAGCGAAATGCAAAAATAAACGTGCAGCGCCCTGTCTGCTTTTTTGTCTGGCCCTATCAGAGAGCCGGACTGGTGTGTGCAAGGCAGCGTGATGAAGCTTCTGATAAGAAACTTCATCACGACAGCCGTAATGCAGGCGAGTCAGTCCAGGTTGGTCGACTATAAAAGCGAAAAGGAGGCACCCCAGAATCCTTATTTCCAATGGCAGCGCACCGTTTAACATAAATGGTGACGAGAGCCAATGGAAATAAGGGGCGGTGCTTCAAGCCCTTTTCAGAAAAGTACTTATCTGCTATAAATCTCACCGAGCAAACTGCGCATTTGCGCAGCCACGTTAGGCGAGACCTAAAAGGGAAAGCAGCTGAATGGATTGATTTTGTGCAGGAAGTGTCCCTTCCTGCACAAAATCAATCATCCCCTTAATGTAGAAACCCTTGCACCTTGGTGCAAAGGTGCCTGCGTTGGCGCACTGTAGCCCATTGTGCGCCGGCGCAGGGCAAAAGGACAGGAATGCGCCGTATCATATAGATACAGCGCATTCCTGCCCTTTCCTTTTGCTGTACGGCAGCGCAGCAGGGAGGCATGCAGCGGCGGCCCGTGAAGGGAGTTGCGGTGGGACAAAAAGGCGGGGCTGGGGAGGGGCAGGGTGGGGGGTGCTAAAAACCAGAATATGGATAATTGGAGGTAAGTAAACAATTTAATTAATAAAACGAATTTCGTAGCGCAGGCTGCATCGCATTTTGCCATCAAGGTTCATCCAGCTGAAAAGCTTGACCGGCAGTTGGCTGAAACGCAAGCCGGGGAATCCTAACCGAAGCTGGTCGGGTCAAGAGCAGCGAGGGACCCCTGAAGAAAAAGTTCTGTAAAGGATTCTAATTCTGAACATAGGAAAGGTGACCAGGACCAACAGCGAGATACAAGCTGCCAACTTCCCTTGTGAGCCGGCCTCGATCCCTAGCCGTCCCACTGGAAAGCTTCGGAAATCGAAATTCCACAAGTTTGACCGGGAGCTTGTCATGAGGCAAGCTGGCGAATCCTCACCGAATCCGGACTGATTTAAAAGCTTCATGGAACCCAAGGCAAAAAAGCTTAAAACTTTGACTGAGACCTACCGTGAGGAGTAACCGAGCAGGTCTCCATTGAGGTCAGCCTCAAACTTTGACTTTGTCCTGTTCTAGCGCGACCAGATGTCCCAATAGGCGCAATAGATTTCTAGGTGCTATATAGTGCTAAATATTTCAAAATTTATATCTTGGATTTCCTACATTGGATTCTTTTCGTGTTGGTGTCATTTTAAAGATAAAACTCTTTCCTATCTTTATACATTGGTGTTGAATTTCTATTTTGTGTTGTGTCTTAATTAGTTACTGAATTGGTGTTTTTAAATGCTTTACATACCTGTCTTTGAAGTTAAACCTGCCTTCCCGCAGCCAAGAGATGAGCATGGAATAATGTTCTAAGACCTATTCTGATCCCTATATTGGTGTCGATTCCGATCCGGTAAAATGCGCTCCGAATCGTCGTACGGGGCGTTTTTTCCCCGTACAAATCGTATCCGTAGACTTCCCGTACTTACGATGAAGTACGATCCGTACTAGGTGCCGAACTCCGTACGAGTCGTACAGGACTCCGTACGACTCAAATCTCCGTACGAATCTCACTCGGAACCCGCTGTACGCGACATCGCGGCTAGTTTTTACGACCCAGCAAGTACGATTCGTATCGGGTATGCACCGTACGACCCTTTTCCTACGGGAGCTGAAAACAGTCGTAAACGCACAGTTTGCGCCGAAACAGGTACGGAACGCCCCCCCCGGGTACGGCACGTACCCCCCATGATCGCAGGGGTACGGCGCGTACCCCTGCGATCATGCGGGGTACGTGCCGTACACCCAGCGTACATGGGGTACGCATCGTACCCCATGTACGGTGGGTGTACGGCACATACCCCATGTACGCTGGGTGTACGGCACGTACCCCACATGATCGCAGGGGTACGCGCCGTACCCCTGCGATCATGGGGGGTACGTGCCGTACAGAGTGTAGGTGATCGTGCGCTTTTCCGTACGAATCGACGTGTACCGTACGAATCGCGTCCAGGTCGGCCGATCGGGATCGGAATCGTCCGGTCGTACGGCGTCCGTACGAGTCGTACGGAAACGGCTCCGGATACGATTCGTACGGACGGGGATTTTACCGGATCGGAATCGACCCCATTGTGTTAGTTGCCTTATTGCCAGTGGTTTATGCATATACACCGCTACTAATAACCCACTTTCCAACACAGGGGAAAAGAGTGTGGCAGGGAGGGTGGCTATAACAAATGCATTTAATGTAAAAGAGCTAGTGATAGAAAGGTAGCCAGAGACAAAGTATGAATAAATATATAAGAGTTCTAATGAAACAGCAAAAGTATGCTGGAAAAATTATCATGGGTAAAGGTGAGTAACAGGGAAGAATGGAGAATAACAAATAGATAATAGCTGAAACAATTGTCAATCACACAAAATGTGATGGGAAGAATGCTTGAAATAAGTCTAAACATGGTAAACATCCTTTACAATGAATGCATTAAAATGCATGCCACTACCCCGCATTTTTTCTCAGCAAAATCTTTTACAATGCAAGGCTTTACACCCCAAAACCATTACAACGCATTCCCCAAAGCAATGCCCAGGTGGAGTTAGAATAATAAATTGGGTTGTAATGGGGAATGTGTTGTAAAGCCCTGCATTGTAAAAGATTTTGTGGAGTAAAAAATGTGGGGTAATGGCACGCGTTGTAAACGAGTGCGGAGTAAAGTGCCCCATTCCTAAACATTGGCAATCACTCTGGGTAGCATGCCAACCCATCATTCCTTTACCCACAATACCACCTGAGTTTAAACCCAGCCATATGCAAATCAGTCTTGACCTTGCTTAAAAAAGGAATAGTTTAGTCCAAACTGCCAGGCCACGTCCTCCATGAACTGGAACACAAGCAACCCAAGACCGGATTCATCCTGATTGGAGCTCATCAGTTTTGTGTTACCTTGCCACTTAGCACAGTACATCGAAAACACAAAAGGTAATATGAGGAATGTGGGCAATAAGTTTAACCATCAGTATTTGCTCAGGGTAGCATTCCAACCCATCATGATTTTGCCCACCATGCCACCTCAGTTTGTACCAAACCATATGGTAATCAGTCTTGAATCTGCTCCAATAAGAACAGACCAGCTCAAATGGCCAGACTAGGTCCTCCTTGAACCGAAACACAAGCAACCCAAGACCAGTTTCACCCTGTTCGGGGTTCATCAGGCAGCTGTAGCTGGGCTGTATTGGCACAGTGAGCACAGGACTCATGTCTGGGCATACCCCATATTACAGGCATTTCCCCATCACCTAATGTTCCCTTTACTTTACCATAGTAAGACCTCTACCTCAACTGTGGAGTCTCCCTATGATGAAGTATAGGGAAAAATAAAAAAAGTTTATTTATTTAAAAAAAGTAATAATATTGTTATGTTAAATGTAAATTAGATTCATATATTTATTATAGATATTAAACAAAATAAAAATACTTGCTACAGCAAAGAACTTAATTTTGAATTAAATATTTGATTCATTTAAATATATTAAACTCAATACTAAATATTTTTCTAAAGATTAAATTATTAAAAATGAATTCCCACCTAAGGTAAGAAAATGTTTTTATTATATAATAGTAATTATTAACGGTGATGTATAGAATTAATTATAGGTAATTTGATTATATTTCAATAAAAATTATGTAACATCAATTTATAAATTCAAAAACGTTTCTTAGAATGTTTGATTATAAAATAATAAATAGTTTATTTTTAGATATTTAAAAAAATTTAACTATATTTTTTGCAATTTCATAATATTTCATTTAAAATAACACTATTTCCTATTGGGTTTTATTTTAAGTACCTAGTTCCATTATTTTCTATGGGAGGGTGATGGAGTACCAGTGGTTGGCCATGTGGGCAGTTGGACTTACTCCAGCTCTGAGCCAGAGAAATTCACTCCTTTTATGGGTCACTTTTTGGCTTTAGAAACTTTAGAAGACTAATTTGTGAATAGCAATTGGCTTTCACTTTTATGGGTGGGTGCATATTACTCTCTAAACCCTTTCCTGACCCTCCCTAAAGCCCTCCTTACTACTTCCATTTATTAGTAAGTACGCCTGTTTTCAAGTCAATTTCTCAGTCCCTTCCACATTTACCACATAGGGGCCAATTACGATGCCGTTCGGAAAGGCTTCGAATGGGATTCGGTATAGTAGAATCCGATTTGGAACCTTTGTTTCTGAACGAATCGTACACATTTCCCAATGACCGATTACGATGCCCGGAAACCGTTCGGGCAGTCCAAATCAGTTCTGAAAGGCATTCACACAGCCTGAGTCTTTCGAGCTGATTTGCACAGCTCTATGGACACGGTTTCCAAGCGAGCGATTACCATAAATGATTTGTTCAGCCGTTCCGATTTGGTCTGCCCAACACGAAACAGCTGTTGGAATATGTCTTTGGGGGCCCATTGCAGGCTCCCCCTGACCTGAAGGTGTCCGATTGCGGCCCGTGTAGGTACCCAAGGGACCCCTCTTCCCAACCACGCACAATGTGGCAGGCACCATGGGGTGCCCGCTACAGGGTGCAAGGTTTTACCCAACCACCCCATTTTTGAAAGGGAACCTGTGTTCTCATTCGGAACACAGGCTCCTATTGAGCTCAATGCGAGTCCGACCGAACGATATTGGGAAGCATCGTAATCAGTCCTATGGACTCGCAGGACCTGATTCGTTCGGAAACGATTCCGAAGCCAATTCATTCAGAACAGTTTCTACATCCTAATGGGCCATCAGATTAGTAATAAAGTTACATGTGTGAGTATCTCCCCATAGAAAAGATAAGAAAGGTAGAGTTCGGGATTCACACGCATAGGTGTGTGAATATCATTTTGCAGTACTTTAGTAGTGATACTGTAATACTAATAAATGTACTACGAATACAGTTTATAACCAAAATTTAATAAGTCCACAGGACTGGGTGTATAAAAAAATATATCAACAAGGTGAAAGGTTATCATAAGATATTTTTTACAGTTTCCCATGTTACATTTCCCATGAATGGGCCCAATTGTGAATAAAAATCAATTGTTACAATTTAGCCTAGAAAAAGGATGTACAATTTCTTAAAATAATTTGCTTTTTATCAAACATTTAATGTAACAGTGACATAGAGTTGTGGGAATTATATAAGACTTGTAATGTTTTAAATGTGTACTTTGTGCTGCATGAAAGCAAACTTAATTTAAACCTTGTTGGGCTGCCTGCTGCTCCTCCAGTGACTGCATTTAAAATCCAAATTTGTGATGAACTGCTGGAGTGATATAGAAAAGAGGACAATTGTGAGAAATTAGGTTTTTAATTGACTTCGGTGAGAGTCATGGTCAAGCAGCAAACCACAATCCTGGTCAGGGTGAGGCACAAGTCAACCCTAAATTAGCCTGTGCTCAACCCTCTGGTAGCTTGGCACAGAGCAGTCAGGTTTAACTTAAAGGCAATATGTAAAGTTTTTGCCAACATTTCAACTAGTAATAAAGTGAAGACACCACGCACAAAGATTCCCACATCAAATTAGAAAAATAACACTTATTTTAAAAACTAAAACATTATGAAAGTGACAAAAATCCAAATAGTTGAACCCGAGGTAATAAATGTACTACATTAATCACAAGCATTACCCAAAAGTTACTACACATTACATTTTATTATTCAATCTGCTAAAATAAAACAATAATTAAGACTTAAGTTGTAACCTGTTGACTAACCTTAGCCTTTGTCATTTCCTCAATTGAATATTCCATGCCAGTGACATCAACTAGGCCAGGGAGCTACAACATTTTATGTAATTAGAGGTACATCTCATCAGTGATTCTCATTGTGACATAATAAAGACTATACAACTTGGGTATGTAATCAAACACCCTCACGCCTAGCCACATTCACTTGAAATCTAATGTCCATAGAGCCAAATACTATGGTTTGAACTACATTCTATGACTAAGGGCACTATGAATGGCTGCCATGTGTGTCAGTGAGAGCCTGGTCTTTGGGGATGTATGATACAGGCTATTTATGTATACGAGTGGCTGAGAGCCTCTGAAATATGAACTGTAGTGTAATTAAAAACTCTCTATTCCATTTGTCCTCTGTTAAAAAGCATTCAGAAGCAATTTTTTGCTAACAACTCCAATTTTGAGTTGACTAGGAATTTGTTTTTAAGAGTTTAATACCCCAGTGCTTCAGTTGTTTACCTCTGTGACTCAACCCCAGCCAGGGTCACAAATCTGACTGACCACTGGTCATTCTCAGTCCCTGCTATCTGCAGCCTGATGATCATGATACCACACGAACACAGCCTTCCCTTAACTTTGAAATGAAAGCATGCCCTTGTTCTCATTAGAAACATATCTCAAGGCTGAAAGCTACTCTGAAGGTGTCTGGGAGGTACAAGTAGTTCCCAAGCAACTGGTTGGAGACACTTAATTTAGACTGATATAAATGTGGGATAATACATATAGCAAACATCATTTGGTACGTAAACAAATATTTCTATTTACAATAGTAAACAATATAAAATGTCTTCAATTTTTACATGATGTGAAATTTCTAAATTTTACTTGAAATTCATATATATATATATATATATATATATATATTGTTCATGAAAATCATATATATATATATATTCACTGAAAAAACCATAGGTTATAGACCATATATAGTTAGGAATTAGCATTTAAAAAACCTTATTTTACTCACACAAAACCATTGAAATTCCATATATAGTTAGTTGCACTAACTATATATCGCGCACCCGCAATCCACTGCCATCATGTCACATATTACATCATTCATGACATGGTCAGTGACATCACTGATGACATCACTGATGACATCTCAAATGACATCACTGATGACATCACTGATGACAACATCCAGTGACTGTATGTTTCTGTAAAGTTAAAATATGTCTTACATATTGAAGAATGAGTGGATGTATAAGTGTCTGGATGAAGGATTTAGTAGGTGCGTGACTGACTGTATGAGTGAGTGATTAAATGTGTCTCACTGAATGCATGGGTTAGTGACTAAACTGTCTTAATTTGTGCATCATTATGTCTGTTGTGATGTAAACTGCTGCATGTGTTGATCATTAGCTATACGAGAGGCTATATGTGTTATTAATTGGTTGCCCAAGTATTTCTATGGGAGATTGAGTTTGTGTGGGGGTGGCTGGAAGGTGTGTGACTCTATGCATAGATGTGTGAGCAGTTCATTCACTAGGTGTATGAGTTCAAGACTGCATGTGGAAACAGCTACATGGGCAGTTGACTGTGTGCATGAGTGTATTGATGAGTGAATGGATATCTCAATGCTACATGTCATAGTAAGTACATATGTTAAACACAGTACATGTGAGAGTTGGCATATATAAATAACTGTGCATGAGAGCCACTGAATGAGTGAGTGGTTGTATCGATCATTGTGAACTTGTATCAGGGATTGTATAAGAGAGTAAATATGTGTTAGTATATGTTTCAATAAGTAAGGTGTGTTTAACTGTATAGTTGAAGAAATGGAGGTGAGATTGTTTCTTTGCATGACTGACTGGGTGTGTGAGTAACTCCATGGATGAGTGGCAGTGTGTGAGTGTCTGTATACACTGAGTGTATCTAAGGTTATATTAGAGTCTGAAGAGGTTTATCGTATTAGCACAAGAATGATGTCAATGAGATGTCATCAGTGATGTCATCAGTGATGTCATTTGAGATGTCATCAGTGATGTCATCAGTGATGTCACTGACCATGTCATGAATGATGTAATATGTGACATGATCAGCAGTGGATTGCGGGTGCGCGATATATAGTTAGTGCAACTAACTATATATGGAATTTCAATGGTTTTGTGTGAGTAAAATAAGGTTTTTTAAATGCTAATTCCTAACTATATATGGTCTATAACCTATGGTTTTTTCAGTGAATTTCAATGGTTTTTTAATAGCAAATATCATAAGCTGTCGAATGTCAAGTACGTGGTAAGTAAAAACATTTTCGTGTTTATGCACACTGATCTGCTTTGAATGCTGCCCCCCACCCCTCATTTCTATTAGGAGTACTCTCTCTTTGCAGATAGTGAAGGGTAGTTAACGCAGGCCTTTGCCCCCGTTGCCCCCGTTGTAATCCGTCGTGCCTGCTTCTCTCTCCATTTGATTGATTGTTCTCTTTGGTTCATTCTCTATTTACAAACAAGCACAGAGTCGCAATACTCTGTTTAGTCTTTGCAGATAGCGAAAAATCGTGTAAAAAAACAAAAGGAATCGAGCAAAATCAGTAGGCCACTAATGGGATCTCTTTTTGACCTCCCTAAAATAGAAACATTAGGAACAACCTGTTGATAATACCAATGTGTATGTACATAAGCGGCGTTCATTTGTGTTCACAGTACCCCTTGTTGATTGTTTGAATCGAGCATTGAATTGTTCGAAGTTGATTCTCTTAAGAATCTTCTCTGCCTGCAAACGAGGAAGAATAGGAATATTCTCTCTCCCTTTGCAGATAGTGAAGGGTAGGTAACGCAAACCTTTAACACGTCGTGCCTATTTCGTTCCTCATTGATTGATTGTTTCCCCAAACATTGACTGTTTGGGAATTGGTTCTTTTTGGAGGTATTCCCTGTTTGCAAATATACGTAGGAAAATCTTTGCAAATAGTGAAAGGGTACGTAATGCGGACCTTTCTCCCCCGTTGTAATCTGTCATGCCTATCTACTCCCCACTGATTGATGCACCTGTTTCACCCGGACCATTTACTAGAGATACGTCATCTGGCCCGACCAGAGAGCACCCCTAGTGAAAAGGACATATGCAATAATAACGAAGTGATCACTGTATCCTGTTAACAGAAACTTTAGCATGAAACAACCTGGAAAGAAAAGAATAGGAAAACGAAAATCAGTAGGCCACTGATGAACATGAACTTTTATTAAACAACGAACAAAGAAACGATAACATAACGTAATGATAAAACCTATTAATGTCCTAGAAACAAGAAAACGTTAAAATATGCCAGTGGTGAGAGACCAGAAAAACAGTAAGAGAAACCAAATCACCCCTCGCTGTCCCACCGCCTGCCACGCCAAAAAAATCGATAGACTAGGGAAAATGCAAGTCAGTAGAACATCCGCCCCCACTCTGGAAACTTCCAACGTGGGGCAGGGTTGCGGCTACGCCCAGCCGGGAGCAGCCCATATAAGGCGGGTCCTGCTGCCACGCCTCGGCCAGGAGATCCTAACGTAGGGTGTAGCCGGAGGAGAGGCCGAGGCCAGCGGGACCCGGCCAGGGGATTGCCTTTACAACGCTGAACAGTTGCAGGGGGGGGGGAATGTCTCCTCGACCCTCCCCTCTCTCTCCCAGTCCGGCCGCGGTGGCCCTTGAGAGTTGCAGGTAGTCCCGCCACATGCTCTTCCGGTCCGGCCACCAACGGTCGGGGGGCCGAGGCCGACGGGATCCGGCTGCAGCCGATAAACCAAGAAACCCGTTCATGGGGCCAGAGCCAGGGGCGTCCGGCCGACATCTACCGGAAGCCCGGCCCGAAGACGGACGGGACACTTCTTCTTTCTTGAATAATGGCTGCGACAACACTGGGGGGGGATGTCTTGCACATGCCTCCGACCCCCCCCCCTCGTCCTCATCGCCTGGTCCGGCCATAACAAATCTCAAGCGAGACGCCGTGGGGTGCACTGGGAGGGAGAGACGGTGCGAACAGGCCTCTCCCGCCTCCCCAGGTAGAGGCTTCCCAGCTGCACCCTCAGCGCTCCAGGCGCCCGGAAAAGGGTTCTTCCACTGTGGCCATGCTGCAACGTCTCACCCGGCAGGGTGGAGCCCGTCCGCTCATTTGACCCCGCGATCGCCAGTAGCTACCGAACTCTCAAAATGGCGGTCGACCTGGCAAGAGCGGGCCCAGCATAAAGAAATGGCCCGGTCACTGGTTGACTCCACCACCGTAGTCCTCCACGACCTTGAAGATTCTAGAGGAGCCGCGGGAGTCTCCGACCCCCGATGGGGAATGACTGCCATGATCGCCCGTGGAGTGACGAAACTGTATCCGTGGGACGTCGGCGCTCCCATGCTGGCGCCAGCCTCACTTTGAATTACTAGAATCCTGCAGACCTCAGTTCCGGTGAAAGCACAGTGTGACCCGGTAGGAAAAATTGTTGCACCCCCTCCCCTTTTTGACTGATACCACCGATCCTTTCCTTTGCCCTTTTAACGGAACTTTGGACTGCCTCCCCCTCTTTTACATTTTCTAGAGAAAACAAAACATTAACCACTACATTAGCATAGCAGTTGACACCAGAACTGTTTTCAAATTGAAAACCAACAACATCTTCAACAGAATCCTTTTTGTTTCTGCTGTGACCCTGGTACAGCAAAGGCATTGTCCCCAGCAGTAATTCTGCAATGCCGGTAAGAATAGCTGTGGTGCCTACTGGACTCACTCACCCCCGCGGCGCCCCACGCCGTTATTTGCTGGGCGGCAACTTACTAGACATCACTTTCGTGCCATCTAGATTTCAGCGCGTTCTGCTGCCTTGGAACTATTCGCACAACAGACTGCTACTGACGACCCACCCCCAGGCAACATCTTCTGAATTTTCATAATTTGAAAGAACTAGTAACATGTCCTCATCAGGAATTCAAAAGAAATTGCCACGGTCTCTTCGTTGTTTAAATGTTTTTACTGTTTTTGTTTTGTTGTATATATTTATATGTTATTAAAGTTTTATATTCCTACTACTTTGTTGGAGTGCTATATATTTTTAATGTGACACATAATTGTAAAAACTTTGATGTACAAAGAGTCATTCCTGGAATCTTCCGCTTCAGGCTCGGTCCCCTCCCCAATCACAATACAGGATGGTTTTCAGATAGTAGGAACACGTGTGGTGTGACGGATCTCATCGGGTGTGGGCCTTGATCTACTATAACTCCTTTGAAGAGGGGTGATTCTTTACAGCTGGGGCCATAAACTACATCTGCAGGGCTAGGTGATAGCCTGGACAATCGGACACAGAGGAAGAGGAGTGTCAGAGGGTGCGGTAGTGAATAGGGCAAAAGGGAGGTGTCGGGCGGGCACAGAGTGTGATTTTCAGGGAAGAGCAGCGCAGATGGGGGGAGGTTTATTGCCGATGCATAAGACAGAGAGCGGGGGTGACCAGTGCCTGGGGAAGATGCTTGCGAGGGTGGGGAGCCATGCTACGAATCGACAGCGTGCAGAGAGTGGGTCTGGTCAAGGCATCTAAAATGGCTGCCGTGCACGACAAAAGTGTGGCATTTCAAAAAAGGCAAGATGGCGCAGACAATGTTTTTCAACACTTCCTCATTTCCTTCGAATCGAACGTTAACAGACGTTGGTGCATATTACCAAAGTTAAGCGATATTTATCGCTAACGATGCTTACCAACGAATTTTTTACCGCTAAGCATCGTCAGAAATTATCGAAGATAAACCTTGCTATTATCAAGGTTTATCGCAAATGCGATAATAAACGGCCGCAATGCATGAATATCGCTAAAAAGTCAGCGATATTCATGCATTACCGAGCTAATGCTCTTAGCCATGTTATCCACCTCCCATTGGATAACATGGCTAAGAACTGCTCAGGGCAGGTGTTACTTTTTGGAGATATTCGCGCTTAGCGCGAATGTCTCCAAAAGTTGGTAATAGGAGATAGATATCTTGCATGTTGTAATGCAAATTATTGTGGTATATGGAACTCATACCATAATCTCTCAGGAAAGCAGAAACTGATCCTTTTGGGACCGCCTAAAAAGGCCTAGGGGGTGAGGGGTACTCTACTTTGCCCCCTTTTCACGTTCCGAACTATTTTATTTTACTCTCTTCTGTAATTACACAAAATAGCAGCGATAAGATGCATCGGAGACACACAGTGAGAGAAAGGAGGCCGGAGATGAAGAAGAGATGTCAAATACACATTGGAGATAATATAGTGGCAGAAGGGAAGTAAATATGAGTAAACTTACCATGTAACATAAAAATGTTGCACTCTATACTATAAGTCTCATTTTATACTACAATCACTTCGCTACAACCTCATAAATTAAAAATAAAAATGAATAATGTCTCAAACAATTTTTGATTTCTAAATATAAATTTATTCTTCAGAATTCTCTAAATTTGAAAGAACTAGTAACATGTCCTCATCAGCAATTTCCTCATGAAAAGTCTGCAATGATGATTCTTGTAACTCTATGGTCTCCAAACATTCGATAAATTCGCCATCAACAGATTGATCAAAAAAATCATTCAAGTCATCTCCTCCTTGTGACAATATTTCATTATTGGTGCTGTCAATTTCAATCAATGTAGTGGAATCATTCAAGTCATCTCCTCGTGACAATATTTCATTATTGGTGCTCTCAATTTCAATCAATGTAGTGGAATCATTCAAGTCATCTCCTCCTTGTGACAATATTTCATTATTGGTCCTGTGCATTTCAATCAATCTAATGGAATCATACAAGTCATCTCCTCCTTGTGACAATATTTCATTATTGGTGCTCTCAATTTCAATCAATGTAGTGGAATCATTCAAGTCATCTCCTCCTTGTGACAATATTTCATTATTGGTGCTGTCCATTTCAATCAATCTAATGGAATCATACAAGTCATCTCCTCCTTGTGACAATATTTCATTATTGGTGCTCTCAATTTCAATCAATGTAGTGGACAATTCAAAAGAAATTGCCACGGTCTCTTCATTGTGAGCCATTTTATTTTGAAATTGCTTGCTGTAAATTGCAGAAAAAAATAATCACTTTCATTTATCGTTTTTAGTAATACATAATATAAAACTAACTTTATCAAGTATTTAGTATAACAGAAGGACTGCAAATAAATAACAGAAAACATTTTTCAAATTATCTTGAAGTGTACAACATAGTTCCCCTTACAAAGAAATTGCCACGGTCTCTTCATTGTGAGCCATTTATTTTGAAATTGCTTGCTGTAAATTGCAGAAAAAAATAATCACTTTCATTTATCGTTTTTAGTAATACATAATATAAAACTAACTTTATCAAGTATTTAGTATGTGGAAAAGTAAATTTTGCCATGTCATATGTGCCTACGTGTTCCCCATCTTATGTTATATGTGCATGATCGATATGCATGTATCCCCTTCTGATCGATTAAAGACGCAATTACAGTTGTGTCCATCTCTAGTATGCCAGTTTCCAGTTTTCGTGAATATAACGAATATCAGGCCTATGTGAAGCTACGTTGCCACGTTTTACAGTGTGCACGTTAATTCATTGAATTGTCCCCGTTTCTAGGCCTCAAAAGGGCCCGGACTCAGATTCAGCTCCTGTTTCCTGAACTCTCCGAGGAGCGATACAGCCCCCACCTGTATCCCTGACCCTTCACTTACTTTCATGCCTCGCAGTGCCCGGCTAGGCCTGGCTCTGCCTCCCAGTCTGCCAAGAGTATGTTATGATTCGGGTTATCAGTCCAACCCTCCTTCTCTGCATTCCTAAGCTACTGAATCGCATCAATAGTTTCCGTCATGGTCTAGCCTTTGTGTCTCCATGAAAGAGAAATACTGTATTAATGTTCATAGAATATTCCTCGCACATGCAATACATTTAGAATAATGCATGCACCAATCTTAGTGTCTGTTAGCCTTTACCCTGATAACTTTTGGATTCTATCAATATGTACTATAAACACCAGATACTAGATATGCCTAGGTACATGTCGCTCTGACCCTCCAGACTTTCGTCTCCTCTTCTAGTGCAGAAGTCATAGCCCCCAGTTCTCCCTGGTAACACGTCATTGCCAGTTTGCGCGCACCACTAGGTTAGAGGTCCCAGCTGCTCAGGTAGCCCCCTCCATGTTTCCGCCCCGTTTATGACATATTCTGTTACGTTTGCATCACATGTCTATGTATACGCCCTGTACACACCTCTTGTTACACCCACTTTATGCCTTATCTTTCGCGACTGCTACAAACTCCGCCTACTGCTACGCCTACTGTATTGAATGTAATGTATTTGTTTTTGGTATATATACTAATGTTTTGTTACTGAAAGCCAGCCTTATTCCTGCCCCCGGCAGCTGCCATCCTATTCCCATGCAGGCTGTCCTGTTCCTGTCCTTTTATGCCTGATTAAAGCCTGTATACTTCAGCTACCTCGAATCTTGACTCTTATTTATTGAGCTATCTGTCATTAGAGTATCCTGAAAAATAGAACTGGTAATTAATTATTTATTTACCACATAATGGCACCCGAATAGGGACTTGCCCTTTCCCCACGCGCCGGAGAAGCCACGCAGGCCCCCTGATCCTCTGCAGCCGTGACGGAACCATACCGGCCACGTGCAGATATTTCTGCTTCAAGTATCCCTCAGGCCCACGGAGGAGACGGAGGTTGCGATCCAGCGTCCAGACGAGGCGGTGGAGGAACGCGGCGAGTCCCGACCAGAGCCCAAGCCGAGAGTCCAAGGTCCGAGGTATCCGGAGGCCCACCTGTAACTGAAGTCCGAAGTTCGTCCGTCCGTCGTCGTAGCAGTCCAGTCCAGTCCGAGGCCTTCCGTTCTTGCTGCCCGGTGAGTACCATTGCTGGGGTAGTATCTAGACAGGGTCAATTAATTTGTCTCTGGTCCGTGGGTTTGGGTACACAGATCCAACACGAAGTGTCCACCTAGGTGGATGCGGGTCCTGACGTGTCTCTTTATGGGACCGGTAAGTTTCGTACTGTTTTAGCAGTGCATCTAGTCATTCTAGTAAGTTTCTGTTCTAGTAAGTCCTGTTCTCGAGAAATTCATGTATTCTGTTTTCAGTATTCCAGGTAATATTCTGTCCGAACTGTTATTATAAATGTTATTTTATGTGTTTTCAATGTCGTGGTATGAGTGATTCGTTTTTAAGTTATTATTGTGTTTATCGTGTATTGTATTTGTGTCCAGACTCCAGTCTAAGTCATGCCTCTGTTCTCGAAGTTACGTCAGTTAAAAACCAGAAAAGGTCTGCTCGAAGAAGCAGTTCCTGTCCCGCCTAGGGACAGTCCAGGTCATTTTATGTATCATAAGCATGGCATAAGTGCCATATTATATCTAGACTTATGGGTCGAGTATACTAAAGATCTAGAAGAGAAATATAGATGGCCTGTATCAGGTACATGGGATGCCGAGTGCATCATGCGAGTAGAAGAAGCATTATGGAAAAAGAAATCCAGACAGTCCCAGAAAGATGCCATCGAGTTATGGCGCAAAGAATCTCATAAAAGAACCGAAAAAGAAATCAGAAAGTCAGAATTAAGTAGAGAATCCTCAGAAAGAGCCCAAGAAAGGGAATTAATCGAAGTAGGTGAACGAGTTAAAGCCGAACAGTCAGACAGACAGAGAAATGCCCTTATTAAGGGTATGTATCCTCTTCTTGCCGAGGGCTTGCCAAAAGCAACCCCGGAAGCACCATGTAATTTTCCGCCGACATTGGTTCCGATTAAGCTACGTCACAAACCGACCGCAGCTGATATTTTTCTCTCGTCCTATTTGGACGACACAGTCCCAGAATATGCAAATCCTGTTCCGCCAGATCCTGTAAATAATGTAATTCCTGTTCCTCCAGCCACCGGGGCACCTGTTACAGCACCTGTTACGGTACCCCCGGTCCAGCCCGTAGTACAAGTTCCTGCTACATCGGTCACTCTGCCAGCACGAAGAGTATCAGTCGACGATTCTAGTATAGGGGCCGCGGGGGGAGGTCCTCCTGGTACCCCGCCGCCACACAAACGTGTAACGTTAGTCGAGTTACATGAACGTGCGTTACAGCGTACGCCCAAATATCAGTCTGTTGCAGATATCAGACGAGCTCTCACCGAATGCCGTTATGATCCAGTCCCAGGCGATGATAATATGGTTATATATTCATTGCGTGTAAGACGGGTGACCGAGTATTTGGACACCCTACCGAATATGAAAGAAGATCTAGACAGAATATATCGTTTCATCCGTACAGGAGACGATCCAGAAAGTATTGGCGAAATCATGTCTCTAAGGAAAGCTGAGACCCAGCTCATGCTATTAAAATTTCTAATCAATTGTTTAGTAAGGGAACAAGATTGTCCGACTAAAGATCCGATCGAAATGAGAGTTCTGACAAAGTGGAGTGATCATATAGCCGAGGGAAGACACAAGACACTCAGTAGTATAGAGAGTATGTACAAGAAAATTCGTAAGGAAATAATAAGGTTACACGAGAAACGCAAAGCAGCACAAGTAAGCGAGAAAGAAGACAACACTGATACTGAAGAGGTAGAAGACGAGAATACCGCCAGAATAGCGTATGTAGGTAAATCTAGACTTCTAGACCGACATTCACACCTAGAACACAAGAAAGTTTTTCACCTTCCAGCACTAGAACAAGAAAATCTTGAACAAGTATTTCAAGCTACCGATCACATTCTGAAATCACGTATCGGTTATAGTGAACTTAGTACCATGCATGAACTAGAACTAGCCCGATCAGCAGTCCGATGGACTACTGATTCTACCACTTTTCCAGATGAAATAGTGGCACAAATGTTTCTGAAACTGCCCCCAGCCGAGCAGCGACTGGTGGGTATGTATATGATCCAGCACCTCATTACACTGTATGAGGGACAACATTCTGATCCAGGTCCGTTACATGATGTTCTGAACGAGTTGCTCCAGTATAGATGGAAAGGTTTAGGTACCGATTTAATTAGTGTCATTCTAGAACAGCGCCACAAATATAGAACGTTTCTGAATCCGCATTTTGTTCACGTCTCACCTCCAGAAAGTAAACCCTTTTACATAGATAGACAGCATCCGTTACGAGAAGTACACCCAGTTAGGACAACGGGTGGTGAAATGCAACGAGTATTTGTTTACACCCCTATCACAAAGATGGAACTCTTAGAGATGAAGAAATTAATTCCTTGTCACGACAAAGATCCAGCAGGGTTCCATCGAGAATTAAAAGACATGCTCCGTATGGGAGAATACACGTATCCAGATGTCTTTAAAATGCTAAAGGTCCTGTTGCCCGCAGGGGTATATGAAAAACTCAAGGAAAAAGAATGGGAGGTGGGAGAGAAAAAGATTGATTGGACAGCTCTAGAAGCTGAAGATAAAATACGAGTACCAGGTACCGGTCTTGGGGACAAATGTAAAGAATTGCCCGAGTTATTGATACAAGTTTTGCCAAGGTTATTATCCACGAAAAAGGAAGATTGGGATGCAATCTCAGCATGTAAACAGAAACAGGATGAAGACACTAGTGATTTCTATTCTAGATTTGGAAAATGTTTTATTATTAACAGTGGTTTGAAGACAGGTAGCGAGTCATACCCTCATCTTTTTGTTACTAAACTAGTCGAGAATTCAAGCCCACAAGTTAAAAATCGAGTTTTGAAAGTCGAAAGTACCTGGCAAGCTAGTACCCCGTCACAAATGCTTCAAATGCTCCAGTATCACCAGAATAGAATCAGGGAAGAGCAAGAACACGAAAGGAGACGTATGAAAGACACGAAAATGAAAGTACTAGTTGCACAATCTGTTCCACAAGACAGTCAGAAGAGGGGTCCGAATCAAGCCAGTCATCCTGCAGCTCCCGTTAAAGGGACATGCAATTATTGTAAACAGCCAGGTCATTTTATAAACGAGTGTGCAGTTCTGAAACACAACATAGCCACTGGTAAAACGAAAGAAAGACCACGTCCGCCTAGACAAGAACAAGTCTCACAGACTTCTCAGTCACCGCAGAATGCACAACAGACAGTTCCAGCATCGCAGCCTATCGCTGCAACACAGCATGTTACACAGCAAATGTACCAGTATGCTCAGACAGAGTATCCAGAGTATCAACAGTATTCATGAAACAGCCTAGAGAGGGAGGTAGGCTTGCCTCTCATCGAGATACCTGTAGATCAAGAGGGTCCCTATGTGCACAGTCAAGTATTAGGGAAAGACAGAAAGTTTTTGATTGATACAGGGGCAAGTAGGACTACTATCAGTCATGACGAGGTTCCAGGGGCTCCGCTCTCAGGCTCTAGAAATGTTTCCCTTGGATTTTCAGGAAAGCCTATTGTTAACGAGATTTCAAAGCCAGTTACTCTAGAAGTTGGTCCATTGTCCCGAACTACTGATTTGTTACTTACGAAGTCATGTCCAGAAAATTTGTTAGGCATTAAAACATTGAAAGAATTAGGTGCAGTAATTTGCTGCTCCCCAGAAGGAATACGATTGTTTTTGCGTGACTTTAAAGGTCACTATGTATTACGCGATTTTGATCCAAGATTACTAAATGTACCGCAGCATTTATGGGCGCAAGGTCCAACTGATGTAGGTTTTATGCAAATCACACCCCATCGTGTGACTCTCAAGCAAGGTATAGTCTTGCCACGAATCAGACAGTACAGATTGCCACCTGAGGCTGTAGCAGCCTTATCCAAAATTATTGATGAGCTCATTGCTCAAGGAGTGGTTGTAGAAACTGACTCCAATGTATGTAATTCTCCTATCATTCCAGTCATGAAACGTACTGATCCAAATGCACCTCCAGTATATCGATTAGTGATTGACCTTCGAGAACTTAATAGATGTATCATACCCCAGTATCCAGTAGTCCCAGATATTTCATCCCTATTGAGAGCCATTGATTCTGAAGCTACATTTTTCACTGTCATCGACCTCAAGAATGCATTTTTCAGTGTCCCCATTCATCCAGACAGCCAGTACCTTTTTGGTTTTTGTTTAAATGGAAGGAGCTATAAATTCACACGAGCTCCTCAAGGTTTCACAGAAAGTCCTAGTATTTACAGTCAAGCACTTAAAAGACAACTAGACAACATTCACATGCCAACTGACACTGCCCTGCTCCAGTATGTCGATGATCTACTGATCACAGCCCGTTCTGAACGTGACTGCGAGCGAGCGTCACTTACAGTCCTGTATTTTCTGGCCGAGCAGGGGCACAAGGTGTCCCCTTCGAAGCTCCAGTTCTGTGTCCAGCAAGTGATCTACTTAGGCCACTTACTGTCCAAGTGGGGTAGGCAGTTGACACCAGACCGTATCCAGTTAATAGCGAGTCTTCCACAGCCCAAGACACAGAAGGAGGTACGTGCTTTTATTGGCCTCACTTCTTACTGCAGACAATGGATTCCTCAGTATGCATTTCTAGCCAAGCCACTGATACAGTTAACGACACAGGAGGCAGCCGTATCGACTGTCCTCCCTTGGACATCTGAACATACACTTAGTTTTAATGAATTAAAGAAAGCCTTATGCCAAGCACCTGTTCTAGCTACACCGAACTACAGTAAGCCTTTTACACTTTTTGTCACAGAACGTGATGGTACTGCATTATCTGTTCTCACACAAGATCAAGCAGGACAGTACAAGCCTTGTGCTTATTTTTCGAGCACATTAGATCCAGTAGCCCAGGCTCTGCCTGCGTGCCTCAAGTCAGTTGCAGCCACAGCTCTAGCTATCAGACAAAGTGATTCCATAGTATTAGGACACTCCTTGACAGTACAAGTTCCACACTCCGTGGAAGTTCTTTTAAACCGAACACAGACACAGCACTTGACCATTGCACGTTTAACAGGTTATGAACTGACACTGTTCCAGCCACACATAGAAATCAGACGCTGCAACGTTCTAAATCCTGCTACCCTGTTACCATCAGTTACTTCAAATCCTGCCACACATGACTGTGTGGAAGTCATTAATACTATGACTAAGCCAAGACAAGACCTGACAGACATTGCATTACCTAACCCCGACCTGACACTTTATGTGGACGGTTCATGTATGAGAACTAGTACAGGAGAACTAGTAGCCGCGTATGCAGTGACTACTGACACTGAAGTTATTGAAACACACCGTATTGACACCCTGTCTGCTCAAGCAGCAGAGCTAGTTGCTCTGACCCAAGCCTGCATACGTGCCAAGAACCTGAAAGTAAACATATATACAGATTCACGTTACGCATTCGGAGTTGTACACGACTTCGGAGTACTCTGGCAGGAGAGAGGTTTCATGACTTCTCATGGAACCAAGATTCAGCATGGTCTCCTCATTCAAGCTCTGTTAGATGCAATACATTTACCGACAGCTATCGCTATCATGAAGTGCAAGGCACATACGAAAGTTACTGACATCATTTCCCAAGGTAACGATCTAGCAGATCGAACAGCCAAGCTTACAGCTCAGACACCAGACATTCCAGTTAACAAGACACAGACATCCACTCCAGAACAGACTACCTGTATGACAGTTAAGGACCCTACACAAGATGTCATAGACATACAGTTACATGCTACTCCTGAAGAAATCAAGAAATGGTCCGAACAAGGAGGGGTCCAGACAGATCAGGGATGGGTGACGAAGGGAAAAGCCACATGGTTTCTCCCCGACTCTATGGTTCAAGTCATTATCAATACCGCACATAGTCCAGCACATCTAGGAGAAAAAGCTATGTTAGACAGTATCCAGAACCTTTGGTTCAACAAGCATTTACGAGCTGCAGCCAAGCAGAAAGTCCGTACCTGTATGATATGTTGCCAGTTCAATCCAGGTAAAAGTGTCCCGGTGGAACAAGGTGGATTCCAACCTCCTGACCACCCTTTTGAAGTCCTCCAGATGGATTATATTCAGATGGAGCGATGTCGAGGTTTCAAGTATGTCCTCGTAGTTGTATGCGCTTTGTCCAGGTGGACAGAAGCATATCCAGTTCCAGATTACACAGCAGCGACCACTGCCAAGCAGTTGGTTCGTGAATTTTTTCCCCGTTATGGACTCCCTAGGGTCGTGTATTCTGATAATGGCCAGCCATTCTCATCCGAGTTAATGAAACATGTTTCCCTCTTGTTAGGGTACCAGTGGAAGTTCCATTGTGTGCGCCATCCTGAAGCAGCCGGTCTCGTAGAGAGACATAATCAAACCCTGAAAATCCGTATTGCTAAGATATGCAAAGAGAAAGGTGTAGACTGGCTAGTTGCCCTGCCAGTTGCTCTATTCTTCATGAGGATGGTTGCACATTCCAGATCAGGTCTGTCCCCTTATGAGGTCGTATTCGGCCGCCCCCCAAACATGTGGGGTACACCTAGACCCCGCAGTATTACAGATGTTTCCAGCAATATGTTGACAGATTACCTAGCTTCCTTGATGTCTGCCCTACACTCTTGTCGTTCACAGGTTGCCGCTGCATTTCCAGACAATACCTAAGTGAAACCGCATGAGGTCATTCCAGGCGACCTCGTATTGGTCAGGAACTTTGATCGTTCAAGTCTGCTGGAGCCTCGTTGGAAGGAGCCGAGACTTGTCCTTCTGACCACCCGTACGGCCGTGAAGTTGGAAGGCCGCAAGGGGTGGGTCCATCTGTCCCATGTAAAGAAATTCCATGGAGTCCGGAAAAAGACATTTTTAAAGGACACTTCTAAAGACTGTTCCATTCCTAAAGACTGCCTAAAAACAAACTCTGAACTCAAGCCTCCCCTGTTAGAGGAAACTCCGCAACAGGAGTATAAAAAGAAACTCAGGTCTAGTAAAATAAGTCAGCCAGTTTAATTGTCTAAGTCCCTCTCGGGTGAAACGGTTAGACAGGTTCCTGACATGTATGAGATAGACCCCCATAGTGAGAGAGTTAGTCTAAACTCTATACGATGTATCGTCATTCTAAGTTTCCTATTGATTCTAAGTTTGATGGTTACCTGCACAAGTTATGCATTACATTTATGTTTTCCAATTTCGCATATAAATAAGTTTGCTAATGCTACAGTAGAGCACACATTTAGTGATCCGCCTCCTCACGAGCTATCCTATCGTCTTGCTATGCGTAATAATACATTCATCCGAATGTTACACTATTCACACCAGACCAGCAATGCCACTAATTGTTGGGTGTGTGGTCGACTCCCCCCTTTCCAGACACCGAAGGGAGTTCTGCCACTCTTTCCTTATCCGTTTTCACATAATGGTTTGTGTGGAGCATGGTCCATGTTAACGTCATCTTCAAATGATATGTCCCTTCTGAATAGAACATGTTTTCCAGACAAGCAAGGTCTCCCCCATAGAACAGGGTTAGATCTAGAAAATGAAGTATATAATTTAGGTAATTATTCTTCGAATTTTATGGTATTGAATGTTCAGTCTGATACTACTCCAGACTTACCTGCTATTTCAGTACTACCAGTCAAAGGCGAATTATGTGTCAGAAAGAATGGTTCCGCACATGTAGGACATAGTGATTGTACTACTACTGTCAAGTATAGTGACAGTGGGAAATCTATTTTCAAAGCCTCACGTCATTCTTATTTTGTTTGTGGTCAGACCGCATATGTTCGTCTGCCCCTCGATTGGGATGGAACATGTTACATTGCCTTCCTACTGCCACCAGTTTTTCTAGCCCCATCTGATTATCATAGAAACACACATCTAGTACACGTCAGACATAAAAGGGAAATTGAGTCCCCGATTGTCGATCAAACTGAAACTACTCTAGAACAATATCAAGATTTCAATAAAGGTTTCTTCTTCTTTATAGGACCGCCAGTAGGTAATATATATATATATATATGATTTTCATTTAAAATTTAGAAATTTCTCATCATGTAAACATAAATGTGAAGTATATATATATATATATATATTACCTACTGGCGGTCGCCAGTAGGTATATATAGTTAGGATTTTTTCCCTATGGGATTTTTGAAAATTCTATGTCTAATAACTTTGGCGTTTGTGGACGGAATTGGCTGAAATTTTCAGCAAAATGGAACATTTTGTTTCTGAGCAGCCCCTGGAAATTTGGGGGGAGTTGGTCCAGGGGGGGCCGAGAAAAAAGGGGGGTCCCAAAACGTGTTTTTAACATTGAGTTTTCCATAGGGCGGTTAGCCTCACTTTTAGCTCGAACGGCTGAATGGATTTCCACGAAACTTGGCAAAATTGTAGGGACTGGTAGCCCGATGTGCCTTTTGTAGGTCTCAATATATGTGCTCCAGTGGATTTTGAGAAATTAACGTTCAAAAAAAGATATATATCTGTAAGCGCGGACCAGGCAGCGCCCCGGTTCGCGTACTTGACGCGTAACGGAACTTCGCGTAGCGAAGCTGATTGGCTCTCCGGTGTCTGTCAACATTCTAAACAGTCCGGAGCGGCCGCCATCTTGTCTCTCGGTAGGATCGAGAGACAAGAGGAGGCCAAAACAAAGGGGGAAATAACTATAAGGGGGCATAGTAGATCCTCGCTGACCCCCTAGGTTTAATGTGGAGGTTTTAAAGAGGTCCCGCGGGGCAAAAAAAAAACAAATTTTTTTGTTTGTTTTTTTTCGTGGTTAGCGCCCGGTACGCGAACCGGGAAGCGTTCTGGGGAGCGTACCACAATGAAAAATGAATGATAGACTTTTCAAATGCTGTATGTTAATTGATTGTTGGTTTTGTTGATTATTTTTTATTTTTTTTTATTTTTTAAGCTTTTTTTATTGTGTTTCATAATTTATTAAACTTTCTAACATTTCATTGTCAGAAATTTCATAATAATCATGGAATATAGATTGTAGTCTCTGAGGTTGTAAAATGTCCTCATTTGCAAGGAGGTTATCTACTGCTTGTACACATTGCAGTAGTTCTTGGTCCCAAGTTTCATCCATAAATTCAATCTCATTTGGATCAATGATTTCTGTGTTGGACTCTGGAAGGACAATTTCAAATGAAATGTTTTGTTCACTTTCCATTTTCCCTGAAATTTGCATAAAAAAAATATATATTAGTAGAGGTAGGGCACTGTTGGGATTATTTTTAGATAGGCAGTTTTTAACAGAGAATTTATCTTTGGGCAGTGTATAGTATCAGAGTGGAAGTAGGAATATAAAAAAGTGTATCTAAATTTATAAGTACTACAGAGGGATAGTATATAACTAACAGAAAAAGTTTGCCATATTAACTTAAAGTGCAAAATATACTTCAGTTATAAAAATAACAACTTACCTTTAAAAAGAAGTTGAAGTTATTAATGAAAATCCTATTGAAATGTACACCAGGAAGTAGTAGTCAAAATGGCTGTGTTTCCTTCTCTTCCTTTATATATATTCGGGTACATAACCAATCAAATGTCAGGTAAAAAAAGTAGAAAATGAAAGTAACATTTTAATTGGTTGTCAATTCCAACATTTCAGATGTGTTTTGTGAAGTAATTTACCTCACGGTATTTAGAGAGGTCTACAGGCTAAATGGCTAAATGGAATTCCAATCAAATTTGTGAAAATGGTAGGGATTGGTATGTAGTATGAGCTAATCTATATTTGGTGAAATTGTCTCAAGTGGCTTTTCTGTGAACTACTTTCCCACCTTTTTTGATGGTGCGCTTCCCAGGGAGCGACCCGGTACGCGAACCGTTGAGCGCCCCGGTTCGCGTACCTTAAGCGTTCCGGGAGTCCACCATTTTGTGTTTCGGTCGAATTAAGATACAAGATGGAGGGCAAATAATGTTCAGAATGGGTAGAAGGGGGCACGGTAGACTTATCTTGACCCCCTAGGTTTTCTGAGGGTGGCTGAGGAGGTTTATATGTGCGAAAAAAAAACATTTTTTTAAAAAATTTCGCGAGGTTAGCTCCCGGTACGCGTACCGGGTAGCGCCCCAGGGAGTGTACTTTGTTGAAAATTAGTGAAAAAAGTTAGAGTAAAATAATAATTGTGAGTGATTAGATGTAGGGTAGCTCTGAGAAGAGCTTTTGGATTTATGGTACATTTAGGTACTTATAAGTAGGTACCAATGCACATTCTTAAATTCAGAGTGAAAACTCTGTTGCCCTCATCTGAGAAGTGAACTCCATCTCCTCTGTAGATATCTTGCATGTAGTAACGCAAGTTATTGTTGTACAGGGAGCCCATTCCATGGTCTCTCATGTAAGCTGAAACAGATTTGTTTACATGCTTCCTCGACTTCTCAATTTGTGGACAAAATTGGTTTGACCACCTCCATTTCTGTCTTTGGCATATATTTGAATATACCAAGGCAGTCTGAGGAAAAAGTGCCATTAATTGCTCAAAGGTGTCCTTTAAAAGCATTTCCAGACCTACACCAGTCAAAGTGCCCAAGTCATTACCTCCACAGTGCACAATTAACAGGTCAGGTTTTGGCAAATGCATAAAGGTTTTCACCAATGGTATCAATTGGTGACATTTTAATCCTCTGTGGCCAAACCACTTAATTTCCACATCTTGTAAATTGAGGTTAGGTAAATTCCTGCTTTGAACGTACCTTTGAGCCCAGTGAATATAACTATGACCAACAATCCAGACAGAAAACATGGTGAGAGAAGGTTCTCCTGCAGTCAGATGAAGTGTGGCAATGAAATGGCAGTTGAAAAAATGAGAGTTTGAAATGAAAAAAACTGTGGAGTTTCTGTGTTCATGAAGTAGTAACAGTGATTGGTGGATTTTGATTGATGAAAACAGAAAGTTAGGGTGTACAGATGTGTTGTTTGAAAGATGTATTTTGAGTGGTCAATAAAAAATCATTAAATGAAAGAAAGCACTGGATATGCAGGTGCACTGAGAGTTCAGAGTTCAATTGCAACATTGTTGTGTGAACTTGCAAACACCAGAGTTTTTCCAAGAGGTGGTTGCTATGGAAAATAGGCAGAAAGGGCAGAGGGGGAAGGGTTTTCATTTGAAAAAAAGTGAGGGAAGAGTTTTGATTGGGTGACATGAGAAATATGTGTGAAGAATTACAGCATTTCTGTGCTTTTGATAGCTGCAGACTCTGGAGTGCATACCTTTTGCTCTGCTGAAGACAAATTGGTGTGTTTCTTAGACTGTTTTCAAACTGAAAGTATTTGCTAAGGTGAGAAAATATTTCTTTACTTTAGATAGAGAATAGTGTGCTTTAAGGAGAAAATTATGATTTATGTGGCGCAAATTGCTTGTAAATATGCTCTCACATGTGCATGGAAAATTTTGATTTTGAATGTTTGTGTTACATAGCCATGTTAAAAGTGACGCAACCATGCTGGAAAGCCAATCAAAAAATGATTTCATGTGTTTTAATGACATTTTAAGTCATTTTCTGATGTGCAGTGTTTAGAAATTATGATTTGAAAATCGTTTTTGTGGAAAAGGAATTGTTTTTAAATTCATGACAAGGATATAATGGTGTATGGTTCTTTATAAGGCAATTGACTGTCCCTGATGTTATTTTTCTCATTTTAGTGTAAGACCTTTCTCTGTGGCGCAAATTGCTTGTAAATATGCTCTCACATGTGCATGGAAAATTTAGATTTTGAATGTTTGTGTTAAATAGCCATGTTAAAAGTGACTAAACCATGCTGGGAAGGCAATCAAAAAACGCTTTCATGTGTTTTAATGACATTTTAAGTCATTTTCCCATGTGCAGTGTTTAGAAATTATGATTTTAAAATCGTTTTTGGGGAAAAGGAATTGTTTATAAAATCATGACAAGGACATAATGGTGTATGGTTCTTTATAAGGCAATTGACTGTTCCTGATGTTATTTTTCTCATTTTAGTGTAAGACCTTTCTCTGTGGCGCAAATTGCTTGTAAATATGCTCTTACATGTGCATGAAAATTTTAATTTTGAATGTTTGTGTTACATAGCCATGATAAAAGTGACCCAACCATGCAGGAAAGCCAATCAAAAAACGCTTTCATGTGTTTCAATGACATTTTAAGTCATTTTCTCATGTGCAGTGTTTTGAAATTATGATTTGAAAATCGTTTTTGGGAAAAAGGAATTGTTTTTAAATTCATGAGAAGGACATAATGGTGTATGGTTCTTTATAAGGCAATTGACTGTCCCTGATGTTATTTTTCCCATTTTAATGTAAGACCTTTCTTTGTGGCGCAAATTGCTTGTAAATATGCTCCCACCTGTGCATGGAAAATTTTGATTTTGAATGTTTGTGTTACATAGCCATGTTAAAAGTGACCCTACCATGCAGGAAAGCCAATCAAAAAACGCTTTTATGTGTCTTAAGGACAATTTAAGTAATTTTCCCATGTGTAGTGTTTTGAAGTTATGATTTGAAAATCATTGTTGAGGTAAAGGAATGTTGTTAAAATTTATGTGCGCCATATGCCCCCAAATTTCTTTTTCAGGGTTGCAGCAGGGTGTTCTTGAGACACCCCTGCACCTTTGGAATAAATTCCTAATTTGTGATGAGCAAATTGTTAATCGCAAATTGCACCTTCATTTATATGAGCCTCCTAGCCCATGGAAATGAATGGGTAATTTGCAATTAGCAATTTTCTCAAAGCAAATTTGGAATGGTAAAGAATCGCTATTTATTCCTTAAAATTCGCTTTTTTGGAAATGCAAAATAGTTATATGATACATATGGCGGTTGATGTCTAACAAGATAAGAAGTTTACGGATACATTTATGATGACTGGTGCAATGAAGTAGAAATCACTTACTTCAGTGGTAGGCCTTTACAATAAATTATCTCCTCTGTATTCTTCATCAAGCGTAACTTTAATCTGCAATCCTGAGTAGGCCTCACCTTAAACAAACCTCTGGATAGGCCACATCTTATTGTCATCCTGAATTAATCATTTAAAATGCTAGGGACAGATTTATGATAGGTGTATACCTCTTTTGTGCCACTTAGAAAACATTGTCCATGGGGAAATGACTTAAAATGTCCTTAAGACACATGAATGTGTTATTTTAAAACGTTTGCAATTTTTTTGGGTCACTTTCAACATGGCTATGTGTCTGAAACAGTCAAAATCTAAATTTGCAATGCACAGGTGGGAGCATATTTACAAGGAATGTGCTTCATGGGGAAAGGTCTTATAATGTAATATGGGAAAAATGACATTAGAGATACTGAAATGCCTTATAGAGAAGCATACACCATTATGTCCTTGTCATAAATTTGCAAACCATTACTTTTCCCCAAAAACGATTTTCAAATTATATTTTGAAAACACTGCACATGTGGAAATTACTTAAAATGTCAATAATTCAAAATTTGTGATTCCTTAAATGCAATGTATCAAAAAAAAAATATGTAAAAAATGATATTAAGGATTTGGAAACTACCACCAACTTCTAGTTTGTGGTAATTTGCGAATTCTTTTCAAAAAGCATTTTTTTCAAAAAAAAAAAAGGTCCCATATGACGCCCATACATGCCATTAGGGCATGTAGGTGTGCCATGTGCTCCCAAATTTCTTTTTCAGGGGTGCAGCAGGGTGTTCTTGAGATACCCCTGCACGCTTGAAAAAAATCCTATTTTGTGATGAGCTAATTGCTAATCACAAATTGCAACATTAATTCCTATGAGCCTCCTAGCCTATGGAAATGAATGGGTAATTTGCAATTAGCAATTTGCTCATTGCAAATTAGGAATAGTAAAGAATTGCTATTTATTCCTTAAAATTTGCTATTTAGGAAATGCAAAATAGTTTGATGGTACATATGGTGGTTCATCTGTAACAAGATAAGAAGCTTAGGGATACATTTATGATGACTGGCGCAATAAAGTGCACATTACTTACTTCATTGGTAGTCCTTTATATGTATTATCTCCTCTGTATTCTTCATCAAGCGTAACTTTAATCTGCAATCCTGAGTAGGCCTCACCTTAAACAAACCTCTGGATAGGACACACTTTATTGTCATCCTGGATTAATCATTTAAAATGCTAGGGATAGATTTATGATAGGTGTATGCCTTTTTTCTGCCACTGTGCGTCACTTTTATGATGCAGCGGTGGTGCATAATATTTGCTATGAGGTGACAACATTAAAAATTGATGCATTTAGGCAGATATGTCATAGTGTAAAAAAAAACGTACCACATAAAACCCAATCAGCAGTAATGCAAAAGATGCACCATGTCGCAAGACAGGCCTCACTTGGGGCCATATGTATCAAGCTAATTAGCATTTGCAAAGATCAAAATTCTATGAATTTCGGCCTTTGCGAATGTTAATTAGACAAATGGTATGTATCAAACAACTTTGATGCAAAATAAGGAGTAGCAAAATTTGCTATTCCTTATTTTGCGATTGCACTGAAGCATTTGTAAATTTTGTGACTACTTAAATGCAATGTATCAAACAAAAACTATGTAAAAAATGACATTAAGGATTTGGAAACTATTGTGGTAAATTAGTGGTAATTTGTGAATTCTTTTCAAAAAGCTTTTTTTCAAAAAAAGAAAAGGTGCCATATGACGCCAACACATGCCCTTAAGGCATGTATGTGTGCCATATGCCCCTAAATTTGTTTTTCAGGGGTGCAGCAGGTGTTCTTGAGACACCCCTGCACCCTTGGAAAAATTCCTACTTTGTGATGAGCAAATTGCTAATCGCAAATTAAACCTTCATTCATATTAGCCTCCTAGGCCATGGAAATGAATGGGTAACTTGCAATTAGCAATTTGCTCATCGCAAATTAGGAATGGTAAAGAATCGCTATTTATTCCTTAAAATTCGCTATTTAGAAAATGTAAAATATTTTGATGATACATATGGCAGTTCATCTGTAACAAGATAAGAAGCTTAGGGATAGATTTATGATGAGTGGCGCATCACCAGGGATGTGACAGTCATCCTGCGCCACTGTTCCGCCACCCATGTTGTGCTGCATTTACAATGCGGCGCAGCATGGGGCAAAAACGGCACAGATGCGTGACGCATCTGTGCCGTAAAGGTGGCGCATTGCTGGAGTTGTATCGTAAGTGCGATGCAGCTCCAGCAAGGCTCAGGGGTGCCCTATCTCTACAATGCTGCGTCAAGACCTATGCCAGCTTCAAGCAGGCGCAGGGTTTTGAAGCAGCTTTCTCCTATCTGATTGTAAATGCGGCACACCATGGGTGGTAAAGCAGTGGTGCACATTAACTGGTGCATGCCTGGGGATGTGCCATTTAATATAAATCTGCACTTTAACATTTGAGTATGTGCAGGGGACACAGAGTCCTTGAGGCTTATCCAAGGTTAAGAACAGATGAGTCCTGTTCAGTGAAAAATTAGACATAGGCTTCACCTGCTCAGCATCGCTGGACATGGCTAAATAATAGCTGCAAAATGTTACTCTTGTTAAATAATTTTACTATTATAATCTGTGAGATTTGTCTCTTACTCTGCAACATCTCATTGTTGTTATCTTTCTTTAAAGATAAAGACAACCTCAACATGAGCGACAATCTGCAATCAGTTGATTTTGACCTCATCATTGAACTTGTAATTGAAACATCAGTGGATGTTGATCCATTGGATGATTTAAATCCTGAGGATGAAGAAGAGCGTGATGAGGATGCAGATTTGTCCGAATTATATGATATAGGATGGGAAGCTGACCTGCTTGAGCCTTTGGAATTATAAACATTTATTTTTAAAATTTATAATCAATAAAAAGTAAAAAGGTAAACCGTTTAATTTAAAAATAAAGACACCTTCAAAAACAGGTTATGTGTAGTGTCTTCAATAAAATATTAAAATATGCTCATAAAATTAGATCAGATTCACATATAAAATAGCATAGGTAACATAAATATAAATGTCATTTCTTTTCTGGTATTTCTGTATTGTAAAAATGGCAATGACTAAAAAATCTTCAAATTAAAATGTCAAGTAGTGTGTTATGTTTTTGATCACTATTACTGATTTACTGTTTGATAATAATGTTTATTAACATTTTTTATTATATTTTTCCTCAGATTCAACTGCAGATCATTTCAAGATTTCAATATGCCTACAATACTAAGACAGATAAAGGCTGCAAAACGTCAAAGACAGCAGGAGAAAAAAAAAACGCAGCAGTCCTCTAACAAAAAGATTTCTCAAGCCACGAAGAAAGCACCGGGTAAGAGCTCTAAATATTTCATAAGAAATATTTGTAATAAAAAAAATATTACTACAGAAAATGTTTCAATCCATAACACGAGAAGTAAATCAAATGGAAAGAAAAGGACAAATGAAAATGTTACTGCTAGAGCAAGAGATAAATCTGTGCATGATAGTAGAAGGAAACAACAGTTTAGGGAGATTCGTAAACGAATGTTCCGTAACAGGATAATTGGCAATTTGTTAAAAAATATTAAGAAAGGTCAACAGAAACTAGTTTTTTATAAGAGAAAAAAAAAAGTTGAGAAAGTTATTGATCAGGCATTTGAAATTAAACGTAAGTTATTTATTTTGATAATCAATAGAATTAGGAAGCTAAACAAGGCAATTTTTGATTTCAAAAGAAATAGTAGATGGAAGAGAATAGTTAATCGTAGTAATTTTTGTGAAGTTTTTTCTGGAGAATGGATACATAGTTCAAGCTGTGAGGCATTTTTTAATGAAGAGAGTTATTTCCAGGATAATGATTTGGTGCATGCAGTTGACATCAGTGGTCGTGCTTATGAAGTGAAAGATGGTTGTCCAGTTGAAAAAGAAAAACTTGTGACAACAGAGGCAGAAGAGTTGTTAGGTAATGAGGTTTTAGGAAGACGTGCTAAGGGTCCTGTGTACACCTGGAAGTGTAGTAGTATTTGCAGTGTGCGACAGGATTCCATCAATTTGCTTTGTGATTTTGTACGGTCATTTAACAAAAAAAGTTTGAAGCAGAAAATGAGGTTGTTGCAAGAATTAGATCCTTGCAGAGTAAGAGAAGTGACAGGTTTGCATGGTCATTCACTGGCTTGTCTATCCAGGAGAGTATGCCAGAGTGTTTTTCATCATTTCAGGATGCTAGCAGTGCATCATAACAAAGTGAGGAAGTTAGTTAGACTGTTGTATTATGCTAAGAGTCCAGCAATTATGCTGAAACAATTATGCGCTGCTCTTTTGCATGGTTCTGAAATAGATGTGAAGAATATATGTGAAGAAATTGAGTTTTGTTACTTTGGAAGTAAAGAGGAGAATGTTGAAATTGAGCAAGAAGTAGAGGGTCATTTGGAAGATAGTGTACATGTTTCCAGTACAGATAATTTCCAGAGGGAAATTGCGACGTTTGACATGAAATCAAGTGAGAGGCCTAATTTCACTTGTGTGTGTTGTAGACGCACTTATTATAAGAATCAGACTAAGTTAGTGGATTTATATGCAAAAAGTGAAAGGGAAAATAATAGTGAATGGAAGGATTTTGCAACATACTTGATGGTAGAAAATTGTTTTGATTTGGGATTGGATCAACGTGTGTGTACTTATTGTTGTAACAAATTAAAACAAAACCAGATGCCTGCTAGAGCAGTTCATAATAATCTGGAATTGGTTGAGATTCCTTCTGAATTGAAGGACTTAAATACTTATGAATCTATTTTGATTCAAAGTATCCATCCCTTTCAGGCTATTGTAAGAATGGAGCCAAAGACAGGGAAATTGCCTCCATCAGATTTACAGAGAGGATTAAAGGGAAGAGTTGTTTATTTGCCTCTAGATTTCAAGAAAAACATTAACACAATTGGAGTAGAAAAAGTGGAAGAGGAACCTCTGGTTATCTTAGTTAATGGGGTTCCGACAAAGAATAAGAAAATATGGCAAGATTTAGTAGATGTTAGGAAAGTTAAAAAGGCAACATTGTATTTGAAAAAAAATAATAAATACTATAAGAATGTATATGTTGCAGAAGAGGAAGTAAGTGAGGAAGAGGATAGCGATTTGTGTGCTGGTCAAATTGAGAAAGTAGAACCCTCTACTAGTGAGGAAATATATGAACATTATAGTGTTCATCCTTTGCATTCGAAGGAAGTCATGGGGAATGCTATTGAGTTGTTTCAAATGAAACAAGCCAAAGGGAGTCCCATTAGTGTTTGGGAGGAAAGTTTGGAAGCTCGGTGTTTCCCACAGCTTTTTCCAACAGGTCAGGGAGGAAGATATGATGAGCGACCTCATCAAATTCCTGCTTCTGAATACCGGACTTTGCGATTGTATGCAGGAGATGCTAGGTTTCGACAATGCATTCCTTATTTGTTTCATCTCCTGTTTGAAAGCGATCTGTCTGGACTGTCATATGCAGTGAACCACATCTTGAAAAGTGGTATACACATGCAAAACATCTCGGCAAGTGATTTTATGGATAAAGTGAATGTCCAAGATAGTATTTTGGATTCTCACCTGATTAATCTCATGGCGTGTCAGCGTGGTACTAATGAGTACTGGTACCGTCGTCATGGTGATTTAAAATGTATGCTGAGGAACTTAGGTACTCCCACATGGTTCCTCACTCTGAGTTGTGCCGAGTATGGCTGGGAAGACTTACTTCAATTTCTACGAGAGGCAAATGCTAACGTAGAAAACATCGAATTCAAGACACCCGGAGAACTGTGCTCTTTGGATCCAGTCAATGTATGTAGGTACTTCAATCATAGATTTGAAGCTATGATGTCTTTCATCATGAATAAGAAGAATCCACCTCTTGGAGAGGTGTTGGATTTCTTCTGGAGAAAGGAGTACCAAGCAAGAGGTGCTCCTCATATACATATGTTGCTGTGGATCAAGGATGCACCTAAATTTGGAACGGATCCAGAAGACTCAGTGATGAGTTTCATCCAACAGTATTCTACGTGTGCTGTTCCAAACGCAAAGGAGAAGAAAAGCCTAAGAGAAAAAGTTCTGCGTTTCCAAAGCCATCGATGTGGAAAGTACTGCCGTCGTAAATTCCGAAACAAAGACAAGTTCTACACCAAATGTCGTTTCGGCTTTCCACGACCGGTGATTTCTAAAGGAAGAGTAAACAGTTTGATGTCTTCGCTGCGACATAATGTGATGAAGAAATCACCTAAAAACACTTACAATTTGAAGAGGAACGAAGAGTCCAAGTACATCAACGACTACAACCCGGTGATTTTGTCCATGTGGAATGCTAACATGGATATACAGTTTGTGGCTGATAACTGTATGGCTGTGGCTCGGTATGTGACGTCTTACATCACCAAAAAAGAGAAGACAGAATTGAAGGATATGTGGGAGGACATTTCCCATGAAAAGAGCCTCAGCAAGAAGTTGTACAGTTTCAGTCTGAAGATGTTGTCGCATCGAGAAATCGGAGCGTACGAATGTTCTGACCGGTTGTCTTCAGCAAGTCTCTATGCCAAGTCCAGGAGTATCGTTTGGGCGAGTCTTGGTCTTGCTGCAACGCGTAATCGAGTTCTCAAACCTGTGCGGGAAATTGAGTATTTGGCGGAAAAGGAGCCAAACAGTACCGACATTTTGAAGACAAACATGTTGGATACATATTATCCAAATCGAAGCAGTCACCTAGAGAATGTTTGTCTGTATGAGGTTCTGCAAAATTACATGTTCAAGAGGAACATCAAAGAAGATACTGAGAAAGGAGTGTATGCTGTAATAGGAAGTGAGGGATGTCTGGTCAAGCAAAGAAAATGCCACTTGATAAACCATCGAAAATTGAGTGGCGAATCTCCTGAAAAAAAGGAGTTTTTCTATTTAGCACTTTTGCAACTTTTCAAGCCTTGGCGTGCAGAAGAGGAACTGCTTGGAGATTTCCTCTGTTACGAAGACTCTTTCAATGCCGCCAAGGAGACCATAGAATGTCCTGCTTTTCCCAAATATGTAGAAATGTTGAATGCGGAAATTGAGCAGGAAGCAACGATTGCAGCCGAGATTGCCAGAGACAGTTCTCAGGACAGTCAGAGTTCTGCTTCATTGAGTCAGGATCCACTAGGAGGACCTCTTATTGAAAATGAAGCTGCCACTGCTATGAATGAAGTGGAAAGAGCCATGGCACATGCTCAAGAGGATGCGGTTAACTTAGAAGAGTTGGAAAGGCAACTCAACGTTGAGCAGAGGAAAATATATGACGAAGTTACCATGCAAATTGATCATGGATTAAGTCATGATAAGAAAGAGTGCTCATGTACGTCGTTGAAGCCTGTCCGACTGTACGTGAGTGGAGAAGCGGGAACTGGAAAAAGTTTCCTCATTAAAGCAATTTCATGCTATTTGCAGGAAAGGACAGAGTCATCGCTGTCTTGTGTTGTCACTGCTCCAACTGGACTGGCAGCACATAATATTAAAGGGATTACTTTACATCGTTTACTGATGCTGCCAGTGGAGCATGACAACAAATTAGAATATCACAAGCTATCTGGAGATGCTTGTTTTGAAGTTTCAAGAATCTTGAGGAAAATGAAACTTCTTATCATTGACGAAGTAAGCATGGTTTCCAATGTCATGCTTGCCTTTGTGCATTTGAGGATGCAAGAAGTTCTCAAAACAGAGTATGATGTGTTATTTGGTGGCAAACACATCATTGTTTTCGGAGATCTTCTGCAGCTGACACCAGTGAAAGGGCAACCTGTGTTCAAAATGCTCACGCATGAAGATACCAGGAAGTGCCTAGGCAGCATTGGCAACGTCAATATATGGTTAAACTTCAATTATGCTGAACTGCATGAAAATATGCGTCAGGCGAAGGATGAAGTTTACAAGACTATTCTACAAGATGTTAGAATTGGAAAAGTGACCGAGCATGGGAAAGAAGCTTTACATGCACGATTACTGTCAAATTTGTATCCAGAACAAGATGTTGTGTCTGAGAATATTTTTCAGAAAATTACTGATAAGAAATCTGGAATATGTTTGATGCCAACTCTTGCAGAATGTGCCAAATTCAACAACAAAATGTTGAATTTAGAAAAGCAAGAGATTGTGAAACTGGAAGCTATTGACAGAGTAGAGCATATGGGATCAACAATTATTTTGTCTGAGAATCTGAAAACAAAATTGGATTCATTAGAGAAGACTATATCTAAAACTGCAGGTTTTGAAAAGACTCTGAATGTGTGCTTGAACTGCCGTATAATTTTAAGAAGGAATTTACATGTTGAAAGAGGTCTGGTAAATGGGTCAATGGGTAATGTTGTTGATTTTGTAAAATACAGAAATAGAGATGGAATTGAATTTTTAAAAATTAAATTTGATGGCATTGAGGAAGTACAGCTAATTGGTCGTTGCTCTGCTAGATTTTTGCTTGTGAAAGACTTATATGTTCGCCGTAAGCAGTTTCCTGTTTGCTTGGCATATGCGGTGACAATCCATAAATCGCAAGGTTTAAGTGTAGACTGTGCATTGGTGAATATTGGCAGTTCTGTGTTCAAGGAGGGTATGGCATACGTGGCATTGTCACGAGTTAGAACTTTATCGGGATTGTACTTGATTGAGTGTGATGTCACAAACATTTGTGCGGATCTAGATTGTGTTAAGGAATACAATAGGTTAAGAAGAGAGTATGCGCCACATTTGCCTCAGTATCCTTTGTTTGAGAAACGTGTGGTAGGCCGGAAAAGAAGAAATGTGACCAATACTGGGGAGGTTGTAGCAAAAAGACGAAAAGTCGATGAACCTAAAATTACAAGCAGAAACAAAGAGGATTCTGTTGAAGATGTTGTTGGTTTTCAGTTTGAAAACAGTTCTGGTGTCAACTGCTATGCTAATGTAGTAATTAATGTTTTGTTTTCTCTAAAAAATGTAAAAGAAGAGATTGTGGTCAATTCTGATCAAAGATTTTGCAGTTTGTTAAATTCTGTGTTAGAGAAATGTACCACTGATAGAAGAAACATAGAAAGTGTGTCTGAAATTAGAAATCTGTTAGATAGATGTTCAGGCCAAACACAATTCTCTCAAAATATTCAGCAAGATTGTCAGGAGTTTTTAATGTATATGCTTGATGTATTACATGCTGAAGGTGTAGATGTAGATCAGCTGTTTGGGCTTTCTTATCAATGGCAGCATGACTGCGAGAACTGTATGGTATCAAGTACTACTAGTGTAGACTCAGAAAGATTTATATATTTAACTTTGCCAGACAGTAAATCAGTCTCCTTTAATAAGCTAGTAAAAGCTGCTAATCACAACATGGAGTGTAGCCAATGTAAATCTGAAATGATGTCCACTTTATTTATACGAACATATGGCCAGTACGTCATTTTAATGTTCCAACGATGTAGGCCTGATGGAACAAAATTGACAACTTTAATAAAAAATTTTGTAGCTTCGCAGTTGTCAATATCAGGAAGGACTTTTGTAACTACAGCAATTATATATCATGACGGCCCTTCAATATCATCAGGACATTACACAGCTTATTTAAAGTCTAGAAATGGCTGGTCATTCTGCAATGATTCTGTTTTAATTTTCAAAAAAAAATTGCCGTATGACCTTAAAAACTCTTACCTGGTGTTTTTAAAACCAAAATTTTAGGGAAATAATCTCAGGATGTGCTCTGTGGAATTTCAAGAAGTTCTAATGGCTCCTACACAATTTGGCCTTGAGGATAAGTGTAGTTCAGAGACATAACTTCTAATCATAGGATTGGACATCATGGAGATATATGTGCACTTTGAATGAGTTCAGAAAAACTGTTTCTTTTCATAAGCTAATTGAAGCAGCCAATCAAAACATGGAGTAGAGGGAATGTAAGTCTGCAATGCTGTCTACTGTTTTACATTGCTTTGTGATTAAAAGTGATGTAGAGAATTAAATAATTGTACTACTCATAGAGGTAGTGTAAGTCTGCTTCATATTAAGCAGTATCAGTGTCATAGGAAATGTAGAACATGACTGAGCAAGAAGGGGAAGATATTACTATTCCAGGATTGTGAAAATGATCTTCAACATTTTAATTGTGAAAGTTGCGGAAATGCCAAATGATGGGATTGGCTTACAAGAAATCCAAGAGTTATAAATATCTCTGACTAGATTTGGCCTTGTGGAAAATAGTGGTACAGAGCAAGAAGTCATTTATTGCATGTAACGTGTTTTAAAAAACAATGGAGGTTTTCTTTCAGAAAGTGGCGGGCTGAAAGTAATAACAGCACAAAAGAGTGTAAGCTGTTCATAGGACATCCTTGGACGTCATGGAAAGTAAGTTAACTTTAAGGAGTTCTGAATTTTAATTTCTGATGTTGTATGGGTTTTTTAAACACAATCATTTTGATTGTGTTTTTTTTTCCCCGCTGTTACATGATGAATACCTTCAAGTCACTGTTTTTAGTGAATTTTGATACATTCTGAGAACAGCAAAAATAAACCATTTAACATGTATAATTAATTCTGTACTGTTTGCATTTATGATGTATATGTAGAACTGTGTAGGAGGCATGGAGAAGGTGAGTTTTCTGTAAGTGTTAAATTTATTGCATGCAGTGCTGCACTTCTACGTATTCTTTCATATGCTGGACTACATCTGCACAATGAGATACCTAAGCAAAGGAAACACAAGTGATGTGATTGTGAAATGAGCAAAATAAATTGCACATATTTCAATTACATCACCTGTGTTTCCTATCATTACGAATCACATTGTGCAGATCAAGTTTAGGTCTGTCCAGGGAAACATAGGAGGTTTCTACTTTGTTGAAGAGTGCAGTGGACATGACTCACTTCATTGGTAGACTTTCACAGATATTATCTCCTCTGTACACTTCAACAAGTGTAAATCTCATCTTGAACTCTGAGTAGGCCTCACCTCAAACAAATCTCTGGATAGGAGACATGTTATTGGCATCCTGAAGCGACACTTTTCTGAAACAAGAGCAATGCAAAAGATGCACCATGTTTTAAGATAGGCCTCACTTCATCTGCATCAAGATACTGTTAGTTTAAAATGTATATCTTTAGGATTGTGTAGAGGACCTGGAGAAGCAGAAGCTTCTGTCAGTGTCAAAGTTGTTGAAAAACTATTTGTCCTTCAATATTTTCCCTTGTCTTTTGTAATTTTTAAATACATGTTTTAATATTTTTCAAATGTTGGTTCTCTCTTTCACAGATTGAAAGTATAAAAATAAAATGTGATTAATTTAACGGCAATTACAAGGTAAATAGTTGTACTCTTTTCGTTACATTTCTATCACATTCACCTACTATTAGATCCACTGCTTCACTTCTTTAATCCTCAGTTTCCTGCCTTTGCTACTTTCCTCATTCCTTTCTCTATTACCTACTTACTCAACTCCTTCCACTCTTTTTCTCAGTCCCTCTGTTCTCATAGTTCCTCAGTCTTGTTCACTCACTCCATCTCTATTACTCTTAGTGTCTGTGAATTACTTTCCCAACTTTTTTTTTTGGACCGCTTCCCGGGAAGTTGCCCGGTTCGCAAACCAGCAGCGTTATGGGAGTCCACCATTTTGTGTTTCGGTCGAATCAAGATACAAGATGGAGGGCAAATAATGTTCAGAATGGGTAGAAGGGGGCACGGTAGATGTATCTTGACCCCCTTGGTTTTCTGAGGGTGGCTGAGGAGGACCATAGTTCTTCACTCTTGTTCACTCTCTCTGTTTCTATTAATGTCACTGTTTATGACTGATCAAAAAAAATTTTTTAAAAAAAGAACAGTAACTATAAGGGAAGGAAACAGACAGTTATGTCAAAAGAAAGACAGCTATAGGGAGTAAACTAAGGATACTGTTACCTACAATCCACTGCTGTTGATGTTACTGACCATGTCATGAATGATGTAATATGTGACATCATAAGCAGTGGATTGTAGGTAACAGTATCTCTTGTTTACTCCCTAACGCTGTCTTTCTTTTCACATAACTGTCTGTTTGCTTACCTTATACTTACTGTTCTTTTTTTTAAAAAATATTTTTTTTGGTTAGCTGCCGGTACGCGTACCGGGTAGCGCCCCGGGGAGCGAACTAAGAGAAATAGAGGTTGGCAGAGTGCCAAATATTCTACCAATTTTTTTATAATGGGGAGGTAGTTCTGAAAAGAACTTTTTTTTTAATGTTTTTGTTGTTTTATAATTTTTTTTGTATTTTTTGAACATTTTTTTACTTTTTTTGTATTTTCTGAACGTTTTCAAAAAAAATTTTGGTTTTTTTGGGGGGGGGAAACAAAAACGATCCATTATAAAGGGCTCAACAGGAGCAAAGAAAAAAAAAAAGAATTTATTTTTTGGGACGTTTCGTACAAACATTAACATGATTTTGAATTGCTCGCAAAATCAAAGTGATGCTACTTTCTCTGTAGCAGATGAAATCGCCACATTCCACGCACACTTGCTTTACGTGCCCAAACAACATTTGGATGTTTGCAATCATCTCCCTCGCCTCTGGTCCCGACACCTCTGGAACCACCGATCTTCTTGCCATTGGGAGGGGATTTTGTTGTTCGTCACGTAGCTGGGCAGCACTATAATTATTTGGGTGCCACCTACTCATATGCCGATGCATAGTATGATTGCCATAACTGTATTTTTTATCAGTGCCCCTTGACAATCTATCACCGCATATACGGCAAAACACGTAGCGTGCATTCACTTTTTTTTGCCCCTCAGGAATTCTGTAGAATTGCCAGATGTAATTCTCCTTTCGATTGTACCTCCTGGGCTCCTCTGGCAAAAACCTTGGCTCTTCCTCCTCTTCCTCCTCTTCCTGTTCTTCCTCTTCTTGCCAAATTACTTCTGCAGGTGGTCCTCTCTTTCTTGGATTTGGTGGAGGTGGTGGGTTAGCACCAGCTGAAGCTACTAATGAAGCCATCTCAAAGTCTCAATAAAGGGTCTTTCTCTCACCAAGATGAAAGTCAGAGTGAGGAAAGAAGGAGGGTTTTTCATCATTTGGGAAAAACAAAAGTTCTAAACCAATGAAAAGTGTTCATTTTAGATCACATGACCTAGTATTACATCATTAGGAAACCAAAAGTGAAATGAACCAATGAAAAGTGTTATTACCGAGTCACATGACCTGCTGTGTTTACGTTACGCGGTCGGCGCCGCGCCGCGGATCGCTTCCGGTTCGCGTACCGCTGCGCTTCCGGGTACGCGAACGTAGCACGTCATATGACGTATTACGCGAGAACGCGAAACGTCATGCTGACGCGACGCGTCACGATGTTGTTTTGTAACGCGAGAGGTGCGCAAAAGGAACGTTTACCGGTTCGCGTACCGGGTCGCGGCTCCGAATTGAGCTAACGGGAAGCTAACCGGTACGCGTACTGGGAGCGAAACAAAAAATTTTTTTTAAAAAAATTGTATTAAAAACATGTAAAAAATATTTTTCTTTTTAAAGAATAATACATTGTAAAGGTTTTGATATTAGCTATTAAAAAACCAATGAAATTCACTGAAAAAACCATAGGTTATAGACCATATATAGTTAGGAATTAGCATTTACAAAACCTTAAAAATTCACTGAAAAAACCATAGGTTATAGACCATATATAGTTAGGGAATAGCATTTAAAAAACCTTATTTTACTCACACAAAACCATTGAAATTCCATATATAGTTAGTTGTACTAACTATATATCACGCACCCGCAATCCACTGCTGATGATGTCACATATTACATCATTCATGACATGGTCAGTGACATCACTGATGACATCACTGATGACATCTCAAATGACATCACTGATGACATCACTGATGACATCTCAAATGACATCACTGATGACATCACTGATGACATCTCAAATGACATTACTGATGACATCACTGATAAAATCATTCATGTGATAATACGATGAACCTCTTCAGACTCTAATATAACCTTAGATACACTCAGTGTAAACACAGACTCACAGATTGTCACTCATCCATGAAGTTACACACACACCTAGACAGTCATGCAAACAATCAATCACACCTCCATTTCCTTAACTATACAGTTAAACACACCTTACTTATTCAAACATATACTAAAACATATTTACTCACTTATACAATCCTGGATACAAGTTCACAATGATCCATACAGCCACTCACACATTCACTGGCTCTTATGCACAGTTATTTATATATGTCAACTCTCACATGTACTATATTTTACATATGTACTTAATTTGACATGTAGCACTGAGATATCTATTCACTCACCAATACAGTCATGCACACAGTCAACCGCCCATACAGCTGTTTCCAACATGCACTTTTGAACCCATACATCTATGCACAGAGTCATACACTTCCCAGCCACCCATACACACACTCAGTCTCCCATACAAATGCTTGGGCAACCAATCAATAACCCATATAGTTACTCATATAGCTACTGATCAACACATGCAGCAGTTTACAGAACAACAGACATAATGATGCACAAATTAAGACAGTTTAGTCACTAACCCATGCACTCAGTGAGACACATTTAATCACTCACTCATACATTCAGTCATGCACCTACTAAATCCATCGTCCAGACACTTATACATCGACTCATTCATAAATATGTAAGACATATTTTAACTTTACAGAAAAATACAGTCACTGGATGTTGTCATCAGTGATGTCATCAGTGATGTCATTTGAGATGTCATCAGTGATGTCATCAGTGATGTCACTGACCATGTCATGAATGATGTAATATGTGACATCATCAGCAGTGGATTGCGGGTGCGTGATATATAGTTAGTACAACTAACTATATATGGAATTTCAATGGTTTTGTGTGAGTAAAATAAGGTTTTTTAAATGCTATTCCCTAACTATATATGGTCTATAACCTATGGTTTTTTCAGTGAATTTTTAAGGTTTTGTAAATGCTAATTCCTAACTATATATGGTCTATAACCTATGGTTTTTTCAGTGAATATATATATATATATATATATTACCTACTGGCGGTTGCCAGTAGGTATATATAGTTAGGATTTTTTCTCTATGGGATTTTTGAAAATTCTATGTCTAATAACTTTGGCGTTTGTGGACGGAATTGGCTGAAATTTTCAGGAAAATGGCACATTTTGTTTCTGAGCAGCCCTTGAAAATTTGGGGGGGGTCGTCAAGGGGGGGCTGAGAAAAAAGGGGGGTCCCAAAACGTGTTTTTAACATTGAGTTTTCCATAGGGCGGTTGGCCTCACTTTTAGCCCGAACGGCTGAATGGATTTGCACGAAACTTGGCAAAATTGTAGGGACTGGTAGCCCGATGTGCCTTTTGTAGGTCTCAATATATGTGCTACAGTGGATTTTGAGAAATTAACGTTTAAAAAAAGATATATATCTGTAACAGCGGACCGGGCAGCGCTCCAGGACGCGTACTTTTCGCGCAACGGAGCTTTGTGAAGCGAAGCTGATTGGTTCTCCGGCGTCTGTCAACATTCCAAACAGTCCGTAGCGGCCGCCATCTTGTCTCTCGGTAGGATCGAGAGACAAGAGGAGGCCAAAGCGAAGGGGCAAATGACCATAAGGGGGAATAGTAGATCCTCGCTGACCCCCTACGTTTGATGTGGAGGTTTTAAAAGGGCCCCGCGGGGCAAAAAAAAAAAAATAATAATAATAATCGAACGGCTGAATGGATTTGCACGAAACTTGGCAAAATATTAGGGACTGGTAGCCCGATGTGCCTTTGCTAGGTCTCAATATATGTGCTCCAGTGGATTTTGAGAAATTAACGTTCAAAAAAAGATATATATCTGTAACAGCGCTCCGCTTCGCGTACTTTTCGCGTTACGGAGCTTTGCGAAGCTGATTGGTTCTCCGGCGTCTGTCAACATTCCAAACAGTCCGTAGCGGCCGCCATCTTGTCTCTCGGTAGGATCGAGAGACAAGAGGAGGCCAAAGCGAAGGGGCAAATGACCATAAGGGGGAATAGTAGATCCTCGCTGACCCCCTACGTTTGATGTGGAGGTTTTAAAAGGGCCCCGCGGGGCAAAAAAAAATAATAATAATAATAATCGAACGGCTGAATGGATTTGCACGAAACTTGGCAAAATATTAGGGACTGGTAGCCCGATGTGCCTGTGCTAGGTCTCAATATATGTGCTCCAGTGGATTTTGAGAAATTACCGTTCAAAAAAAGATATATATCTGTAACAGCGCTCCGCTTCGCGTACTTTTCGCGTTACGGAGCTTTGCGAAGCTGATTGGTTCTCCGGCGTCTGTCAACATTCCAAACAGTCCGTAGCGGCCGCCATCTTGTCTCTCGGTAGGATTGAGAGACAAGAGGAGGCCAAAGCGAAGGGGGAAATGACCATAAGGGGGCATAGTAGATCCTTCCTGACCTCTTAGGTTTGATGTACCATTTTGCCAAGTTTGGTGTAATTCCGTTCAGCCATTCAGGCTGTAGACGTATGTAAATGTCCTATGGAAAATTGCATGGGCAAAACACATTTGAAAGTGTTGAAATTTAGAACCATTTAAAATGTTAGTTTGGTTTTGTATTTGTGTGTGATGAAAGTTAATTGGTTATGTATATATTTCAAATGAGAGGAAACCACAGCCATTTTGTGATACTACTGTCTGAGGTACATTTGTGAGGAATTTTTGGTGGTGAATTTCTGGTGTTTGATTTACACAGTACTAACACTTCTCCTACTTTTAAAAAGGTGAGTTGTTAATTTGTAAGGGGAACTATGTTGTACACTTGAAGATAATTTGAAAAATGTTTTCTGTTATTTATTTGCAGTCCTTCTGTTATACTAAATACTTGATAAAGTTAGTTTTATATTATGTATTACTAAAAACGATAAATGAAAGTGATTATTTTTTTCTGCAATTTACAGCAAGCAATTTCAAAATAAAATGGCTCACAATGAAGAGACCGTGGCAATTTCTTTTGAATTGTCCACTACATTGATTGAAATTGAGAGCACCAATAATGAAATATTGTCACAAGGAGGAGATGACTTGTATGATTCCATTAGATTGATTGAAATGGACAGCACCAATAATGAAATATTGGCACAAGGAGATGACTTGAATGATTCCACTACATTGATTGAAATTGAGAGCACCAATAATGAAATATTGTCACAAGGAGGAGATGACTTGTATGATTCCATTAGATTGATTGAAATGGACAGCACCAATAATGAAATATTGTCACAAGGAGGAGATGACTTGAATGATTCCACTACATTGATTGAAATTGAGAGCACCAATAATGAAATATTGTCATGAGGAGATGACTTGAATGATTCCACTACATTGATTGAAATTGACAGCACCAATAATGAAATATTGTCACAAGGAGGAGATGACTTGAATGATTTTTTTGATCAATCTCTTGATGGCGAATTTATCGAATGTTTGGAGACCATAGAGTTACAAGAATCATCATTGCAGACTTTTCATGAGGACATTGCTGATGAGGACATGTTACTAGTTCTTTCAAATTTAGAAAATTCTGAAGAATAAATTTATATTTAGAAATCAAAAATTGTTTGAGACATTATTCATTTTTATTTTTAATTTATGAGGTTGTAGCGAAGTGATTGTAGTATAAAATGAGACTTATAGTATAGAGTGCAACATTTTTATGTTACATGGTAAGTTTACTCATATTTACTTCCCTTCTGCCACTATATTATCTCCAATGTGTATTTGACATCTCTTCTTCATCTCCGGCCTCCTTTCTCTCACTGTGTGTCTCCGATGCATCTTATCGCTGCTATTTTGTGTAATTACAGAAGAGAGTAAAATAAAATAGTTCGGAACGTGAAAAGGGGGCAAAGTAGAGTACTCCTCACCCCCTAGGCCTTTTTAGGCGGTCCCAAAAGGATCAGTTTCTGCTTTCCTGAGAGATTATGGTATGAGTTCCATATACCACAATAACTTGCATTACAACATGCAAGATATCTATCTCCTTTTGGAGATATTCGCGCTAAGCGCGAATATCTCCAAAAAGTAACACCTGCCCTGAGCAGTTCTTAGCCATGTTATCCAATGGGAGGTGGATAACATGGCTAAGAGCATTAGCTCGGTAATGCATGAATATCGCTGAGTTTTTAGCGATATTCATGCATTGCGGCCGTTTATTATCGCATTTGCGATAAACCTTGATAATAGCAAGGTTTATCTTCGATAATTTCTGACGATGCTTAGCGGTAAAAAATTCGTTGGTAAGCATCGTTAGCGATAAATATCGCTTAACTTTGGTAATATGCCCCAACGTCTGTTAACGTTCGATTCGAAGGAAATGAGGAAGTGTTGAAAAACATTGTTTGCGCCATCTTGCCTTTTTTGAAATGCCACACTTTTGTGGTGCACGGCAGCCATTTTAGATGCCTTGACCAGACCCACTCTCTGCACGCTGTCGATTCGTAGCATGGCTCCTCACCCTCGCAAGCATCTTCCCCAGGCACTGGTCACCCCCGCTCTCTGTCTTATGCATGGGCAATAAACCTCCCCCCATCTGCGCTGCTCTTCCCTGAGAATCACACTCTGTGCCCGCCCGACACCTCCCTTTCGCCCTATTCACTACCGCACCCTCTGACACTCCTCTTCCTCTGTGTCCGATTGTCCAGGCTATCAGCTAGCCCTGCAGATGTAGTTTATGGCCCCAGCTGTAAAGAATCACCCCTCTTCAAAGGAGTTATAGTAGATCAAGGCCCACACCCGATGAGATCCGTCACACCACACGTGTTCCTACTATCTGAAAACCATCCTGTATTGTGATTGGGGAGGGGACCGAGCCTGAAGCGGAAGATTCCAGGAATGACTCTTGGTACATCAAAGTTTTTACAATTATGTGTCACATTAAAAATATGTAGCACTCCAACAAAGTAGTAGGAATATAAAACTTCAATAACATATAAATATATACAACAAAACAAAAACAGTAAAAACATTTAAACAACGAAGAGACCGTGGCAATTTCTTTTGAATTATCCAATAGATTTATTGAAATTGACAGCACCAATAATGAAATATTCTTGTCAGTAGCGGTCTGTTGTGCGAATAGTTCCAAGGCAGCAGAACGCGCTGAAATCTAGATGGCACGAAAGTGATGTCTAGTAAGTTGCCGCCCAGCAAATAACGGCGTGGGGCGCCGCGGGGGTGAGTGAGTCCAGTAGGCACCACAGCTATTCTTACCGGCATCGCAGAATTACTGCTGGGGACAATGCCTGTGCTGTAGCAGGGTCACAGCAGAAACAAAAAGGATTTTGTTGAAGATGTTGTTGGTTTTAAATTTGAAAACAGTTCTGGTGTCAACTGCTATGCTAATGTAGTGGTTAATGTTTTGTTTTCTCTAGAAAATGTAAAAGAGGGGGAGGCAGTCCAAAGTTCCGTTAAAAGGGCAAAGGACAGGATCGGTGGTTTGAACTATCAGTGAAAAAGGGGAGGGGGTGCAACAATTTTTCCTACCGGGTCACACTGTGCTTTCACCGGAACTGAGGTCTGCAGGATTCTAGTAATTCAAAGTGAGGCTGGCGCCAGCATGGGAGCGCCGACGTCCCGCGGATACAGTTTCGTCACTCCACGGGCGATCATGGCAGTCATTCCCCATCGGGGGTCGGAGACTCCCGCGGCTCCTCTAGAATCTTCAAGGTCGTGGAGGACTACGGTGGTGGAGTCAACCAGTGACCGGGCCATTTCTTTATGCTGGGCCCGCTCTTGCCAGGTCGACCGCCATTTTGAGAGTTCGGTAGCTACTGGCGATCGCGGGGTCAAATGAGCGGACGGGCTCCACCCTGCCGGGCGAGACGTTGCAGCATGGCCACAGTGGAAGAACCCTTTTCCGGGCGCCTGGAGCGCTGAGGGTGCAGCTGGGAAGCCTCCACCTGGGGAGGCGGGAGAGGCCTGTTCGCACCGTCTCTCCCTCCCAGTGCACCCCACGGCGTCTCGCTTGAGATTTGTTATGGCCGGACCAGGCGATGAGGACGAGGGGGGGGGGGTCGGAGGCATGTGCAAGACATCCCCCCCCAGTGTTGTCGCAGCCATTATTCATGAAAGAAGAAGTGTCCCGTCCGTCTTCGGGCCGGGCTTCCGGTAGATGTCGGCCGGACGCCCCTGGCTCTGGCCCCATGAACGGGTTTCTTGGTTTATCGGCTGCAGCCGGATCCCGTCGTCCTCGGCCCCCCGACCGTTGGTGGCCGGACCGGAAGAGCATGTGGCGGGAGTACCTGCAACTCTCAAGGGCCACCGCGGCCGGACTGGGAGAGAGAGGGGAGGGTCGAGGAGACATTCCCCCCCCCCCTGCAACTGTTCAGCGTTGTAAAGGCAATCCCCTGGCCGGGTCCCGCTGGCCTCGGCCTCTCCTCCGGCTACACCCTACGTTAGGATCTCCTGGCCGAGGCGTGGCAGCAGGACCTGCCTTATATGGGCTGCTCCCGGCTGGGCGTAGCCGCAACCCTGCCCCACCTTGGAAGTTTCCAGAGTGGGGGCGGATGTTCTACTGACTTGCATTTTCCCTAGTCTATCGATTTTTTTGGCGTGGCAGGCGGTGGAACAGCGAGGGGTGATTTGGTTTCTCTTACTGTTTTTCTGGTCTCTCACCACTGGCATATTTTAACGTTTTCTTGTTTCTAGGACATTAATAGGTTTTATCATTACGTTATGTTATCGTTTCTTTGTTCGTTGTTTAATAAAAGTTCATGTTCATCAGTGGCCTAATGATTTTCGTTTTCCTATTCTTTTCTTTCCAGGTTGTTTCATGCTAAAGTTTCTGTTAACAGGATACAGGGATCACTTCGTTATTATTGCATATGTCCTTTTCACTAGGGGTGCTCTCTGGTCGGGCCAGATGACGTATCTCTAGTAAATGGTCCGGGTGAAACAGGTGCATCAATCAGTGGGGAGTAGATAGGCATGACAGATTACAACGGGGGAGAAAGGTCCGCATTACGTACCCTTTCACTACTTGCAAAGATTTTCCTACGTTTATTTGCAAACAGGGAATACCTCCAAAAAGAACTAATTCCCAAACAGTCAATGTTCGGACAATCAATCAATCAATGAGGAATGAAATAGGTACGACGTGTTAAAGGCTTGCGTTACCTACCCTTCACTATCTGCAAAGGGAGAGAGAATATTCCTATTCTTCCTCGTTTGCAGGCAGAGAAGATCCTTAAGAGAACCAACTTCGAACAATTCAATGCTCGATTGAAACAATCAACAAGGGGTACTGTGAACACAAATGAACGCCGCTTATGTACATACGCATTGCTATTGTCAACAGGTTGTTCCTAATGTTTCTATTTTAGCGAGGTCAAAAAGAGATCCCATTAGTGGCCTACTGATTTTGTTCGATTCCTTTTGTTTTTTTACATGATTTTTCGCTATCTGCAAAGACTAAACAGAGTATTGCGACTCTGTGCTTGTTTGTAAATAGAGAATGAACCAAAGAGAACAATCAATCAAATGGAGAGAGAAGCAGGCACGACGGATTACAAAGGGGGCAAAGGGCTGCGTTAACTACCCTTCACTATCTGCAAAGAGAGAGTACTCCTAATAGAAATGAGGGGTGGGGGGCAGCATTCAAAGCAGATCAGTGTGCATAAACACGAAAATGTTTTTACTTACCACGTACTTGACATTCGACAGCTTATGATATTTGGTATTAAAAAACCATTGAAATTCACTGAAAAAACCATAGGTTATAGACCATATATAGTTAGGAATTAGCATTTACAAAACCTTGAAAATTCACTGAAAAAACCATAGGTTATAGACCATACATAGTTAGGAATTAGCATTTAAAAAACCTTATTTTACTCACACAAAACCATTGAAATTCCATATATAGTTAGTTGCACTAACTATATATCGCGCACCCGCAATCCACTGCTGATGATGTCACATATTACATCATTCATGACATGGTCAGTGACATCACTGATGACATCACTGATGACATCTCAAATGACATCACTGATGACATCACTGATGACATCTCATTTGACATCAATGACCACATCACTGATGATATCATTCATGTGACAATACAATGCATCTCCTCACATTTTAATATAACCTCTGTTTCACCCAGTGTTAAAAAGAGAGTATAATTTTTGAAACCATTGACACACCAATACTAGTTACTACATACGCACTCACTGATTGCTACGTCTACACACACCTTCACTCATTCACCCATACAATCATTCATACATACAATCACTCATCTTTACAACACTATCATATGCACTCATACACCTATACAGACACTCACAGTCTGCCACTCATCCATGGAGTTACTCACACACCTAGTCAGTCCTGTAAAGAATCAATGACACTTCCATGTTCTTGTCTATACAGTTAAACATAGGGCACCTTACATTTTCAAACATATACTAACACATACTTACCTTCTTATACAATCATTGATACAAGTACAGATTGATCTGCACAGAGTCACACACCTCCCAGCTAGCCACACACACACTCAGTCTCCCATACAAATACTTGGGCAATCAATCAATAACCCATATAGTTACTCATATAGCTACTGATCAACACATGCAGCAGTTTACAGAACAACAGACATAATGATGCACAAATTAAGACAGTTTAGTCACTAACCCATGCACTCAGTGAGACACATTTAATCACTCACTCATACAGTCAGTCATGCACCTACTAAATCCTTCGTCCAGACACTTACACATCCACTCATTCTTCAATATGTAAGACATATTTAAACTTTATAGAAACAAAAAATCACTGGATGTTGTTATCAGTGATGTCATCAGTGATGTCATTTGAGATGTCATCAGTGATGTCATCAGTGATGTCACTGACCATGTCATGAATGATGTAATATGTGACATCATCAGCAGTGGATTGCGGGTGCGCGATATATAGTTAGTGCAACTAACTATATATGGAATTTCAATGGTTTTGTGTGAGTAAAATAAGGTTTTTTAAATGCTAATTCCTAACTATATATGGTCTATAACCTATGGTTTTTTCAGTGAATTTTCAAGGTTTTGTAAATGCTAATTCCTAACTATATATGGTCTATAACCTATGGTTTTTTCAGTGAATATATATATATATATATATATATATATATATATATATATATATATATATATATATATATATATATATATATATATATTATACCTCTCCTGGTATACCTCCACGTTTTTTCGCAAAAACCGAGGCCCAAATGGTGCTTGATGTTGTATTTATTGGCACACGAACAAACCCTACGCGTTTCGAAGTATAACTTCTTGCTCACGGGTAAATTTGCTTATGGCGGCCATTCTATTTAAAGTGATATGGTTACAAAGTAACGTGCACGTGATACAAGGATATGGAGAAAATACTATGTTGCAATGCGATGTCCATGTTCAAAACATAAAGTTACATTGAAAGCGTGGTTTTTACAATTGAGAATAAAATAGCACATATAATATACCAGGATTGTCCTTGCTGGCATAATTAAACTGAATCCATATTTGCAAAATACCCAAGTGGGTGATAGCTACAGCAAAAGTTCAGTTGTTATGCCTCACTGTTAGTGAAAAAAGTCACTCAAGATAGAAGATAGTTTCCCATCCGCTTGATGTTGTTATCGAATGACAATCCTTAGATTTACTGTGTACTGCCCAAGTGGGCATCAAATTTCAAACAAAATAACCACGTTTCACAGTTCCATCTGTAAAAAAGGAAAACACATGCAATAATCTATTGTTAAAAGACCTTGAATCAATGTGAATTTAAAACATTCAGAAACTTGTCAGAATGGTAAATGATTGAGAAACTAGACAGCTAATTATACATATTAAGTTTGTAAATGGACAGCTAACTCTTCCCCCAAATTATGTCCATTAGGGTATGTGGTGTTATAGCGTAAGAAGTAACGGGACTCGAGCTTGCACAATGCCAGCAACCTGTTGCCCCCTCTCTCTTTCTTGTCTACACAATCAATCACTGTGAATCTCAACAAATCTGGATTTTGATTATGGGTTGAAGCAAAATGCCTCGCCACCTAGGGTGACCAACCGTCCGTAAATTTCACGGACAGTCCGTAATTTTGGCCGTCTGTCCGTTGTCCGTGAAGGATTCTTTAACGGACGCCATTTGTCCGTAATTTTAACCGGGCCCAGCTTCCACCCGCCTCCCTCTTTGACTCCTATGCTGTTCCAAAGCTCAGATACTCAGCAGCTTTGGAGACGCACAGCGGGATGTCAACCCTCACACCTTCAGCCCTTGATGAGCTGTTAAGAGGTGCTTGAAGGTGACAGAGGGAGGGGCTGCAGCTTCAAGAGCAGGGGCATCTATTCAGATGCAAACAGACCTGAATGCGCCATGTCTGCAATTTAGAGGGGCCTCACACATTCCATTTCTACCCAGGGCCCCAAACATCCTAGACTCGGCCCTGATTACACTGTGCAGCACTAGTTCTCTTCACAGAGCTTAATTACTGTCACTAAATTGTAAGCAACCCTCGGTTCTTCAAACACGCAGTCTATAATGTAATAAAATTAAGAAATGGCACAATCGCACCCACACTGATTAACAAAGTATGGAGGACAATCAGTTAAACCAGTTATCTAAGAGTATCTCTTGTAAGTACTGTACATCGCAGTGGGGGGATGGCATTTTGGACAGAGAGCCTGTCTTCTTATTGTCTTGTGCAGAAGGGGGCGAGGAGTCCAAGATGATACTAGAATACTGCATGCCCACCCCTGTGTCCACCCTGGTGGATCCTGTTCCCCCTCCTGTGATGGCTCCTGTCCCCTCTGCCCCCTGCCTGTGATGGCTCCTGCCCCCCCCGTGATGGCTTCTGTCCCCCCACTGTGGTGGATCCTGTCCCCCCCCCGCCTGTGATGGCTCCTGTCCCCCCCTTAGGTGGATCCTGTCGTCCCCCCCTCCTGTGATGGTTCCTGCCCCCCCCCCCGGCCTGTGATGGCTCCTGTCCCCCCCTGTGGTGGATCCTGTCTCCGCCCTGGGTGGCTTCTGTCCCAGTCCTGGAATGGCTTCTGCAGTGAGGGTGAAGTTCCTGATGTGCCTCTTCTCAAAAGGGCTGAGCTCAAAATTAATATGGATTGGTGGGCGAGTAAGTAAGTGAAGGGATGTGTGGATGGTTGGATGAATTAGTGAAAGGGTGAATGGATGAATGAAAGATTGAATAAATGGATAATGAGAGAGGATGGATGGATTGATGAGTGAGGGGAAGGATGGATGAGAAAAAATGTAAATAGCTGGATGTATGGGTGGAAGGGTAGCCGGATGATGGATGAGGGGAAAGATGGATGGATGAGTGAAAGGATGGATGGATGAGGGGAAGGATGGATTGATGGATGGACGTAGGGGAAGGAGGGAAGGATGGATGGATGGAGGGGAAGAATGGATGGATGAGGGGAAGGATGGATGGATGGAGGGGAAGGATGGATAGAGGGGAAGGATGGATGGATGGAGGGGAAGGATGGATGGATGAGGGGAAGGATGGATGGGTGAGGGGAAGGATGGATGGGTGAGGGGAAGGATGGATGGATGAGTGGAAGGGTGGATGGATGAGGGGAAGGATGGATGGATGGAGGGGAAGGATGGATGGATGAGGGGAAGGATAAATGGATGGGATGGATGGATGAGGGGAAGGATGGATGGATGAGGGGAAGGATGGATGGATGGATGAGGGGAAGGATGGATGGATGAGGGGAAGGATGGATGGATGAGGGGAAGGAAGTATGGATGGATGAGGGGAAGGATGGATGAGGGGATGGATGAAGGGGGAGGATGGATGGATGGATGGATGGGTGAGGGGAAGGATGGATGATGGATGAAAGGAAGGATGGATGAGGGGATGGATGGATGAGGGGATGGATGGAGGGGAAGGATGGATGGATGGATGGATGGGTGAGGGGAAGGATGGATGATGGATGAAAGGAAGGATGGATGAGGGGATGGATGGACGAGGGGAAGGATGGATGGATGAGTGGAAGGAAGGATGGATGGATGAGGGGAAGGATGGATGGATGAGGGGATGGATGGCGGGGAAGGATGGATGGATGGGTGGATGAAAGGATGGATGGATGCTGAGGGGAAGAATGGATGGATGGATGGATAGGATGGATGGATGGATGGATGGATGTATGATGAGGGGAAGGATGGATGGATGATGAGGGGGAGGATGGATGGATGATGAGGGGGAGGATGGATGAATGATGAGGGGATGGATGATGAGGGGGAGGATGGATGGATGATGAGGGGGAGGATGGATGGATGATGAGGGGGAGGATGGATGGATGATTGGGTGGGTGGATTGATGGATGGATGGACAGTGGGTGGCTGACAGGATGGATGGATGGAGAGTGGGTGAAAGGATGGATGATGAGTGGGTGGATGGTGGGTGGGTGAAAGGATGGATGAGTGGATTGGATGGTGGGTGGGTGGGTGAAAGGATGGATGAGTCGGTGGGTGGATGGTGGGTGGGTGGATGGTGGGAGGGTGGATGGTGGGTGGGTGGTTGGTTGGTTGGTTGGGTGGATGGTTGGGTGGGTGGATGAGTGAAATGATGGATGGATTGATGGATTGGTAAGTGCAAGGGTGAATGAATGTACGTATGAGTGAAAGGGTGGATGTAAGGATGGATGAGTGAGTGAAAGGGAGGGTAGATGGACAAAAGGATGAATAGATGTGTGAAGGAGTGAAATGATAGATGGATGAGTGATAGGGTCAATGGATGGATTCATGAGTGGATGAGTAGATGGGTGGGTGGGTGGATGGATGGATGGGAGGAAGGATGGCTAAGTGAAATGGTCGATGGAGAGAGAACGGGAGGATGGATGGATGACTAAAAGAGTGGATGGGTGGAAAGATTAGTAAGTGAAAGGATGGCTGGATTGGTGAAAGGGTAAATGACTGGATGGATGGATGAGTGAATGGGTGGATGGGATGAAGAGTGGATGGATAAGTGTACAGATGGATAGGGTGAAAGGGTGGATGGATGGATAATCGATGGATGAGTGAAAGGATGGATGAAGGGATGGATGAAGGGATGGATGAAGGGATGGATGAGTTAAATGATAGATGGAAGGATACATGATGGATAGGTTTGCAAATGGTTGAATTTGTTTGGAAATGGCTGGGCTTAATTATATACTATTGCGCGACCTCTGATGTGTCTGTAAAACTTACCTATAGTCCTGAAGTTTTGTCCTGAATTTTGACCTCCTGTCCTGAATTTGTGTCCTGAATTTTGACCCTTTGTCCTGAATTTTTACACTCACCGTCCTGAATTTGCACCAATGCCAGTTGGTCACCCTATCGCCACCGGATATTGTGGAACTGTGAAATATGGATTCAGTTTAATTATGCCAGCAAGGACAATCCTGGTATATTGTATGTGCTATTTTATTCTCAATTTATTCTCAATTGTAAAAACCACGCTTTCAATGTAACTTTATGTTTTGAACATGGACATCGCATTGCAACATAGTATTTTCTCTATGTCCTTGTATCACGTGCACGTTACTTTGTAACCATATCACTTTAAATAGAATGGCCGCCATAAGCAAATTTACCCGTGAGCAAGAAGTTATACTTCGAAACGCGTAGGGTTTGTTCGTGTGCCAATAAATACAACATCAAGCACCATTTGGGCCTCGGTACTGTTTTTTTGCGAAAAAACGTGGAGGTATACCAGGAGAGGTATAATATTGAGGAAGTGGCGATTCCGCCGGGAGCCCGCCGTTGCAAGTGGCTTAAGCTAGCCAAAATCAAGTGTGTTCTATATATATATATATATATATATATATATATATGTATATATTCACTGAAAAAAATATAGGTTTCAGGGGTGTTATAGTTAGCTGGACATTTCTCTCATACAGAAACCGTTATAGTTAGTTCAGCTAACTATAACTCGCGTGCCCGCAATGCACTGCTAATGATGTCACATAGTACATCACTCATGACATGGTCAGTGACATCACTCATGACATCTCAAATGACATCAGTGATGAAATCATCTAGTGAATGAGTGTTTTTTTTCATAATTAAATATGTTTTACATATGTATATCTAAAGGTCGATGGAAGAATACATGGGTATATAAGTGTCTAAATGGATGATTTTTTTTGTGAAAAATTGATTATAACACATTGATTAAGAGTATCTTAGTGAATATATGGGTTAGTGATGTTTAAATATATAATTATCTATATCAGTCTCTCACTTTGGATATAAGTGACGGCATGGGTTGGTGAGTAGCTACATGAGTGTCTATATGGGTTATTAGTTGTTTTTTTGAGTATCAGTATGTGTGTCTGAGTGTCTGTGTGTCTGTGTGACACTTGGAAAAAATTGGAAATTGTTACAATTAGACAAGACTGTTAAAGACATTATGGGCATTCATCCAATAATAACATACAGACGTGCAAAAAATCTTAAAGATCACATGATACGCAGTCACTTTCACAAAAAGAGACAAGATGACTGGTTGAAAACTAAAGGATTTGTAAAATGCCACTCGTGCAAAATGTGTCAGATTGCCAAACCAATGAAAGAAATAACAATGGCCAATAAAAAGAAGTGGCAAATCCGACAATGCATCACTTGTAAAACGCCATTCACAGTCTATATAGTGGAATGCCCATGCCCTATGTTGTATGTGAGAAGCACCACAGTGGAACTCAAAAATAGGATCTTACAACACATGAGGGCAACAATTCACAAAGATCGTTCGAATGCCATATCAAAACATATGGAGCAATTCCACCAAGGAGATTGGCAAAAAATGAGATTCTATGGCATCCAAACAATCCCAAAGGGGAAACGAGGTGGAAATCTGAGAACGCTGCATCCTTATGGACTTAATCAGTCAGAAGAATTATATGTACATTTGTAAGAATTCAAAAAAGACATCGTGAACAGTGAAACGGTAAAACTAAGGAATCGGGACTCGGAAATAAAAGTGGCAAAGTGAAGAAATAATACCAAGAAGAGTGACGCAGCCTATTGGAAGGCAGAGAAAGAATAACAATGTATTGGACAATAAACATAATCAATACGGAACTGATAAAAATTAGAAGTAAAGACATAGACATTTAAAAGAGATAAAAAACTAAAAAAAGAGTGATTATGGGGAAAAAGGCCAAAACGTTTTGCTAAAAGAGGTGACTGAAGATACACTCAAGTCCCTATAAAATATTACAGATCGAGTCATGTAGTTCCAAAAGCAAATGCGGATAATTAACGCAAATCAACGAAGTCTATGTAAATAATGAACTGCAAGTACCACAATCCTTTGTGCACGGACATGTGACAGGAAATGGTCACAAACTGAATCAAGAATAACATTTAAAATTGCACAGGGTGGTTCAGCCCGTTGATCGTGAGCAAGGTGGAGAGACACCGAAACGCATAGATCTAACGTGATGTCAGCCTTTGTATTGAAAGAATAAAGCTGATTTGGTACCGTTATTGGGTGTGCGACCCATTTTTTCCCTCGTTGAGGGAAAAGTTGGTGGATGTAAAGCGGCGTGGGTTCAGCCGCAGGGTGACGCACCAACTACGAGCGCTGCAGTTCCAGTGGAATTGGAACCGATTTGGAGGAATATATATATATATATATATATATATATATATATATATATATATATATATATACATAGATAGATATATATTCACTGAAAAAATATAGGTTTCAGGGGTGTTATAGTTAGCTGGACATTTCTCTCATACAAAAACCGTTATAGTTAGTTCAGCTAACTATAACTCGCGTGCCCGCAATGCAGTGCTAATGACGTCACATATTACATCACTCATGACATGGTCAGTGACATCACTCATGACATCTCAAATGACATCACTGATGAAATCATCCAGTGAATGTGTGTTTTTTTCATAATTAAATATGTTTTACATATGTATATCTAAAGGTCGATGGAAGAATACATGGGTATATAAGTGTCTAAATGGATGATTTTTTTTGTGAAAAATTGATTGTATAACACATTGATTAACAGTATGTTAGTGAATATATGGGTTAGTGAGTAATGTTTAAATATATAATTATCTGTATCAGTCTCTCACTTTGGATATAAGTGACTGCATGGGTTGGTGAGTAGCTACATGAGTGTCTATATGGGTTATTAGTTGTTTTTTTGAGTATCAGTATGTGTGTCTGAGTGTCTGTGTGTCTGTATGGTTCAGTGGGGGGTCTTACGTAGTGCATAGTTCCATGAATAAGTGACTCACTGCTTGTATGTTTTGAAGACAGCATGTGTGCAGGACTGTATGGCTGAATGAGTGTGTGGATTGGTGTGTTAGTGAATGAATGACTGGCTCAATAGTGTCTTTATGAATAACTATATATGTTTTAAACTAGTATATGAGAGTATTGGTGTATATAAGTGAGTATATGTGAGAGTGAGAGATTGGAAGCGTTCCTGTATAAATAAGTATGTGTTTATATAAGTGATTGTTTAAGAGAGTAAGTATGTGTACTTTTCTGTAGAAGTGAGTGTAAATGTAAATGTAAATGTAAATGTAAATGTAAATGTAGTTGAGCTTATATAGCGCACAGCTACCCGCAGTGGGTGTCCCGGCGCTTGCTTAGGGAACCCTTCCTGGTATTCCCCTGTGAGATAGCAGGGTATCCACAAGGTGAAAGTCAGGCATCCCGCCGCGAGGGGCTGTTGTGGAGATTAAGCAAGCTATTGCCCAGAGTCGCAGAGTGTGAACCCGTGAGTCGAGGAGGCACCGGAGCGAGAATTATCGAGTCCGTGGAATTTTTTTTTAGCCCAAGACCCGCCGAGGCGGGGAATTGAACCCTGGTCCAGGACCGATCTCAGCTTCCGGGTCTGCTGCCTCTAACCCCTGAGCCACACTTCTCCACATGTAGTGGTGTGTGTGTATAACTGTATGCAAGTAAATGGATGTTTGATTCTTTATTAGCATGAGTGACTATGGGCCAGATGTAGGAGCCCTATTACCGATCGGAAACGGCCGATTTCGGCCGTTTCCGACCGGTATTAGGGTTTTTAGATGTAGGGGGCTTAAAATTACAGAATCGGTATATTTACCGAATCGGTAAATTTACCGATTCGGTAAATTACCGAATCGGTAAATATACCGATTCTGTAATTACAAATGTAGGTGGCACACTTTACAGTGCCACAGGCCCTTAAGAGTCGGTATTTTACCACCCAATCCTATTGTGTGGTAAAATACCGAATTCAGGTGTGCATGCACATCTGTGCATGCACACCTGTGCAATGTGACACACAGACATGCCCTTAGGGCATGTATGTGTGCAACATGGCACACAAGCCTGTACTTGGGGTGCTAGAGGGTGTCAATGTGACAACCCCTGCACCCTTGCAGGATTCAGTATTTACCGATTCTGTAAATACAGAATCGGTATTTCCCATTGATTCCTATGGGCTTCAAAGCCCATAGGAATCAATGGGAAATACCGATTCTGTGTTTACAGAATCGGTAAATACCGAATTTTACAGATTCGGTAATTCAGATTTTAAAATTACCTACATCTGCCCCCATCCCATTTACAGACTCTTAAATACCGAATCGGTAAAATTCGGTATTTAAGAGTCTGTAAATGGGAATTACCTACATCTAGCCCTATGTGTGTAAGAAACTCTATGGATGAGTGGTGGTGTGTAACAGGATGTATAGGTGTATGAGTACATATGATGAGTGAATACATGTATGAGTGACTATATAGGACTGTTGGTGAATGAGTGGATGTGTATTTGATCTTGAAATTACTGAATAGGTTGTCGTAATTGGTATTGGTATATCAATTGTTTTTGAAAATTTTAGTTTCTATTTTTGAATGTGTGTTTCAAAGGTTATATTAGGGTAAGAGGAGGTCTGCAAATTTATCACAAGGATGATGTCATCAATGATGTCATCAGTGATGTCATTTGAGATGTCATTAGTGATGTCATGAGTGATGTCTCTGACCATGTCATGAGTGATGTAATATGTGACGTCATCAGCAGTACATTGAGGGCACGCAAGTTATAGTTAGCTGAACTAACTATAAAGGGGGAATTTCAATTGTTTTGTATGAGAGAAATGTCCAGCTAACTATAATGCCCCTAGAACCTATGGATTTTTCAGTGAATTTCTAAGGTTTTTTAAATGCTAATTCCTAACTATAATGTGCCTAAAACCTATGTTTTTTTCAGTCAATTTCTAAGGTTTTTTAAATGATAATTCCTATTTCTAATGTTCAATAGGCATATCTGGTTTTTTCTATCTTTTTTAATTATCATCCCATTCTCAACGTAGTAAAAACTGCAAATATTACCACTCTTCAATTTATTCCTTCCTCCAAGAAAATCGCTACAGACCAGAACCACAACTAACGTTAATAATATACAAACTAGGCGTTCTCGCAGAAAAAAAACACCACTTCCCAAACTTGCAAAATCAAACCATATCTACAATATTATCCAAAAAAAGGTGATAGTTACATTTACCACTAACAAATTAATATCAACATTTAACTAGTGTAAGGACGTCGACTATGTACTGTGTGAATTACATCCAACTCACTCCCATATCTAAAGACAAATATGTAATAGAGGTACTAATTATACACTACCAACACCCAACAAAATAACAACACTTAGCGCCCCCACCAAAAGAACCACTCATCCTGACCGCTCCCTCTCTACTACCTCAGTCGCAGTGCAAAACAGGACAACGGAACTTCCCAAAATAATATATCCCCTCAACAGCACACTAGCTCAATGTTCAGAAATGTGGCAATCAACTATGTATAAGGGAAGGATCTCGCACATCAACAATAATGTACACACTGCTAATACTACCGATAATATGCTATACACAACACACTATAGAAACCCAAAAAAATTCTGTGTGTGTAGATTTGCTAATGATACGTGTAGTGTACTGCACAGTGGACGCAACCATATTATCTCAGACACTGGGGAATATTTCGGTCATGTAGCTGTGTTGTCTCCCCCCCTACCTTGAAGCAGAAGCGGAGTGGGCTGCTTCAACGTACGCAAATTCAGCGTAAGACTATAAATAATTAACCTACGCCTTGGGTGTGGTTCACTCCTTCAAAGAGAAGAGACTCCGCCACAGCGAAGGTCCGCACCCTGTCACATGGCTGCCTCCATGATCACGTACCTCCTCAATAAAGGCCCATTCTGAACTCACTGCCACAGCAACGCAGACTTATGTCTGTATCGACTACGGTCTTCGATCTCCACTGCAGACAGCAGGGTTCACAACTTAAATCCAGCTTTGCATCTGCACTACAGACAGCATTGAATTAAGCCTTGCTTTATTTAGGGTAGAGACAATTGTACTCTATGTCTTCCGATTTTGTAAAAGGATGTGACAAAAAGCATTTGTTTATAACTGTGCCTACTACAGCCTTTGATCTACATTGCGGACAGCAGGGTTCACAACTTGAATTCAGCTTTGCATCAACACTACGGACAGCATTGAAATTAGCCTTGATTCATGTAAGATAGAAACAATTTTGTTAAATGATGTGACAAAAAACATGCCTCAATGTCTGTACTGAGTACTGCCTTCAAATGTACACTGCGATCAACAGAGTTCACCACTTGATACCAGAAGCGCAGAAGCTCTACAGACAACATTGAATTCAGTCTTGATTTATTTGAGGCCGAGACAATGGTACTATGTCCTCAGATTTTGTTAAAATAAGTGACAAAAAGGATTCCTCGATGTCTGTGTTAACGACTGCCTTCGATCTTCCCTGTGGACAGCAGGGTTCACAACTTGAATTCAGCTTTCCAGCTACATTACCGACAGCATTTAAGTTAGCCCTGATTTATGTAAGGCAGAGACAATTTTCTTAATTTATGCCATAAAAAACATTCCTCAATGACTGTACTGAGTACTGCCTTCAAATGTACACTGCGATCAACAGAGTTCACCACTTGATACCAGAAGTGCTTAAGCAGTACAGACAACATTAAATTCATTCTAGATTTATTTAAGGCAGAGGCAATTGCACTGTATCCCCCCATTTTGTTAACGTATGTGACAAAAAATCATTCCTCAATGTTTGTGTCACTACTGCCTTCGATCTACACTGTGTACAGCAGGGTTCACAACTTGAATCCAGCTTTCCATCTACACTACGGACAGCATTCAAGTTATCTTTGATTTATGTAAGACAGAGACCATTTTGTTAAAGGATGCCACAGAAAACATTCCTCAATTAGCGTACTGAGTACTGTTTTCAAATGTACACTGCGATCAACAGAGTTTACAACTTGATACCAGTGGCGCATCAGCACTACAGACAACATTAAATGCAGTTACGATTTCTTTAAGGCAGAGACAATTGTACTGTGTCCTCAGATTTTGTTAACATATGAGACAAAAATGCATTCCTCGATGTTTGTATGACTACGGACACCATTCAAGTTAACCTTGATTTATGTAAGTCAGAGACAGTTTTGTTAAAGGATACGACAAAAACAATTTCTTGATGTCAGTGATGACTATTGCCTTAGATCTACATTGTGAGGGCTCACGATTAAGGTAGAATGGCAATTGTACATGACACATTCCAGTAGACAAGAGATATTATACCACTGCGACCCCCCCGAACCACGAATCATCGCAGGGTACGCAAACCCTGAGTTTTTTTGGTAATACTAACTCACTGCACCACAAGTCATCTTCCCATAGCCTTATTAAAGCAGGATTCACTAGGCAAAAAACATTGCTCCCAGTGCAACCCCACTGCACTACGCATTATCGCAGGATACGTGCAAGCTCAGCGCCAAAGATACTACTAACTTAGTGCACCATAAATCATCACAAAGAAGAGATAACAGTTTTATGTCACAGTGAGACATACTGTCCCTTTTAAATGGAATTCATGCAAAATTCAATTGACAAAACACATTAGTCCAATTACTGTACCCCCCAACCACTTATCATCGCAGGATACATACACGCTAAGCGCCAAAGGTACTATTAACTCAGTGCACCAAAAATCATTATCACGTGGCCTTACCAAGGCAGAATTCACAAGACAAAAAACATTACTATCAGTTTGGCCTGCCCGGACCACGCATCATTGCAGGCTCCACAGAACCTTGTTGTTTCAGATACCACTAACTCAGTGCAAACCAAACAAAGTATAACACCTATCAAACCCTACACAATATCCCTTTAATATGCTTCCTTCAAAAACTTATTTTATATCACTTATAGATTTAGTTGAATAATGAAATTTACGCTCCCTATATGTTCTATCTTCCACTTCAATCATGATTGCAGATGATGTAGTCCACCCTAAGATCTACACTGAGGACAACAGGGTTTACAACTTTATTCAGCTTTGTATCTACACTACAACAGTAGAGAATTTAGCCTTGATTTATTTAAGACACAGACAAAAAATACGGTTGTATGACATAATATCGACAGACAGAATATCGACATACAAAAATATCGACACAAAAATATCGAAATCAAAAATATCGGAGTCATATCTTCATAAAGGTAAGTACAAAAATATCGAAAATTTAATATCGTAGTACAAAAATATCGAAAATAAAAATATCGTTTTTTTAAATGTATTAATAATAATGTAAAAATAATGTTAAAATATATATAATTTAACAAATATTAAATAAAAACATTAAAACATAATTAAAAAATTAAAAGTAATACATATACATTTAAAATAAATTAAAAACTTAATAATTTAATGTAATTTAATTTTTTTTAATTTCATTTAATTGATTTAAATTAAATTTAAATTTATTTTATTTTTACCCTGTACGCCTGTACCCCAAAAACCCAAAACTGACCCTGAACCCTAAAAATACCCCTGTACCCCAAAAACCCAAAACTGACCCTGAACCCTAAAAATACCCCTTTACCGAAAAACTGAAAACTAACCCTGAACCCTAAAAATACCCCTTTACCCGAGAACTGAAAACTGACCCTGAACCCTAAAAATACCCCTTTACCCAAAAACTGAAAACTGACCCTGAACCCTAAAAATACTCCTTTACCCAAAATTAATTAACATTATTTAATTACCAATTAATTATTAATGAAAAATATGTTCAAATTTAAATTAATTAACTAATTAATATTAATTAATTACCAATTAATTATTAATTAAAAATATGTACAAACTTATATTAATCAATTAACTAATTAATATTAATTAATTACCAATTAATAATTAATTAAAAATATGTACAAACTTATATTAATTAATTAACTAATTAATATTAATTAATTACCAATTAATTATTAATTAAAAATATGTACAACATTATATTAATTAATTAACTAATTAATATTAATTAATTACCAATTAATTATTAATTAAACATATTTACAAACATATATTAATTAATTAATTAATATTAAATTACTTCCCACCCTATTCCCCTATAAACCCACAACCCGCTCTAATACTAAAACGCAAAATGTTAACAAAATTACTAATTTTCAAACATACATTTCTAAACATATTTAGCAAACATATAAACAACAAAATAAAATACATAACACTAAACAACAAAATTTCGATATTACTAACATACATACCTTAATCTCAATATTCTGTCTGTCGATATTATGGGACATCGATATACTATACCATCGATATTAAAACATCGATATTATTGTATATCGATATTTTAATTTCGATATTTTGTCTGACTACCAAAAAATACTCCTGTGGCACTGCTAGTATGCACAAGCACCTTTAATCCCTACATCCTGTGAACTATGTTTACAAAGTAAGTAGAACACAGCACCAAAATGCACCTCTACCACCGGTAATACCAAGAACCTCTGGGGTATCACCTTTAACATTGCTACCAGACATACGTCCCCATTTGAGAAAGTTAGAATGCCCTGCGTTAAATACAATTGTTTAAATTATTATGGGGAGCAATCAGTAGACCTAGTTTGCAGAGCAGTTGATAACCATCAACGATAGTTTTATTTTTAACCTCAAAATTGATTCAGACCGGCATGCAACACTCAATATTTTGAGTACAGACCACTCAAACCAAGCATCATCGCAGGGTGAGCACACGCTGAGCACCAAACGTACCACTTACTCAGTGCACCATAAATAATCGCCATGTGGCCTTATTAAGGCAAAATTCAGTTGCTAAATGACATTCTTACCGGTGCGTTCTGCTTGAACCATGCATCATTGCAGGCTCTACATAAACCGCCCCTACCTCAGTGTACCACAACTCATGAACCCTTTACGATAGAATCTTCTGTGTATTGTTTCACATATAGTGCTCCTACCTTAGTACAGCAGAAGACATAAACGCGTAGATTACGTCATTACTCTACAATAACAGGATGTGAATGCAATTCCAAGCCTCGAACACTGATTTCCAGCACCAAGTTCGACAGTATACCTGAATGACCAGATACCTATATATATACTTAGCTTCCCGTCATGTGCCAAAAACTGCAACTGAATCCACTGAATGTACAACAAACATTCATAATCACAGAAATGCATCATGTCCACCATCTTTTATGTGTGCAACTATGAATGAATATAGAGTCAGTGATACCCCGTACACATTTATACCAAATGGGAGTTCCATGGTGACTCATAGTGACGAGGAGGTCGCTGTACAGAAAGGGAAGAAATACAACAGCGCTAATACAACAGAAAGGCGATAATGTAAAAGATATGGGAGAGTAATATCACGGAAGGTACAACATAGTGATACCCCGTACCTTTCATATTGGCCATGTTGTGGAAATTTACAGACATAATGATACATTTGCGTTTAAGACCCGGGTGATATCAGCACTACAAAACGGACACCCGATTCACTTGATTTTTCATATAGCTAATGACGGAACCATGCCCATAGCTCCGTAATCATGGTTCAGAACCTCAGCAGCACTGCCATACGTCAGTCCAGCCCACTCCGCTTATGCTACAAGGAAAAAACAAAAACGAAACATGGCCAAGATTTCCATTGTACTGATTTCTTACTGCCAGGTCTAGTTGTCAGAACAGCACACACACACTCCCTCATGGCTGGTATACACCCACACCACACCCATCCACAACATACGTCACTAGACATGTGACCCTACAAATAAAAAAGACGGGCGCATGTGCTCTATGCCATTTTAGAGTTGCTCCCATCGCAAGCCCTGTGATGGTCCATCCTACTGCGTCAAACGCCTCATGTAGCCCCGAACAACTGGGTACAAGAACCCACCACTATGTGCGTGGCCTCTCTGGTTACTGAGTTAGTGGTACCGGAAGGACTGAGCGGGTGAGGAACCTGCGAGTATATCGTTACCCATACCAATATCAAGAAACAGCACCAAATGTGAGACTTCTTGGTGGCAGAGTGGGACTGCATGATGTAGAACGCACCTTGTCCACGAAAAGGTGAGCAGTGAGGCCTGGTTGCGCAGCGGAGGGAGTAGATGGGGTGCAGCAGACTGGATAAAAAAAGTTCACCCATACGCAGCCCTATATACCGTATCTTATTGCATTTGTTTTTTTCTTCCAATAGCAGGAACGTTTATAAAATCGGTCAAACGTCCGGAATATAAACTATACAAATAGTTGTTTTTGAATGTGGGAGGGAAGGTGTGTGAAAGAGCAATGTTATTCAACTCCACATTAAGATAGTAACAAATACCAATCATAACATCTTTCTTTTACTATCTTTTATATGTAGAGCTTCAGGGTGCAATATATCCTGGCACGTGGTGAAAAACACACCGGTTACAGAAAGGTGAGCTTCGAATATTCTTTTCAGTCACTCTATCACTTCCTCTCTCCTTTGATAAAGAAATGACACACAATGTTAACTTCGTTTTAATCTCACAAGTTGTGTTTCACAAATTGGCGTTATCCCCCCAAAACACCTACAAAGCTCTACGTTCGTGGATTCTGCGATGATGCATGGCCATCGTAACAACGTCTGAGAAGGCTGCCACATGGTGCACCCTCTTTGAATCACGCCAATGGCACAAGGTGAGCAAATAAGCTTGTTTCTGAACAATGACAAGTCATCTGTGAAAGGAGAGATTGGGTAGTGTGCAGCAGCTTCACTGCGTAGGAATGTACAATTACCTCCGAGCAGTGAGGATAGGTTACAACAGTCTGAGGGGATGATCTACAAGCCCCTTGCGCCACTTTTGTGTCACTTTTAACATGGGAAAAGTGTCGCAAGGTGCTTCTAAATCTGACTTCCCAAGAAAAACACTCACCTCCGGACTCTGCGAATCAATGGGTCTAGTTACGCAATATTGAGAACTCACCGCTATGCAGTGGGAGTGCATGGGATATACTACTTTGGAAGAAAAACAGTGCACAGACACCTCTTTACAGTGGAAGTTGATGAAATACATTATCATGAGTGTACAAATAAATAAACTAAAAATATACTTGTGCAGTTGTATGTACTATGCTATGACTAACTCTATATACTATCTTTCATATCACTAAACTGGAGTGTGCACTATGAACCAGCATGTGCTTGGACACACAACGGAGGCAAAAGGTGAGCTACGAGTATTTTCTCCAGTATTAACTGCTCCATCTATAACTTTCTCTCTCTCATAGTTTTAATATCATTTTTTCTCTCTCTCACTCTCTCTCACATCATTTCTCTTTCTCAGATATGGACGCTGCTGCCCACTCTGCCGTGTACAACCAAAGCTGAGTTCAAGTTGTGAACTCTGTTGGTCACAGTGTTTACACACGGTAAGCAGAGCGGCCTAGATATACAATGCCTCAGATTAACAGCATTAGAAATAAAAAAACTATTTACAAGCCCCTTACGCCACTTTTGAGTCACTTTTAACATAGGAAAAGTAACGCAAAAGTGGTACAAGGGGCTTGTAAATAAGCCCCAAAGAATATTGTCCTGCATAAGGACTTGATCTCTCACCTAATTCTGTCTCATCTCTGAATCATTTTGAAGGCCTGTTGGTCCATACTATAAATCTGAAGCAGTAGGCACTTCCGTACAGACACCTTTTGAATGCGGGCCTATAAGAGAGGTTGAATGTATCAGGCACACTGCAGACGTGCAATTTAAAAAAAACTCCACCAAGTATTACCTTAACTTGTAATGTTTTACCTCATTTAGTCACATCGATCTTATTTTCATTTTTGTTTTGCAGATTACCTACCCTACTTCTATTGGAGTCCATATAACATTTTGTTTAATTGTTTTTTAACGTTATGTTTCTGGTTATTTATTACATTGTTATCTTTAAGTTACATATCCAGTTATTTATTGTTGTTTTATTAAAAGTTAATTTTAAAAAAGTATATACGTCTTCTTTTTCTGACAACATTTCACTATTATTTAGTGGGATAATAATACAGTTAGAAAACATTTAAAAATAGAAATTAGATTTATAACTTAAAGTATAATACTGAGGCTAACTCTTTACCAGCTCTTTACCAGAGTCTATAGCTACGACTAAGGGCTCCTATGGAAAACATTTCAAACTCCAGCACAGTAACTGTTTTGATTAGCAACATAGTGTGATGAACTACTAACCTCTGTGCTCACTTAAGTGTTCCATGAACTGTTACTATGGTAACAGGCAGCAAGCAGTTTGGGGGTACGTTGAAAGGTACTGGCTGTACAGAACCGTTATATTTACCCAGGATCCTCTACATGACAGAAAGGAAAGCAAAGTAATACAGAACACTGTGTACCAGATTTACAACCCCCTTGCGCCACTTTCGCATCCAAGGCCCCCCTTGCAAAATTAGAAGTGTGTGACCCTCAATGACCCCCCCTCAAGCCCCGGGACCCACCACCCCGTGGGGATTTGTGTATTGTGGGAGGCAGGCTGCATCGCCCTCCGCCTGAAGCTCTCGGGGGATTGCCACGCCCCAGGGCCGGCTCCTGCAGTGTCCCGGGGTGCCTACCCCCGGGACACTGCTGTTTGCTATGAGAGGGCGGGAGTCTTGTGGCTCCCGCCCCTCCCATAGCAAACTTTGTGTGGATTTTGAAGACAGAGCAGTGAAATCTGTTCTCACTTTCAAAATCCAAACCAGTTTGCTTTTCCACATGCAAGTTAGCATCTCCCCATGCCGTAAAAAAAAAAAATGAAACAGAGGATTGATTTTAATTAGCACCCGGGGGGCTTAATACCGGGGGCAAAATTATAAAATTTTATGGGGGGCCCAGAGGGGTCCCCCAGCCCCGGGGATCGTCAACCCCCGGGGCTAAAAAGATGGGAAAAGTGATGCGAAAGTGGCTCAAGGGGCTTGTAAATCTGCTACACAGTGTTCTGTCTTACTTTGCTTTCCTTTCTGTCATGTAGAGGATTATGGGTAAATATAACGGTTTCTGTACAGCCAGTACCTTTCAACTCTACCCCCAAACTGTTTACTGCCGGTTACCATAGGAACAGTTCATGGAACACTTAAGTGAGCACAGAGGTTAGAAGGAAACAAATGTGGGGTCACACTGCTTCACTTCCCAGCAGGTTCGCCCCTAGGCATCGTGGTAAATGCAGTTCGCCAAGTGTGTGTACTTGCAAAGTCTCTCAAGTGTTTCACCAGGTAGGTGCAGATTAGTGCTGGCCATCTCTAGACAGGTGTTTCTGGATTGTTATCCGTCATCAGTAGAGAATAGGCAATTTGAATGTATGGGGTTGCTGAGTAGGCTGGCAAAGTATTCTCGGGTACCTCTCCAGGTGCGCAGGTGCCTCTCCACAAGCTTGTCAGCTCAAATAGATCGAGGGAGCCTTTTAAACAGGAAACAAATGTGGGATCACACTGCTTCACCTCCCAGCAGGTTCGCCCCTAGGCATCATGGTAAATGCAGTTCGCCAATTGTGTGTACTTGCAAAGTCTCTTGAGTGTTTCACCAGGTAGGTGCAGATCAGTGCTGGTCATTTCTAGAAACGTGTTTCTGCATTGTTATCCGTCATCAGTAGAGATTACTCAATTTGAATGTATGGGGTTGCTGATTAGGCTGCCAATGTATTCTCAGGTCACAATACCTCTCCAAGCGTGCAGGTGCCTCACCATGAGCTCGTTAGCTCAAATAGCTCGAGGGAGCCTTTTAAACAGGAAACAAATGTGGGATCACACTGCTTCACCTGCCAGCAGGTTCGCCCCTAGGCATCATGGTAAATGACGTTCGCCAAGTGAGTGTACTTGCAAAGTCTCTTGAGTGTTTCACCAGGTAGGTGCAGATCAGTGCTGGTCATTTCTAGAAACGTGTTTCTGCATTGTTATCCGTCATCAGTAGAGATTACTCAATTTGAATGTATGGGGTTGCTGATTAGGCTGCCAAAGTATTCTCAGGTCACAATACCTCTCCAAGCGTGCAGGTGCCTCACCATGAGCTCGTTAGCTCAAATAGCTCGAGGGAGCCTTTTAAACAGGAAACAAATGTGGGATCACACTGCTTCACCTCCCAGCAGGTTCGCCCCTAGGCATCATGGTAAATGATGTTCGCCAAGTGAGTGTACTTGCAAAGTCTCTCGAGTGTTTCACCAGGTAGGTGCAGATTAGTGCTGGCCATCTCTAGACACGTGTTTCTGGATTGTTATCCGTCATCAGTAGAGATTAGGCAATTCGAATGTATGGGGTTGCTGAGTAGGCTGCCAAAGTATTCTCGGGTCACAGTACCTCTCCAGGCGCACAGGTGCCTCTCAACGAGCTCGTCAGCTCAAATAGCTCGAGGGAGCCTTTTAATCAGGAAGCAAATGTGGGATCACACTGCTTCACCTCCCAGCAGGTTCGCTCCTAGGCATCATGGTAAATGCAGTTCGCCAAGTGTGTGTACTTGCAAAGTCTCTCGAGTGTTTCACCAGGTAGGTGCAGATTAGTGCTGGTCATTTCTAGAAACGTGTTTCTGCATTGTTATCCATCATCAGTAGAGGTCAAGGTCAAGAAACTTTATTCGGTTGTTCTTATTGACAACCATAAAAGCATTTACATTACACAATTATTAACACAATTTAAAAGAAGAAATCAAATAAAAATAGAGTCATAAACAAGACAGATCTACATTAAGCATTCAGAATATTTAAAAAAGTCCTTAAAAGAAACAGGGAATAACATTTCATGTATCAATACTTTTAACCTTCCATACTGTTTCTAAATTTCATTGCCAATTTTAAAAAACTACATATATACAGGGTGTATTCACTTCTTAGCAGCTGAAGGAAGTGTAGAGCAGGGCGAAATTGTAGAAAATTCAGCTTTTTCAAGCAGGGTTTTAAATATAACTTCCTCGGTATAACATAATAGGGACAAAAAAACAAAAAGTGTGCCAGGTCTTGCGGAGACTTATCGTCGCAGCCGCAAGCCGGCAACACTTGCCCACGATGAGATCCCCTAGGAACAGCCAACAGTAAATGAAACAGGTTAAACCTGAACCTTGTCAATAGAAAACGGTCATAACTAGATATTTGCCATGTTAGGTACGGTTCCAGAAGCAATGTACTTTTTATTAGTAAGTGATTTCGTACACTATCTTTTTTTAATTCACATGACTCCCTATCCTGGTATCTAGAATCAATAAAAGCCTTCTTGACCATCTTCATCAGTAGAGATTACTCAATTTGAATGTATGGGGTTGCTGAGTAGGCTGCCAAAGTATTCTCGGGTCACAGTACCTCTCCAGGCACGCAGGTGCCTCTCCACGAGCTCTTCAGCTCAAATATCTCGAAGGAGCCTTTTAGGAAACAAATGTGGGATCGCACTGCTTCACCTCCCAGCAGGTTCGCCCCTAGGCATCATGGTAAATGCCGTTCGCCAAGTGTGTGTACTTGCAAAGAGGTTAGAAGTTCACCACATTATGTTGCTAATCGAAACAGTTACTGTGCTGGAGTTTTAAACGTTTTCCATAGGAACCGTTAGTCGTAGAAGAAGTCAGTGGAAACTATAATAAAAATAATAGCGGGGGTTCGCTGGGGCCCCCACAGTCCCGGGGCTTCACTCATGTTGGGAGGGGGGTGCAGTAGGCTGTGTAAATTATATTAGGAAAACAACAATGCGGCTTATTGCGGCTTTTCTTTAATATAATGTGGAATAATGTTTATTTATTAGGCAGTGTTCACTTTTGTTATGGGTAGAGTCACTTTGTTACAGGAAATGTAATAATATGTAGGACGGCGTGTTCTGTATGTGGGCGTGGAACAAATTGAACGTTTATTTGACTAACGTGTTCTAACAACAAGCTTAATGTTCATTGGGTGCGAACTATTTATAGTAGAAGTGTTTTCTGTAATTGACTTCTGCTCCGGAGAGTAGCAAGGACATCTAATTGGCTTACTTGTTGTAAGAAGGATTTTCCTGTGCTTTATGTTGATTGGTTGCGAACTATTGAAAGTAGAAGTGCTGCCAGCCATTCACTTACGCTCTGTGGAGTAGGAGGGACATCTGATTTGCTGACGTGCTCCAAGGGGGACTTTCCCAAGCTTAATGTTGATTGGCTGTAAACTTTTGAAACTAGAAGTGTTGTCAGCGATTCCTTCCCTCTTCGCTGATTATTAGGGACATTTCATTGGGTAACGTTTTCCAAGTGGGACCTTATGAAGCTTAATGTTCATTGGCTATGAAGCATTAAAAGTAGAAGTATTGGCAGTCATTCATTCCTCCTCTGCGGAACAACATGGACATTTTATTGGCTAAACTGTTTCGAGCACAAGTTTGCTCCTTATTGGGGGGGAACGGTTCACTGTTGTCAGTGATTTTGTGACGCATTTCCAAAGGAGTATGGGAAATGAAAGCGAAAGAGGGGAGGTTAGGAACACTATTAACTCTGTACAGTGGTCACAAGGTGGTGGACAGGGATTATGAAGGTGAAAATTGTTTTTATATGTTTTAAGGGCCATTTATATAATTGCCGTGGGGTGTACAAATCACGGCGGAAAAATCACAGTGTCTTGCGGTGTTCTTTTATCAAGTTTGCGGGTGGGATACTTCCCAGGAGCACTATTTACTTATAATGTGGTGTTTACTTTTCTGATGGGGAGGTGTGGTTGCTCAGCAAAAATTTCAGTCTAGGTTTGAACCAGTTTGTATTTAGCAAATACAAATAAACTTTCTTCAGAAACTGACGCTGTATATATGAAAGGGGTGACAATTAAAAATGCAATTTCGTAAAATATCAGTTAAGCGTAGCCACACCCTCCTTATTTCTGCTATAGTTTGTAAAAGTGTTGCCCCATATTCTTGATAATGTCAATGGGCATCTGTTACTTTTAGATAAAGTAGAATAGAAGTGCTACAACAAACACTCCCGCTCTACATTATCTGAGGTCAGGAGAACAAGTAAAAAACAGTTAAATACAAGTGACTTCATATTACATAGAAATGTATGCATTATTATTTTTCAAATTTGTATTCTGTAGAATTCAGGAACGTTCTGTCGTAGTGCTTAGAGGTTGCACACTGTTCCGCTAACAAATCACATACCCACTTAAGAATATATAGGGTAGTACTATTATAATATGCAGAACTGGTCCTATATATTCTTTAGGGAGAAGCTGAATAGGAACCACAAATGAGAAGAATAGGAATAGAAAATAACATTCAGAAATGTAGGGTTTATCAAATATTTAAAGTAACAAAAGTATGTATGAAAGCTATATTTTTTATTCTGCAATTTCGTAAAATATGGTCCCTGAAAAAAATATCTGATCAAATATGTTGTAATGTTTCCTAAGCTGTATTACAGATGGCGCCTAAAAATCTCCTATTCCTCTTCTGTAACAATAGGGCAATCTTTTACAATATAACGATTGATACATTGTTACAGTAAAAAGAAAAGGAAAATAAAGTTATCTATTTACCAGAACATCCATAACAAAATACTTTTGAGCGGTAATTATTTTCTGAGCTTCTTTTCTCCGGGAGGTCAAAAAGTTTGATCTTCGTGGCGACGGGTCATAAACTCCTCTGAGATCATGACTGTCAAAATTATGATATATATTCACAGTATATGATCAAAAGGGGGGAACAGACTAAAAACCAGAAGCTGGTGACGTTGCTTATATAACTTTACTCTTTGTGGTGATGGGTCATGAACTCCACTGAGATTAGCATAACTGTTAATATTATAATATACATATTAACAGTATATAATCCCTAGGGGGAAAACACACTAACAACTGGAAGGTGGTGACGTTGATTGTAAATGTTAAGGGTTTGCGCACCTCTGAAGCGAAGTACAGTGTCAATATTATAATATAGAAAGTCACAATATATAAACTGAAAGGAGTCAGAAAAGGAGCAATGTTTGTTGTAAGCTATCTGTTTCTGAAAACAAGCTGCTGACGTTACAGAGAAAAAGGGAAAAACATGCAATAACACTGTTTTCTAGATATAAATATTTAAATATTGACAAATAGCCACAAATGATAACTATCTACTATGCCATAATAAAACAACTTATAACTCCGGAATATGTTTGATGACGCAAAGCAAGAATCTGATGCTAGAAAAGGGAGCATGCATTACAGATTGGCGACACAGAAATAACTTGCGAAAACGAAACTAATCGCACAATATGTGTGGTTTATATAGTTTTTGGTTGTTTAGTAGTCTATGGAAGGAAGATTCGGCTCCGCCTATGTAGTTATCACGTTTTACAGTTTACACATGCTCACATTTTAACTGTTTTACTTGTGCATGTGTTGGGAAAAGCTACAAACTGTGAAGCTGTAAAGGTTTCGATTTCCATTGTAACACGCATAAGGTCCTTATTATCTACATACGTTGGAGAGTTTAAAAAGTGTTACCCGGTAAACTGTGTCCTTTGCATTCTCATGATTAAAAACATCTAAATAGAAGATCCCAAAAATATATATCATCTACTGCAGAAGAAAAAAAAGAACGTATTAATATTTGTTATCACTATGCTTTTTAATTAATAGAATGCCAGCATTTGTAAAGCGTAAAGCTACCCCTGGAAAGGTGTGCCGGAGTTTGGGGCTTTGGAAAGATTAAGCAAGGTGCTACCTAAAGTGAGATAGTGGTAGGCTAAGATGCTGATGGACTTTGGAATCGAACTGTGAACGCTATTCTTGAAAGTCAGGAATTATAGGTGCTGCGTCATACTTTTACCACACTTATATGTTAATTACTGCTAATTAAGTTGAAAATATTCTTAAATTATAAATAGGGCTCCTTGATTTATGTTTTTATTGATTTTTACAGATAAATACAGACAGAAAAGTATTTTCCTCTCTGTATTTATTTTAAAGTGTGGATAAATATGGAAATTGGGTTATTTTTTAAGCGTTTATAAATGCTGACAATAAAAGACTTTTAGTAAACAGCCTGAAAGAGCAATATCTATCCTCGTATAAGGAAACTTGCACATTTTAATATGAAGGTTGTGTATAGTTTATCATGTAAGGGTGTTTACATGAGTGAAAACGATCAGTCTTTCAGCCATGAGTGCATATTTATCAGTAAAATAAATGTGGAAATATACTAATTTGATAAATTTTTTTACAAAGCTCGAAATATATATTGGTAAATATACATACAATTATTAGGTTATACAAAGGAATTATCTTCTAAAAAACCTTTGAAATTCACTGAAAAAAACATACGTTTCAGGCAGGTAATAGTTAGGAATTATCATTTAAAAAATCTTAGAAATTCACTGAAAAAACCATAGGTTTCAGGGGTGTTATAGTTAGCTGGACATTTTACTCATACAAAACCATTGAAATTCCTCCGTTATAGTTAGTTGTACTAAGTATAACTCGCGCACCCCCAATCCACTGCTGATGATGTCACATATTACACCATTCATGACATGGTCAGTGACATCACTGATGGCACTCGATTCGATTCGATTCAATAAGCTTTATTCGGTTCAGTTAAAACAACCATAAAAGCACATATAAAACATTTGTTAAAAAACACATACAAATCATTGAATTAATGTAATACAACCATGACTGTTAATACATCTTAAAACAACATACTTTTCTTTACATTAATTGATCTCAAGATAAATGTCGCAGTATAAAAGCAAATATCGGGTTCTTGCATTGTAAACAACAAACTCATAGTAGCATCAGTATTAAAAGTGCAATATTTTTCAAACAAGGGTTTTAGAAAAGTAATGCGGAGATTCAGATACAAATCACATATGAGGAGGAAGTGCAAAGTGCTTTGTTTGGTACGTCCATCACAAGGGCAGGGGGAAACAGGATACTTTTTTTGCACAGGGGAATGCTACCAAGTAATGAACGAGACCTGGTCTTATTCTTGTAAGAACAAAACGTGCGACCATCTAGATACCTGGCTCAAATAGGTTTTGAATCCCTCAGTTTCTTAATAGGAGTAGTAGAACTGGCAAGTTGTTAAATCCCCTATGCTTCTTTGCCATGCATACTTTCTCTCCGACAGAAACGTATTTTTCGCTTCTGTTTTGGGCATTTCTATTGCTCCATTGGGATTTTCCAAGATGTTATTTTTGAATATTTCCTTAAAAGTTTGTACTATATAATTAAGCCATGGGATCTTTAAGCAATTATCTAGTCGGAGACAGTCTTTAATAATCATTCTATTGAATGTAGTCTCTTCCTTCAGCCATATTGATCTCCAGATCAATAATGGTCTCAGCTCTATTAGGTCCGTCAGGTAATTAATCCCCACTTCACTATGAATTAATTCGGTGGATGCCAAAGGGGGTAAACAGAGCAACTTTTTAAGGAACATATTTTCCTCTGTTTGCAAATCACCATAATAATGATGCCCCCATACCCCTGCACCGTAAAGTGCAATTGAGGTGTATCTCGATTGATAAATATGCATCATATCTTTTATTCGATGGTCCCCTATTTTTGCAGCAAACCTAAAAACCCCATGTACACTTTTTGCCAATTTAGCCCTGACATTCGTCATCTCTTGCGACCATTTACCGTCGCAGGAGAAAGTTATCCCTAGGTAACAGAACTTGTCCACTGTTTGAATTTTGTGCCCTTCTACAAAAAACATTTAGTTCTCCCGGGCCTCGAACCACAAACCATCGTATAAGTTTTGGTCTTATTAATCTGCAACTTTCTACCCTTAATAAAATCAGCAAACTTATCTATTAACCTCTGTAGGCCTATAGGTGTTCTCGATAAAAGTACGGCATTGTATGCATAAAGCAAAACTGGCCCATCCTGACCCTCCACCTGAGGAGCATCCGACTTTAACAGTTTGAGTGCTGCGTCTACCTCGTTTAATAAAAGTGTAAAGAGCAAGGGAGCAAGGACACAGCCTTGCCGGATGCCTGATTTAACCTTAAATTTGGGGTTACACTCACCCCTTTGGCCATACCGTACAGATGTTAATAATTTTTCATAGAGCCTTGCCAAAAAGAAAATAATAGACTCTGGAGCACCAAGACCTAAAAAAATTAGCCAAAGTATAACATGGTCTACCAAGTCAAATGCGCTGCTGAGGTCAGCGAAACATAGGAAAAGAGACCCTTGCTTAGGACGTGTATATTTTCCAATGAATAATTCCTGGTTAATGCACTGTTTCAGTGTTCCCCGGCCTTTCTTAAAACCATATTGGGTCTGTGTTAAAATCCCATTGTCCTCAGCCCGCTCCTCTAATCTGACAAGTAAAACCCTGCTCATAACTTTGATAGACGAATCTAAACGGGAAATCGGCCGATAGTTTTTGGCTTCAGATTTATCACCCTTCTTAAAGATGGGAATAATAATTGATTCGCCCCATGTGGACGGAGCCCCTTTCATTCCAGCAGCGTTAAAGACCCTGTTTAATATGGGCGCCCAAAGTGCAGATATAGCTTTATAGACATCTATTGGGACACCACCGGAGCCCGGGGCTTTCCCTCCCTTGCTGCTATTAATTCCTTGTTCTACCTCCATTAGTGTGATATTTAGAGGTAAAATCGGCCAGATACTTGGATCCCCAGAATCAATACTAGTTACATTTCCTGAATTAAAAATACTAGAGAAATATACAACCCATGCCTCACTACTGACATGTTCATTTTTTAAGAAAGGTGAATTGACTGTTTCCCAAAACATCTGGCTGTTAGATGTATCTGCAGCAAGAGTTAATTTGTCCCACGCCTCCTGTTGAAGCTCTCTCTTTCTCTGTTTGAGTTGTAATGTATATGCCAATCTTAAATTCTTTACAAGCTCCATATTCCTGCACCGACTAGACAGTGCTTGTTTTAACTGGTTCAATGAGAGGGTGCAGGCATGGTTGAACCATCCTCTATTCGGTGTAAGTTTCTTATTAGATGTCATAGTCAAAATATTATTAAGAATTCCATTTATTTTACAAAAATTCATTAAAATCTGGGCTGGTTCGACATCAACTTCCAAAGTCTCAGATATCTCATTATAACAATTGGAGACAATGGGGCATATTACCAACAACTAGCAATAATTATCGCTATGTTGGCTTAGCGGCAATAATTTTATCGCCGTTTTGCGGCGATTTTTATCGCTTAGGAGCCTTGCTATTATCAAGGTTTATCTCCTAAGCGATAAACATCGGCCGAAATGCATGAATATCGCTGTAAAGTCAGCGATATTCATGCATTACCGAGCTAATGCTCTTAGCCATGTTATCCACCTCCCATTGGATAACATGGCTAAGAACTGCACAGGGCAGGTGTTAGCTGTTGGAGATATTCGCGCTTAGCGCGAATATCTCCAAAAGTTGGTAATAGGAGATAGCGATGTTAGCGACTGTTTCCAGTCGCTAACATCTTGGCACGCCCACTTTGCATGTCATTAGTGATAAATATCTCTGACATGCAAAGCGGGGCCCAAGATGGTCGCTATCTCCTACTAGCTGTCGCTAACTGATGTTAGCGACAGCTAGGTAATAGGGAGATAATTTTATCTCCGCTTTCTTGGCTTTTAAAGTCAAAAAAGCGGAGATAAATCCCTTGATAATATGCCCCAATATTTTTTAACACCTTATCCGGATTGACCCCTTTCTACTTTATTCTGGTGCCATTTGATCTACACGGCGCTATATTACCAATAGTAGTTTGTATTACTGGGAGTCTATTACCCCATACAGCTAATGGGATAATAATGCAATTATGATCAGTAAGTTGTAGTTCTTCGATCCATGGTGTACTGCAAAAGGGGGCAATATTTGCAGAAACCAGTACGTGATCTATGATAGTATTTGCATTTCTGCCTGTAAAAGTTGGGATCAATTTCCCAAAACCCTCTCTTGCATACTGCATTATATCGAGGTCATGTTTAGCCAGAAATGTGTTTAAAATATCTCCATAGGGATTATGCGGGAAATGCACGCAATCATCTCCTGTATCATTTCTAAACTCAAAAAGGACAAAGGGCATGTTTGCGTATTGAAATCTCCCACCCAAAATGACATTTTCTTTATTACCCAATTTATCAATTGCATTCTCCAGCAAGGTAACAATTTTATAGCGTCTACAGTCAAACAAATTATTATAGAAATTAATTAACAAAACATCCCTGCCATTTTTTTGGTGTAGCCAGAGTACCTGTGAATGACATCCAACATTTTTAAACATTTTAACTTCAATACGCAGATTATTTGGCATAAGTATTAGCAGCCCGCCTTTGCTCTGCCAGCTATAGAACGCAATGCAGGTAAGTTATAAGAGACAAAACCATCAAAATTAACCTGGTCTATGCACCAAGTTTCCTGGAGACATATAATATCGTGTTTATTAAGAATATCGGTATACACCCGTTACAACGGATCTTTTACTCCGCAGACCCATTACAACGCGACCATTACTCCGCATACCATTACAACGCATTGCGCTGGGGGGCGCTCTAGGATAGGGAATAAGTATAATTTACTATCCAACACCTTCCCTAGGGTCCACGGGGACTGGAGTTAGAATAGTAAATTATACTTACCACTATCCAGCGCCCCAAGGCGCTATGCGTTGTAACGGTATGCGGAGTAAAAGTCGCGTTGTAATGGTCTGCGGAGTAAAAGTATGCGTTATAACGTCATACATCCAGAATATCCATCCATCCTAACATATCTCTTTTATTAGTCAATCCAGCTATATTCCATGTTACTAAACTAAACCGGCTAGCTATCGGTCTCTCTGTGTTTTCGGCTGACTGGGTCGTTAGGGCCTGGCCATCCCCGGTCACATCAGTCATAGAGATCGCAGACTGAGGGAAAAGATTTTCTTCTCCACATTGGCCTATATTTCCATCTGGGCTCTCTCCTTGCTCTATACTCAAATCCCTTTCTTCCAAAGTAATTATGTCCCCCTGTGGATTTAACTCCTGCCCAGATAACATCTGTCCTACTGGCCTCACAGCCCCTTGTTGACTGTTACTCCTAAGGCCCGCCATTCCTTTAATGTGGCGGGCAGGACTTTGTCAATCATTCTCCTCAAGGGTACTGAGTGGTTGAAATCTATTATAAGTAGGTAGGGCAAAATGTGGCAGAGGCGGCATTGACCAATTAGCTCTACGGTATACCTGAGCTACTCCAATAGGTGAATCTTGTTTTAAATGACTATAAAAAAAGCCGAGTGGGAGGAGTATAATACTACTGTCATGGTCTGACAGAGCAGAAGCTCTTTCCAAGGTAATCCTAGTATAATGTGGGTTATTAAAATTAACAATAACACAATCCCCCTTCGTTGATTTCTTTAGAGGGCCGATCCAGTTTACTCTTCGTGTCGTAAGGATCTGGTCTGCATGGTTAACAGGGTAGCCACAATTACGATTTAGCCAATCCACCACTTTATTTTTAAGGGATGCATGTGTTTCTATTAGGCTAGGGCTAAAGGGGGGGATGTTCACCAGTACTGCCACAAACAGACAGCAATCCAGGGGTAAGTTGATGGATCTACTCCTTTTTCCAACCTCTAGTTCTTTCTCTGTCCGACTTATAGGCACCTGTGTAGTCTCCATATTCCTCGTACCTTTATTTCCAATATCACAGGAATTACTACTCCCCATTGATTGCTTTCTTTGTCCTAAAGGGGCTGTGTTGGCTACTGGGTCTAATACACTAGGGGGAACAGCGTTTACAACGCAACTTTTAGCACGCACCACCTTTACCACGCAACTTTTACAACGCAAGTCGTTACAACGACTTGCGCTGGGGGGCGCTGTAGGATAGGGAATAGTTTACTTTACTATCCAAAACCTTCCCTACTATCCACGGGGAATGGAGTTGGAATAGTAAATTAAACTATTCACTATCCAGCGCCCCCCAACGCAAGTCGTTATAACGACTTGCTTTGTATAAGTTGCGTGGTAAAGGCATGCGTTGTAAAAGCATGCGTAGTAACGACATACATCCATACACTATGATTTGCGCTTGCCGATTCTCCAACCCTCCTTTTCCTGGGGGTGTCAAGTACAGCCCCTGAGACAGATGTTATTCCAATATTGTTTCCACCTTGTGATCGTTCCTGCTGCCTAATTGTATTTTCTTTCAGTAGCTCATTAGAATGGTTAAGTACCCCACTAAGTCTAACAACTTCACCATTCAATTTATCTATTTTATCATGAAGTGGTTTGAGGTGTGTTTCTAATGTCAAAGTTAGTGCAGCAATGATCTGGTTAACCTGCTCCTCACACATGGTCCCCATGCTAGGTGGATGTTCCTCTATAAGGTTAGGAGATGGGGCCTTTCTGCCTTTGTTAGCTGTTCCCTGTTTTTGCTGGATTTTCCTAAAACTCCTTTTCCTTTTTGGGGTAGGTGATCTGTTTGATGCCGGTAGACAGCGAATTTCATTAAGATCAGGGGAATCGGGGACAAGATCTGGGCATAAAGAATTCAAATGGGGGGGGCAATATTTAGGTCTTTACTTGCATTAACCTTTGCATTAGGCTCTACTTGTAAATCGATCGCATTTACAGGGCCAGATGAGCTACCTAATCCTAACGAGAGGCAGCGTTCTGCCCTGTCTATTTCAACGCTGATGGCGCTAACCGCCTTCACGAGATAGCAATCGCTAGTGGAGCCTGGGTGCTCCGCTACATTATTAATTCCCTTTTGTAATTTACGTTTCGACATATTGATACTGTCGTATTAATTAAGATTATTACATAAACCACAGGGCACCCAGTTACCTAATACTGGCCTTATATTATGCTGGGTAATATTTATACCTAAATACCCCTATACACAAAATATTATAATGGTTATGATTGTAGCAATAGCCAGGACCTAATACTAATATGTAACAAAACACTTAAAAAGAGCGTAGTAAGAATCCACTTAATATGGTGTGAATAGAATAATGGTTAAATAGGTGTCCAATTATGTATCCAAATTACTTTATCAATCTTAATAAATCTTAAAAATAATTACAAGCTTATTGATCAAATCCAGAGAAGCCGGTTGCATAAACTTAACATATCAGGGAATAACCGGTTACTCATAAGTTCTTTATCAGTCCATAATTACAAAACCAAGGGGGGGTCTGCCCAGCCCAGCCTCGCACAGTCTCGGACGGGCTCAGACGGGCCCGCCCTTGGTCCGAGCTTCGCTCGGCGCGCGTACCGCGAAGCGGGTGGTGCGCTGAGTTTTAGAACAGCCCGTGGTGGGAGGGGCTGATGACAGGCAGCTGCATGTCCCGTAGACTCCTGACCTCCGAGTCCCTGTTCTCAGTAAAACAATGCCCCACAGAACTCCAAGAACGAAGCTTCACCCGCGGAGCGGGTGGTGCGAGGAGTTTTAGAACAGCCGGTGGTGGGAGGGGCTGATGACAGGCAGGAATATATGATTATACCACGATTTCAGTTACCACGCATGGCTTTACCACGCGAATTTTACCTCGCAAGTGGCTTTACCACGCTGGTATTTACAACGTAGCATTTTACTACGCGTTGCAACGTCTTACCTTCACGTCTTTCTCCACGAGCCCTTACTTCCATCCTCCTTTGAAACAAGCGTCAAAACACGTATACCAAAATAAAAAAAGGACTGCTTTTTTGACGTACACGGCACGTCTTTGGGGGAGGCTCTTTCCTCTTTCTTTTAAATTAATGTTCGTTTTTTTGTTAAAGTAACCTGCTTGTTATTTTTGGGGGGGGAGACCCCCCCCAGCCCCCCTCCGAGCCCCCCCCCCTCCCTCTGCCCCCCCATGCCCACGCAGATCGACTTGAAGGAATACCACGTCTCCCCCCTAGCCCGTGGTAAAGACGTCGTGGAAGGTACTCTGCGTGGAAGGCACCCTGCGTGGTAAGTGTCACGTGGTAAACGTGAGTAGTGGTAATGCCTTCGTGGTAAATGATGTTTCCCGACAGGCAGCTGCGTGGCCCCGTAGACTCCTGGACCTCCGAGTCCCTGTTCTCAGCAAACAATGCCCCACAGAACTCCAAGAACGAAGCGTCACTCAAGTTAGTAAGAAAGGGACTTGATAAACCCATAACCTCCAATTCGTACAACTAAAAGAGGGAAGGGGAAAGGAGAAACATGCTACATCCGGTAAAGACTAGCAAGGTAGTTGAACAAGTAGGCGATCGAGCCGTAAGACATACTCTTGTAAATGCACGATGTACGCAAAGAAGCGGCTGCCATTGTCCCGGGGCTCCTTAGAAAGTGAAAGCGCACATGGTGCGCTGAATGTTGTTCAGCATGTCGTTCCTGCAGCAGGAGAAACTTCTTAAAGAAAAGTGCTCACAGACTAAACTAGACGCAAAGCGAGATTAAATGAGGGCAATAAAGAAAAAGCACCTAGTCTTTGTAATGAATGATGTTGGAATGGCAGATACCTGCCTTTACACTTAACAGCCTCGTTGTCGGCTGGTTCCAGAAATATTTAGAACTAGACCATTGTGTGTACATCAAGAGAGAGGTGGGGGAGATCAAAGAGATAAACATAGATTAAAGCAAATAAAGAGCCCAGAGATAAAAGCAACAAGCATTGGCATAGCCAATAGCTCTCGCCTTTGAGACCTTATAAGTGTTTACTTATCCAGCACAATATCCTTGGTGCAACAACATCAAGTGTTGCATGGCTAAACACTTATTAGGTCCCAAAGGCGAGACCTATTGGCCATGCCAATGCTTGTTGGCTTTAATGTGACAGTGCATGCATACACAAACATACAAAAGTGTGTATCTCTTGCTGTTCCATTTATGTCTCTTTCCTGTGATTTTATTTTTCAGATCTGTGGTGCTGTTTTTTTTAATTCAACACAAATAGTCTAGTATCACAATAAATATGGAGCTATTGGTTTTGCCAGTGCGTATCCCATGTTCTTCTACAATTTACAATGTTAACTTCTGGGAATTGGGATCATATGTAATAGCTCCTTGAAGCCCAATTTTTGCTCAGAGAGGTCCACAGGTCTTAATCTTGTAAAACAAAAAGGCAGGATTGCAGCTAAACACTGATCTCCAGGCAAGCTGTTACACATGGATACATTTATTAAGGTATAATTTGTTAAATATGCATAAGAGGCCAAGATCCTAATGCCGGACCAAGCCAGCTCTGCGTGCACCCACGTATATCTGTTAATGAAACAGCCACTATTTCACCAATCAGACTGCCTTTCAAATATCAATAGAAAGAAAGTAAAACAATCCCACTCAGTTTTGGAATGCGTTAGGTCTCCAGATGAAAATCTTTACCATTTTAGCTCTGCCTTTCATCCATCTAGAGCAGATGCAATCGCGATTTGGAACTGTGTAAGAATACGGGTTGAAACAACTAGCAATGTTCTTGGGAATCAACTAAAAAACGCTTCAAATAGGATGACTCATTCATAAAAGATGCATTGCTTCCAGCGTAGCCAGAGAGCATCGAAAAACTGCAACAGAGTTAAAGTTAAAAAACTTTACACTTTTAAAAATAGACACAAACCCAGATGATGTGGAGGAGAGATGGTTGTGGCCAACGAAATTACTTTAAAACGAAATTAGAATTTGTTTGTAACTCTTGTTCTCAGAGTTGGTTCATCTAGTTCATTCAAGTTTATACAACACACATGCATATATTTATCTACAGTTCTACGCATCCGAAAGTCTGTATATAATTCCAAATTTGGCACAAAATGCCCCATGTTAATTATGGAAAATTTTGAGATACATAAATAAATTATATTTTGCACTGTAAGTCCATCAATTATTAATCATAACTGAGGTAAAAGTTTATAGAAAATTCGTTCTTTTTCTGATTTAAAAAAATACTAGGTTCGTGCAGGATAAAGTAGCTATGTACATCAAAATAGGATCTAGTTTTATCACATAGAAGATTAGAGCACGTTACGTGTCTGTTGATCCACAAGCTTTATTGCTAAGAACGCAATGCAGTGAGAAGCCAATAGAGAGCGTGTCACGTGAAGAGTGCACGTGAAGCTTTACAACCATAGGCTGGATTACAAAAAAAAAAAAACGCCTGCGCTATATCATGACCTTGGGGTAAATTAAAGGAGTGCCTATGTGCAAACACCTTTTACTGCTGTATTATGAAAACAGGATTCTGAAGGTGGAAATATGTGACAAGAGGGTTTGTGCACTTTTGTTGTTTGAATGCGTATTGTAGTGGTGGTGGTGATGTGTTAAGTTGTTTTTTGAGTTGCCTATCTGTTGTATATAATTGCTATCTGATTTTGGTGTGTTAAACTGTGGTTGTTGTGTTGCACTCTGTTTTTACTGCTGTGGTAGAGATCAAGGGCCTCATTACGATGGTGGTCAGAAGCATGGGTTCCAATACGGGTTAAGAAAATCTGAATGACTTTCCAAGCCTTTCGAACCGACATTGTAAAGAGGCCCCATGTCTTTACACAATCAGGGCATATGTAAAAAGAAGTGGCGGAGTGAGGCGTTATCCATCATGGCTTAACGCCTCACTCCGCCACTTCAGAAATGCAAGGCTGCACCATATTTACAAGAATATGATGCAACCGTGCTTTTCCCCATGCGCTAGTGCTACACTTAGCAGCCTAGCGCCAACGCAGGCACCCTTGCACCATAGTGCAAGGGTGTCTGCGTGCAGGGGAAGATTGTTTATGTGCAGGAAGTTGTCCATTCCTGCACATAGACAATCGGTAAATGCCGTTCTATCACTTCTAAGTGTGCTGCTTAATGGAAGTTACGAAATGTCATTTTTTTAAAAGATTTCTTTTAAGACTGTTTATGTGCAGGAAGGGTCACCTTCCTAAACATAAACAATCCAAGCATTTCTACTTGTTTCACCAAGTTAAGACCAGGTTTTTCTCTGGTCTTAATTATGGCGATGCTTCCTATTTACGCCATCCTTGTAAATAGAGGGCAGTGTCAAAATCAATGGGTGTTGCGGTGGAACGCTCACAGCAACACCCACTGCCCATCCCTTTCATGCTAAGCATAGCGTGAAAGGGGGCCTTATTATGCGTTTAGAGGCTTAACTCTGCCTTCTAAATAAGGCAAAGCCCCTATCCCGACAGGAATGTCAGAAAAAGTGACATCCCTGTGGCGATATTGGCTTGTACATGTGCCCCTCAGTGCTCACAGAGCTGTGCTATATAAACCACCTTAAACAGTAGTAACTGGTTGCTTGTCACAGGAACAAACATCATGTGCTACTTTTAGCTAGAAATGTAGTAACATTTGTTGACCTAGCTAAAGAAAACAACATAAAAAAGCATAGACAAAACAATAGCACAACACAAATAAAACACAAGAGGGCAAATCACAAACAGTTAATGTAGATAAATACACTGCTCCAAAAACATCACAGCACAACGAAATTCCACACAACACATATGCTCAAACATTCTTGTCACACATTAACACCAGCAAAATACTGTTTTCATATTAAGGTAGTAAAAGGTGTTTTGAGCAGTCAATGCTCTTAACTTACCACCATGGAGATCGAATAGCATTCTGGCATCCAGTTTCAGTCTTTTATTCATCAATATGCAGTAAAGACATTTCCGAGAAAATACCCAAAAACATAAACACCGAAACTAATATAATAAATATTTACCATAAGCTTTTTCTGTAAAATGAAATAAAATGGTCTGCACTCAAGACAGACAAGCATTGGCAAAGCAAATCGTCTCAAAGGCGTGAGAGAGCGCAAACTGACCTAAATGTATGAGTGCATCACACTTACCTGTAGTAAGCACAAATCATGAGGAGAAATGCCATGAGTGCTAATAGTATCTGCAATTATATTCTGAATGTATAGCTAATGTAGAGATTTAAGTAGAAGTGGAACTAATACAGAAATGTGTGACACTATATGATTTTATTAGATGTGATTATTCCTGAATCCATGTCGTGTAGCTGTTAAAATGTAAGATGGCATGTGGTTAAACGCAGAATGTGGTAGGCCTCAGGGCCAGAGCTAGAAGGGAAGGGGAAGGTGTTTCTTTCCACGACATAGATTGAACTAATGTTTTGGTCATTGCATTAATGGGCCATGATTTATAGATGTGTTTACTGAATAATAGAATAAGAGTATTAACATGCTTTAATTAATGAAGAAGTTGAATGCTATAATCATTATGAGAAATATTGTAGGCCTGAAATGTTTTAACGTTGGTTTACACGTACATGTCTGGGCCAAGAAATGTTGCGAACCTTTTTGGAAGTCTATGAGAGTTGGGATCTTGGCTGCAGATGTCTGTCTGCAAGAGAAAAGGGGGAATCCAATTATAAATAAAATGAATAGAGGTCTGTTCAGGAGACGGCCCAGACATGGAGGAGGGTTCCGGAATGTTTAAGGGGTATCAGCGGGCCGGAGAAGAGTCTGAGAAGCAAGGTCAACTCCAACGTATGAGGCCCAATACAAAGCAGCATGGAAAAAGCCAGAAGCTACACCACGTGAGGGGCGTCTCACGAGGGGCGTCTCAAATGTTGTTGACTGTTTTGTATTAGGGACAGCACCCCTGGGTGGAGTTAGAGCAGATACCTGAGGACCCTTTAGAGAGCGGATGGGTAGGCAGAGAGTGGTCATGACTGGAGAACTATAGGTTTTCACCAAGAGACTAAGAGTGAGTGACTTCCCTTGGGGGTCATTCACTGCTGACACCTTTGTTAGGTTGGGATTTGGTTAAGTAGGGATACCATCTAGAGCAGGGTAGGGACAGCCTAACCTGTGCGTTTTTCCTCCAACTTAAATGAAGGAGAGATCTCAATATGCGTCAATGCTGATAGCTTTATTATTCTTAGAACTTGTGTTAGTAATTTCCGTTGCTCGTCTGAGGGCTTTCAGAGAGCACATGTATGTAGTTGGACCTGTGTATCTTGTGAATCTCATTCTGAGATGCCTGTATTTGCAGCTTATCCTAAGCTTACAATAAACTTTTGAAAGCTAGAAGTTGTTTGTGATCTTTGGGAGCGGAGTCCCATATTGGGTGCGCTAGCTTGGTAAGAGATGCACTTTCTTCCTCAAAGACAGGCAACAAAGGTTCAGTCGACCAGATCGAGGTTTGGATCAATAGTGATAAGGTATCGATCAAAATCTCGCCCTTCCAGTTGGTAGCTATAGAGGATGGTTGCCTTCTTGAGGACGGTGACCTAGGCCAGGTTAGCTTACCCCAAGGCCCCTAGAAATCGATGATCGGAAGAACCGCCCGCTGAAGAAGATCCGGATGACGTGAGACAGAAAAGGCAGCAGTATCGGTCGAGAGTGAGTATAAAGGGTTATGCGTGTTAGATTGCGGTGTTTTGTATTGTATCTATGTTGTAATGTCTGGCGGAGTTGAATGTCTGTAGAGTGACTGTGGAACAGGTTGTGAGCGCGCGCAACCGGTGGAAATCTTAAGTTCAAGGAGAGCTTAAGTGGTTCGGGTGTATCGGACACCCAGAGTAATTGTCAACTGGAGTGAAGGGGGTCATGAGGTACCATTGATCACCCGAAAGACCGAGATAGGGGGAACGTAAGAGTGAGTGCGTGAGTAACGGACGCTGGTCGGAGGTTACTGTGTGTGTAAGCAACCTATCAGAGAGACGATAGACATTTCGTCAGTTGTGTTGACAATTACATATAGACTGTGGACGTACAGTCGAGGGAAGTGACCGCTTGGTCGGAAGTAGTCATTTTTCGGTGTATGAATGGGACGCATGCATGACCGGGAGACGAGTTGAGAAAGGAGGGGTGCTGCTGCGAAGCGGAGAAAAGTGACGTCAGGAAGTGTCGCGACGTGATTGGCCGACAGGAGAAAGACCGCGCTGTGATAGGCCAGCTAGCAAAGACGTCAGAAAGTGTCGCGACGTGATTGGCCGACCGGAGAAAGACCGCGCTGCGATAGGCCAAGTTAGCAAAGCCGCGTTAGGATTGGTGGATTGTCATCAGGAAGTAAACAGAGTAGCGAGGCTGGATATTGTGCGTATAATTATGAAGTGTTTTAAATGGCTGAGAGCGGTGTTTAAAAAAAGAGAAGCGGGGATCGGAAGAAGGGGAAGAAGCCCCGCCGGAGGGTACGCCGGCTCGTTACATGGCAGTGAATGTTGGGTTGCATACGATCCTTTGGATATCAGAGTGGAGTAAGATTACGGAAGGAAATGAGGAACTGACGTTCCCGAAGTACGGGACGTTCAGATTAGAGGTGTTACATCGATTAAAATCAGTCATGACCTCAATGAGACCCTTGCCTAGACCGACCCAGTTTGAAGCTCTTGATGCATGGATTAGGGCAGCGCATGAAAAGAATATGAACAGACAACAAGAAAGGGTGAAACGATCGGTAAGGGCAGTGCAGGATGCCAGGTGGGATGCGGATGCTAAAAGATGGAGAGTGCATAACATGGAAGTAAATAAACTGTACCCGGTGTTAGAGGTGCCCGGAAATAAAAGCCCCCTAGAAGAAGATGATGAGAGCGAAACAGAGGACAGCCTGATAAACAGATTATTGACAGACAGGCCACCCCCGTATAATAGAGCAGGGGGGGAGGTCGAGCATAGTGAAAGAGAAAAGGGGGGCAATGCAGGGGAGCATGGACCGCTTCCCAGTTCAGAGTGGGATCCTGAGGCAAAGAAAGAGCTGTCCCAGCCTAGTCAGGTGCAACAGGTAGTCGGGAGGTTTGTGGTACAAAGAGCGCCGGAAACGGAGAGCGCCACATCCTACGCATTACCAGATGCACTACAGGTACCTGTTACCATAGGTCCTATAATATCGATATATGACCAAGAAAGAGCAAGAGGGGAAGAACGGGTACGGAAGGACAGAGAAAGAGCAGGGACGGCAAGGAGGAACGATACGATTAATTCCCCAAGTCAGATGCCGATACCAAGAGAGTGGAGCACCCCGATGCACACAGCAGGGGATCCAGGAGGGGACCCTGGGGGCCCTAGATGGCCAGTGGATCTGAGGGGATCTGGACGAAAATCCTTTCAAGAGCTAAATGAGTACATGAAGAAGTGGGATGAGGCAGTGGAGGCTCACAAGAGCATCATAGCTGCAGAAGCTGAAAGGGAAAGTCAGGACAGCAGAGCTCGGACTCACTGCGGGGCTGGGGAGAGCAACCCGGAGTGGGACGGGAGAGAGAGAGATAGTAGGGGAGTCACCCATTGGGCCCGGAGTGGGGATAGAACAGACCTGGAAAAAGGGGGCCCCGGGAGTGGAGGGGTGGCGCGCCCAATACTCAGTGAAGGGGAGAGGAGAGCGCAAGAGTACAGAAACAGCTTTAAGTGTCCACACTGTGTGCCCGGCACCAGAGAACTGAATGGGAGTTGTGAGAGGTCGCATCATAGTCCCTGTGATGACGGAAATGAGCGCAGCCCAGGGAATATGGGGAACCAGGAAGGATCGTATCGGATACTGAGCGATACTAGGCAAAGGGAGAGTAGCGACCAGAGGGAAAATAACAGAGAGGCGTACGGTGAAAGGAGAGAAGAAGAAGAGAGTGGGCAGAGCAAGAGTGGGGGTAACAGGCCCGTGTTCCATCACCTTCCAAGATCGGATGGCCGAGCATGGGACCTGGAGAGATGGGAGCAAGGGAGAGCACTCATTAACTCTCCCGAGCCCAAACGTAGAGCTCGGAGTTGGGATGGTAGGGAGACCAGTGAGCCCCCTTCGAAAGACATATTGCGAGCTGAGATAAAAGCTAAGAGACTCGATGTCGCCAGCTTAAGGTCAGACCTGGATGACATGATAGATGGTACCCTGCCTTTAGAAAGAATAGAAATGTATGAGCAGGATGAAATACTGTATATGGCAAAGGACATCACTCGAAAAGCGAGAGCAATCCATGAGAAGTTAGTCGAACTAGCAGGCAAATATATGGTGGACCTGTCAAGAACCAAAGCATTACAGGGTAACCACAGGCTACATTACACAGATCGAGACCTAGATGAGAGGAGAACGATTGGGCTGAAAACGCACATAAGGGAACTGATCACTGGAATAAGGACATGGAGGGCACTAGATAAGTGGGAAGAGAGGTGGTCCAAGAAAGGGACCGTCAGGAGAAGCACGCTTGGTATGACACCAGGAAGGCTGCAGGGAATAGAAGCATACCCTTTGCGTGAAGTTGCCAATGGGAACTATGTGCATGTCCCTTGGAGTAGGGGAGATTTAGCTGCTTTTACCACCTCCTTCCCCAAATTGCGGGAAAACCCAGTGGAGTGGTACAAGCAAGTCGAGAGATTTGTAAAAATCTCAAAGGTCCTATGGATAGATCTGAACACGCTGTTCGACATTGTAGTACCAGGAGATCTGTGGACAGCATGCAAGGTTAGCGCTGAGTGGCCCACAACGGAGCCGGAGAGAGATGCTAAGACTAATGGGCCGTCCGAGATTGTGATGGCAAAATTCGAGAGAGTGATGACTTGGCTGAAAGAGAAAGTGCCAATGCAAGACATAGATTGGGTCAGAATAGACCGAACCAGACAGGAACCCAAAGAGACCGTCCACGAATATTACGAGAGATTGCTGAAGGCGTTTAAACAGTATAGCGGCCTGGATGTAATGGATCCAAAAGACATAGGGCAATTCGTGTCCAAGTTCATCCTGGGACTGAGACCGGATATTAGTTTAATGATTCAGCAACACTCGATTTGTTGGCAAAATAAACCCCTAGACGAAATACTGAGGTATGCCAGGTACTGCTGTGATGAGATAGACTCCAAGGCTAAGAAACTAAAAGAAAAGTTGATGGTGGTACAGATGCAGGCAGCAGGAAAGGGGGGACAGCAGCAACAGCAGCAAGGAATAGGTACAGGAGGAAAGAAGCAGTACAGTCAGAACAAGGGCAATGAGGAGAGTTCCACCTTTAGACCCAGATTAGACATAGCTGCCTTGAAGAAAACGACTAGGTGCCACCAGTGTAACGAGGTGGGGCATTGGAAACGCGAGTGTCCCTACAATGTAGAGATAGGAGAACAAGAGATAGAGGAGGAAGAGGTCCAGAGCGCGCCTACAAGAGGGGTGACGCCATACCAGGGAAAGGTGCTCAAAGGGGGGGGGGGCTCCTCCCCGAGCCCAGTACCCGCAACCTCCTCGAGTAGGGACTATGGGTAAGACCTATAGACAGATGCCCCTGTTTGTAGAAGGAGAAGAGTGCTATTATGTGGACCCATTAACCGGACAGAGAGTGGAAAGAGAAGACTGCACCCTCGGGGCAGCCTTGGAGGTGGACCAGAGGGGACCCTATGTCGAAGCAGAAGTAGCAGGGTGCCCCACGACATTTCTGGTGGACACAGGAGCCACTAGGTCCACGATCAGATCAGCTGCAGTTCCAGACCTGCCCATGTCTGGAGAGACCATACAAGTGGTGGGGGTCGCAAACAGGAGAATAACCAGCCAATTGACAGAACCGGTACAGGTGAAAATAGGGAAGTACAGCGATGAGCACCAGTTTGTGGTTTGCGATTCAAGTCCTGTGTGTCTGCTAGGGAGAGACCTGTTGTGTAAATTGAATTGTACTATATACTGTACACCTCAGGGAGTGGAGGTATTGACCAATGATGATGACGCAGACTTCAAAGTTGCAAACTCAAGAATATGCGTGGAGCTGTACCCTACTTTGACAGTAGATGAGCTCCCCTGGGACTTGAGAGAGACAGTGGCACCAGAAGTATGGGATTTCACTGGGGAAGAGATAGGATTGGTCAAAGGGGTGGACCCAGTGAAAATTGTAGTGAAACCGCATGCTGAGTTCCCAAGAACACCCCAATATAAATTGACTCCAGAAACGATTGCAGGCATAAAACCCGTGATCGAGTCCATGATTAAACAGGGAATACTGAAAGAAATCGTGGGTAGTCCATGCAACTCCCCGATTATGGGTCTGCAGAAACCAAATGGGAAATTTCGGATAGTGCAGGACCTCCGAAAGATTAATAACATAGTCGTTTCGTGTTGTCCAGTGGTGCCGAATCCATCAGTGATACTGTTTCAGATTCCATTCCAAGCTGAGTGGTTCACTGTGATCGATCTTTGTCAGGCTTTCTTTTCGATCCCTCTGGACGAAGAAAGCCATTTTCTTTTCGCATTTAAGCTGGAAGGTCGCGTCCTAACATGGTGTCGCATTCCTCAGGGGTATACAGAGAGCCCATCGATCTTTAACCAGCTTTTGAAGAAAAATCTTGAAAGTCTAGTGCTGCCCCAGAAGTCAGTTCTGGTCCAGTACATAGACGACCTCCTCGTGGCGTCAGAAACAGAAGAAGCTTGCAGGGAGGACTCCATTGCTTTGTTAAATCACCTAGCTGCCAATGGGCACAAGGTGTCCCCGGGAAAATTGCAGTACTGCCTGACAGAAGTGCAGTACTTGGGACACAGAATAGAGAAAGGCAAACGAAAGGTGTCACCAGACAGGATAGAGGCGATCATGAAAATGAATGCGCCTAAGACACAGAGAGAGGTCAGGATGTTCCTAGGGATGGTGGGTTATTGCTGACAGTGGATCGCGAACTTTTCACTGAAAGCAAAGCCCTTGCAAAAACTGACGCATAAGGAGGTGAGCGATCCGGTACCATGGGACAAAGACTGTTTGATGGCATTCCTACAGCTGCGAGAGGACCTGTGTCGTGCTCCGGCATTGGGAATGCCTGATTACAATAAACCATTTTTGCTTTACTGTTGTGAGAGAGAAGGTTGCGCGTTGTCTGTGTTAGTCCAAATCCATGGGAATGCCCGTAGACCAGTTGCTTATTTCTCGGCTACTTTAGACCCAGTAGCCGCAGCGTTGCCCGGATGTCTCAAATCCGTTGCTGCAACGGGTGTCAGCATTGAAAGATGTGAAAATATCGTCATGGGGCACCCGTTAGAGGTGTGCGTGCCCCATTCTGTTGAACTGTTGATGACCAGGACCAAAACACAGCATCTGACCAACAGCAGGCTCACGCGCTATGAGCAAGTTATTCTTGCTGCAGAGAATGTGACCCTCAGGAGATGCTCTGTTTTGAACCCTGCCACCTTGATGCCACTCCCAAATGATGTCGAGGATGATGATGAATGTACAGACCATGACTGCCTCGATGTGACTGAACTATGCACCAAACCCAGACCCGACATCGTAGATGAGCCACTGACCGACCCAGACGAAATTTTCTTTGTCGATGGCTCATGTGTAAGAGACGAAGTTGGGCAGTTGAGAGCAGCTTATGCTGTTTGTACAATTACTGGAGTTGTGGAAGCTGGGTGCCTGGAAGGAGTACACTCCGCTCAGGTAGCCGAGATTATTGCCTTGACACGTGCTTGCTTGGCAAGCAATCAAATTCGAGTCACCATATACACCGACAGCCAATATGGTTATGGGGTGGTTCATGATTACGGGCAGTTATGGTCTCAAAGAGGGTTCATGACCTCTTCAGGCTCTCCCATTCGCAATGGAGAGTTTGTGCGCCTGTTGTTAGAGGCGTTGCAATGCCCAGCAGGTATCGCAGTTGTAAAGTGCACCGCACATACCAGAAATGAGGACTTCGTTTCGAAAGGCAATAGATATGCTGATGAAGTTGCGCGGTATTGCGCGGAGCAAGGGTACTCTTTCACAGAGGTGGAAGTGGGTGGAATAAATGTAAGGACTGAATTAGCCATGATATTGGAAACTGTTGATACTTGGGATGAACTGTCAAACATGCAAGAAAATGCTCCTGATTTTGAAAAAGAAACATGGGAAAAGGCAGGATGTGTAATGGGTGAGTCCCATTTTTGGGTCTCAGCAGACGGCAGAGCAGTGTTGCCCAATGAGATGGTGAGTCCAATGGCCAGACTCATACATGGTCCCGTACACTTAGGGAGAGATGCTATGCTGAGAGTGTTTAGACAGACCTGGTACAATCCTAAGTTTAGAATAGCAGCAGAAGCAGTGTGCCAGCGTTGTGTGACCTGTCAGCAGCTGAACGTAGGAAAAAGAACACCAGTTGCACTGAGTCACATAGGAAGGTCTGGAGGTCCATTCAATCGAATGCAGATAGATTTCATTGAAATGCCGAGGTGCAACCGCCTCCGCTATGTCCTGGTGGTTGTTTGTGTATTCTCCAGATGGGTTGAGGCATACCCTACACGTAGGTGCGACACCCTCACAGTGGCCAAGTTACTGCTTAGGGAACTCATTCCGCGCTTCGGGGTGCCGGCCTTTTTGGAATCAGATAGGGGAACGCATTTCAACAGCGAGCTTGTGAAGATGATTTGTGCGGCTCTGAACATAGATCAGAAATTGCATTGCAGTTACCGACCAGAAGCCTCAGGAATTGTGGAGCAGATCAATGGCACGATCAAGGCCAGAATTGCAAAAGTGTGTTCCTCAACGACCCTGAGTTGGCCTGACGCCCTGCCATTGGTCCTCATGAGCCTTCGTAGTACCCCAGACAGAAGAACGGGGTTGTCACCACATGAGGTGTTAATGGGGAGAGCAATGAGGCTGCCATCTGTCCCAACTACTGCACTGTTAAATATCACAGATGATATGATCCTGGACTATTGTAAGGGGCTGTCTGACGCCATTCGTTCTGTGTCCCTTCAGGTGCAGGCTGCCGAGGTTCCATCGTGCCAGGGCCCGTGCCATGACCTGTACCCTGGGGACTGGGTCCTGGTGAAAAAACATGTGAGAAGAAGCTGCCTGGATGTTCGTTGGCGTGGGCCCTTCCAGATCATCCTGATCGCGAATACGGCTGTGAAGGTGGGAGGCCTGCCCAATTGGATCCACGCGTCACATACGCGAAGGGTTCCAGCACCTCTGGAAGAAACAGCTCCTCTCTCGGATAGACGTCCAACAGAGGACCGAGAAGCCATAGAGGGGGCTAGCCAAGCTGTAGAGGTGCCAGCGGAAGCAGGGAACGAGTCTGACCAAGCTGAGGACGGTCAGTACAACAGCGAAACAGACGACGCTACAGAAGGAGAAAGTAGCTGGGAGTACGAGTCAGACACTGACAGGTCTGACAGAGAGCGAGAACAGACAAGAAGGAGAAGGAGTAGAAGGGCACGTGGAGAAGCTAATTGGCCGCAAAGAAGGAGCTCTAGCTTGAGGTCAACTCCAGAGATAACCCTTCCTCCGATATCAGAAGACTCAGACCCGGAAGAAGGTGTTCAGGGCGCTGAAGCACCGGACCGAAGAAGGTCAAGAAGAGTGCGTGTGCCTAGCAGAAGATACTCCACCCCTGAGTGGACATATCTGGCGACAAATGTCTGTGAAACAGGAGACAGGGAGGATCCGAGCGGTGGTGGTGTCCAGTTCTGAGCCCATCGTCACCGTGGAAATACGACTGTTGGTACCCGGAGTCGAACAAGAAGGGTCACTAACATTCATGCTCCCCAGACCTCCCCGCCTCAGCAAGTTAAAACATATGTTTCTCTCAGAATTGCAATTCCCCGACTTTGGTACAACGATAACAGCCCATGAAGAGCACAATCTTCGTTTGGAAATACTGAACTTTGCTATCGAAGCTGCAGGCACAAACCTGATAGTAGATGCTTAAAGGACTTTGTAAATAAAGCGAGCAGAAAAAGAAGATTACCTAGCGCCCAGGAAGCAGAGAATATTAGGGAACTTCCCTTGAGTTGATGGAGAAGGGCTAGGGTTGTCTTTATTGAACTGTTAAAGGACTTTTGCGAAGAAGGTTGTCAGCTTCCAGTTGTGTGGATTCTAAAGACAAAAGGATTAAAAAGAGACTGTAAAGGAACGAGAAGAAAAGAACTTTTTGCCAAGATAAGAGAGAGCCATATTGTCTGACGAAATGGAAGCCGGCACCCAGAACCGCAGAGCTAAATGTATAATAGGTACACTAATGGTAGGAGTGATAATATTGATAGCTTTAGTGGTAACAATTTCTTATGTAAAGGGACATGAGGAAGAGGCGAAGGTAACTGATGTGAAATCTGTAGAAACGCTTACACCCACTGTTGCTGGTGAGAAAAGGGAAAACACTCAAGAGAAAGCGTTATTAGCTGCAGAAGCCCGCAGGTTACACGTAGATGAGTCCCAAGGAGACTTTAGGTCAAATGCTTATGCTAAACTCTTATATGAATACGTGGATGCCATGGAGGTTAAGGACTGTTACGTCTGCATGCAGTTGCCGGCGTCTGTAGATGAAGGCATTAGATATCATCACCTCCCGCTGACATATGGCATTACATGTAGCTTATTGCTTAGTATATTTTATGAGAGAGATAGTTTTGAATACTATTTCTCCAACTATGATTCAGTGTTGCCAGAAGTCCCAAATTATAAGCAGATGAACAAATGGGACTACTGGAAGAGTGAAGACAGATTGGCCAAGTTCTTCATTCCTTGGATTACCTTAGATACTTCACATGCCCGTAGAAATAACCTGACATGCAAGGTGTCAGAAGTCGAGAAGAAGTTCATAGGGCAGGTGGATGATCGTTACAGGAGACAAAAGATTTTGAAAAAATCAGGACAATGGAAAACAGATTGGACCGAGGAAGAGAAGGCACACAAGAGAAAGGGTAGTAGTGGTCCAATAGCTTTAGATAAGACGCAGAGAGGAAAGCTATGTCTTCACCGAGCCAAAACGTATTATGAAAATGTATACGTGGGAGAAGTCGACTGTGAACATGCTTTCAATATAGAGTACTATACTAAAGATTTCCTGAAGGGAATGCAAGTGATTCCAAATGTGTATTTTGTATGTGGAAGAAATGCCTACGTGAGACTACCTGACAACTGGTATGGATCATGTTACCTAGCAATTGTCTTCCCCAAAATATATCATGCACAAGACTTAGAGATCATTGAGGGCAAGACATCATCGAGGGGAAGGAGAGATGTAGGAGATGCAGAAATGGTTGGAGATGTCTTTGGAGCTATGTTCCCTCTTTTGGGACTAATCCTTAATGATGTTAAAATTAGACGACTGGCAACAGTCGTCGACAGGTTGTCTGCCAGCACTGCTCAGTCCTTAATGCTGGTAGAAGGAGAGATGCAATCGATAAGGGCTATGGTTCTTCAGAACCGTCTTGCGTTAGACGTCCTACTAGCAAAAGAGGGCGGAGTCTGTAAGGCTTTGAAGGTCCAGGAATGTTGTACTTACATTCCAGACAATTCAAAGCCCCTTGAGAAAGTTATTAGGAACATAACTGATATTCACAAGGAGATCGAAGACTTGAGTAGAGAAAATGTCTGGGAAAAGGTGGGCCACGGAATGAGTGAAGTTGGAGGGTGGATTTCCACCCTAGGCAAAAGCTTTGTGTGGTATATACTAAAACCTATCATCATAATATTGATCTGTGGGATCGTATTGTGGGGGTTGGTGAGGGTATTCAAATGGTACAGAGCAAAAAGGTCAGAAAGGGCCCAAAGAGAGCAGCTGCAGAGATTGGCTGCCATACAAGATAATCAGTACAGGAGTCTGAGGGCTCTGGAAGCGCAGAGACAAGTTATGCTAGCAATAACTGCAGTTTAAATGTTAGTGATGACCCCGAGAGGTCATCAAAGGGGGGAACTGAGAGAGCGCAAACTGACCTAAATGTATGAGTGCATCACACTTACCTGTAGTAAGCACAAATCATGAGGAGAAATGCCATGAGTGCTAATAGTATCTGCAATTATATTCTGAATGTATAGCTAATGTAGAGATTTAAGTAGAAGTGGAACTAATACAGAAATGTGTGACACTATATGATTTTATTAGATGTGATTATTCCTGAATCCATGTCGTGTAGCTGTTAAAATGTAAGATGGCATGTGGTTAAACGCAGAATGTGGTAGGCCTCAGGGCCAGAGCTAGAAGGGAAGGGGAAGGTGTTTCTTTCCACGACATAGATTGAACTAATGTTTTGGTCATTGCATTAATGGGCCATGATTTATAGATGTGTTTACTGAATAATAGAATAAGAGTATTAACATGCTTTAATTAATGAAGAAGTTGAATGCTATAATCATTATGAGAAATATTGTAGGCCTGAAATGTTTTAACGTTGGTTTACACGTACATGTCTGGGCCAAGAAATGTTGCGAACCTTTTTGGAAGTCTATGAGAGTTGGGATCTTGGCTGCAGATGTCTGTCTGCAAGAGAAAAGGGGGAATCCAATTATAAATAAAATGAATAGAGGTCTGTTCAGGAGACGGCCCAGACATGGAGGAGGGTTCCGGAATGTTTAAGGGGTATCAGCGGGCCGGAGAAGAGTCTGAGAAGCAAGGTCAACTCCAACGTATGAGGCCCAATACAAAGCAGCATGGAAAAAGCCAGAAGCTACACCACGTGAGGGGCGTCTCACGAGGGGCGTCTCAAATGTTGTTGACTGTTTTGTATTAGGGACAGCACCCCTGGGTGGAGTTAGAGCAGATACCTGAGGACCCTTTAGAGAGCGGATGGGTAGGCAGAGAGTGGTCATGACTGGAGAACTATAGGTTTTCACCAAGAGACTAAGAGTGAGTGACTTCCCTTGGGGGTCATTCACTGCTGACACCTTTGTTAGGTTGGGATTTGGTTAAGTAGGGATACCATCTAGAGCAGGGTAGGGACAGCCTAACCTGTGCGTTTTTCCTCCAACTTAAATGAAGGAGAGATCTCAATATGCGTCAATGCTGATAGCTTTATTATTCTTAGAACTTGTGTTAGTAATTTCCGTTGCTCGTCTGAGGGCTTTCAGAGAGCACATGTATGTAGTTGGACCTGTGTATCTTGTGAATCTCATTCTGAGATGCCTGTATTTGCAGCTTATCCTAAGCTTACAATAAACTTTTGAAAGCTAGAAGTTGTTTGTGATCTTTGGGAGCGGAGTCCCATATTGGGTGCGCTAGCTTGGTAAGAGATGCACTTTCTTCCTCAAAGACAGGCAACAAAGGTTCAGTCGACCAGATCGAGGTTTGGATCAATAGTGATAAGGTATCGATCAAAATCTCGCCCTTCCAGGCGTAAACAAAAGGTTTGGTCTATGTTATCTTATACATACAAATAGACCCAAAGTGACAATAGGCTTTATGACATTTAAAAAAAATGACAGCAATTTTCAAGGAGAAAAATGTTCTGTGTAAAATCCAGATTAAAGAAGAAAACTGAACGCAAAAAATCCGAGTATTCAGAGACATTTTACACAAACGTATTTGGATGGCATGGCACAGCGTGTTAGGAGTTGAGAAACACAAGACAAGGGAAGAGAAATTATGCAATGCTAGACTGGCCTTTCGGGCATGTGGGCTGTCTGGTAAGTGCCAGGACTTTTATTAGTGGAACAAACATGCATGGATACACAATATGTATAAGAAATTATGCGCTATGGGGGCCGATATATAGGCGGAAGTCAACAAAGAAAGTGAACAAGAAAATAAAAAGGGATTCATAAACTGGGAAAGAAAAAAAAGATAAAGCAGAAAGGGAGGCGCCACGGGAAAATAAGAGGAAAGGGCTGAGATGGGGTAAAAATATAAATATAGCAGAGGAGAGTATCAAGAGAGAAGAACATATGAAAGTTAGGCACGTAGCTCAAAAGCAAAAAAAACTTTCCACCAAAAACGTGTTCAATGTATATCAGATGAACTGTTAGATAATGCGCTCCCGCTTCTCACAATGTATTATTAAGCGCTCTATAAATAAAGATAATACAAAAACAAAAAGTATTAAGCACAAATGCATTCTAGTGAGTGGACAAATATATTTTGTAAAACAAGAGAAGCGAAACTGTAGTGAAATACACTAATGAGTAGGATACGAGCCTAGAGACTCAAGCTCTTATTCTGCTTTCGTCCACAAATTGTTCCCATGTGTCAACGAAATTTCAAACAAATGCGCTGTGGCCTAAATATAGTCCTAAATATAGTTTGAGAATACCTGAAATAAATTGAATCACTAATGATAACAATTAAAAGCACTGTTCTTAGCCACTTTCAAATGCAGTGATAGTGGATAAGGGAAGCAGCATGTAGGAGAAAAGGTATGAGGAGGATGAAATCAAGTGGCAGATAGAAAGACAAGACAGGAAGAAAGACTTGAGAGCGGCGGGGGAGGTGAGAAAGAAAGAGAGGAGCAACAAAGACAAGAAGAAAGGAGGACGAGCGACAAGGGGAATAATAGGAAGAAATAGAAGAGCAACAGAGGAATGAAGGAATGACGAGCAAGAAAAGCAATAATGGGGGTGAAGCCTGAGACTAAGTAGTACTAGGGAGACAAAGGGTGAGTGCTCATGGCGAGGCAAGATTGAGCTAGACCAGGAAAGGAAAGGAGGGGTCTGAACAAGGTCTGTAGGGGAGAAAGAACGTGTCTAGACAAGGCAAGCAGGGAAGAGAGAAGGAGGAATCTCAGGTCGAGTGCCAAAAGTCAAGTAGTACTGAAATAAAGAAGACATAAGATAAGATAACTGACACCAGTCGTGGAAGACCAAAAGTCAAATAGTACTGAAATAAACAATACGTAAGAAAAGATAACTGACACCAGTCGTGGAAGAAATGTACTTACACAGTCAACAAAACATAGGTATTAGACAGTGGTGGTGTGTGCAGGTAAGCGAGGTTAGGCAGGGATGGGCTGGAGCACCGCCCCTTACCCACCACCCTATTGCGCTTACCTGCACGGGCCACCACTGATGGAAGAGCTATACAGCAGGAATGCAACACTTGCAGGAAGAGGGAGAAAGACATCCATTTGGGGGTAGGGTGTTAAAATATCGATAACAAAAATATAGCTGACATAAATATCGTTGCAAAAATATCGTTTACAAAAATATCGACACCCTATACTTAAACAGGTAAGTACATAAATATCGACTCCAAAATATCGTTGTAATTAATATAGATGTAAAAAATATCGACTTTTTAAAATAATTAAAATTACATTAAATAATAAATAAATATAAGTACTATTAACAAAATACATTACATTACTTTTATTTTTTAACTATTTCAAAATAATTTACTACACTTTTTAATTATAAACTTAATAAATGTGGACATATAAATTAATTTTACACATTACTTTATATAACAACAATAATACATATATATAATTAAAATACCCCGTTACCCAAAAACCCAAAACTGACCCTGAACCCTAAAAATACCCCTTTACCCAAAAACTGAAAACTGACCCTGAACCCTAAAAATACCCCTTTACCCAAAAACATTTTCACTAAAAAAATCCTGTACACACACCTAAAATTAATAAAAAAATTAACATAATTAATTACATAATTATTATTCAATTAACTAATTAAAATTAATTAACTATTATTTATTACACTATTTATATTTATTTAAAACATTAATTAATCTATTATTTCATTATATTTAAAAACCCCTTTACCCAAAAACTGAAAACTGACCCTGACCACTAAAAATACCCCTTTACCCAAAAACTGAAAACTGACCCTGAATCCTAAAAATACCCCTTTACCCAAAAACTGAAAACTGACCCTGAACCCTAAAAATACCCTTTTACCCAAAAACTGAAAACTGACCCTGAACCCAAAAAATACCCCTTTACCCAAAAACTAAAAACTGACCCTGAACCCTAAAAATACCCCTTTACCCAAAAACTAAAAACTGACCCTGAACCCTAAAAATACCCCTTTACCCAAAAACTGAAAACTGACCCTGAACCCTAAAAATACCCCTTTACCCAAAAACTGAAAACTGACCCTGAACCCAAAAAATACCCCTTTACCCAAAAACTGAAAACTGACCCTGAACCCTAAAAATACCCCTTTACCCAAAAACTGAAAACTGACCCTGAACCCTAAAAATACCCCTTTACCCAAAAACATTTTCACTAAAAAAATCCTGTACACACACCTAAAAATAATTAAAAAATTAACATAATTAATTACATAATTATTATTCAATTAACTAATTGAAATTAATTAACTATTATTTATTACACTATTTATATTCATTTAAAACATTAATTAATGTATTATTTCATTATATTTAAATTACTTCCCACCCTACTCCCCTATAAACCCACAACCCGCTACGGAACTATTAATACTAAATTCAACTGAAAATACATTATTAAATAATAATATACTACTAAAAATACTACTTTGACTAAAAATAATCATTAAAGCACTACATTACTTATAATTATTTAAAAAACGATATTATTGTAAACTATGTTTTTGTAAACGATATTTATTACAACTATATTAATGTTAACGATATTACTTACCTGTCTGTCGATATTCTGGTCAGACGATATTTTTGTCATCGATATTTCTTCCTGTAGATATTTTTGCAGCGATATTTATGTTAGTCGATATTTTTACGACGATATTCCTGCTCTGTACCCATTTGGGAGCAAGGCGATGAGATAGACAAGAATGCCATCCAATTATGAGTAGAGCTCAATCCAAAATCCTACTTTAAATTTAAGGATTGTTCGAAATGTGTCCTTCCTGCAGGGTTATCTGTTTTTTTCTTGCCTTTTTATTGAAGCCTATTTGTGTTTGTTGTAGAACTCTGTTCACTTTACCCCTACTAACCAGAGAAAACCAGAGAAAACGTGCTTGTGCTCAATCTTTTAAGCATATTAAAACTGCTGTAAACCATGATGTGAATCCCTAGTATATAATACTACCTGTACCCAGGGGCTGCAGCACTTATTGTGCTAACCACTGAAGTAGAACTGCAAGGCATGTCTCCTCTCACTGAGCATAACTGGGCAGTTTTAAAATGGGCATTTCAGTCTTAAAAAATAAGGCCTAATCCTTGCTTTTTAATACTTATAAATCACCTCTAAGGTAGGAGTTAAAAGCCCAGAGAACATGGTATGGTACTGAAAGGTATGACATGTAGATGTAATGTTTTATATGTCCTAACAATGACAAATCTCCAAAGTCAATTTTCACAGTGGCAAGGCTGGCTTTGCCATAGGTTAACACTGGTTAAAACCTTTACATTTAATAAGTGCTACATTCATTTTGGGAATAGCTAGAAACTATTTTAAGGGCTCATTTTAATAGTTCTCTAAAAACGAACTTAATGGTCAAGTTGGAGTTCATTTTATTTTGACTCAGATTTTTAGAAAGTTGTTGCTTTCCTGCAACTGCCCAGTTGACCAAATGTCACTGGACCTGCTCTGAACTCACCTGAATAAAGATGAAAAAGACAAACTAATCCTTTAACTTAAATAGAGGTTTTGGAAACTCTATCAACCTCTCATTATTGACTGAACATTAAAAATCTAACAGCTGATGAATTATGCATGACTTGCATTCTCGTTCCAGCTCCATTCCAAATTGGTGACAAAGGTCCATTGGCCTGTAAGGAAGCCATCAGGATTTCCAAAGTATGAAATTGGGAAGTTGGGGTGTTAGGTCTTAATGACTATTTGAAACCCCTCTTAGTGATACTTCGTGCCAGGAAGTGGCTGCCACCATCTTTTGCCCCTCATCACAAGGCTCAAAGAGTGACTCCAGTGACCTCAGTAATATAAGGACACCCACTTGCACACTACAAGGACTATTTGTGCAATTAGAGCATATGAGAAGGAAATAAGGGAATGGTGGGAGGCAAAATCCCTTCACAATTATTTGGATGCACAACGGATACCAAGGGGGCTTAGGATTTATACAATCAGGGACAGAGTGAAACTGTTGGATCAGAATACTAAGTTAGGGGAACAAATTGCACAAGACAAAGAAGTGCAAACTAGTGAAGATATGTGCCATCAATTGAAGACAAGGCTAATAGCCTATGAGGAAACTATCAAACAACAAAAGCGAAATAAGTTTGCCAGAGAAAAACGTGATTATGTTTGCCAAAAAATTCAACATACTGAGGAGACAATTTAATCAAAGTAAGAATGCAAGTGCACAGGTTTACAAGGATGCATCGGAATCAGAACTTGATACTGAACTTTCTGAAGGGAAACCGTTGTGTACCAGCGTTGGGTTAATCAGTAGTGGCAGGGATTTTTTTTAAGAATATCAATTAAATATGCCAGAGGTGGCAGAGGACCTACCAGCGAACATGTCCACTAGAAAATGACAGAGGAAGTCAAGGCAGAGCAAGAAAAGAGCGAATAGACCCCGCTCCTCAGCGAATACCGAAGAGCAAACACAGAAGTACACTCAAATAATGAAACAAGACTTAACAATCCTCAACTTAACAGATCGAGTTTTAACCACCACTAACTTTAGTTAGACCTTACTTTCTGTCCAATCCCCAAATTTAATTACACCAAACCAGGAAAATTAATTAAAATTTGTAAGAATGCTAACATTTTTAAAAGAACCACACTAAAACCCAAAGAAAGCGGAATCCAGGGACATTTAATCATTGATGTTAACTGCAATTTTGACGGGAGAGGATCTTCCAGCATTGATCATGCTACAGGATTTAGAGGAACTTGCACCAGTTGGTGTTAGCACACAAGCCTAGGATCGGACTGAGACATGGAAATTGAAGGGATCCCCCAAAGAAGTGGAAAAAGTAACTTCACATTAAAATCATGCTTCATTCGTCTGACAACACATAATGTAGTGGATTGATTCCATGATACAGTGATCAAAGAATTAGAAAAACTGAGACAAAAGGGAGAAAGTAGGAAAAACATGACATAACTCAAAAACAATATCAAGTTATCCTGGCCCTCAAAAATGACAGTAAGTTGGCCACTAAGCCATTGGAGAACGGTAGTAATGTTGTGCTAGTCGCTAAACAATATTACCAAAGGAAGCTCTGAGACAGTTCGAAGATAAGGAATGCGATCTACCGATTCAAAAGACAAAATATATATAGAGGATTTATCGGTTTCATGAGTTTCTGGACAACTGGAAGGACAAGGGAATATTAGATAATGAGGAATTTCGATTTCTCAAAAGTGGAAATCTGCTGATTCCAACATTTCATCATATCCCTAAAATCCACAAAATGCAAACTTGCAGAATTTCAGCGTTTGCGATCACATTTGTGCTTAATAGTATTGATAGAGCGCGCGGGTCACCCGACCAATAATTTCGCCACTTCTGGCTTCGGGCCCATATATTTAAATCACCATATACATTGATCTTATGACCTCACGCTCTGCTATCAGATATTTGTGAGTTCCCTTCGTTATTCCTCAGCGTACCCGACTTACCATCCACCGACACGAGTACCTATGACCACCATGGATCAGGGAGCTAGCTGTAAAGGAAAGGCAGCAAAATACAAACCCCACAATATAATATTCAATACTTTTGTAAAATGACCACGGACAACTGGAAGTTTTAAAATCTTTATCTAATTTAGTAAAATTCAGAAATCATCAAATTCACAATAATTAAGCAATCGATAATCAGAATAACAGAAAGTACATAGCTGAATAGCAAATAAGTCAGAGCAACCATTTATAGATTAATGGAATCAGGACACACTTAAATGAAGGATCAGGAATTAGAACGTTTAAGATAAATCACTAAAGATGGGATAGACTTTGATTAGGACTAGTATTCTAGAATTATTTCAAGGGAATAAGACAGGAGTTCGGGACATTCATGTAGCTATAGGAGAATCTATGAAGAAAGACACGCTATGCTTTAAGGCAAAAGTTCTTTAGACAGTTTAAGTATGGAGGTTCTAGACCATATCCGGAAATGACAAACTGCAATGCAAAATATAATTTCTAACAGATAGGATAACATAGGAACATGTTATGGAACAAATGCAAATGACTTTATGATTAAATGGTTGCAGAAAAAGCATGGAAAATTAACATATGCAAAGTATGTCTTTATTAAAGCAAAAGACAGAAAATATAGGAAGGTGCAGTTTCAGGAGATTCTGAGTAATATTTACCTAGACTGGTGTGAAAACCAAACCCTGGCCACGGGTCAGTTAAGGACAGGAAACCCTCAAGGAAGGATACCCCTCAATGGACAGCAGGTGCAGAATGGACACCCAGGACAGGACAGGAAACCCTCAGATTAGGAATCAGGACAGGACCTCTCGGACAGGACCCTCAGGACAGGACCAGCACCCGCAGTTCGGAAGCAAACGCCTGCGCTCCACCCTCTCTGCAGCTATCGATCAAGACCCCGATTGGGTCAGCGAACTCCCAGCAAAGTGCTCCGCCAGCACTTTAAGGTTTAGTAAAACCTTAGTCTATGGTCAATTTCGGACAGAGTGCTCCGCAGTACTCTGTATCTTCAGTCACCTATTGAGTGTGTTGGGTCAGTGACAGGTCAGCTAAACCAGACAAGTCGGACAATTTCCCTAGGTAAACCCAGGGTAGTTATACTGTTCTGGGACGGTGTACCACCCTCCAATGTTGCAAAGTGTCAGAATCCCTCAATTTGGATTGGTCCTAAGGTAGGCTTTGGGTAACACACCAATCAGAATAGACTATTTGGAGGCCTAATTTACATCTCTGGGTACCGCCTAGCAAGTTTGGGGTTCCCATGAGAAAGCCGCACAGAATACAATGAAGAGAATACATTTTGGTTACAATTGAGCATAATCATGATGCTTCTGCTCGGTGAGGTGTCCCTTTCCCAGGGTGGCTCTGGCATCAACCTTCTTTGGCCTGAATTCAATGCCATAGCAACTTCTGGCGCGTCTGCGCAGAAATACCCTCCAAGATGGACTCCCCAGCCCAGCAACCCTCCGAGTCGAGGATACATGAAAAGTAAGCGAAAACAAATTAATACATAGAAATAAATGTATGTAAACACATCATTGGGTTTGTACTTTAAACTTATCATTATAAAAATATACTACGCAACTGAAATGTTAGCAACATATACACGCTCACAAGAGCATTACCACGTTATTCACGAAAGCTGTGTATTACGCATGCGCACCCTTTCCCACCAAAACTTACAACTACGTCAGGTCACGTGAGTGCGACTGACGCATGCGCAGAAGAACTTTTCAAGCGGCGGCCATGTTTTAGAGACATGGATTAGTTGTATTAGAAAACACATACGCAAGCTTCCTCTACCTCGTTTTAATATAAAAATAAAAGATTAGTAAGACGTACAATTTATTAATTGATTACACACGGGCGAGGTTCTTGACTCGAGCAAGTCGCGATGCGAAGCTTGCTCTATCAATCCCCTCTTTGATGATATTTACTATCATCACAAAAAAAAATAATGGAACCAGATGCCAACTTCTCACACCTTATACATCTCTATCTCCTCCAACAAGCGATTTAGCTTCTCTTTTTCATTTTTGGTAGGGTGAGAATTTTTCACCTTTTTGTATATCTGATTATTCATTTCCTCTAATTCAAGCTCATCCACACTCCGTTTCACTCCTCTTGCATTCACTTGATGCTTTCCGGTGTGTTTACGACACTTGCAACAGACAAATATGAAAAATAGGATAAGACCTATAATTCCAATTGGCATCAGTACCTTAAACAATAAGCTTTTACCTAAGCTAGCAAACCAATGACCTACATTTGAGAGACCATCTACCAGTCTCTTCCAGGCACTGTCAACCTCGAGTGGTTTGAGTTCCCTTTCCAAATTAGTAATGTTTTTCACATACCTTTTGAGCTGCACACTTTTGTCCGGAATATAAGTGCAACAATGTTGCGCCTTCAACATCCGGCAGACTCCGCCCTCTTTTGCTAATAAGGTGTCAAGAGCAAGTCTGTTCTGCAAAACCATTGATCTGATCGCAACCATTTCAGTATTGACCAGCAGAAATCCATGAGCTGTGTCAGTAGACAACACCTCCACTATAGTGGACAATTTGCAAATTCTGTGAGTGTTCAGAACCACTCCCACTCCAGGTATCAGTGCACTGAAAATACTACCCATTATTTCACCTACGCTTTCTCTTTTACTACGCACTAAGCCATTAGTATTTTCACTGCTTCCAGCAACTTTGTTCACATGGTATATTTTCGGGAAGACAATGCCAAAGTAGCAGCTTCCATACCAGTGATCCGGCAATTTGAAATAAGCCTTGTCCCCACATATATAATAAATTCCAGGAAACACAGGCTCTGACCCATTTTTGAAACCCCATCCTCCAATTACCTTGTAATTATGTTCACATTCACTGGAACCAATGAAAATGTTATTATAGTAGCTAGTCTTCTCGCGGTGAAGACATAGCTTTCCTTTCTTTTCAAAATCCAGCAACAGAGCAGGACCCGCCCCACCATTTGAGGTGCCTTCCATGTTCTCAGCCCATTTTGGCGTTTTCTGTTTTTCATCATCTGCCTTTCTTTTTATTTTTATTCTCCTCTTCTCTGCCATGTTCAGGAACATCTTTTCCTGCTCACGCAAAGAACAGGTCAAGTTATCTCTGTGTGCATCACCTATGTTTATATTACCTATAGTCAGGAAGTATTCGCCCATATAGCGAGTAACGTCACTTTTAGTATATACAGGATTCAAGTTCCCACGTATAGGGAGTTCAGAAAAGATCACGTCATTGTTAGAGTAATAGTACTGTAACGGTCCTCTTTTGTAAAATAAGCTTGCTAAAATGGTACAGGAAATTCCATATGTTAGGGGCAGGTGATGGTATGTCACGCCTTCAGCTACAGAGGTAGGTAGCTTCATGCAGACATAGCAATCTTCAATTTCCATAGTTTCTACATAGTGTATTAACAAGTTTGCGAAAACATTTAAATGCGTTTTATTCTTTACTCCATGATAATGTAGTCCTCCCTCATCTGATGCTTCTAGGTCTTGTTTTGTTTGTCTGAGTGCTCTCTCATGTTTTGCTACACTTTGTGTTGTTAGTTCTTCAGTCTCAGTATTTACAATCTCAGTAGGGTCAATATTAGTATTTTTGCTCACCGCAAAAGGAATGAAAACTGTTAGTCCTATCCAAATTAATATCACTATAACTATACTACATACACATACCTTGCAGCATGTTTTGCAACGACTGCAACTAGGTCTACCATTCACGTTTGAATCAGACATTTTGGCTCAGAAGAAGTTTCTCGACCCCTCTTTGTGTCTTTACACCAGTAGCTTACTTTGTGCAAATTCACGGTGGCTCGTCTTCTTCTTCGGCAGAGTACTCAGCGACTGGTTCTCCGTCGCTCTCGTCAGTTATATCAAGGTCTTCAAATTCCTCCAAAACGAGCGTCCATTCAGGAGACTTGTACTTTTTGTTTTGTCTTTTTATTCGATCGCTCCTTCTTTTGGAAGTGTCTTCTGGTTGTTCTGCTATGCGAGCACTTCTCCTTTCTTCTGCACGTTTTTCTTCTACCGTTTTTATTCTCAGTCTCAATTTCTTTATGTATCCAGGCTCAATGTGCTTTCTTTTCTTAAGTCTTTTAGTTGGCACTGAGACTTCGTTCTCTTCTCTTGCCCTTTTATTTTCATTAGTTTGTGGCAATTCTGCTTCTTCTTCTCTTCCTATCTCACTAGTTCCAGGACTTGCATCTATTTCTTCTGCCTGGTTACTAATCTGGCCTTGTTCAGGAGAATTTTGTTTTTGCTTTTCAAATGTCTCTGTTTCTGTTTCCTGAACACTTTCTCCTAATCCTGTCTGATCCTGTTCGAGCACTTCGTTCTCTTGATTTTCTTCCGCTCGAATCTCTTTACTAGGTCTAATCTGTCCCTTTTCGATATCAGGAGTCAGTGGAGGAGTATCGATCACTTGTTCTGTCCCTGTCTGACCTTCTCCTTCCTCAGTTTTGATGTGAATCTCAATACCCTGAGGTTCTTCGCCTGTGCCTTGCCTTTCCTCTCTATTCCACTCTCTACCTTTCAAAATTCGTTCGCTTGTTCGGATGGGGTCTTCGGTAAGGTCAATCAATGGTATCCACTCATCTGGCCATATGCTTGTCAGCTCGTCATCAGCTACTTCTGGACCAACTTTCGGGAACTCTTCAGCAGGCTGGACTCTTGGTAGCTCGTCATCAACTACTCCTGGACCAACGTCTGCGGACCCCCCAGCTTGACTGGTACTGGGCTGTACGTCGTCAGTTACTTCTGGTCTTGCTTCTGCAGGCCCCTCTGCTGGACCGTCTTCTTCTCCAGGCTCTTTGTCGGGTTGTACCTTCTGGGTGTGGCTGGCGTGGATCCAATGGGGAACTCCTGCACACTTCACTGCTGTGGTCGTTACCAGGATCACTTGGCGCTTCTCTCCCCACCTCGGTTCCAGGCAGCTCGACCGAGTATGCTTCTTTATTTTGACCCAGTCTCCGGGAACCAGTTTGTGGAGAGGAGTCGTTGGATTGGCGACGGCGTCTTCTCCGATCTGGCGAGAGATATAACGCACTTGGTCACCTAATCTCTTGCAGTATTCAAGCACCAAATCATCAGTAATACTCAACAGTTTGCTTCCTGGTACCCATGCTTGTCTCATTACTCTTCCCATCAAGATTTCATGAGGGCTCAGGCCTGTCTTCCGGTCTGGAATACTTCGGAGTCCCATCAGAACCAGAGGCAGGGCCTTCACCCAGGTCATGCCAGATGCATCACACAATTTCGCTAGTCTTGTTTTGATAGTCCCGTTTATTTGTTCCACTACTCCAGATGCCTCTGGTCGATATGCACAGTGGAGTTTTTGCGAGATCCCAAATGCCTTACAGAGTTGGTCGATCACCTCATTCTGAAAATGTCGGCCTTTATCTGATTCAATAGTGACTGGAACCCCGAATCTAGGTATCAGTTCTTTCAGTAAACACTTGGCTACTGTCAGTGCGTCACTTTGGGGAGTAGGGTAAGCTTCCACCCACTTTGAAAATAGGCAGACAATGACAAGGACATAACGCTTCCCTTCACAACGTGGCATGGTGATGAAATCAACTTGTATTCTCACAAAGGGACCCGCTGACCTCCCAATTTTCCCTAGTTCCACCATTGTTCTCTTGCCTGGGTTCATCTTTTGACATGACAGGCACCTCTGGCAGAGGGACTCTGCTACTTTCCTGAACTTTTTACTATACCAAGTCTTTTGGAATACCAGAATCATGGCGTCCCTACCAATGTGTGATCCCTCATGTATCAATCTCGCCATTGTGCCAAGCAAGTGTCTGGGTAACACAGGCATACCATTTGGGCCCAAGATGACACCATCCTCACGTCTTGGTCTACACCCGTCTTCCTTCCACTTCTCTCTCTCTTGCCAGGGTGCCGCCTGCTGCCATTCTCTCACTTCATCCCATGTAGGCACTTCTTCAAACACTCGAAGTTGGCAGCTGGTTCCAGGCCCCCCCCGTTTTGGATTTATGATATATCTATCCCTGGCGCATAATTTTGCCACTCGATCCGCGAAATCATTTCCCAATGATACAGGGTCAAAGTCCTTTTTATGGGCAACACACTTGACCACTGCCAGTTCCTTTGGTAACTGGATTGCCTCTAAAAGGTCTTGAACAACTTTTCCATTCTGAATAGGGGTACCTGATGAAGTCAGGAACTCCCTTTGTAGCCATAATTGGCCAAAGTCATGCACAACCCCAAAACAGTACTGACTGTCAGTATATACTGTTAGGCGTACGTTTTTCCCCAATTTGCAAGCTTTTATCATAGCGATCAATTCGGCTACTTGTGCAGACTTTACTTCAAATAAATAACCTGCTTCTACAATTTTCGTTAAGGAGACTACCGCATAGGCAGCACTCAGGCCTCCTTGTTCATGCCTTAGGCATGAACCATCCACAAACAATTCCATGTCATGTTTAGGCAAAGGTGTTTCTTTAATGTCTGGGCGTGGCTTTGTGCAAAACTCTGTTAAATCAATGCAGTTGTGCTCCTCTTCCTCCCCATTTTCCATATTCATTGAGTCGGGAAGCAGAGTAGCGGGGTTCAGAATGTTGCATCTGACAATGTTTATATTCGCCGCACCCACGAGAATCCTCTCGTATTTAGTCAGCCGACTAGGGGTGAGATACTGAGTTTTCGTTCTTGTTAACAAAATTACCACTCCATGTGGAACATACACAGTTACAGGATGTCCCATGACAATGGATTCACTCTGCTCTAAACTTGTGCAAGTAGCAGCTACTGCTTTCAGACATCCTGGTAATCCAGCAGCCACTGGATCCAGGGTGGCAGAGAAATATGCCACAGGCCTTCTGGTTGTGCCATGGTCTTGGGTTAGAACTGCCAACGCGCAATTATCGCGAGTGTCACAGAACAGGGCAAAATCCTTGGAATAGTCTGGCATTCCCAACGCAGGGGCTGTACACAGACAATCTCGCAATTTTGTGAAGGCTGTTAAGCTTTCATCATCCCATTCTACGATATCCGGTGTTCCTCTCTTGGTCATTTTTATCAAAGGCCTAGCTAGGACTGCAAATCCCACAATCCATTGCCTGCAGTATCCTATCACTCCAAGGAACATTCTGATTTCTTTCTGAGTACGGGGTAACTGCATCTTTTGAATTATTCTTACTCTTTCTGACGTTACTTTCCTGATGCCTTTCTCTATCTGGTGCCCCAGATATTTCACTGATTTTGCACAGAACTGTAATTTTTCAGGGGCCACTTTATGTCCCTTCTCACTCAGGTGATTCAGTAGGGCAATGGTGTCAATCACACAGTCCCTATGACTTTTGGACGCCACCAAGAGGTCGTCAATGTATTGCACCAAGACAGAATTTCCAGGTAAGACCAAAGTTTCCAAGCATTTCTTCAAGATCTGATTAAAGATAGAGGGGCTCTCTGTGTACCCCTGGGGGACCCTGTTCCAGACATACACGTGACTGTTGAAGGCAAATGAGAAAAGAAATTTGCTGTCTGGATGCAAGGGAATGGAAAAGAAAGCATGACATAGGTCTATCACAGTGAACCACTCAGCATCCCAGGGGATCTGGTACAGAATCACTGCCGGGTTCGGGACAATAGGGCAGCAAGGAATCACTATCTTGTTTACCTTTCTTAGGTCCTGCACTACTCTGTACTTGCCACTAGGCTTTTTGATGCCCATAATCGGTGAGTTGCATGGGCGACTCATTACTTCCTGTATGATGTTTCCTTCTCTCACTCTCACTTCTGCATTCATTCTGTAGGGTTTGGTATTAGGGTATACTGCATTGTCCTTGATGGCTATCTGTATGGGGTCTACGTTTTTCATTATTCCTACATCTTTTCCGGTAAAGTCCCATACCTCTGGCTTCACTGTTTCTTGGAGTTCTTTGGGCAAATCCTGCATAGTCATTCGTTTAATTTCTGAGTCCGGTCTGATTAACATTAATTTATAAATGCCATCTTCATCTGGGGTCTGAATTTCAACACCCTTTGGTGTGCAAAAGATGGTACAGTTCATTTTGCACAGCAAATCACGTCCCAGTAAGTTCACTGGACTGGTGTCACAAACGACAAATCTATGCATTTCTTTAAAATTTCCAATTGAGATCTCCATGGGCTCGGTAACAGGAGTACTAATCAATTGATTAGATACACCCACTACTTGGATGGCTTCTCCCGAGAGGGGTAGGTTTGGAACGTCCACTGTTCTCACAGTAGAACGGGTAGCGCCAGTGTCCAACAGAAAAGTGACATCATTTCCGTCAACCTTTCCTTCAATGTATGGTCCGGACTGGTCTACCGGCAAGGAGGCGCCAAGTACGCACTCCTCGTCCTCCCCTCTCAGGCCCCGTCAGTATTGGTCATCACAAAGGAAGGTATAATTTAGTAAATACTGCGAAGTTGCTGTATTTCTGTTCTCATTGCTTTCCCAGATTTCTACGTCATCACCCTGCGTGGATTTTCCCTTAAATACTTGCTTTGGTGCTCGGGGCAACTGAATCGTTTTTACCTGTTGTTGTGTCTTTCTTGGTCTTTCTTTCTGCGTCTGTGGAGTTAAATCAGGTGTTTGGGAGTTATCATCCTGCAAATAGGGACACTCGTCTCGCCAGTGTCCAATTTCTCCGCACTGATGGCAGGGAAATTTCTTCTTAGCCTCCTCCCTGCTCATTTTGGGCCGGGGCTTTCCTCCACCCCCTCCCCCAGGACCTTGGTTCTGAGTAGTTTTGGCCATTTTATTCAATTGTTTTTCCTGCTGTTCTGCGAGCTTCACTTGAGCCCACATAACCTTCTCCTTGAGAGCCTTTTTCTTTTCTGCCATCTCGTCCTCGCAGTACTTTGCGTACCGCAGGACCTCATCCATCTTTTTAGTATGCCAACAGATTTTGCTATCTTTTATCCACTGACAAATTTCGGGTCTTAAACCATTTACAAACCTGTAAATAAAATGTGTCATATCCTTCATCTCGATGTTGTCTATACCGCTGTATGTTTTGAACACCTGCAACAGCCTTTCATAAAAGGAGTGCACTGTCTCGTCTCTTTCCTGTGTTGTTCTATCTATCTTGGTCCAATCAGTTTCCTTTGCTGGCACTTTTAGTTTCAAATGCTGAATTACTTGTTCATATTTTTTCATCACTTCTTTCGATGGTTCCCCTGTGTTGCCATCTCTCGGGTATTCTTCACTAGGCCAAGCTATGGCTATTTTACACTCGGTCCACAGATCTACCGGGACCACAATGTCGAAAAACCCATCCAGGTCTTTCCACAGGCATTTTTGCACCTTTACGAACCTTTCCACCTGCCTGTACCAGTCTACTGGCTTTTCGCGCAATTTGGGGAAATCGTTAGTAAAGGACACAATATCCTGTCTGGACCATGGAACGTGCACATACTTCCCACCTGGTACTTCACGCATAGGGCATAACTGTTCTGGTTTTTCAGCTTCTTTTAGCAAAAATTCGGGAGTTGCCTGCCTAGACCTGGCCTCGTCCTTTTTCTTGGCCCATCTGGCTTTCCACCTTTCCACATCTCCCCATTTTTGCAATACAGTCAATAGTTCCTTGACCTGTGCTTTCTTCCCTGAAACATTTAAGTTTTCCAAATCTTTGTCTGAGAAATCTGCCCTATATGGTTTCTGCAGCGGTTTTGATTTTGAAATATCTATTCCCATGCTAGCAGCCGTGTCTATCAGTTTTTCATGAAGCACTCGAGTATTTCGAGTGAGACTTTTGCAGATAAACAGCATTTCGTCTTCAGAGTAGGTATTTAATCTGTCTAATCCTACGTTTCCTGCCATTAATTCCTCTATTTCTATTCTCAGCTTGTAGAGATCTAAAGGCTTTGTTGGAGACGCTTGTTTTTCAAATTCTCGACTCCATCTTTCGATTTCTTCAGGAGTCACCATTGTGACACTCTTAGTACCTGAGGTCGATTCCATCTGGATTTCCCTCGCATTAAAGGTATTCTGTCTTTTCTGTACCCTTTTCCCTGCATTTCTAACGGGCAGATCTAGTAGCGAGACCTCCGACTCGCACTCACTAGTCTGGTCATCTACAATTAAGGGCTCTGGTCTGGGCGGTGCAATGACAGGAGTAATTACGGGAGGGTTTGGACTTCCTTGACGGTCCCCGTACAACGGAACCACCGGTCCGATCGTTACTGGGATCGTTAAGGCTTCAGGACTTGCATTTAGCTGTGACATTTTCCGTATTATCTCAGCTCTCTGATTTCCTAGCGCTTCTCGCTCTTTCTCTTCTAATAACCTGTCCAAAGTGTTTCCATATAACACCTGTGGGGTTAGAATGGGAGCATAACTCGGGGCAGTGGGATGTGTCTCACTTGGTCCTCCGCCATAATTAGGTTTCTGAAACAGACTTCCTGTGCCTAGAGTTCTCGGATCTTCCTCACTCTGGGGCTGTAATAACGGGATTCCTGAACCCACGGACCTCACCTCTCCTCCATAAGGGGGACGAGGGAAAAAATCTCCTTCACGTGAATATCTTGTTTCCCCATCCACGGGTCTCCTGGGGTAAATACTTCTGGTTTCTATGGGTCCCAGATTCTCGGTATAAGGAGGAACTAGATAATCCCCTCCCACACTTGCGGACCTGACCTCCTCCCTTTGTAGGGGTCTCCGGGGAATATCTCCTGCACTCAAAGATCGGTGTCCCTCATTATAAGGAGGCGGACTTCTCATGCACATGTCATCTAACAATTCGTCATCTGACTCTCCCAGGGGCCCCCAATGTTTAGTCTTTTCTGTTCTTTTTCCCCCCCCAGGAGGATCTTCTGCTGGCATCATGGGAAACAGACCCTCAACAATCATGCTCTGTCTCCACTGTTTCATTTTTTTGTCTCGTGATTCTTGTTTCAGTTTTGGGTAATACTTTGTCAGCCCTTTGTCCATTCGGGGCTTTTCTCTTTGGAAAGCCTCAATCTCCCATTCCTCTAATGCCTCATACTGCGTTAGTCTCGGTCTGGGATGTAATTAATTCATTCGGGTTCTTAAATTGAACAAGATCCTACCATTAAAGGTACCTTCCAACGGAAAGGCCATTATTCCGTCATCTTGTGTGTATTTTACCCAATTTTCCAACCACACACATGTATTGTACCCTCTGTCAAACATCATGAAAGAGGCGGGAGTATTTGGTGGTGGAATAACAATGCCCTCTCTAGTTTTAATCGGCTTGTCCTTTTTGAAGTAATTCTTTACCTTATTTACAAGGGACATTTTTCGCTTATTTCCGTACATAATATCGTATCTATTAGCTTTCCACTGATCCCTTTCAAACCCTTGGTTTCTTGGATCGGGTCTAGTCTCTGGAGAATACGAGTGCCACATACAATCTATACGCTTAACTTTGTTTACAAATTACCTCCAATCAGAATGCGTCTTGGAATTCCGTGCGACCAATTGGTGCACGCGTCAAAATATTTTCGCCCAATGGGTGGCGGCTTTTTCGCGAGACAGTTCTCACGCTTCGGCGCTCACCCCTCCTTCACAATTCCAGCCCCGCTACCCGCCCGCTGTATCTACCAATCCCAGCGCGGCACGGAGTGACGTCAGAGACGCTTCGCGACTGACTCCCTCCCTTCACAAGGTAACGGAAACTTTCTTTCTTTCTAAAGTGCTAGTGCTTGGTTATTTTACAACGAATACACATTCGCCACAGTGCTCAAGTGTCTAGACAGGAAAGATTTATTTTACTGCAAGTAAACTACTTCCATTTACTTTTCACACGCTGCGGGTAGATCTCTTCCGCCTACCCTTCACTCTAGCATCAGTGAACCTGTTACTTCCCTAGACCCATCCACTCTTTTCCGGGATATATCCGAGTCTAAGGTTTCCCAGCGGACCCCTTTGCTTTCACTCAAGCTCCGATGAACCTGCTACTCTTCCGATGTGACCCTTGCTAGGTTACGCCACTATTCGAATTTTGCCAATGAACCTCGTTACTAACATTTATTCGCACACGTATTCAGAAAAAACCCTAGTTAGTGCTTCTGGTTTTCTACTTAACCTGCACCTAACTTTCCTTGAGCCTGCGACCTCAAGGCAATGGATTCTATTCACCACTTGCCTATTCAATTTCCCGGGGAGTTCTGACAACACTTAACGATACGTTTTACATACGCATGGATTAATACATATAACAATATAAGAACAAGAATAACAATTTTAAAACAATTCATAAATTTCAAAAGCAGCTCATTCTCAAGAGAGTGATCAGGTCCCTCGAAATGGCCGCTCTTATAGCAGCATCAATATACTAGCAGCTACCGACTTGACTTAGCTTAACTAGTCCTACCTAACCTTTGACTATTCCCTAACCATCCTCTGCTTACCAGAAAATACTGATAGAGCGCATGGGTCACCCGACCAATAATTTCGCCACTTCTAGCTTCGGGCCCATATATTTAAATCACCATATACATTGATCTGATGACCTCACGCTCTGCTATCAGATATTTGTGAGTTCCCTTCGTTATTCCTCAGCGTACCCGACTTACCATCCACCGACACGAGTACCTATGACCACCATGGATCAGGGAGCTAGCTGTAAAGGAAAGGCAGCAAAATACAAACCCCACAATATAATATTCAATACTTTTGTAAAATGACCACGGACAACTGGAAGTTTTAAAATCTTTATCTAATTTAGTAAAATTCAGAAATCATCAAATTCACAATAATTAAGCAATCGATAATCAGAATAACAGAAAGTACATAGCTGAATAGCAAATAAGTCAGAGCAACCATTTATAGATTAATGGAATCAGGACACACTTAAATGAAGGATCAGGAATTAGAACGTTTAAGATAAATCACTAAAGATGGGATAGACTTTGATTAGGACTAGTATTCTAGAATTATTTCAAGGGAATAAGACAGGAGTTCGGGACATTCATGTAGCTATAGGAGAATCTATGAAGAGAGACACGCTATGCTTTAAGGCAAAAGTTCTTTAGACAGTTTAAGTATGGAGGTTCTAGACCATATCCGGAAATGACAAACTGCAATGCAAAATATAATTTCTAACAGATAGGATAACATAGGAACATGTTATGGAACAAATGCAAATGACTTTATGATTAAATGGTTGCAGAAAAAGCATGGAAAATTAACATATGCAAAGTATGTCTTTATTAAAGCAAAAGACAGAAAATATAGGAAGGTGCAGTTTCAGGAGATTCTGAGTAATATTTACCTAGACTGGTGTGAAAACCAAACCCTGGCCACGGGTCAGTTAAGGACAGGAAACCCTCAAGGAAGGATACCCCTCAATGGACAGCAGGTGCAGAATGGACACCCAGGACAGGACAGGAAACCCTCAGATTAGGAATCAGGACAGGACCTCTCGGACAGGACCCTCAGGACAGGACCAGCACCCGCAGTTCGGAAGCAAACGCCTGCGCTCCACCCTCTCTGCAGCTATCGATCAAGACCCCGATTGGGTCACCGAACTCCCAGCAAAGTGCTCCGCCAGCACTTTAAGGTTTAGTAAAACCTTAGTCTATGGTCAATTTCGGACAGAGTGCTCCGCAGTACTCTGTATCTTCAGTCACCTATTGAGTGCGTTGGGTCAGTGACAGGTCAGCTAAACCAGACAAGTCGGACAATTTCCCTAGGTAAACCCAGGGTAGTTATACTGTTCTGGGACGGTGTACCACCCTCCAATGTTGCAAAGTGTCAGAATCCCTCAATTTGGATTGGTCCTAAGGTAGGCTTTGGGTAACACACCAATCAGAATAGACTATTTGGAGGCCTAATTTACATCTCTGGGTACCGCCTAGCAAGTTTGGGGTTCCCATGAGAAAGCCGCACAGAATACAATGAAGAGAATACATTTTGGTTACAATTGAGCATAATCATGATGCTTCTGCTCGGTGAGGTGTCCCTTTCCCAGGGTGGCTCTGGCATCAACCTTCTTTGGCCTGAATTCAATGCCATAGCAACTTCTGGCGCGTCTGCGCAGAAATACCCTCCAAGATGGACTCCCCAGCCCAGCAACCCTCCGAGTCGAGGATACATGAAAAGTAAGTGAAAACAAATTAATACATAGAAATAAATGTATGTAAACACATCATTGGGTTTGTACTTTAAACTTATCATTATAAAAATATACTACGCAACTGAAATGTTAGCAACATATACACGCTCACAAGAGCATTACCACGTTATTCACGAAAGCTGTGTATTACGCATGCGCACCCTTTCCCACCAAAACTTACAACTACGTCAGGTCACGTGAGTGTGACTGACGCATGCGCAGAAGAACTTTTCAAGCGGCGGCCATGTTTTAGAGACATGGATTAGTTGTATTAGAAAACACATACGCAAGCTTCCTCTACCTCGTTTGAATATAAAAATAAAAGATTAGTAAGACGTACAATTTATTAATTGATTACACACGGGCGAGGTTCTTGACTCGAGCAAGTCGCGATGCGAAGCTTGCTCTATCAGTATGTATGAGGCAAATCTGCGTGCAAAATAAGAAATCGCAAAATGTGTGATTCCTTATTTTGCGATTGCTATTAAGGAATCACAAATTTTGCGATTCCTTAAATGCAATGTAAGAAGCACCAAAAAAGTGCAATTTGGCCTTAAGGAATCGCAAATTACCACCAACTTCAAGTTGGTGGTAATTTGCGATTTCTTTGAAAAATGCACTTTTTTGCATTTTTCAAAGTGCAATGTGAAGCACATACATGCCCTTTGGGCATGTATGTGCGTCACATGTGCACCCATGCTTATTTCAGTTGTGCAACAGGGTGTCCTTTTGACACCCTTGCACCCTTGAAATTGCATTCTCAATTTGCGAATCGCTACTTGCTAATTGCAAATTGAGAATGTCTTCCCATTATTTCCTATGGGCCTCTAGGCCCATAGGAATGAATGGGGAGGTATTCCTTAATTACGAATCGCAATTTGAGACTCGCAATTAAGGAATATGTAGGATTCGCAACATTTATTGCAAATCCTACATACATAGCATTTTGCGATTCTCAAATAGCAATTCGCAAACAATCGCTATTTGAGAATCGCAAATGGGATTTTGATACATATGGCCCTATACCCCTACAGAGTTCTGATTTAATTATAAGATCTTTACATTTGCAGGCAAACTGTGGTGACAGAGAACTGCTATGAGCATGTACTTCACCCCCAGCCACCCCAAATTTATTTGTGGGCTTGTGGGAGAAGCATGTGGACTGGGAAGAGGAGAATGACAATGTTCCCCGGTGGTCGCACTGTATAAATGACCTCTTCATTGTGTGGAAGGGCATGCGTAAGGCCGCAGAGGAATATTTAGCTGTACTTAATCATTACTCTCTGCAACTGCAGGAAAGTCTCTGCTACATCCTTTAAAGTCACCACTTTCATAGTTTGAAGAACAGCATCCCATATGGGTGCCTATTGTAACGTCTCAGGCTAAGACGCAGCAGAGCCAATATTCAGGTTTAGAAAATGAGCGTAATCATCGGCAGTCCTCAATGCAACAACGGTTAAAGCACAACAAATCACACACCAATAATTGTTGGTGGATAAGATCAAAACAGAACTTGAGGGAGATAGTCCAGTGTGCATGATTACAATGTTTTCCACAAGTTTACCAAAAGTGTATAACATTTGAAAAGGAAACTAGCAAATTTTGAGGGAGCACAATGCAATAGGGCCTAAATTGGCAACATCTCCACAGGTCAAATATCAATCAATCAATCAATCAGTGGTTTGTAGAGCGCGCGCGTGGAGAAGTGTGGCTCAATGGTTAGAGCGGCAGACCCTGATGCAGAGGTCTAGCCCGGGACCAGGGTTCAATTCCCCGCCTCGGCGGGTCTTGGGCTCAAAAAAAATTGCACGGACCTGATAATTCTCGCCTCGGTGCCTATTCCAATCATGGAGTCCCACTCTGCAACTCTGGGCAATAGCTTGCTTAATCTCCACAACGGCCCCCACAACGCTAAAGATGCCTGGCCTCCACCTTGGGGGTGCCCAGGAGTGGACACCTCACAGGGAAAAGCCAGGATGGGTTCCACAGCGGTATTCGTACACGCGCCTTGAGACCCTTGCGGGTGAGTAGTGCGCTATACAAGTATCAATTTTTACTCAACCCTGAGGGTCTCAAGGTGCTGGGGGGGAGCAGATCCAGGTCTTGAGGACCTTCCTGAATGTGTGGAGGGTTGGGAAGCGTCTGATGTTGAACGGGAACTTGTTCCAGGTTTTGGCTGCAATGTAGGAGAAAGCTTCTGCGAATGCGGGGGACCTCTGCCACGGTGAGGTCAGCGGAGCGGAGGTTCCTCTTGGGTACGTGGAAACAAACTCGGTCGTTGAGGTATTTGGGTCCGATGTTGTTGAGGGATTTGTCGGCGTGGGTGAGGAGATTGAAGGTGACCCTCTTCTCGACAGGGAGCCAGTGGAGGCTTCGTAGGTGTTGGGTCATATGTTCGTGGGGCGGTGTCCCTAGTACGAGCCTGGCTGCAGGGTCCTGGATGGTTTGGAGCTTGCGTATAGAGTTTTGCTGATTTCGGCATAGAGTGTGTTGCCGTAGTATAGTCTGCTGGTAATGAGTGCGTTGGTGACGGTCTTTCTGCAGTCAGGGGGGATCCATTTGAAGGTCTTATGAAGGATGCGGAGGTAGTTGAAACTGGTGGAGGCGATGGCGTTGATCTGGCGGTTCATGGAGAGGGAGGAGTCGAGGATTATGTCGAGGTTCTGAGTGTGGTCTGTCGGGGTGGATGGGCTCCCAAGGGCGGAGGGCCACCAGGTGTTGTCTCAGGCAGAGGTGCAGGGTCCAAGGATGAGGACCTCGGTCTTCTCTGAGTTGAGCTCTCGCCAGCTGTCCTTCATCCAGGCTGCTATGTTTCTCCTTCCTTCCTGGAAGCTGAGTCTGGTGATTTCTGTGTTCTTGGAGAGGGAGAGGACAAGTTGGGTGTCATCGGCGTAGGATACGATGCTAAGCCCGTAGTGTCTGGCGATGGTGGCGATGGGGGTCATGTAGTGGTTGAAGAGCATTGGGCTTAGTGAAGACCCTTGGGGTACTCCGCAGATGATGTCAGTGGGGTCAGAGAGGAAGGGGGGAGTCTGATCCTCGGGGTTCTGCTGGAGAGAAAGGATTGGATCCAGTCAAGGGCAGATCCCTGTATTCCTGTGTTGTGGAGTCTGGCAGCTAGTGTGCGATGTGAGACGTGTCGAAGGCTGCGGAGAGGTCTAGGAAAATAAGTGCTGTAGTGTGTCCCTGGTCTAACAGCATGCGGATGTCGTTAGTGCCTGCGAGAAGGGCAGTCTCGGTGCTGTGGTTGCTGCGGAAGCCAGATTTGGATGCGTCTAGGAAGCAGCTTTCTTCGATGAAGGCGGTCAGCACGGCATTAATGAGTCTTTCGGTGACTTTGGCTGCGAAGGGGAGGAGAGAGATGGACCGGTAGTTCTTCAGGTCAGTTGGATCGGCCGTTGGTTTCTTGAGGAGGGGTTTAACCTCTGCACGCTTCCAGTTGTCTGAGCAGATGCCGGATATGAGGGAGGAGTTGATTGTTCCTCCTAGTTTGGGTGCGATGACAGCGGCGGCCCTGTGGAAGATGTGTGGGGCAGGGGTCCGTTGGGGCTCCTGAGTGCGTCTTCTTCATGGTTGAGGAGATGAGCTCGATGGACGCGGGGGCCCAAGAGGTGATGGTCGGCTTCTCGGCGGTGGGGGTAGTGCTGTTTTCTACTGGCTCGCTGAAGTTGTCGTAGAGGGCCTTTATCTTGAGGTAAAAGGAGGAGCTGAATTTGTCGCAGAGTTCCTGGGAGGTTGTGATGTCAGTGGATTCGCAGGTGTGTTTTGCGAACTACTGAATGACGTTGAACAGTTCCTTTACGTTGGATGCGTTGGTCTTGACTTTATCTCTGATGAAGGTCCTTTTGGTGTTCCTTATATGCTGGTGGTAGTCCTTCAGGGCGCTTTTCTGGTTGTTCCATGCTGCCTTTGTCCTCTGGTTCCTCCAGGTTTTCTCCAAGTGCCTGCAGGAGCGTCTGGCTTCTTGGAGCTCGATGGCAAACTAGGCGGCCCTCATTGGGTGTTGATTGGCAGTGTGGCAGAGAGGTGCCAGCTTGTCAGTGCAACAGGAGACCCAGTGGTGGATTTCCCTGGCTGCGGAGTTGGTGTCGGTCATGGCGTGGGGGGGGGTCTTGGAGGAGGGCAGAGTTCAGGTTCTCTTCAGTGACCTTACTCCAGTTCCGTTGCAGCGGGTGTGGGGCGGGCTTGGGTGCGGTGGTGGTGTTGAAAGTGAAATGGAAGCAGTGGTGGTCCGTCCAGAGAGGCTGGGTGATGTGGCTGAAGCGGATATTTGATCCTCCTGCAAAGATGGGGTCGAGGGTGTGGCCCCCTCTGTGGGTGGGGGTACTGATGATCTGTTTCAGTCCTAGGATGGCAAGGTTCTCAAGGAGTGTGGTGGAGTTAGGGTCCTGGCTGTTGCTGGCTGGGCACGGGGTCCTGGTGGTCTGTAGATGAGGGTGCCGCATAGTATGGTCCTGGGGTTGGTCTGGATCTGGAAGTGGAGGTGTTTTGTGTTGGAGTGGGGGTTGCTCGTGCTGGATGTAGAGAGTCAGAGAGGGTTCTGTGTGCGATGGCGAGTCCTCCTCCCGGGCAGTGTGGGCGGTCCTTTCTCTGGATCTTGTAGCCGTTAGGGATTGCTGTGGCGATGTCGGGTCATAGGTTGCGTTGGTCCAAGTTTCCGTGAAGAATTTGACATCGGGCGAGAGGGTGTCGATCAGGTCCCAGATCTCTACGGCATGTCGGTGTGGAGAGCGCACGTTGAGGAGGATGCAAGTCAGGGTTTCAGTGGGTTGTTCAGACGGTGGCTGAAGGCTTCTCATCAACGGTGAAGGATCTTCTGCAGTGTCAGCACGAGAACTGCCCATGGGTCTTGTTGGGCGAGAATCTTACGCAGTCGGAGTGGCCTCTGGGGTTGTGAGCATGGAGGGTGGCTGAGTTGTAGCAGTCTGGACCAGGAGAACCAGGGTTCCTGGCACTGGTCGCATTCTGGTCACGGACGGGCACAGATGGGCTTGCCTTAGGCGCGCCCTGTCGCGCGCCAGCGGCCCACCTGCTGCACGCCGCTGCCATTATGTGGGGCAGGGGGGTGGGGCTGTGTTGGGGGACGGTGACTGACTAGGAGCGGCGGCGGGAATGCAGAGTACTGAGCAGGACACAGCGGGAAAAAGACTACAGTGGCAGAAGCACTAGGAGCGCTAAAGCAACAGTAATGCACAGGAAAACACAGCTCAATAATTCACAAAACGACCTGCAGCAGAGGTGGGCGCGAGGCTCGAACTCTGCTGGTGACAGACTGCGGGCGTGCAAACAATCGGCGGAGCTGCCGGGGAGAGTGTTGCCTGGACCAGAGGTCAAGGCTTTACACTGTATACAAGAAGTGTGCCTCACTGAAAGACTATTTGGTGCATCGTCACATTGTAGACACATCCTATCTACCCATGCACCCGATGTACGATGTTCAAGGGAAGCAGCAAAGTGAGAGAATATAAGATCCCAGGAAATAAGAAAAACAATCCCATTACAAAACTGCTGAATTGCAAGTTTGTAGTGTATTGTATTTTTTTGTGTATTGTTTGATTTATCCCTGTGAAAGGAAGTATATTGGAAGCACCACTCATCCAACCAAAAAACGGATGTGAAGCACATGCATGCAATCACAAAGAATGATAGAAGATACTCTGTTGCAATACCGTTTAAAACCATGCAAAACAGCAATCGGAACCTATTAGGGTTCTTTTGTCTTGTTCAGGCACCAAGAGCAGAAAGAGGAGGAGACAGGATTTGTAAGCTGAGACCGCTGGCATCTAGATATATTATCAAATTGCAGTTTCAAAGAAAAAGATGTTTTTTTTCAAAGGTATTTTTATTAAATTTTTCCAGCAAACATTCTGAGACAATACCATCACAGCCTCACTCGTAGGGGAGTAGTATAACTCAACAGGGTTATAATTGCTGAATTGCTGTAAAAGAAACTCCTTTCTCAACGAGTGGCGTAAATATAGGATACAGTTTCTGGTAGTAGAGGAGCTTGGAGCGGGTTCTATCAAGCATAAAATGCGAGCAAACAGTTCTACACATGTTATACCTTCTTTCTGTGATGGTAATTTTCCTATGCCTTCCGACCGGAAGGTGCTCCATGAATGGAACAAAAATCATATACAAACATTTCCCAAATGGGAGGCATCATAAATGGAAAACAAAATACCCCCCCCCCCCTGCATCAACACCTCTCCCCTACTGTGGTGGTGGCAACATTCTAACAGAGAAAGTTTGTTATGAAACTAAATATCTACTCAAAACTGAAAGAGACGACGGGCTCTAATGGTGGAAGGACAAACATCCGATGGGAGACCCGTGAAAGAAAAGTGGCTAGGAGGCCCCATTTGAATTAAAAAATCTTCTAGTTATCTCTGAAAATGTCTGACATGCGTTCTAGGCTGAGCAGCTTCCATAGACGCGAGTGCCAAAGGGAAATAGCCTGCACCTCTTTCCTCTTCCAGGCAGCTGCCAGAGTAATCTCAGCTGTTCCTATACAAAGCCACATAATCATTTTATCAGCTCGGGTCTGGTGTTATAGGGAGGAGTCACGAAGCCCCAAAAGGATACCTGCCATGGTGGAGGGGATGGGATATCCCAGCATGTCTTTTATGTGGGCTAGTACTTCTTCCCAGAAAGAGCGGATAGTCGGGCAATCCCACCATATGTGTTGAAAGTCCCCAAGTAATCCGCACCCTCTCCAGCATCTATCGGAGGTGGTGGGGAAGATCTGCCTAAGCTTGGATGGGTGTAGGTACCAGTCCATCATAGCCTTCAGGTGAGCTTCCCAGAGCTCTGTGGAATGATTAAATCTTATGATGTCGGACCATAAATGCGTCCATTCATCATCAGAAATAGCACGCTGTAGTATGTCTTCCCACATGGACATATACCGTGGGCGCGCAGATAGTGTGGTCTTAAGAAGGAAGTTATATATGAACGAAATCACCCCCTTCATAGAAGTAGTTTCGGTGAGGAAGGCCATGAAATTTGTTAGAGGCCGCGTAGCTGCCTCCCGTACCTGAGGTGTAAGGGCCCAGTGTATCAATTGAGTATAGTGGTACTTTTCTGTGTTCCCTATTTCATAGTCCCATTTACAATTGAGCGGGTCAAAATTGCGAAACAGATGTGTCAAAGCCAGGCATCCTCCCTTCCTCCAGGCATCAAAGGGCCCCTCATGTAGGGCCGGGGGAAATGCCGGGTTAAAGTGGAGTGGTGTAAATGGAGAGGGGAATGAGGTCCATCTGTCATCATCAGCAACTGAGTCCCACACTCTTAAGGTGGTGCACGTGGAAGTGCTAATGTACATAATGTACATATTTTTAGGTCTGTCCTTTTTGCTGCGCCAGACCAAATCCCATATGGTCCTCCCTGTCACACTACGATCCAGATGTAACCAATGTTTATCGGATTCTTGCCTCGACCATTCAACCAGGACTCTCAACTGTGCCGCTTTGTAATATAAGTGATTGTCTGGAAGACCAACTCCCCCCTCACTGCGAGAGCAATGCAATAGAGAGGAGTAGCGAGCGCGCCCCGTTGCCAAATAAAGCGTAGGATCATAGCCTTCACTCGTCGGAAGAAGTCCCCCGCCAGCTCTATGGGCAAGGCCTGAAATAGATAAACGAGCTTAGGAAGAAGTTTCATTTTCACGGCATGTATGAGGCCTAACCATGACAGGAAGAGAGGCTTCCACTTGAGTTCTGTTTGAATGCGTGCAAGGATGGGGGGAAATTTGCAGCATATAGTTCCTCTATTTTGGGTGTTAGCTGGACCCCCAAAAATTGAATAGAAGAAGTAGCCCATGGCAGAGGTGTAAGAGACTGAAGTCTGTGTACTTCCGCCTGCGGGATGGTGAGGTTGAGAATATACGATATGTCTAAATTTATTTTAAATCCTGCTACTGCTTTAAAGCGCTCCAGTTCCGACTTTAAGTGCGAAAGGGACGTAGCCGGCTCAGAGAGGGACATGAGTACATCGTCTACGAATAGGGAAATTTTATGCGACTCCCCCGTGAATGATAACCCCTGGATCCCAGGATTAGCCTTGATCAATAGCGCTAATGGCTCAATGCTAAGAGCAAAGAGTAAGGGTGAGAGGGAACATCCCGGATGGGTGCCTCTAGAGTGGACAAAGGTGGAACATTGTACTACCACTGTAGTGCGGGGTGGAGATAATTAGCTTGAATCATATTAAGAAATTTAGGTGAAAATCCGAATGCTGTAAGTGTGTGGAATAGAAAAATCCGGTCAACAAGGTTGAAGGCTTTCTCAGCGTCTATTCCTACTAAAACCGCGGGAATTTGGCATCTGTTGACCTTCTCTATCAGGAGTATAATTCGGCGGATGTTATCATGTGTTTGGCGTCCTTTGATAAATCATGATTGGTCAGGGTGTATGAGGTCAGGCATGAGGTGGTTTAGCCGTTTGGCTATAATAGAAGAGTACAGTTTTGCGTCAAGAAGGTCTATAAGAAGCGCAGCGATGAGGGTCCTTCCCCAGTTTGGGTATCACCGAGATCATGGCCTCAGACATGGTGCCAAAGGTCTCGCTGTCCTCTGCCATCTTGTTAAAAAGTCGAGCAAGGTGGGAGCTGATGTCAGGGGCGAATGTCTTATAGAAAAGGGCGCTATATCCGTCTGGTCCGGGTGCTTTGTGGGGTTTTAGGGTTTTAATGGCAGCGATGACCTCATCTATGGTAATAGGGGCGGTGAGGAAGTTGTTCCATTCAGTAGACACCTGGGGCAGAGGCAATGTCTGGAGATAATCCCGTTAGGGTCTCCCCCGAGTATACGTTTTCGTAGAAGGAACCAAAGATCACAGCTTTATCCTCGTCTTTATGAGTAATTTCCCCAGAGGGCTCCTGAATGCCACCTATGTACTCTCTCTCTCATTTATCTTTTAGCTGTCTGGCAAGGTGTTTACCAATTTTGTTGCCCTGGGCATATGATAAATGTCGTAGTTTGAGAAGCGTGAATTCCGCCCTATTATTATAAATAACCCGAAGTTTACCTTAGAGCGCCATTAGGTTGCGTAGGGTTTGCCTTGTAGGATTCAACTTGTGAGCGTGTTCTAAAGAAGACAGCTCCGTATCCAGTTGCTCTCTCTCTCTAGTGCACTGTGTATTTAATGCTGCATTAAGAGCAATTAATTTCCCTCGAAAGACAGCCTGTGTCCCAGGTTGTGTACTCTGATGTTTCCTCCGGCTTATTGATAGCAAATAATTCAGTAATGGTTTCCCTTAATTTGGTAGACGAGTCCTTGTCCTGAGTAAGCGATGACGGGAAGTACCACCTGGGAGTAGTCGAGGCGTTCCCATACCAAGAGAGACTAATAGAAAGTAGGCTATGATCTGATACTGAAAAGGGGAATATCTTGGCCTCTTGCAGGGCACCCTGCAGGGACTGGCTAATAAAAATGTAATCCAGCCTAGAATATGTACGATGAAAATGTGAGTAGAACGTGTAGTCTCTGGTCAGTAGGTAAAGAGTGAGCCAAGTATCTAGGAGGCCCATGTCATGCATTCGCTGTTGTGTATCCATGGAGAAGGAGCCCATGTCCAAGCGTTGTGAGTAGTTACTGTCCAGCTCTTTCTGCCATATCAGATTGAAGTCACCCATGAGGATCATTGGACCCTCCACAAAGTCAGTTAATTTACCCAATAATGTATGCAAGAAAACCATCTGGCCAGTGTTTGGGGCATATGCTGCTATGAAAGTGCGTTTTTTCCCTCTTAAGGGCCCCTTGACCATAACCCAGCAGCCATATTTATCACTCTGAACACCCAATGGTTGGAATTGTATAGAAGAACGAAACATGATTGCCACCCCCTGTGTTTCGTATGAGCTGAGGACCTATAAATTAGTGGAAAGTGTTTGTGTTTGAGGCGCGTGTCCTCGGCCCTGGCTAAGTGTGTCTCTTGCAAGGCTACTACATCTAGGTGGTGCTCGATAATGTATTTCCATACTTTTTGGCACTTTTGGGGGGAATTAAGACCTTTAACATTCCAGGTTCCAATAATGAACGGCATTGTGTTATAGGGAAAACTTACATCTCTCCATACGCTCCAGCAGTCCCATCATATCCCTAGTCTTAGCCTGCCCCCAAGGGGATATGAAGTGCCACGGCGTGCCATTCATGCATTTACAGATTTCACAGAGCCTCTCATAGTCAACTTTAAAAAAAACACCACCATGTCCCTCCCGTTCCCTTCCCTTAATCCGTAAAAGGATGAAAACAAACACGAACAAATGTAAAGTACAAAAACCACTATTAGGTCCACTTGTGGGGCTAAAACGCCCCTTCAAGGACCAGGGGGGACAACAGGTCCAAGAACCCCGTCCACGCCCGTCCCAGAGAAGTCTCATATAACAACATTTTTGTGCGGCTGAAAAGCAAACCGCAATATAGAACCATGTTTAAAAGAACAACACCGGTAAATTGTCTGCAATGGTGAATAAAACATATAGTAGTACCTCAGATAACAGTATATTTCCCAAGGCAGTTATGGTATCAGCGTACATTCCCGCCTTGCTATATAAAAGAGGAAGTAGTTCTGATCTTACTTATGAAGCCAACAATGTCCAAATCTTGCCCACATCTTGAATCAGGGGCTGCAGCCCTGGGTAGAGGGGCAGCAGAGGGGCAGCAGAGTGGAGTCTTGTGAGTATGAGTAGTTCACTGTCGGCCTCTATAGTTATTATTCAGAAAGCTATGAGGCTCAGTCTTGTGATGTAGTCTTTAAAAGTTCAACGTTGACCCCTGCGTGTTCCTACAGACCAGGTGGAAGTTGACGTTGATCCTCGGGCAGATTCTCCATTTTTACCTTGGGTGGAGCCATCCTGTGCAGAAGGGAGGCCCAGAAGATCCAATCCTTCCTGTAGGTCAGTGATGTGGCGTCGCTTGTTCTGAAATTCAAAACTGAGCCCAAACGGGTAGGTCCACCTGTATCTGATTTTGTCATCTCGTAATTTAGTGGTGACGGGTCTTAGCAGTTGTCTCCGTGCCAAAGTAGATGGTGCCACATCCTGGTATATGGTGCAAGAATGACCCTGGAAGGAGATGGAGTCCTTCCCCCTGGCCACCTGGAGCGCAGCCTCCTCAACTTTATATGAGTGAAATTTCTCCAGGATGTCGTGGGGTCTTTTCTTCTCGCCATTCTGCATATTTCCCACACTGTGAACTCTGTCCAGTTTTATGTTAAGAGTCTGCGGGACCAGCACTTCCGCGAAGAGTCCCACCAGGAAGGCCTCCAGATCAGGCCCCTCTGTGCCTTCTCCAAATCTCTGACCCGTATGTTCTCCCATCGCACTCTGTTTACGAGGTCCTCTGCCTTGAGCTGTGTCTGGTGTAGCTGGTCCTTGAGTACACGCACATTGTCTCGCAGTTCAGTGGAGAGTTGTTCTTGTTCTTGGTGCTGTGTCTCGAGGTCAAGTACTCTAGTGCCCACAGAGTCCACATCTTGTTGCAGGGAGGACAAACGGTTCGTCAAGTCGGACCGCAATTGATCCATGGAGGATTTGATGTCTTGGCTGATGTCAATGAATAATTCAGATTTAAATTCTTTGAACATGTTTAGGAGTTCTGCCTTCGTAACAGCCATTGCTGCAGATCCTGCGTCCCCTCGTAGCGTCGATCGTTTTTCTGAGGTTGCGAAAAAGTCCGAAACCTTGAATAGCCTCTTGCTCGTCGCCTTCTTAGGCGGCATATGGAGTAGTCCACTAGTGCCGTGCAGATCTGTCAAGGATGAGGCAAGTATGCAGGGTTCCGACTGGAGTGCATCATAAAATGGTGCTCAAGAGTGTATCTCAGAGCAGCAAGGATCGGCACTGTTAGGATAGCGGCAGCCTTTTCTCATGGGCTCACTGGTTCTGTCGCTCAGTGCTCAGGTAGGGCCGGTATCGCCATGCGGAGAGGGATCTTCAAGTTAAAAATGATGCCTCTAAAGGTGAATGGTGCTGTGGTGTACCACCTTCCCAACCGAGAGGATCCAGGAAAGAAACAGCTTCGGGGAGGGTAACAGGGCACCAATCTGTGGCATCCAGACTCTAATGTTGTCAGCAGGCGCAGGGCTCACAGTGAGTAGCGATGCACCAGTGTTCTCTATGGTGGTGGGGGAAATGTGTCAATGTGCACTGCAGTCAGGGTTGTGCTGATCGACATCATAAGACCCCAGGCCGATCGCGGCTGGGCTTCAGTTCCGTGGAGTCTGCCTATGTGTTGCTGCTACTCGCATCGCTATGCGAGTCATCTGGTGGGAAGGGTGTAGGAGACTCTAGGTCCAAAGTCGCAAGACACAGCGGCGGCCGCCATTTAGTAAAGCGCGGCCGCCATGCTGAAGTCAGGCAAGCGTGGCAGGGGGAAACATCCAGCTATGCCGATCGGCAAAGCTCGCCTCCGCAAATGCCCCCGGGCCGCCCGTTCCCTCAGGCACAACTCTGCTCCTGCAGGAGGGGTCCGGCGTACGTAGTGCTAGCAGGAGAGCAGGGACGTCTCCCGCTTCGGCAGGGCTCCAGCTGCCATTTTTCCACTGCTGACTTCTCCCCTCAAGGCAGCACGAAGCGAAACAGGACAGTTCTCAAGGCGCTCGAGACAAAAAATTGTCCTCCGCCGGAGCTTTACATCATCCGATAAGGGTGGGTTCTATGTACAGCATCTTTAGTCATGCGCAGCCACCTTATGTCATTCCAGAACAGTGCGTGGACCAGGAGCCGAGATGGTCTACGTCCGATCGGCCATCTTACCCGGCCTCGCCCCAAGAAAATGTATTTTTTTCTAAGAAAATTACTACCAGGTTACTATCAAATTTGAATATAATATCAACACCATGGGCCTCATTACGATGTCGGTCGGAAAGCATTCTGACCTACTCCTTGTCGGAATTGTTTCCGAACAACACGGGTTCGTGGAGTCCGACCGACCGATTATGATGTTTACGAACGTCGTTCAGTCGGACTCAAATTGACTTCAATGGGAGCCTGTGTTCCGACCAACAACACAGGCTCCCATTGAAAAAAGGGGTGGTTGTGGAAAACCTTGCACCCGGTGCCTGCCACACTGTGTGTGGTTGAAAAGAGGGGTCCCATGGGTACTCCCACGGTCCCCAACCAGAGGCCTTTGGGTTAAGGGGGGCCTGCTATGGGCCCCTAAAGTCAGTTAACGACAGCTGTCAGATAGACCGATTCGGAAATCCAACACTTTAATACATAGGTTGCAAATGCAGTCCTTAGGCCTGCACGATTCGGCTCTGACCGACTCAGAGTCTCCGAATGCCAGCCAGAACTGAGTTGGAAAGTCCGAACAGCTACCTTTCCATTGTAATCGGTTCGTTGGAAATGCTTCCGAGTCGGTCAGAAACATAGGTTCTGACACAGGTTAAGGAAATCCACATCCTGTTCGGAGCCTTTTTGAGTGACGTCATAATCAGCCCCAAGTCTCTAACTGATTCCTTTTCTAAAGAAGGGATTCCCAGCACTCTTCTCACAGAAAATGGGTTTCAGTCCAGAAGAAATTAGAAATTTTGTAACAGATATTTCCATTTGCCATATCAGTTCTACAGTCTAGTGTTCGAAGGCCAGTGGTGTTGTGGTAATAGAATGACAAAAGAGTCATTGCAGCTAATTCATGCTGCTACTTAACCCATTGTTCAGACAATGAGAAATATGTTTTGGTCCTATCACACCACACTCAATGCTATTTCAGGTGTGTCACCTTTTAAATGAATTAAGGAGAGGAAACCTGAGTCCAAACTCACACCAAATTGGTTAAATAATTGTGAAACTGAAATGGAAGGCATTAGCTAAAATGAACACCATGAGTCAGAATACATTCAATACTTTCTCTAAACCTATCAAATTAAACATGAATAAAACACAATGTGGTTGTTCCTGAGAATGGGAGAACTTGGAACATATACAAGTTGGCTTTATGTCCAGGATGTTACTTTCCCAATAATGCACCCTGGTTTCATGTAGATGCGCATGTGGAGATAACCACCACTAGCAGGAAAGGAGAAAGATTGTGCTTTCCCCATTCATGTCACAGGAACTAGTAATGTTTTGTTCTAATGGTCATTATTCATCCTTTCCTGTTCATATAAATTCTTTTCTAAGCTGGTATCTTCTCAGCAGTTTGCATTCTTCTTCCTGTCATTTAGTTTACCTATTTTGTGGAAGGACAATTTATTTATAATTTAACCCCTTTATCTATTTCCTTTTTTTATCCTTTCCAATAGTTACCCCGAGTCTGGTACATTTGATAGATTTCAATTGGAGTTGAATTAGAATGTTAGGTGTTGGACTGGGCCCTTTTGTCAGGTTTCTCCACAGACGTTTTACCTTTAGTCTCCTATGTTTCTGACCTCCTTTTGTTGGCTTTAGGACTTTCTGAACTTTACCACTTCTGATCAGTGCTAAAGTGCATATGGTCTCTCCCTAAATTGTATTGGTAATTGGTTTGTCCATGATTCGCCTATTTGATTTACTGGTAAGAACCTTGTAAACTGCACTGTGTGTGCCCAGGACCAGTAAATCCAATGCTACTAATGGTTCTGCAGCACTGCCAGAGTAGCCCTGTAAAGATGTCTCAGACCTGCCACTGAAGAGTCTGTGAGTGCACTTTATAAACTGAAATGTAGACCTGGAAAGTGCACCCACTTGCCAGGCCCAAACCTTCCCTTTTAGTACGGCACCCCTAAGGTAAGTCCAAATTAGCCCTATGGACAGGGTGCACTGTATCTGAAAGGTAGGGCACGTTCTGGTGTGTTTTACATGTCCTGATAGTGAAATACTGCCAATTTCGTTTTTTACTACGGCAAGGACTATCTTTAACAGAGGTTATCATTGGAGCTGCCTTTTAATGTCATACAAGTGTAAATTTAATATGGGAAGAGATAGAGATTTGGAGTTTGGTTTCGCAGAACTCAGAATTTGAAAATAAATGTTTTAGTGACGTTTTTAAACTGTGTGTTTGAAAATGCCACTTTTTAGAAAGTGGGCCTTTTCTAGCTTTGCCATCCTGTGCCTCTGCCTGCCTGTGGAATCAATGTCTGGTTTCGACTGACAGCTGGATTGTTTGTGCATTCACTATAGACAATCACACAAAGGGAGCTGAGGCATGTCCTGCATATAATTTTTGCCTATTACCAGGCTGATTGGCCTTACGGATGTATGGCGTTACAACGCACACTTTTACAAAGCATACCTTTACAACGCATTTTTTACACCGCAACATCCATTACAACGCACACCATTACAACGCATACCATTACAACGCATTCTTAAAAAATATCTTTACAACGCATTCCACTACAACGCATACTACATTTACAACGCATACCATTACAACGCATTACATTACATTGCATATAAGGTAAGTGTTGGATAGTGTAGGGGTTAAAATTACTATTCTAACTCCAGGGGGTGCAACAGTAGGGAAAGTTTTGGATAGTGTAGGGGTTAAAATTACTATTCTAACTCCAGGGGGTGCAACAGTAGGGTAAGTGTTGGATGGTAAGTTTTGCGTTGTAATGGTATGCGTTGTAATGACTGCGTTGTAATGGTATGCATTGTAGTGGTGTGCGTTGTAGTGTCATTCGTTGTAATGACTGCGTTGTAAAAGTATGCGTTGTAATGGATGTTGCGTTGTAAAAGTTTTGTTGTAATGGTAGTGCATTGTAAAAGTTGCGTTGTAAACGTTGTATACCGGGCCTTACTGGCCTACAGCGGTGGGCGGAGTTATCACTGACACCTGAATAGGACTGTGCCTGGATTCTCACCCCCATATAGTGTGTCTGGACAAGGCTGTGTCTATGTACTACATAGACAAAACCTTGAAGTATGCCTACTGCAAAGGTGAAATGGGGTATAAGTATTAAACATGTAACCCCACATTTTTAGAACACTTCTGGATCAAGAGTAGACTCTGCCAAGAGGAAGAGCTGAAGAGCTGTCAGGAGGCCCACTGCAGTTGATGCGTCTGTCTTGGAGAGACTAAGGACGGGACCTTTGCTTTGGTATTCCGCTTGAGAAGATTCTCCAAGGGCTTGTGTGCGCATGCCTCCTGTAACAAAGACTTCACCTGCTGTTCCTGAACTCATCTGCTTGGACTTCTGGCCTTCCAAGTGGTTACTATTCCAGTTCTTCGCCCTTGGAGGTGGCTTCTGCTGCAAGAAGAGATGAAAATCCACTCATCGCCCTTCGGCACCATTTTTCCCGCCACAAACTTGCCATGCTGTTGAAAAACCAATGCATCGATGCGGTGCAGCAGAAATGTTTAATGCAGCACCTGTTCACAGCCAGAAGAATCGCCACAGCACAAGTTCAGAGCACTGTGTCTCCGACATCCGATACTCCAGCTCCTACTCCAACGCAGGCTTATGCTGTGTGGCTGAAGGAATTGATGCATCACCTGCTCCTGCCTGGAAGAATTGATGCAGCACCTATTTCGTCCCACCACATCACCTGCAGTGCATCCGGATTTTCCATGTATCGTACCTGTGTGCCAAGTCTACACCGACACTGGGCTTTAGTAAGGAACCAAGGTTGCGTGTCCAAGGAATCGATGCATCACCTTCCCTTACAGAAGGAACCGATGCATCACCTCCTCTCACAGTAAGAAACTGATGCACCACCTCCTCTCTCAGTAAGGAACCAACACGTCACCTCCCCTGCGTAGCAGTGAGGAACCAAAGCATCATGTCCCCTGGAGCCCGGAACCGATGAATCACCTTCCCTACAAGTAAGGAACTGACTCATCACCTGCCCTGCATGCAAGGAACCGACCCATGGCTTTGCTTTACGACGCCTCACCTCCTCTGCACCTGTTTTAGTGTTTAATTTTGATGCACGACCCTCCTGACACACCCTCCTGCCCCCTACCTCCCCCTTTCACCATCTTCTACAGCATTCTACCCAATTCCACCCCTGCCTTACATAAGTTATGCCGCTTAGTTGGCCCAAAAGGACAGCCACCCTTAACTTCCCCACCCCCACAATTACCACCTATTGTCACCCTTCTCACCCACGTTCCTCACCTCCATACCCTTCCCTACAAGCATTGACATCATTATGGAGCCTGCAGGATAACATACCTATATTATTAAGTATCCCCCTAACCTCGTAAAAAAGCAGCCACGGGCTTCAAACACAAGTAGCTAAAATCAAACCCCGAGATCCCGACCTTGGACCTCAACTTGTCAACTAATGAAGATTAGAAAACTAATGACTTCATCTCTTACATGAAGAGAAGAGCCCAATGGAGAAAAGCCTTTTTGCCCTGTTCTCGATCTCCTCCTCCAGAAAAACAGCTCACAATCGCAAGATCTTGATCATACCATCACCATTTTACAGAGCTGCAGCCACAATCACTGTTTACCATGAAGGAATCATCCTCATACAATCATCAGACCGCAATTTACTTCTATTTGACAATATCTTTCCTCTCATCAAGGAAAAAGTCACAAGACCCTATGCCCCCTACCCAGGCTCCCTCAATTCCAGAACGCAGCCGAACATCCCTTCTGAAGCCCCTACAAGGCAGGCATCTCTTATGACCCAACGGTTATATTCACCCAGTCCAGCTCCAGCAGATACCATAAGGTACGATAACCACACCCCTATCCCGAACAGCACCCAGCATACATCTAATATCCGAATAGCATCCTTCCCAATCTGACCCCAATTGCCCTGAACACTACTACAGCAATATCCCCTCCTCACATCTACTTGGTATATGCCTCTGTACATCCCTCCACTCCCCCCTCCATCTCCCTTTAATCATTTGTGCAGGCTTCAATACGCCAACTCAGGCTATTCTAACCCCACAAGACCACCCACTCCTCCACTACCCCATACCAAACACTATACACACAACCCACACTGGACCCAAGACTGTATGAAAGTTACCTCCAATTCCTACAGGACTTGATTCTCCACCCGCCTAAGATTAGAAGGCATGATCAGGATTCTTGAGGAATGGCCATAGTAACCGCCCCCATACCACACCAAATGCATTCTCCATCCACAAAGCATCTGCCACCAAGATGGAGAACAGTTCCTTACCCCAATGCCACAACCTCCCCTGTCCGAAGGAAGGATCCTCTATCATCCAATGATATACTCTGCTCCTATAATCTCCCCATCCCACCCAGAACACAGAGTGCTTGAACAACATAAATAAACATTCTCTAATGCAAACCATCCCCTCTAATTCACACAGAGTACCAAAACACAACCCTAGAGGAACATCCAAAGAAAATCTCATGAAAGTCCCCCTCACACCAGAACCTATAGCTCTCATCAAACCACATCTCAAATGTATTCTACTTAACTGTAGATCAGCCTCAAGACATGCTGCTGCGATAGCAGACCTCATACTCACTCATGAGCCCGACCTCTTAGTTCTGACCGAAAGCTCGTTAAATGAATCGTCTGCACCTATCCTGGATATTCTGGTCCACCCTAATCATGACATCACAAGGCTAGACAGAACTGATAGACAATGGAGCGGTATTGCCTGCATTCATCGGAACAGTCTCTCAGTGACCCGATCACATTCACCAATATTATCCTCATGTGAATACCTATGTATTGATATCACAAGCAACAACAAACCAAGATGTTCATTGCATACATTCTACCACCCTCCAGGTGACAACCTCACCTTCGTCGAACCATTCATGTATATTGTAACTACAGATACTGGACACCAAAGCACCCAAATATTCCTCGGAGAACTCAATCTTCATTGGAATGACCTTAACGAATCTGCAGTGAATAGCCTCAAAGCATTCCTCACGAACCTCGTCCTCACCCAAATCTGCGACAGCCCCCCACATGTCAAGGAATCCATCCCAAACTTGGTCATTTGCAATGCCAACGACATTCAACTGAAAACAATCCTCCCATGTGATTGGTCGGACCACCACACTGTCATATTCTTCATTAATGAACCATTAAAATGATATTCAGCCCAACCCACAAAACCAAAAATACGGAAAAGGAACCTACAAAATGCCAGCATGGATTTACTTACATCCTCTAGCACCAACCTCTTGCTTCACCCTGAAGGCCTATCTGATGTTCCAAGCTCTTACAAACCACTACTTTACCTCTATAACCATGGTCATAAACACAGTTGCTCTCCTACAACTGAAGCGGCTCTCCTCAAAAGACTCCAAACCATGGTATGGTGGCAGACTCAGTGAGGACAGATGCTCCCTAAGATTAATTGAATACCAATGGAGACCATCACCATCCCCTGACCACCTTAAGCTATTAAGAGCTACGAGAAACTCCTACTATAGAAATATCAGAAGATCTAAAGTAAACTTTTTCAGGAACCAATTAGACCAAGCCAAAAATCGACCCAAAAAACTATTTGAACTAGTCAAAGCACAAACTAAGGGCTTACCCTACACCTCCCCCTCCCCACATTGGTCCATGCACAGTACCCAACTGCAAAGAAGTTGCCTCCTTCTTCACTGAGAAGAGAGAAAGCTTAAAGACAGACCTACTTAGGGCCTTAGTAATTCACACTGATACCCACAAGGGAACCCCATCTCCCTAGCATCCCCTAGCTTATGCACAGCAAAGTTCGCCCTCAAAAATAATGCCCAATGATCCTCCTTCAATATTGGTAGAGAAGATGCAATATTAACTACCTAAAAGAGTTTATATCGCTGCTATTACCACTATGTACCAAGATTATCAATACCTCTCTGCTTCAAAGACTCATTCCAGAAAACCTTAAATCTGGGCAGGTGTTCCCCAGCCTAAAGAAACCAATGGCAGACCACATGGACTTAAACAATTACTGGCCAATCTCTAACATCCCAACTCTGGCTAAACTCCTAGAAAAATGCATACAGATCCATCTAGGAACCCACATCGACCATTTCAACCTGTTCAACCAATACCAATCCGTATTTCGGGCAGGGCACAGTACTGAGTTGGCCATGACCCATGTTGGACTTTGGCCCTTAGGGCAGGTTCACCCCGAGACTTTTTGCTTGAAATGGTGACCTGGAGATGGTGATTTTTGGATTCTGCGCACTTTCACTGTGTCCCAGTGGAAAGTGCGTGCGCACTCTGAGTGCATGTGCTGAGCTAGGCCTGCCCGCCCATAGGAATGCATGGGGAATGTATGTGTCCCTGGTAGTTCCTGATGCGTGGGGTGTACAGGCTTGAGTCTGGTATGTGTGAACTCGTGAGAGTGAATGCTGCGAAATGGTGTATGCAGCATGTATGTGTCTAGTAGCGAAGCGCCATTTCTAGACATGGCTGTACGTGTGCTGTGAGGGTGCTGGCGTGTGATTGGCTGGAGCTGGCTGGCATGCCAGGCTCCAGGAAGTCTGGATGGGTCTGCCCGGTGGTGAGTGGGAGATTAGCATGAGTGATGTGTGGGAGGAGTGTACCTGTGTCCTGGATGGGCTGGGTTTTCCCCACACAATGCTGGCTCCGCCCCCCTGTGGTGTGTCGAATGACCCAAGCCCTGCCAGTGAATAGAGAGGGTGGTTGAGGTAAACAGAGTACTCAAGAACCAGCTGCGACTGGTTCCGCCCCCACTCTGCACCCTCAGACAAAGGAATGCACTGTATAAAAATGGGGCTGTGTCCCCACTGAAGTTGTTCTCTTCCAGGATCCTGAGGGGGCTGTTGCTGCTGGGCCAGAGGACCGCCACTTGGGGTGTCTCCCTGCCTGGAGACCCAGTGTGCTGGCTCTGGGCCCAGCTTTGCCCCTTTGCCTGCCTACAAGGACTTTGCTGGGTCTTTTCCTGATTTATAGCGCTAGGAGCGCTTGGCTTTTCCTCCTAGCGCTTGGAAGCGCTTTGTTTCGTCCTAGCGCTGGGAACGCTGTGGTTTGTGCCCCCTAGCGCTTGAGAGCGCTTTATATAGACCACGAGGCGCTTGGGAGCGCTTTTGTAAGGCAGGTGCCCACCCTGCATTTTGCCTGCTCTAGCGGCTGCCCACGCCGCATATTTGCGTGGTTATCGATCTACGAGGGAGCCCACTCCTCGGATCATCTGGGAAGCCGCCTGCCTGCCTAAATCGGGCCGCCGCGCTGCCCGCGGTGACCCGGAAGTGAAGGGCCGACCGGCCAATCCGTGCGCGGCCCCGGGGGGAAGCAACCGGAAGTCCCGCCTCCGCATTTCCAGCGCGAGGAGAAGAGGAAGCCCGGAGCAGAGAGAGAGCGTGCTGGTTCCCCCGCCTGCCGCCCCCGGCCCCCAGAAGCGGGACCGGTTGAGGAAGGGCCCGCCTGCAGAGGGGCCCGGCGTGCAGGGGAGAGAGGAGCCGCCCCACCATCGCAGGCACACAAGAGGAGCTGCAGCACCATCCCACCGAGAGCCGGTAAGTGGAAAACCGGCTGAGGGAGCGGAAGGGTGGAGCGCGGTCCCGCCCCCCAGGGCTGTGCTAGCTTTGTGCAACCTGACTGTCGAGCGGCCCCGCCTGATCAGAGGGCCGCTCCAGCATTGTTCTAGGTGCCCCAATTGCACTTCGAGTCCCCAGGAGGGGAGACTCCAACGTTGGGGGCCATTTTATATTCAGAACCTGCGAGGCTCCAACCCCGAGGCTCTTGGGGCCTTGCTTAGTGTTGGGAGCCCTGAGAGGCACCACGTGGCCCATTTTGTTGATCCCGAGCCCTGAGAGGCTCAGGAGGGCCAGTTCTTTGTTCAGAGCCCAGTGAGGCTCAGGGGCAGTCCATGTGTTTTGAGTCCAGAGAGGCTCTTTGGGTGCCATATGTGTTTAGAGCCCAGAGGAGGCTCCAGGTGGCATTTCCTTTGGCCCACCAGTGTGCTGGAGCCCACAAGGCTCCCCACGTGGCCCCCTCAATTGCACCAGTTGCCCAGCACTTTGTGGGCAACTGCTACGTTTAGGACCCTGACTTTGGACACAGGGCGTCCTAGCCCCAACAAGGCCAGTTGGCCTAGGGACAGTCACAGGTGGTGACTTACGTGAGTTTGGCGCAATTGTACTTTCTATGCACCTCTGAATGTATTGTTTATGCGTCATGTGCCTTTACACCTCTGAATGAATGTTATGCATTGCATCATGTGTTTTCCTCTTGCACCCCTACAGGTATTGTAATACATAGGTGGTTGTTTTCTCCCTAGTACAGGTGGTGCTAGTGAGGTCCTGGTTACCAGTGATTACTGGTTGTGTGCTATTTTGTGCTATATTCTATGTTCTAAGTGCTATTTCTGAAAGTGCTACTTCTGATTCCTGACAGTGGTCCAGGTGGCCCTGTCTTGTAAATATCCCCTTGTAAATTCTGCCCGTGCCTCTGGCACATTGTAAAGTGTGTGTTTTATCTAATGTGTTTTGGTGTAATACAAAGGCTATTTTTATATAACCTTGTGTGGAGTTTCCTTTGTGGTGGGCCTTTGGTTGTTGTTGCTGGGGTGCGTGCGCAAATACTTAGCCTACATCGCCTCCAAGTTTAGCCTTGCTGCTCGCGCCACGTTACCTAGAGGGTGAGTAGGGGTTATCTTGGCGTGTAACTCCCTTGCCCTGACTTGGGTGTGGTGGTCTCTGACTGACTTTGGCGAAAGCCCTGGCCAGCCGGGGATCCCATTTCCAACATTGGCGGCAAGCGGTGGGATAAGGATTTGTGTTTGCGTTGTACCGCAGTAGCGGCTGGCCGCACTTCAAAACTCTGCATTTTAGATGACCACATTTTAGGGGATTGTATTGTTTTTGAAATTCCATTGTTTCTTCTCCTGAAGAGTGTCATTTGATTGTGTTCAGTACATTTGTCCCCCGCCCTGCTTCCAGAGTTTGGTACCTGTGTCGCTTTTGGTCAGGTTGAGAAGTCAGGGGTGGTAGAAACTGCCTTACCGATCCGAGGGGAGGGTGTGTGTGGATGAATGGTGTGTTTTCCTGGACGCATGAGTATGAGTTCTCTTTGATAAGGAGATTGTTGAAGTTTTGGAATTGTGTCCTCTTACTTCAGATTGTTCAGTCCCCTGTGTTGCACGTGTCTGTGATCATCTTGCCAAGATGGAGTCTGCTTTTAATGTCTGGGGTCTGTTTTTGCATGAACTGAGAGAGTTTTGCGAAGAGAGAGACATTGCAGTGAATGAGTCAGACACCCAGTCCCAACTTAGGGGTAACCTGATCCAATGGCAGAAGGATGACTGGGAGCGTGAGCACAGTGCGGAGAGGGCCCGGGTCTCACACCATGAGGGTGGTGGGTCAGAGGGGAGCCCTGAAGAGTCTGAGGAGGAGGAAGAAGATGATAGCACAGGGACGCCAGCAGAGAGTGAGGACCCCATAGATAGGGAGTCCCTTGCTGGGTCCAGTGGTGGCAGCTACTTAAATCTCAGTCTAGAAAGTCCCAGTTCCCAGAGTATGGTTCCTGTTTCCCCAGAGGAGGAGAATAGGTTGAGGTTTAGGAACCTTAGGAAACCGTCTCATCAGTCTTGGGAAGACTTTGAGGATGACTGTTGTGAAGCCCTGTGTGATTGGGTACGGGAGCCCACGAAATGTGATTGGGACCTATTGTTCGATATGGTTCTCAGAGAGCAGTTGCTCAGTTGTTGTTCACCAGGGTTGCGCCAACACCTGTTAGGGTGTGGATTGTCTGAACCATGTGAGCTGGCAGAGGAAGCAGACCGCTGGGAAGGGACCAGAGGTTCTGTAGAGTCATTGGTGAGTGACTCCAAAAGTAGTGGGTCAGGGATCTTCCAGCCCAGCGTGGTGGAAGAGGCTCAGTGTAGCCCAGCTAGGTCCCTGGTTAGTGAGAAGGGTGTAGGGGCTGACTGCCTGGCTCAGTGGAGCAGGAGTCAGTGGGTGGCTGAGAGCCCCCAGAGGCCCGAAGCCCTGTCTCAGAACCTGGGTGGTTTCTTGAGGGAACACCAGGTTGGGGACCTAGGCTGTCCTGTTAACCCAGTTGAGGAGGATCTCCTAGTGAGTAGAGGACCTGGAGCGTCTGTAACCAGAGCTCCTGTGGTTCTAGAGTCTGGCAGTACCGCTTCGATAGGGAGGGTACAGGAGTCCAGAGTGAGGAGTGATTGGGGGAGTTCCCCAGTGGAAGGACCAGTGGGTCAGGGACTACCCAGTTGGGCTGGGTTCCCGTGTAGTGACCATGGTAACACCACTTCTGGTCTGGGGGATCGTCACGCACTGTCAGGTGGACAGAGGGCGGGAGATCTGCGCCAGACAGACAGTCACGCAACAGATGTGACATTTGTTAGCCTCAGGGGGATTGCGTGTGAATCCCCAGAAGTCCTGGAGTGCCAGGCAATTGTTCCACCGAAGGTTTTAGACCAGAGGTTGGAAGGCCAGGTTCAGGATCAGCCTGACCTGAAGGGTAGGACGACTGTAACCAGTGTCCTGACCGGTTCTTCTTCCAGAGGAACTTCTCCAGGTGGGAGAGGGCAGACCTCTGGAAGGGGGTGCAGAGGGTGGGAGAGCCCACCTCTGACCCCGGTGCAACCTGAGTGGATAAGTCCTGGGTTGGAATGGCGTTCTAGGGGTACCCCTTGCAGAGGGAGGAGGAACCCTAGAAGAAGAGGTAAGGGGAGGAGAGCCTTCCCTGAGACTCCTGGTCCGCCTGAGGTTGTAGGCCTTAGGCTGGAGAACCAGTGGCAGTCTAGTCCTGTCTTGCAGACAGGAAGAGTGGAGAATGGCTCCTATGTGCCAGGGGTTACTACCCCCCGCTCTGCGAATTGGCATGGCCCAGTGGCACCTGGGTGGCCCAGGGCCTGGTCCTGGCCGCGGACAACTTGGGAGTACCAGTGGGGTAGCCCAGTTGGTCCAGACAGTGTGTTTAGAAGGAATCCCCTGGGTTCACCATGGCGTAGAACAGGAGGGTGTCCCTGCAGTTGTGGGCCCGCGTCCGTGTTCTATCGCCCCAAGCAGGGAAGTCCATCACGGTGGTGATTGGTCTCCCCTGCATTTTGGCTGGAAGGGGGTTATGTTGGACTTTGGCCCTTAGGGCAGGTTCACCCCGAGACTTTTTGCTTGAAATGGTGACCTGGAGATGGTGATTTTTGGATTCTGCGCACTTTCACTGTGTCCCAGTGGAAAGTGCGTGCGCACTCTGAGTGCATGTGCTGAGCTAGGCCTGCCCGCCCATAGGAATGCATGGGGAATGTATGTGTCCCTGGTAGTTCCTGATGCGTGGGGTGTACAGGCTTGAGTCTGGTATGTGTGAACTCGTGAGAGTGAATGCTGCGAGATGGTGTATGCAGCATGTATGTGTCTAGTAGCGAAGCGCCATTTCTAGACATGGCTGTACGTGTGCTGTGAGGGTGCTGGCGTGTGATTGGCTGGAGCTGGCTGGCATGCCAGGCTCCAGGAAGTCTGGATGGGTCTGCCCGGTGGTGAGTGGGAGATTAGCATGAGTGATGTGTGGGAGGAGTGTACCTGTGTCCTGGATGGGCTGGGTTTTCCCCACACAATGCTGGCTCCGCCCCCCTGTGGTGTGTCGAATGACCCAAGCCCTGCCAGTGAATAGAGAGGGTGGTTGAGGTAAACAGAGTACTCAAGAACCAGCTGCGACTGGTTCCGCCCCCACTCTGCACCCTCAGACAAAGGAATGCACTGTATAAAAATGGGGCTGTGTCCCCACTGAAGTTGTTCTCTTCCAGGATCCTGAGGGGGCTGTTGCTGCTGGGCCAGAGGACCGCCACTTGGGGTGTCTCCCTGCCTGGAGACCCAGTGTGCTGGCTCTGGGCCCAGCTTTGCCCCTTTGCCTGCCTACAAGGACTTTGCTGGGTCTTTTCCTGATTTATAGCGCTAGGAGCGCTTGGCTTTTCCTCCTAGCGCTTGGAAGCGCTTTGTTTCGTCCTAGCGCTGGGAACGCTGTGGTTTGTGCCCCCTAGCGCTTGAGAGCGCTTTATATAGACCACGAGGCGCTTGGGAGCGCTTTTGTAAGGCAGGTGCCCACCCTGCATTTTGCCTGCTCTAGCGGCTGCCCACGCCGCATATTTGCGTGGTTATCGATCTACGAGGGAGCCCACTCCTCGGATCATCTGGGAAGCCGCCTGCCTGCCTAAATCGGGCCGCCGCGCTGCCCGCGGTGACCCGGAAGTGAAGGGCCGACCGGCCAATCCGTGCGCGGCCCCGGGGGGAAGCAACCGGAAGTCCCGCCTCCGCATTTCCAGCGCGAGGAGAAGAGGAAGCCCGGAGCAGAGAGAGAGCGTGCTGGTTCCCCCGCCTGCCGCCCCCGGCCCCCAGAAGCGGGACCGGTTGAGGAAGGGCCCGCCTGCAGAGGGGCCCGGCGTGCAGGGGAGAGAGGAGCCGCCCCACCATCGCAGGCACACAAGAGGAGCTGCAGCACCTTCCCACCGAGAGCCGGTAAGTGGAAAACCGGCTGAGGGAGCGGAAGGGTGGAGCGCGGTCCCGCCCCCCAGGGCTGTGCTAGCTTTGTGCAACCTGACTGTCGAGCGGCCCCGCCTGATCAGAGGGCCGCTCCAGCATTGTTCTAGGTGCCCCAATTGCACTTCGAGTCCCCAGGAGGGGAGACTCCAACGTTGGGGGCCATTTTATATTCAGAACCTGCGAGGCTCCAACCCCGAGGCTCTTGGGGCCTTGCTTAGTGTTGGGAGCCCTGAGAGGCACCACGTGGCCCATTTTGTTGATCCCGAGCCCTGAGAGGCTCAGGAGGGCCAGTTCTTTGTTCAGAGCCCAGTGAGGCTCAGGGGCAGTCCATGTGTTTTGAGTCCAGAGAGGCTCTTTGGGTGCCATATGTGTTTAGAGCCCAGAGGAGGCTCCAGGTGGCATTTCCTTTGGCCCACCAGTGTGCTGGAGCCCACAAGGCTCCCCACGTGGCCCCCTCAATTGCACCAGTTGCCCAGCACTTTGTGGGCAACTGCTACGTTTAGGACCCTGACTTTGGACACAGGGCGTCCTAGCCCCAACAAGGCCAGTTGGCCTAGGGACAGTCACAGGTGGTGACTTACGTGAGTTTGGCGCAATTGTACTTTCTATGCACCTCTGAATGTATTGTTTATGCGTCATGTGCCTTTACACCTCTGAATGAATGTTATGCATTGCATCATGTGTTTTCCTCTTGCACCCCTACAGGTATTGTAATACATAGGTGGTTGTTTTCTCCCTAGTACAGGTGGTGCTAGTGAGGTCCTGGTTACCAGTGATTACTGGTTGTGTGCTATTTTGTGCTATATTCTATGTTCTAAGTGCTATTTCTGAAAGTGCTACTTCTGATTCCTGACAGTGGTCCAGGTGGCCCTGTCTTGTAAATATCCCCTTGTAAATTCTGCCCGTGCCTCTGGCACATTGTAAAGTGTGTGTTTTATCTAATGTGTTTTGGTGTAATACAAAGGCTATTTTTATATAACCTTGTGTGGAGTTTCCTTTGTGGTGGGCCTTTGGTTGTTGTTGCTGGGGTGCGTGCGCAAATACTTAGCCTACATCGCCTCCAAGTTTAGCCTTGCTGCTCGCGCCACGTTACCTAGAGGGTGAGTAGGGGTTATCTTGGCGTGTAACTCCCTTGCCCTGACTTGGGTGTGGTGGTCTCTGACTGACTTTGGCGAAAGCCCTGGCCAGCCGGGGATCCCATTTCCAACAACCCACATAGTAGATGACGCACTAAAAATCCTAAATCAAAACTAAGCCTGTCTGCTAATCATGCTTGATCTATCTTCGGCATTCGACACCGTCAAATATGACAATCTTATGGACCTTCTAAAATATAGAATGGGCTTATCATTTGTAAATTGGTTCACCTGTTTTTCTCCAAAATAGACCCCAAAGAATCAAGGTCAATCAATCCTTATCTATGGCCGACCCAGTCACATTAGGAGTACCACACCTCCACTTTTCAACCTTTTCATCGCACCACTCACCGATATTCTCAGCTCATCAAATCTCTCAACTCAACTCTACAAAAAAAAAAAAGATTTGGCGGTCGTAAAATCACCTGAAACTAAATACCTTCAAGACTGAATTCCTCCTAATCGCTCCTCCCAAAAAAACAACCATTATTGAAGAATGGCTTCAACAAATAGCAGCGCTCAATTGCCAACCTCATATTATTGACTCAGCAAAATCGCTGGGATTAACTCTTGACAGAAATCTAAACATGCAGCAACATATCAGTGCAGCAACAAAATGAGCAAACATTCAGGTGAACACCTTGAGAAAATTAAAACCCTTCCTTCCCGCAAATTACTTCAAACTGGCACTAGTAATCCCAAGACTAGACTATGGAAGTGCACCGCTTTGCGGTCTTCCCAGATTGACAATAGACCCTCTACGAGTTTCATTCAACTCAGCGGCCAGGCCCATCATAGGCTCAAAAAGACATTGTCACATTACCCCCGACCTCAGAGCTCTTAACTGGCTTCCATTCGAAGAAAGACTTCAACTAAAAATCACCTGCATGACTCCCTAAGCCCTACATCACAATACTCCAAGTTACTTGGCCCAGAAACATGTACTGTCTTGTGGCAACAGATCTTCTAGAAGCTCCAGCAATCTTCTTCTGAAACCACAACTTTTTGCCAAAAAGAAAACACACAACCGTGCCTTCTCTGGAATCGCTCCCAGGATATCGAATGCACTACCTCCTGAAACCAGACGGAATCCCTCTTCTACCTCTTTTAAGAAAAAAGTAAAGTCTCTACTCTTAAGGAAATTCACATGAACAATTCACCTAATTCCCACTACGGCTGTTTGTGTATCAAGATTTAAATATGACTTTCAGTGTTCTTTTGTTTCTTACTTCTACCCCTGTAAAGCGCTCTGATACCCAGAAGGGTCTTGTTCGCGCTCTATAAAACCTTCAAAATAAATACATCCCAGGTACTTTGTGCTAAAAGAGATGAATCAGCTGTTTTCACGAGAGAACTATTTTGAACCTTTGAAAAGTGATATCTTTGCTTATGTATATTGGATACACAGTGCCTCTGAGATTATCCTGACTGCTTGTACCAAGCTACCGACGGAGTGAGCAGGGGCTATCTTTGGTGTGTAACTCCCTTCCCCTGACTAGAAGGAAGGGTTCCTACTTGGACAGGGTTCAAGCCACTGCCAACTACTGACCCCAATTTCTAACATCAAGAAAGTCCAAAGACACATTACTAATACTACAGTAAATACTTAAAGACTAACTTCATTCTGTGTGGACCTCTATTTTGTAACCCCTAGGAACTTTTACCCCATTGATTGGGAAGGAGCCACTAGTAGCAACCACCTACTCACTGGTGACAGGCATAAATCTGTACCCCTAGTACCCTCCTCGGAAGAACACTAGATCTACGGAAGTTCAGGGGAGGACTCAACCTGCTGTCTGTGCCCTGGGAATACCCCTAAAAGACTGGGCCTGCTTTCTCCTGTACCCAGGACTAAAAGGTGGACTCCAAGGGTCATAAGAAATAAATCACAAAAGTTAAAGTGATGTTATCGTTAGATACAATAATAAGATATTCCTTTATGTTAAAAAAACACAGCAATTCACTGAAAAAAGTTTAAAGTGATGTTACATTTAGGTCTGGTAATAGTATATTTCTTTATGTTAAACAAAACTGAACAAATTCACTTCAAAAATATAAGTTAAAGTGGCATTATAGTTGGATGAAAATGTCAGTTAAAAAAAATTATTTAATGCTAAAATACCACTGAACTACACCAGTTATAGTTTACTTAGATAACTAAACTCATGCCCACACCATGCACTACTTATGACCTCACCTACTACTCGAGGCATGTTCGAAGACATCATTGATGACATCACTGCTGACTTCACTCACCATACTTCTGTTCAATAACTCTACAAATCAGTAAAGCCTTTGAAGTATGTAAATAAATACTAAATGACACAGAATCAGTAATACATAAATTACATAAACATATGTGCTTATATAAAATAATTAGAATGTAGCCCATTGCCTTTAGACACACAAGGTCGATTAGGTGGCCAAGTCCCTAATACACATATCCTTTGCAATGTCCCCAATTTTCTTGGCAACTCCACTACCCCCAGGAACCCAATCCCCATTAGGTGTCAACCCCCTACTACACACAGCCTTCACCCTGTGCAAAATCCTTTATAGAGAACCCACTCTCTTCAGACATCGAAGCCCTATTATGTGCCCAAGCACCTACCATGCACAGCCATTTGTCTGTCCACAGCTCTTCATAGGGAGTTCACTCCCTCAAGTCACCCTAGTACCATTAGGTCGGTAAGCCCCTACAACACGCAGCCGCCATCAATTGTATTGCTTTCTATGGAGAGGGCACTCACTTAAGTCACCTAATTCCCATTAGCCCATTATGATCCCACTACACTCAGCCATCACTGTGTGCACAACCTTTCACTGAGAGGCCACTACGTATCTCTCTCAAAACCTCTTAGGTGGTGAAGCTCCTACTACGCACACCCTTTATCCGTGTACAGCTCTTCCTGAAAAGTCCACACCCTCCACACACACAAGCTCTATTAGGAAGCCAAGTAAGTTGTAAAAGCTTACAATCATTATCAGTACAGAAGCTTTACCACATTTGTTATCGATGAGGACAAAGTGCAAAAACATTTTTTTCCTCTTGCCGCGGACTTGCAGTACTTTCAAGTGGGTACCTAGATACTGCAGATAGAGTACTCAGGTAGTCAATAAACAACAAATTAAGCCTTCTGATTGGGTGGTCCCATGGAACTGGGATCATTCCTGCTGGGATCATTCTTGCAAGACTGAGGGCTGTGATTGACTGGTTGCAACATTAAGAGAATTGCTGCAATTGCCATTTTATAACTAATGGACTTGTTCACTGTGCCTTTCAATGAAAATGAAACAACATACAAGGGGGCAGTGTATGATACCCTTACCACTTGGCCCTGGTAGTGGGGTATTAGAGTGACCACGACTGGGTTCAAAGAACAAAGAACAAAATAAAATGTTTTTGGCATCTCTGCACAATGGCGGTATTCTTGCTGTACACAAAGCCACCCCGAGTGTACAAATTTGCGGGGGTATCTCAAAGTTACAGCAAAATCAGCACAAGATTACTGCAAGATTATCAGAGGACCAAAAAAAAAGTTGGATGAGTGTACGTTGGTGTTACTTGACTGTAGAGAATTGTGCGGGGTCTGGTCACCTGCAGGGGGTTGGGTGACCAACTCCAAGTTGCACACGGCCAAAAGGTCGAAGGCTGAGATACCGTGGGGGTTGAGATCAGGGTCTGACCTCAGGCCAAAGACTATTCTCTGTGGAGAGTTGGGACAGTTAGGTATGGTAACAAAACCTTACTTTAGGTAAAAAAATAAATAGAAATTCATTGAAAAAAAATGCAGTGGGTAAATTGGTGTATTAGCTAAGCATTGCAATACCTTACTTTACATTTAAAAACCTTAGAACTTCATTGAAAAAGACTAGATTTTAAGCTGATATTATAGTCAGGTGAAAATGTCTGTAAAACAATACCATTGTAAGCTTTCCACCGAAATTCATCAGGTATAGTTAAATTAAATATCATTCACTTGCAAACTTGCATGTACTGCTTAAGACCTCAAATATTAAATAACTCAGGACATAATAACCCACCAAAAACTAAAAAAATTTTTTTTAATAAGTTATCAAACATCAGACAAAAATATAGCCTGACTGTTTTGTGCTGAACACTCAATTGGAGACGGAAGTGGCTGTGAGGGCGTGGCTACATGGTGAAGGACGCTGCAGCCGGAGCATTCTGCCAGCTCTCCTCCTCTTTTGAGCTTGGAGAAGCCGTCAGAGCTTGGAAAGGGCTAGGGAGGAAATGCAGAGAAGTGCAGAGTGTGTCAGAAAGGAACCAAGCAGATTTTTTTTAAATTTATTTATTTAACCCCTTAACCGCAGGTGTAATTCCCCTCCTGTGCGGGGGGGAGGGGCCCGCATGCGGCGGCGCGGTGCTCATGACGAGCCCAGCTCGTCGTGAGGCACAATGCAGCTGTGCTCATGCCGATCTGGGCTCGTCATGACTCCGCCCACTCCCATAGAACATCCGCACAGGTGTGGAATTCACCTCGCGAGGGAATGGCGCGGCCGTTATGACGAGCAGGCAAGGGGTTAATGCATTTTGATATAGCGCGGACTTTACCCAAAGGTGTCAGAGCGCTTCACAATAGAACCAAGTATGTTACATGAGGAGAATATTACATATTTAAACGTTACAGAAGCAAACGAAACTAGAAAAGGTAAAATAAAACAATAGATGGCTGTCACCCAAAAAAAACAATAGGATGAAGATTGTACAGGCATAGATTACAAATCTACAATAATGAAAGAACTTCCTTGAAGGACATGAAAAGGGGTGTTTTAGTTCTGGAAGTGTCTTTGGAAGAGAAGAGATTTCAGGTCAGTTTTAAAGGTCCGGTTAGAGGTGGTGGTACAGAGTAGTGGAGGAAGCGAATTCCAGATTCTCACCGCTCACAGATGTAGGGTCAGCACAGACAACAGCAATCCCAGGGGGTCAAACAGGAGCTGAGTCATGTCTGTGCAGCAGTGGAACCAGCGTCGTGCAGTTAAGGCCTTAGGGCCATGGGCAACCCCTGTTTGGTGAGGAGGTGGCCTGCATTAGACCAGTGCAGCTTGTGCCTCAGAAAAGATGCTTCACGCTGCATACTGCATGTCCCGCACAGTAAATTACACTGTATCACATTGCACTTAGCCACTACATATCTGCTTGCTTGCTTGCTCACCTGCCTGCCTGCTCACTGAAGTCTGCCTAAGCTCACCTCCGCCGCCTCACCTGAGTTTGCCTGCCGTGAGCCTCCTCAGAGAGTCAAGTTCAGGGCACGCGAAACTGAAGAAGGCAACAATGAGGAAGAGGCCGCATCTGAGCTTCAATCTTAAGAACTCTTCAATCGAATGTCGAAGCCCTCAACTATCTTTCAAAGAAATAGACACTCAAATAATGCGTTTAAACACCATGACTGCGTTCATTTCAGGCACAGACAAAAAAATAGCGGACGTAAACAGCCTCAAAAAACGGGCCCACCAACATGCTGCTGATCTCTTGCGTCTCGACTGCACCTGCTCCCCAACAATGGACACGTTAAAATCATTACCAGCAGTCCTAAATAGTCTCCTTGCAGATCTAAAGTTCACGTTAAAAGTGGAAAAGTCAACTAAGTAAAAGCACCGGAGGTCACATCAGCTCAATGCGTTCAAAGTAAATATCCCTCAAAATGCACTTAGCTCTGCTGCCCGGAAAGAGGCACGTGCAACATGCACGGAAAGCAACGGCCACAACACAACTTCCATACTACAGACAATCTCGATACCCAGAGGCCCGGCCACGAGTGCGTGGCAATGCCTTTACATCAACTTATGCCAGGAAGCACAAGCGTCGAAGGGGCGAGGAAGAGGAAGGCTGAGAGGCGGGAAACAAATGAGATACTCGACCAACTACCGGGCAGACTCTGCAGGAATAATAGCAGAAAGGCGAGGAACAAGAAAGTCAACCCAGCAGTTGAGGGCAGTATTTACTCAGTTATCAGATACTCAAAACCCCTCCTTTGAGAAGCAGTGAAGCAAGGGCAGAAAATGATAAGTTCCCAGGTAACACCAAAAACATTACTTTTGACCCTCCTTGAGCAACAAAGTACCCAAGCTCGACAACTAGCCAACAATAAATGTATGAAATATTAAGTACTATCAGACCGATGCAATCTCTCTCTCTCTTCTCTTTTTACTTATTCACTTTTTCTTTTTCCCTCCTTTCTTCTCTCTATATTACTCATCCGAACGAGGGGCCCGTCATTGACCGAACATGTAAGATGTAAAGATGCCATGGTTCCCACATTGAAGCCACCCTGTTCACTGTATGTATATATGCAAATACCATAAATAAAATTAAAATAAAAAAACTCTCAAAACTCGGATCAGGGTCAGTAACAAACATGGCACTAAGCCCACAGTTCTGAGAATGAGGGCAGCGGTGGTCCCCCTACCCAGTCTCAACAATATCAAACTGTAGGCAGACGTGACGGAAAGAGAACCCTCGCCCCGAAGTCCAAATCAAAGAGAAACTAGCACATCCATCAAACCTAAGCTCAACTTGCCTCATGGCAAAGACAACAACACTATCAACTGACAGTTGCGACAATAAATGTGGTGGTAGCCACATCTGAGACCCTCTCAAATTTTCCCAACCGTACAAAGAAACACATTCATGATGCGACAGTAAAGCACCTATTGACCATCTGGCCAATTCTACCCAGACAAACAAATACAGACAACCTAGCACTGTCAACCATGCCAGTCAGGGTGTATGTTCCAAGTGATGCAAACACAATCAGAGCCAAGTCTGACCCGGTGTGGCAGCAGGGAGAAGGGAATGCATTCCCACCTCCGCCACCAGGAACAAGCCCCATTCTAGTGACACTTCTGTACCCAAAACATCGTTCAAGAGGGAACTTTGATATACTGAACCAAATATTATCCTCCATCTTCGTAGCCAAATCTCAGAAAGAATCGGCCTCCTGTCCAAGGACTTTGAATCCAGTCCAGGGCAGTCCGGTGAGACATCTTAGGTCTCTTGGATGTCCATCGAAGAAGCCATTAAAGGTTCTGGCAAAAACTAAAGCCCTAAAAGGATGTGGGATACACGTGCCCCCCTGAGGCGAACCAGCTTACCCCCAACCTCTACCAATTGAGACAAAGGGGCAAGACACATCTAGCCCCCAAAAAGCATATATATATTCAGCCCTAAGGATTGCCCTTGGCAAATCCCGAAGGAAAATCCAAGAAACAGATCCACTACTAGCCCAGGAAGACAAAAAGCCATGGGTGAATGATAATGATTGGAGTTGGGTCTCCAGAGAGATGAATAAACCCAGAATTCAGCAATGAACCGCCCAAGGATAAAAGTGTTCCTGCTCAAACAGGATACCTGCGGATATGTTCACGGAACATCAATGGCCTGCTAGACAAATTAGATGATCGTGAGATGCTGGAATCTCATGTTACAGGAAACCTGGGCCTTAGGATCCCCGAATTATATCTGGCTATATACATTTTTCGAAACTAGCAATAAAGGAGTCGTCCCATGGCTGTACAGTGGGGGATTGGCAATTTACTTATCTGCTGCATCAAAAGGAGACTGTCTACTGAGACCAACAGCGTGCCTAGGTCTTCAAATTGTCCAAACCACCTTCACCCGGGGTACAAGTAAGACCCCCCCAGGCACTTTTAAATATATATATATCGCTGAAAGCAAAGGGCTAGACATATAGTCATACAGCATCTGAAAACCTAGACCTAAAGCTCGCCACGACTCAATGGTGCTTGTTTTGGCCCTAAGCAGCAGATTGTCAGCATAGCCAAAGAGCAGGAATGTTGCATATTTTGGTAAATGTGGCGCATTCCTGCACTCTCCTTCTCACACACACAGCAAGTTGTCTTGCTGAGTTACGTGTAAGATCAATAAACCTGGCCCTCTGTACTTTGGGCAATTTTATCAAACTAAAGTGCGGTGGCGCGTGATACATGGCACAAGACCATTTTAATGGGCTCGCGACAGCTGTGTACGTAGACCCTAACTGAACTTCTTATCTCTGTTTGTTCTGATGAGTTTTCAAGCAAATGCAATATCAGTGTTTGTTATTATTGATTTCCAAATATGTGCCAGGGTAAACAAACAGTTTCTCATGACAAGAAATGAAAGTGTACATCACTTTTGATTAGGATGACCTGTCTGTGGGCTATTAATATCGAGGAAACCCATGGCCCATCCACTTAACAACACTAAGGAGAAAGCTGTACCTGTTTGCTTATCTCGTCGTCCATTTATTAACTTACTAGTCGCAGAAAGGTTATTCACTGGCCTAATTTCCTTCAAGTGCAATGGTAGTAACAGAATAAGGTTTCACAGCACTGGAAAAAAACAGGCCAACTTGAAATATGGCGTTATTTTTATGTTCCTATTTTTATCAGGAGAATATGATTTCCTGTTCTGGATTTATTACCCGCCAACCTTTAATTTGTACTGTATTGCTTCACAGTTGCCAGTTTTATACTTTCTGGAAACAATAGAGAAACAGCATGAACCGGTGTAGATTTCAGTTCAGTACATTATGTAAGACTAGTTTGAAACTTAAAAGCACGATTTGACAGACTGCTATAAATGTATTTTTTTTCACAGTGTCGTTTAGAGACAGGGGTGGGAAATCTGAAGACATCATTGTGAATTATTGACACTTTTAACCAAGAAGTGTGCACACAACAAAACACAATCAAATTGGATCCTTAAAAATCCGATCTATTTTTACCTGCTACACATGCTATTGTTTAACTAAGCTCGCCAGATTTACGGTGTTATGTCCTCTGTTATTAAACTTTATATTTGGAAAGGTACTTACTGTTTGATACGTTCCCTTTATAATCCAACAGCTCAGAAGAAAACTAACATGGTTCAACCGGTTATAGTTTTGTATTTCCTCCATTGTTTTGTAGAATGATTAAATCATTGAGTGGCTACTGTATAACTCCCACAGTGATTGGATGTATGTTTCTCAAGTATTCAATTCATTCCAGGGGCAGATTACGATGTCGGACGGAATTGCTTCCGCCCCACACTGTCTCGTAAACGGGACCGACCGACCTCAGCTCCAATATTTCCCTATGGGAGCATGTGTTACAGCCATAAACCGGCCATAGTACATGCTCCCATAGGGAAATGGGAGGTGGTGTTAATCCCTGCACCCCAACTGGAGGCTGCGCACACAAGGGGGGCCCCCAAACACACTTTCCGACAGAGTTTCCTTGTCACAAAGGCCTGCTTGGCAATCCTGCCCAAAAATGTGCATTGTAATCCAAAAGGCAGAAAGACTGCGCTTTAGGATTACTGGCTGATGGTCTCCTTGAGCCCGTCAGAAACCAGCCGGAATGACCTGCCGGTTCCAATTCCGACCGGCTGATTCATAATCAGCCGGTCAGAATTGAAACTTACAATGGCGGTCAGAAAGCCTCAGACCGCCATCGGCCCCTAAAGGTTAAAATAAGAAACCAGTCACATTACACAAATTTCACATACAGCAAACAAACCCCGATGTACCTAAATAGCAAACCACCAGTGATTTTGCAGTGACTTGGGTAGGAAATACTGTTAAATATCTAAGTGGACAAGGAGCTGATATCTGTGTGGATATCTGATTATGCACACATACCGCCAAAGAACAGAGGAATACACCCATGTGATGAATGTGGTGGAAAAATAGCAGATCAGCTGCTCAACTAAAGTATCTAGAGAAGTCAATGAACTGAAGATTTTCCAAAATAGTCAAATGTAGTAGTAAGAACCAATACTTCCTGGATATGAGAAGGTCATCTGGCGAACCTATCCTTAATCACCCACTCAATAGAATAACTTAAGAAAGGAAAAGCCACGGAAGAATTTTGCATCAAAATGAACCTAGTTTCTGCTACTCACATCTACATTAGCTTTATCTTTCTGAAATGCCTGTGCTTTCCTTACTGATTGATTAGATGTGTACTATCCAGTGATTGGGCAAATTGAACCATCCATTTCTAACTACGTCTTTATAGTTTCCCACCCAATTTGGTAGCATGTCCACATTGCCTTATGGTGGAATTACCCAGAAGACACAACTTCAATATTGCAGAACTCTACTGCCAGGAGGCAGACATGTCTTCAGCTCATTAGCCACTCCCAGATTTATATTAGTTCTCCTTCCAGCTGACAAGGCCAAACAGATTCATTGTGACCAGAACAAAGCGGACTAGAAGGGCCCTGAGAATGGGTACGCGAAGCCCTCAATGTCATCTCCAAGTCACAGAGGTGGTACTAAGCCTACCCTTTCAAGGGCTAGCTGTTTATGTGCACTCCCAAATAGGTATTCCCTGTAGAGTGATCTTTGGAAGACTTGGATAGTGGGTAGCAAGGGCAAGTCCACCTTTCCAACTTATAAGTTAACCTACCTCCTGTATAACTACTCCAGAATGATGAAAGGAAACCTAGTACTAGGGTAAAGAGGGTGGGATGAGAGAGAGAGTGAGAGAGAGAGAAAGAACGGGAGAGACCTCTCGCAAGCAGGTAGGATCATAAAAGGCCTGGACTGGACTCTTAGTTGTACAGAAGGCACTGTGACACACAGATGTAACCCCATTATCTTTTAAAACACAGAGTGAGAGATGATAAGTACTCCATCAGATATAAAGGGACGAGACATGACAATGCACATCAAGACTTAGGAGCTTATTTGCAAGCCCCTTGCGCCGCAGGTACGTCACTTTTTCCCATATTAAAAGTGACACACCAGTAGCACAAGGGACGTGTAAATAAGCCCCTTAGTAGCTTACCAAGTGATCTGCAGAGTTTCACTGTAACTAGCCCCAAGGCAAACTGGGAACCTTGCTGGAGAACTGAAGGTGGATGAAGTCCACAGAATTGGGCAGGATGAACAATTGTATAATGAATACTGCAGACAACAGAGGATGTAACACCAAAGAATAGCCACATAGGAAAAGGCAAACAGAAAATAATTGAAGGAAAAATAATCAGCCTGTGACAATGGGTGTGAACTAAAGTGAAAAAGGTTGTAACAATTGCTATGGTCACATACCCACTTTTGGATTAAAGGCTTTATAGGCTTTGCAAAGGAATTACATCAGTGCCCCATTTGAACAGGAGGAACTGTTTGGCGGCTCCCAGAGCTAGGGTGATCACTCAACCTTTACATGACTTTAATGGATATGTCAAGGGGTTCGAGAAGGCCCAGGAGAATATAGTTTGGGAATTTGGGGATGTTCGTTTCAAACATATTATTTATCACCACTAGCATCTCAACCCATTATGAGGTTGGGTCGGGGCACTGCCATAGCAATTGTGTGAGGATGCCCATCTGCCAACAATGTCACCAGTATGTGTTGTCTTTATTTGCGTTCCTTTGAGCGACCCTGGCCGGGATGATATACCAGTAACGAGTGATCTTTAGAAACATCTCCTTAGGGTGCCGCTGAGAGCAGAGGCTCGAGCGCAATGGAGGATATCGCTCCACTCCTTGGGGCAGATTTATGAAGGCCTTGCGCCGCCGGTGCGTCACTTTTTCCCATGTTAAAAATGACGCACCGGCGGCGCAAGGCCTTCATAAATCTGCCCCCTTGTCTGTAAGGGTGCACTCACATTCCTTCTCTCATTTACATCACGCAGCAGATTTCAATGGCTTCCACGGGGTGATGAGAAAGGTGTAAATATCAGAGAGGATCTTCTTGTCAGAAGAGTGGGTAAGGAGCCTTTTCTCGAAGAGTGGAAGAGCCCGAAAAGCATGAGGATGGAGCCAGGGATTCCTCAGCCAGTGGCAGATGGGCATTTCCTGCCAACGAGCTGTATAGGGGATTCCAAATGCTGATCGAATCTGTGGGAAGCCCATGACCCCATCCACATCAAACAAATCCCTCACGCATTGGCCTCTTGCCAAGCAGCAAAGGCAGACCCACTCTGCACTGGAAGAAAGTTCAAATTTTCTAATATTGGTGTCTGTGGACACAGGGGGTGCATAGAACTTGTCATAGCTGCACTTTGTTCCAAACTCCCACTGTGTTGCAGCACTAGAGATATATACCCCCACAGCCGATGAGGCTTTGGCAGCCAGGGCACCTTCCATAATGGAATGCTTGCTACCACTTGGTCAATAAAACACCAATGTTTTTCTGTGCTAGGCCGGGATCACTCTACCATATACCTCAGCTGTGCATCCTAATAGTAACATTGTAGATTAGGGACTCAAGGTCCACACTCCACTTGCTAAAGATATGCCCGGGATTTAGCCACCTGTGCCCTTTTGTTCTTTCAAATAAAATCCCATATGAGGGACTGCAGTTTATCTAGCATCTGTGGGGGAGGCTGGAGTGGCAGCAATTGCATTATGTAAAGAATTTTTGAGTAAGAGTGTAATTTTGACTGCGGCCAGGCACCTGAGCCAGGAAAAGCTATAGTTCTTCCATTTGGAAAAGTATATCCGCGTCTTCGTCTGGAGGCCGCCATACACTCAGGGCTAGGATATATTTGTAAGCCTAAATAGCGTACTCCATGTGTTGCCCACGTAAATGAAAACTTGGATGCAAGTTAGTTCAGGGTTGCTTCAGAAATGGTCAAATGAGTATGGCAGTCTTCTGCAGATTAGTTTTGAAACCAGAGGCTCTCTCAAATGCCTCCAATTCCTCCATTACTGCAGTCAGGGACGTGAGGGGTCAGACAGGGTCAATAGGACATCGAAGCATATATCATGATTTTATGCTCTCTACCTCCCATTCGTATGCCCGCAAGTTGTGTATGGCCACGTATCCATTCTGTGAAGGGCTCCATATTTAGAGCGACGAGTAGGAGGGACTGGAGACAACCTTTTCTGGTACCTCGAGCGATTGGAAAGGGTGCCATGTATAGTATCCCAATTAATCCGTATTCAACCCTGGAGGAGGTATAGCAGCGCTGAACCCATTGACAGAACCACAGACCCATACGTACAAGGACTGTGCGACGCAATGGCCAGGGGACATGATCAAAAGCTTTCTCTGCATCAATAGATAGGAGTAGAGCCAGTGTGCGAGAACGTTGCACTGTATCCAATAGATGGCAGACCCGTTTCCTGTTCTCATTGCAATTTTTCTCTGGGTCAAAACCGGTTTGATCAGGATTTGTCAGTTCTTGTCTACACACCAAGATACCGGTGAAGATTTTAACATTGACAATTAAGAGCAAAATTGGACGGTATGAGTGCATTGTTGAGGCCTTTACCGGCCTAGGGAATCACAGAAATGGTGTCAAACTGCATCGAATCTGACAGTGTACCACTGGCGCGAAAGGAATTAAAAAGGTGCTTTTGTATGGGAGCCTGCAATACACCATATAATTCAGCGCTGTAACTGTCCAGCCCAGGGGCCTTACCCGGTTTCAAATGTATGCCCATAAGAACCTCAGCAGTCATGATGTCCTTGTCAAGGGAGGGGGCACCGGCCTGCAGGGTGGTAGATATGTGGACTGTCGACAGGTAGGCATCAATATCAGCCGTCAGAAGATCCTTGGCTGAGTAAAGGGTGGCATAGAATCTCTAAATTTCATGAGCAATTACTTTGTCCTGAAACTGTGGAGAGCTATCAAGTCCTGCAAGTTCATTTACTCTGCAGTATGCTGTCTGAGTTTGAAGGCGGTGGGCCTGCATACAGCCAGCCTTATTACCCCCCATGTAATATTGCTGCTTTACCCAAAGGATTGCAAATTCCGCCCTGCCCATGTCCAGTGCTTGGAACTGCTTCTGGGCTGCTGTTAGCTGAGGAAAAACGCCAGAAAGCCTTGTGGGAAGTTTCCAACTCTTTGATCTTATTTTCTAATTGGAGTCATATATCACATCTGTCTCTGTTGAAACAAGTGGCTGTAGCAATAAATTGGCCCCGAATAATCACTTTCATGGTCTCCCACAGAGTCAAGACATGGATACCTGGTGCATTGTTAATCTCTATGAAGGAGGTTATGACTGCTGAGTTGTCAGTGAGTTTATTATCATAAGTGAGAAGTTTCACATTAAGACGCCGCATCTGTGGGGCGGGATAGTGCTATGGGGAACATACTGAGGACAATAGGAGAGTGATCTGAAAAGGCTGCCACACCGAAGTCAACAGCTGTTGTTGCTTTAGTGACACATGGAGAAATAAGGAAAAAGTCAATGCGGGCATATGTTTGGTGCGCAGCTGAAAAGAAGGTGCTGTGTAATGAGTATGTCTCCATATGACAGTCAGACCTGGGTCTACCAGCCACTGTCTAGTTGTAAGGGTAAGGCCACCAGGCTGTCCCAATCGGGGAATAGCTTCCATCACTCTGTTATGCACCGAGAATTATATCCAAATTTGGTGTGGATAATACCTAGTCTAGAGCATCCAGTATAAAATGTTCTTGGTGAGCATTTGGAGTATATATGTTTGTCAAAGTAAGCCCAAGTCTATACGTAAGGTCAAGAGCCTACCAGGTAATACAGTATGGAGATGGGTCACCCGCTTCGGGAGGTGGGTTGCCAATAGAATCGCAACCTCTGCCTTCTTAACATCCCTGAAGAGAAGTATTGGCAGTCAAACCAGCGGGAGCGTAGGCACTTCCAGTCAGACCTGAGCAGGTGGATCTCCTGTAAAAGACAGATTTCACACTCTACATCTCTGAGAAAAGATAGAAGTGCCAGGTGCTTCACCAGCGCGTTGAGGCCCCTGACATTATAGTTATTATTTACCTATGCGAATACAGTCGTTTAGTGTGGGCCATGTTCAGACACAGAAATGAGCCAGACTGGAATTACTATCATTCATACCGGGTGACCAGGGAATGAAAGGATGGAAAAAGGGTGACAGGAAGAGGTAAAATGAGGAAAATAAGGATCTGTAAAACAAGAAAGTTACCGGCCTGGGAGCAATATTAACTGGTCTGGGAGGATCCATGACGTTGGTGATAACACTGTACGGTCGATAGATCCATGTGGTTATGGAGCTCCACCAGGAAGGTTCAGTGACAATGGGTGGAGGGAGATCGCTGTGAGCCTAAAATCAATAACCCAGAGGCTAAGTAATGGGGCCCTCAACCTAGTAGGTATGGATAAACTTGGACCAACTTAAAGAGGTCAATGGTCACTGTCAGCTTCTGTTGCACTGTTGCGTTGTTGTAGCTGCCTGAGCAGTGTTGCCCGCTCCTTGCGGCTTTCAGACTCAGAGGGCTTACTTAATGTTTTCTTACTTCGGCGGGTAGAGTGGTGTGGATCAGATATGGCAGTAGCTGAGTCCCGCAGGGGGGGGGAGGTGGCCTGTGGGCATGTCCAACAGTGAACATCAGTTTATATCTGATGCTTTACTCCTGTAAAAAGTCTGTTAAAGGCTGGAGAGTTTTCAATGTTGTAAAGTTATTGGCAAGAGGTCTTGGTAGAGCCACAGCTGCAATTCCTCAAATTCTATTGCAGCCTTGTCTCGTACTGTTATCATGATGATCTTTTTCTGTCTGTAATAGTGAGGGCGTGTGAGGATGTAATGGCCTGACCAGGAGTACTGGTCGGGCGGCCGGCACGGTGTTTGCGGTCAAGAATGATCTCTTGACCTGCATGTGCTGGCGTCACATGTCGAAAAAGGCGGATGACAATGTCCTCGAGCTTACCAGGTACTGCTTGTAGAGGAACTCCTTTTTATGCTCATATTCGAGCGGCGGGATCTAATTTTGAGGTCCTCAGGTTGATAGCAAAGGTTTGTCTCTTGATTCTTGTCTCACAGCTCCAAAAGTTCATGGCAGTGGCCATTCAGTTCCTCCTCTCAAGAATCCTGGGTCTGCTCCAAGGAATTCACTCGCTGAACCAGGCCGAATACATCATGCCGAATTAACTTAATCTCTGTGGCAATGTCCAGTTTAAGACCCGTAAAGTAATCTTGAAGAACTCCAGACAAGTGTGCCAAGAAAGACCTCGTAACAGGGGCTTTGCTGGTATGCGCATCTTATGCTGCTGGCCCTTCAGTAGATGGTACAGTCAATGGCGCCTGTTAGAAGCGGCTGTCTCTAGTTGGCAGAGGTATACACTTCTGACAAATAGGGACACACCTTTTCTAGTCAGGGCAAGGAGATCACACACTTAGATAACCCCTGCTCACCCCCTTGGTAGCTTGGCAAAGCAGACAGGCTTATCTCAGAGGCAGTGCGTTAAGCATTTATGACCACATACAGTAATAAAGTGAATACACTACAAATGGACACGACACAGTAGTATTATAAAAATATGGATTTTTATATAAGGTTTAGCACAAGACCAAATAACGACAAAAATATACCACAGTCTCAATAAATACTCTTGGAAGGAAAAATAATAGTTCAAGCACGGTTTCTTCTTAGCACAAAGTCTTTAGTATCAAAAGCAACTCTTCTTCTCTAAAACACAGTTCTTGGCAACCATGTGACCCACACGGGAGTCACACGACGTCGAGGCAAAGTTAATCCAAAGGTTCGGCGTCGACCGCGAGGAGCGCTACGTCGAGCCCGGAGTCGCACAGACCCCAACAACACAGTACCTTGGAAAAGTGAAGCACTCGATGATCAGCGGCGTCGAGATGTCCGGCGTCGCGTCTTCGGCGTCGATCGAGCCTCGGAGTCGGGGCGATCTGCAGCGGCGTCGACCGAAGTCAGGCGGGAGCAGCGCTCACGGGATGAAGCAGGATACGACGTCGTCGATGTCGATGTTGCAAGAGTGAGCAGCGCTCACGGCGTCGAGAGGGCTCGAAGTCGATGCGATCAGCGGCGGTGCAGACACGGGGTCACTTGGAGCTGGAGCCGAACTCACTACTCACTGGCGTTGCTGCTGGCGTCGATCGGGCCCGGCGGCCGGCGTCGAGGAAGCGGGACACTGGAGCCGTTACTCACGATGTCGAGCTGGATTCGGCGGCGTCCGTCGGCGTCGAGATTGCTGGATTCTTTCAGAGGTGCTGGATTCACAAACTCCAGCAAGTAGCACTTTAAGCAGATGAAGTCCTTTAGCCCTGTGACTTCAACAGGAGACTGGCACTCTTCCAGCCCTTGGAGATTTTCTCAGCAAAGAGTGAGAGTACACACAAAGTTCCTCTCTCCTGGTTCCTTGGCAAAAATAAAGAAGCAATGCAGGATTCCCCCAACAAACAGCACTCTGGCAGAAGGGGTAGGCAGTCCTTAGATCAGCAGGCTTCTTGTCCTTGGTTCAGGTTTCCTTGTCAGAAGTGATCTGATTTCTTGGTTCAGGGGTCCTTCTCTTATACCCCTTTTTGGCTTTGATCCCTTTGTCCATGCAGGGGAATTTCCCCCCATCCGGGGTTTGTTGTGGGTGTTGCCAGGCCAGAGCACCTGGCCTATTCACTGGGCAGGGCAGAGTCCTCAGCCGCTCAGCAGGAGCGGAGCCAGCATTGTTACTGGCAGGGGCAGGGCCATCAGCTGCCCGGCAGGAGGCGGGCCAGGAAAGTCCCAGGCAAGCACAGAGTCATCAGTCGCCTGGCAGGGGGGCGGAGCCAACATTGTATCAGGCAGGGCAGGCTATCAAGAGCTACTCTCCCCTACTCTCAATGCAAATGCCCCACTCATCCCACACTGACTCATTCAGACTCTCTGGAGCCACCCAGCTCCTGTCACACACACACCAGAACCAGCAGAGACCGGTAGACAGTTAGACAAGAAAATAGCTACTTTCTAAAAGTGCTATTTTCAAACACAGAGTCCAAAAACCATCCACACAAACGGATGCGTTATTAAACCCTGAGTTCAGGGATACCAAACTCGACATTGCACCATGCTCCCCGAGCCCGCTAGGATTATGACATTAATAATCCTGGCAGCCCATTCTAACTGATGGAGAGCAGGCTACCTTACAATAGTGAAAAACGACTATGGATGTAATTCACTATTAGGACATGCCAACCTCGTCAGGCTTGTCCTACCTTATGCTTACAATGCACCCTGCCCGTGGGCCTACCATAGGGGTGACTAACATGAAGTTAAGGGAAGGTTTAGGGACTGGCAAGTAGGTGTACTTGCGCAGTCCTCGTGCCAGTCAGACTGCACGTGGTCTGGCAATGGCAGACCTTCAGACATACTTTTACTAGGCCGCTCTTGTGGGTGGCACAACATGTGCTGCAGGCCCACTAGCAGCATTTGTATTTACAAGCCCTGGCACCCCTGGTGCACTCTACTAGGGACTGATAGTAAACCAAATAAGCCAAACATGGAAGTCAATCAATACAGCAATTTCACATAGGGAGCACTTGCACTGTGACACTGATCAGCAGTGGCACAGTGCCCAAAGCATATACCAGCAAAAAACATCGTAAACAGAGGAGGCAAACAGAAAAAACGGAGGAGAGACTCATGCCAATGATGCCAGGTCTAACACGTGTCCCCTCCAGCTGAAATGTGGGGAGAACTACCCTTACCCTAGGGAGTCCTCATCACTAAGGCGGAAAAATCTGGACAGACCATCAGCATTGGCGTGATCTGTGCCAGGGCGGTGTTCCACCGTGAAGTCCATCCCCTGTAGGGAAATGGACCACCTCAACAGCTTTGGATTCTCACCCCTCATCTGCATCAACCATCTGAGGGGCCTGTGGTCTGTCTGCACCCGGAAGTGAGTCCCAAACAGGTAGGGTCTCAGCTTTTTCAGCGCCCAGACCACAGCAAATGCTTCTCTTTCTATCGCACTCCACCTCTGTTCCCTGGGAAGTAACCTCCTGCTGATGAAGGCTACAGGTAAGTCTCGGCCCTCTTCATTCACCTGAGCTAGAACAGCCCCCACGCCATGCTCTGAAGCGTCCGTCTGGACAACAAATTCTTTCGAAAAGTCGGGTGCCTGGAGTATGGGTGCTGTGCACATTGCAGTTTTCAGGGTGTCAAAGGCCGTCTGACAGGCGGCAGTCCAGTTCACAAGTCGTGGCTGCTTCCTGGAAGTCAGCGAAGTCAAGGGGTGCACAATGTTACCATAATCCTTGACAAACCTCCTGTAGTAACCCGTGAGACCCAGGAAGGCTCTCACCTGAGTCTGGGTTTTGGGCGGTGCCCATGCCAGGATGGTATCAATCTTGGGTTGTAGGGGGGCCACCTTGCCGCTCCCTACTTGGTGCCCCAAGTACACCACTGAACCCTGCCCAATCTGGCACTTACTGGCTTTGATTGTGAGGCCTGCTCTGCGCAGGGCCAACAACACTTCCTGGAGGTGGCACAAGTGTTCTTCCCAGCTGGCGCTGAACACTGCGATGTCGTCCAGGTAGGCAGCACTGAAATCCTCCAGCCCAGCCAAGACCTGGTTGACCAACCTCTGGAAGGTGGCAGGGGCATTCTTCATCCCAAAGGGCATAACCCGGAACTGGTAGTGCCCATCTGGTGTGGAGAATGCTGACCTCTCTTTTGCCCCATCGGTCAAGGCGATCTGCCAGTACCCAGACGTTAGATCAAACGTACTAAGGTACTGGGCAGCCCCTAACCGATCGATGAGCTCATCAGCTCTGGGGATGGGGTGCGCGTCAGTCTTGGTGACTGAATTGAGTCCTCGGTAATCCACACAGAACCGAAGTTCCGGTGAAGCACCAGGCGCTGCAGCCTTTGGAACCAAGACCACGGGGCTGGCCCAAGGACTGCTAGAGGACTCAACCACCCCTAGGGCAAACATCTTGGAGACCTCCTCCTTGATGTATGCTCTGACCTTGTCAGTCACTCTGTAAGCCTTGTGCTTGACAGGAGTGCTGTCCCCGGTGTCTACATCATGGACACACCACTGAGTAACACCAGGAATCAAGGAAAACAGATCAGGGAATTGCCCCAACAAATGGCGACAATCCTGCTGCTGTTCAGGGGTCAGTGTGTCAGAGAGGACAACACCATCCACTGACCCATCTTGCTCTTTTGCATACAGGAGGTCAGGAAGAGGCTCACTCTCCTCCTCCATTCCAGCATCTGTAGCTAGGAGCATGCCCACTTCGGACCTTTCTAAGTGGGGCTTCAAACGGTTGACATGCAGGACCCGCAAGGGGTTCCTGGGAGACTTTAAATCCACCAGGTAGGTGACATCGCTCTTCTTCTCCACAACCTCGAATGGTCCAGTCCACCTGTCCTTGAGCGCACAAGGTTCCACAGGGGACATGACCCAAACTTTCTGTCCAGGCTGAAGCTCTACCAGAGTGGCCCTCTGGTCGTACCACCGCTTCATCTCCTCCTGGCTGGCCTCCAGATTTGCCTGAGCAAGATCCCTGAAGCGCCTAGTCTGGTTCCTAAAGGCCAGCATGTAACTGTATACATCCTGGGGAGGTTTCCTGGGAGATTGATCCCAGCCTTCTTTGACCAGACTTAAAGGTCCTCTTACCGGGTGACCATACAAAAGCTCAAAGGGGCTGAACCCTAGAGACTTCTGTGGCACCTCACGGTAAGCAAACAACAGGCATGGCAAGAGGACGTCCCATTTACGCCTCATTGGTTCTTCAAGACCCATGATCATGCCTTTAAGGGTACGGTTGAATCTTTCAACCAACCCATTACCTTGAGGGTGGTAAGGAGTGGTAAACTTATAAGTTACCCCACACTCCTTCCACAGAGACTTCATATAGTTGGAAATGAAGTTGGTGCCTCGGTCTGACACCACCTCTCTGGGGAACCCCATTCGGGAGAAAACACCCATTAGTGCCCGTCCCACCACGGGGGCAGTCACTGTTCTGAGAGGGATGGCTTCCGGGCACCGTGTGGCATGGTCCACCAAGACCAGGATGAACCTGTTGCCCAGGGCTGTCTTGGGGTCCAGTGGCCCAACAATGTCAATCCCCACCCGGTCAAAGGGGGTACTGACCACGGGAAAAGGTTGGAGGGGAGCCTTCTGCTTCTGCCCGCTTTTCCCACTTGCCTGGCAAGTCTGACAGGTCTTGCACTGGATGTCTACATCCCTTCGCATCTGAGGCCAATAGAAATGGGTGACAAGCCTGTCATAGGTCTTGTCCTGCCCCAGATGTCCAGCTAAAGGAACGTCATGAGCCAAACCCAGTAGGAAGGCTCTGAAGCGCTGGGGTACCACCAGCACACGGGCTGACCCAGGCTCAGCAGCCTTAGGCTCGCTATACAGGAGGTCGTTCTCCCAGTACACAAAATGTGACCCTGACTGATCACCTGAGGTTTGGGCTGAGGCCTGCTGCCTCATACCCACAAGAGAAGGGCACACTTTCTGTTCTGCACAGAATTCCTCCCTGGAGGGACCACCATCCTGCTGCCAATGGGTCAGCTCGGGCAGGTCTCCCAGTTCGGCAACTTGTTCACCTGTGGGTTCCAGGGCATCCCCCTCGAGGTCTGCCTCCTCCTGGACCACGGGAACTACGGGGGACGGTTTCCCGCGCCCCCTGCCTCTTCTCTTCACAGCTGGGTCCTGGGCCATACTCTCAGGCTCCAGAACCCCATCAACACCCTTACTTGCTGTCATGGATCGAGTGGTTGCACACACCCACTCTGGCACACCCAACATTTTCAAATGTGTCTCCCTCTCCACCTTAGCCCAAGGGGAGTCTTCTAAATCATTGCCCAGGAGACAATCAACAGGCATGGCGGGCCTCACAGCAACCTGAAGAGTACCTGAAACTCCCCCCCATTCAAAGGAATCACAGGGTAGAATGCGTGGGGAACAACCTGCTCTCTGGACACCAAGTGACATTTGACAGCTGTCACACTCGCTCCGGTGTCTCTGAGAGCTTCCACTCTATGGCCATTAATGGTCACCCACTGCCTATATTTCTTAGTGTTACTAGGCAGAGGGGGTGGAGGGACCAATTCCATGTCTCCTAGAGAGACCAGGGACATCTCTGCGGGACCCTCCCCACCATGGGCAACCATCTCCTCCCCTCCCAGAGCTACACTAGCCAACTGACGGGGTGGTGCACTGGGTAGTGCACCAGATTTCTTCAAGGGACACTGAGGGTCATAAAAACGGTGTCCCACCTGCTTACAAACGAAGCAGGTCAGTGGGCCCCTATGACCAGGTTTACCTGGCGGGGCCTCTGATTTCTTCACAGGGGGAGGCTGGGAACCTTTCCCTTGGTTCCCTTGGGGATTACTTTGGGGCCCTTTCTGGGACTCCTTCTGTTTACCCTTGTCCCCCCCACTCTTCTGCTGGGGACCCTGCCCACCTTTGGCTGAGTCTCCCACTGGACCCTTGTGGACCCTGGTACTGACCCAGCGGTCCGCCTCTTCAGCAAGTTTTCTAGGGTTAGATATCTTGCTATCAATAAGGTGCTGGCGCAGCTCTGGAAAACAGTTATTAGACAAGTGCTCCCAAGCAAACAAATCATAAAGAGCATCATAACTTTCCACTTTGCTGCCCTTTACCCAACCATCCATGGTTCTGCAAAAATATGACACATACTCCACCCACGTGGTACCAGGCAACTTCTTACATTCTCTAAAGGCCTGTCTGTACTTTTCTGGGGTGAGGCCATACCTTAACATTAAAGCATCTTTCATATGAGCATAAGACGTCCTATTCTCAACAGGCATGTCTAACAGGGTATCTCTTCCCTCATTCACAAAGCGACCCCACAACCCCGCTCCCCAATCCTTCTCAGGGACCCGGTGGGCCAACAATGCTAACTCATATGCTTTAAACCACTGACCAATATCCTCATTCTTCTGAAAATCTTTGATCACATCTTTGGGAAAATAAAACCTACTTTCTGCAGGCACAGATGGGACGCTGCCACCAGAGGGATTCAATTCTAACTCCTTAGCTTTGAGCTCCATGTCCCTCACCATTTTCTCACGCTCAAAAGCTAACTTCTCTCTCTCAAACTCTAATCTTTTGATCTCCAAATCAGCTTCTCTCCTGCCTCTTGCATTCTCTATCTCCAACTGCCCATTTATCTTAAGTTTTGCCATTTCCACGTTGTAGGCTCGCTCCTTCGCCCTTTCTTCTCTTTCTTCAGGGGAAAGACCTTTGGAGGAAACACTGCTGCCAGGAGGGGATACAGGCCCAGTCACGGGCACTTCCTCCTCCCCTTCCTCTGTCGGTCCCACCACCGGATCAGAGGGATTTCTGGCCTCTAACCAGGCTTCCAATGCTTTGAAATATTCTGCTTTCTTGGAGAGGCCTGGAGTAGGGACTTTCAATTGTTTGCAAAAGTGTTTCAGCTCCTTTAAGGAATAACCATTTATCTTACTCCTATCAAATTCCTCCACAACAGCAACAACAGGTGTAGTGCTTCCAGCAGTACTCATGGTCAAAACTGGCAGTTTCAAAAATCAAGCTTCAGGAAAAGCGGAGAACAAAAATAGAATATCCAACCAAAACAGATTGTGGCTGCGCTATGGTCTGCTTTCACTATGTAGCGCACACTAATCACTGCACATGGGTCATAAATGCAAAGTTCAAAATCCCACCGCTGACCCACCAATGTTAGAAGCGGCTGTCTCTAGTTGGCAGAGGTATACACTTCTGACAAATAGGGACACACCTTTTCTAGTCAGGGCAAGGAGATCACACACTTAGATAACCCCTGCTCACCCCCTTGGTAGCTTGGCAAAGCAGACAGGCTTATCTCAGAGGCAGTGCGTTAAGCATTTATGACCACATACAGTAATAAAGTGAATACACTACAAATGGACACGACACAGTAGTATTATAAAAATATGGATTTTTATATAAGGTTTAGCACAAGACCAAATAACGACAAAAATATACCACAGTCTCAATAAATACTCTTGGAAGGAAAAATAATAGTTCAAGTACGGTTTCTTCTTAGCACAAAGTCTTTAGTATCAAAAGCAACTCTTCTTCTCTGCCAGGTCTAACAGCGCCTCTTGAATCTGATCTGTCTTCTCACTGGAGTCTTGGTACAGAGGTCTTTCAATGAGCCATCTTTCTTAAAATCACATTGAGAAGACAAATTGAAACAGGTATGTTGAAGGGAGAGCCATTTGCCCCAGCCCACTCTTGAGAGTTTTGGAATTTGAAAGAAAGACGGTCTCTTTGTGTTCAATGGGTCGCCACTGTGTTATTAGCTTGGAAAGATGGCCCCTGTTAAGTGCAAGTGTGGAGCAAAATCCATACGAGGGGGATGTCTCAACCAGCTAACTAAGGCCGACTGGAGTCTGACTTAGGCACTTAGAATGATTATGAGATTGAAAAAAGTGTTTCACTGTGTTGACATGGGGTAACCCTGTAGACTGGGTGGTTCTTGGGGCTGATAATGCACAGCTGAGTCCAAAAGGGGCTTATTAATAGTAGGGTCACCGCAGTGCAGAAATCAAGAAGGGTGTAGAATGCCTTCTGCAAGTGCAAGTGCAGGCTACCATCGTACAGTTCTTCCGCTGATCTGTTAGGTGAAAATCTCTGATTCGGTCTAACTTACCCATGCCACAAATTGGTATCTGATGGCAGGTAGCCTGTGATAGTTCAGGAATTCTATATATGGGGGTGCTGCGTCTTCTACTTTCCAAAGCCCCTGTAATTGCACTGCCCACTCTCCACTCAATATTCCATGACTGCCCAGGAGATGGGAGGATGACGGGGGGCCGGGAGCTGGAACTGGCCAGCCTGCGATCTAGTGGGCTGCAGAAGGTCTGCACCTGGAAGATTTTCATTTTACCCCTCCCCGGATGAGTCTGCAGCCCCAGGTGCAGGCCAGCAGGGTAGCTCAAGGCAGGAGCAGGCCTCTATGTGCAGAGTACTGCAGGTGGCCTGGCAGAGGGAACAGACGAGGCAAAAATGAGAGGTCGATAAGCGGCTGTCAATACCTCCAGGTGTAGGCCAGTGGGCAAGATAGCTGGTTTGTTGATGGGCAGGACACATCGACTCCAGCAGAGGGGAAGCCACAGAAGGTTTAAAAAGTCGGCAGGCCCTCATCTCACCTTGCGCCCCCAATTATGACGTCTGCCTCAAGAATAGGATGCACCTGCGTGCTGAAGCTGATATTCACCACCACCCGTCCCCCTCCCCAGCGAGAGGGGGACCCCTGTAGTTGTAACAGGCAGCTGCGGGGAGGGAAGCGCCTATGAAGCCCAATATTATGAATGGGCCTACCGTGCAACGTCTCCCCGACAGTGCTGATGATCCATTGTATATGCTATCTTGCCTCGTCCAGCACAGCCACCACAGAATATGGTGTTGCTTTCAGCCATCCTGCATCACCCAAGGCCTGATTGAGATAGCTGGATGCAGAGAGCAGGTCCCAATAACGAGGGACCCCGCAGATGGCTGAGTCCGCCCATGCGATTCTCGAACAGCAGAGATTCAAGAAGTCCTGCATTTTGGACACACCCTGAGTGTTTCCATTTAGAGGGCCCCCAGGTCATAATGTTGATTAAAACACAACACTACAGATAGTAGTGCCTGTATGAGGAGGGTACATCTAAATAGGTTTAGAGACTGTGAAAAGTATCCACACCACAGATTGCTAAAAAGAGGTGGGTCCTGCTTCTTGGGTTGTAGGAGATGATTGAGGGGCTCCAGGAAATTTTTCCACTTGTCATGGGAAAGGGAAATTTCCTGTGAGGGAGCCTACATAGATTCTTTTTGCAGAGATGGTAAGGTGGACCAAGGGAGTGCCAGCAATTAGTAGCACCCCTAGAGGTTCCTACCAACAGGATGGGGCAGTCACTGAGAAATGTTTCCACAGAAGTCATAGTTCCAGAGGTCTCCATAGGGTATCTGTTGAGGAGTGGGCAGTGGACCATGGTGCGTGGCCCATTAAGGGGATAGTGCCCAAGGTGGGAGGTGTAGCGGTAAACCCCGAGGAGATAGAGGATGGGTAGTGAGTGCCCTAAGTTAACTAGGTGGGCTATTGAATTACCTTGAGGAGATCAGAGAGGGAATGATGGACTCCCTATATTCCTGTAATTGGTTAGTTGTGGAACCAGAGATTCAGTGTAGTGTAGGCAACTGCCTGAGTACAGAAAAGCGGTACAAAATGGGGTCATCCTAGAGACTATTTTCCCCAATACTGTGGTTGTGGCTGTGGCGTTGCGCGGCCTGGTGTCCAATCATTTAGGTATTGTGGGGTAAGACCCTATGGACTAGGATGAGGCTTTGTAGATAATGGGTGTGCAGAAGGCAGGGGAGCGTACCGGTACATATCCAGGAGGTCGAGTTGTTCCTGTTCCAAATGGAGGGGACCCTGACCATCAGTCAGGGGATAGAATACTACATCTGTTTGGGATTGCCACTCTGAGCTATTGGAAGGACAGGAAGTCGAGTGCTCTCCCTTATCTGATGCCTCCCTAGTGCACTTTAGGTGTACTAGTCGTGGGGAACGTCCCTTACGCTCCTTATAGCTACTGGCTCGCCAGACATTTGTTTGGCTGTCTGGGGTGACCCTTCAGCTTGAGGAAGGCAGGTGAGCTGCAATGGCACAACCAGATGGCCGGACGGTGCCTACTCCAAATGAGAAGACCCTGTGCGTCAGTCTGGGTTAGAGCTAGACACCTCAGTCTGGAATTACTGCTTTGAGCTGTCAGAAGGACATGCTAGACAGGACTTTATCTTGTCAGACTTCTGTCGAGTTCTCTTTAGAAGTACCAGTTTTGGGCCGGATGCCCATGAGAAGGAGGTGGCGTAGGAGGGGGTTGCCCTCAACAGCCAGCCAGGAAGCCTGGTGGTAGCTTCTCCAGAGGGAGGAGACCCTGAACATCCAATGTAAATACAATTCAGCAAATATGTTATTTTAACAGACCCTAAGAAGTGCCATCAAGCGAGCAGATCAAATTGTTTTGGTTAAATGTTTGCAATAAGTACTTCCATTAAAGTAAATGTGAAAGTAAACCTGAGCTTTTGAAAATCATTTATAAAGACCATTGACCGATGCAACAAAATCATCATAATCATTTCAAAGAACAGCAAACTACTAAAATCCATAAGATGTTAGCAAACATTGGAGTCATATGCGTTCCATGTACCATGGAACATGTATGACTCACCAAACACACAAAAAGTGATTGCAATTTGTATAACTCATGGCGATCCTCTCAGAGCTGGAACACAAGCAACCCAAGACCAGTTTTGTCTTGATTGGGCATCTTCAGTTGGGCGCAGCTTGGTTCAAGTGGTACAGTGAGCAAGGAATCCATGTCTGAGCATACTCTGTGGCACTGAAGGCATTACATCGAACACATAACAGTTGATATGAGAAATGCTTGCTATTTGTCTAACCACTGGCAATCACTGGAGGTAGCAATCCAACCCAGTGTTCTTTTGTCTACCATACCACCTCAGATTAGACCCAGCTTAATGCAAATCAAACCTGGTCCTGCTCCAATAGGAACAGTCCATCCTGAACTGTCAAGTCTTCTCCAGAACACAAAACAAGCAGCGCAAGGCACGCTTAGGCCATATTATATATATATATATATATATATTCACTGAAAAAAACATAGGTTATAGACCATATATAGTTAGGAATTAGCATTTACAAAACCTTGAAAATTCACTGCAAAAACCATAGGTTAGAGACCATATATAGTTAGCTGGACATTTTATTGACATAAAACCAATGAAATTCCATATATAGTTAGTTGCACTAACTATATATCGCGCACCCGCAATCCACTGCTGATGATGTCACATATTACATCATTCATGACATGGTCAGTGACATCACTGATGACATCACTGATGACATCTCAAATGACATCACTGATGACATCACTGATGACATCTCAAATGACATCACTGATGACTACATCCAGTGACTGTATAATTCTGTAAAGTTAAAATATGTCTTACATATTGAAGAATGAGTGGATGTATAAGTGTCTGGACGAAGGATTTAGTAGGTGCATGACTGAATGTATGAGTGAGTGATTAAATGTGTCTCACTGAGTGCATGGGTTAGTGACTAAACTGTCTTAATTTGTGCATCATTATGTCTGTTGTTCTGTAAACTGCTGCATGTGTTGATCAGTAGCTATATGAGTAACTATATGGGTTATTGATTGATTGCCCAAGTATTTGTATGGGAGACTGAGTGTGTGTGTGGCTAGCTGGGAGGTGTGTGACTCTGTGCAGATCAATCTGTACTTGTATCAATGATTGTATAAGAAAGTAAGTATGTGTTAGTACATGTTTGAAAATGTAAGGTGCTCTATGTTTAACTGTATAGACAAGAAAATGGAAGTCTCATTGATTCTTTACAGGACTGACTAGGTGTGTAAGTAACTCCATGGATGAGTGGCAGACTGTGAGTGTCTGTATAGGTGTATGAGTGCATATGATAGTGTTGTAAAGATGAGTGATTGTATGTATGAATGATTGTATGGGTGAATGAGTGAAGGTGTGTGTAGACGTAGCAATCAGTGAGTGCGTATGTAGTAACTAGTATTGGTGTGTCAATGGTTTAAAAAATTATACTCTTTTTAACACTGGGTGAAACAGAGGTTATATTAAAATGTGAGGAGATGCATTGTATTGTCACATGAATGATATCATCAGTGATGTGGTCATTGATGTCAAATGAGATGTCATCAGTGATGTCATCAGTGATGTCATTTGAGATGTCATCAGTGATGTCATCAGTGATGTCACTGACCATGTCATGAATGATGTAATATGTGACATCATCAGCAGTGGATTGCGGGTGCGCGATATATAGTTAGTGCAACTAACTATATATGGAATTTCATTGGTTTTATGTCAATAAAATGTCCAGCTAACTATATATGGTCTCTAACCTATGGTTTTTGCAGTGAATTTTCAAGGTTTTGTAAATGCTAATTCCTAACTATATATGGTCTATAACCTATGGTTTTTTCAGTGAATTTTCAAGGTTTTGTAAATGCTAATTCCTAACTATATATGGTCTATAACCTATGGTTTTTTCAGTGAATTTCAATGGTTTTTTAATAGCAAATATCATAAGCTGTCGAATGTCAAGTACGTGGTAAGTAAAAACATTTTCGTGTTTATGCACACTGATCTGCTTTGAATGCTGCCCCCCACCCCTCATTTCCATTAGGAGTACTCTCTCTTTGCAGATAGTGAAGGGTAGTTAACGCAGCCCTTTGCCCCCTTTGTAATCCGTCGTGCCTGCTTCTCTCTCCATTTGATTGATTGTTCTCTTTCGTTCATTCTCTATTTACAAACAAGCACAGAGTCAAAATACTCTGTTTAGTCTTTGCAGATAGCGAAAAACCGTGTAAAAAAACAAAAGGAATCGAGCAAAATCAGTAGGCCACTAATGGGATCTCTTTTTGACCTCGCTAAAATAGAAACATTAGGAACAACCTGTTGAAAATAGCAATGCGTATGTACATAAGCGGCGTTCATTTGTGTTCACAGTACCCCTTGTTGATTGTTTGAATCGAGCATTGAATTGTTCGAAGTTGGTTCTCTTAAGGATCTTCTCTGCCTGCAAACGAGGAAGAATAGGAATATTCTCTCTCCCTTTGCAGATAGTGAAGGGTAGGTAACGCAAGCCTTTAACACGTCGTACCTATTTCATTCCTCATTGATTGTCCGAACATTGACTGTTTGGGAATTAGTTCTTTTTGGAGGTATTCCCTGTTTGCAAATAAACGTAGGAAAATCTTTGCAAGTAGTGAAAGGGTACGTAATGCGGACCTTTCTCCCCCGTTGTAATCTGTCATGCCTATCTACTCCCCACTGATTGATGCACCTGTTTCACCCGGACCATTTACTAGACATACGTCATCTGGCCCGACCAGAGAGCACCCCTAGTGAAAAGGACATATGCAATAATAACAAAGTGATCACTGTATCCTGTTAACAGAAACTTTAGCATGAAACAACCTGGAAAGAAAAGAATAGGAAATCGAAAATCAGTAGGCCACTGATGAACATGAACTTTTATTAAACAACGAACAAAGAAACGATAACATAACGTAATGATAAAACCTATTAATGTCCTAGAAACAAGAAAACGTTAAAATATGCCAGTGGTGAGAGACCAGAAAAACAGTAAGAGAAACCAAATCACCCCTCGCTGTCCCACCGCCTGCCACGCCAAAAAAATCGATAGACTAGGGAAAATGCAAGTCAGTAGAACATCCGCCCCCACTCTGGAAACTTCCAAGGTGGGGCAGGGTTCCGGCTACGCCCAGCCGGGAGCAGCCCATATAAGGCAGGTCCTGCTGCCACGCCTCGGCCAGGAGATCCTAACGTAGGGTGTAGCCGGAGGAGAGGCCGAGACCAGCGGGACCCGGCCAGGGGATTGCCTTTACAACGCTGAACAGTTGCAGGGGGGGGGAATGTCTCCTCGACCCTCCCCTCTCTCTCCCAGTCCGGCCGCGGTGGCCCTTGAGAGTTGCAGGTAGTCCCGCCACATGCTCTTCCGGTCTGGCCACCAACGGTCGGGGGGCCGAGGCCGACGGGATCCGGCTGCAGCCGATAAACCAAGAAACCCGTTCATGGGGCCAGAGCCAGGGGCGTCCGGCCGACATCTACCGGAAGCCCGGCCCGAAGACGGACGGGACACTTCTTCTTTCTTGTATAATTGCTGCAACAACCCTGGGGGGGGATGTCTTGCACATGCCTCCGACCCCCCCCCCCCCTCGTCCTCATCGCCTGGTCCGGCCATAACAAATCTCAAGCGAGACGCCGTGGGGTGCACTGGGAGGGAGAGACGGTGCGAACAGGCCTCTCCCGCCTCCCCAGTGGAGGCTTCCCAGCTGCACCCTCAGCGCTCCAGGCGCCCGGAAAAGAGTTCTTCCACTGTGGCCATGCTGCAACGTCTCGCCCGGCAGGGTGGAGCCCGTCCGCTCATTTGATCCCGCGATCGCCAGTAGCTACCGGACTCTCAAAATGGCGGTCGACCTGGCAAGACCGGGCCCAGCATAAAGAAATGGCCCGGTCACTGGTTGACTCCACCACCGTAGTCCTCCACGACCTTGAAGATTCTAGAGGAGCCGCGGGAGTCTCCGACCCCCGATGGGGAATGACTGCCATGATCACCCGTGGAGTGACGAAACTGTACCCGCGGGACGTCGGCGCCAGCCTCACTTTGAATTACTAGAATCCTGCAGACCTCACTTCCGGTGAAAGCACAGTGTGACCCGGTAGGAAAAATTGTTGCACCCCCTCCCCTTTTTGACTGATAGTTCAAACCACCGATCCTTTCCTTTGCCCTTTTAACGGAACTTTGGACTGCCTCCCCCTCTTTTACATTTTCTAGAGAAAACAAAACATTAACCACTACATTAGCATAGCAGTTGACACCAGAACTGTTTTCAAATTGAAAACCAACAACATCTTCAACAGAATCCTTTTTGTTTCTGCTGTGACCCTGCTACAGCACAGGCATTGTCCCCAGCAGTAATTCTGCAATGCCGGTAAGAATAGCTGTGGTGCCTACTGGACTCACTCACCCCCGCGGCGCCCCACGCCGTTATTTGCTGGGCGGCAACTTGCTAGACATCACTTTCGTGCCATCTAGATTTCAGCGCGTTCTGCTGCCTTGGAACTATTCGCACAACAGACCGCTACTGACAAGAATATTTCATTATTGGTGCTGTCAATTTCAATAAATCTATTGGATAATTCAAAAGAAATTGCCACGGTCTCTTCGTTGTTTAAATGTTTTTACTGTTTTTGTTTTGTTGTATATATTTATATGTTATTAAAGTTTTATATTCCTACTACTTTGTTGGAGTGCTATATATTTTTAATGTGACACATAATTGTAAAAACTTTGATGTACAAAGAGTCATTCCTGGAATCTTCCGCTTCAGGCTCGGTCCCCTCCCCAATCACAATACAGGATAGTTTTCAGATAGTAGGAACACGTGTGGTGTGACGGATCTCATCGGGTGTGGGCCTTGATCTACTATAACTCCTTTGAAGAGGGGTGATTCTTTACAGCTGGGGCCATAAACTACATCTGCAGGGCTAGCTGATAGCCTGGACAATCGGACACAGAGGAAGAGGAGTGTCAGAGGGTGCGGTAGTGAATAGGGCGAAAGGGAGGTGTCGGGCGGGCACAGTGTGATTCTCAGGGAAGAGCAGCGCAGATGGGGGGAGGTTTATTGCCCATGCATAAGACAGAGAGCGGGGGTGACCAGTGCCTGGGGAAGATGCTTGCGAGGGTGAGTAGCCATGCTACGAATCGACAGCGTGCAGAGAGTGGGTCTGGTCAAGACATCTAAAATGGCTGCCGTGCACGACAAAAGTGTGGCATTTCAAAAAAGGCAAGATGGCGCAGACAATGTTTTTCAACACTTCCTCATTTCCTTCGAATCGAACGTTAACGGACGTTGGGGCATATTACCAAAGTTAAGCGATATTTATCGCTAACGATGCTTACCAACGAATTTTTTACCGCTAAGCATCGTCAGAAATTATCGAAGATAAACCTTGCTATTATCAAGGTTTATCACAAATGCGATAATAAACGGCCGCAATGCATGAATATCGCTAAAAACTCAGCGATATTCATACATTACCGAGCTAATGCTCTTAGCCATGTTATCCACCTCCCATTGGATAACATGGCTAAGAACTGCTCAGGGCAGGTGTTACTTTTTGGAGATATTCGCGCTTAGCGCGAATATCTCCAAAAGTTGGTAATAGGAGATAGATATCTTGCATGTTGTAATGCAAGTTATTGTGGTATATGGAACTCATACCATAATCTCTCAGGAAAGCAGAAACTGATCCTTTTGGGACCGCCTAAAAAGGCCTAGGGGGTGAGGAGTACTCTACTTTGCCCCCTTTTCACGTTCCGAACTATTTTATTTTACTCTCTTCTGTAATTACACAAAATAGCAGCGATAAGATGCATCGGAGACACACAGTGAGAGAAAGGAGGCCGGAGATGAAGAAGAGATGTCAAATACACATTGGAGATAATATAGTGGCAGAAGGGAAGTAAATATGAGTAAACTTACCATGTAACATAAAAATGTTGCACTCTATACTATAAGTCTCATTTTATACTACAATCACTTCGCTACAACCTCATAAATTAAAAATAAAAATGAATAATGTCTCAAACAATTTTTGATTTCTAAATATAAATTTATTCTTCAGAATTTTCTAAATTTGAAAGAACTAGTAACATGTCCTCATCAGCAATGTCCTCATGAAAAGTCTGCAATAATGATTCTTGTAACTCTATGGTCTCCAAACACTCGATAAATTCGCCATCAAGAGATTGATCAAAAAAATCATTCAAGTCATCTCCTCCTTCTGACAATATTTCATTATTGGTGCTGTCAATTTCAATCAATGTAGTGGAATCATTCAAGTCATCTCCTCCTTGTGACAATATTTCATTATTGGTGCTGTCCATTTCAATCAATCTAATGGAATCATACAAGTCATCTCCTCCTTGTGACAATATTTCATTATTGCTGCTCTCAATTTCAATCAACGTAGTGGAATCATTCAAGTCATCTCCTTGTGACAATATTTCATTCTTGGTGCTGTCCATTTCAATCAATCTAATGGAATCATACAAGTCATGTCCTCCTTGTGACAATATTTCATTATTGGTGCTCTCAATTTCAATCAATGTAGTGGACAATTCAAAAGAAATTGCCACGGTCTCTTCATTGTGAGCCATTTTATTTTGAAATTGCTTGCTGTAAATTGCAGAAAAAAATAATCACTTTCATTTATCGTTTTTAGTAATACATAATATAAAACTAACTTTATCAAGTATTTAGTATAACAGAAGGACTGCAAATAAATAACAGAAAACATTTTTCAAATTATCTTCAAGTGTACAACATAGTTCCCCTTACAAATTAACAACTCACCTTTTTAAAAGTAGGAAAAGTGTTAGTACTGTGTAAATCAAACACCAGAAATTCACCACCAAAAATTCCTCACAAATGTACCTCAGACAGTAGTATCACAAAATGGCTGTGGTTTCCTCTCATTTGACATATATACATAACCAATTAACTTTCATCACACACAAATACAAAACCAAAGTAACATTTTAATTGGTTCTAAATTTCAACACTTTCAAATGTGTTTTCCCCATGCAATTTTCCATAGGACATTTACATACGTCTACAGCCTGAATGGCTGAACGGAATTACACCAAACTTGGCAAAATGGTACATCAAACCTAAGAGGTCAGGAAGGATCTACTATGCCCCCTTATGGTCATTTCCCCCTTCGCTTTGGCCTCCTCTTGTCTCTCAATCCTACCGAGAGACAAGATGGCGGCCGCTACGGACTGTTTGGAATGTTGACAGACGCCGGAGAACCAATCAGCTTCGCAAAGCTCCGTAACGCGAAAAGTACGCGAAGCGGAGCGCTGTTACAGATATATATCTTTTTTTGAACGTTAATTTCTCAAAATCCACTGGAGCACATATATTGAGACCTAGCAAAGGCACATCGGGCTACCAGTCCCTAATATTTTACCAAGTTTCGTGCAAATCCATTCAGCCGTTCGATTATTATTATTATTATTTTTTTTTGCCCCGCGGGGCCCTTTTAAAACCTCCACATCAAACCTAGGGGGTCAGCGAGGATCTACTATTTCCCCTTATGGTCATTTGCCCCTTCGCTTTCGCCTCCTCTTGTCTCTCGATCCTACCGAGAGACAAGATGGCGGCCGCTACGGACTGTTTGGAATGTTGACAGACGCCGGAGAACCAATCAGCTTCGCTTCACAAAGCTCCGTTGCGCGAAAAGTACGCGTCCTGGGACGCTGCCCGGTCCGCTGTTACAGATATATATCTTTTTTTAAACGTTAATTTCTCAAAATCCACTGGAGCACATATATTGAGACCTACAAAAGGCACATCGGGCTACCAGTCCCTACAATTTTGCCAAGTTTCGTGCAAATCCATTCAGCCGTTCGGGCTAAAAGTGAGGCCAACCGCCCTATGGAAAACTCAATGTTAAAAACATGTTTTGGGACCCCCCTTTTTTCTCGACCCCACCTGGACGAAACCCCCCCCAATTTTCAGGGGTTGCTCAGAAACAAAATGTGCGATTTTCCTGAAAATTTCAGCCAATTCCGTCTACAAACGCCAAAGTTATTATACATAGAATTTTCAAAAATCCCATAGAGAAAAAATCCTAACTATATATACCTACTGGCGACCGCCAGTAGGTAATATATATATATATATATATATATATATATATATACATATATATATATATATATATATATAACCAACAAATTGTCCTGTCGCAACGGGAGCTCTGTTGCGGTGGGTGCCCGCGAAGAGAAAAGCAGTGTCTCTAATCAATTTTACACAAAAAAGAATCTCGCGGCACACTTCTTGGATGGATGCAGTTATTTATTCAAAACGTGGCACAACACCTACGCATTTCGAACCGTAGTTCCTGGTCACGGTAGTGATTGTGATTAGTCCCTTTTCACTGTTATTTATGACATTGCATGCACCATTGATTTGCTGGGGCATACTGGTCTTTGTAGTTCAAGCGATTTCACTGTTGCATTACTTCATGCGTTTGGGTGCTTGCTATGTACAACAAAGGGGAGTGTTTAAGTCACTGCTTATGGAGGCGTGCCTAGTTTTACAGGGTCTCTCGCTTCCAAAACGCTCGTGAAACTCACGTGCGTGTTTAATCCTGCCTGCTGTGTACCTGTAGGCTGGATTTAAAGCGTGACTACAGACTGATTGTCTTTTGCAATAAAGGGCTGAGTGCCCTACGTCCCCGTTGTTGTCTTATGTCAAGCATCATAGATTAAATTCTAATAGTGAGTTACCAAAAATATACAGAATGTTCGGTCTGTCACTGCCATTAACTGATTGCTATTATTCAAAGATATGGAGAGTCTGCTGTTCATAAATGGACATAAAGTTCTTCATCGCCATTGAGACCAGCCGGCTGTTTAGTTTTGAACCTGATTATCAACTTTGTTTCGAGACGTCTCAATGTTTGTTTGCGGTTGCCACCTCTTTCATGTTCAGGAATGTTCGCCAGTCCAAAGAATTTCACATCAAGCCAGGTTTTTGATTCATGACTGGCCATATGTTTTGCTATTGCATAAGAAAAGTCTCTGTTTTGAATGGCACGAATGTGTTGCAATATTCTTGTTTTCAATGGACATGTCGTGCTTCCTATATATGCTTTACCACAGAAACATTGTAGCATATATACAACAAATGACGACTCGCAGGTTATGCTGGTCCTAATGATAAAGGTTTTTCCTTCTGGATCTGTTAGGTTCTTAATGTTTTTACCAATTTTACAGGCCTTGCAGGTTGGACATTTAGTGAATCCTTTTTTCCTTTGGTCCAACCAAGATTCCGGTTTGTTCATTACAAAGTGACTTTGTGTTAATTGATCTGCAAGGTTGGGAGCTCTTTTGTATGCTATCAATGGATGGTCTCCGTTGGTCATACCAATATCAGGGTCTTTGCGCAAAACATGACAATATTTCATCATTGTCTTTTGTATTTTATAGCTCTCCTTGCTGTATGTTATTATCAGCCGCTGCTGCTCCTCCTTTTGTGCTGCACTGTGTAAATCAATGTTTGTCAATTGGTTTGTTTGTTGGTCTTTATTTACGAGGGTGTCTGCTCTGGTTTTGGTACGTGCTCTTGTTTCACATATTTCTAAATCAGTTTTTTTATATCCTCTTTGTAGGAATCGTTCCTTAGTTTCTTTGAATTTCTTTTCCATTTCGTGGTCTTCCGAACAATTCCTTCTCATCCTTAGAAATTCTCCATACGGAATGCTCTTTTTTAACTGATGTGGATGAAAGCTCAAGCCATGTAGGAGACCGTTTGTTGCGGTTTTCTTTCTATGGACAGTTGTTTGTATTTTGTTGTTGGAAATATACACTCTTGTGTCCAGAAATTCAATCTCTTTGGCGCTTACTGTATAGGTGAATTTTAATCCCAAGTTGTTATTGTTTAAGACTTCAAAGAAAGTGAGGAATTCCGATTCAGTTCCCTTCCATAAGAGAAAAAGATCGTCGATAAATCGTAGCCAAAGTGCCACTTTGGCCATATGGTGATCATTTTCCTCTCTCCAAGCCACGCTCCTCTCCCACCATCCCATCACGAGATTCGTGTAGCTTGGAGAGAAGGACACTCCCATCGCTGTTCCGCAGCATTGTTCATAAAGGGTTTTGTTGAACAGTAACACATTGTTGTGCAAACACATGGAGATCATTTCCTTGATCATTTTCGAGTGTTCCCTTCGTGTGATAGGTAGTTGGTCCAGAAAGTAACTAATTGCCTTAAGCCCAATGTCGTGATTAATGGATGTGTATAGTGACCGCGGCGGAAAAGCGGCGGACAGATTGTGAGACCCACCAGCCATCCTGATTTGGCGGTGGGTCTTTCAGGCCTCCTCGGCGGATTTCCCGCATACTCCGGGCCGGCGGTGGCTTCCGCCGGCCCGGAGTATGCGGAAAATCCGCCATCATAATGACCCCCATAATGTATAGAATATCTGGGTCATAGCATGTGCTACAGTCAGGCAGCCATAACAGTCTGATTCAATTTGCACAACATTTGAACCACACACACTGGGGAAAACACATGCACCATGATACATTCTATGAATTTTCAGGTCTTTCCAGAGATAGGATATCTATCACCCGTGCAGGGTGCCTCATCCATGCAGAGTCGGTTTATAAATTAGAGAAAATTATAATATTGGGAATGTAGTATAAACCCACATTGGTACAAAAAAGCACATTACTTTTGCAAATATAGTAACATAAAAATGGAGGGACAAAGGACCTCATTAGAAGCCCCTGTCTGCCACCAGAACGTCATGTCACAGTGAAGTGCTACATCTACAAGGCCACGTAAAGCCACCCTGCGTGGCTTTTCATCCTTGTGGATATGGTGTGAGGCAATGCAGCGCAGATCTCTGCGTTGCCTCTCACCGCGATGGGGAGACATTATGTGGGTGTTCCCATGTAACACGCATGGCATTTGACACATTCCCAAATTTAGGTTTTGTAAACCTGGGAATGCTTCAAAAGCCCGCACCTCCTCAGGGGAGCAGATGGGGAGGTGTGCAATGAGGAGAAATACATTTATTTCTCTTCGTTTTTTCCTCTTTCTATGTATGTTAAATTCAACAGCACACATAGAAGGAAGAAATTGCCTCCATTGATTGTTTTTGTGAAGAAGGCGTCCCTTCCTGCATATAAACAAATCATTCCCACAACTCAGACACCTTTTCACCATGGTCCAACTAGGCTGCCTGCATTGGTGCATGGCAGCCAATTCATACATGGCAACATTTTAGAAGAGGGAAGTGGGAGATTTTTTTTATATAATCGAGAGAATGTATTTCCCCCATTTACTTCTATAAAGGCCTGAATCTGGTATATTCTCATATACTGGGACTAGATTAAAATGCCAGTTTTTCTTTTCCTTTTCTGTCAGAAGCACGGAGTAAGGCAACGACAGGCAGAGAGAACATGACAAAAATGCTGTGCACTGGCCTGCAGGAGCATGTTACTGCCAGTAAATACTACAAGTCTCAGTAGACTAGTCCCAGTCGGCTGAAGCCCACCAAGGAATCGGGTGTTTGCAGACAGGAATTGGGAAGCAGGAGACTAGCCTTGCAATTCGTAATCTCCCGTCTGAATCGGGAGGGTTGGTATGTATGCAATTGTTCACCAGTGTTGCAGAAGAGGACAAGAATGCACTGTATCGCATACATGAGGCACACTCCTGCCCTTTTCTTTTGACATAGGGCAGCTCAGCAAGAAGGCTTCAATCAATCAATCAATCATTTGTAAAGCGCACTACATACCCGTGAGGGTCTCAAGGCGCTGGGGAGGGGGGAGCTGCTACTGATCAAACAGCCAGGTCTTGAGTATCCTCCTGAAGGTCAGCAGGTCTTGGGTATGTTGTAGGCTCAGTGGGAGGGTGTTCCATGTCTTGGCGGTGAGGTGGGAGAAGGATCTCCCGCTGGTGGTTGTTCTTCAGGATTGCGCGGGATGGTGGCGAGTGAGAGGTAGGCGGAGCGTAGCTGGTGGTTGGGGATGTAGAAGGAGAGCCATCTATTGAGGTAGGCTGGGCCTGTCTTGTGGAGTGCTTTGTGTGCGGATGAGGAGCTTGAAGGATATCCTCTTGTTGACGGGGAGCCAGTGCAGGTTTCTCAAGTGGGGGGTGATGTGGTCATGTCGTGGTACGTCGAGGATCAGTCGTGCCGAGGCGTTTTGGATGCGTTGTAGTCGTTTGATGAGCTTGGTCGGTGCTCCCACGTAGAGGGCGTTTCCGTAGTCGAATCTGCTGCTGACGAGGTCCTGAGTGACTATCTTTCTTGTATCTGTCGGGATCCATCTGTAGATCTTGCGGAGCATGCGCAGGGTGTTGAAGCAGGAGGAGGAGACGGCGTTGACTTGCTTGGTCATTGAGAGCGTTGAGTCGAGGATGATTCCCAGGTTGTGTGCGTGGTCTGTGGGTGTCAGGGCTGCCCCCAGTGCCGTCGGCCACCAGGAGTTGTCCAAGGCTGAAGGGGTGGAGCCAAGGATGAGGACCTCCATCTTATCCGAGTGCAGCTTCAGGCGGCTGATCTTCATCCAGTCGGCGACGACCTTCATTCCTTCGTGGAGGTTGGGTTTGGTGGTGATGGGGTCCATGGTGAGGGAGAGTATCAGTTGAGTGTCGTCGGCGTAGGAGATTATGTTGAGGTCATGCTGTCGGGCGACGTGTGCGAGCGGGGCCATGTAAATGTTGAACAGTGTTGGGCTGAGGGAGGATCCCTGGGGTACGCCCCAAATTATCTCGGAGGCTTTGGAATGGAATGGGGGGAGGCAGACGCTCTGGGTTCTGCCGGAGAAGAAGGAGGTGGTCCATTCCAGAGCCTTATCTCAGATCCCTGCGGCGTGGAGGCGTGCGCGTAGGGTGCGGTGGCAGATGGTGCCGAAGGCGGCGGAGAGGTCTAGGAGGATGAGTGCTGCGGTCTCACCATTGTCCAGCAGGGTCCTGATGTCGGTGGCGGCGATGAGGGCAGTCTCGGTGCTGTGGTTGCTGCAGAACCCTGACTGGGAAGGGTCCAGGATTCTGTTTTCTTCAAGGTATCGCGTTAGCTGTCTGTTGACGATTTTCTTGATGACCTTGGCCAGTAAGGGGAGCAGAGAGATGGGCCGGAAGTTCATGAGGTCTCTTGGGTCTGCCTTAGGTTTTTTGAGTAGGGCGTTGATCTCAGCGTGTTTCCAGCTCTCTGGGAAGGTCGCTGTCTCAAGGGAGAGATTGATGACGTTGTGCAGGTGGGGTGCGATGGAGCTGCTTGCTTTGTTGACGACGTGGTGCGGGAATGGGTCTGACGGAGAGCCGGAGTGGATTGTGCTCATGGTCTTGATGGTGTCATCAACGCTCATGCTGGCCCAGGCTAGCAGGGGGTCGTGGTCGATGGTGTGTGGAGGGTCTGTTGTGTACTTGTCTGTTGGGGCTGTCTGGGTGTTGAAGCTGTCATGGATGTCTGCTATCTTGCGGTGGAAGAATGGTGGTGAGGGAGTCACACAGGGCTTGCGACAGCGGGATGTCATTGGTGTTGGAGCTGGGGTTGGAGAGTTCCTTCACAATGTTGAAGAGATCCTTGCTATTGTGTGCGTTGTTGTCGAGGCAGTCTTTGAAGGAGGTCCTCTTGGCCGCCCTGATGAGGTGGTGATGGTTGCGGATGGCGTCCTTGTGTGCTGCGTTCACTGTGCCATTCCTTCTCTAGTTTCCGGCAGGCTTCCTTGGAGGCAAGGAGTTCTGGGGTGAACCAACTGGCCCTCTTGCTGGTGTCTCTGTGGGGGGGTTTCTTCAGTGGGACAAGGGTGTTGGCGCAGTCCTCGATCCAGCGTCTGAGGCTGTGGGCAGCGTCGTCGGTGTTGGAGGGTTCGGTGGGTAGGCTGAGAGAGAGGTTTGCATGTAGTTGGTCTTCAGTTATTTTGCTCCAGCAGCGGCGGGGGAATTGTTGGGTGCGGTGGGTTTCTGGAAGGTGAAGTGGATGCTGCGGTGGTCAGTCCAGAGGAGTTTGGTGGTGTGGCTGACGGGCTTAAGGAGAAGACGGGGTCGAGCATGTGGCCGGCGGAGTGGGTGGGCGTTGTGACGAGTTGCTTGAGTCCGAAGTTGGCGAGGTTATCGATCAGGGTTGTGGAGTTGTTGTCGTAGTTGTTCTCAAGGTGAAAGTTCAGGTCTCCGAGGAGGATGTAGTCGGTGGCGGTCAGGGCGTGCGTGCTGATGAAGACGGTGATGGAGTCGCTGAACTGGGGAAGGGGTCCAGGGGGTCGGGAGACGAGGGTGCCTCTGAGAGTGGAGTTAGGGTCTGTGTGGATCTGGGAGTGCATGTGTTCGGCGGTGCTGAACGCATCGTCGGTGCTAGGCAAGACCCTGATGCTGGTCTTGTGGACAATGGCAATTCGTCCTCCGACTCCCTGGTTGCAGTCTCTGTGGGTGATCTTGTAGCCGTCTGGGATGGCTATGGCACTGTCGGGTGCGGAGGAGTCGTTCAACCAGGTCTCTGTCAGGAAGGCGACGTCCGGGGATGTTGTGTTGAGCAGGTCCCAGAGCTCGACGGCGTGTTTCCGTGCAGAGCGGGTGTTCAGTAGTATGCATCGGAGGTGGTTGGGGTCTTTCTTGGCGGGTGGTTTGTTGGCTCTGAGGCTGGTGTAGCTGCAGTTCCGGCAGGTGACGGGACCGTGTGTGCGTTTTGGGGCAGCCTTGAAGCAGGTGTTGGTCCGTCCGGAGTTGAGAGCATGTAGTGTGGTGGCATCGTAGTGGTGGCGGTCATCAGGGAAGGTGCGGGGGCCTGGGGTTCTGGCGCTGGGCACGGTCCAGGCGCGGACGGGTGCAGACGGGCTTGCCATAGGTGCGCCTGATGTGCGCAGAGGCCGGCATATATGGGGAAGGGGAAGGGAGGAGCAGCTGGGAGGTGGTAGGCGAGAGGCGGGGGCAGCAAGTGGGCAGTCAGGGGGCAGGGCCGCAGGGACGCAGATGCAGGGCGGTGAGGAACGATGAAGGGAACAGAAGGCAAAAGGGCACAAAAAATGAGGGAAAATGAATGTCACAAAAGGCAAGAGGGCACAGAAATATAGGGAAAAACCGAGTGGCAGAGAAGACAAAAAGGGCACAAGAATACAGGGGCAGCTGAGAAACAGAAGGCAAAAACGGGCAGAGAGGCACGGTGGCAGCGAGGGGAACAGAAGGGAAAACCTGGCTGAGAGACACGGGAGAGCGAGGGCTACAGATGGAAAAACCGGGCAGAGACACGGAGGTAGCGAGGGGAATAGAAGGAAAAACTGGGCAGAGACACAGGGGCAGCGAGGGGTACAGAAGGAAAAACCAGGCTGAGAGACACGGGGGCAGCAAGGGGAACAGAGGGAGGAAAATGGGCACGAACAGGCATCGGGGGAAGACAGAACAACAGCAGTCACAGACACAACAATAAAATACAGGCAATACAATAAAACAATAAAGCGGAAGGTGAACAAACCTACGGCCTAGGGAAAAGGGCACAAGATCGATGGAAAACGAGTGTCACAGAAGGCAAGAGGGCACAGAAATACAGCAAAACCGATTGTCACAGAGGCAAGAGGGCACAGAAATACAGGGAAAAAAACAAATGGCACAGAAGGCAAAAAGAGCACAGAAATACAGGAAAAACGATTGTCACAGAGGCAAGAGGGCACAAAAATACAGGAAAAAATGAGTGGCACAGAAGGCAAGAGGGCACAGAAATACAAGGAAAAAAACGAGTGGCACAGAAGGCAAAAAGGGTACACAAATACAGCAAAAACGATTGTCACTGAAGCAAGAGGGCACAGAAATTCAGGAAAAACGAGTGTCACAGAAGGCAAGAGGGCCCAGAAATAGAGGGAAAGACGAGTGTCACAGAAGCCAAGAGGGCACAGTAATACAGGGGAAAACGAGTGGCACAGAAGGCAAAAAGGGCACAGAAATACAGGAAAAAAATGAGTGGCACAGAAGGCAAAAAGGGCACAGAAATACAGGAAAAACAAGTGTCATGGAAGGCAAGAGGGCACAGAAATGCAGGGAAGAAACGAGTGGCACAGAAGGCAAAAAGGGCATAAGAATACAGGGGCAGCTGGAAAAACAGAGGCAAAAATGGGCAGAGAGGCATCGGGGCAGCGAGGGAAACAGAAGGGAAAACTGGGCTGAGAGACACGGTGGCAGCGAGGGGTACAGAAGGAAAAACCGGGCAGAGACACGGGGGCAGCGAGGGGTAGAGAAGGAAAAACCGGGCAGAGACACGGGGGCAGCAAGGAGTAGAGAAGGAAAAACTAGGTTGAGAGACACAGGGACAGCGAGGGGAACAGAGGGAGGAAAACGGGCACGGACCACGAACAGGCAGCGGAGGAAGACAGAACAATAGCAGTCACAGACAATACAATGAAATACAGGCAATACAATAAAACAATAAAGCGGAAGATGAACAAACCTACGGCCTACCACTGGCCACCAGGGATGAGGCGCAGGTGGTAGCCCGCGGGTGATGGAGGGCCTCGAGCTTCCTCAGCAGCGGCAGCTGGGGCAGGGACACACAGGCGGTGCTGTGCGGTGGGGGAGCGACCTACCTGGTGGGGTCAAGGGTCGCTCTCCTCACCGCGCAGCGGCAGGCCTATATGATGAGGTGGGAGGGAGGAGCAGCTGGGAGGTGGGGGCAGCGAATGGGGAGTGGGCAGTCAGGGGGGCGGGGCCTCAGGAGACGCAGCAGCGGGGGCGGTGAGGGACGATGAAGGGAACAGAAGTGAAAAGGGCACAAGATCGATGGAAAACGAGTGTCACAGAAGGCAAGAGGGCACAGAAATACAGCAAAAACGATTGTCACAGAGGCAAGAGGGCACAGAAATTCAGGAAATACCAAGTGGCACGGAAGGCAAGAGGGCACAGAAATACAGGGAAAAAAGTGAATGGCGCAGAAGGCAAAAAGGGCACAGAAATACAGCAAAAACGATTGTCACAGAAGGCAAGAGGGCACAGAAATAGAGGGAAAGACGAGTGTCACAGAAGGCAAGAGGGCACAGAAATACAGCGAAAAACGAGTGGCACAGAAGGCAAAAAGGGCACAGAAATACAGGGAAAAAATGAGTGGCACAGAAGGCAAAAAGGGCACAGAAATACAGGAAAAACGAGTGTCACAGAAGGCAAGAGGGCACAGAAATGCAGGGAAAAAACGAGTTGCACAGAAGGCAAAAAGGGCACAAGAATACAGGGGCAGCTTGAAAAACAGAGGCAAAAATGGGCAGAGTGGCATCAGGGCAGCGAGGGGAACAGAAGGGAAAACTGGGCTGAGAGACACGGTGGCAGCGAGGGGTACAGAAGGAAAAACCGGGCAGAGACACGGGTGCAGCGAGGGGTAGAGAAGGAAAAACCGGGCAGAGACACGGGGGCAGCGAGGGGTAGAGAAGGAAAAACCGGGCAGAGACACGGGGGCAGCGAGTGGTAGAGAAGGAAAAACCGGGCAGAGACACGGGGGCAGCGAGGAGTAGAGAAGGAAAAACAAGGTTGAGAGACACAGGGACAGCGAGGGGAACAGGGGGAGGAAAACGGGCATGGACCACGAACAGGCAGCGGAGGAAGACAGAACAATAGCAGTCACAGACAATACAATGAAATACAGGCAATACAATAAAACAATAAACCGGAAGATGAACAAACCTACGGCCTACCACTGGCCACCAGGGATGAGGCACAGGTGGTAGCCCGCGGATGGTGGAGGGCCTCGAACTTCCTCAGCAGCGGCAGCTGGGGCAGAGACACACAGGCGGTGCTGTGCGGAGGGGGGGCGACCTACCTGGTGGGGTCAAGGGTCGCTCTCCTCACCGCGCAGCGGCAGGCCTATATGAGGAGGTGGGAGGGAGGAGCAGCTTGGAGGCAGGGGCAGCGAATGGGCAGTGGGCAGTCAGGGGGCGGGGCCTCAGGAGATGCAGCAGCAGGGGCGGTGAGGGACGATGAAGGGAACAGAAGTGAAAAGGGCACAAGATCGATGGAGAACGAGTGTCACAGAAGGCAAGAGGGCACAGAAATACAGCAAAAACGATTGTCACAGAGGCAAGAGGGCACAGAAATACAGGAAATAACAAGTGGCACAGAAGCAAGAGGGCACAGAAATACAGGGAAAAAAGTGAATGGCACAGAAGGCAAAAAGGGCACAGAAATACTGGAAAAACGATTGTCACAGAGGCAAGAGGGCACAGAAATACAGGAAAAAATGACTGGCATAGAAGGCAAGAGGGCACAGAAATATCAGAAGAACGATTGTCACTGAGGCAAGTGTGCACGGAAATTTAGGGAAAAACGAGTGGCACAGAAGGCAAGAGGGCACAGAAATACATTGAAAACAACGAGTTGCACAGAAGGCAAAATTGGCACAGAAATACAGCAAAAACGATTGTCACAGAAGCAAGAGGGCACAGAAATACAGGAAAACGAGTGTCACAGAAGGCAAGAGGGCACAGAAATACTGGGAAAGACGAGTGGCACAGAAGGTTAAAAGGGCACAGAAATACAGGAAAAACGAGTGACACAGAAGGCAAGAGGGCACAGAAATACAAGGAAAAAACGAGTGGCACAGAAGGCAAAAAGGGCACAGAAATACAGGAAAAACGAGTGTCACAGAAGGCAAGAGGGCACAGAAATGCAGGGAAAAAACGAGTGGCACAGAAGGCAAAAAGGGCACAAGAATACAGGGGCAGCTTGAAAAACAGAGGCAAAAATGGGCATAGAGGCAGGGGGCAGCGAGGGGAACAGAAGGGAAAACTGGGCTGAGAGACACGGTGGCAGCGAGGGGTACAGAAGGAAAAACCGGGCAGAGACACGGGGCAGCGAGGGGTAGAGAAGGAAAAACCGGGCACAGACACGGAGGCAGCGAGGGGTAGAGAAGGAAAAACCGGGCAGAGACATGGGGGCAGCGAGGGGTAGAGAAGGAAAAAACGGGCAGAAACAAAGGTGCAGCGAGGGATAGAGAAGGAAAAACCAGGCTGAGAGACACAGGGACAGCGAGGGGAACAGAGGGAGGAAAACGGGCATGGGCCACCAACAGGCAGCGGGGGAAGACAGAACAATAGCAGTCACAGACAATACAATGAAATACAGGCAATACAATAAAACAGTAAAGCAGAAGATGAGCAAATCTAAGGCCTACCACTGGCCACCAGGGATGAGGTGCAGGTGGTAGCCTGCGGGTGGTGGAGGGCCTTGAGCTTCCTCAGCAGCGGCAGCTAAGGCAGGGACACACAGGCGGTGCTGTGCGGAGGGGGAGCGACCTACCTGGTGGGGTCAAGGATTGTTGCTCTTCCCTATGCCAAATCGTTTATAAATGAGGCCCAGAATCTTTATCTTTGAAAAATGTGGGAATGAAGAGGTTGAGTAGGAGTTTCTCTTTGCTTAGCATTATGAGCATTATGCGCCACTTGCTGGAAAAAAAGAGAAGGTTCCATGAAGTGTTCTCTGCTCTATTTTTTTAATTATGTTTGCTGTGAAAAAAAATGTTGTTTAATGATTTTTATTGAATTTTCAGAGAGAGACAACTATCAAACAAATGAACATATTGGAAATAAAGTATAACAATTAATATATAAATAGAGAAAAAAGAGTAAAGAAATAACAGAGGAGAGAAAAAGAAAAAGAGAAAGGAAGGGAAAGAAACAAAGAAGAGAAATAAGAAAAAGATATATATGAATACAAGATATATCAAAATAGAAGAATAGTAAGAAGGTATAACTTAAAGCGCAGGTGCATGTGTAGAAAGATAAGATGTAAAGGGTAGCCAAAGAAGGTCAGATTTAATTTTCTGAGAATGAGTAAGAGAAGACACATTAGCAATTCTGTGCTCTTCACAAATATAGTTCCACCAAGTTAATGAGGATAACATAGAATTATCTTTCCAATAGGACAAAATAACTTTAAATACTAAAGCAATAAATAGGTCAAACAACAAAGAGATAGGAGTAGAATCATCCATGTCAGGTGAAGATGAACCTAGAAAACCATTTTGCAATGATAAAGGAATATTACATTGAAACATGTTCATACATTTAGACCAAATATACTTCCAAAACATCAATACATTAGAACAATCATAAAAGTTATGTATTAAGGTGCCAGTGGACTCAGAACAAGACCAACATAGGGCGAGGAGGTAGGGGAAACGTTGGATATGCAAACATGAGTAATAACAGCTCTATTGTAAATACAATAGAGAGATTGGGTTATACGAGCGGCAATAGAAATTTTTAATAACTTAGATAAAAATGTATCCCAAGCAGAGACAGAAAGTGATAGAGATAAGTCTGTTTCCTAGGCTAATTGTGTATGAGATTCAGGTCGTTCAGTAACAGGTGATGACAACATCTCATAAATATGAGTGGCTTTAGGCCTATGGTCTTGAGAAACACTATGTAACGGTGTAAGTGGAATAAGTGAGGGAGAAACAGAAGGGAAATTGTGAGAGGTTAAGTAGGATTGCAAAGCAGTTGATATTAAAAGGTATTCATGGAGAAATGTGTCAGGTAAATGATATTGCAATTGTAACTCAGGGAAGGGAATAACAGAATTATGGTGAGTCAATTATTGAATAAAAAGAATTCCCTTCTTCTTCCAATGTTTGTAATAAAATGATTTATGTTTATATTTAAGAAATGTATTATACCAGATAATAGAGGAAAAAAAACATTGAAAAGGATCTAGACCATCAGAGGAAATATTATATAATAAATGTTGGGAATATTTTGAAATAGGATCATCTGATATGAAAGTACAGTTAGACATGTATATTATATTTAAAAAAGAAAAATCTTTTAATAAGGAGCATTCAAAAACGATCCAGCGAAAAATAGGGATATCAGCAAAATCATAAGTTAGGGCAAAAAATTGTTGAATTAAAAATGCAGAATGATAAGATTTAAAATCAGGAAAACGAACACCGCCCTCTTATTTGGGACGTTTGAGTTTCATAAGAGCAATGCGGGGTGTTTGTTATTCCAAAAAAACTTTGTAAAAATAGAGTTCATTTGTGAAAAATATGAAATAGGGTAACATATATAGTGTATAGAAGACATGAGGCACAATCATCATTTTAATAGTATCTAATCTACTCCACCTTGATAAATGAAGAGGGGACCAAGAGTGACTGTATTTTGATAGTTAGTGCATTAAACATGTATCTAATTGTGGTAGATAAGGTAGAATAGAACCAAATACCAAGGTATTTAATTTTTGTGGGACACCAAGTAAAATTAGTATCATTAAACATATATTGGCAACAGAGAGAATTCAAAGATAAGACTTCTGTTTTAGAAAAGTTCAAATTATATCAAGAAATACTGGAATATAACTGCACCTCATCCAAAAAAGGAGGGAGGGAGGTATTGGGATATAAATCAAAATATCGTCAGTGTATGATGGCATTTTAGTTTCTATGAAATTATGTGTAAAGCCAGAAATAAGTGTATTAACACAAATACACTCAAAGAAGGGTTCAAGACATAAAACAAACAACAAGGGTGAAAGAGGGCAGCCCTGACGTGTACCCCTAGATAAAGAAAAACTTTTAGAGAAACAAGTATTTGCAAAAATCTAGCACGGGGACAATAATATAACCATTTAACATAAGAAATAAAAGTCGGACCAAAACCAAACCATTGAAGCGTTTTGAACATAAATTGCCAGTTTAAATGATCAAAAGCCTTTTCGGCATCTAAGGACAACGCTGCAAGTGGAGACTTATATTTTTTTCTGAAGGAGATAACATTGGCAAACATACGAGCATTGTCCGCGGCCAATCTGCCCTTAACAAAAACACCTTGATCAGTTTTGACCAATAGAGGAATAATTATCTCGAGTCGAGAGGCAAGGATTTTAGCAAATATCTTACAATCATATTTAATTAATGATATGGGATGACAGTTTTCACAGAGGGAATGATCTTTGTCAGGCTTGGAAATAAGAACAATCAAGGCTTCCATAAAGGAAGCAGAAGCTTTAGACTCAACAAGAAATAAGTTAAAAAGGCCCAGAAGTTTGGGAGCAAAATAAGAGGAACAAGTAGAAAAAAAATCAACAAAAAGGCCACCAGGGCCAGGTGTTTTCGATTTTTTAAAAGAGATATTAGCATCAGTTATTTCTTGAAGAGTAACTTCTTTTTCTAGTAATTCAAATTCATCAGGTAACAAAGGGGGTTTAGGAAGACCTGAAAAAAAGGTGTGTAAATTTCGATTAGAGGGATTTGTTTCATCAGAATAGAGTGATTGGTAATACTCGTGAAATGCAGTAGCAATAACCTCATCAGAGGATGCTAAGTTGTTTGTAGATTCATTTAAAATGGGTCCAATATTTTTACGTTCAGATCTGATTTTTAAGTAATTGGCCAGCATCTTTCCAGCTTTATTTTGGCCCCCGTGATATTTAGATTTAATTTTAAGAAGGGACATTACAAGCATCAACTGTAGCGAGTTTGTTAAGAGAAGATTTGGCCTTAATCAATTCATGAAGAGCAGAAGAAGATTTAAAAGTAAAATAAGTATGCTCCAACAGTTTGAGTTGTTGTAGTAAAGCTGTATACTTGGTCTTTGCACTGTTCTTCTTTTTTTGCTGAATATGAAATAGTAAAAGCACTGAAAAAGGCCTTAAAAGCATCCCAATTATTAGGAATAGAGGTGTCCAAGGGATTACTGATAGTAAAAAATTCAATAATAAAAGCAGTGGCTTCAGTTATAAAAATGGTATCTGATAACAAAAAATTATTAGGTTTCCAACTGCCAAATATAACCAAAATATAATCAATTCTGGAACGAGTTTGATGAACATTAGAAAAAAAAGTACATTCAAGTGAATCAGGGTTACAGGTCGTCCAAATATCTTGTAATGAGCGAAAGGCAATGGCAGATTGAAATGATTTATGAGATTCATCTGGGTTGAATTTACACTTAGATTGTCTATCGGAGAAAGGATTCAACCATTGGTTAAAGTCACCAGCAGCAATAATATTCAATCAATGGAGGAAAGTAAAATCTTCATACTATTCAAAAATTCCGGGTCTGGTTTGACGGGGCCATATATATTCAATAAGGCTAGTTCTTTATTTTGTATAACAACCTTAGCCATTACCCATCGTCCATCAATATCATATTGTGTAGATAAAATTGGTACAAGCAACGACTTATGAAATAATATAGCAACACCCCCTTCTTATTAGATGCAGGAGAATAAACAACTTGACCCATCCATTGTCTTTTTCATTTAAGCAATTCTGCTTCATTTCAGTGCGTTTCTTGAATGAATGAAACCTGAGAATTTAATTTTGACAAATGAGAAAGTACCTTTTGTCTTTTGATGGGGTGTTCAAGACCACGAACATTCCACATAAGAACATTAAACATACTGAAGGGATGGAAGGGTAATACATGAATGGAGATGATACACTACAGGGAAACAGCTGGAAGGAGAAAAACAACACATATGAGTTGAATCAAAAAAACGAATTGTAATACAATAAACATCAATCATAGACACATGCAACATGTAGAATATCATTAAAAAAAAGAAACAAACATAAAAAAATAGAAAAAGGATAGGAATGAAAAAAGGAAAAGGAAAAAGGAATAGAGAGAAGAGAAGATAGATCAAGGAAAGAGATCCAGATCTAAGAGGGACAAGCAATGAATAAAGCATGGGGCGCAACAGCACCGAAGACAGATGGAATGACAGAGAGGAGGATATAAAAGATAAAATTATGAACAGTCATAAAGAATTAGATAAAGAAAAGAGGCTGGAAAATTAGAGACGGTGAGAAGAACCAGCAGCAGAATTCATTGAGAGACTTTGGAGAAAAGACTTCAATTTAATAGGATCGTCAAAAGAACGCGTGGAGCCCCCGTGAGTAGTTTTACACAGGCAAGGATGAAGAATGCCATAACGAATATGCAATTGTCTCATCTGAGGACGGAGAGCCAAAAATTCCTTTCTGCTTGCATTAGTGGCATTGCAGAGATCCTGTGAAAGATAGATGGTGTGCCCAGACCATATGAGGCCACGTTTCACTTTAGCTGCTGAAAGAACACGCATGAGATCTGTAAATTCCATCAACAACATTATAATTCCTCTGGGTCTGGAAGCATTTGATTGAAAACGTCCAAGGGGAAGTGCACATTGATTATTTAGTGGGGGTTCTGGAGGAAGATCCAAAAGTTCTGAAAAAAATCTCTTCAGGAAAAGAAGAATATCGGGACCCTCAAGACTTTCTGGTAATCCATAAAGACGTAGGTTATTACGTCTATTACGACTTTCAAGATCCTCAATGTAAAGTTGAGACAGTGGATTTCCTGCTCCAAAACAGGGATCTTGGTTGATACATTGTGTAAATCACTGATGCTTTGCTCCATGTCAAATACCTTAGCTTCCATACTAATCCACCTGTCTTCTATTAGCTGGAGCTTCTCATTAGTTGTGGACATAAAAGATTTCAACCCCCTAACCTCATACCAAATGATATCAAGGACAGGATTTTGAGATGACAAGATGGTAGAGGTGGGATTATTCTTAGCTCTCTTGGGCTTAGTGCATGAAGACAAGGCTTTGACAGAGAGTGGAACTTCACTAGCCATCATGAAAGGACGAGAAGGACGAGAAATAAATTTTAACAGAGGTTTCAATCTGCCCATAAGCTTAATAAGAACACAGCATAAGTATACAAGGGTCCAGAAAAGAATGCCAGTTATTCAGAGAAAAATATGTCACCCTTTGTCTGCACTCTGAAAGAAGAAGGAAAAAGGTGCACAGCCAATATCCAGGAAAAAAGTCAATGCAGATGGATTATAGAAAGTGGAGTGAGAGGTATCTTCATGAGGTAAATAGTAAAGGAGAAAAGGTCAAAAAATCATAATATGCCTCATACTTGTTGAGAAAAACAACATAACCGTTTAGAAGACAAAACGCTGGTTTATCACAGAGGCCGGAAGGTGTGACAAGAATAGAAAGGCAGCAACACACAGTTATATGAAGAGGAGTCTAGGAGCTCAAAAATAGAATAAAAATGAGCACAGATTAAAGGATATCCACGTAGTAAAGAATGCCTTATCCATAATCTCTACATTAGAGGATCCATAGGACGTTTGAAACACTGCATTCTATGAAAGGAACATGTGTAGTCCTGGAGCAGAGTCACAAAAGAAGCAGGCAATTCAAAAAAAAAAATGAGGAAAAAAAAAAAGAAAAACACGTTGCGTGCATTTAGATATTAAAAACGCCGGTTTACCTTAGAAGAAAGCAGGTGAGGTGAGCGGCAACCACAAAATGGCGGACGCTTGCGTTTAGATGAAATAAAATCACCGGCGCTGGGTCGAGCAGACAGCAAATAAAGTCGGAACGGCTCCATATGCCGCTCCGACCGTTCAAAGGCACGATTCCAGCACCTAATCGTGCTTAATGCCACAAAGAAGGCTGAATTAATTGAGAACAGCTCCACATCCGAGCGGAGTTTAGGCCAAAGCCGGCATCTTGCAAGGCGCATGACCACACCCCCTTGCTGTGAAAGATTGACCCTACATACAGGGCAGAGCAAATAGCACATATTTTGGGATGATAGGCAACACATTTAGCTTTTTTTCCTTTAGAGGAAATGGAACACTCTTTTTAGTTTAACACATATATTGGGCAACTGATGTTTTCCAGTAATCTACTGTCATAGATGCCAATGCACACATTATTAAACAAAGAATGATAATAACAAATGCAAACCCTTCCTTTGGCTACTGCCTGTAAAGTAATGGGCTCTAGGACCACATACTTTGTGAATCAGGACGACAACAACACATGGCATATGGTACTTGGAACTGTCCATGAGCATGTGCACTCCGGCTCTTTTATTGGAAGGGTCACCTGATCGGTGACGCTTGTGTTGGATGAGTGTGGAGTGGGTTATGAGCCAGCCCTCGTGGGAGAGGCTGATGAAATACTACACTGTGCCCTGCAGGACACAACATTACTCCAAAATGTTATTAAAAACAAAAACAAAAGTCCAACCTGTGGGAAGGAATGATAAACAACTAAAGCAAATTAACTCTCACAGCTTCGAGCGGCAGTCCGTAACACAATGGTGGACAGGTGCAGCTGAGAGCACCTGGGCATCTGGGCACACATCCATAATTTAACCAGGTACATCTGGACACAAATACGGTGCTAATGAAGTCTGGACCCTTCAGCGTCACGTCAGTTGAGTGACAGTCCACCTATGTGATGTTGATCAGTCCAACGTGCTCTCACTGTGATGTATTTGGTGGTTTACAATTTAAACTTTATTTATCAGGAGCATCAGTGGGTCCATTGTGAATGCTTGATGATGGTGTTGCTTGATCCACTGAAAACAGTATTGGTGTGCTGTGACCTGTTGGAGTTTATTACATGGCCTGGCTACCTCCTGGAATCCATTGGTGAGGCAAAGTCAAATCCATTGCTCGTGCTTGGGGCAGGCCCCTTGGTTGAGTTGCCACAGGACTGCCTGTGGCCTACACTGGGGCTGTATATGTGTCTCCATCTGGACAGCTGCAAGACCAACTTGGAACCACTGCCTAGTCACTCGTGCAATGCCAGGGGTGGATGTGTCCTGGTCAGAACATGCTCTCGCTATCGGGATCAGGATCAAAGCCAGTTGAGCAGGTGGTCACTAGTTCTTCAGATTGTCATTGATGCTTCTTGTCATGTTGTATGGCAATATTGCGGTACAAAAGGGGGTGGTGATGGACGGAGCATCCGAACCAATCAAACACTCACACCCAGTCAAAAGATCTGGGTTGAATCCATCACCGTTCTTTAGTTCACTTTGCCACCCCAGTTCAGTTTTTACCGCTCTGGCCGCCATAAGTGTGGCAGGGTATGCTCAGACGTGAGTCCCTTGCTCACTTGATTCAAGCAAGCCGGGCTGAAGACGGCTGCAATGCCAGAAACCGATCCTCGGAAGCTTGTTTCCGGTCCAGGGAAGGCATGGCTTGGCAGTTCAGGCTTGACTGTTCCCATGAGGCACAGGGTCAGACTGATTTGCATATAGCCATGTCTGAACTGGGGTGGCAGAGTGGGCTAAAGAACGGTGATGGATCAAACCTAGATCTTTTGACTGGGTGTGAGTGTTTGATTGGTTCAGATGCTCCGTCCATCACCACCCCCCTTTGTACCGGTATGGCAATATTGCAGCACTCCAGTATTGTTACTTGATGCTCCAGAGGTGTGGTGATGCACATGGCAAATGATTGAATGGTTGCCATTGGACAACTTAAACGACTTGTGGCAATGACTTGTATGGAGGAAGGGTGACTGAAGGGACTTTGCAGGCCTATAGCTTGTTGTAAACTTGGTGCAGCTATTCTCCTTTGGCATGTGTGTTTGCAAACAAGGATGCCATTTCCTTTAAGCAGCCGGTGACAGATGGCTGTGATGGTCACACTGTGAAGCATGAGGTAGATACACAGTTCAAGCATGCAGACGGGTGACATTCCTTACTTCTGCTGAGCTACCTACCGTGACGTCACCGCACCCCTGTGTCTGGCTTGTGTTAGTAGGTGCACTCAGGTCCTCGTTCTTGTCCCCTTGTTTTTTTCTCCAGCACATCTGTGGTTGTCCGTTCTTTAGTGTGACAGGATTGTCACACTCTTTTCACTCCTCTTCATTTCTTCTTTGCAATGTGGCAATGTGTCATGCTCTCCTCTTCTTTGTGAAAGGCCACATGTTGCATACTTCTCTGCACATGTTGTCAAATGGCGACAGACCACATGTTGCCTGTCTTGTCTTCACATTCTGTAAAGTGGCAACAGGCCACATGTTGTCAGTTCTTCTCACAGGGACCTCATGCAAGCTCCGTCATGTCCATTGAACTGTGCATCTTCTCCCGGCACGGAGCAATCACAGGACCGGTCCTGTCTGTAGGTCTGGGTGTCTTGTCATTTGCGTCAGCCATTTCATAGATCGCAGTGGAGGAAGGTGTGTTTTGATGGATCCGGTTTGCAGCCTCTTCCATAACTTTCTTTTACTCAACAAGGTATTCCAGGTGCAACTCAGGATCTGTGGGAGGTGAGGGTATCCTTTCTTTTGCAGTGGCAGCTGCTTTCCACTAGGGGACATGCAACTTTCCTCATGCCTGTAATAGGCTGCTGTGCGACACAGTCTTAAGGCGGTGTTGGTGGCACTACCTGAATAGTCTCTGGCCCACTGCGGGGCACTGCTAGTGCAGTTAGGGTGAACACGATCTCCGTCCTGTGATCAGGCCACACAGGATCCTTCTTCTGCATGATCTCCTTGGTGCGACGTTTCATTGATAGCAGGTAACCTCCCTTCTGCTTCTTTTTCTCTCAGGGTGCTGTGTTTGTGCCTCAAGGCTACCGCTTTGCAGCACTGTATCCAGCCTAAGGTCGTGTGCACCTGGCAGGGTTGGTCACTTCATGTGACATTCGCATTGACAGGCCAACGGTGGCCATGCAGTGCTGATCGGCCAGCTGGTGCTGCTCCGTTCACGCAACCATGCATTGTCTAGATGCCATATTGGTATTGTCTCTGCTTAGGCAGTGGTGAGGTTAGTAGCTGGTCCTCATGGGAGCCCGTTACTGGCCTCCTGTCTAGTTGCTCTTACTTGCAGTGGTGGCACCCTGCCACTAGGGGCATAGATGCTCTTCTCCCCTTTCAGGTGAGTCAGTGATTTTTCTCTTCACTGCTAAGGCACCTTTCTTGGTTGGGGCAGCTTTGGGCCCAGGAGTTCTTCGTGTTGTTTAGCACTCTCTCCCCTAGAAATGACCAGCAGCCCCTAGGGGGCATGCAGCACTCTCAGCCAAGCTCAGGTTTGCTTCTCTGAGGGCTTGCCTCACAAGGTTTCGTGCTAGTTTGCCAGTCACTTTCTCTAGTGTGCGCAGCTGGGCCTGTGCAGGCAGTCTTTTTCCTGGGAGTGCACATCTAAGCACCTTTGTGGGCTGATATGGCGGAGTCCGATCACTGTTGTTGCTAGCTCATAGCAGCAATGGGTGTCGCGATACGAGTCAGGTTACATTCTGAACTGGTTAAGGATTGAATGTAGGCAAGGGTTGGCCTTCTTAGTATAAGCTTTGAGCCTGTGTCTATTTGTGCTTGTTTGTAAGCAGAGTTGTATTTTTCGTGTATTTCATTGTTAATGCAATTCCTCCCTCTAGTGGCGCTTTGGCAGAACTGCAGCTCGTCAGTCATGCCTGTCGGAGCTCTGATCAACGTCTATGTTCTCCGAAGGGAAGATTTTAAAAGAGGCGCATAATGGCGAGGACTCTTTCTCACTCCACTGAGGGATGAGGTGGGGTTGCTTCACAGGAATGGCTTTGCATTACGTCACAGTGTAATTTGGAATACACACATCCTTGAGTTTGTTTCTACAGTTTGTGGAGTCAGTGTGGTGTGGTGTTTGTATATATATGTATATGTATATAGAGATAACTCTAACCACTAGTATATGTAGTAGACCTTTGTACTCGCTACCATTCCTATGTGATTCTTAGAGTTTATCCATTTGTATCTCTTCCTTGAGTGACTTCACAGCTTGTACATTTGCAATTTTTTTCTATTTGTATCTCTTCCCCGTGTGACTTTACAACTTTTGTTCCTGTTTTTATCATTTCTGTAACGCATGTAATCCTAAATCTTTATGTATCGCAACTGGTTCTTTTGTAAAGCGCTCTGACACCTTCGGGTAATGTTCGCGCTATAAAAAATCGCATTAAATAAATAAATAAAAGACCACAACTTTTGTGTTAGCCACACTCCACAGAGGCATGAGTTGAAAGAAACCTCCAAGGCAGACCTTTCTTTTCTCTACCCCTTGCTGACGTGGCAGGTAGTTTGTTATGGATGCTGAGCGGCAGGGTGGTATGCCGGGCGGGTGCCGCTCGAAGCAGCGTGAAGGACTCTTGCTGGGAGGACTTTGTTGTTCTGTGCCTGGTGTTGCTGGGACCCCTATTGACTGGACTGGACGGCGTGGGAGAGCGGTACTGCGAGTCCCAGGAAGCCTGCGGCTCGGTCATCGGCCGCACCTGCGTGACTCTTCCCCCTGACCCCGCCTCCTCCTCCCAGGAGTACAAATCCACTCCTCGCGGCCCCCGCTTCGCGGGAGCCGCTCGAAGCAGCGTGAAGGACCCTTGCTGGGAGGACTCTGTTGTTCTGTGCCTGGTGTTGCTGGGACCCTTTTGACTGGACTGGACGGCGTGGGAGAGCGGGACTGCGAGTCCCAGGAAGCCTGCGGCTCGGTCATCGGCCGCACCTGCGTGACTCTTCCCCCTGACCCCGCCTCCTCCTCCCAGGAGTACAAATCCACTCCTCGCGGCCCCCGCTTCGCGGGAGCCGCTCGAAGCAGCGTGAAGGACTCTTGCTGGGAGGACTTTGTTGTTCTGTGCCTGGTGTTGCTGGGACCCCTATTGACTGGACTGGACGGCGTGGGAGAGCGGGACTGCGAGTCCCAGGAAGCAGCCTGCGGCTCGGTCATCGGCCGCACCTGCGTGACTCTTCCCCCTGACCACGCCTCCTCCTCCCAGGGTACCATCTGATTTACTGGGAATAAATACACGGAAGGCAACGCGCCACGCGGGACGCGCGCGGGTGGGCTCCGGGCAAAGGGCGGGCCATTTTAGGCCGTTAGAGGCCGGAAGAGACCGGACCGGGCTACCCCCCTAAGACTGGTTCTCCGGGAGCCTATCGTTGACCTGCTGATTTGCCTACTGCTCTAACATCTGTAAGTTATACTATGGCCAGTAGGGAAACGAGGAGTAAATCCGCGAACGCGGCCTCAGGTACTATGGACAAATTCCTTTTTAAAATTAATACCACTGCAACTAATGGCCCCTTGTCACCTGTAACATTAATTGAGGAGGGGCTAGAAAGTAATGGTTTGTGTTCCATGTCTAGTGTAACCGCTAATACTAGTACTCCTAGAATGCTTGATGCTACCCACATGTCTCTGCTGGACAGTATCGACCAAACAATAGAGTCTGTACTGCAACAGATCAGGACACCATCTTCCACGCAGAGAGATAGGGATACACCACAGGTTTTCAACGACGTGGAGCTCTCACCTGTGGTGGAGTCAGCACTGTCCGGGGCTCAGGGTAGGGATACCAACTCAATAGAGCAGGCGGGGTGTAGATTGGATCCGGTACCTAAATTAAAAAGGAAAAGAACAAGAAAACCCAAAATTGCTAAGAGGGCCAAAACCGACCGTACTTTGCATGTGAGGGAAGACAGTTTAAGTTCCTCTGTGCTGCCAACTTCTTGTATTGTTGACCTGGAGGGGCTGGTAACTCCTCCCATTCCCCTGTACCTGCGGCCCCTGAGCCATTTGTTTTCGGGGGGGTCTCTAATAATAACATGGCACTTCTAATTACCACATTTACTGATATCCTCAACAGTTTTTTAAAACCCCTAGCACTCAAATTAGACTCAATAGAATCGAGACTAATAGCCCTGGAAAAATCGAGTGGGAGTACTGAGGTCCAGGTGGGGTTGGGAGAAAGTACACGGGGAACACAGGGGCATATTGCTGGAGCATCTTCTTTGTCCACCTCTACTCCGGCTGTGGTTGCAACAACCTTGACAGTCCCATCAGGGGAACTTACCAACAACTGCGCTATACCGGAGCGTCAATTCGCTCCTGTAACACCTCCTAGGTTAGTTCCACCGCTTCCCGCTTCCAAGTTAGTGCCACCGCTACCAGTTCCTAGGAGATCAAAGCAATTAGCTTCAACCGTTCTACCCACACAGGAGAGATCCTCAAATGGGATGGAAAACGGTTTGAAAAGGCAGGTTGGCCCCAAATCTGGGCACAAGGCAGTGCACCTACCTCCTGAGGCGATGGGTTACACCATTATATTGATGGGTGTACCCGAGCTTGCAAGTGGTGTTATGGAATCATATGAATCCTTGCATAACAAGGTAAATAGCTGGCTAAACATTAATAGACCCCTACCACCGCACTTAAAGGGTGACGTTCTTATGGTCAGAAGGGTCCCATGGGTTGGGTACACTACCGAAAAAAGAGCGGGGGATTGCATTATTGTCAGTTTTAGGAACCCTCATGTAGTCACATATATCAGTAATTGGCTTGACAATGCGGGTAACACTACTATCGAGTTGGTTTCCCTCTCATACTATTATCCCAATGTTCCCACACACACTGGGAGGAAGGACGAAGGGTGGACACGGGTGGGCTTTGCCGTAGATGGGACAAGATATAGGCCTAGGCAGAATTTTTTTCCGGCCCGAGTCAATTACGCACATCCCAACAGATACACCTGCCTCGACGAAGTGGATTGACTCTGTAGGGGTGACCCCTTGAATTCTCACAGAACCACTGAGAGTGGATCCCTGAGACAGGGGGAGTTAACTGTTGTGTTGGAGACTCTTAATAACAGGGACCGGGAGCTATCTCAAGGGAGTATATCGAAGCCCCCCATTGTTCCCGATAGGGTAATAGGCATTTCACCACAAAACGATTCCGACTGCACTCTAATACTGCTGGATGTCTCTGAGACCACCTCCACCCTGCAGCCCATTTCGGAATTTCCAGTATGTCGCCATACACTTCGATCAGCGGGCGATGTATCGGAGGCTCCATCAGGATTATCTGGGGGGCAGGCACCAAAAACCTCTATTGAGGTTTTGAAGTTCCTGTCCTGGAATGTGGCGGGCATTGTAAATAAAATCCATACAGAGGATTGGGACCTCCTAGTGGAAGGGAGTGATATTTGTCTCTTCCAGGAGACTTGGACAAGGGATCCCCTGAGTAGAACGGGATATGCAGTTTTTGAAATCCCGGCTAGTTGGAATGGCAGGGGGAGGCCCTCGGGGGGTTTGGCGGTTTGGGTGGCTTCTCACGTTGGGTGTTCCGCCGAGAACTTTCCCACGTTCTCCCGGGACATCCAGTGTGTGCTCCTCAGATGGCCAAACGCTGCAAATCTAGCTATTGTTAATGTATACTCCCGCCCTGTTAGTGTGACTTCGGAATCATCTACCCTAGAGGACCTTTCCTCCCTTCTGGGCCAACTTCCTAGTGACTGTAAAATAGTGATGGGTGGTGACTTTAATTGTCACTTTGAACCTTTGAAAGGTCTAAAGGAGGGTGCTATTACCACTGAAGATGACTATTGGGGTGTTCCACCTTGTCAATCCCCTCACCCAAAAATCTGGTCCCCTCTGGCAGTCCAAATCATGTCCCTTACCTTGAACTACGCGCTGAGGGCTTGTAACGGACGGACTCCGTCCGACAGCCCCTCTGTGTGCACCTTCAATAGGAGGGATCATGAATCGAGATTGGACTATATTTTCGTTGATATTTCTTTATGGTCCAAGGTCGAGGATTTCAGGATATTGTCTAGAACAGATAGCGATCACAACGCACTGTTACTAGAAATGAAACATCCCGCACCTGTTGGCACGGTGCCACCTTCCAGCCCGTGTGATGACCCTGGGACTTTGGTTCTTACCTCCAATAGATGCAGGGTCAAATGGGGGAAAATAATCAGTGCAGAAGACAATATAAGGAGGATTTATGAAGTAGCACTCCCTAAATTCGAAGAATTGGAGGATCTAGTAAATCTCCCATGGCAACCCGATTTTAATGAGCAGCTAGGACACATTCATGAAAACCTGGTGGGTGCTCTAGGTGAGGTTTTCTACCCTGTGGTACCCCCACGGCGTAATAAGACCAGAACCTCATCTTGGTACAACTCCTCTTGCAAAAAGGCAAAAATAGAACTCATTGCCGCAATTAAAGAAGGTAAAGATAGGGGTAGGGTTGCTGAATTGAGGAGGGAGTATAAGGCGGCCCTGGTACTGGCAAAGTCCGAGTGGGACTGGAACCACTGGCAGGAGCTTTCCCTAGCACTGGAATCCAGGGATCTCAAGAAATTTTGGTCCCTGGTAAATTTTGGCACAGGTGAACCCAAAGCTGCAGTAGAGCCAAACATTGCATCTTCTGCGTGGGAAGAGCATTTTGGTAAACTATATCAAGAGATCGAACAGCTGACAGATGTGGATATCGCCTTCGATGATTTACCCACCTCTGCAGCTGGTATGGAATTTACCCTTGAGGAGGTAGTGGGCGCGATGGAGAAGTTATCAAGGGGGAAGGCCCCGGGACTGGATAGACTGCCCGGTGATCTTTTCAGACACCATCCGGAGATCTGGGGCCCATATTTTCTAATTCTCTTCAATGCCATCTTGGGAGGCATGGGGGCCCCTGGTACTTGGCTGGGGGCAGAGATAGTGCCCATTTTTAAAAAGGGCTCTCCTCTGCTCCCAGCTAACTACAGGCCGATCAGCCTCATAGATGTCCCCCAAAAACTCTTTTCCCGCCTTATCCTGGACCATCTTATGGACTGGATGGAGGCCAATGAAATCTTGAGCCCTCTTCAGGCTGGCTTCAGGAAAAACACGTCCACCATGGATCAGATCTTCCGCCTCGTCCTCCTGTATTGGAAAACGGTGAGGGTAGAGGGGGGGAGACTGTACATGGTGTTCGTGGACCTGAGGTCAGCCTTTGACATGGTCCCACGAAAGAAGCTCTGGGAGGTTTTGAAAAAGCTAGGTGTTCCCATACAATTACTGCATGCCATAATTAGGCTCCAGGACAATAACTACGCACAGGTTAGGTGTGGGAGGGACGGTGCGTTGTCGTCACGTTTTTCTGTTCGCAGAGGGGTGAGGCAGGGTTGCGTCTTGGCGCCAACCCTGTTTTGCCTCTTTGTCAACAATGTTATATCTCACCTGGACAACGTTGACCACAACTACGCCCCCTCTTGGCAGGCAGGAGGGTGCCAGCTATTATGTTTGCTGACGACACCCTCCTGCTTTCCAAATCCCCGATGGAGATACAAAGGATCCTAGATGGATTTGGTCTCTTCTGTTCACAACATGGTCTTGAGATCAATACCGAGAAGACCAAATTCATGATCTTTAACCCATCCACAAAGACAAGACCAAACCCCATCCTGGGCGAAGCTAGTCTGGAAAGGGTCACAACTTTTCAATACCTGGGGGTAACATTGCATGAGAATCTTTCCTGGGAACCCCAAATAACAAAATCCCGGTTGAAGTTGTGTCAACTCTCAGGTGCAATACTTAAGGACGTGAACACTTCCACCTTTAAACCTATAAGCCCGGCTTTAGAGCTGTATAAAACTCAAGCCAAGGCAGCTGCATCTTATGGCAGGGAGCTTTGGGGGTATAGAGCGGGGCGTGAATTGGCTAATGTGGAAAATAACTTTCTAAGACGCCTTTTGGTACTCCCTCGCAGTACACCTTTGCTCCCTCTAAGATTAGATGTGGGACTACCTTCCATTGCCATAGAATTGGAGTCTAAGCCACTAAGATTCTGGCACAGGCTATGGACCACCAGCGAACTTGCTCATTACAGGCATGATCTCACCAATGTGATGAGTCTGAATAAACGCGATAGAATCCCATGGCTGGCCTTTGTCAAAAAGGAATTGTATAGGTTGAAACTGCAGGAGTTATGGGAGGACCCAGAGCATGGATGTTGAACCATTTCTCGTAAAAATCTGGTGCAAATCCACAAGGAATCTAGTTTAGCTCTTCTCACGTCCGCCACCACCATTGGCACCCTGACTGATCGTTTTTTGGAATTTAAGAATTCCTATGAATTTGAAGATTTTATGGACATTATATACCCCATCCTAGCGAGGAAACTGTTCATACAGTGGAGGTTAGGCACTTTGCCTCTAAAAACCTTCACCTGTAATTGGCTTAAGGGGGGGGATAGAGTTTGTCCTGGATGTAATATGCATGATGAGGAGGAAAGTCATCTTTTTTTCTTCTGCCCAGCCTACATTAAACCCAGTAAATACTGGCTGGTGCCTATATGTAGGAACCTGGGATCCAGGTCCTATTTGTCTGTGTATAGAATTCTAAAAACAAGCACTTTGCCTCATATTGTATTTGCAGTGGCCAAATTTATTATGGCTGCGTGGCAGTTAAGGAAAAAACTATCTTCGGCTTAATTGATGAATTTGTGAATGTTTTTCTCCCATCAGAAACATCCCTTTTTTAACTTTATAATCTTTCTTATAGGGCATTTAACCGGTTTTCCAATTCATTTTTTACTCCTGGTACATAACTGAAGTCTATTACTACTGTATTTTAAAAAATGTAATGCACCTTTTAAATGGTGTTGCTAAAATGCACTTATTATCATTGTATTTTAAAAATGTAATGCAATTTTAAATGATGTTGTTAATTTGTTATTTTTGCAATTGCTTGCATGAATCTTTTATGGTCTAAATGACCGAAATAAAGAAACTTTGGAATTGGAATTGGTATGCCTTTTCTAAATATGCTATGCCCTTTTGGGGCACTTTGTAGAAGACACATACTGACATGCTTGGCAAGCAAGTTACTGCTAGGTAGCGTTGCAGAGGCCATCGCAGCCTTTCCTGGTTCTGTGGGTCTTGAGGGCGCCGCTGATGCTGGAAGTTTGTTTGCACTGTGCTGGATCTGCTTCATTAGGTCTCGTCCTACGCAACGCACATGCTTTGCATAGGATAGAGACCTGTAGCCATAGATTGCCTTTTTCAGGCTGCCTCGTGCACGCGTTCCATTGCCTTCAATGGTAAGGCGTGCACGAACGGCGATTTCCTCTCGGGAGCGAGCAGCTGGCGCCAAATGGTATCAATTATTGCGCCTTGCTGCCTGCTCCCGCTAGGGAATAGCGCAGGCCCCCTCCTCTCTGATACAACAATTTGTTTATCTGCTTGATGGTAGGTTTAACTTGTGGACTTTAGAGGGCGGTCTTGTCAATGGTAATTCACTAACGCACAAACAGATAAAGAGACTCTCCGTGTGTTATTAGCAAGTGTTTCTTTTGCAGGCAGAGATATGCTAGTTTGGAACTAGGAGTTGTAAATAGTAGCAAGTTACCTTTAGCGTGATGCTTGTCCAGCTGGTTAGCTACTTTTTTCCATTCTTCAATTTTAATCTCCAAGGGATTTATTAAATTGTCTGTTAAGGCACTGAAAAACAAAGTAAGACTTCTTAAAGCACGTTTAAGCAAGTTTTTCTGTCCCAGAAATCTTGAGGACTGTTGTAAATTTCATCCGTGACTGAGCTGGGCATGAACAATATTGATTTTGTCTCTTGGCGCCCATGTGCTCCAGCTCCGTGAACGGCGCAGGCAGCATGACAGCATCCCTCTTGAGCAGCATCACGAGGTCTTCAATGCGGGTAACACAATGACGAGAGCCGAGGGGAGAAGAATGTAGGGCTTCAAAGGGAGACACTTAATAATCAGGAAATGGAGATTGGTAAACATTACTGGGAAGGCCTCGCCCCGAGTATTGTGCTTCTATGATGGCGCTGCAGTGTAGTGTCCAGTTCTGAAGCTTCCCTCTGGAAAGCAAGGGTAAGTACCTTCTGAGGAAGCATGCCCGAGGGGCTAAAGGATTACTGCAGGGCCATGGCAGCACAAAATTTAAGTCACAGAGACAAAGAGGATGTCCGCTAGGAAAGGAAAAAAACAAACCCGCAGACCCCCTCCTTCTCCCCAACCTCAGCACCAGCGGCATCAGTGTAAAACTCTTGACCTTAAGCATCTTTGACAGTGCAGGCAAAACTCTGGTCAGCACACTTGTACTTTCTTCACTCGACTATTGCAATGGCCTTTTTGCCAATGCTCAAGTTCGGGTTGTCAACAAAATGCAATCGGTACAAAACGCTGCGGCAAGATTACTATCTAAAACTCTCAAAACTCTCAAAACTCTCAAATTCAAGCCGATTGCCCATACCATCCGGAATTATCACTGGTTACCAATTAAAAAACGGATAAAATTCAAAACACTCTGTCTGGTTTTTAAAGCACTGCATCATTCAGGTCCGCAGTTTCTTAGAAACCAGTTTATACCATACCTTCCGTCAAGGCAATTGAGATCTATGACCTTGCACCAACTAACTGTTCCCCGCACTAAGACTGTTACCTGGGGTGACAGACGCTTCTCAGTCATGGCAGCCAGACTCTGGAATTGACTTCCGCTTTCACTTAGACTAAGCCACTCCCTTTACTCCTTTCGCAAAGGTTTAAAGACCTGGCTATTTACCCAGTAAACCTCTCAGGAATTACATCAGAAGAGTCATGAGTTGAGTTTTCAGCGCCAAGACGCCCACGGGTATATGTTCGCGCTTTATAAATCTCAAAAATAAATAAATAAATAAATAAGGCATCATATAACCAGAACGTCCCCCTTACGTCGTGTTTCTGCCCAACCCACAAGTAAATCAATTACAGCACCTATAGGTCAATCAGTAATGGCAGGACATGTCTGTATGCAGTTAGGCCAGCTGGTGTCTGAGATTGATTTTCAAAACAAGGACAGAGGGGGTTTTCAACACGTTGCAGTCCAAAGGGCAGAGACACTTCATGAATAGAGCAGCCTTTGTAAAGGCAGCGCAAAGCGACGACAAATGTAAGATGGAGTCAAAATTAAAGAACCTCAGGCCCTCCTTTTGCCATTACACAGGCAAATCCTAAAATTATTTTGCAAACATTTTCAGGGATCCTAGTTATTTCAGCGACTATTGACAATGCCAGTAAAACAATAAGAATCAGTCTCCAAACACCCATTCTATGCAATCGCACGGGAAATACCCAGAGTCCATCCAAGCCTCTCTGGCAGGCTTCTATTGTCCATCAAATCTGCTTCTGTTGTTTTGTTCCGCATGGGCCTCTTCATTCTGGCCTTTCATGAAAATGGTGCTTCTCAGTATCCGTTGGAGTGCCTTCCTGGCAAACACTCACAGCTCACTTGAAAGTCTTAACCACTTGGCTGCTAAGGGGTGTGCGAGTAGGTCCATTGACTTTCCATTGAAATCAATGGAAACTCCATGACGAGTTACCCTTGTCATTAGCACTGAAGGGGTTAATGTCTCAATGCAGTGCACCAATATATTTCCTGTGCTGCAGGCACTACAGATAATGTGCTCTTCGGTAGTCATGGGCACAGATCATCTCATGCAGACCCAAGTACTATTAATCGGGAAAGAGCAACAGACTGTCACACTCAGCAACACTTTCAGGCTCCAACATTCTCTATGCAGTGTCAGAGGATGCTCGGGCTGCTCTTTCATTTAATCATAGGTACCACAATGTAGTGCCTTTTGCCAATCTTGGATCCTCCGGTGCACTGCCTTTCCGTTGGAGCAAAGAAAAGAGGGTGTGTGGCCAAAACTCAGGCCAAGGGGCTCAAGGGACTGCACACTGTCAGAGGTTACCAGCACATGACAGGTGGAAAACTGAAGCCTCAAAACAACAGGGATCCTTCTCTTTTGCTCTTTTGCACTGAAACTGGTTCTGTGGCAAAACCAGCTCCTCCTTCTTTTTTGATGTTCAACGCCTTCTGATAAAGCAAGCACAATACTTTGGAGATACCACTGATGGCACGCTGGCGATCGCTGTCCAGTCTTGCTACTTTTCTGGGTGCTGGGACTTTTCATCTATAGCTGTCACTGATGGGATTGTGGGTGAGTTCCACAGGTTATTATGACTTAATCCCGCAGAACCTAGTGACGTAGGAAATGTGACACAGTTGTTAGTTTCCTTCAATTAAGTACAAAAACAGTTCATTGTATAACAAGGGGACTGCAAACAGGTGGCCTGCAATCTTCAAAGGAATGGCCATACACCATGGGACTATTGTGATCTAGAATACACTGTCATTCTCATAGAATACAAAGACAAAGGCAGTAGGCAAAACAGTGCCTCTTGCCTCTTCAATTGGGTTTCCATGTGAGAGCATATCTACCATCTAAGGGTAGATAGCGACATGGGAATTCTATCTGAATGGATGTCCTCACATATGGTGGCATCGTCTAATGGGGTAAACACATTTTTTTTCTCTAAATGATTACATATAGGTGTTCCTAAATTCCTTATCTCGAACACCTCAAAAGAGAAATCGCATAATACAGATTATCTGGGACATGTAGATACCTCCCTTTAATAATTGTGCATCAGGTGGACTATGCAATACAAAAGCTAATGATCAAAATGTGGAAACAAAAAACAAGAACTAGAGAGTCCTGGTATTTCCATCATTTGGAGCACATCTGATCCCACCAAAAATTAAAGAAGCAGGAACAAAAGTGTAAAAATCCAAATTAAAATAGTCATTGAAAATTTGTCATGTTAAAAGATAAATAAATGTAAGGTATCTCCTATTGAGGTGGAAAACTTATCTTACTATAGTAATGAGTCAGTTAACCAGTCCATCACTACCCTGACAGTCAGGCTGGAAAACATCAAAGTAGGCCTAAAGAAAATTCTTGAAAACCAGTCTGGTCATACAAAAGGAATAAATGAGCTGACTGGTGAAAAGAATACGGAAAAGGGAAATGTGAGTAGGACACAGCTAAAATCCCCAATAACTAGGCACAATGCAACATTAGTCAGGGGAGAAGCGGCAAAAGAAAAATCTATAGGAAGAACAAAAAAATTACTCGGGTGATAGTCAAGTTTGTGATATAATACCAAGAGTATGGGTTATGCACAAAAGTCAAAATAGTACACACATTTTTACTCTACCGCTGGCCCCTACACCATATACGATAATCTCAGCTAATGTTCCAGTTCCTTTTTCAGGGAAAAAATGAAAAGTTTAGGTCACCTTTAGCAAGAGCCACAAATCTATAATTTCATCCTTAGGTCCAATCAAGGAAACATAAATCTAGGGCTGCCTGTTCCTTAAAGGAAGAGGACAGTATCGTGACTAATTGCAGGTGACACACTTTGATCCTGTATATCTCTTTTATTTAACTTCAATACTATATAGCCACATTTGACATACACTGGTGAAGTATTGTCTGTCTTGTTCACAGCGCGAAAAATCATATCTGTGAAATTTAGTATCAGCGCAAATTCACCCAACTGTTGTGCAGCAATATACATCGTCATGTAGAACCCTTCACAACACAGGTGAACTTGTAATAGTATCTAAAGCAGCAACATAAAACAAAAACATGCATAAAATAAAAAATTTAAAAAAACACACACATGCCAAGCCATCAGATATACGCGCTGTATATCAAGCACAAAAAGCATAGACAAAGTAAAATAGCATATGTAAATATGCGGTGACACACAACACCATTGTATGCACTTTATGCACTGTGAACCTGCAGCCCAAAACCCAATATTCGGGCCTGCTTAATTTGTCAGCTTTAAAATCCTCACCCTCCTTTTGACAGCAGATCACCAGTTAGTGGAGATTTGGCTGTCAAACACAACTTACTGTGTCGCTTCTGACACACAGGACCAGCAGGAACAATTCATAAAAGGATAAAATGCAAAAATATGTAAAACGCATGAACATTTCTTTTCAAAAGAAGTCATAATAAAAAAACACATCTTTTTCAACATACTGCTGACACTGCACATAACACACAAAATATCAACTGTAACCAACCATCATTTGAAAACATGCTAAACCACCTTAATTTTGACTTCCCAAAAACTCTTTCACAGACACTCTGCGTGTCCCGTGCGCCAACACCCTTTGAGGCCCTGCTTTTCCAAGCAATGATTTCTCCATCTGTTTACACTTACTCCTAACTCCCACCTCACTGATCTTAAGGTCAAAATCTGCCTTGCGGGCTCCTCAGCCCTCTCCCTCTTCCTCACTCTAAGGCTAAAAAAGACAAAAAAACTTCCCAACTCTTTCTAACCTACAATAACCAACCCTATTTAAAAACACATGATATATATATTACTCCTGTTAGGGGCTACAATTTATTTCTATACTTAGATTATTAAAACAGTTACTGTGAATAATTCGCAGAACATAATAACACACATACCAGTTTTTAGAACAAATGCTTGTTTGCAATGGTACTCATTTCTAACCCTGGGCGAAGCACTACGCTCCGCTCGCAGAGTTTGCGAAGTTTTTGCAACTTCGCACTACGCGAGCGGCACGTAACACAGTGCGAACATGCGTAGTGCAGCGTAGCGTAGTGCAGCGCTCATTTTTTGCTTGTTCGTGGTCCTGAACGTCATGTTCGCGACCGCGAGCAAGCAAAATGACATCCCGGCGAGATTCTCAACGCGAGGAGGTCAGGTTTCTCATTGTGAGTGGTTGCGCATGCTCGCGACCGCTCTCAATGAGAAACTACCTGTTCGCGTTGAGAAAGCTGCCGCTCGAGTAATAATCTCCTCGAGCAGCAGAAAACTACAGCTCGCACTGTGCAAGATGCCGTTTTCAATGCTTGCACAGTGCCGGATGCTTGTCCGCACTGTGCAATAATTGAAAACGCATCTTGCACAGTGCGAACATGCTACTACGCAGCTCACGTAGTGCTACGTGAAGTTTGCGTAGTGCGAAGTGCACTTCGCGTAGCTTCGCGTAGCTTCGCGTAGCGCTACTTCGCGAACTACGCCCACCCTTACTCATTTCATCAACCTTAAATGGATGAAGGTCTCAGTTTGGTCCAGCCAAAGTTAAAACCTTCCACCCTAATATTAAACTCAAACCTCTGCACCGGGCACATTGGCTCACTGAGCCCTTTAAAAGCAAACCCAAATGGGAACAACCTGCAAATTTGTATTATACCTAAATGTACGCATTCACTGAAGCCTAAAGCACTTTAAAGCTATTGTAAATGGCAAGAATGCCCACATTTTACCCACATTCGACTTTGATATTTGGGGCACTTAAAAATAAATATCCTATAATTGTGATACATATTAATCATCCTCAGAATGTTCTTTACAAATTGCAGAGATTGGACATTAGACATATCTCATGCAAATCCTGAGAAAAATGAGTTTTTCACGCCTGCGCCAAGTGAAATTCTATATGCTAATGTCCTCATTTATACAGTATAACATAACTTAAATTAAATTATAATGATAGGAGGTCACAGTATAAGTATTAAGCTTCATGAATAGTAAAAAACGAATTTCGAAGCACTTATTTTTAATAATTATTTTGCTTAATTAATAATTATTTTTAATAAACCCAATCATTTTTGATAATTCCACATATTAAGGTTCTGTAATTCCTTGAATCTGACTTCATTTTCTTTTTTTTTTTGCTCTGTGCCACGTAGGCCTGCAAAGGTAGCCTGGCGAACAAGGTGGCCTGGCCTCCCCAGTTCATGTACACATTAACCAGGTTTACTCTGAAATGAACTGTAAGAAACTGACCTCTTCACCTGAAACTGACCTCGCAAAGCCAATTTCCCTGATTGATCTTTATCTGAGATTGCCAATCAATGTTCAAGACATCGTTAACTTTTTAGTTTCCTTGCACTTGTCTTATCTTGTTTCAGCATCTGTTACTGTTTCTTTTTTTTTTTAAATGTTTCTTCATTACATAGGTTAATTATTATTCAGCAACAAAACCAAGAATATGGTTACAGAAATGGTTAAAGAGAGGAAAACCCTTAATTGAAATGTCTTCCTATAATACAAAATAATGAACCTTAGTTTTGGAACCTTTTTAAAACAACATTCTGAAATGCAAAGATTCACACGTGCAACTGAGGGCAAAGTCCTGGCTTGAGTAAATATTCCTGTCTATTCTGTGACCTTACAAAGGCAACAGCTATTTGCTCAGTGGCAATAAAAGTTCTCCTCTCAGTATCGTAACATGAGCATGGTGGCAATCTTTTTCAAACTAAGACACATCAATGCGTGTTCTATAATATGCATCTGAGTTCAGCAAAAAATGTACTTCAGCTGAAGTGTTTTCCTGTTAATATCTAACACAATGTATGAAAGTAAAAATTACTATAAGTTTATTTTTCTACAAAACATACAATTTTCGTTTTTGAGGCTTTTTTATTCCTAGTGAATGTGAATTTAAATTTTAGTTTTTAAGCATTTAGGCATTTTGCTTAATAGACTGAAAATATCAAGAAAAACCTCAAACAGACATTGAGCTCATTTCAGACATAAACAAAAAGGGGTCAAACACTCAGGACACACAATACGGCGCTCTTTGCCATTTTTTTTCGTGAATAGCGCCATCGCTATTCACTTACAGAAATTGCACTAATGGGAAAACCACATAGACATTTGAACACATATTTACCCACACACCAATACTCAGAACAGAAACAAAGGACAGCCCACAGACTGTACTTAAACCAAACCATTTGTAAATACTAGTTGTAAGTCATATTTACAAGAAAGGCTTCTCAATTGTGTTCCAAAAGACTGCAAAAACTGCCCAACAGACTGATGTATGTCCAAGAAGCGAAAATACACTCAATTCACTAGCTTTGGCTGGCAGAACACCAACTATCGCTCTGCATATTTTCATTCATAAAATTGCACAGAACAAAGGATCCTTGTATGTATTATTTCCATATTTTAATTCCCTGGGGATACAGAATCACCAAGGAAGAAATATGTTTGTATACCTAAACCTATTTAGGTATTCCTTCTAGGAAAGCCGGCTAATTAATTTCACATCACACTATGGTACCTTCCAAATAAAGCAACACATTCTTTGATGTGAGCTTGAAAACAGGCATGCCAAAAATACTGCAGAATATATAAGTATTATAATCAAAGTAGTGCTTAATGTACTTTTCGTACGTGCACCGTTCAACGAAACCAAATAGAGAAAAATCTCCTCATTACCAGTCTACACAAATTGCAATTTGCATATGAAATCCATACAAATCAAAAGTTGGCCAACACAAATTCCAAAATTCCAAAGCTACAGTAAGCGTTACTAAACTACCTTACTTTTACCAGTCAAAAGGTTTGTCCAAATTCTAACTGCCAAGTTCTAAAAGACCTAACGGTCCTTTTTTAGAATACTCACGCCAAAAAGGTTCTCAGTCAGGAGTGACATCATGTGGAGGATCAAAATCAGGAAGATCAGAAATATACTGGGCTGCAGAGACAAAGAATCTCCAGACTCCTTGTGCACAGAGTAGTAGAGTCCCGTCCTGTCCTCCTCAGTAGATTTCAGTCTCCCGACAAGATCACTCCTCTGATGAGGCCCGCGTTGTTGGGCGCCATTTGAAGAACTGTAATCTTCAATCTCAGGGGTCTCACTAATACAAAGAACTTGGCACAGAAGCTGAAATATGAAAAGACATCTTTATTAAACTTAATTAAGTGAGACTACGTCACACAGGAGCCTTAGCAACTGAATGAGGCAGTCTAAAGAGTACAGAACACAGAGGCCTTTTGAATGCTTAGGGTTACAAACTCAGCACAAAAGTAAGAGGCAGTCCTAGCTTTTGCAAGCATGCAAAATACCTAATATGGACATACACAATCTGCAAAAATATTATCCAATAGGAAAACATTCAAAACAACGCATCATATAACCAGAACGTCCCCCTTACGTTGTGTTTCTGCCCAACCCACAAGTAAATCAATTACAGCACCTATAGGTCAATCAGTAATGGCAGGACATGTCTGTATGCAGTTAGGCCAGCTGGTGTCTGAGATTGATTTTCAAAACAAGGACAGAGGAAGTTTTCAACACGTTGCAGTCCAAAGGGCAGAGACACTTCATGAATAGAGCAGCCTGTGTAAAGGCAACGCAAAACGACGACAAATGTAAGAGGGAGTCAAAATTAAAGAACCTCACCGGTGCTGATGACGAGCTCAGCTCATCATCAGCCACGTGTCCAGTTCTGAAGCTTCCCTCTGGAAAGCAAGGGTAAGTACCATCTGAGGAAGCATGCCAGAGGGGCTGAGGGATTACTGTAGGGCCATGGCAGCACAACATTTAAGTCACAGAGACAAAGAGGATGTCCGCTAGGAAAGGAAAAAACGAACCCGCAGACCCCCTCCTTCTCCCCAACCTCAGCACCAGCGGCATCAGTGAAAAACTCTTGTCCTTACGCATCTTAGGGTTCTGATGAATGAATGTACAGAGGATAAACAATGAACAGAGGCTATAGGGAAGTTGCGGCAGGACAAACACAATCGTTAGTAAAGACAGCGTGTGTGCCTGTGCACACATCACAGGCACGGCCTCCTCTGGAGACCTGATCTAAGCGCCCCCCCACCTCTGGGGCCTTCGTCTGGATTGCCCTCCAGCTCTCGTGGCCTCTTCGACAGTGCTGTGTCCAGTATTAAAGGCACCCCTGGCATTAAATGTGCACTTCTGAAGGCTGCCTCTAACGTGCTTTGTGCAAACTTGGGCCGATCTCTGGTGTCGTCTCCTGTTCTGCAGGTTATTTGTTAGGTGTTGTGTCCAGCTGACGTGCCAGCTGAGGTGATCTGTGAAAGATGGCTTTTTGTCAAACTCGCAAATCTGAAAAAAGTGCATGTCTACATGATCTATTTGTTAAAAATCAAGGACCAGCGTCAGACAGAGGGGTGTGACATGTAACAGAGAGGCCGGCCTCTCAAAGACGTGAATGTTGGGGTACTATAAATATGGATAGGAATTTAGGGTAACCACTTCTCAAAACAAACAACCATTGGCATAGCCAATAAGTCCCGCCTTTGGGGACTTATAAGTATTTAATTATGCAGCACAATATCCTTGGTGCAACATCAACAGCTGCATGGCTAAACACATAAGGTCCCAAAGGCGAGACCTATTGGCTATGCCAATGCTTGTTTTTCTTTCCTGTGGTGGGTGGCGCATTCAGCTGAGGAGTGCTGGTAGAGGCACACCACGTCTCACGGGCCTAGCTAGACACGGCCGCTTGTTGTAATGGCAGGCTATTACTGAGGCCTCAGTTGTCTCGGTGCGACACTCAGTAGGTGGGTGGTAAGGTGTCGCAGGGCACTGTTGACACTGGTGCGGGGAAAACAAAGCCCATTTACTTGGTTAACTGGGCCTCAGCTCGGTGGCTGCACCTGCTTCTCATTCTGTTTGCACTATTCAGAAGGCCGCTGCAGCTTCGCCAGGGCCGGACTGGCTACCGGGCAGTTGTGTGTGCTGCCGAGCAGGGGGATGCTTTCGTTGATAGGGCTCTGTGTGTGCAAAACGAAATTCGTTTTGCTTTTTTTTTTCAAAGCGCACGCAGGTCCCCATAAACGAAATACGCCCATACCACTGAGAAATCATCCCCCTGCTCGGCAGCACACACAACTGCCCGGTAGCCAGTCCGGCCCTGAGTTTCGCCCAACTGCGGGGCTCTAACCTGCTGAGGGGAGGCTAGCTTCAGTACTGGGGGCTACGCTGGGCTGGAGATGCCAGTGCAAGGGACAGTGTTGGTGGGGCCTCAATCTTCTCACCCACAAGCGGGGTGCCGCTCACCAGGTCGCTGCACCTCGGCTTGCTTAGGTATCGGCCTCGTTGCGGGGGAGCAGGCATGACTATCACTGTGTTAGCAGCGCACCGCTCTTACTTCTCTTATTATTGGTATAGGAGTCAGCTGGCATAGGCAGGGAGCCTTCTCTGCCCTTTCACTCTTTGTGCTCTCGCAACCAGGAGCCGTCTCGTGCTATGGCGCCATCTCACGGAACAGTCCTTCTTCATGGAACTGTTGCTGCCATCGACCCTACTGTGGCTCAGCATCGGGTTGGAAACGCGGGCACTCAGGCAATGGCCGAGGGACCTGTGTACAGTTCCAACTGTGGGCTGCTTTTTTTAGCAGTCTGGGGGGGCGATTTGGGGGGTTTCAGCATTGTTGGGACACCGCCCACGTCCCAGTGGGTGCCTGAGTGACCTTTCTGGAGGCGGATGGGCGTCGATTACCCCCTTTCATCAACGGGCAATGGTGTCACTCCCTTTCTCTCACTGGGCCGGCCAGTTAATATATGCATTTTAAGCAGAAGTGGCCCCACTTGTTTTCAGGTGCGTTTCCCCAGTGTAAACTAATCCATGCATTTTTTTTACCCCCGCCCCTTTTTTTAAATAACATTTTGCCAAAGCAGTGTTTTGCGGAAAGATAATATGCAAATGTAGGCCACTTATTCTCAGCGTGCCTGGGCCGATTTTTAATCCCAATCCAACCCTGCTGTGGCTGGTTCTTCTCTTTACCCACCAGTGATTTCTTACTCTGTGCCCTGAAGCGCTCGAGAGTCTCTTGCAGTGACCCCCGTCCAATTCTGTAAGGTCACATAGCTCTGCAGCCTACAAATGCCTCCTGTTGCCTTCTCAACAAGGCGAGCTCCCTCCTCATGGGCAGGCCTATGATCTACGGGCGAGTACATTCCTTAATACCATCCTGTAGGAAGCGGGGTGATTACCGTCATGATACTGATGCAGGGGTAGGCAAAGTACAGTCGGCCTCGTCGGTAGAGTTCTCCCTTTTCCTGTTCAGACTGATGTCAGACAGACAATGGTAGCCTGGGGACACCTTTTATTCTGGCTACTTTTCCCCCCTACAGCAAAAGTCTGCAGCCTCAGCGCAGAGCCCAATCCCCTTCTAAAGGCAGGCTATAGCGGCAGTGCTATTGGAGCGCTATCCTCCTCTTGTATGGCGGGGGCCACAGACAGCATGATGTGGAGTTCTGCATTACTCGTCGCCAATGGTATTTGGTACTTGGAAGTGGCCATGAGCATGTGCACTTGGGCTCTTTTATTGTCAGGGTCACCTGACCGGTGAGGCCTGTGTTGGATAGGTTTGGGGCTGGTGTTAGGCCAGCCCTCGTGGAAGAGGCTGGTAAAACACTAGACTGTATCTAGCAAGACACAACACTGCCCACTCCTACTTGCACTGCTGGTACTGCTGGGCGCCTTCATGGACACTGCCCAAACTGAGACTCAGGCTAGTATTGGCGGTGACGTTGTCTCTGCCTAAGAACATTTTCTAATAGAGACAAATAGTGAAATTTTCATCAGATGTTTCACTTAATTGCATTGTATTGTACTGTAATTGCATTTATATAGCGCTTACTACCCCTGGCGAGGCGTCAAAGCGCTTTATCGGCGAGTAGCACGCTACTCCGGGACCCATTGAGGATTAGTGTTAATTAGTGTAGTGAAACATGCAAGTACATTTTAAGTGGTGGATAGGTTAGTCAGTTATTTGGATTTGGAATGATAGCAGAAGGATAGAGGAGGACAAAGGTTTGTATTTATATAGCGCTTGTTGACGCACGCTATTCAGGAAACCTACAAAGGATTAGTGGTGAATTAATATGGTGAAATATGAAGTCATTTCAGTGGGGGATATTAGTTAGTTACTTGGAGTGAGAAAGATAACGGAGGGATAAAACGGGAAGAAAGATTTGCATTCACTTGTTATCCCTGATGGGTGTTGAATCGCTTTTCTGGCGAGTAGCACGCCACTCTGGAACCCATAAAGGATTACTGTTGAAAATTACTATGGTAAGAATAAATAAAAAATATGAAGTAATTTGAGCAGTGGATGTTATTCAGTTATATGGGCAGTATATTAGTATAGTTTAATATGGAATTTGAGAAGTGAACATGTTAGTCTGTTAATTTCGATTGAAAAGGATAGTGGAGGTATAAAAGAGTGAAAGATTATTTTAGTTTTTTTGTTATGTCTTAGAAATAGGAGGAGGCTTTTGGATGAGTAACAAGCATTAGGAATGCATTAGGGCTCGGGTTTGTTTTAAGTTAGAGATAATGGCATTGTAAATGGCAATTTGTTTTAGGCACTCTGCACTACCACTCTGCACTACCAATCTGCACTCTGCACTCTCAATCTGCACTCTGCACTACCACTCTGCACTCTGCACTACCACTCTGCACTCTGCACTACCACTCTGCACTCTGCACTACCACTCTGCACTCTGCACTACCACTCTGCACTCTGCACTACCACTCTGCACTACCACTCTGCACTCTGCACTACCACTCTGCACTACCACTCTGCACTCTGCACTACCACTCTGCACTCTGCACTACCAATCTGCACTCTGCACTACCAATCTGCACTCTGCACTACCACTCGCACTCTCAATCTGCACTCTGCACTCTGCACTCTCGCTCTGCACTACCACTCTGCGCTCTGCACTACCACTCTGCGCTCTGCACTACCACTCTGCGCTCTGCACTACCACTCTGCGCTCTGCACTACCACTCTGCGCTCTGCACTACCACTTTGCACGCTGCACTCTCACTCTGCGCTCTGCACTACCACTCTGTGCTCTGCACTACCACTCTGCGCTCTGCACTACCACTTTGCGCTCTGCAGTACCACTCTGCGCTCTGCACTACCACTCTGCACTCTGCACTACCAATCTGCACTCTGCACTACCAATCTGCACTCTGCACTACCAATCTGCACTCTGGAGTACCAATCTGCACTCTGCACTACCACTCTGCACTCTGCACTACCACTCTGCACTCTGCACTACCACTCTGCACTACCACTCTGCACTCTGCACTACCACTCTGCACTACCACTCTGCACTCTGCACTCCCACTCTGCACTACCACTCTGCACTCTGCACTACCACTCTGCACTACCACTCTGCACTCTGCACTACCACTCTGCACTCTGCACTACCACTCTGCACTCTCAATCTGCACTCTGCACTCTCAATCTGCACTACCACTCTGCACTACCAATCTGCACTCTGCACTACCACTCTGCACTACCACTCTGCACTCTGCACTACCACTCTGCACTCTGCACTCTCAATCTGCACTCTGCACTACCACTCTGCACTACCAATCTGCACTCTGCACTACCACTCTGCACTACCAATCTGCACTCTGCACTACCACTCTGCACTACCAATCTGCACTCTGCACTACCAATCTGCACTCTGCATTACCAATCTGCACTCTGCACTACCACTCACACTCTCAATCTGCACTCTGCACTCTGCACTCTCGCTCTGCACTACCACTCTGCGCTCTGCACTACCACTCTGCGCTCTGCACTACCACTCTGCGCTCTGCACTACCACTCTGCGCTCTGCACTACCACTCTGCACTCTGCACTACCAATCTGCACTCTGCACTACCAATCTGCACTCTGCACTACCACTCTGCACTCTGCACTACCACTCTGCACTACCACTCTGCACTCTGCACTACCACTCTGCACTACCACTCTGCACTCTGCACTACCACTCTGCACTACCACTCTGCACTACCACTCTGCACTCTGCACTACCACTCTGCACTCTGCACTACCACTCTGCACTCTGCACTCTCAATCTGCACTCTGCACTACCACTCTGCACTACCAATCTGCACTCTGCACTACCACACTACCACTCTGCACTCTGCACTACCACTCAGCACTCTGCACTCTCAATCTGCACTCTGCACTACCACTCTGCACTACCACTCTGCACTCTGCACTACCACTTTGCACTACCACTCTGCACTACCAATCTGCACTCTGCACTACCACTCTGCACTACCAATCTGCACTCTGCACTACCAATCTGCACTCTGCACTACCAATCTGCACTCTGCACTACCACTCTGCACTCTGCACTACCACTCTGCACTCTGCACTACCACTCTGCACTACCACTCTGCACTCCGCACTACCACTCTGCACTACCACTCTGCACTCTGCACTACCACTCTGCACTACCACTCTGCACTCTGCACTACCACTCTGCACTCTGCACTACCACTCTGCACTCTGCACTCTCAATCTGCACTCTGCACTACCACTCTGCACTACCAATCTGCACTCTGCACTACCACTCTGCACTACCACTCTGCACTCTGCACTACCACTCTGCACTCTGCACTCTCAATCTGCGCTCTGCACTACCACTCTGCACTACCAATCTGCACTCTGCACTACCACTCTGCACTACCAATCTGCACTCTGCACTACCAATCTGCACTCTGCACTAGCAATTTGCACTCTGCACTACGAATCTGCACTCTGCACTACCACTCGCACTCTCAATCTGCACTCTGCACTCTGCACTACCACTCTGCACTCTGTGCTACCACTCTGCACTCTGCCCTACCACTCTGCACTCTGCACTCTCAATCTGCACTCTGCACTACCACTCTGCACTACCACTCTGCACTACCACTCTGCACTACCGCTCTGCACTACCACTCTGCACTACCACTCTGCACTACCACTCTGCACTACCACTTTGCACTACCACTCTGCACTCTGCACTACCACTCTGCACTCTGCACTACCACTCTGCACTACCACTCTGCACTACCACTCTGCACTCTGCACTACCACTCTGCACTCTGCACTACCACTCTGCACTACCACTCTGCACTCTGCACTACCACTCTGCACTCTGTACTACCACTCTGCACTACCACTCTGCACTTTGCACTACCACTCTGCACTACCACTCTGCACTTTGCACTACCACTCTGCACTACCAATCTGCACTCTGCACTCTGCACTACCAATCTGCACTACCAATCTGCACTCTGCACTACCAATCTGCACTCAGCACTACCACTCTCACTCTGCACTACCACTCTGCACTACCACTCTGCACTACCACTCTGCACTACTACTCTGCACTCTGCACTACCACTCTGCACTCTGCACTACTACTCTGCACTACCACTCTGCACTACCACTCTGCACTCTGCACTACCACTCTGTACTCTGCACTACCACTCTGCACTCTGCACTACCACTCTGCACTCTGCACTACCACTCTGCACTCTGTACTACCACTCTGCACTACCACTCTGCACTCTGCACTACCACTCGCACTCTCAATCTGCACTCTGCACTACCACTCTGCACTTTCCACTACCACTCTGCACTACCACTCCGCACTTTGCACTACCACTCTGCACTACCAATCTGCACTCTGCACTACCAATCTGCACTTTGCACTACCACTCTACACTACCAATCTGCACTCTGCCCTACCAATCTGCACTCTGCACTCTGCACTACCAATCTGCACTCTGCACTACCACTCTGCACTCTGCACTCTGCACTACCACTCTGCACTCTGCACTACCACTCTGCACTCTGCACTACCACTCTGCACTCTGCACTACCACTCTGCACTACCACTCTGCACTACCACTCTGCACTCTGCACTACCACTCTGCACTCTGCACTACCACTCTTCACTACCACTCTGCACTACCACTCTGCACTCTGCACTACCACTCTGCACTCTGCACTACCACTCTGCACTACCACTCTGCACTCTGCACTACCACTCTGCACTACCACTCTGCACTCTGCACTACCACTCTGCACTCTGTACTACCAGTCTGCACTACCACTCTGCACTTTGCACTACCACTCTGCACGACCACTCTGCACTTTGCACTACCACTCTGCACTACCAATCTGCACTCTGCACTACCAATCTGCACTCTGCACTACCACTCTGCACTACCACTCTGCACTACCACTCTGCACTACCACTCTGCACTCTGCACTACCACTCTGCACTACCACTCTGCATTCTGCACTACCACTCTGCACTCTGCACTACCACTCTGCACTCTGCACTCTGCACTACCACTCTGCACTCTGCACTACCACTCTGCACTACCACTCTGCACTCTGCACTACCACGCTGCACTCTGCACTACCACTCTGCACAGAGACAAATAGTGAAATTTTCGTCAGATGTTTCACTTAATTGCATTGTATTGTACTGTAATTGCATTTATATAGCGCTTACTACCCCTGGCGAGGCGTCAAAGCGCTTTATCGGCGAGTAGCACGCTACTCCGGGACCCATTGAGGATTAGTGTTAATTAGTGTAGTGAAACATGCAAGTACATTTTAAGTGGTGGATAGGTTAGTCAGTTATTTGGATTTGGAATGATAGCAGAAGGATAGAGGAGGACAAAGGTTTGTATTTATATAGCGCTTGTTGACGCACGCTATTCAGGAAACCTACAAAGGATTAGTGGTGAATTAATATGGTGAAATATGAAGACATTTCAGTGGGGGATATTAGTTAGTTACTTGGAGTGAGAAAGATAGCGGAGGGATAAAACGGGAAGAAAGATTTGCATTCACTTGTTATCCCTGATGGGTGTTGAATCGCTTTTCTGGCGAGTAGCACGCCACTCTGGAACCCATAAAGGATTACTGTTGAAAATTACTATGGTAAGAATAAATAAAAAATATGAAGTAATTTGAGCAGTGGATGTTATTCAGTTATATGGGCAGTATATTAGTATAGTTTAATATGGAATTTGAGAAGTGAACATGTTAGTCTGTTAATTTCGATTGAAAAGGATAGTGGAGGTATAAAAGAGTGAAAGATTATTTTAGTTTTTTTGTTATGTCTTAGAAATAGGAGGAGGCTTTTGGATGAGTAACAAGCATTAGGAATGCATTAGGGCTCGGGTTTGTTTTAAGTTAGAGATAATGGCATTGTAAATGGCAATGTGTTTTAGGCACTCTGCACTACCACTCTGCACTACCAATCTGCACTCTGAACTCTCAATCTGCACTCTGCACTACCACTCTGCACTCTGCACTACCACTCTGCACTCTGCACTACCACTCTGCACTCTGCACTACCACTCTGCACTCTGCACTACCACTCTGCACTCTGCACTACCACTCTGCACTACCACTCTGCACTCTGCACTACCACTCTGCACTACCACTCTGCACTCTGCACTACCACTCTGCACTCTGCACTACCAATCTGCACTCTGCACTACCAATCTGCACTCTGCACTACCACTCGCACTCTCAATCTGCACTCTGCACTCTGCACTCTCGCTCTGCACTACCACTCTGCACTACCACTCTGCGCTCTGCACTACCACTCTGCGCTCTGCACTACCACTCTGCGCTCTGCACTACCACTCTGCACGCTGCACTCTCACTCTGCGCTCTGCACTACCACTCTGTGCTCTGCACTACCACTCTGCGCTCTGCACTACCACTTTGCGCTCTGCAGTACCACTCTGCGCTCTGCACTACCACTCTGCACTCTGCACTACCAATCTGCACTCTGCACTACCAATCTGCACTCTGCACTACCAATCTGCACTCTGGAGTACCAATCTGCACTCTGCACTACCACTCTGCACTCTGCACTACCACTCTGCACTACCACTCTGCACTCTGCACTACCACTCTGCACTACCACTCTGCACTCTGCACTCCCACTCTGCACTCTGCACTACCACTCTGCACTACCACTCTGCACTCTGGACTACCACTCTGCACTCTGCACTACCACTCTGCACTCTCAATCTGCACTCTGCACTCTCAATCTGCACTACCACTCTGCACTACCAATCTGCACTCTGCACTACCACTCTGCACTACCACTCTGCACTCTGCACTACCACTCTGCACTCTGCACTCTCAATCTGCACTCTGCACTACCACTCTGCACTACCAATCTGCACTCTGCACTACCACTCTGCACTACCAATCTGCACTCTGCACTACCACTCTGCACTACCAATCTGCACTCTGCACTACCAATCTGCACTCTGCACTACCAATCTGCACTCTGCACTACCACTCGCACTCTCAATCTGCACTCTGCACTCTGCACTCTCGCTCTGCACTACCACTCTGCGCTCTGCACTACCACTCTGCGCTCTGCACTACCACTCTGCGCTCTGCACTACCACTCTGCGCTCTGCACTACCACTCTGCACTCTGCACTACCAATCTGCACTCTGCACTACCAATCTGCACTCTGCACTACCACTCTGCACTCTGCACTACCACTCTGCACTACCACTCTGCACTCTGCACTACCACTCTGCACTACCACTCTGCACTCTGCACTACCACTCTGCACTACCACTCTGCACTCTGCACTACCACTCTGCACTACCACTCTGCACTCTGCACTACCACTCTGCACTCTGCACTACCACTCTGCACTCTGCACTCTCAATCTGCACTCTGCACTACCACTCTGTACTACCAATCTGCACTCTGCACTACCACACTACCACTCTGCACTCTGCACTACCACTCTGCACTCTGCACTCTCAATCTGCACTCTGCACTACCACTCTGCACTACCACTCTGCACTCTGCACTACCACTCTGCACTACCACTCTGCACTACCAATCTGCACTCTGCACTACCACTCTGCACTACCAATCTGCACTCTGCACTACCAATCTGCACTCTGCACTACCAATCTGCACTCTGCACTACCAATCTGCACTCTGCACTACCACTCTGCACTCTGCACTACCACTCTGCACTCTGCACTACCACTCTGCACTACCACTCTGCACTCCGCACTACCACTCTGCACTGCCACTCTGCACTCTGCACTACCACTCTGCACTACCACTCTGCACTCTGCACTACCACTCTGCACTCTGCACTACCACTCTGCACTCTGCACTCTCAATCTGCACTCTGCACTACCACTCTGCACTACCAATCTGCACTCTGCACTACCACTCTGCACTACCACTCTGCACTCTGCACTACCACTCTGCACTCTGCACTCTCAATCTGCGCTCTGCACTACCACTCTGCACTACCAAGCTGCACTCTGCACTACCACTCTGCACTACCAATCTGCACTCTGCACTACCAATCTGCACTCTGCACTAGCAATTTGCACTCTGCACTACGAATCTGCACTCTGCACTACCACTTGCACTCTCAATCTGCACTCTGCACTCTGCACTACCACTCTGCACTCTGTGCTACCACTCTGCACTCTGCCCTACCACTCTGCCTGCACTCTGCACTCTCAATCTGCACTCTGCACTACCACTCTGCACTACCACTCTGCACTACCACTCTGCACTACCACTCTGCACTACCGCTCTGCACTACCACTCTGCACTACCACTCTGCACTACCACTCTGCACTACCACTTTGCACTACCACTCTGCACTCTGCACTACCACTCTGCACTCTGCACTACCACTCTGCACTACCACTCTGCACTACCACTCTGCACTCTGCACTACCACTCTGCACTCTGCACTACCACTCTGCACTACCACTCTGCACTCTGCACTACCACTCTGCACTCTGTATTACCACTCTGCACTACCACTCTGCACTTTGCACTACCACTCTGCACTACCACTCTGCACTTTGCACTACCACTCTGCACTACCAATCTGCACTCTGCACTACCAATCTGCACTACCAATCTGCACTCTGCACTACCAATCTGCACTCAGCACTACCACTCTCACTCTGCACTACCACTCTGCACTACCACTCTGCACTACCACTCTGCACTACTACTCTGCACTCTGCACTACCACTCTGCACTACTACTCTGCACTACCACTCTGCACTACCACTCTGCACTCTGCACTACCACTCTGTACTCTGCACTACCACTCTGCACTCTGCACTACCACTCTGCACTCTGCACTCTGCACTACCACTCTGCACTCTGTACTACCACTCTGCACTACCACTCTGCACTACCACTCTGCACTCTGCACTACCACTCTGTACTCTGCACTACCACTCTGCACTCTGCACTACCACTCTGCACTCTGCACTCTGCACTACCACTCTGCACTCTGTACTACCACTCTGCACTACCACTCTGCACTCTGCACTACCACTCGCACTCTCAATCTGCACTCTGCACTACCACTCTGCACTTTCCACTACCACTCTGCACTACCACTCCGCACTTTGCACTACCACTCTGCACTACCAATCTGCACTCTGCACTACCAATCTGCACTCTGCACTACCAATCTGCACTTTGCACTACCACTCTACACTACCAATCTGCACTCTGCCCTACCAATCTGCACTCTGCACTACCAATCTGCACTCTGCACTACCACTCTGCACTCTGCACTACCACTCTGCACTCTGCACTACCACTCTGCACTCTGCACTACCACTCTGCACTCTGCACTACCACTCTGCACTACCACTCTGCACTACCACTCTGCACTCTGCACTACCACTCTGCACTCTGCACTACCACTCTGCACTACCACTCTGCACTCTGCACTACCACTCTGCACTCTGCACTACCACTCTGCACTACCACTCTGCACTCTGCACTACCACTCTGCACTACCACTCTGCACTCTGCACTACCACTCTGCACTCTGTACTACCAGTCTGCACTACCACTCTGCACTTTGCACTACCACTCTGCACTACCACTCTGCACTTTGCACTACCACTCTGCACTACCAATCTGCACTCTGCACTACCAATCTGCACTCTGCACTACCACTCTGCACTACCACTCTGCACTACCACTCTGCACTACCACCCTGCACTCTGCACTACCACTCTGCACTACCACTCTGCATTCTGCACTACCACTCTGCATTCTGCACTACCACTCTGCACTCTGCACTACCACTCTGCACTCTGCACTACCACTCTGCACTCTGCACTACCACTCTGCACTACCACTCTGCACTCTGCACTACCACGCTGCACTCTGCACTACCACTCTGCACTCTGCACTACCACTCTGCACTACCACTCTGCACTACCACTCTGCACTCTGCACTACCACTCTGCACTCTGCACTAACACTCTGCACTCTGCACTACCACTCTGCACTCTGCACTACCACTCTGCACTCTGCACTACCACTCTGCACTACCACTCTGCAATCTGCACTACCACTCTGCACTCTGCACTACCACTCTGCACTCTGCACTACCACTCTGCACTACCACTCTGCACTCTGCACTCTGCACTACCACTCTGCACTACCACTCTGCACTACCACTCTGCACTCTACACTACCACTCTGCACTCTGCACTACCACTCTGCACTCTGCACTACCACTCTGCACTCTGAACTACCACTCTGCACTCTGCACTACCACTCTGCACTACCACTCTGCACTACCACTCTGCACTCTGCACTACCACTCTGCACTACCACTCTGCACTACCACTCTGCACTACCACTCTGCACTACCACTCTGCACTACCACTCTGCACTCTGCACTACCACTCTGCACTACCACTCTGCACTCTGCACTACCACTCTGCACTCTGCACTACCACTCTGCACTCTGCACTACCACTCTGCACTACCACTCTGCACTACCACTCTGCACTACCACTCTGCACTACCACTCTGCACTCTGCACTACCACTCTGCACTACCACTCTGCACTCTGCACTACCACTCTGCACTCTGCACTACCACTCTGCACTCTGCACTACCACTCTGCACTCTGCACTACCACTCTGCACTCTGCATTACCACTCTGCACTCTGTACTACCACTCTGCACTACCACTCTGCACTCTGCACTCTCACTCTGCACTCTGCACTACCACTCTGCACTCTCAATCTGCACTACCACTCTGCACTCTGCACTACCACTCTGCACTCTCAATCTGCACTACCACTCTGCACTCTCAATCTGCACTACCACTCTGCACTCTGCACTACCACTCTGCACTCTGCACTACCACTCTGCACTACCACTCTGCACTCTGCACTACCACTCTGCACTCTGCACTACCACTCTGCACTCTGCACTACCACTCTGCACTCTGCACTACCACTCTGCACTCTGCATTACCACTTTGCACTCTGTACTACCACTCTGCACTACCACTCTGCACTCTGCACTCTCACTCTGCACTCTGCACTACCACTCTGCACTCTCAATCTGCACTACCACTCTGCACTCTGCACTACCACTCTGCACTCTCAATCTGCACTACCACTTGCACTCTGCACTACCACTCTGCACTCTCAATCTGCACTACCACTCTGCACTCTGCACTACCACTCTGCACTCTGCACTACCACTCTGCACTACCACTCTGCCCTCTGCACTACCACTCTGCACTGCCACTCTGCACTACCACTCTGCACTACCACTCTGCACTACCACTCTGCACTACCACTCTGCACTCTGCACTACCACTCTGCACTACCACTCTGCACTCTGCACTACCACTCTGCACTCTGCACTACCACTCTGCACTATCACTCTGCACTACCACTTGCACTACCACTCTGCACTCTGCACTCTCAAACTGCACTCTGCACTACCACTCTGCACTACCACTCTGCACTACCACTCTGCACTCTGCAATACCACTCTGCACTCTGCACTACCAATCTGCACTCTGCACTACCAATCTGCACTCTGCACTACCAAACTGCACTCTGCACTACCACTCTGTACTCTGCACTACCACTCTGCACTCTGCACTACCACTCTGCACTATGCACTCTGCACTACCACTCTGCACTCTGTACTACCACTCTGCACTACCACTCTGCACTACCACTCTGCACTCTGCACTACCACTCTGTACTCTGCACTACCACTCTGCACTCTGCACTACCACTCTGCACTCTGCACTCTGCACTACCACTCTGCACTCTGTACTACCACTCTGCACTACCACTCTGCACTCTGCACTCTGCACTACCACTCGCACTCTCAATCTGCACTCTGCACTACCACTCTGCACTTTCCACTACCACTCTGCACTACCACTCCGCACTTTGCACTACCACTCTGCACTACCAATCTGCACTCTGCACTACCAATCTGCACTCTGCACTACCAATCTGCACTTTGCACTACCACTCTACACTACCAATCTGCACTCTGCCCTACCAATCTGCACTCTGCACTACCAATCTGCACTCTGCACTACCACTCTGCACTCTGCACTACCACTCTGCACTCTGCACTACCACTCTGCACTCTGCACTACCACTCTGCACTCTGCACTACCACTCTGCACTACCACTCTGCACTCCGCACTACCACTCTGCACTACCACTCTGCACTCTGCACTACCACTCTGCACTACCACTCTGCACTCTGCACTACCACTCTGCACTCTGCACTACCACTCTGCACTCTGCACTCTCAATCTGCACTCTGCACTACCACTCTGCACTACCAATCTGCACTCTGCACTACCACTCTGCACTACCACTCTGCACTCTGCACTACCACTCTGCACTCTGCACTCTCAATCTGCGCTCTGCACTACCACTCTGCACTACCAATCTGCACTCTGCACTACCACTCTGCACTACCAATCTGCACTCTGCACTACCAATCTGCACTCTGCACTAGCAATTTGCACTCTGCACTACGAATCTGCACTCTGCACTACCACTCGCACTCTCAATCTGCACTCTGCACTCTGCACTACCACTCTGCACTCTGTGCTACCACTCTGCACTCTGCCCTACCACTCTGCACTCTGCACTCTCAATCTGCACTCTGCACTACCACTCTGCACTACCACTCTGCACTACCACTCTGCACTACCGCTCTGCACTACCACTCTGCACTACCACTCTGCACTACCACTCTGCACTACCACTTTGCACTACCACTCTGCACTCTGCACTACCACTCTGCACTCTGCACTACCACTCTGCACTACCACTCTGCACTACCACTCTGCACTCTGCACTACCACTCTGCACTCTGCACTACCACTCTGCACTACCACTCTGCACTCTGCACTACCACTCTGCACTCTGTACTACCACTCTGCACTACCACTCTGCACTTTGCACTACCACTCTGCACTACCACTCTGCACTTTGCACTACCACTCTGCACTACCAATCTGCACTCTGCACTCTGCACTACCAATCTGCACTACCAATCTGCACTCTGCACTACCAATCTGCACTCAGCACTACCACTCTCACTCTGCACTACCACTCTGCACTACCACTCTGCACTACCACTCTGCACTACTACTCTGCACTCTGCACTACCACTCTGCACTCTGCACTACTACTCTGCACTACCACTCTGCACTACCACTCTGCACTCTGCACTACCACTCTGTACTCTGCACTACCACTCTGCACTCTGCACTACCACTCTGCACTCTGCACTACCACTCTGCACTCTGTACTACCACTCTGCACTACCACTCTGCACTCTGCACTACCACTCGCACTCTCAATCTGCACTCTGCACTACCACTCTGCACTTTCCACTACCACTCTGCACTACCACTCCGCACTTTGCACTACCACTCTGCACTACCAATCTGCACTCTGCACTACCAATCTGCACTTTGCACTACCACTCTACACTACCAATCTGCACTCTGCCCTACCAATCTGCACTCTGCACTCTGCACTACCAATCTGCACTCTGCACTACCACTCTGCACTCTGCACTCTGCACTACCACTCTGCACTCTGCACTACCACTCTGCACTCTGCACTACCACTCTGCACTCTGCACTACCACTCTGCACTACCACTCTGCACTACCACTCTGCACTCTGCACTACCACTCTGCACTCTGCACTACCACTCTTCACTACCACTCTGCACTACCACTCTGCACTCTGCACTACCACTCTGCACTCTGCACTACCACTCTGCACTACCACTCTGCACTCTGCACTACCACTCTGCACTACCACTCTGCACTCTGCACTACCACTCTGCACTCTGTACTACCAGTCTGCACTACCACTCTGCACTTTGCACTACCACTCTGCACGACCACTCTGCACTTTGCACTACCACTCTGCACTACCAATCTGCACTCTGCACTACCAATCTGCACTCTGCACTACCACTCTGCACTACCACTCTGCACTACCACTCTGCACTACCACTCTGCACTCTGCACTACCACTCTGCACTACCACTCTGCATTCTGCACTACCACTCTGCACTCTGCACTACCACTCTGCACTCTGCACTCTGCACTACCACTCTGCACTCTGCACTACCACTCTGCACTACCACTCTGCACTCTGCACTACCACGCTGCACTCTGCACTACCACTCTGCACAGAGACAAATAGTGAAATTTTCATCAGATGTTTCACTTAATTGCATTGTATTGTACTGTAATTGCATTTATATAGCGCTTACTACCCCTGGCGAGGCGTCAAAGCGCTTTATCGGCGAGTAGCACGCTACTCCGGGACCCATTGAGGATTAGTGTTAATTAGTGTAGTGAAACATGCAAGTACATTTTAAGTGGTGGATAGGTTAGTCAGTTATTTGGATTTGGAATGATAGCAGAAGGATAGAGGAGGACAAAGGTTTGTATTTATATAGCGCTTGTTGACGCACGCTATTCAGGAAACCTACAAAGGATTAGTGGTGAATTAATATGGTGAAATATGAAGACATTTCAGTGGGGGATATTAGTTAGTTACTTGGAGTGAGAAAGATAGCGGAGGGATAAAACGGGAAGAAAGATTTGCATTCACTTGTTATCCCTGATGGGTGTTGAATCGCTTTTCTGGCGAGTAGCACGCCACTCTGGAACCCATAAAGGATTACTGTTGAAAATTACTATGGTAAGAATAAATAAAAAATATGAAGTAATTTGAGCAGTGGATGTTATTCAGTTATATGGGCAGTATATTAGTATAGTTTAATATGGAATTTGAGAAGTGAACATGTTAGTCTGTTAATTTCGATTGAAAAGGATAGTGGAGGTATAAAAGAGTGAAAGATTATTTTAGTTTTTTTGTTATGTCTTAGAAATAGGAGGAGGCTTTTGGATGAGTAACAAGCATTAGGAATGCATTAGGGCTCGGGTTTGTTTTAAGTTAGAGATAATGGCATTGTAAATGGCAATGTGTTTTAGGCACTCTGCACTACCACTCTGCACTACCAATCTGCACTCTGAACTCTCAATCTGCACTCTGCACTACCACTCTGCACTCTGCACTACCACTCTGCACTCTGCACTACCACTCTGCACTCTGCACTACCACTCTGCACTCTGCACTACCACTCTGCACTCTGCACTACCACTCTGCACTACCACTCTGCACTCTGCACTACCACTCTGCACTACCACTCTGCACTCTGCACTACCACTCTGCACTCTGCACTACCAATCTGCACTCTGCACTACCAATCTGCACTCTGCACTACCACTCGCACTCTCAATCTGCACTCTGCACTCTGCACTCTCGCTCTGCACTACCACTCTGCACTACCACTCTGCGCTCTGCACTACCACTCTGCGCTCTGCACTACCACTCTGCGCTCTGCACTACCACTCTGCACGCTGCACTCTCACTCTGCGCTCTGCACTACCACTCTGTGCTCTGCACTACCACTCTGCGCTCTGCACTACCACTTTGCGCTCTGCAGTACCACTCTGCGCTCTGCACTACCACTCTGCACTCTGCACTACCAATCTGCACTCTGCACTACCAATCTGCACTCTGCACTACCAATCTGCACTCTGGAGTACCAATCTGCACTCTGCACTACCACTCTGCACTCTGCACTACCACTCTGCACTACCACTCTGCACTCTGCACTACCACTCTGCACTACCACTCTGCACTCTGCACTCCCACTCTGCACTCTGCACTACCACTCTGCACTACCACTCTGCACTCTGGACTACCACTCTGCACTCTGCACTACCACTCTGCACTCTCAATCTGCACTCTGCACTCTCAATCTGCACTACCACTCTGCACTACCAATCTGCACTCTGCACTACCACTCTGCACTACCACTCTGCACTCTGCACTACCACTCTGCACTCTGCACTCTCAATCTGCACTCTGCACTACCACTCTGCACTACCAATCTGCACTCTGCACTACCACTCTGCACTACCAATCTGCACTCTGCACTACCACTCTGCACTACCAATCTGCACTCTGCACTACCAATCTGCACTCTGCACTACCAATCTGCACTCTGCACTACCACTCGCACTCTCAATCTGCACTCTGCACTCTGCACTCTCGCTCTGCACTACCACTCTGCGCTCTGCACTACCACTCTGCGCTCTGCACTACCACTCTGCGCTCTGCACTACCACTCTGCGCTCTGCACTACCACTCTGCACTCTGCACTACCAATCTGCACTCTGCACTACCAATCTGCACTCTGCACTACCACTCTGCACTCTGCACTACCACTCTGCACTACCACTCTGCACTCTGCACTACCACTCTGCACTACCACTCTGCACTCTGCACTACCACTCTGCACTACCACTCTGCACTCTGCACTACCACTCTGCACTACCACTCTGCACTCTGCACTACCACTCTGCACTCTGCACTACCACTCTGCACTCTGCACTCTCAATCTGCACTCTGCACTACCACTCTGTACTACCAATCTGCACTCTGCACTACCACACTACCACTCTGCACTCTGCACTACCACTCTGCACTCTGCACTCTCAATCTGCACTCTGCACTACCACTCTGCACTACCACTCTGCACTCTGCACTACCACTCTGCACTACCACTCTGCACTACCAATCTGCACTCTGCACTACCACTCTGCACTACCAATCTGCACTCTGCACTACCAATCTGCACTCTGCACTACCAATCTGCACTCTGCACTACCAATCTGCACTCTGCACTACCACTCTGCACTTTGCACTACCACTCTGCACTCTGCACTACCACTCTGCACTACCACTCTGCACTCCGCACTACCACTCTGCACTGCCACTCTGCACTCTGCACTACCACTCTGCACTACCACTCTGCACTCTGCACTACCACTCTGCACTCTGCACTACCACTCTGCACTCTGCACTCTCAATCTGCACTCTGCACTACCACTCTGCACTACCAATCTGCACTCTGCACTACCACTCTGCACTACCACTCTGCACTCTGCACTACCACTCTGCACTCTGCACTCTCAATCTGCGCTCTGCACTACCACTCTGCACTACCAAGCTGCACTCTGCACTACCACTCTGCAATACCAATCTGCACTCTGCACTACCAATCTGCACTCTGCACTAGCAATTTGCACTCTGCACTACGAATCTGCACTCTGCACTACCACTTGCACTCTCAATCTGCACTCTGCACTCTGCACTACCACTCTGCACTCTGTGCTACCACTCTGCACTCTGCCCTACCACTCTGCCTGCACTCTGCACTCTCAATCTGCACTCTGCACTACCACTCTGCACTACCACTCTGCACTACCACTCTGCACTACCACTCTGCACTACCGCTCTGCACTACCACTCTGCACTACCACTCTGCACTACCACTCTGCACTACCACTTTGCACTACCACTCTGCACTCTGCACTACCACTCTGCACTCTGCACTACCACTCTGCACTACCACTCTGCACTACCACTCTGCACTCTGCACTACCACTCTGCACTCTGCACTACCACTCTGCACTACCACTCTGCACTCTGCACTACCACTCTGCACTCTGTATTACCACTCTGCACTACCACTCTGCACTTTGCACTACCACTCTGCACTACCACTCTGCACTTTGCACTACCACTCTGCACTACCAATCTGCACTCTGCACTACCAATCTGCACTACCAATCTGCACTCTGCACTACCAATCTGCACTCAGCACTACCACTCTCACTCTGCACTACCACTCTGCACTACCACTCTGCACTACCACTCTGCACTACTACTCTGCACTCTGCACTACCACTCTGCACTACTACTCTGCACTACCACTCTGCACTACCACTCTGCACTCTGCACTACCACTCTGTACTCTGCACTACCACTCTGCACTCTGCACTACCACTCTGCACTCTGCACTCTGCACTACCACTCTGCACTCTGTACTACCACTCTGCACTACCACTCTGCACTACCACTCTGCACTCTGCACTACCACTCTGTACTCTGCACTACCACTCTGCACTCTGCACTACCACTCTGCACTCTGCACTCTGCACTACCACTCTGCACTCTGTACTACCACTCTGCACTACCACTCTGCACTCTGCACTACCACTCGCACTCTCAATCTGCACTCTGCACTACCACTCTGCACTTTCCACTACCACTCTGCACTACCACTCCGCACTTTGCACTACCACTCTGCACTACCAATCTGCACTCTGCACTACCAATCTGCACTCTGCACTACCAATCTGCACTTTGCACTACCACTCTACACTACCAATCTGCACTCTGCCCTACCAATCTGCACTCTGCACTACCAATCTGCACTCTGCACTACCACTCTGCACTCTGCACTACCACTCTGCACTCTGCACTACCACTCTGCACTCTGCACTACCACTCTGCACTCTGCACTACCACTCTGCACTACCACTCTGCACTACCACTCTGCACTCTGCACTACCACTCTGCACTCTGCACTACCACTCTGCACTCTGCACTACCACTCTGCACTACCACTCTGCACTCTGCACTACCACTCTGCACTCTGCACTACCACTCTGCACTACCACTCTGCACTCTGCACTACCACTCTGCACTACCACTCTGCACTCTGCACTACCACTCTGCACTCTGTACTACCAGTCTGCACTACCACTCTGCACTTTGCACTACCACTCTGCACTACCACTCTGCACTTTGCACTACCACTCTGCACTACCAATCTGCACTCTGCACTACCAATCTGCACTCTGCACTACCACTCTGCACTACCACTCTGCACTACCACTCTGCACTACCACCCTGCACTCTGCACTACCACTCTGCACTACCACTCTGCATTCTGCACTACCACTCTGCATTCTGCACTACCACTCTGCACTCTGCACTCTGCACTACCACTCTGCACTCTGCACTACCACTCTGCACTACCACTCTGCACTCTGCACTACCACGCTGCACTCTGCACTACCACTCTGCACTCTGCACTACCACTCTGCACTACCACTCTGCACTACCACTCTGCACTCTGCACTACCACTCTGCACTCTGCACTAACACTCTGCACTCTGCACTACCACTCTGCACTCTGCACTACCACTCTGCACTCTGCACTACCACTCTGCACTACCACTCTGCAATCTGCACTACCACTCTGCACTCTGCACTACCACTCTGCACTCTGCACTACCACTCTGCACTACCACTCTGCACTCTGCACTCTGCACTACCACTCTGCACTACCACTCTGCACTACCACTCTGCACTCTACACTACCACTCTGCACTCTGCACTACCACTCTGCACTCTGCACTACCACTCTGCACTCTGAACTACCACTCTGCACTCTGCACTACCACTCTGCACTACCACTCTGCACTACCACTCTGCACTACCACTCTGCACTCTGCACTACCACTCTGCACTACCACTCTGCACTACCACTCTGCACTACCACTCTGCACTACCACTCTGCACTACCACTCTGCACTCTGCACTACCACTCTGCACTACCACTCTGCACTCTGCACTACCACTCTGCACTCTGCACTACCACTCTGCACTCTGCACTACCACTCTGCACTACCACTCTGCACTACCACTCTGCACTACCACTCTGCACTACCACTCTGCACTCTGCACTACCACTCTGCACTACCACTCTGCACTCTGCACTACCACTCTGCACTCTGCACTACCACTCTGCACTCTGCACTACCACTCTGCACTCTGCACTACCACTCTGCACTCTGCATTACCACTCTGCACTCTGTACTACCACTCTGCACTACCACTCTGCACTCTGCACTCTCACTCTGCACTCTGCACTACCACTCTGCACTCTCAATCTGCACTACCACTCTGCACTCTGCACTACCACTCTGCACTCTCAATCTGCACTACCACTCTGCACTCTCAATCTGCACTACCACTCTGCACTCTGCACTACCACTCTGCACTCTGCACTACCACTCTGCACTACCACTCTGCACTCTGCACTACCACTCTGCACTCTGCACTACCACTCTGCACTCTGCACTACCACTCTGCACTCTGCACTACCACTCTGCACTCTGCATTACCACTCTGCACTCTGTACTACCACTCTGCACTACCACTCTGCACTCTGCACTCTCACTCTGCACTCTGCACTACCACTCTGCACTCTCAATCTGCACTACCACTCTGCACTCTGCACTACCACTCTGCACTCTCAATCTGCACTACCACTTGCACTCTGCACTACCACTCTGCACTCTCAATCTGCACTACCACTCTGCACTCTGCACTACCACTCTGCACTCTGCACTACCACTCTGCACTACCACTCTGCCCTCTGCACTACCACTCTGCACTGCCACTCTGCACTACCACTCTGCACTACCACTCTGCACTACCACTCTGCACTACCACTCTGCACTCTGCACTACCACTCTGCACTACCACTCTGCACTCTGCACTACCACTCTGCACTCTGCACTACCACTCTGCACTATCACTCTGCACTACCACTTGCACTACCACTCTGCACTCTGCACTCTCAAACTGCACTCTGCACTACCACTCTGCACTACCACTCTGCACTACCACTCTGCACTCTGCAATACCACTCTGCACTCTGCACTACCAATCTGCACTCTGCACTACCAATCTGCACTCTGCACTACCAAACTGCACTCTGCACTACCACTCTGTACTCTGCACTACCACTCTGCACTCTGCACTACCACTCTGCACTATGCACTCTGCACTACCACTCTGCACTCTGTACTACCACTCTGCACTACCACTCTGCACTACCACTCTGCACTCTGCACTACCACTCTGTACTCTGCACTACCACTCTGCACTCTGCACTACCACTCTGCACTCTGCACTCTGCACTACCACTCTGCACTCTGTACTACCACTCTGCACTACCACTCTGCACTCTGCACTCTGCACTACCACTCGCACTCTCAATCTGCACTCTGCACTACCACTCTGCACTTTCCACTACCACTCTGCACTACCACTCCGCACTTTGCACTACCACTCTGCACTACCAATCTGCACTCTGCACTACCAATCTGCACTCTGCACTACCAATCTGCACTTTGCACTACCACTCTACACTACCAATCTGCACTCTGCCCTACCAATCTGCACTCTGCACTACCAATCTGCACTCTGCACTACCACTCTGCACTCTGCACTACCACTCTGCACTCTGCACTACCACTCTGCACTCTGCACTACCACTCTGCACTCTGCACTACCACTCTGCACTACCACTCTGCACTCTGCACTACCACTCTGCACTCTGCACTACCACTCTGCACTACCACTCTGCACTACCACTCTGCACTCTGCACTACCACTCTGCACTCTGCACTACCACTCTGCACTACCACTCTGCACTCTGCACTACCACTCTGCACTACCACTCTGCACTCTGCACTACCACTCTGCACTCTGTACTACCAGTCTGCACTACCACTCTGCACTTTGCACTACCACTCTGCACTACCACTCTGCACTTTGCACTACCACTCTGCACTACCAATCTGCACTCTGCACTACCAATCTGCACTCTGCACTACCACTCTGCACTACCACTCTGCACTACCACTCTGCACTACCACTCTGCACTCTGCACTACCACTCTGCACTACCACTCTGCATTCTGCACTACCACTCTGCACTCTGCACTACCACTCTGCACTCTGCACTACCACTCTGCACTCTGCACTACCACTCTGCACTCTGCACTACCACTCTGCACTACCACTCTGCACTCTGCACTACCACGCTGCACTCTGCACTACCACTCTGCACTCTGCACTACCACTCTGCACTACCACTCTGCACTACCACTCTGCACTCTGCACTACCACTCTGCACTCTGCACTAACACTCTGCACTCTGCACTACCACTCTGCACTCTGCACTACCACTCTGCACTCTGCACTACCACTCTGCACTACCACTCTGCAATCTGCACTACCACTCTGCACTCTGCACTACCACTCTGCACTCTGCACTACCACTCTGCACTACCACTCTGCACTCTGCACTCTGCACTACCACTCTGCACTACCACTCTGCACTACCACTCTGCACTCTACACTACCACTCTGCACTCTGCACTACCACTCTGCACTCTGCACTACCACTCTGCACTCTGAACTACCACTCTGCACTCTGCACTACCACTCTGCACTACCACTGTGCACTACCACTCTGCACTACCACTCTGCACTCTGCACTACCACTCTGCACTACCACTCTGCACTACCACTCTGCACTACCACTCTGCACTACCACTCTGCACTCTGCACTACCACTCTGCACTACCACTCTGCACTCTGCACTCTGCACTACCACTCTGCACTCTGCACTACCACTCTGCACTACCACTCTGCACTACCACTCTGCACTACCACTCTGCACTACCACTCTGCACTACCACTCTGCACTCTGCACTACCACTCTGCACTACCACTCTGCACTCTGCACTACCACTCTGCACTCTGCACTACCACTCTGCACTCTGCACTACCACTCTGCACTCTGCACTACCACTCTGCACTCTGCATTACCACTCTGCACTCTGTACTACCACTCTGCACTACCACTCTGCACTCTGCACTCTCACTCTGCACTCTGCACTACCACTCTGCACTCTCAATCTGCACTACCACTCTGCACTCTGCACTACCACTCTGCACTCTCAATCTGCACTACCACTCTGCACTCTGCACTACCACTCTGCACTCTCAATCTGCACTACCACTCTGCACTCTGCACTACCACTCTGCACTCTGCACTACCACTCTGCACTACCACTCTGCACTCTGCACTACCACTCTGCACTCTGCACTACCACTCTGCACTCTGCACTACCACTCTGCACTCTGCACTACCACTCTGCACTCTGCATTACCACTCTGCACTCTGTACTACCACTCTGCACTACCACTCTGCACTCTGCACTCTCACTCTGCACTCTGCACTACCACTCTGCACTCTCAATCTGCACTACCACTCTGCACTCTGCACTACCACTCTGCACTCTCAATCTGCACTACCACTCTGCACTCTGCACTACCACTCTGCACTCTCAATCTGCACTACCACTCTGCACTCTGCACTACCACTCTGCACTCTGCACTACCACTCTGCCCTCTGCACTACCACTCTGCACTGCCACTCTGCACTACCACTCTGCACTACCACTCTGCACTACCACTCTGCACTACCACTCTGCACTCTGCACTACCACTCTGCACTACCACTCTGCACTCTGCACTACCACTCTGCACTCTGCACTACCACTCTGCACTATCACTCTGCACTACCACTTGCACTACCACTCTGCACTCTGCACTCTCAAACTGCACTCTGCACTACCACTCTGCACTACCACTCTGCACTACCACTCTGCACTCTGCAATACCACTCTGCACTCTGCACTACCAATCTGCACTCTGCACTACCAATCTGCACTCTGCACTACCAAACTGCACTCTGCACTCTCACTCTGCACTCTGCACTACCACTCTGCACTACCACTCGTACTCTCACTCTACACTACCACTCTGCACTACCATTCTGCACTCTGCACTACCACTCTGCACTCTGCACTACCACTCTGCACTCTGCACTACCACTCTGCACTACCAATCTGCACTACCAATCTGCACTCTGCACTCTCAATCTGCACTACCACTACCACTCGCACTCTCAAACTGCACTCTCACTCTGCACTACCACTCTGCACTCTGCACTGCCACTCTGCACTACCACTCTGCACTCTGCACTACCACTCTGCACTCTGCACTACCACTCTGCACTCTGCACTACCACTCTGCACTCTGCACTACCACTCTGCACTACCACTCTGCACTCTGCACTACCAAATTGCACTACCACTCTGCACTCTGCACTACCACTCTGCACTACCACTCTGCACTACCGCTCTGCACTACCACTCTGCACTCTGCACTACCACTCTGCACTCTGCACTACCAAACTGCACTACCACTCTGCACTACCACCCTGCACTACCACTCTGCACTACCACTCTGCACTCTGCACTACCACTCTGCACTACCAATCTGCACTCGCCACCAGACACGGCGGACTCGTGGAAAATTAATGAAGTGACCTAGAGGGTGAGGATGGGATACTCCGCTACCATCAAGTTCGTAGAAGAACAAGATTACATACGAAAAACAAGCAGCACAGAAAGCATCACTTTCGCGATCGCAATTGTTTAAAAAAGCAGCACAGAAAGCATCACTTTTGCGATCGCAATTGTTTAAACAAGCAGCACAGAAAGAGATCACTTTCGCGATCGCAATTGTTTAAAAAAACAGATCTGATGCATGTGATTCTCTACATTGCTGGCCGGCTGTTCATGCGCGCACACAGAGCTGAAGGGAAAAAAACCACAGCAGTGCACACGCTCCCAGCACCATCTGCCTTCAATTACCGGCACCTCGGACAGCTGGTAATTGAGGATTTATGTATTCTTCTGCGCGTGTCCGAACACTTTATGCAGGAAGTGAACATTGACAAATTCCTAAGTCCTATGGCGTGCTGCCTTACTTAAACACAGCCTTGCCTGGACCAATTACCATGCACATGGCAAAATACCACACGCAAAAACCGCGCGCTTTCTGGAATGTGGCAGCCCGGACCCCTTTCAGAATTCTTTTTTTTTCTAATACATAAGAGCTCGGAAGCCCCGCCCCACTTCGTGGTGACGTAGGCCCGAGCCCTAAAAAGGAGTTTTGGAGGGGAGGACTCAGAGGAAAGAGTTTGGAAAGTTTTGTTTTAGGGGATCGGTATAGTAAAAGAGGTGTCAGATGATGCACTACCACTCTGCACTCTGCACTACCACTCTGCACTCTGCATTACCACTCTGCACTCTGTACTACCACTCTGCACTACCACTCTGCACTCTGCACTCTCACTCTGCACTCTGCACTACCACTCTGCACTCTCAATCTGCACTACCACTCTGCACTCTGCACTACCCCTCTGCACTCTCAATCTGCACTACCACTCTGCACTCTGCACTACCACTCTGCACTCTCAATCTGCACTACCACTCTGCACTCTGCACTACCTCTCTGCACTCTGCACTACCACTCTGCACTACCACTCTGCCCTCTGCACTACCACTCTGCACTGCCACTCTGCACTACCACTCTGCACTACCACTCTGCACTACCACTCTGCACTACCACTCTGCACTCTGCACTACCACTCTGCACTACCACTCTGCACTACCACTCTGCACTCTGCACTACCACTCTGCACTCTGCACTACCACTCTGCACTATCACTCTGCACTACCACTTGCACTACCACTCTGCACTCTGCACTCTCAAACTGCACTCTGCACTACCACTCTGCACTACCACTCTGCACTACCACTCTGCACTACCACTCTGCACTCTGCAATACCACTCTGCACTCTGCACTACCAATCTGCACTCTGCACTACCAATCTGCACTCTGCACTACCAAACTGCACTCTGCACTCTCACTCTGCACTCTGCACTACCCCTCTGCACTACCACTCGCACTCTCACTCTACACTACCACTCTGCACTACCACTCTGCACTCTGCACTACCACTCTGCACTCTGCACTACCACTCTGCACTCTGCACTACCACTCTGCACTACCAATCTGCACTACCAATCTGCACTCTGCACTCTCAATCTGCACTACCACTACCACTCGCACTCTCAAACTGCACTCTCACTCTGCACTACCACTCTGCACTCTGCACTGCCACTCTGCACTACCACTCTGCACTCTGCACTACCACTCTGCACTCTGCACTACCACTCTGCACTCTGCACTACCACTCTGCACTCTGCACTACCACTCTGCACTCTGCACTACCACTCTGCACTACCACTCTGCACTCTGCACTACCAAATTGCACTACCACTCTGCATTCTGCACTACCACTCTGCACTACCACTCTGCACTACCGCTCTGCACTACCACTCTGCACTCTGCACTACCACTCTGCACTCTGCACTACCAAACTGCACTACCACTCTGCACTACCACTCTGCACTACCACTCTGCACTACCACTCTGCACTCTGCACTACCACTCTGCACTACCAATCTGCACTCGCCACCAGACACGGCGGACTCGTGGAAAATTAATGAAGTGACCTAGAGGGTGAGGATGGGATACTCCGCTACCATCGAGTTCGTAGAAGAACAAGATTACATACGAAAAACAAGCAGCACAGAAAGCATCACTTTCGCGATCGCAATTGTTTAAACAAGCAGCACAGAAAGCATCACTTTTGCGATCGCAATTGTTTAAACAAGCAGCACAGAAAGAGATCACTTTCGCGATCGCAATTGTTTAAAAAAAACAGATCTGATGCATGTGATTCTCTACATTGCTGGCCGGCTGTTCATGCGCGCACACAGAGCTGAAGGGAAAAAAACACAGCAGTGCACACGCTCCCAGCACCATCTGACTTCAATTACCGGCACCTCGGACAGCTGGTAATTGAGGATTTATGTATTCTTCTGCGCGTGTCCGAACACTTTATGCAGGAAGTGAACATTGACAAATTCCTAAGTCCTATGGCGTGCTGCCTTACTTAAACACAGCCTTGCCTGGACCAATTACCATGCACATGGCAAAATACCACACGCAAAAACCGCGCGCTTTCTGGAATGTGGCAGCCCGGACCCCTTTCAGAATTCTTTTTTTTTTCTAATACATAAGAGCTCGGAAGCCCCGCCCCACTTCGTGGTGACGTAGGCCCGAGCCCTAAAAAGGAGTTTTGGAGGGGAGGACTCAGAGGAAAGAGTTTGGAAAGTTTTGTTTTAGGGGATCGGTATAGTAAAAGAGGTGTCAGATGATGCAAGGAGGGGTAGAGTAGGAGAGAGTCTAGAAAGGGTTATTTTGGCAATCATAGTAGTGGTATGGGGTTTGGGATAAATAAGAGAGTGGATGTAGAGGATATATTGATAGATGTATAGGATGAGAGATACGGTAGTGCATTGGAAGGAGTAGTAGAAGAAGTTTGAGATGAGTCAGAAGGTTGAGCTAGAAGATATATTGAGTGAAGTATAGGCTGAGAAATAGGGTAGTGCATTGGAAATGCTAAATTAGAAGAAAGTGATAAATGTATAGATCCATAATTGCATTGAAAGTATATAGACACAAAAAGGAGGGAAGTATATGTAGATTAAAGATATTGATAGAGGCACAGGATGAGAAATAGGGTAGTGCATTGGATATGCTTTTTCAGGAGAAAAGTAACAGACACACATATCCAAGTACATGTAAGGTACATAGATGCACAATGGAAGTATGTACATGTAGACCATAGATGATTTTTATTTATTTATTATTATTATTTTTTCTCTCAACAACATAATTATTTTACATGTTTATACAAAGTAATACATATCTATAGTGAAAAAAATGCTTGTATACAGAGGAATATGCTGTAAATTTCTGTTTGCGTATGGTGCTTATGTGGGGAAGAGCCAAATGTTGAGTAGTTTTCTGAAGATAAGGTGGTTGTCGGTGGACCTTATGTTGGGGGTAAAGAGTTCCATAGTTTGGCTGCTTGAACGGAGAAGGATGTGCCACCCATGTTTTTTTCTTGTATGGTGGGATTTTGAGGCGAGATGCTCCTTTAGAGCGGAGGTTCCTTTGTTGAATGTGTTTGGTAATTTAATTCCTGATGAAGAGCGGTCACATTCCATGTATTGCTTTGTGGGTGATACAAAGCAGATTGAACGTGGATCTGCTGGCAACCGGTAACCAATACAGGGCTTTCAAGGTAGGGGAGATGTGGTCTCGTGGTTTGATATGCAAGAGTAGTCTGGCAGCCAAGTTCTGAATCTGTTATAGTCTTTTCATGGTCGTTAAAGGTGATCCGTGGTAGAGGCTACTGGTGTAATGGAGTTTGGACAGAACAAGGAAGATGGTAGCTTGGACCTTGTGTGGAAATCCCAAATGAGGGAAAATTTGTTGCAGCATTTTTATAAACGCTTAATCTTGCTAGTTTATCCACTTGGGCATTCATCGACAGCTTGGAGTCCATGGTCATTCCGAGGTTTCTTACTTCCTTCGATACTTTAGGCAATGATCCCAGTTCATCAGGCCATGTGGCAAGCGGGTTGTAATGTTTCCACTCGCCACACTTGAGTATTTCAGTTTTTGAAGCATTCAATTGGAGATGGCTCCAGGCCATCCACTGATCCACTGCTCTGAGACCGCTGAAAATTGGTGATTTTCCAATATCTTTGGGGCATTCCAGTTGAAGGAGTATTTGCGTGTCATCTGCATAGTTATAGCATGTGAGGTGACATTTATTGATCAGTACTGGTAATGACTTCATGTAGATGTTGAAAAGCGTGGGCGAGATGATAGAACCTTGAGGGACCCCTGCTTTGTGGAGTATGGTTTGGATGAGAAAGGTGGGGTATGGATGACATTAGTTCTGTTTCGAAGGTAGGATACTATCCAGTCTAAAGCAGTTCCCTCTATGCCGGCTTCATAGAGTCTTTGTTTTAGAGTGTCATAGTCAACCGTGGCAAAGGCAGCTGAGAGGTCCAATAGGAGTAGCGCAGCAACCCCGTTGCGGTCAACTGTATTCTTTAGGTCATCCCAGATGGCAAGGAGGGCAGATTCAGTGCCTCTTCCCGGACGGATTCCTGTTTGGAAGTCTGAAAGTATGTCAGAAAAAAAAGAGTTGTGATATCTGGGCAAACGCTGCTCTTTCTATTAGTTTGCCCAGGAACAGTCCATTTGTAATGGGTCTGTAGTTGTCAGGGTTCAGTGGGTCCAAGTTTGTTTTCTTCCGTAAAGGGCGTATGTATGACTTTTTGAGTTCTTCTGGAAATATTCCAGTAGTTAAGGAATCATTTGATTCTTCTTACAGGTATGGCAGCAGAGGTTGTTAAAAGAATTGTCTTGAAAGTTTGTGGCGGACAGGGGTCAGAAGAGCTGCCGGCAGGCCAGCTTGCTTTGACCAGGTCCATAAATTCATTGTGTGAGATGTGTCAGAAGGAACGGAGAGGCTTGATTAGAGCATTCCTGGATTTTTGTTTTGTACAAGGGTTAGTGCTGGTGCTTTGTCTCTGTTTTAAGTACAATTCTAATGTGTCTGCTTTGTCCATGTAATGATTTGCCAGTTTATCTGTGAAATCTTGAGTAACTGGATGAGTTCCTTCTAGGCAATTTGGTTTGCGAAATTCATTGATTATTTTATAGAATTCTTTATTTGCACATTTAGCGTTTTGAATTCTGTCAGAATAGTACCTTTTCTTAGCTTTTTAGACAGCAGACTTGTATAATCTGTTAATTTTCTGTAGGTGAAGTTTGTCTTGTTTGGTGTTTGTTTTGAGCCAGGTACGTTGCATCTTTCTAATTTATTGTTTTATGTCTTTTATTTCTATATTTCTCCAAGGCGCTTTTTTTCTTTTGTTCTGTTGTGTGATTTTGAGTGGTATGAGGATGTCAAAAGCTTCCTCTAGCCACTCATATAGATTTTGAACAGAATGTATGCTTTCTAGATTTGTACTGGATGTTAGTTGTGTTTCCAAGTGTTCCAAATTGAGGGGCATATTACCAAGATTAAGCGATATTAATCGCTTAACACGGTTAGCGGCAATATTATTATCGCCGAGCTCCGCCGATTTTTATCGCAGATAAACCTTGCTATTATCAAGGTTTATCTCAAAAGCGATAAAAATCGGCCGTAATGCATGAATATCGCTGAAAAGTCAGCGATATTCATACATTACCGAGCTAATGCTCTTAGCCATGTTATCCACCCACCATTGGATAACATGGGTAAGAACTGCTCTGGGCAGGCGTTAGCTTTTGGAGATATTCGCGCTTAGCGCGAATATTTCCAAAAGTACGCCTTTGTAGGTAAAAGGAGATAGCGATGTTAGCGACTGTTTACAGTCGCTAACATCTTGGCACGCCCACTTTGCATGTCATTAGCGATAAATATCGCTGACATGCAAAGTGGGCCCCAAGATGATCGCTATCTCTTATTAGCTGTCGCTAACTGGTGTTAGCGAAAGCTAGGTAATAGGGCGATAAAATTATCGCCGCTTTAGCGGAAAAGATTCCCGCTTAAGCGGCGATAAGGCCCTTGGTAATATGCCCCTGAGTTTGTTCCATGGCCGATAGGTGGATGGATGTAAGGTAGTTTTAGGTGAGTTGCTTAGCATTGTTTTATGTTGGAAGGCAAGCAAGTGGTGATCTAACCATGTGACTGGAGTTATAGTTTGAAAACTCGAGTTATCACAAGTTTGGAAATAATGAGTATTGTAATCAAAATCGTATCCACGGATAGATCTGGCATGGCAAATCTGTCAAAGTCCAGTGGGAGAAAAATTCCCCATAAATACTTGGACATGCGTATTTTGGGGTGGTAAACACCAAAGTCCACATATTATTCCCCGTTGTAAAAAAAACGCTTTTGTATGTTATTCACCGTACCCGGTAAATTTCGACAGCTAAATCAGATTTTAGGGTTAAAAAAATATCACACAAATTACTGGTCCACATATATTGAAGGGACCCGCTTCTAGTCACCACAAGGGCTCAGCCCTCTGCAGCCCAAGGACCCCAAGGCCCAGGAATATCTGCGGCAGGAGCAGCTTACATCACCTGAAAGTGCCTGGAGGCGCTACAAAACCCAGCAAGGGCTCCCGCAACGCGGGACCCGCTTCTAGCCGCCACAATTGCTCAGCCCTCTGCAGCCCACGCACCACAGGGCCCAGCAGCATCTGCGGCAGGAGCCGCTTACGTCACCTGAAAGCACCTGGAGGTGCTACAAAACCCAGTGTGGGCTCCCGCAGCACGGGACGAACGCGGGCGTGCCCGGGCAAAGCCAGGCCCAAGGGCAGGCTTGTCTGCGCCCATCCGTGGTCGGATGTGGCAGGGCTGGGCCGGGCCGGGCCATGCTCGTTGGCTGTAGAGCTCGGTGACTCTAGGGAAAACGTGAGTTTGTTTGCTATTGTTTCCCTGTTATCATCTGGTTCTTCTCTGAGGGGAACTAGAAACTGGGATTTCCCTGCCCAATTTTGCAACTGGGCTAATGCTAGACTATGCGTCCTTCCATACCTGGACCAGTCACTGACTGGACCTAACTGTGCACATAACAGTGTGTTTTTATACCATACCTCTTATAAGCCACACATTTTCTCTTGTGCCTACAAGACTGGATGATATTTCCTTTTTCCTGGCTTGTCTGGATCGACTGTGCGCTGACAGATCTATGCTTTAATTGAATTAGAACACAAATCAATATTGTCCTGCTTGTTTGTCGTGCATAGTGCATAGTAGTGAGCCTATTGGACTTAAGGCTTATCTGTTTTACATATTCTAACTGTCATCTATATCTCGTAACTATTTGTACCTGGATACTTGTCCTCTCCCATTCCATTGTTGTGTTATTTATCTGTTACCTATTATCATAATGGGCAAAAGGAAATCCTGTGAGGGCGACATAGGTGAGGGAAAAAGGAAAAAGTTGAAAAGGGGTAAAATGAAAAGCCTGGTTAAAGCACAAGAGGCAGGGGGGGGTGATGGACAGAATAAATAATCTTTTAACGGAATGCAAAGTTTTATTAGACCCCACTCAATATGGTTCTACAACTGATAGTAGTACAAAGCAGAGTGGAGAAAGTGGGCTTACAAATAGGAGAATTCCTGATATGTTTAGAAAGACAACTAAAAGTAATGACATCCAGGACTCCCCTAGCCCACTTGACGCGAGCCCAGTTATAAAAATATCACCTACATTCCGGGTCCTGCGTGTCATGGTTGCTTTCCCGTGCTCAAATAGATTTGATATCTTAAAAGATCAATCAGAGACAGAGACCGTTCCTCAAATTGCTTCCACCCAAGATGGCAGGGAGGTCGAAATGAGTTATTTGATCACTAACACCAAGGACTTAACTGAATTAGGTAAAGAAAATGTTTTAATAGAGCCATCCCGAGGACCACTAAAAGGCCCCATTGCCACGCAGTTACCTGATATTATGACCGAGATCCAGAGTCTTAAGACCTTTGTCTGTAATTTAGGGGATTCACTAAGCAAGGCCCATTCAGTTATTCAGCAGGTTAAAACCATGCTTGGAGAACAACCTCGAAAAAGCCCAGGTACAATGGGGGAAATGAGCAGTAAGAATCAGCCAGTCATCCATCGTCACGTTAAAACCCGACTGGTACTAATAACGAAAGAAAAAAACCCGTAGCAAGCTCCATAAGCACAGGACCATCCATCTAGATAGAGGACCCAAAGCAAACCTCACAAATCAAAACTCTAGATCCCAAAACCCAATAGCCGTCCCTTTGCTAAACTGTGACTACCTAGGTCCAATAAGATCGAGTTTGCCTAAAGAGACCCCTACTAAAATTGTACAGAAAAACATAGTATACATGACTAATGTCCCTAAACTCACTGGCAAAACCTACAGGGAAGATGCGGATTCGGTCTGTAACAAATGTATACAGTGGATAAGGCATCTCAGGGAGTGTCGCTCATTAATCAGAGAAGACATCCTTATGGCTGAACGACACTCTATTCCTGATTTACCATTAGACTATATTTCATTGACACTCCCCCACCGTCACTTGGCAGAAAATCTTGTTGATTTTGATATTCGAACACACAACATTACTTGTTCTGGTATATGTTAGTTCACCATTGGTCAGCGAGACTATTGTCATCCCCCTCACATCAGCCCAACCAAACCTAGCCTTGCACAAATTAATTAGCCTAAAGATCTGGCATACACTCGTAGACATGGAGGTGCGTGATTGCCTGGAGAGTGACCACAACCCACTGTGTTCAAGCTTTAGATTACTGACCCAACAAATAGACAGCTACCATGATATACAGCTTATCAACCGCGATCTGGTGCCTACTATGATAAGAGGCGACTTAAGTGGGAAATGATCTTGGAGAAACCGCATATTCTGCATGCCATTGCTATTGAAACTAAGGGGGTGATTATGAAGGAAGGGGGCGCTACCGCCCGGCCGGCGGTGGCGATCCGCCCACCATCACAACCACATTTACCCCGCCATATTACCATGGTGAGGGGTACCGGGCCGGACGGAAAGTCTTTCTGCCGCTTTTCAACCAGTCAGCAATCATCACAATTGCTGGCCGGGCGGAACTCGGGCATAACAAGGGACCGCAATCCATATTATGATGCCTGGCGGTTAAGGCCCTAACATAGCGGCGATGCGGGAATTGCTTTGGGGCCTGCAGCGGCCCCCCTGAGGGGTGGGGGATGCACTTGGGGGATACCTATGTTACCTCTTTACATTGCCATGCTCAAGATGGCAGGCACCGCGTGGTGCCTGTCACGTTGTGCATGGCAATGCACAACATGCCTCTTTGGCATTGCGGCGGGTGCTGCTTACAGCAGCACCCGCCGCAATGTTAAGGGTGCGGGATCCAACTGCCAGGGTGGTGGCCGATCCTAATTGGTGGTGCAGGACCGCCGCACCCCTGGAAGGGGGTGGAGATCATTCCAGTGTACAAAAAAGGTGATAAAATCCTTCCAGGCAACTAAAGGCCTATAAGTCTAATTGACTCCATACAGGAAGTAATTGCACGTTGGTGTTAGGCAAAGTACAGGATTGGATTGAAGCTGAGGATATTCTAACTCTCCCACAAGCTGGCTTTCGAGAGCATGTCAGCACGATAGACCAGGTATTTAGGTTGAGACTAATCTACTGGCGGACCGTGGTCTTAGGCAAGGGCAGCATGTATGCTGCCTTTGTCAACCTCAAGTCAGCTTTTGATCTGGTCTCTCGGAGCAAACTCTGGGCTGTGCTCCACGAACTAGGGATGCTGCCTGATCTGTTATCCCTCATAGCTCGATTTCACAAGGATAACTTCACCCAAATACGCTGGGGAAAGCAGGGAAATGTTACCACTCCCTTCCCTGTCACAAAGGGTGTGCGACCGGGTTGTGTGTTGGCCTCTACGTTATTCTTGCTCTTTATTAATGGCATTGCCAAACACCTAACATCTGTCCCCACTGACGCCCCAACCCTTGCAGGTATCAAAATACGCCGACAATACGTTGTTGATTTCTAAGACCCGAGCGGCTTACATCTTTTTGAAATGTTCTGTACCACTCGGAGTTTGAAAATCAACGTAACAAAAACAAAGTTTATGTCGTTCAATCCACATAGAGCTTTTAAAGGAGCAATACTTTTAGATAACCGTCTACTGGAGCAAGTCAATGCTTTTACCTATTTGGGTGTATTGCTGCAGAAAGATATGTGATGGAGCTGCCAAATAGATGCTGCCACACCAAAGCACCGGCAGCTGTCGGGTATCCTACAAAAAAGAGTTCAATACCTCTCTGACTAAGCCAATTAGCCCAAATTTACAAATATACAAAATGAATGTTGTGAGCTCGTTGTTATATGGGGTAGAACTCTGGGTCTTTAGAACATGCCCCAGCTCACTGTAGCTGAAAACCATTTTCTTCGTAATAATACTGCTCTTACACAAAGCACTCCGACACTGCCTTTGTTGTCAGAACTTGGCCATAAAGCTCTGGTTGATCTTGCCAGATTGCGCCCTATTCTGTATTGGTGCAGAATCTGGAGTACACCGAACTGTTACCATACGCTGAAGGCCTTAGGGATATAATTAAGGCAGATACCTTTCATAAGGTTCGATGGCTTTGTGAAATAAAAACATTATTGACAAACATGTGCATGCAAGATTTATAGGATAACCCTATGAATAACCTAATTCCATCTAAAGAGATTGCAAAAGAAAGATACTGGAATATGGTCCATCACAATAGCTATAATAAATGTGATAGCTCATCCTTAACAGAGCTTTTCCTGACAGTGAAACCCCAACCTATTTTGGAGACGTACTGGGATAACACATCCAAACCTTATGACCAGAAGCTGTATTTCCAATTTAGAATGTGAACTCTGCCCATGCGAACCTTTACGGCTAAGTGGACAAGTGAGGGGGTCAGCAAATGTCCTTTTTGTGAGATGTGTGAAGAGTCCTATGCCCATGTCCTTTTTGTGTGTACAGCATATACTGCTCTGCGCAAAGCGTGGTTGGCTCCAATATTCAGGTTGCTGTCTATCAGAATATGTAGCACTGCAATTAGGATTTTGCGCAATGATACTCTGCCTTGTATTGTAATAGCTGTAGCCAAGTATCCGAGCTGGATGTGGGCTATGAGATCAAGATCTCTCCTGATGAAGCAAGGTGAAGAACAAGATTTTGTTCAAACTTGTGAAGTCAATCTCCCATAACAGTAATTAAATTAATAGGCTTGTGGTGAAATTACTAATCAACTTAGTTTAATAATACATTCATCATTACACGCGGGATAAACTAATGTGCTTCATGATTGCAATCGCAAAGAAAAAAATAATAAAATAACCTTGTCTATTGCCTTTGTCAGTATTAAATGCGGCTGTTTAACTAATGGCATGTGCTTATTTTGTGTGCATATGTTATGTCTTTTCTGTGACGAAAGCTCATGGAGTTGGTGCAGTTCAAAAAGGGAAAGTAATTATAATGCTGCCTGATTGTGCATTTTGCGAGGTAACATAATTAACAGGTTTAATTAGTAAAGGGGGTGGGTAACAGAATGGTCTCAATTCTTTAATTAATTGATGTCTTGTGTTTGTTTAATAATAGTTTCCAAAGTGAGGCCTAAAGGTGGTTCAGAAAACATGGCTGACAGAGCTGCAGACGCAAAAGCTTGTCCAGAGTGAAGTCTTTGCACATGCGTAGCTGTGAAGATTTTTACTGCACTGTCATCGTTAATTGAAAAAGCAGTTCTTTGGTTGAGTTGAACGTGCTCATGGAGAAAAGGCTTAAGGACAGAAACTAAAAGTGTCTGCCAAGGCTAGGAAGTAAATGTTCAAAACTCGAGGAAAAGTAACTTTCTTGAGGAAGCTGAAAGATGTGGAAGTGAAAGACAATAGGGCTTATGTGAAGCCTGGATTTGGTCAAGAGTCGGAGATGACCTAATGTATTTTATCATGGACTGACACAGGACAGCCAATGAAAAGCTCCGATTTGCTTAAAAGAATGTAAAATGTAGAAATTTTAGCTAGAAAGAAAGGTATAAAACCTGACACTATGAACAGGAAGCTGCTCTCTCTTACTTTCCGAATCCTGAATGACGTGACATGCTGTTGGACTTTTGGCGCACGTAAGGACAGCAGACTTTAAATGATTTTTCCTTTCTAGGTGAAGTGAGAAATAGACAGGGAAATAGATTTAGGGAATGTAAACTGTTATTCTGCTAATATTTCGTGTTTCTGAGCTTGCTTTGAAAATGCCAGTTTATTAATTCATTTCCTTATTAAAATGCTGCTTTCTTAATTGCTTATAAAATAATGATTCTAAAACTTAAATGCTATTTTCTTTATGAAAAATAAAGTTAATAAAATTAGATTTGAAAAGACAAGCTGGTCTTGTTTATTCATGGTCTAGTTCCCATCAGTTGATCCAATCGCCTTAGTGGCCTGATTAATAAATGATAAATGTTTAAAACCATGGTGAAAATAGATAAACTGCAGTTGTATATAATAATGAAAATAATATGTGAGTAGTTTAGTTAATCAGACCACCTGATTCAGTTGCTCAAAAATGGTCTCATTGGTATTATGAGCCTTTATATGTGTTTTATGATTAATGGTGAGTATTGAGGTGATAGGTAGCGTTTTTGAGACAGTTTTTCAAACAGAGTGCTGGATCACTCCCAACCAATTGCTCTATTGATATCTGGCATCCATGTCCGTAGTTTATTCTTCTAAACCAATGTGTATGCTTAATTACTTATTGCATTTTTAACTGGGACAATCCAATATTGTTATCTGATGCATTATACTAGCTGTTTAATCTGATCTTAACTAAGTGTAAGTTTGATGTATATTTTGAATATTTTTTACTACATTTTTAAAACCACTGCAATTAAATTTTGTAATCAATAATGAGTTTTTTAGATGTATTTTGTTTTTATGACATTTTATCTGTTGAATAAACCTATCTGGATTGGAATGAAGGCTATAGACATGGATGGGGCAATCATAAAATATTCCAAATACTTTCATCGATTGATGTGGGGAGTATTGTAAGCCACAGGGTTTTGGTATTTGTAACCATAACCATATAAATCTGCATGACAGATGCTTACTGCTGTATTTTCATGCTGTTTAGGATTCTATAAATCAGAGATGTAGCTATGACTAATGAAGCAAATGCAGTGGCAACAAGGCCTGCTACTTTCTAACTACCACTCAGTGCAAAAGATTGTGAGGTGAATTGATGTGAAGAGGTCATGCAGACATTATATAAGGACAGGCGAGATCAGAAACCGTGAGTTAAGACAGATCAAGCTCGCTATAAAAGCACGCCCTGAAAAAAATCTGTGGAATAGCCTCCCACTCCACATCAGAGCCTCCTCTCTTCTTGAATTTTGCAAGAAGCTGAAGATCTGGCTATTCATTAACAAACCTACCATAAGCAGGGCTGGGGACACACCTTCTAAGCCACACCTTCTAAGCACCAGTGTTAGTGTTTCCCCTGTCTTTTGGCTTCTGACCTCCTGTTTAGACTGTATTCCGAACTTTGTTTTGGCCTGCTTTAGGACCAGTGCTAAACTGCATGTGCTCTGTGTCAAAAATATATTGGCATTTGGTTTCTCCATGATTAACATATTTGGTTTACTTCTAAGTCCCTAGTAAAGAGCACTACATGTGCCCAGGGCCTATAAATGAAATGCTACTAGTGGGACTGCAGCACTGGTTGTGCCACCCACAAGAGTAGCCCTTCAAGCTGACTCAGGTCTGCCACTGCAGGGCCTGTGTGTGCAGTTCTAAACTGCCATGCTGACCTGGCAAGTTCACCTACTTGCCAGGCCTAAACCGTCCCTTTTATTACATGTAGGGCACCCATAAGGTAGGTCATAGGTAGCCCGAAGGACAGAGTGCAATGTAATTAAAGGGTAAGGCATGTACCTTTGAGTTTTACATGTCCTGGTAGTGAAAAACTGCTAAATTTGGTTTTCACTACAGCAAGGCCTATCTCTCCTATAGGTTAGCATTGGAGCTGTCTTGTAACACTTTACAAGTGTATCATCCAACTGGGAGCAGATGGAAAATTGGAATTTGGTGTCTCAGAGATCAAAATGTAAAAATACATCTTTTAGTGATGTTGGTTTTTAAATTGCAGGTCTGAAAATGCCACTTTTAAAAAGTTGGCATTTTCTTTAACCATTCTGTGCCTCTGCCTTTCTCTAGAATACAAGTCAAGGAAACAGCTATGTGCTTTCCCTCTAAACAGTCACACAAAGAGAGTTGAGGTTTTCCCTGCATTTCCTGATGGCCCATTACCAGGCTAATGGATCTTCCTAACCTATAAGTGGAGGGAGGAGTTGGAACTTGCACTTGAATAAGGCTGTGCCTGTCCACACACAAAGAGCTGCATACCCCCTGTAGTGTGTCTGGAGCCAAGGGCCAGGAAGGGCAGGGTCATGTCCTCTGCAAAGACCTTTCTTTGAAGTCTCCCTACTTCAAAGGTTTAAATGGGTATAAGTAAGGACCTCTGACACCATATTCTCAGACCACTTCTGGACTGAGGAAATTCTCCCAGGATTAAGAGCGGGTGTGCTGCCAGGAGGGACTGCCACTTTGCTGCTTGCTTTGCTGTGTTGGTCTGCTGCCCGCTGCCTCTTGCCTGGGAGTGAGAGAACCAGATTTTCCTCTCTACATCCTGCAATTCTAAGGTTATCCAAGAGCTTGACTGGGCTTGCCTCCTGTTACTGAAGTCTCTGAGATACCAAAGACTTCACCTGCATTTTGCTACCAGCATCTGTGCTCCTCTGCTGTGGAACCTTCTCGGGTAAGTGGTGCCAGATCCAGTCCTGGGATCTCGGAAGTGCTGCAACCAAGACACTGACACATCGACTCCCAAGCATAATTTTGGAACCCGTGCATCACCGCTGCATGCACCAAAGCAGTAGACACACTCGCTGAGTCTGTGACGCACCAACTTCGGCTTTCAACGCAGCCCCGACTGTGCCGCAGAGCTTCTGAAAAACTGCTGCTGTACGTGTCTTGGACACCGCATCACCAATGTCCACGGTGCACCATTCTGATTCTAACGAAGTCCTGGCCCTGCGTGGCTTCCTACTGCCGCAGCACCTTCAGCCCAGCGGTTCGACATTGACGCTGTGGAACTGACGCATCGCTTGCTTGACATCGATGCATCAGTAATGTTGTGTCACCTTCAGGACCCAAGGCCTCGCACCCACAACCAAGGTATCACCTCCTTTGTGCATCACATTGTCTCCGAGAGTTAAATATTCATCGACCTTGCACCGCCACCATGAACCAAGGCATCTCCTGCATCCGCTGCACGTTACCTCTTCTGTGCACCACGTCTTCATTTTCTGATGCGTTAAAGGAACTGACAGCAGTTCTGCATGACTCCTTTATCCGACCAGCACTCCATCGTGGTCAAACTAAATTTTTTGATTTGTGCCGGTCCATACCGACCAGATAGCCCCAGTTGGAGCTAGTTTAGTTTAGTTTAGCCATTTGTAGAGCGCCTGGTTACACCACCGGTGTGTCATCGCGCTATAGACGGCATTTTAAAAAGATAAGGGAGGCTGTGGTGCATGAACACTCTGTCTCACTACTTTACTGCACTGTCGAAAAGAACCAGGTCCTCAGTTGTTTGCGACATTCCGTTTTGATTGTTCACCTCTTAAGTCCATTGGGAGGGAGTTCCAGATTTTTGCTGCTTGATATCTGACGGAGCGAGCCCCCATTCTGGCTTTGAAAATTCTGGGTATTATCACTAATGCCCTATCCCTGGATCTTAAATGCCGTCCAGGGCAGTACTTGGTTAAAAGAGTCTGCAAGTATCTTGGGTCTTTTTTGCCAGTATGCGGTGACCATAGCACATTGCTTTGAACACTATTTGTTTCTCCACTGGCAACCAGAGTAATTCTTCACTTCAGATTTAGGGGAGGGAAAATTGCCCAACATCCCAGGCCACCATGCTGGTGACCAGATGGTCGGGCTCTTGCCCACGATCATCACCTCTGTTTTATTGCCATTGAGCCTCAGGCAGTGGTCGAACTTTCTTGTTGCTACTTCTTTTAGACATTTGGAGAACTGAATCACTGCCTGTGCCCCATCTTGAGATAGCATCACAATTAATTGTGTGTCATTGGCACCTTGTGCTTCTCAACTCGCTTTGCTAGCGGTTCTACATATAGGTTAAATAAGGTGGGGCTCAAGATGATCCCTGTGGCACCCCCTGAAGCTGGGGCATATTCTTAGATCTAAAAGATTGCTGTTCCATTTGAAAACTTAGATCGGACAGAAATGATGACAACCATCGCAGTGCGTTCCCCCTGATACCACACTCCTCCAATCTATGGTGAAGTATCCTGTGGGAAACGGTATCGAACGCTGCGCTATGATCCAACAGGATCAGTGCAACCGTTTGTCCCTCATCGGCAAAACCCGATTGGGAAGTGTGAAATAAATCATTTTTATTAATATGATCTATTAGTTGTTTATTCACTAACTTCTCCATAATTGTTGCCACAAACGGTAGCAATGAATTTGGGTGTACGTTTTCCATTACAGCCTGGTCTAACGCCGGTTTCTTTTTCAGGGGTCTAACTATTGCTTGTTTCCATTTCATAGGGACCTCTCCTGTTTGAAATAAGATTTTTATGAGCTCCGAGATCTGTGGCACGATGGAATTTTCTCCCTGCATTGATATTACATGCAGGATCTAGTGGGGAGCCAGAATTAAATCCTCTAGCAAGGGATTTGAGTCCTTCTATCTCCTGGATTTTAAAAACCTCCAGGGTTTCACCTCTAAAGGTGGTTGCACATGTTGTTACTGTATTTAACTCTAATCGTGCTTCCGCTTGGAAAGTATCATATATTTTGTTCACTTTGTCCGTGAAGAAATCAGCCACTATATTGCAGTTCTCCATAGAGGCACCTGCATCATTATTCGTATTCTCACGTACTTTCAGAGATTTTAGAATTGCAAACATTTCTTTGGGGGAGTTGCTGGCCTTTCCAATTTTGTCTGTATAGAAGGCACATCGTGTTTTTTTAATTAAACTATGGTATATTTTCAGTTCCTCTTTATAGTTCTCTTTAACCCTGCTATCATAATCTTTACACCATGCTCGTTCATGCTTTTTGCAACCTGTTTTAGCCCTTCTCAGGGCCTCATTATACCATGGCTGGGAGGCTTTGTGCCTTCTAGGTAACTGTGTATTCCATCAAGCTTTCTCATCCAGAGCCTTTATTACCCACGACTCCAATTGGCTGTTAGCTCGATTGCCATGTTGATCTAGTGTGATATTGTATTTCTTCAGAGCCTGTAAAATGTGCTGGGATTAAAGTTGCTCCATTTCCTTTTCATGATTTTTTGTGTGACGATCTCTGTCCTCTGCCTCTTTGCGGGCACCGTGAAAGGGACCAAATAATGATCTGTCCACGATATTGGCCACCGTGTTTCTACTTCCAGTTTAGTGAAATTGGCGAAAATTGCATACAAAGTGTGCCCTTCTTGATGTGTTGGTAGATCTAATTTTTGTATCAGGTTCAATGATAATAGGTCTTTACATATGGATTGCGTTTCTCTATTTTGCTTATTATCCTATTGATTTCTAAGCACTGCACTTTGATTAAATCTTGCAAAGTTCATATCTTGACTTGTGTATGTTGGGTGTTTGTCGTTTTGGTTTTGTTTTACTCAGAATTATATTGGCTATTGTTCTATGCTGGTGTTCAGTGTTTTTGGAGTGTTTTCGCTGCATTACTGTGTGTGTGTGCACAAATACTTAAAAGATTGCGTCTTTAGTTTAGCGTGACTGCCCTGTGCCAAGCTACCGTCCATCACCACCCCCTTTTGTACCGCTTTTGGCCGCCATAAGTGTGGCAGGGTATGCTCAGACGTGAGTCCCTTGCTCACTTTGCCACTGGATTCAGGCAAGCCGGGCTGAGGACGGCTGGAATACCAGAAACCGGTCCTCGGAAGCTTGTTTCCGGTCCAGGGAAGGCATGGCTTGGCAGTTCGGGCTGGACTGTTCCCATGAGGCACAGGGTCAGACTGATTTGCATATAGCCATGTCTGAACTGGGGTGGCAGAGTGGGCTAAAGAACGGTGATGGGTCCAACCCAGATCTTTTGACTGGGTGTGAGTGTTTGATTGGTTCAGATACTCCGTCCATCACCACCCCCTTTTGTACCGCTTTTGGCCACCATAAGTGTGGCAGGGTATGCTCAGACGTGAGTCCCTTGCTCACTTTGCCACTGGATTCAGGCAAGCCGGGCTGGAATGCCAGAAACTGGTCCTCGGAAGCTTGTTTCCGGTTCAGGGAAGGCATGGCTTGGCAGTTCGGGCTGGACTGTTCCCATGGGGCACAGGGTCAGACTGATTTGCATATAGCCATGTCTGAACTGGGGTGGCAGAGTGCGCTAAAGAACGGTGATGGGTCCAACCCAGATCTTTTGACTGGGTGTGAGTGTTTGATTGGTTCAGATGCTCCGTCCATCACCACCCCCTTTTGTACCGCTTTGGCCGCCATAAGTGTGGCAGGGTATGCTCAGACGTGAGTCCCTTGCTCACTTTGGCACTGGATTCAAGCAAGCCGGGCTGAAGGCGGCTGGAATGCCAGAAACCGGTCCTCGGAAGCTTGTTTCCGGTCCAGGGAAGACATGGCTTGGCAGTTCTGGCTGGACTGTTCCCATGAGGCACAGGGTCAGACTGATTTGCATATAGCCATGTCTGAACTGGGGTGGCAGAGTGGGCTAAAGAACGGTGATGGATTAAACCCAGATCTTTTGGCTGGGTGTGAGTGTTTGATTGATTCAGATGCTCCGTCCATCACCACCCCCTTTTGTAAAGCTACCAGAGGGTGAGCACAGGTAAACTTATAGTGTAGCAGTACACCTACCCTGACTAGAGTGGTCAGGCTAGGGTGCATACCTCTGCCAACTAGAGTCCCCATTTCTAACAACCAGTATACCCACGCAGGTGATAGGGTTCCTTACAAAGGCACATATTAAATGTCCTTTCACAGTCAGTCTTTTAAGTTTGGTCACAGATGGTTAGCAGGCCACCACTGCTGCAATACCAGTGTCTGAGCAGCCTCTTCCAGCATACAGTAACCAACCAATGTGTGTAATCGGGACACAGTCATCACATGATGGCCTGGCAGCTCAACATTCATATTTCCCACATCCAGTGACATGGTTAAAACATAAGAGCAGACCTCCTGATGAACACCACAACAGTAAAGACTAGTCTAATGGTTGAAAGTTCTTCTGACCTGCTATCAAGCCAAGTAGAATTTGTGGTCACCCCCGGTGAGGAGAAGTACAGCAAGGGTTGGCACTGAGTGTCACTTAGGCCCAGACTGGGGAGGGGGGCGACTAGCAGTAAGCATACTGTGTGGGACAAGTCACAATGCAGGATTGGAGTTTATGTCCTCGAGTGTGCACATCCAAGCCATTGCAGTTTGACCTCAGACTGCTTCACTCCTGCTGATCCATACCCTAACTACAAACAACCAATGAGGGCCTTAGGTTGGCTGATGAGGCCAAGCCCCAGCATTGACTGTCATAATGACTCATCATATTATGGGGTCATCGTGAAGCAGACGCGGTGGCTTGCATGCCTGGATGCTAGCAGACCATCCTAAAGGTACAGGACAGACATCCACCCAACAAGAAACTATTTAAAAACGTGATCAGACCCACCACAGTCCTGTAGTATCTGTCCCTAAAAAATAAATTCACAAAGCTCACCTGCAACCAATTATTGTATTAATCACTGCATCCTTCCTCCTGTTCAGAAAAAGGTGCTGAAAAAAACCCAAAGAGAGCATTTGCCAGGATCGGAGAAACTTTCTACATTAATATAGGGCCATGTCCCAACCGTAACATCTTCCACGGTCGATATGATGTTTCTCATGGACAGCACCCATCGAGGCACGTGAGAGGATGCCCTAAAGACGCATCACCCACACATCAATACTTGCAGCTTGTTTCAGGGAAGGACGAAATGAGAATCTTAGGGGTAGTGGGTGTTTGTGCGTTGATGAAATGAAATTAACCCTTTTAAGTCGCCTTTGACCGACTTGTAAAGAATGGTGTTTATATTTCCCACTGTCCAATGAGGGAAACTATCTTTTTCACCCTCAGGATAGTTTTACGGGAGGAAACAATAAAGCTCCATGTCGCTAAGAGGAATAGTCCTGAGATTTAGACGTTTTCAGAGAATTGGAACAGCATAAAACTCTGGAAGAATAGGGGAGCGAAGAAACAGGTACAGTGGAACTCTACAGATGAGACACCTAATAACATACATTGAAAGAAGCCAGACTAGAGGTGTCCAAGAAGGGGATAGGAACATCGAACAGATGGAGGCTAAAATATTGAAGAAGGATGGCAATCATAAAGTGGTCTAAAATAACATGTATATATATATATATATATATATATATATATATATATATATATATATATATATATATATATATATATATAAATAATAATCAATCCTCTCCTGCCATATGTGAGTCCAATCCCAATTTGAGTTTGATGAGTGAATGTGATCCTGAAGATATATACTTATACATGGAGATTAAGTTCTTGATAAAAAAAACTAAAACTACAGAACCCAAAAAAAATCACTCAGATCACATATTAGGATTCGTACCAATGTTATCCACAAGAGTAATTACTATGAGGGACCCTCATTGCAGCCACCAACGACATCCGAGCCCTGCTCGACAATGGGGAAACAGCGGCACTCATCCTCCTGGACCTCTCTGCAGCGTTCGACACTGTCTGCCACCGCACCCTAGTTCAACGCCTCAGCAACATCGGCATCCAAGAGAAGGCACTGGAATGGATCATCTCGTTCCTCGCCGGAAGAACACAGAGAGTCCGCCTCCCCCGTTTCGATCCGAGGCCACCGAAGTCATCTGCAGCGTTCCACAAGGATCATCACTCAGCCCCACCCTCTTCAACGTCTACATGAGACCTCTTGAAGCCATCGCACGCCAACACAACCTCAACATCATCTCCTACGCCGACGACACCCAGCTGATCCTCTCCCTCACCAGAGACCCCGACACTGCCAGAACCAGCCTACACGAAGGGATGAAAGATGTCGCAGAGTGGATGAAGAACAGCCGCCTGAAACTGAACTCAGACAAGACGGAAGTCCTCATCCTGGGACCATCGCCCTCCGCCTGGGACGACTCCTGGTGGCCCCCTGCCCTGGGCACCGCTCCCAAGCCAACGGACCACGCACGCAACCTGGGCTTCATCTTGGACTCCTCCCTCTCGATGACCAGACAAGTCAACGCCGTCTTGTCATCATGTTTCAACACCCTGCGCATGCTTCGAAAGATCTTCCGGTGGCTCCCGACCGAAACCAGGAAGACGGTCACCCAGGCATTCGTCACCAGCCGACTGGACTACGGAAACACCCTCTATGCCGGAACCACAGCCAAGCTACAGAAAAGACTCCAACGCATCCAGAACGCCTCCGCCCGACTCATCCTGGACATCCCCCGACGAAGCCACATCTCCGGCCACCTGAAGGACCTTCACTGGCTCCCCGTCAACAAGAGGATCACGTTCAGGCTCCTCACCCACGCACACAAGTCTCTCCACGACCTGGGCCCCAAGTACCTCAACGACCACCTGACCTTCTACACGCCCACCCGCCAGCTACGATCTACTAGCCTCGCCCTCGCCGCCGTACCACGCATCCGAAGAGCCACCGCCGGAGGCAGATCCTTCTCCTACTTGGCGGCCAAGACATGGAACTCCCTCCCCATCCACCTTCGGCTGACCCAGGACCATCTCGCCTTCAGGAGACAACTCAAGACCTGGCTGTTCGAGCAGTAGCGGACCCCTTCCCCCAAGCGCCTTGAAACCCTCCCGGGTGAGTAGTGCGCTATACACGTGTTATGATTGATTGATTGATTGATTGATTGATTTGGAGTGGATACTGTAAGTAAGAACATGGCAAAAGTAACTTTATTATCTAGGCTTTCCGAAAATGTGAGCAATCAAGCATTGCACTGTTGAATGAAGGTTTTCAGCTAATAGCGGTTGCTATGATCAAGCGGGATCAGGGTAAGGCTTGATTTTTCTTGGAAGTCTAGTGCAATTCAGGCATGCCCCAGAAAAGGTATATTTTGTGGACACTCAACAGAGGAATTCCAGAAATATTTATAACTCGGAGCGCCAAGTGGAGGAAAGAGGGAAGTTGTGGTGAATATGGACAGAGTAACCAAGGCCTCATTTTCCAGGGAAATTGGGACGATTTGCTCCAATAAAAGGACAAGGTGATGTGAAAAAAGGTCGGACCTGGGGGAATATCAGTGCTGTGTATTTAAGAGATGGGACCGAATGAATGGCTGTAGGTGAGGCTTGGTCATTATACAATATGGAGCTTTGCAGAGGACCACAATCACCGCTATTACCTTACTATGATGTTTTATAACGATTTATTTAGCCTCATAGCTGACAATTATTAAAGATTTAATTCAATTCCTCAATGTGAGTAGCCCTGCAGGACCTGCAATTATTGTTCTTAAAATGGAGAGAGCAACAATGCTTTTCATGCCTTTATTTAGACAAGTAATTAAATCAACTTGAATTGTAGTTCAGATTCTTGGCCTATCATGAAGTGAATTGTTACAAGCATTGGCAAATAGGTTGAGCACCGCAATCCACTGATTCTCAGTCCTGGGCTTGTGTGAGTAAGCATGTTGCTGTCTGTTTGCTGTTATCTTAGTTCACTCCCATTTAGCTAATAACACTAAAACACCCAATACCAATGAAGTGTTGGTGAAAAGTTCAGGACTGGAAGCACGTTTCATGTTTAAATGAAGTGTGATGGTCACCCTATACGCAAAGTCAATAGGTCTGAGCTTCAAATTTCTGAGTCATTGGCTTTGCCAATGACTGTTTGTCCCAGCATGCGAACACATGCATCAAGAAGTATACACTCGCATGTCCAGCATTCATGGACTGGGTTTCAGAATAAATGAAAACCGTTCCCAGTTGAACTCCGTGCATTATAATGCAAGGACATACATGTGGCATGATACATGCTTGCGTAAGCATCATGACCGATGTAATTTTGTTTCTCAATAATATATTTTCGTTATATATAAGATGCTTACCTTGGAGTGCTAAATTAAAAAAAAAAATACAATATGCGTGAAAGAGCATTTTAATAAAGGAACAACCCGGAAAAAATTGCAACTGTAATAGAAACAAGCATTTGCAATGCAATAGGTCTCCTCGGATAGGTGAAAGCTAGAGCTCTTGGTGTTGAAAATGTCAATGTTCTTTAGTTTTGTTTTTTTGTATGCAGTGGAGTGATGTTGGCATAGCGCTATCACCATTCGTTTGACCTTGCGGCACTGGAGAACCAGAACATGGGAAATAGGTTATCAGTAAGGGGAGACAAGAGTAATATGCCTGCTGGAGAAAAAAAAAGATAACAACATCCTGGAAATAGTGAACACTCATAGGGAATACAAGATCAAGTAAAGCATGTGGAATGTAGGCAGAAACAATATGGTTACCTTAATGCTAGTAGTGAATAAAACTAATCTGGGCATTTTGCAACCCTATCTTGCTTTATTTCGTTTTTTGTTGTTGTATTTTTAGTTTTTTTTCTCTCTGAAAAGTCGACATTTGTGGCCAAAGCTTTTCGATTAATTTCACTGGGGAACATAGCAAAGAAAGGAGAGGAGAGGATAGAGAGGGTAAGAGCAGGTTGTTGAAGTCATAGTTTTAGCAAGTGAGGAGAAGCAAGACAGAGACGAAGAGGAAGAAAGAGAGAGAGGCGAGGGGCAGCGGCAGAGCAGGAGAAGTGAACACTGATTTGTTGTAAGAAGTAAGAGAAAATGAAAGGGAGGGATGCCATGTTAACCCAATGAAGTTCACAGCCGTCGGTTTTAACACACTGCGTTAATATTGAGCACAGATTTTATTAACAGGCAACAAATATTTGTCTCTGCCAAAACCTGCTAGATATTTCAAACGCTAAGTGAATTGTAAACTCACACAATGTTCACTGTGTGAATCCAGTGGTGGAGATTTACAAAAAAACCTTGCAGCGAAGCCCTCCACGAGGCTGCGCTATGCGACAGGCAGTGGTGTAGGAAGGGAGGTGCGGACCGCCCCAAGTGTCATCACTGAGGGCGGTGACAAAATGGCAAAAATATGTGTTCTTAAAATAAAAAAAAACATATTTGGGCTCACAACAAAAAAATATATTATTTAAAACTAGTGGTGCGCAGCAAAAAGAAAAACAGAAAGGCAAATCTTTAAATATCTTATTTTTCCTTCTTTTAATATTATCCATGTGGGGGTGGCAACAAGAAATGTTCTGCACCGGGTACCACCTGACCTTTTTACGCCACTGCGACATGGAGGGAGCAGGAGAGCGCCATATCTTCAAAGACATTGGCTCTCCACTACCCTTTTGCTTGCGCCGGTGCTGATTACAGCTGTCATGCGTCATGCACATACCTCAGTCCCATAGCGCTAGGGTGAGTGCATTAGTCTAGCATATGTTTTGTACAGGAAGAGTACCCTTCCTGTACAAAATAAGAAACCCTGACACATGCAAACCTTTTCCCACTTTGTATGCGTGCTGCACTGTGCAGCATATATGCAAAGTCAAAAAAGGAAGGAGAAATGAAATAATTTCTCCTTCTGTGCGTCTACTTGAAAAGGGCGCATTTTTGCACGCTAAACCCAATCTACTTGATTAAGTAAATTGGGTTTAGCGTAATAAACCTTGGGTGGTTGCATGGGAACACCCATGCTCCACCCTTGGTATGTCACCTTGGCGCAAAGTAATGTGAAGCAGCGCTATGAGCTGCTTCACGTTACTTTTCCGTTATTTACAGCACTAAACAAGTTTAGCACTGGAAAGTAAATAGGGAAAAAAAGATTTTGCACCGATTTGCATCACTTTTGTGACGCAAACACAGCACAAAATATTAGTTAATCTCTCCCTCACTGTCACACTACACAAAGCTGCACCAATGTGGTTTTAATCGTAAACAGAAACTAGCAGGCTTTTGATTGGCTCATTACTGTCTTTCTTGCAAGTTGCATGCAGTAGTAGTCAAGTGGAGCCAGCAGAACCTAAAAAGGGAGCTCATATGGGACAATATTACATGTTTGGTTTTATTTAACGCATCTGATACTTATTGGACGTGATAATTAACTTTATTTATAATAAATAAGGCCTCAGCTGTAATCAAGCCCTGCTGCGGATGCCCTGGGGAAGTTTCACAATTTCACAAAGTTTTACACTCTGTAATAGATGTGGACTGTGCTGGTCCTTTAAATGCTAGCTGGAAACCCGCTCAGGTGGTTTCCAGCACATCTTTTGTGCGATTGTGTGTTTTCAACTCCTTGACGCTATTATACAGGCATTGAAATCCCTATCTGGCAGCTCAAAGACTCTCTGGGCTCTGCAACCTTGTTGGACGGCTTTGTCTCCCTCCCGCCGCCGCACTTGCCATCTTACCTCGGCCGCTGTGTGGAGGGGGATATTGGACTGCATATCCCGGCTTCCCCTGCTGGGACAGACGTCACCACCATCGCGCCAGGCGGCGCATAAAAGAGGCGTAGCCCCGGTGGAGTGGGCGACGCTATTATACGGGCATTGAAATCCCTATCTGGCAGCTCAAAGACTCTCTGGGCTCTGCAACCTTGTTGGACGGCTTTGTCTCCCTCCCGCCACCGCACTTGCCATCTTACCGCGGCTGCTGTGTGGAGGGGGATATTGGACTGCATATCCCGGCTTCCCCTGCTGGGACAGATGTCACCACCATCGCGCCAGGCGGCGCATAAAAGAGGCGATGCCCCCGCTTCGCGCGACACCGGGCGAAGCCCGGGCAAAGGGCGGGCCCTCTGTAGCCCTCAGGAGCCAGAGGGGGCTGGGCAGGGCCTATACTTTGACATCCCGGCAGGGACAGACCGTGTTATATTACAGTAAGCTTACACCTATCGATGTGTGATTAGAGGTTTTCTATAAATACTGTCCGTGCTCCTATGTGCCTGATATTACTCTTATCCTCAAGTGTCCTTAAAACTGTCTCCAACTAATCTTGCCACGTACTATGACCACGAGCCTTATGAAAGGATCATTTCCATCGGTAGGTGGAGCAAATAGAGGAACATTAGACAACTATGTCATTAGGATCACTTCAGACATTGAAAGGGAAAGCATACTTGCAGAGCGACGTGCCGAGCGACGTCGCTCAGTCGAATGTATTAAAAATGAACGCTCTTCTCTGGGCCGGTCACAGCTAGACACCTCACTACACACAAGTCGTCTTACTGACAATGAGGACCTTGAAATATCAAGCAGCGATTGCATTCCAATCCTCTTGCGAGATACAACTTCTACATCTGATACGACCAATGAACTGCATAGAAATGTTTCACCCTCCCCTTGTAACTCGATACCAGAGATAGAAGTTTTACCTGAGACGCCCCCACCAGTAGTAGAGGTTATTCAAGAAAAGTCTAAAAATTCAAAGCAACCTCGAGCACAAGGTTCACCACCAAGAAAAAGAAGAAAGAGGGGGAGCGAATTACAGAGGAAAAAGACTAGCCATATCAACTTTGGTAAATCTTCCAAAGGCCCCTCACCAAACACAGCCACAACACCAGGCTTAGTTACTTTACCACATTGTCCGATAAAAGAAACACCCAGTACCGACTTAATGGGAAGCATGGAACAACTAATTAGATCCTTTACATTGCCGTTAATAGAGAGATTGAAAGGAATAGAGCATCTGCTTGGGACTCTAGAGCAGGCAATAGCTATAAACACAGGGCTAATTAAGGATTTAGCGAAGCCTGTACTGGCAACCCCACCCACTGTATCATCTTTAAATTTTACTGCCCAAAATGAAGCAAAAACTAACAAGTTAATAAATTCAAAACCCTTAAGGACAGTACCTTCTAAGCCAACACAGCAATCTGTACAAAACACTGTTAGAGAGGCCCAGATGGGGGAGAAATTATCCGACCCAGGAAATGCACAAAATAAAAAGGGCGATAAAAGTCTAGTCAGGGCTATAAAGCCTAAGGGGCGCCAAGTAGAATTGCCACCGGAAGCGGTTCCATTGGTGGTGGTCCTTACGGGAGTTCCAACACTAGAGGATGGTAAGAGGGAAGGCTATTCCCAGTTAAAAAATAAAGCTATGCACTGGCTTAGACAGAACCGACCACTTCCCCCAAACATAAATGGCGAGATTTTACACGTCCGGCGTCTTCCCTGGCTAGGAAACAGAATAAAGGATAAAAAGGGGGATATCATTGTTATTAACTTTAGAGATCACAGAGCCGTTAGTTATATCTTAAATTGGTTCCCAGAAAATGGTAACAATTCCATCACAGCTTGTGAATTGACCTATTTTTATCCCAGATCTTTATCGGTTCCCACAGCCAATCCCGGGGCCCCAATTCACTATCAGGCCAACCGTCTCATACCCCTCAAAAATCGATACGCCGCTCTTTCGGGTCTGGAGGGAGTGGACTGACTTCACTATAAGAGCACAGTAAAGGACACTGTGAACAGACCGTTAGACGTGTCCTTTAAAAATATCGAGCCAAATCTTATTTACAATCCCCTCGAGCCCCAGTTAAAACACATACAGACCAAGGTTATAGCTACTGACTCGTTGCCTAAATCCACTGGGCCTAATCAATCCCTTTCTGTTTCTGTCCCTGAACAGGATTTAAATTTTACACCGGTCATCACAAGTAATACTGGGACTGAGGGATGTAAAGAGAGGGGAATTAAGCCTTCTATTTCGGCTTTATTTTGGAATATAGCAGGGCAACGTTCCAAGGTAACAAATGATGAGTGGAGGACGTTTATTTCTAATTTTGATATTATAGCGCTCCAGGAGACATGGTTACTTGACGCGATACATATAGAAGGGTTTAAAACCTACTTTTCATCAGCTCAACCATCGACTTCGGGTAGAGCGAAAGGAGGTTTAACCCACTACGTCTCTAACCTTCTGAAAGCAATGGAAGTAGTCCCTATAAAACTGGAGTCTAATTTTCAGATTCTTGGTCTAACTTTAAACAACAGGGACAATATCCTTATAGTGAATTATTATAACACTCTCCCGGATAAAGAGGCAGTGAATTTGGTATCTTTGATCCACTCTATCCTATTATCAAATACAAGGAAGTCTACCAAAGAGGAAGTAATAATTTGGGGGGGGGGGACTTTAATTTGGGACCCTGCCCAGCTGGTAACAACAACATCTGCGGCATCCTCGATGAGAGGGATAATCCCATCTCACACTTTAGACATTCTATTTTTGGAAGTCACCTAAATGAAACCCTTTTGAGTTAGATTTGGTCCAAGCAAATAATCTGGAAAATGAGGAGTCATCATTGGCCCCTACATTTCAAGAGCAAGGTCACCAAACAACAATAGATTACATTCTGGTTTCAAACGGGGAGAGGATTAAGGAATCAGTATTCACTAGGCATACAATTGCCCTAAGTGACCACTACCCACTTAGCATCTCTCTTCCATTGTCCTATAACCCAAAAAGTAATCTTGGTTCTATTTTAGTTCAAAATAACATGGTACTGAATAGGTTAAATGGATACGCACTGAAATGGGGTAAAATCGATCCCATCGAAATAACAAAGATAGTGATAGTAAGGGCTTTCCCTTCTATCATGAAATGTCTTGCCCTAGACACGTCAGAAGGCGAACTTATTTCTAACTTTGGTACGATTATTAAAGCCATAAATGAAGCCCTGTGGATAGAAATTGAACACAAATGAAAGCCGAAGAAGGGATGCTTACTCGAATTTAAAATCTGCATTAAGGAAAGTGGTCCGGACCCCACTTGAGATAAGAACTCTCAGGAAAACATATAACACCGCCCTAAAGAACAGGAAAAAAGAGCTAAAGACTTATCTCTGGGCCCAACTCCACGAAAGCTGTGCTCACAAAAACTCTGCCGCTTTCTGGGAAGTGGTCAAGTCTCCTTTTCTAGTTGATAACACCGACCATCCAAAACTAGACGTAGCAATAGAGGAAAAGGATTGGGTTCATCACTTTTCTAAGATCTTTGCGGTCACCTTAGAGGATGCTACCTCTCACGACCCTAACTCCCAGAATTCCACTTCCAGTGATAGGTCTGAAAGTCCCTTCCCCATTGACCTTCAGTTCTCACTGAAGCAAGTAGATCTGGCCCTGCGTGCAAGTAAAAGTGGGAAGGCACCGGGCCCAGACAGTGTCCCCATTGATCTTTTTAAAGCACAGATGGACCTTTGGACTCCTCTTTTAACTAGAGTATTGAATGCAACATGCAATATAGGCCTACTGGATTCATGGTCCAAATCCATACTAGTACCGATCTTCAAAAAGGGGGACCGGGGGTCGGTAACCTGCTATCGCCCAATCTCTCTCTTAGACTCCCTAGGAAAGGTGGCAGGTCGACATATTCTCGAGCAATTGCAAGACTGGGCGGACAATGGCAGGATTATTTCAGATCTCCAGTATGGGTTTCGTCAAGGGTTGGGGACCATCGAGCAGGCTCTAAATCTGTCACTATTAATCGATAAGTATGTGCACATAAAAAGAGGTGATCTGTATATGGTTTATGTGGACCTATCGTCTGCATTCGATTGTGTCTCCCATTCTAAACTTTGGACATTACTGGGGGATATGGGAGCACCATCGAATTTGGTTACGTTTCTGAGGGAACTCTACTCTAATGCCACAGCTAGGGTTCGCTATAGGGTGGGGGGGGGGGGGATTGACGGGGGAATTTGCAGTAGAAAAAGGGGTTAGGCAAGGTTGTGTCCTGGCCCCCTTGCTCTTCACTTTATATAGTAATGGTCTGGAAAGAGAGATGATCAAGGGATGCCAGGACCTTCCAATGGTGAATAATCGGCCAATACCCGCGCTGCTCTACGCAGACGACACCATCATACTAGCTCATACCCCCCTCAAACTCCAAAAGAGTTTGAACAGATACTCCACATTTATGGCAGGTCTTGACCTAAAAATTAACACTAGTAAAACTTTTGTAATGAGGGCAGGTACTGGCCACAAACGAAAAATGAGGGATATCTATTTAGACGAGCAAAAACTAGCGATCACACAAACTTATCCGTATCTGGGCATAACGATAGATCATAAACTATCCTGGAAACCGGCAGTAGAAACTAGAAAACTTCTTTTTATAAGAACTACTACAGCCCTTGTTAATTTTTCCAGGAAGTTGGGTAGGCGAGCCCCCCTTGAACTTATTATCTATACTAATATAATAAAGAGAGAGCCCAAATCTTTGAGGCGGGTAATCTCAGGAACCACAGCACCAATCACAACACCCAATACAGCGTTGGAAAGGGCATTTGCAGCAGAAGGTCATAGGCTATGCAGACGCCCACCATATACATTTAAAAGGTAAAAGAACCGTGCCAGCAAAGTAGTCCCTTGTGGGCGTGTCTTCGTTGTGCTGTGGGCGTGTGCTGGGGGGCGTGACAAACGCTGGGGGCGTGTGGTACGTTCCGCCCTTCATGCCATGTCTCATATCGTGTGCTAATCCCACCCTGCTCCCTTTAAATACCCCTGCACCCCATAATCATAACCCACCCTTACTCCTTAAAATACCCTAACACCCTTAAACACTAACCGATCTTAACCCTATAAATATACCCTGTACCCTAAAACCCAAACCTATCCCTAAACCCTAAAAATACCCCTGTACCCCAAAACCCAAACCTAGCCCTGAACCCTATAAATACCCCTGTACCTCAAAACCCAAACCTACCCCTGAACCCTAAAAATACCCCTGTACCCCAAAACTCAAACCTAGCCCTGAACCCTAAAAATACCACTGTACCCCCCAAACCACCCCTGAACCCTAACATACCCCTGTACCCCAAAAACCCAAACCTAGCCCTGAACCCTTAAAATACCCCTGTACCCCAAAACCCAAACCTAGCCCTGAACCCTTAAAATACCCCTGTACCCCAAAACCCAAACCTACCCCTGAACCCTAAAAATACCCCTGTACCCCAAAACCCAAACCTAGCCCTGAACCCTAAAAATAACCCTGTACCCCAACACCCAAACCTACCCCTGAACCCTAAAATACCCCTGTACCCCAAAACCTAAACCTAGCCCTGAACCCTAAAAATACCCCTGTACCCCAAAACCCAAACCTAGCCCTGAACCCTTAAAATACCCCTGTACCCCAAAACCCAAACCTACCCATGAACCCTAAAAATACCCCTATACCCCAAAATCCAAACCTAGCCCTGAACCCTAAAAATACCCCTGTACCCCAAAACCCATACCTATCCCTAAACCCTAAAACTACCCCTGTACCCCATAACCCAAAACTATATCTGAACCCTTAAAATACCCAAACACCCCGAAACATATACCTCAGTACCCCAAAACATATACCCCTATACCCATACTTACCTCATCCAAACATTAAAAAAAACATGCTTTTACCATTCATGCATTTACAACGAATTTCGTTGTAAATGTATGCGTGGTAAAAGCATAGAAAATGTAATACCATGCGTTATAATGGCATTGCAGAGTCATGGTACTTTCATAATGAAAGTATGCGGAGTGGTGGTATGCGGAAAGAAAGTTGCGGAATAATGGTTGTTTACCCTCTCCCAGTAAGTACATTGGTGGCACGGCAGCCCACATCTCCAGCAACATACTCATATTTTTTCACCACCCATTTAAAAAATGCACAGGTCTCTCTCATTGATGGCCAGCACCGACATACACTTTTAGACACACCTCCCGCCACAAGTTCTAGAATTGCGAACTTTAGAGCTGGGGAGCTACGTTCGAATCTCGGCATCAGCTCAACATCCTGTCATTCCAGGCAAATCGCTTTGTCTCCCTGTGCCTACCACAAATTAATGTGTTCTTCTGTAATGTAAATTGTGCTCATGCCATGTTGTCGAGTTCGCGCTATATAATATTGCAAGGGAAAATAAAGTAGGGAAACTCGAGTTCACACACTACTGAACGCGCACTCTTAAGTGCATCAGCAGTGCACTGTGAATTGGAGCATTTCACAGGCCTGTCACATATAAGAAATGCTATCAAAACGAAATCCTACAAAACAATATACTACTGGCCGGCAGCAATTCATACCCGGACAACGTCGGGACGGGCTGCTAGTGATTTATAAAGCCAAATGCCTATCTGTGGCCTTGTACGGGGCAGGGCTTTGGGGTTTCGTGCCCACAGACGATATACAGAGAGTGGAAAATTCTTTTCTGAGGTACCTCCTTGCGGTCCCTAGGAGTACGGGTACCTTTGCCTGCCACATGGAGTTGGGACACCCATATGTAATGGATTTAGCGAAGGTTGAACCCCTTTTATTATGGCGCAGAATTTGGACATCGGATAAAGCTACTCTTACTCAGTCCATTCTTTCCGATTGCCTAGCCTTGGACAATGCTCACAATTCCAGGTGGTTGTGTTACATTAAAAAGTGTTTCCATGATCTGGGTTGGGAGAGATACTATTATGATCCCTCCCTAATTTGCGAAGTACCAAGGATGGCACTAAAAGTGAAATGCCTAGCTCATCTTGAGGAACTGAGACTAACGAACGAGGCCATGAAACCAACTGTTGTTCATAGCCTGCTAATACAGACGGCAGCTACTATCCAACCTTACCTTACATTTAACAACACAAGCTATGAGAGATACCTTTTGGTAAGGTTTAGGATGAATCTCTTCCATCGTTTGGTCACATTCCCCACTCGCAAAAACTGGGCTAAAGATCTTCCGTTCTGTCCTTGTGATGACTCCTCTTTGCAATCCACCTTGCACACCATTCTTTTTTGTAAATTTTATAATGACTTTAGGAAAAAGTGGCTAGTTCCATTGTTACGGCAAACTGGCTATAGACAATGTCGTCCAGCATTACTCTTTTTGCAGCTATTGGAGGGAGAGAAGATAGTTTATCTAATAGCTAACTTTCTCAAATGTATTGTCCGTCATCGAACGAATTTAGACTAAACATTGCATAAAAGTTAGCGTCATCCTATATTAATACAATTATCGATACATTTTATATATTTTTGCAAACTGTTTTAACTAAGTGATACCAAGATGTAATAGGAAACGTTTTTATTCTGATTTTTTTTTAAAAAAATGCTTTATATCAATAATTGAGCTAATACCTGTGAGGTTGGTCTGACATTTTAACCTGTACTTATTTTGACTTTTACCAAAATGCATATCTATGTAATTGACTATTGTATGCTTTTATGATTTATAATCTAAATCGAAATAAAGCTCAAATTGAATTTGAATTTGAACTCCTTGGCTCTTCACCAAGAGAGATGTGAAGTGGGAGAGTGAGGGGGGAGGGGTTTGTGCTTAAGCCTGTGACACCGTGCATGTTGGGATCCGCCACTGATGTGAGTCTCATTACTGCACAAAGAGCAACCATTTTTCCTCTTATTGCTTGACATCATTAAAAAGGGACATTGATAAATTGAAAAGGACTCTCATTGCGAAGGATCCATTTACGCAGGGCAAAGCAGACTGTTTCGAATAAACTGAAACTCCTTCGGGAATCAGTTTTCCCACTTATACTCTTTAGAAGTATCTTCACCCACCTGCCGTTGATTAATGATTGTAAACATGCTCCTACTTTTCGCCATTATTTTCAGACATAACACAAGGTTGAGACACAAAAAAGCCTTATGCCAGGGGCACCAAGTCACGGTTATTAGATACTGCAGCTGACTATTCTTGAGGGGTATCAAATTTCTTCCACCCTGAAGCATGATCAGTAAAATGCTCCACAGGTTTTTAGGAGCCACTTGCACACTTTTATTTCGGCACTTCTGCAATTGCACTCGAGCAGCTTCAGGGGTCAGGCTAGTAATAACAAGCAGCCATGGACAGAAAGAAGCAACAAAAAAAATGAAAGAGTTCTAAAAAAAAACACATAAGGAATAAAAACAGGATGGAGACTGTAAATGGACGGAGCTCCTCTCGCTTGAAAGGAAGTGAGCTATCGGCTGCCAAAACAAATCAGGATGCTGCAATTATGAGAGGCACTGGAGGGGACCTATGGCAAGCAGCAGGCAGGCATAAACATGGTGTAAGCAATTACAAAAGGTCTTGCAGACAGCGCATGCTCTGTAGGCTTGACCTAAAAAATTATGGGGGGAGCAATTGTTGAGCATTCACGGGGAATTTGATGGGCAAAGCAGCACATGGGGAAATAAAGAGAAACAAAAAACATACCCTACCATGAAGTTTTAAAGATAACTAAGCAATCAACCAATCAATTAGAATAATGTGAGATCGAAATCCTCGTAGGGAGCACAAATACATGAATAAGGAACAAAACCATCCAATTATAAGCATGGGGTTGTCCCAAAGCCTACTCTATATATTTTAGAAGATAAGGCTGTATGTAGCCAAGACATAAAAAGGACGATTACGTGCAGCCCTCTAATTTTAAACTGATTTCATATATGGGTGTCATATCTAAAACCTATGCCAGATTGGTTTTGAAGCTTCTTTTTGAATGGTCATAAAATACTACTTTCGTACCACTGAAACAGATTCTTGAGAGTAATTCAAAGACTGATCAATGGTTTGTCCTTTAGGGAACAGTCTGAAAGTTCTCAGGACCATTTAAAAGATTGAGAAATTCTAACCTGCCTTTGATTCAGTCAGCAGGGGTATTCTGTGGCTTGAAATCCAAACTTAATAACCCTCTCCCATTTACATTTGTATTACAGGCCGGGCACACTAATAATTGGTCCCACGTTGATGACACATATGATAGCCTTACTCAATATATCCCCACCACACCTCTTTTTAGTCATTTTCCTCTTTAGTGAGGATGCTCGTCTAGGCACACAATGAAGTCTTCAGTTGTAAGTGCTTGCTGAAATCCCAGTTGAGTAGAGGATCTGTCCCTTAGCACATCCCGAACTTAGCATGCCCAAGTGGAAGTGCCTTTTCTGTTTCTACCTGACACAAGATACACTTGTCTGTGTCTGCATTTAGTTGGTGGGACACCTAGAGTCAGCTGACTCAAGGAGGAAAGTAGGAAAGAAGAGTCAGGATAGAAACCATGGATGTGACTTACCACTTAGATGTATGATAGGAGATATGGGTATGTTATATCACTTTCTGTACGAATATATTCTAGAAAATGCAGTAATGTTATGTGCTGCAGTAATGGATGCTGGGAAATTGGGTCCAGATGTCTTTCTTTTTCCTTTTAATCTTTTTTACACTATTTTGCAACAGGGTGTGCCTAGAGAAACGCAAGCTATTTACTTGAATACTGACTTGAAACAATGCCCAAAGAAAAATGTAATGCACAAAATGATCGGAAAATGATCAGAATTTGACAAAAGAGATCAGACATATTAGACATATTATTGTTGTGTGTTTTGAGTCAAAAACACCAAGAAAACGATTTTATGTGGTTGAATGGGACTTAGGAGCATTTTGAGTCCGACTGTAGTGGAGGAGGGTCAGGTACGTTGTCATAAGTGTATCCACACAAAGCATAATAGGAAAGTCCGATTTTTCAGCAGAAGCATAACATCCATGTCAAAGGGGTCACAGGAGTAACTGAACTTCCTTGAATGTGGCTGGGTGACATACGAGGTTTTCGTATCCCTGATTGCCCAGAAACCCAGAGTCGGCAGATGCTACACGTCGACAGAGCTGATTGTCCCTGATGAAGGTCAAATAGGACCGAAATGCATTGGACGAATGTATTGAAAGTGATTATAATCCATAAAAAACAATGATTTATGAAAGAAAAATGAACTTTTGAAAAGCTTAAGAATGAAATAAATTCGGAAGAAATAAATGATATTTTGTTTGTTGAATATTTGGAGGAACTCTGGGATAGCCAGAAGGATTGAAGCTGTGCAACAGAGGATGCTCCACAGTTGGATGGGGAGCACAACATTGTGACTTTCAGTTAGACGCCTATGACAAGAGGCGCCACTCTGTTTTTTGCACGCTACAAAATTGACGAAATTAACTTTTTGAAAATATAAACTTTTAACTAGCACGACAGTGCGCTCGCACCTTACATTTCTGCACATTTCATGGCATACGATGTCAACACTCTGCCCCTATACATCATCACACATCTCCTCTTTTAAAATAAAAAAATACAACTCTTCCTTTTCTTTTATCACTACCCTACCTCGCCATTTTAGAACATTTTATATGTTAGAACTGGGGGTATCTAGTTGGCAGAGGTAGGTACCACTGTCCAAATAGGGACCCTTGCTTCTAGTCAGGGCAAGGAGATAACCCTCTGAGATAACCCCTGCTCACCCTCTAGGTAGCTTGCTCCAAGCAGTCTAGGCTAACCAGAGGCAATGCATAAAGTATTTGTACCAACACTCACAGTAACACAGTGAAAACACCACAAACTGGCTCCACAACAGTTTAGAAAAATAAAGGTATTTAATCTAAACTACACAAGACCAAAACAACAAAAATCCAACATACACAGTTCAAGAATATGGTTTCAACAGAGTTCTTAAGGTTTGCGATAAAGGTCTTTAAGTTGCAATAGAATAATTCACAGATGCGTGAAAAGTTCACAGTTGCGTCACGTTTACTCACAGTACCTTTTAGTTGCAACAAAGTTCCAAAAACAAAAGCTGGTGCGGTGGAAAACAAGCGATGCGTTGCTCCTGAGACTCTGGGGAGGCTGCAGCAGCGGGCGTATTGCGACGAATGCGGTCTGTATGGGGAGGAAGGCCACTTGTATGGATTCCGGTGCGTAGGTTCCGTAGGAAGTCTGTTCTCGCAAAAGACACGATGCGATGATCTCGTAGGGGCTGCGACGATGATGCTCGCAGCGACGTGATGCGGTCCGCAAGCCAGCGATGCGGCGATCTCACCCAGTGACGACAGGCTCTGCGACGACACTCGCAGCGATGTTCAACTTTCCCGCACCGGTCTGGTGCGTCCCGCAAACGAAGGATGCGACGGCTCTGGCAGCGGCGTCAGGCGCTGCGACGATCTCGACCTTCGTAGCGGCGGGAAACTTCTCGCACTGTCGGGGATGCGCTCCGCAAGCGAGCGATGCGACACTTTTCGATTGCAAAAGTCTCTCAAGCTTAGTTTCAAACTTCCCAGCACAGGTACAACTTCCAGAGGCCCCACAACTGGATCAAGCACTCTAGGAAGGACAGAACTCTCTCAGCAGAGTTCAGGGAAGCTGGGGGTGGACTCCTTTTGTTCCTGGGACTTCAGAACAGGGAGCCAGCTCTACTCAGGCCCTTGTAGATTCCTTCAAGACAGGCGACACAGCTCAACAGCAAAGTCCTTCCCCTCTCCTTGGCAGCAAAGCAACAAGAGGTCAGTCCAGCAGAGCAACAGCAGGACAGTCTTCCTTCTTCAGTTTCAGCTTTCTCCTTGGCAGAGGTTCCTTCTTGATTCCAGGAGGATCTAATTTTCTGTTGTCAGGGGTCCTGTACTTATACCGCTAAAGTCTTTATTCTCTCTGTGCATGTGGGCCCTGAGCCCGGTCTGAACCAGTTCTGGGTGTTTCCTGAGTACTTTGTTTTGCTGGCTTCTTCTTTCCTTTCAGAGTGATGAGCAGGGTCATCAGCCGCCCAGCAGGAGGTGGAACCAGCATTGTGGAAGGCAGGCACAGCCCTAATCAGGCCCAGGTGCTAACTGCTCCCACCACTCCAATTGCAGATGCAGTCATTCAGCCTAGGGCTGACTCAGCCAGCCTCCTGGGGCATCCCCAGCCCCTGTCACTCTCAAACCAGACAGTCAATCCACAAACAGGCCAAGGCACACAGAAGGGTCAGACAAGAGAACAGCAACTTTCTAAAAGTGCTGTTCTCAAACACAGGATTTAAAAACAACCTTTCCTAAAAGATGTGTTATTAAATTCTGAGTTCAGGGATACTGAATACTTATGTCCTATCTTGTTCCTATGGGAAGAAATGCTGTTAACCACTGTAGCCAGCATCCCCCATGTTAATCTATCAGGGCCGGCCTAAGGCATGTGCAAGCTGTGCACCTGCACAGGGCCGCCAAACCCCAGGGGCCGCCACGCCAATATATATCCTTAGATACATATTTGCGTGGCGGCCCCTGGCAGGGATTTGGCGGCCTCGGGCCCCCTACCTACACTCCCTGCTCAGGGCCTCCGTGAGCCTAGAGCCGGCCCTGAATCTATGGAGCAAGATAGCCTTACAATAGTGAAAAACGAAAATGGCTGCCATTCACTATCAGAGCATGTCACCTGCACTAGTACATGCTCTACCTTTTACATGCAGTGCACCCTGCCCAGGGGGGTACCTTGGGCCTTCCATAGGGGTGACTGAGGTGCACAAAAAGGGAAGGGTTAGGCCTGGTCAGTGGGGACACGGACCAGGAGGACATGGCAGTTTCTAAACTGCCCATAGGCACTGCAGTGGCAGGCCTGAGACACAATTTTAGAGCTACTTCTGTGGGTGGCACAATCAGTGCTGCACTAGTAGCATTTGTCATCACCAGCCCTGGCACACCCAGTGCACTTTACTAGGGACTTCATGGTGATACAAATATGCCAAACATGTATATCCAATCAGAATAACACTTTACATAGGGAGCACTTACACTCTGGCACTGATCAGCAGTGGCAGAGTGTCCGAAGCATCTAAACCAGCAAAAACGAAATCCAGCACAGCATCAAAAATACAGTAGGTAGAGGCAAAAAGATAGGGGGAAACCACGCCAAAGAGGCCAGGTCTAACACGTGTCCCCTCCAGCTGAAAGTGGGGAGAACTACCCACCCTCTTGGGAGTTCTCTTCACTAAGGCGGAAAAACCTGGACAGACCATCAGCGTTGGCGTGTTCTGTGCCAGGATGGTGTTCCACCGTAAATTCCATTTCTTGTAGGGAGATAGACCACCTCAACAGTTTTGGGTTCTCATCCCTCATCTGCATTAACCGTCTGAGGGGCCTGTGGTTGGTCTGAACACGGAAGTGAGTCCCAAACAGGTAGGGCCTCAACTTTTTCAGAGCCCAGACCACAGCAAATGCTTCTCTCTCAATCGCACTCCACCTCTGTTCCCTGGGGAGTACCCTCCTACTAACAAAAGCTACCGGCTGGTCTCCATTCTCCTCAGTGATTTGTGAGAGTACTGCTCCCACACCATGCTCTGAAGCGTCTGTCTGTACTATGAACTCACTGGAAAAGTCAGGTGCCTTGAGCACCGGTGCTATGCACATTGCAGTTTTCAGGGCATCAAAAGCAGTTTGGCAGGCGTCAGTCCAGTCAACTCTTTTGGGCAACTTCTTGGAAGTGAGTTCTGTGAAGGGGGCGACAATGGTGCCATATCCCTTGACAAACCGTCTGTAATACCTAGTGAGTCCTAAAAAGGCTCTCACCTCTGTCTGGGTCTTGGGGGGCTCCCAAGCCAGAATGGTATCAATCTTTGCCTGTAGGGGCGCCACCTGGCCGCTCCCCACCTGGTGTCCCAAATACACCACAGATCCGTGCCCTATCTGGCACTTGCTGGCCTTGATAGTGAGGCCTGACCTTTGCAGAGCCTTCAACACTTCACAGAGGTGTTGCAGGTGTTCCTCCCACGTGGAGCTGAACACAGCAATGTCATCCAGGTATGCGGCGCTGAATTCCTCCAGCCCGGACAGTACCTGGTTAACCAGTCTCTGGAATGTGGCTGGGGCATTTTTCAACCCAAAGGGCATGACTCGGAACTGGAAGTGCCCCTCTGGCGTTGAAAATGCTGACCTCTCTTTGGCCCCATCAGTTAAGGCAATCTGCCAATACCCAGAAGTCAAATCAAAGGTACTGAGGTACTTGGCAGCTCCCAACCGATCCACGAGCTCATCAGCTCTGGGGATGGGGTGTGCGTCAGTCTACGTGACGGCATTGAGCCCACGGTAGTCCACGCAAAACCGGAGTTCTGGAGGGCCACCGGGCGTAGCAGCTTTCTTCGGCACCAAGACCACTGGGCTAGCCCAGGGGCTGCTGGAGGGCTCAATCACCCCTAGCGCCAACATTTCGGAAACCTCTTCCTTGATGCTGGCCCTGACCTTGTCAGCTACCCTGTAAAATTTTTGTTTCACAGGCAGACTGTCTCCAGTGTCCACATCATGGACGCACCAGTTGGTGACTCCTGGGGTCAGGGAGAACAGGGAGGAGAACTGACCCAACACTTGGCGACAGTCCCTCTGCTGTTCTGGGGTCAGGGTGGGCGAGAGGACAACACCATCCACTGACCCATCTTGCTCCTTAACTGCCAGGAGGTCAGGGAGAGGATCACTATCCTCTTCCATTCCTGCATCTGTAGCCATGAGCATGATTACTTCAGACCTCTCAAAGTGTGGTTTGAGGCGGTTCACATGCAAGACTCTCAGGGGCTGCCTGGGAGTCCTCAGGTTAACCAGGTAGGTTACCTCACTCTTCCTTTCCACCACCTCATATGGCCCAGTCCACTTGTCTTGGAGCGCACAAGGCTCCACTGGCACCATCACCCACACTTTCTGCCCAGGTTGAAAATCGACCAGAGTGGTATTCTGGTCGTACCATCTCTTTATTTCTTCCTGGCTTGCTTCCAGGTTAAAAAAACACGCTATTTACACCTCCAGTCTCTCACATGTGTATGTGATGCAATGTAGAAAAGCCCTTGTTTATCTCTCAACTCTCAAAGGTGTTATAACACCGGGGAAAGCATCCCTTAAGGATAAGACCCCTCACTCACCCGAAGGTGACATGCTTCATCATATGGGTCCTCCTTACCAATGGTGAAAACCTAGTCACCATTGGGAGCTACTACTTCAGGTTTTAAGGAAGGAGCTCAGAGATGTTATGAATTATTTATGGAGTAGGATGGTAATTCCATATGTGTGCTGTTTAAGGTTGAGTGAGGTATGTTGCAGCGCTGTGTGAAAGAAGGGTGTGAATTAAAACTGTCTAGATAGATCACCAATAACCTTTATTCCTGTGTACTACCTGACAGGATTAAAATGTAACAGCACAGTGGTTTGGATATAAACCACTGTTAGTGATTGTGTCAGTTAATGTGCAAAAAATATAAAGTAAATGACTAAATTTGTAATACACCACCAGTATTCCTGCGCAATTCTATTGCTGAGTCAGGTCATACTCTGGATATCTGTGGGAAAAAAACAGATGCACAGGTGGTTGTGGGAGAGAGAGAGAATGTATATAGGGCAATTCAAACATTTCAAAACAATTAAGTCACATGTTCATTGTGCATAGTATACTGTCACTGTGTCACACCTAAATGTTGCCTATTATCTATTTATAAGCATTTTGGACTTACCCACAATTGTTGGATAGCCCAGCCTCACCTCTACCTGTCAGGTTGCTCAGGAGGGAGGCCCCGCACTGCGGGAGGAAAAAAACGACAATGTAGTAATTGCTAACTACTCTGTCTATATATCTCTAAAATCTAATTTCTCTAATGTCTGGAAGGACATCTATGCCATGGGCTGTGAAAAGCGAGGTCAATGTTTATATTCTTGTTGTAAGTAGACAGTATCTAAGTTATCCTTAGGATGGACTAGTGAGCTTTAGTTCTAGTAAAGAGTTGTTCTCTATTTCAAAAGAGGTTAACTTTTAGTTATATAACCCAATAATTATCAACTAAGATATAACCCCATGGTGATAACAAGGGTAGACCAAATACTTGTTAAAAGGCCAGGCAATGTTATCTTAAAGACTAGCTATTGTTTTAGTCTGTAAGTATCTCTCTTCTTTAATGTAAAAGAGTAACCCTGCCAGCCCATCTTAGTCTATTTCTTAGCGAACGTTGGACCATATAACAGCCAAAAAACCCTACGAGCAAGGAGACTCACCTGTCCGTCGGTACCTCTTCGTGGAGTAGAGCTAACCCCGGGAGGTACCGAACGGCAGGACTGTTCACATTTTTATAGTGTGATTAATTGTACACAGCTGTGTTGAAAGATGGGTCCTTACACTAAATGCTGTCTATTCTTATGCCTGCATCCAGAAGTAGTTATTGCGCATGTGCTGCGTTTCTACGCTCCTTGTTAGCGCATGCGCGAGACCGTTCCTCTCGCTCGCTTGTTCGTTCAATGTGCGCATGTGCAATAGATCGCGCTATTTGCTCGCACATGCGTGTAAAGACATAAGTGTTTTTCATAACCGCCAAGCGTACTGTGCTCACGGGAGAGTTCTCAAATTATACTCTTCTGTAATCGGAATAAAACTTCGTCAAAAGACGGGCCATATTACTCTTCTTATATCTATATTTCTGGAGAAGCAGTCAAGTATGTTATATCATTAAGTTGTCGATATGTAGGTATAAGCCCCCATTCTTCATATATCAAAAATAAGGGATTATTACTGACATCATTTACTATTTAGTCACGGGCTATTTGAAGTGATATTATAGTGCCCGGAGCTTCTGCATAAGTTAGTACCACCATACTCATGTTTTTCAGTAGGGAATCCCTATTATTGAGGAGAATCACTAAAATAAGTGTTATGTGATATAAAAATCTCCTGGGAAATGGTAAGTATCTCTTATCGTGAGTCATAAGGGGTAGTATAATCTTTATGATAATAATTTGCTCTTTATGGAGTAAAGTTATTACTATTAGCATTATGTCTATCTGTTGTCTAGGTCAACAGGACACAATAGTTTGATGTTATCTCAGTACAGTGGAGTACAGTGTACCACCCACCGTGTATGTATCAAGTATAGATATAATAAAGTTGTGGGTATACAGACTGAGAACAGACACCATTGGTCTAAACAATGAAATACCCTGGACTCTAATATAAACGGATCCATCATATATCGATACATCTCAGGGCCACAGTTAGTGTAAATATATAATAAGTGGAAGAGGAAGGCAGGATGAGGAGAATGCCAGCCTGAGCTCTAGAAGTAGAAACTTTATTATATCTATACTTGCCCTATGATACATAGACGGTGGGCAGTATCCAAGTCTCAGACTCTCTCTTCTTGGAGCTTCTAAACTGCAGTCTATACTGCTCTGGAGTTAGGCCATACCTGAGACATAAGGCCTCCTTCAGATTGGGGTAGGTCATGGCACCTGCCAACTCTAAAGGCTCTAGAGCACTCCTCCCAGAAGCCTCAAAATGTTTCCACAGGCCCGCCCCCCAATGCTGATCAGGGACACCATTCATCTTCAATGCATATTGTATATACTCATTCTACACTTCTCTCACTTAGGCCTCCGTTTAGGACCTGTCATTTTATCTCATTCCCTGAAAATCTTACTGAAATTCAATGTTGAAAAGGCACTGCAAGACCCATACGCTCCCATTACCACCCCAAAAATCCGGCTAAACATAGGAGCACATTGCCCGAATCCAACTTCCTCAATGAGGCTGGCCTGCTCATAAACGCTAGGTCCCTAGTTCGAAATAATGTGGCTTTCAGAGATTTTGTCTCCCAGAAAAAACCTCCTTGGGTGTTTATTACTGAAACTTGGTGCTCTGATTCCTCTGGCCCGGATCTGGTAGCGGCAGTCCCTGAAGGCTATACCCTATCCAGGATGGACAGGATCAGGCGTAGGGGGGGTGGGCTGGGAATCCTTTTTAGAGACACTTTTACGTGTCGTACCGAGCCTCTTTCTCTACCCTCAGATACATTCGAAGCTCTGCATTTTACTTAGAATTTTCTTCCCTCAGCTTCCTTTTCCGGTATTCTTTGCTACAGACCTCCCGGCCCAAGAACTAATTTTCCCCAGGATATTCTTAAACTCATAGAGCCTTTTGTTGACAAGCCCCACTTTAGTATCTTGGGCGACTTTAACTTTCATTTAGAGTCTACAGATACCAAGGACACTAGGGCACTAATAGATGGCCTAGCTGCATGTGGGCTGGGCCAATTGGTCATGGACCCTACGCACTCTGCTGGCCATACGTTGGACGGCATCTTTACTAATGATGCCAGAATTACGACCGTCACACCTATCCCTCTTTCCTGATCCGACCATCTGGCAGTTCCCTTTTATTGTAAAATTAATCCTATTCTATCTAACAATTCTAAGACTAACGGGTGGGAGACCAGAAAGAACTATAGAGAGATCAATGATGAAACTCTAGCACCATTCATGTACGCTCTTAGTTATCTCTCTCCATCTGATCCCAACGTGGCTGCCCTTAACCTCTCCAACGTCCTTCCCGGCGCTATAGACACCCTTGCTCCGGCTAAACGGCACTACTCAGCCCGAAAGAGTCCCTCTCAGCCCTGGTTTTCTGATCGCTTCAGATTGCTGCGGCAGAAGTGCAGGAAACAGGAGCGGTCCTGGCATGCTCACCCTGATCCACCGGGAAAAGCCCTTCATAAAGCTCTACTTAGAGACTATAAGAAAGCCATCATTGAAGAAGAAAGGAGCCATTTTTCCAATCTTACGGCCTCCCTCAAATCATCAAGGGAACTTTTTAATATAATTGATGTACTTTCGGCACCTAAAACATCTGACCCTACCATCGAAACGCAGGAACTATGTAATAATATTGCGAGTTTCTTCCACTCCAAGATTGCTGACATCTATACTTCTCTTGAAACTCGCAATCATGAGCTGGATGTCAACGCAGTAGGTTCCCTTTCTCTACCTGCCTCTCCCTCTACTGAGAATGCTGATTCTTCTTCTAAACCACAGCTTACTTGTTTTCCTCTTTTGACTCTAGAAGAGCTCGACCTCCTTCTTGATGTCACCAAGTCTTGTTCACCTCTCGACCCTTGCCCCCTAAGAACTTTGAAGACCTGCAGAGGGTCGGTCCTCCCTCCTCTTTTGGAGGTTATGAGCATGGCCATCAGTGAGGGAGTCTTCCCCTCATCCTGGAAGACCGCCATTGTTAAACCACTGCTCAAAAATACCTCTTTGGACCCTGGAGTTCTAAAAAATTATCGTCCCATTTCCCTGCTCCCAGACCCAGCTAAGATACTGGAGTCTCATATAAACCGAAACCTCTCTATTTTTATTGAGAGTTCTGAACTCATAGCAGCTCATAGCACCGAATCTGCCCTAACGGTTGTGTTTAACAACCTCCGTATGGAGGTTGATAGGGGACATCCTACTCTGCTAGTGTTATTAGATCTCACAGCAGCGTTTGATACTCTGTCCCCGTCAATCCTGATCTCCAGGCTCGTGGACATCAGAGTAGAGGGTACTGCCCTCAGCTTACTCTCCTCCTTCTTACATCACAGGGAGCAGAGAGTTAAAATGGGCAATTTTCTCTCCGCCTCTCAAGAAGTGCAATGTGGGGTACCACAGGGCTCCTTGTTGAGCCCATTATTGTTCAACATCTATGTTACCCCACTTGCCAAGGTGGTGAGATCCTTTGGTCTTGAGGTATTTTCGTACGCCGATTATACCCAGATCCTGGTATCTATTACCCAGTCGGCCAGTGACTCTGCGTCCAATTTTAGAGCATGTATGGAGGCAGTCTCCCAGTGGATGGTGCGTAACTTTTTAAAACTGAACGGTGTAAAGACTGAAATAATGGTCTTTGGAGGCAGTCAAGATCTGTGGTCAAAAGACTGGTGGCCCTCTTCACTGGGGGACTGCCCTCTTCCTATTCTTTCCGCCAGGAACCTTGGTGTCCTAATTGACCCCGTTCTCTCATTCGATTCTCAGGTAAACAGAACGGTGTCTACTTGCTGTGCCATCATTAGAACACTGAGGAAGATTGCCCCGTATTTATCTCAGGCAACCCGGAATCAATCTACTGTTGCCTTAGTTTCATCTAGGCTAGACTATTGTAATGCCCTATATAGTGGGATTAACAAAAGCTACATCCACCGCCTCCAGATGGTGCAGAATGCCGCGGCCAGGATGGTCTTGAATCTCCCTAGGCTTGCTTCTGTAAACACGGCCAGAAGGGACCTACATTGGCTTCCGATTTCCTCTCGGATTTCCTTTAAACTTCTTTGTCTGGCCCATGGTGCAATTCATGGCTCAGGCTCAGAGGGTATTAGGTCCCTCTTACGCGTCTATACCCCTCAAAGAAATCTCCGCTCGGCATCTAGGAACATGCTCTCGGTTCCTAGAATTTTGAAGGCTAAATGGGGAGGTAGAGCATTTTCCACCCTGGCTCCAAAACTTTGGAACTCCCTCCCTCTGGAGCTCTCCAGTCAGTCTTCCTTGGTGGTTTTTAGGAAGCGCCTGAAGACCTGGCTTTTCTCTCAGGCTTATTATCGGCTCCGCTCCTAATGGTATTTTGATTTTGCAGTTGGTAGTCCTGGACTTTTGTGTGTCTGTTTTGCACCTTGATACCCCTTGGGGCTAAGTTCGCGCGTTATAAAACGCCTTTAATTCAATTTCATACGAAGTGAACCAGGCATAAATATCCTCACTCCTATGGTAATTCTGTACCAGGTCTTTGGGAATATATACTTTACCCCCATGCACTGGCTGCGCGCTGCCACCATTAGAACTGGCATCCACCTCCTTGGCTTTAAGATCCAGTTCTCTCATGCTCAACTCATGAGCCAAAAGCAATTTCTTTTCCTCCAAGGTGCGGGCACTTTTGCTCTCCTCCACCGCATTTTCTCTCTCTTTATCCATTTCCAATTGCTTCATTTTCATTTTCAGAACTTCCAACTCATATTCTCTTACTCTTTGATTTTCGTGTAACTCTTCTGGGGAGAGGCCCCTGCTGGAATGGTTGCTGCCAGCTCCAGAACCTACTTTGCCCACTGGCAGATCTGTGACTTGAAAGCTATTTTCTACATCCACAGCATCATTTCCCTCTTGTGTCTCCCAATGGGCCTTCAAGATTCTTTGCAGCTCAGGCTTCCTGTAGCTGCTCTTTATGGGGCACTCAAACTGGCTGCAGAATTCCTGAAGCTGTGTAACTGGGTAAGAATACAGATCCTCAATGCGAAATTCTAATTCTGCTTCCTTACTGGGTTCCTTCCCATTCAAAGACATGATGTATTAGAAGAGTTACTCAAAAATAGAAAAATCAAAAACCAGTAGTATGCGGTCGCGTAGTGATCTGCACTCACTAGTGATGTACACCAATTACTATGGGTCAAGTACAAATACAAGTTCAAATCCCATCGCCTGACCACCAATGTTAGAACTGGGGGTCTCTAGTTGGCAGAGGTAGGTAACACTGTCCAAATAGGGACCCTTGCTTCTAGTCAGGGCAAGGAGATAACCCTCTGAGATAACCCCTGCTCACCCTCTAGGTAGCTTGGCACGAGCATTCTAGGCTAACCAGAGGCAATGCGTAAAGTATTTGTACCAACACTCACAGTAACACAGTGAAAACACCACAAACTGACTCCACAACAGTTTAGAAAAATAAAGTTATTTAATCTAAACTACACAAGACCAAAACGACAAAAATCCAACATACACAGTTCAAGAATATGGTTTCAAAAGAGTTATTAAGGTTTGCGATAAAGTTCTTTAAGTTGCGATAGAATAATTCACAGATACGTGAAACATTCACAGTTGCGTCACGTTTACTCACAGTACCTTTTAGTTGCAACAAAGTTCCAAAAGCAGAAGCTGGTACGGTGGAAAACAAGCGATGCGTTGCTCCTGAGACCCTGGGGAGGCGATGCGACAACCCCACTGCAGCAGCGGGCGTGTTGCGACGAATCCGGTCTGTATGGGGAGGAAAGCCACTTGTATGGATTCCAGTGCGTAGGTTCCGTAGGAAGTCTGTTCTCGCAAAAGGCACGATGCGACGATCTCGTAGGGGCTGCGACGATCTCCGCGGCGACGATGCGGGGTCCAGCGGTGATCCTCTCTCTCGCAGCTCCTCGATGCGATGATTCTGCGACGATGTTCGCAGCGATGTGATGCGGTCCGCAAGCAAGCGGTGCGGCGATGTCACCCAGCGACGACAGGCTCTGCGACGACACTCGCAGCGATGTTCAACTTTCCCGCACCGGTATGGTTCGTCCCGCAAACGAAGGATGCGACGGCTCTGGCAGCGGCGTCAGGCGCTGCGACGATCTCGACCTTTGTAGCGGCGGGAAACTTCTCGCACTGTCGGGGATGCGCTCCGCAAGCGAGCGATGCAACACTTTTCGATTGCAAAAGTCTCTCAAGCTTAGTTTCAAACTTCCCAGCACAGGTACAACTTCCAGAGGCCCCACAACTGGATCAAGCACTCTAGGAAGGACATAACTCTCTCAGCAGAGTTCAGGGAAGCTGGGGGCGAAGTCCTTTTGTTCCTGGGACTTCAGAACAGGGAGCCAGCTCTACTCAGGCCCTTGGAGATTCATTCAAGACAGGGGACACAGCTCAACAGCAAAGTCCTTCCCCTCTCCTTGGCAGCAAAGCAACAGCAGGTCAGTCCAGCGGAGCAACAGCAGGACAGTCTTCCTTCTTCAGTTTCAGCTTTCTCCTTGGCAGAGGTTCCTTCTTGATTCCAGGATGATCTAATTTTCTGTTGTCAGGGGTCCTGTACTTATACCCCTAAAGTCTTTATTCTCTCTGTGCATGTAGGCCCTGAGCCCGGTCTGAACCAGTTCTGGGTGTTTCCTGAGTACTTTGTTTTGCTGGCTTCTTCTTTCCTTTCAGAGTGAGGGGCAGGGTCATCAGCTGCCCAGCAGGAGGTGGAGCCAGCATTGTGGAAGGCAGGCACAGCCCTATTCAGGCCCAGGTGCTAACTCCTCCAACCACTCCAGTTGCAGATGCAGTCATTCAGCCTAGGGCTGACTCAGCCAGCCTCCTGGGGCATCCCCAGGCCCTGTCACTCTCAAACCAGACAGTCAATCCACAAACAGGCCAAGGCACACAGAAGGGTCAGACAAGAGAACAGCAACTTTCTAAAAGTGCTGTTCTCAAACACAGGATTTAAAAACAACCTTTCCTAAAAGATGTGTTATTAAATTCTGAGTTCAGGGATACTAGATACTTATGTCCTATCTTGTTCCTATGGGAAGAAATGCTGTTAACCACTGTAGCCAGCATCCCCCATGTTAATCTATGGAGCAAGATAGCCTTACAATAGTGAAAAACGAAAATGGCTGCCATTCACTATCAGAGCATGTCACCTGCACTAGTACATGCTCTACCTTTTACATACACTGCACCCTGCCCAGGGGGGTACCTTGGGCCTTCCATAGGGGTGACTGAGGTGCACAAAAAGGGAAGGGTTAGGCCTGGTCAGTGCGGACACTGACCAGGAGGACATGGCAGTTTCTAAACTGCCCATAGGCACTGCAGTGGCAGGCCTGAGACACCATTTTAGAGCTACTCCTGTGGGTGGCACAATCAGTGCTGCAGGTCCACTAGTACCATTTGTCATCACCAGCCCTGGCACACCCAGTGCACTTTACTAGGGACTTCATGGTGATACAAATATGCCAAACATGTATATCCAATCAGAATAACACTTTACATAGGGAGCACTTACACTCTGGCACTGATCAGCAGTGGCAGAGTGTCCAAAGCATCTAAACCAGCAAAAACAAAATCCAGCACAGCATCAAAAATACAGGAGGTAGAGGCAAAAAGATAGGGGGAAACCATGCCAAAGATGCCAGGTCTAACAATATAGGAAACAGAAAATGAGAAGTAAAGCAAAATCAAAACTAAACATATAAAACAAGAACCGTGCACACATAACAACCAAATTTCTTCAACCTGTAACACAATCTTCCCATCCCCTTGGTACAACTCTTGTGCGATTAATCAATCCAAAACCCCTTGACGTACATTTTGCTTTCTCAACATTGATGACTCTGTCATGATTGCCAAGAATCGAAGCTACACCAGTTGTGCTCCACCAATTTTCATCAGACAACTTCACTGGATTCTTCCTCAGCTCACACACCTGAGCAGTTTCTTTAAACTTCAACAATCCTTTCCCAACCATAACTGGATTTTTCACATGCACCCAATCTCCAAATTTCAATTTGCACTCTTTTGTTTTTCTTCTAGCTCTTACTTTTTCCATGTTTCCCAAACTGGTCAGGTTGGACTTTTCCTCTGCATGTTTCCACCAATTACCAACACATCCTTCTTTTGGTATTAATGGAACCATTCAAAAGGGACATAATTCTGTTGAAGTATTCCTCCCTCTCATTAACTTAAAGGAAGATCTCCCAGTCACAGTCTTAGGTGTAGTGCGAAATGACCAGACTAACTCCTTGATTGTTTCTGTCACATTGCTATTACTCCTGATTGTAGACTGTATACTCTCCACTAACCCTTTGTTAAAGCGTTCCACTTTTCCATTGCTTTGAGGGTGGTACAAAGGTGTTTTCACATTTTCTATAGCACATCTGCCTAAAAATTAAGTAATTTCTACAAAAGTACATTGTACTCCATTATCCGTTAAGTTTCTCCTGGAATCCCTTCTCTAGCAAAAATTCTTTGAAAACAGCCCAAAACTTTTCAAGTGTGAGTTTCACAAACGGGCTCCACTTCACCCACCTAGGCAAGTGGTCAATCATTACTACAAAGTACCTCACGTGATTGGGTAAAATTTGATATGGTCCTAAAAAATACACATCAACACGTTGCCCTTTTTTTCCTGGACATAAAGTTACTGACTCAACAGATCCCTCTGTTACCAAGACTTTATCGCTCACTTTGCATATCTCACAGTTTATCCCAAAATCATCAAACTTCACCATCCATTATCGGACACCAAACATTTTCCCTGACCTACCTTTTTGTTACTTTAGAGCCTAGATGGTCTAAATATGCCAATTCAATTATATGTTGGCGATAGCAAGAAGGTGGAACCAATTTGTCCCAACACACCAGCAGTCTCCCTTCCAAGGATAATTCTTACGAAATGTTTCAAAACATTTGCAATTCATAGGATATCTTTTTTTTCTTTTGGCCACCCTTACTTCACTAAAGGAACAATCTCTTTCAACACATCATTCTTCTCGATTGCATCAACTCAGTCTGCACTTTTACCACACACATCCACAATCCCAACTTTAATTGGGAGTCAGGACAAAGAGTCTGCCCTGGAATTCCTGCTTTCTGACCTCCTGTTTCTGATGCTATGCTAGACTTTGTTTTTGCTGGTTTAGTGTCTCTGAGTACTTTAGCACTGCTATTCAGTGCTAAAGTGCAAGTGGTCTTACTGTAAATGGTGTTATCATTTGGTTTTACTTGATTGGCATATCTGATTTACTGGTAGGTTCCTAGCACTGTGCACTGTGTGTGAACATGGCCTGGTAATCAAATGCTACTTGTGGGCCTGCAGCAGCGCTGGTTATGCCACCCACACATGTAGCCTTTCAAAAGTGTCTCAGACCTGCCACTGCAGTGTCTGCACACAGTTTTAACTGCCAAGTCAACCTGGCAAGTGCACCCACTTACCAGGCTAACCTTCCCGTTTCTTACATGTAAGTCACCCTAAGGTATGCCCAAGGTAGCTCATGGGCAGGAAGTAGTGTATGTGAAAGGTAGGCCATGTACTGGTGTGTTTTACATGACCTGATAGTGAGATACTATGCATTTTGTTTTTCACTATTGAAAGGCTGTCTTTCTCATAGGTGATCATTGGGGCTGCCTTGTAACTTCTTATTGGGAAAAGATCAAGAAATGTGATTTAGGTTCTCTGACCTCAGAATTTAATAACACGTATTTTAGTATAGGTGGTTTTTAAATTGTGTGTTTGAAAATGCCACTTTTAGAATGAGGGCATTGACTTGCTTAACCATCCTGTGTGCCACTGCTGCTTATGGATTCCCCATCTGTTTTAGACTGACAGGGGTTGTTTGTGCATTCACCCCAGACACTCACACAAAGAGAGCTGCGGTGCGACTTGCATATTGTGGGACATCCTGGCATAGAGTGGTGAGAGGAGATGTCACTAGCACCTGGCTAGGTTGTGGCTGACCAGCACAATTCTGTTTCCACCCACTGTAGCGTGGCAGGACCAGGGATGACAAAACTGGTTTTGCTGAGCCAGAGGGACTTTCTGAACACAGACTTCAAATGCAAAAAGGCGTATAAGTATAAGACCTAAAACTCCAGAATTTTAGAACACTTTTGGACTAAGAACCCTGCCAAGAAAAACTGGAAGAGCTGCCAGGAGGAGTACTACCCCTTTGCTGTTTGCTATTTTTTTGGGTTGGCCTGCAGTTGCTGCTTTTGTCTCGGTCAGTGAAAGTACTGGACTGAACTTTCTTAAATCCTGCTGTTAAAGTTTCTCCAAGGGCTTGAAGTAGAGTTTGCCTCCCATTGAAAATCTCAGGTACACCAGAGACTTCATAATCTCAGGCACACCAAAGACTTCACAATCTTGAGGGAAAAACCAACCCGACACTGTCAACTACGCTACTGCCGGCTTCATGACCTGAAGGCACTGCAAAAAGCACTGCTGCACTTTGTACCTCAACCCTGGTTTCACCGACACTGTCACGCTTGCACTGTGACCTGTCGTCTCAGCACTGCCTTGCTTCACATCGCCGCCCTGGTCTCACCAACGAAACCGTTCCTAGCTAACCCCAATGCACCATGTTACATGATGCACCATCCTGTCCCAATCACAGTCTTGGTCCACCGACACCAACGCCATAGACTCCAGATTGTCTACTGACGACAGCACTTCAGCAACGAAGCCACTGCAGCTTGCACCGTGGCCTGCCAGCACTGCAAGGAGCACCGTCCCAATTTGTACCATAGCCCTGATCTCACCTCCGCTGCTGGATGCCGTCACCGAGCAGCTGCCTGTACCGCGACCTAAAGTCACTGAACGCCACACTGATTCACTTTGCACCGCAGCCACGATGCCTGCCAACGCCAGCGCTCCTGATTTCCATCTTTGTTCTGCAATACGTGTGACTTCAAGGACCCGACGACTCCTGCGTCGACCTCTAGTACCGACGCCTGCCTAATGCCAATGCTGCTGCCTCTTCACAGCTCCTTGCAGGGTCCACAACGCCCTACATTTCCAAGGTACTGTTTGCGGGTCTTCCCGAAACTGTAGCTGGCTCGTGACCTCACGGTCTCACTGAACTGTTGGATCTGTTTGTTTATGACACAGTGAAAGCCCCAGACAGAGCTATCGCCTTTGAAGAACTGCATTTTAAGTTGATGTTTGCAATATTCATTTAGGATTTTTATCATTTTGATATTGCTTTGCACAGATAAATATTTGCTATTTTCTAAAACTGAAGAGGTATCTCTTTTGCAAATGCTTTACACATTGCCTCTGAGATAAGCCTAACTGCTGGTGCCAAGCTACCAAGGCAGTGAGCAGGGGTTATTTTAGAAGTGTAAATCCCATTACACTGACTAGAAAGCAGGGTCCATATTTGGACAGGGTACAAACCTGCCAACCAGAGACCCCCCTTTCTAACATTGGTTGCTTGTGATGAGGATAGGGACTTGCATTTGTACTTGACCTACAGTGATTGGTGTACACTACTACCCTATCGCAGACCTCTACATACCACATACTGTTTTCTTTTACGTCTATTTTGGATCTTTTATTTGTTTGAACTTAAACTTCCTACTGCATAATGTCTTAGTCAACAGCAATGTCAGTTGCATCCTTGGAATTGTTTTTTGAGGAGGATAGGTTGGAAACCTACACCGTGAAGGAGCTGAAGGCAGTTTGCAAAAACTTCAAAGTACAAGTTAGAGGCCTCAACAAAAAGGAGGAGCTACAAAAGATGCTGAGAGCCTGGGTATGATCCAGAGATGCCAATGGGCAGTCTGGAGTTCTTAGTGTTGAGACCGAGGAGCCAATTCAAAGGATTGATGTGCTTTTGGAAGTGGGGGAGACTCTCCAGGCCAGGCAGCAGTGGTCTGTTCCCAGAGGAGCTCAAGGTCAGGGGGGAAGCTAGGAATAATAAATTAGAGCTTGAGAGGCAAGATGGAGTCACAAAAGATGATCTTAGACAATGAGTGTGGTATCAAGGAGCTGGTGGCAGCAATTCCTCAGTGCACTCAGATAGAGTAGTACACATTCCCAAGAATGTGGGACACGCATACCACACAGGAGATGACATACAGAGGCGGTTTCAGGGCAAATATCCACATGAATGGGGTCCCTGAGAGAAATTGGGGAGCAGGATTGTGGAAGCACTTCACAGAGGAGGGACACATTTTTTGCGTTAGGTATGGGGTTCAACCTCTCCTATCCTGAAATGAAGGAGGCCGTTCTCACCCGGTATGGCCTCACTCCTGACGAGCATAGGGATCATTTTAGGCAGAGTAGGAAAACAATTCCCACACCTAGTTAGAATGTGCAGATTATTTTTGAAGATCAGTAGATGCTTGGGTGAGGGGCAATAATGTTACAGATTATCAGGGGCTGTACAATTTGAATGTGCGGGAGCACTTCCTTAGTCTATGCTTTGCACAGCTGCATCAGCACATGACAGATAGTAAACTGTCTGATTAGAGGTAGCTTGCTATGGAGGCAGATATTTGGGTGAGTACCAGGGTCCACCAAAAGGTATATGGGGAGATTCTAACAAAGGTGGGCTGGGTCCCCAGCAGGATAGTGGGGGTGCAAGGGTAAAGCAAAGGAGTTCTCAAAACGATCCCAATATAGGACCCAGGGTAAAGGTTCTTGTCCTCCAGGGGATAAGAAACCATGGGTCTCCACAGGAAAGCCTGCAGAGACAGGATCCAGTAAGTACTTTGCATGTGCCCAGGTGGGCCACATCGAGGGGGATACCAAATGCTCCAAGTGGGCACGGCCACCTATTGGTGGGCAGTTCAAGGTGTTGGTTAGTGTAGTGCTTGGTGACCCAGGAGAAGGTCAGGACGCTGCAGAAATTATCCTTCTCGCACTAGGGGCCTGTGAGATGGTCTAGGGAAGCTTAGTGACTGCAAACACTAGGATATATGGACAGTGGGTGACTACCAATGGGCAAAGGATAGAGGTTCTCAGAAATACTGAAGCCAGTGTGACCTCAGTCCGGTGCCACCTTGTACCTGAGGAGCAAGTAGAACCCAGTGCATTCCACCAAGTAGTTGATGTGGACAACACAGAGTAAATTGGTGCAGGTTCCCTTTGAATAGTAAGGGTCGCAGGTCTCTCGAGGGTGGTTGTGAGCCCCACCACACCTGTTGTCTGCTAGGTAATGACCTGGGGCAGTACTTGTGGAAGGATGTGGCGGGTCAGGTCTCACTTGGAGATGTTGGGGTTGCCAGAGTGGGCATACATGACCACTTGGTCCATGGCAGCCAGACAGGATGATCAGAAACCCTGGCGCCTGAAACAGTGGCACAGGTGCCTGCAAAGAGAAAGGCCAAGGGATGTGGGAATCTCGCTCCTGAAGTCCCCACAGTCCGTGAGGAGGCTGACCTCAAGGAGGATGCCCTGGAAAGTACTGGGGAACATGTGGCTAAACTGGGGGACTTATCTGTGCTGACCCATTGGCAGCAAGAAGTGGGTCTCACAAGGGAGGAGTTCTGCATGGAGCAGAGAGAAATGCATTCTCTGGTTGATTTGCGGTAGGAGGCTGCAGACCAGGCAGATGGTGATCAGTCTGGATCATACTGGATCTACTGGGAGAATGGTCTCCTATACAGTGACCTTAAGGTCACTAATCTCATGGGCTGGTGGTACCTCAGCACTTCAGGACCTTCCTACTGGATCTGGCTCATGATGTGCCTTTGGCAGGACATTTGGGGCAGGACAAAACTTTTGACAGGATTGTCACCCACTTCTTTTGGTCCCAAAGGCGAAGGCAGTCTGATGCACATTGTAGGTCTTGCCAAACTTGCCAGGCAAGTGGTAAGTATGGGAGGAAGTGTAAGGCTCCTCTCCAAACTTTTCCGGTTGTAGGGACTCCTTTCCAGAGGGTGGAGATGGACATTATGGGGCCTCTAGAATCAAAGGCAGCCATGGGCAACAGGTACAGCCTGGCCTTGGTGGACCATGCCACCCGGTACCCGGAGGCTGTCCCCCTCATGACAATGAAGCACCGGTTGTGGGCCAGACATTATTGAGGATCTTTTCCCACATGGGTTCCCCAGAGAGGTAGTATCTGGCCAACCAATTTCATATCCAAGTATATGACATCCCTGTGGGAGGAGTGTGGTGTAACCTACAAGTTCACCACTCCTTACCACTCCCAAGGTAATGGTCTGGTGGAGAGATTCAACCAAACTCAGGAGGGGATGATCAAGGGTTTTACCGACTCCATGAGGCGCAAGTGGGACATTCTCTTGCCATGCCTTCCCTCAGTTTACCAGGAGGTACCACAGAAGTCATTAGGGTTCCGTCCCTTTGAGTTACTGTATGGGCACCCAGTTAGAGGACCTCTTAGTCTGACGAAAGAATGCTGGGAGACAGCTTCCAGGAACCCCCCGAGGATGTATTTAGCTACATCCTGTCCTTCATAAACCAGAGTTTGCGCTTCAGAAAACTCGCTCAAGCGAACCCAGATGCCAGAGAGATTAAATGTTGGTATGACCAAAATGCCACTCTGGTTGAGTTTCAACCTGGCTAGAAAGTGTGGGTCATGGGCCCAGTGGGTTGTCTTTGTCAGTCTTTTAAAAAACAGAAACTAAAACTGAGGAGGACAAGGAAGATGGGGAACCTTCCCTAAACATAGAATTTAAAATCAAGGTCAATGTGGGCCCCATACTGCAATATCACTAATATGTAGAGCAGGGGGGACTCTGTACATGCCAGGGGCCTTATTTCTAGTGAGACCTAAGGTTCCCTGATTAACTCCCTCTAATGTAGGGGGCGCTAGGTGGCGCTGAACTGGCATGGCCGCGCTGCTGTGAGGCTCCCGACGAACCGGGCGGTTTTACCCACATAAACACCATCCTTGGCTAATGTAACATGGTGGAAACACCAACAACGGACAGCGGATCACTAAGCGCTGCCTGTCACTGACTTTGGAGCCTCCGCGATGCTGGGGTGAGCAGCGGCGAGCCGCGGAGGCTTGGCAGCGAGGCAGGTAGTCGGACGGGCTGGATCGCCCACCTGGGGCCCAGACCTACGTGAGGCCGGGGATTTGCAGGCCCGACTGCGGAACTGCTGGGGGAGCTGTGGGGCATCTGAGAGCTCGCCGGGACCCTCGTTTGCTGAGCGGACCCTAGAGACGCACCAACCCAGGCACGAAGACAGAGCTGACTCGTGAACCCAGAGCTGGACGAGGTGGGTTACCCGAGATCCTGAGTGTGCGCGAAGAGGCTCACGAGAGTCCTGCGAGCTGCCGCTGGAGACCTTGCGCTGGACATATAAATGCCCGGTGGTACCGGGGGGGCCCTCTTGCGGGACACGGGCCTCATCGAACAATCCTGGTAGTGGCAGGAGATCGCGGGCGGACAACATTGGCTGTGGAAACTGTGTGGGGAATGACAGCGTGGCTGCGTAGGCCATTGGCCGCCATTTTGGAATAGGACTACCGCTGTGCTCCCGCGCACGGTTGTTAACTGCAGACTGGGAGGAGATGCACCCCATCATTGTGCCTGTAGGATTGCGCAAAGCAAGCACTAATCAGGTGCAGCCATTGTGCCAGGGAGAAAGAAGTGAGCACCGCGGACCGGGGGTGCTGAGACTGATTGGGGAGTGAGGGGAACGGTCCAGAGGAGCTACTCTATTGGGCCTACCACCGCTTCCCCTCGTGAAGGACACGCAGGTCCTAAACTACCGAGAACCGGGATACCGTTCTACACTTTGCCCGTGAGAAAGGAGAAGTGCGCTACGACAACACCACCTTGGCCTTCTACCCTGACTTTACCCAAGCTGTGCAGGAAGCCCGCCGACAATTCACTGCGGTAAAGAAAAAACTGCAGGCCAAGGAGATCAGGTACGCCATGCTCTACCCTGCGAGACTGAAGATCAGCCATAAAGGACAAAAGCACCTCTTCAGTTCTCCCCAGCAAGTTGAAGATTACCTGAAACGCGACCGTAGTGCGGAGCCTCCAGGAGACGGTCCAGATCCCACTCACCCCTATCGGACCCTGGCTGATGACCTACTTCTGAGGCAGTGAGCAATAAAGACTCTGAATTGTATAGACTATGGACCGCTGTTCCGAGATGGTGATGTATACCTATTGTTTATTGAATGTTCCTACCGGTACACAGACATAATTTCGACCTCACAAATATCGACATACACAAATATCGAGTCAAAAATATAGACTAGACAAAATATCGACCAGACATAATATCGACTACAAAAATATCGATTACTATCGATATTAATAGCAAAAATATCGATTCAAAAATATAGACTTGACATAATATCGAGTAGATAGAATATAGACAACAAAAATATGTCAAATTAGGTGTTTTATAATTTGTAATAATTGTGTAATATAAATCTGTAGCGGGTTGTGGGTTTATAGGGGAATAGGGTGGGAAGTAATTTAAATATAATTATATAAATATGTAATATAATAGTAATTGTTAATTAATTAATAATTGTTAATTAATTACATTATAATTGGTAATTAATAATAATTGAATAATTGATAAATCATTACTTTTTACTATATTTTTTTTTTAGCGGGTTGTGGGTTTATAGGGGAATAGGGTGGGAAGTAATTTAAATATAATTATATAAATATGTAATATAATAGTAATTGTTAATTAATTAATAATTGTTAATTAATTTAATTATAATTGGTAATTAATAATATTTGAATAATTGATAAATCATTACTTTTTACTATATTTTTTTTTTAGCGGGTTGTGGGTTTATAGGGGAATAGGGTGGGAAGTAATTTAAATATAATTATATAAATATGTAATATAATAGTAATTGTTAATTAATTAAATTATAATTGGTAATTAATAATAATTGAATAATTGATAAATCATTACTTTTTACTATATTATTTTTTTTAGCGGGTTGTGGGTTTATAGGGGAATAGGGTGGGAAGTAATTTAAATTTAATTAATTACATATGTAAATTAATAATTGTTAATTAATTATTATTTGGTAAATAATTAAAATATAATTGGTAATTATAAATATTTAAAGAATAAATAAATAATAATTAGTAAATTAATTTCTGTAGTGGGTTGTGAGTTTATAGGGGGATAGGGTGGGGAGTAATTTAATAATAACTAATTAAATATGTTAATTAATTAAATTTGTTAATTAATTAATAATTGACCATTAAATAAAATTTACTTAGTAAATAAAAGTAATTGGTTTTGGAAATTAAATTTAAGTTTTGGGTTTTTGGGTAAAGGGGTATTTTTAGGGTTCAGGGTCAGTTTTGGGTTTTTGGGTAAAGGGGTATTTTTAGGGTTCAGGGTCAGTTTTTAGTTTTTGGGTAAAGGGGTATTTTTAGTGTTCAGGGTCAGTTTTTGGTTTTTAGGTAAAGGGGTATTTTTAGGGTTCAGGGTCAGTTTTGGGTTTTTGGGTAAAGGGGTATTTTTAGGGTTCAGGGTCAGTTTTTAGTTTTTGGGTAAAGGGGTATTTTTGGGTTCAGGGTCAGTTTTTTGTTTTTAGGTAAAGGGGTATTTTTAGGGTTCAGGGTCAGTTTTTAGTTTTTGGGTAAAGGGGTATTTTTAGGGTTCAGGGTCAGTTTTGGGTTTTTGGGTAAAGGGGTATTTTTAGGGTTCAGGGTCAGTTTTGGGTTTTTGGGTAAAGGGGTATTTTTTGGGTTCAGGGTCAGTTTTGGGTTTTTGGGTAAAGGGGTATTTTTAGGGTTCAGGGTCAGTTATGGGTTTTTGGGTAAAGGGGTATTTTTTGGGTTCAGGGTCAGTTTTTAGTTTTTGGGTAAAGAGGTATTTTTAGGGTTCAGGGTCAGTTTTTGTTTTTTAGGTAAAGGGGTATTTTTAGGGTTCAGGGTCAGTTTTTAGTTTTTGGGTAAAGGGGTATTTTTAGGGTTCAGGGTCAGTTTTTAGTTTTTGGGTAAAGGGGTCTTTTTTGGGTTCAGGGTCAGTTTTTAGTTTTTGGGTAAAGGGGTATTTTTAGGGTTCAGGGTCAGTTTTTGTTTTTTAGGTAAAGGGGTATTTTTAGGGTTCAGGGTCAGTTTTTAGTTTTTGGGTAAAGGGGTATTTTTAGGGTTCAGGGTCAGTTTTGGGTTTTTGGGTAAAGGGGTATTTTTAGGGTTCAGGGTCAGTTTTGGGTTTTTGGGAAAAGGGGTATTTTTTGGGTTCAGGGTCAGTTTTTAGTTTTTGGGTAAAGGGGTATTTTTAGGGTTCAGGGTCAGTTTTTGGTTTTTAGGTAAAGGGGTATTTTTAGGATTCAGGGTCAGTTTTTAGTTTTTGGGTAAAGGGGTATTTTTAGGGTTCAGGGTCAGTTTTTGGTTTTTAGGTAAAGGGGTATTTTTAGGGTCAGGGTCAGTTTTGGGTTTTTGGGTAAAGGGGTATTTTTAGGGTTCAGGGTCAGTTTTTAGTTTTTGGGTAAAGGGGTATTTTAGGGTTCAGGGTCAGTTTTTAGTTTTTGGGTAAAGGGGTATTTTTAGGGTTCAGGGTCAGTTTTGGGTTTTTGGGGTACAGGGGTACAGTGTAAAAATAAAGTAAAATTAAATTAATTTAATGAAATTAAATTAAATTAAAATATATTATATTAATATGTTTATTTAATAATATGTTATATATATATATATATATATATATATATATATATATATATATATATATATATATATATATATATATATATATATATATATGTATTATTTTTGGTGATATAATTTTTTTATTTATATTAATTATTTATTAATATTACATTTATTTAATAATTATTTCTAAGTTTATATTAAATATATGTATATATATTATTTTTAACTTAATTTTAAGACATTTAAAAAAATCGATATTTTTACTGTCTATATTTTTGTAAGTCGATATTTTGGAGTCGATATTTTGGTACTTACCTGTTTGAAGATAGGCTGTCGATATTTTGTATTTCGATATTTTTGACTCGATATTTGTGTATGTCGATTTTTTGATTTCGATATTCTGTCAGTGATTCGTTTCTACCGCCTGGGCACTCGCCGACATCCCATCACAGGTTACCCATAACCACTGGGGTACGGATGGGTGAAATAGGGTGGCGATGTGATAGTGCTGGAGCCCCTAGCGTTCCCCTTAGAGAGCATTCCCCCAATTACGAGTTTGGATTTGGACTACTTGGGGCAAATGAAAAATGTTGTGTTATATGACTGTGGCGGGTCGCCTTCGTTCGCCACACGGTGGGCCTCTCACCGCTGCTTTGCCTTCTACTCTAGCTACTCCAGGGGGGTTGCCGTCATGATTAGGAGGGGGGTGAGATTTGTGCAGAGGGGACTAGATCTTGACCCCGAAGGGAGATATTGCCTACTGTGGGGGAGGCTGAATTCTCACGAAACTGTGATTGTAAGCTACTATGGCCCTACTATAGATGACGCTCATCCCCTTCACGTGCTTAGAGGCAAGATTGACACACTGGGAATCTCTTATGTCATATGGGGGGGATTTTAATACGGTATCAGATCCTAAATGGGACAGCTCCCATGCTATGAAATGAAATGAAAATAAATTTATAACGCGCTGAACTCAGCCCAATGGACATCAAGGCGCCTAACATAATATATTGAATAACCATGCAATGCTTAATGATAGGCTGTCCCAAAATACCAGGTCTTGAGAGCTCTCTTAAAGAGGGGCAAGGATGAAAGGGCCTTGAGCTCGCAGGGGAGAGCATTCCATAGTCGAGGGGCCACTGATGCAAAGGCTCTACCTCCCCATCTTGTCTTTTTAGTGCGGGGGATAACAAGGAGGTTCTGTTGAGAAGATCTGAGACACCTGCTGGGTACATAGTTAGAAAGCAGAGATCTCAGACTATGGCAGCGCACTACACCACAATGCACCGCACCTTACAAGATGTATTAAAAGTCCGATCACTTCTTGGATACATGGCGGCACCAGAACCCATCCATGAGAGAAGGGACGCACCACTCAGCAGCACATAATACGTGGGCCAGACTCGATTATGTACTGGTAGCCCTGGGCATGGCACACTGGATAGGCAAGGCAACGCATCTAGCCAGCACGTACTCTGACCACTCCCCTGTATTGGTGTTGCTTCCTCCCCCGGTGGATCTCTCCCCTTTCCAGGGATGGCGACTCAATCCACGACACCTGCAGGACACAGTGTTCAGGACGGAAATGGAACTAGACATACAGGATTTCTTCGTTAGGAACACTGACTCTGTTGCAAGCTTAACAACTGTGTGGGAGGCATTCAAAGTGACAGTACGCGGGTGGTGCATGGCAAAAGGAGGTGGTATACTGCGGGACCTTAGAAGGGAGCTGCAAACACTAGAAAAGGAACTGAAAACACTGGAGAGGGAAATAAGTGCTGGCACCAGCACCGGGGAATTGCGCGTCAAACTGAGAGAAAAAATATCTGACTATGAGGAAGCAGCGGGCAGAGAGTGCAAATTTCGCGGGAAACATCATGTGGCCCGGGTGTATGGTGAGGGGGACAGGCTGGGCAGGGCACTTGCTGGCGCGATACGAGCCCCCAGGTTTCCCAATTATATCATGGAATTGCAGGATGACGAGGGCCGGGTGCATCGTGATCTCCCAGCTCAAATGGAAATAATGGTGGGGTTCTATACTAAACTTTATACGTTGCAAAGAGGCACTCCGCTAGACCTTGGGAGCTACTTGGAAGACATCGCGCTGGCGTGGCTTGGGGACGCGCAGTGCAAGTTCCTAGCGCACGACCTTGAGGTCGACGAGATCACAGGGGCTATAATGTCCATGCCGTCGGGGGAGGTGCCGGGGTCTGACGGCCTTCCTATAGACTTTTACAAGGCCTACGTGACTACCCTAGCGCCCATCCTCAAAGCAGTGTTTTATGCAGCTCTGGAGGAGGGTCGCCTTCCTCCCGCATTGTGGCCTTCCTGCCACAATGCGGGAGGCACAAATATGTCCCTGCTGAAGCAGACAAGACACCGCTGCTATGTGACTCATACCGGCCCCTAACGCTCCTCAACAGTGATACTAAAATCCCAGCCAAAGTGTTGGCGACGCAGCTCAATCTGCTTTTAGAAAAGCTAGTGCTGCCTGATCAGGCGGGCTTCGTGCCGCACCGGGCTACATCACATAACTTGCGTACCCTTTTGGCGGTGCTTCAAGATATTGAGCCAAATTGCGCGGCGGTGGCGGCCTTCATGGACGCCACCAAAGCGTTCGACTCAGTCGAATGGGACTACCTGATGGGTGTAATTCACCGCATGGGGATGCCCCTCTCCTTTGTTAACTGGATTCAGTTACTGTATACCAAGCCGCGTGCCAGAGTTCTCCTTAATGGCTCCAGATCTGCTGACTTTCCGGTTAACAGGGGCACTAGACAAGGGTGCCCACTTTCACCTATCTTATTCGCTCTAGCGATAGAGCCCCTCGCTGCTAAGCTACGCCAGCACCATAATCATAGGAGCCTTATATGCCCATCCAGGCAACTGCTCGTGTCACTCTATGCGGACAATATTACGTTGTATGTGCATAAGTCGCAGGATAATCTAAACCCAGTATTGAGGGAAATCACCAAGTTTGGAGCGGTGGCCGGAGTACAAATAAATTGGAATAAATCCGCGGTTTTCCCTTTGACTGATTGCACTCCGCCACACACGTTGGACTATCCACTGGCATGGGAGACGGATGACTTTAAATATCTGGGCATCCATGTTTCCAGGGACCGGGACGCTGTCATGAGACTCAATTATGGGCAGGCCATAGATAAAATTACAGATAATGTTTCCAAGTGAATTAAGCTACCTCTGTCAATGGCAGGAAGGATATCATTAATTAAAATGAACATACTCCCGAAATTCTTATACTTATTTATTAACATTCCTTACCATCCCGGGGCCTTCTTTTTTTGTACGGTTAATGCACAGCTAGTGCGACTTATTTGGGGGGGCAAGCAGGCACGGCTAAAATTAACTACACTTATGTTGCCGTACTGCGCGGGGGGGGGGGGTTCGCCGTCCCTAACTTCTAACAATATTACTACAGTGCTCAAGCACACTTTGTAGTATATTGGTTTCACCCGCCTCCGTATATGCCCCACCTAGCAGTTGAGGACGGGTATATGGCCCCTATCCCGCCATCCGAGTATGCGTATATATCCGCTAAAGAGCGATATGGAGATCCCTCTACAGTGGACTGTACAGTCCGAGCCTGGAATTGGTTGGCGAAGGCAGAGGGTATACGCCTGATGTAATCCCCTAGAGTGCCATTGAATCATTGCCCGTTGCTACGCAATGTAAGCTCGCAAGGGAGTACAGAGCGGTGCACGAGCCGACCAGGGTCTGTGGACGCGCACTCACCCAGGCAGGCACTGCAGCCTTATAGATGTCCCCCAAAAACTATTCTCCCGCCTTCTCCTGGACCACCTTCTAGACTGGATGGAGGATAATGCGATTCTTAGTCCCCTTCAGGCGGGCTTCAGGAAAAACACGTCCACCATGGATCACTTTTCCGCCTCATTCTCCTCTACTGGAAAACAGTGAGGATCGAGGGGGGGGAGTCTGTACATGGTGTTCGTGGACCTGAGGTCCGCTTTTGACTTGGTTCCCCGTAAGAAGCTATGGGAGGTCCTAAAGGAGCTGGGCGTTCCTTCCCAACTACTGCATACTATAATTAGGCTCCACGAAGGCAACTTCGCTCAGGTTAGGTGCGGGAGGGATTGAACGTTGTCCTCTAGGTTCCCTGTTCTCAGAGGGGTAAGACAGGGTACGTACTTACGCCGACCCTGTTTTGCCTCTATGTTAACAGTGTCATACTCCATCTTGACAATGTCAGGGACAATGACGCACCCCTGTTGGCAGGCAGGAGGGTACCGGCTATCATGTTTGCCGATGATACCCTCCTGCTTTTCAAATCCCCGATGGGGATCCAACGAATATTAGATGGGTTTGGCGTTGATATACAAACTTCTCATAGACAGTTTCTAGCCATAGGTATCCTACTTGCAAGGCGGCAGGCAGGCACGGAAAGACACACATAGACAGACAGACACATGCACGCACACGCACGCACACACACACACACACACACACCCTCCCTCTCTGCCCACTCCCTCTCTGCCGCCCCCCCTCTACCCCCACTCACCGGGCTCTTTCCCTCCGCAGCGGGTCAGTCATGGCAGCAGGCAGACTCGGTGTCTTCTCCGGCGATCTTCAGCTGATGTGCACGCCCACGCTGCGTCTCGTGCGCGCCCACCACGCTGTTTCGCGCCCGTTGATCCTCAGCTTGTGATTACTACTCCTTCTAACCCGGATTCTAAATTACTATTTCTTGGTTCTCTAACTCCACTCTGTTGATTCGTAACAAACTGATATTCAGCACATTTCACAGTCTCGCTTTTGCTTCTCATAAATACAATAAGATTATTTTAAGCAAATGTCTACCCTGCTTTTGGTCCTGTGCCTATTATGCTTCGGACTATAGAGTTTTAGAAAGTGTGGTGGAAGATTCCATGAGTGCAGAGTGTGAGTGCAGAGTGTGAGTGCAGAGTGTGAGTGCAGAGTGAGTTTGCAGAGTGCAGAGTGAGTGTGCAGAGTAGTGAGTGTGCAGAGAGAGTGTGCAGAGAGAGTGTGCAGAGAGAGTGTGCAGAGTGCAAAGTAGTGAGTAGTGAGTAGTGAGTGCAGAGTAGTGAGTGCAGAGTAGTGAGTAGTGAGTAGTGAGTGCAGAGTAGTGAGTAGTAAGTGCAGAGTAGTGAGTAGTGAGTAGTGAGTGCAGAGTAGTGAGTGCAGAATAGTGAGTGCAGAGTAGTGAGTAATGAGTGCAGAGTAGTGAGTAGTGAGTGCAGAGTAGTGAGTGCAGAGTAGTGAGTGCAGAGTAGTGAGTGCAGAGTAGTGAGTGCAGAATAGTGAGTGCAGAGTAGTGAGTGCAGAGTAGTGAGTGCAGAGTAGGGAGTGCAGAGTAGTGAGTAGTAAGTGCAGAGTAGTGAGTGCAGAGTAGTGAGTGCAGAGTAGTGAGTAGTGAGTGCAGAGTAGTGAGTAGTGAGTGCAGAGTAGTGAGTGCATAGTAGTGAGTTCAGAGTAGTGAGTGCAGAGTAGTGAGTAGTGAGTGCACAGTAGTGAGTAGTGAGTGCAGAGTAGTGAGTAGTGAGTGCAGAGTAGTGAGTGCAGAGTAGTGAGTAGTGAGTGCAGAGTAGTGAGTAGTGAGTGCAGAGTAGTGAGTAGTGAGTGCTGAGTAGTGAGTAGTGTGTAGTGAGTGCAGAGTAGTGAGTAGTGAGTGCAGAGTAGTGAGTGCAGAGTAGCGAGTAGTGAGTGCAGAGTAGTGAGTAGTGAGTGCAGAGTAGTGAGTGCAGAGTAGTGAGTGCAGAGTAGTGAGTGCAGAGTAGTGAGTGCAGAGTAGTGAGTAGTGAGTGCAGAGTAGTGTGTAGTGAGTGCAGAGTAGTGAGTAGTGAGTGCAGAGTAGTGAGTGCAGAGTAGTGAGTGCAGAGTAGTGAGTGCAGAGTAGTGAGTGTGCAGAGTAGTGAGTGCAGAGTGTGAGTCCAGAGTGCAGAGTGAGTGTGCAGAGTAGTGAGTGCAGAGTAGTGAGTGCAGAGTAGTGAGTGCAGAGTAGTGAGTAGTGAGTGCAGAGTAGTGAGTAGTGAGTGCAGAGTAGTGAGTGCAGAGTAGTGAGTGCAGAGTAGAGAGTAGTGAGTGCAGAGTAGTGAGTGCAGAGTAGTGAGTAGTGAGTGCAGAGTAGTGAGTGCAGAGTAGTGAGTGAGTGCAGAGTAGTGAGTAGTGAGTAGTGAGTGCAGAGTAGTGAGTAGTGAGTGCAGAGTAGTGAGTGCAGAGTAGTGAGTAGTGAGTAGTAAGTGCAGAGTAGTGAGTAGTGAGTGCAGAGTAGTGAGTAGTGAGTGCAGAGTAGTGAGTAGTGAGTGCAGAGTAGTGAGTAGTGAGTGCAGAGTAGTGAGTAGTGAGTGCAGAGTAGTGAGTGCAGAGTAGTGAGTAGTGAGTGCAGAGTAGTGAGTGCAGAGTAGTGAGTAGTGAGTGCAGAGTAGTGAGTGCAGAGTAGTGAGTGCAGAGTAGTGAGTAGTAAGTGCAGAGTAGTGAGTAGTGAGTTCAGAATAGTGAGTGCAGAGTAGTGAGTAGTGAGTGCAGAGTAGTGAGTGCAGAGTAGTGAGTAGTGAGTGCAGAGTAGGGAGTGCAGAGTAGTGACTAGTGAGTGCAAAGTAGTGAGTGCAGAGTAGTGAGTAGTGAGTGCAGAGTAGTGAGTGCAGAGTAGTGAGTGCAGAGTAGTGAGTAGTGAGTGCAGAGTAGTGAGTAGTGAGTGCAGAGTCGTGAGTAGTGAGTGCAGAGTCGTGAGTAGTGAGTGCAGAGTAGTGAGTAGTGAGTGCAGAGTAGTGAGTGCAGAGTAGTGAGTAGTGAGTGCAGAGTAGTGAGTGCAGAGTAGTGAGTGCGGAGTAGTGAGTAGTGAGTGCAGAGTAGTGAGTGCAGAGTAGTGAGTAGTGAGTGCAGAGTAGTGAGTAGTGAGTGCAGAGTAGTGAGTAGTGAGTGCTGAGTAGTGAGTAGTGTGTAGTGAGTGCAGAGTAGTGAGTAGTGAGTGCAGAGTAGTGAGTGCAGAGTAGTGAGTGCAGAGTAGTGAGTGCAGACTAGTGAGTAGTGAGTGCAGAGTAGTGAGTAGTGAGTGCAGAGTAGTGAGTAGTGAGTGCAGAGTAGTGAGTGCAGAGTAGTGAGTGCAGAGTAGTGAGTGCAGAGTAGTGAGTGCAGAGCAGTGAGTGCAGAGTAGTGAGTAGAGAGTAGTGAGTGCAGAGTAGTGAGTAGTGAGTGCAGAGTAGTGAGTAGTGAGTGCAGAGTAGTGAGTGCAGAGTAGTGAGTAGTGAGTGCAGAGTAGTGAGTGCAGAGTAGTGAGTGCAGAGTAGTGAGTGCAAAGTAGTGAGTGCAGAGTAGTGAGTGCAGAGTAGTGAGTGCAGAGTAGTGAGTAGTAAGTAGTGAGTGCAGAGTAGTGAGTAGTGAGTAGTAAGTGCAGAGTAGTGAGTAGTGAGTGCAGAGTAGTGAGTAGTGAGTGCAGAGTAGTGAGTAGTGAGTGCAGAGTAGTGAGTGCAGAGTAGTGAGTGCAGAGTAGTGAGTGCAGAGTAGTGAGTAGTGAGTAGGGAGTGCAGAGTAGTGAGTAGTAAGTGCAGAGTAGTGAGTGCAGAATAGTGAGTGCAGAGTAGTGAGTAGTGAGTACAGAGTAGTGAGTGCAGAGTAGTGAGTAGTGAGTGCAGAGTAGTGAGTGCAGAGTAGTGAGTAGTGAGTAGTAAGTGCAGAGTAGTGAGTAGTGAGTGCAGAGTAGTGAGTGCAGAGTAGTGAGTGCAGAGTAGTGAGTGCAGAGCAGTGAGTGCAGAGTAGTGAGTAGAGAGTAGTGAGTGCAGAGTAGTGAGTAGTGAGTGCAGAGTAGTGAGTAGTGAGTGCAGAGTAGTGAGTGCAGAGTAGTGAGTAGTGAGTGCAGAGTAGTGAGTGCAGAGTAGTGAGTGCAAAGTAGTGAGTGCAGAGTAGTGAGTGCAGAGTAGTGAGTGCAGAGTAGTGAGTGCAGAGTAGTGAGTGCAGAGTAGTGAGTAGTAAGTAGTGAGTGCAGAGTAGTGAGTAGTGAGTAGTAAGTGCAGAGTAGTGAGTAGTGAGTGCAGAGTAGTGAGTAGTGAGTGCAGAGTAGTGAGTAGTGAGTGCAGAGTAGTGAGTGCAGAGTAGTGAGTGCAGAGTAGTGAGTGCAGAGTAGTGAGTAGTGAGTAGGGAGTGCAGAGTAGTGAGTAGTAAGTGCAGAGTAGTGAGTGCAGAATAGTGAGTGCAGAGTAGTGAGTAGTGAGTACAGAGTAGTGAGTGCAGAGTAGTGAGTAGTGAGTGCAGAGTAGTGAGTGCAGAGTAGTGAGTAGTGAGTAGTAAGTGCAGAGTAGTGAGTAGTGAGTGCAGAGTAGTGAGTAGTGAGTGCAGAGTAGTGAGTAGTGAGTGCAGAGTAGTGAGTAGTGAGTAGTGAGTGCAGAGTAGTGAGTAGTAAGTGCAGAGTAGTGAGTGCAGAGTAGTGAGTAGTGAGTGCAGAGTAGTGAGTGCAGAGTAGTGAGTGCAGAGTAGTGAGTAGTGAGTGCAGAGTAGTGAGTAGTAAGTGCAGAGTAGTGAGTAGTGAGTGCAGAATAGTGAGTGCAGAGTAGTGAGTAGTGAGTGCAGAGTAGTGAGTGCAGAGTAGTGAGTAGTGAGTGCAGAGTAGTGAGTGCAGAGTAGTGAGTGCAGAGTAGTGAGTAGTGAGTGCAGAGTAGTGAGTGGTGAGTGCAGAGTAGTGAGTAGTGAGTGCTGAGTAGTGAGTAGTGTGTAGTGAGTGCAGAGTAGTGAGTAGTGAGTGCAGAGTAGTGAGTAGTGAGTGCAGAGTAGTGAGTAGTGAGTGCAGAGTAGTGAGTAGTGAGTGCAGAGTAGTGAGTGCGGAGTAGTGAGTAGTGAGTGCAGAGTAGTGAGTAGTGAGTGCAGAGTAGTGAGTAGTGAGTACAGAGTAGTGAGTAGTGAGTGCTGAGTAGTGAGTAGTGTGTAGTGAGTGCAGAGTAGTGAGTAGTGAGTGCAGAGTATTGAGTAGTGAGTGCAGAGTAGTGAGTAGTGAGTAGTGAGTGCAGAGTAGTGAGTGCAGAGTAGTGAGTGCAGAGCAGTGAGTGCAGAGCAGAGTGCAGAGTAGTGAGTGCAGAGTAGTGAGTGCAGAGTAGTGAATAGTGAGTAGTGAGTGCAGAGTAGTGAGTAGTGAGTGCAGAGTAGTGAGTAGTGAGTGCAGAGTAGTGAGTGCAGAGTAGTGAGTAGTGAGTAGTGAGTGCAGAGTAGTGAGTGCAGAGTAGTGAGTGCAGAGTAGTGAGTGCAAAGTAGTGAGTGCAGAGTAGTGAGTGCAGAGTAGTGAGTGCAGAGTAGTGAGTGCAGAGTAGTGAGTGCAGAGTAGTGAGTGCAGAGTAGTGAGTAGTGAGTGCAGAGTAGTGAGTAGTGAGTGCAGAGTAGTGAGTAGTGAGTGCAGAGTTGTGAGTGTAGAGTAGGGAGTGCAGAGTAGGGAGTGCAGAGTAGGGAGTGCAGAGTAGGGAGTAGTGAGTGCAGAGTAGTGAGTAGTGAGTAGTGAGTGCAGAGTAGTGAGTGCAGAGTAGTGAGTGCAGAGTGCAGAGTAGGGAGTGCAGAATGGGGAGTGCAGAGTGGGGAGTGCAGAGTGGTGAGTGCAGAGTGGGGAGTGCAGAGTGGTGAGTGCAGAGTAGTGAGTGCAGAGTAGTGAGTGCAGAGTAGTGAGTGCAGAGTAGTGAGTGCAGAGTGGTGTGTGCTGTTGAGTGCAGAGTGGTGTGTGCTGTTGAGTGCAGAGTGGTGTGTGCTGTTGAGTGCAGAGTGGTGTGTGCTGTTGAGTGCTGTGTGCTGTTGAGTGCAGAGTGCGGTGTATTGGCAATGTAAATGACAATGCCATTTATTTATGATTTAAAGAAAAAAAAGAAATGTCATGAGCAATGCCAATAGCTCTACTTTTAATGATGCCGAGACCATTGCATTGTAAATGCTTGTTGAAAATTGGTACTATCTCTGCCCCCAGCCAAGTACAGGGGATCTCCATGCCTCCCAAGATGGAATTAAAAAGGATTAGGAGGTACGGGCCCCAGATCTCTGGATCATATCTAAACAGATCGCCAGGCAATCTGTCGAGTCCCGGGCCTTCCCCAACGCCAGTCTCTCTATGGCGCTAACTACCTCGCCCAATGTAAATTCTAGTCCCGCTGCGGGGTCAGGTACGATATCAAAGGCCACGTCATTAGCAAATTCAGGGGTATCTTGGTACAATTTGCTAAAATGGGCTTCCCAAACCGGGGCAGCGATGTTTGGCTCCACTGCTGTTTTTGGTTCTCCTGAGCCAGTGTTAACCAGGGACCAGAATTTTCTAGAATCCCTCGTTTCTAGTGCTAGGGAGAGGTCCTGCCATCTATTCCAGTCCCATTCTGACTTAGCTTGTGCCATGGCTTCCCTGTATTTGCGCCTAAGCTCAGCTACCTTGTCCTTATTAGTGCCTAATTTTATTGTAGAGATAAGCTCGGTCTTGATTTTTTTCCAGGTGGAATTATACCAAGCTGAGGTTCGAGTCTTTTTCTTCCTTGGCACCACCACCGGGAAAAAGACCTCTCCTAAGGTTCCCACTAAATCTGTGTGGATTTTGGCTATTTTCTCATTAAAATCTGTGGCTCTCGGTTGGTTGATCAGTCTGTCTATTCCGTCTAGCTTAGGGAGTGCCAGTTCATAGATTTTACTCATGCTCTCTTTTGAGTTTACCAATTTCCCCCATCTTACCCTGCGTCTGTTAGTGCTGAGAACCAAATTCCCTAGGTCTTCACTGGGGTCAATAGATGACGACCCAACAGGAGGGACGGGGTGAGCCATATCTAGACAGAGGGCATTGTGGTCACTGTCTGTTCTTTCTACCACCCTAAAATCCTGGACCTTGGACCACAAGCCTGTGTCTACAAAAATGTAGTCCAGGCGCGATTCGTGGTCCTTCCTATTAAAAGTGCACGAGGAAGGGGTGTCAGATGGAGTGCGTCCGTTGCAGGCCCTCAGGGCAAAGTTCAAAGCCAGGGACATAATCTGCACTGCAAGAGGGGACCATGATTTAGGATGAGGGGATTGGCATGGTGGAATCCCCCAATAATCATCTTCAGTTGTTAGGGCGCCCTCCTTCAAACCTTCAAGGGGTTCAAAATGGCAGTTAAAGTCTACACCCATCAATATCTTACAATCGATGGGGAGTTGACCCAAAAATGATGAAAGATCATCCAAAGTGGATGATTCCATAGACGCGCTGACTGGGCGTGAGTACACATTAACAATTGCCAAATTGAAGGCGTTGGGCCATTTAAGGAGAACACATTGTATGTCCACCGAGAAAGTAGGTACTATCTCTGCATTACAGCTAATATGACTGGCCACCCAGACCGCTAGTCCACCCGAAGGCCTCCCTTTACCATTCCACTTAGCGTTAATGTAGAAGGTTGCATAGCCTGCTCTAGGGAAGGGTTCCCTGGCCCAAGTCTCCTGAAAGAGACAGATGTCACAGCTGCCTACTAGGGAAACCCAATCATTTGTATCTAATTTGTTGGCAATACTTGCCAGATTCCAAAGGAGAGGACCTTCATGGTTCCTACGGGAGTCTTGGGTACCGTCCCCCCGGTCCTCTCAGCGGCGGTACCTGGTGATAGTAGTTCGGACCTGTGCAGTAATATTCCCAGATCAAGTGGAGCTTCAGATATTAGATTAGGACCAGATGGACTCGGAAAGAAATTATCTAGTTGGCCCCGGGAACTGCTGGTAGTTAAACTCTCCCAAGGAGATGCATCGAGGTCTCGAATTATGTTGTCAATTGCATCTCTCCCTGTCCCCAACCCAGCGGGTTCAGAAACTACACCTTGAGTGTCTCCAATAGATGCGCCCTTCTGGAGTCAGTCAACCTGATCAAGGCAACTGTATCTGTTGGGGTGTGCATAGTTTCCATGGGCAGGGATATCATAGCGGGTGGGCCTATACCTTGACCCATCAACAGCAAATCCCACCCTGGTCCAGCCGTCGTCCCTCCTCAAAGTCGCATCTCGTACATTGGGATAGAAGAACGACAGGGGGACCAGTTCTATAGATGTATTCCCTGGACTCCCAAGCCAATTGCAAATATACGTAGCAACCTGGGAACTCCTAAAGCTTACAATTATACAATCTCCCACATTTTTCTTAGCAGTGTGCCCAACCCATGAGACCCTTCTGACCATCAGTACTTCTCCTCTTAAATTGGGTGGTAGGGGCCTTTGAACATTTAACCAGCTAATAACTTTGTTACGTAGGGAGTCATAAGATCCCACCACATTGCTGGAGAGCTCAGGTACCCCCATCAGAATTACAGTGTAGGCCGCCGCCTCAGGAGGCAGGTTGACTGCTTTTCGCCGGTTAAGGGTGTTGCCTGTCCGATTAGAGCAGTCCGCCATTACATTAGGCGGTCTCGTCTGTCCCAATGAGCTAGCCGAAGTAGGTAACTTCGACCTCCTAACAGGTGGCACCGGGGGCAATTTCCTGGGGAGAGGTACAGGGGCAGGTTGTGGTGGAGTGGTTGTGGGGGCGTTCTCCATGGAAAGTGTTGTTGGCAAAATAGGAGCCACAGTAATAGAAGCACTAGGCGGGAGAGAAATCCCAACATTAGGCCCATTAGCTCCATTTGTGCTTGGTCGCAACCCTAGCTTATCAGCCCCACTTCCACCTGATCTTTCTATAGCTAGAAGTCTAGCCTCAATGCAATCTAATTTGAGGGAGAGGGGATCCAAAAGACTTTTAATAATGCCAGTGAGTGAGCAGATATTATGCTCTGAGGTGTTTGGAAGTCCCCCTCCAAAGATGAATGGACCGGTGTGCGGGGGTATGGGGTTGGAGGCGTGGGCTACAGGTCTCACCGTTTCAATAGCGCTCCCAAAGGAAGAGGTTCCTGGGGCGTCCATGCTGTCATCAGCGGTATTTGGGGTGGGATCTACTTTAGCCCTTTTAGCACCTTTAGACTTCCTCGATCTTTTCCTTTTCGGGACAGCGTCCTCTCGGTGACCCATATAATCCTTTGTAGTAGAACCATTCCCCAAGTCCTTAGATAGAACTATCTGTGGAATAGGAGAAGATGCCACCTCATCGAGGATGTGGACTGAGACTCGATCCATATGTGACTTAGATGGTGTCCTCAACTGCTGCAAAACTGACTATATAGTTTGATCGATGCTATCCATGAGTGAAAGGTGTGTAGCATCTAGCAGTAGCGACGATCTAACGTTAGATGTCCCCGGGGAAACCAGGTGCGAGCTTTCAATTCCTTCAGCTATTTGTTTTTCTAAGACTGTGAGCCCCTTGTTTACCACGGTATTAGCCTTTGCAAGAAAATTATCCAGAGTACCTGTGACCATGGTGGCCGCCTTGCTTCTTGTCTCCCTCGTTGCCATTTTGTTCGAGCAGAACTTCAGGATAGCCAGGTAAAGTAATGAGGTTGGAATGTTCTGAGAGGCGAGAAATTAGGGGGGTGGCCCGGACCGGTCTCTTCCGTCCTCTAACGGCCTCAGACGGCCCGCCATTTGCCCGGGCTTCGTCCCGCGCGCGTCCCACGTGCACGGGGATTAGTGGTATTAAGTAGGAAGAGGCGGGGCAGAGAAGAGGCTCCAGCTGCGGCGATTGCCTGGCCGCTTGGAATGCTGGGCCTCGCAGTCCCGGCCCCGTCCCCTGTGTCCAGCAGTGCCTCTGATGCCCTTAGCGCTCCTCCACCTCCCGATAGCACTGGTGAGAATGCTCCTTTCAGGGGACAAACAGGCTCCCAGAAATGCAAGTGGAAACGGTCCAAAGTTCTCCACGGCTAGCGAGCGGCTCCCGCGAAGCGGGGGCCGCAAGCCGTTTTCAGGCGCTGCAAGGAGGCGGGGCGGAGAAGAGGCTCCAGCTGCGGCGATTGCCTGGCCGCTTGGAATGCTGGGCCTCGCAGTCCCGGCCCCGTCCTCTGTGTCCAGCAGTGCCTCTGATGCCCTTAGCGCTCCTCCACCTCCCGATAGCACTGGTGAGAATGCTCCTTTCAGGGGACAAACAGGCTCCCAGGAATGGAAGTGGAAACGGTCCAAAGTTCTCCACGGCTAGCGAGCAGCTCCCGCGAAGGGGGGGGCCGCGAGCCGTTTTCAGGCGCTGCAAGGAGGCGGGGCTGAGAAGAGGCTCCAGCTGCGGCGATTGCCTGGCCGCATGGAATGCTGGGCCTCGCAGTCCCGGCCCCGTCCTCTGTGTCCAGCAGTGCCTCTGATGCCCTTAGTGCTCCTCCACCTCCCGATAGCACTGGTGAGAATGCTCCTTTCAGGGGACAAACAGGCTCCCAGGAATGCAAGTGGAAACGGTCCAAAGTTCTCCACGGCTAGCGAGCGGCTCCCGCGAAGGGGGGGCCGCGAGCCGTTTTCAGGCGCTGCAAGGAGGCGGGGCTGAGAAGAGGCTCCAGCTGCGGCGATTGCCTGGCCGCATGGAATGCTGGGCCTCGCAGTCCCGGCCCCGTCCTCTGTGTCCAGCAGTGCCTCTGATGCCCTTAGTGCTCCTCCACCTCCCGATAGCACTGGTGAGAATGCTCCTTTCAGGGGACAAACAGGCTCCCAGGAATGCAAGTGGAAACGGTCCAAAGTTCTCCACGGCTAGCGAGCGGCACCCCATTACAATTGTAAAACTTGACCGTGGCTACCTGCCATATATATATATATCTGCCTTCTGTTCCATCACTGCAGAATTCGGGTCTAGGTCCTGGTCAACCACAAACTGCAACTTTACAGAGGCACTTTAAGTTTACTAGGAGTTTTTACTCTACAAATGTAAAACATCATCTTGGATTCCCTTTGGCCAAATAAACTTTTTTCTTACTTGGATTGGGTATTTGACTGTGTTCTTTTTAACATTATAATTACCTGTATTGCTTGAACTTAATATGCATGTTCTCTGAGGTACTCCCTGTTGCTTGTGCCATAGCTACCAGGGATTGCACAGAGTATCATTGAGAATTTTAAAAGGTACCTAGGGATGTTTATGAAGTTGGTAATGGTTTCTTCCAGCCAAATTATTAACCCACATTCTAGCATGCTGTTTCAAAGTTAGGCTGCATCCTGCCAAATACTAAAGTAGGCCTGAATCCATGCTTTGCAGTCAGCCAAGTGGGTGGTGTAAATGTACAGTGAAGCCAATACCGTACATTTAACTTTTATCCCACAGAGGACTTTCCCGCCCCAAGTTAAAGTGACTTTACTTAACAATTAAATACAATGGCTAGATATAAGCAACTTTCGCTAAGTTCTAAAAGGCCAGTGCACATTCAGTCGGATCTTGGATATCAGTCTCTGTGCTGATAATACAGGTTTCAAGTAAAGCTAGTTTACATACATGTGAACAATCCAAAGACACCAGACAAAGAATAATTACTCATGCATGTGAGTGGAAATTCACTCGTCTTTCTGGAAAGGAATTTACATGACTGGGAGAAAAAAAACAGATGAAGTGAATCATCTGCCATACAAAGCAACCTAAGAATATTCAGAAAACAGTATATTGAGAGGGCTAGACACATCTACCTAAACTAAGTTGAGTTTCACCAGGTAAATTATTTACATATTTTGCTCTGTGGGTATGGAAGCAAGCACACAGCACAGACATCAGGACATGAACTCGCATAATTAGAGAGGAAGCGGGCATGAAAAGTTTATTTTAGCCCAACATTACACACTATATAGATGTTTGGAGACTAGGTGCAGCCTTCTCAGAACTACAAAGACGTTCAGAATAGACCTGGCTTATCCCCTGACAAAGTGTGTTTGACTTGCAGGATTATGTATGTTGGTACTTCGGACAGTGCTTAATTTGTAAACAATTAAGTGCCAGGGCCCAAGCCAGTTAATAGGAGTTCACTCCAGCTGGCACTGCCACTAATGCTGGATAGCAGTACCAGCATGAATAGTCACAGAGAGCCACCGTGTGGTGCAATCCCATAATAGGTGCTGGTGTCTAAAAATAAGTGCCCGTGCCGAGCATTGGAAAACACAGACATAAATTAAGCACTGACTACGAATCAAGCCCATCTGTTGGGAGATACTGTCGTAGCCTGAGGAAATAGTGCTTAGCACCAGTATGAAAGAAATATGTGCGAGTTGAAACTTCTTCAAGGCGCCAACCTTGATCCACACGTGGCACATGTTGGGGAAAACATCAAAGCATGAATGAAACGTTACCAAGGAAGTACAACACCACCCCATCCCATTCCCAATCTTCACCTCAAGTCTACATCAGCCATAAAACTTGACCTGCTAAAGACTTGATATCATTTAAGAGATTTTCATAACCGTTCGGTATTTTAGTAGACTTTTATAGCCCCTTAGGTTAAAACTTGAATCTAAGCGACTATTTTAAAGCCTGTTGGTTGGTTAGATCTATTCCAAAATTCGGTATTAATTTATTTGTTCACTTACTGTTTAGTGAACAAATGCTTCCCCTTTTTGGACCCCACATTTTTCTGAAGATGCTGTTAGTTTCATTGTATTCCACTGTAAAATGCCTATGCTGTATTTTACAACCACTTCACCTCTTGCTTGTGTAAATATTAGCTTGACTGAGGTAGCAAAACGGGGCTCAGTGTAAGCATAACCAACACAAGCAAACAACGCATGGGCAGCAAAAATGTATAGTCTACATTTCGACAGTGCATTTTTAAAAGAATATATCATTGCCAATCCATGCTTGTGTAAAGGTAACATTCTGCATGCAATTACTTCATAAATGAGCACACTTATTTTGAAGACAAATAAAGAAGACGGCTGGAAATATTCCATTTATTGTGGTTGCAGTTTCATAATACATTGTTAGAAGAATTTATTTTTTTGGTTGCAGCTATCAATCATAACTGAAATATTCAATGTTTACAAAAATGACTGATTTGCAAATAATGCAAGTCAATTATTTTTCATGTAAACTAGACATGTATTTATAATGAGTACAATATTTCAGCTAAGCAGTGGAACACAGTTGTTCATAAAGCATAGTAATTCAAAACTGTATTTCTCAATTTTTAGGGCACATGCTACAGGGATACAAATTAGTGAACAGCTCTTTGCTCAATTTCAGCATACATTAATGCTAGCAATGTTGCAGTGGATAAGTAATTATTTAGTGCTCTATAAAAACAAATTGCAACACCAGACTTAAAAAAAATTCACTGAACTAGCTGACCTGCATATCCAATGTTTAATATATACAAATAAAATGAAACTTGCCTGTCGATAACATCCCGGGATACTGACGGTAACAAATATTATAAGATAAATGCTTGTTTTCATGTTTATATATATGTGGACAATGTAAGTTGCTCAGTGGTATATGTTAGTGTATTTTTAAATTTCGTATCAAAGAATGCAAAGATTCCTCAAGTATGGTAACTGGTCTGTATAAATTAACTACAATGTTTTCTACAAATGTTTACTCACTGACTCCCCTTTTGTCCACTTCTTTTAGACTGTTCCCCATTTTTTGCTCAGCTGTCGCTGGGTGCTTGACATTTTACTACATGAATGCTCATCTTGCCGGAATTCCAATGGCAATACTGAAGTTGCATTAAAAGGTGTGAATGACTCACAAAAGCTGTGATATTGACTAATATGTATGTTTTCACTAAATATAATAATCTAGCACATGGTAAAGCATTCTACATTTAGTAGTGTCTTGAAGCTACATTTTGTAAAGCTATGTGTGTGTGTATATAGTGTATGCCTAGCTGCAGTTATTGTACTTAAGCTCTAGAGGAGCAACATATATCAGTACCGCGGTCAGGTAATATAGTCCATTGTAGACATTTACCTGGCCAAGCTAATATCTGTAGTAATAAACTACAAGCCTGAACAGGCTAAATATGCAACATCTGACTGTTTGGCATGGGAAACATTTACATTGTGAACTACATTATTTTTGTCCATGCTTACTCTAAAGTGCGGAAAGACCATAACTTCTCCTGTTATCTAGATCTTGAATACCTGGCTACGACACAACCTCCTTCATCAAACACCCATGTGACTGCATTGCTTTGGCATTATGAGCTGTCGGTGGTGTCACAGAAACATCAACAGAAATATCTATGTCACAACATGGGTATATAGACATTAGGATATTGTGTGAAAAGCAGTACTTATCAAGAGAGGTGATTCTTAAATACAGTGCTAATATACATGTTTGTTTAATGGGATAATGCAAAACACATTTTTGGTAATTAAACATAAATATAAAATGACAATTTAGCACTTTAACATTGAGTTGGTCCAGAATCCTCTCTCGACTCTCTTATGGTTCTTTCTCAAATTGTCTCAAACCTGCTGAAAAGAAGAGAATCAGGTCAGAGGGTTAGAAGCAATAGCCCACATGAACATTTTCAAAATGAGAAATCAATTGATATTAACATATATTCATGAAACGACAGGAATGGATGATTTCTGGAGTTTAGACTGTTTTAAAGAACATGTCTGTAGGCAGGACCAATATTTTGAGCACCACCACCTTTGCTAAGAACTGGCTTATTTAAGCAACATCACTGACATTGGGCAGCCCTGGAATATTTAGGAAGCATAAGTGTTTTCTCAAAAATGGCCTTTATCCTTCACTCCTGGCCACCTTGCATATCGTGCAGAATAGTGGCATGGTTAAGGAGAATAGATTTTAAAATGGCCCACTAACGAATGTCTTTTGCTTCATGGGTGAGGCTGGGTATCACACTCAAACACATTTTTGCAAGAAAAGCATGTTAAAACAGGAAATGCTTATCCAACGAGTCACTCTTTTTTTGGTAAGATGTGCATCAGTCCCACTCACTGTTGCACAAGTGCCACAAACTGAGGAGGCTTCTCATTGTGTTTCCAATAAGCTGCACTTCAATGATGTATAGAGTATGATGTGGTTTCATCAGTTACCTCTCAAGCATCCTAGATAATTAGCGGATGAGGCAACCGTAACATTCTCGCCTTCTCGTCATATAGATGGGAGAGCTCAAAAAGCAATTGCACACAACACAAGATAATGTTGACATGTGTACTGCAATGAAGGAGCTAAACACAACATGTTCAGTGTACTAACAGGTGGGGCACAGTCAGTATCCTCACAGATACAGCACTGTCTGGGCCGATGAAAGGCACAATTGGTCATTTAAACACGTTGCTCATTATAGAGGCAATTATGTAAATGTGCTGCATTCTTCATAGCACGGTGTGAAAAATGAAATGGAATATTTTTAATTAAGATGATAGTTGTGTAAAGACAAACACAAACAGACTGGGTTGTGTGATAGGAGATGAGCGCGTTGTTACTCATTTTTTAATTTTGCTGAATAAGATCATTTTGGGAATTTCAAAAAAAGCAGAAAAGAGAAGATTGTTTGCTTGTCTACTCAGAATGTAGAACAAAGACCCAATTTGTGACATAAAGAATAGGATCAAAAGAGTACTACATAACACTATAAAACTTCAAAGCCTCTTTAAATAGCCAATCTGGGATTTTATATGCAAAATGTCTTCGTTTTGTGGTCATGTGGTGCAATAAAAAACAAAAGAATTGAAAACAACCCCAATGAAGTCCATATTTATTTTATTCTGTGTTTATAGCCATTAAATGGCATGGGTGACGTTTTAGACCACTCCACAATACTTAGTAGCTTCTTCATGGCCAATACAATCCAGAAATGCTCTTCATGACATGCGAATTCGGCGAATTTCGGCCTTTGCGAATGTGAATTTGCTTGATACATATGGCCCTATGTCCTGGAAGCGCAGAGACAGCTTAGTGAAGAAAGTTGCTATGTTAAGTCTAACACTAGAGAATATGAGAAAGCCAAAACAATGCTTCAAAAACATCTGGCACAATGGAAAAGGCAAGGCCTTATCTCTAATGAGGAATACAAGTTCATGTACAAAGAATTCCCGATACTGCCAATATTGTATCTAATTCCAAAAATACTTAAAAATGTTGTCCCAATCCCCGGTAGGCCAATCATATCAGCAATAAACAGCTTAGGAGAAAAAGTTGGCCAATACATAGACTCTTTTTTACAAAACTTGATAAAAGAGCTGCCAAGTAATGTAAAGGATACTTTCTTAAGAAAATTGACAATTTAACATAGACAGATGATCTATATTTAATTACTCTCGATATAGAAACTCTATATACGAGTATAGATCATGAACAAGGAGTAAGAGCCATAAAACATTTTTGGGATTTTAGGTCAAGTGAATTCTATGAGCACAACAAGGTGATTCTTGAACTCATTATTTGGTGCCTAAATAATAACTTTTTTCTTTTTGACAAAGATATTTTTAAACAGGTGAGGGGTGTGGCAATGGGGGCCTGCTTCTCCCCCAGCTATGCATGCTTGCATGTGGGCTGGTGGGAGGAGCAGGTACTCAAGACCACCCATCAGGCACTTTTTGAGTCACATGTTGTAACCTATCTAAGGTTCATTGACAATGTTTTCCTATTATGGATTCATAGAGGAAATCAATAACAATTCCTTAAACCTTAAATTCACCTCCAATATCCATAAAACACAGATCGATTTTTGGGATGTAAGGCTTTACATTAATGATGGAAAAATTGAAAGTACCCTGTACAGAAAACCAACTGCAGGTAATATTACATTGCATGCCACCAGTTGTCACCCTAAACACCTCATTGCTAGCATACCATATGGAGAAATCCTGAGACTCAAGCACATGTGCAGCAATGAGGTGGATTTTAACAAATGTCAAACTGATCTGGTGAAGAGACTACTAGACAGAGGGTATTCTAAAGAAATTATTAGGGAAGCCTTAACCAAGGCGAATGCACGACCTAGGGCAAGTCTCTTTTCCAATTATAATAATGAGAAAGAAACAGAATCTCCCATAACATCTAACAATATGAATACCCCCAGACTGATCATAACCTTCTGTAAGGAGGAACGTAGGGTGAGATCCATCATTAACAAACATTGGCCCATAGTACTCACAGACAATGTCTTTCGTAACAAACTAACAGATACCCCCATAATTACATTTAGAAGGGGAAAAACTATGGGCACTATTTTAGATAAGGCTTCTCCAGAAACCAGAAAAGTAACTTCATGGCTGCAACCTGCAAAAGGCTTTAGAAAGTGCATGACTTGCAGGGCATGCAAGTTTGGACGTAACATGAAATTACTCCACCCCTTTCAGTGAAACACCGATTCCTATTCATGCCAATTTTAATTGTAAAACCAAACATGCTGTGTATGTCCTGACGTGCACCTGTGGCCTTAACTACATTGGTAGTACGAAGCTACAGGTGCATGTCAGGATACTACAGCATATAAGAGCCATACTCCACAGCGATCCAGCATATCCTGTGGCACGACATTTTAAGCGGACTCATGCTAATAACATAAATTGCTTTTCCTATTATGTTATCAATGCCATCCCCAAATTGAGAAGAGGAGGCAATAGAGAACGCCAGCTCAGACAATTAGAAACTAAAACTATTTTAGAGTTCGACAGTAAATGGCCCAACGGATTGAATAATACAGAAGACATACACAATTTCTTATGAATACAATGAGGTTATATGTATTATTCAGTAAGAATGTCTTTACCGTATCTTAAAAATGTTTAGCATCCTGTAAATATTTCTTGTACATCCCTTTCTCTCGAGATCTGATTTTAGTACCAATGAGAATTTCTTTTAAAGCAAACTAAATGCCCTTTATATGTCTTTTAATAGTATTTTGTCCAGTTTAGGACATTTTACTGTTATTAATACAATTGCTTTTAAATGTTTGCAGTATTAGGATACTTTTCTTGATCTATGTACATATATATATATATATTACCTACTGGCGGTCGCCAGTAGGTATATATAGTTAGGATTTTTTCTCTATGGGTTTTTTGAAAATTCTATGTCTAATAACTTTGGCGTTTGTGGACGGAATTGGCTGAAATTTTCAGGAAAATGGCACATTTTGTTTCTGAGCAGCCCCTGAAAATTTTGGGGGGGTTCGTCAAGGGGGGGCCGAGAAAAAAGGGGGGTCCCAAAACGCGTTTTTCCCATGTTAATTTCCATAGGGCGGTTGGCCTCACTTTTAGCCCGAACGGCTGAATGGATTTGCACGAAACTTGGCAAAATTGTAGGGACTGGTAGCCCGATGTGCCTTTTGTAGGTCTCAATATATGTGCTTCAGTGGATTTTGAGAAATTAATGTTCAAAAAAAGATATATATCTGTAACAGCGGACTGGGCAGCGCTCCGCTACGCGTACTTTTCGCGCAACGGAGCTTTGTGAAGCGAAGCTGATTGGTTCTCCGGCGTCTGTCAACATTCCAAACAGTCCGTAGCGGCCGCCATCTTGTCTCTCGGTAGGATCGAGAGACAAGAGGAGGCCAAAGCGAAGGGGCAAATGACCATAAGGGGGCATAGTACATTGTCGCTCACCCCCTAGGTTTGATGTGGAGGTTTTAAAAGGGCCCCGCGGGGCAAAAAAAAATAAAAATAATAATAATCGAACAGCTGAATGGATTTGCACGAAACTTGGCAAAATTGTAGGGACTGGTAGCCCGATGTGCCTTTGCTAGATCTCAATATATGTGCTCCAGTGGATTTTGAGAAATTAATGTTCAAAAAAAGGTATATATCTGTAACAGCGCACCGCTTCGCGTACTTTTCGCGTTACGGAGCTTTGCGAAGCGAAGCTGATTGGCTCTCCGGTGTCTGTAAACATTCCAAACAGTCCGTAGCGGCCGCCATCTTGTCTCTCGGTAGGATCGAACAGCTGAATGGATTTGCACGAAACTTGGCAAAATTGTAGGGACTGGTAGCCCGATGTGCCTTTGCTAGGTCTCAATATATGTGCTTCAGTGCATTTTGAGAAATTAACGTTCAGAAACAAGATATATATCTGTAACAGCGCTCCGCTTCGCGGAGATAAAATTATATGTGTATTACCTAGCTGTTGCTAACACCAGTTAGCGACGGCTAGTAGAAGATAGCGACCATCTTGGGCCCCACTTTGCATGTGAGTGATATTTATCACTAATGACATGCAAAGTGGGCATGCCAAGATGTTAGCGACTGGAAACAGTCGCTAACATCGCTATCTCCTATTATCAACTTTTGGAAATATTCGAGATAAGGGCGAATATCTCCAAAAGCTACCACCTGCCCTGAGCAGTTCTTAGCCATGTTATCCAATGGGAGGTGGATAACATGGCTAAGAGCATTAGCTCGGTAATGCATGAATATCGCTGAGTTTTCAGCGATATTAATGCATTGCGGTCGTTTTTTATCGTATTTCCGATAAACCTTGATAATAGCAAGGTTTATCTGCGATAATTTCTGACGGTAAAAAAATGGTTGCTAAGCATCGTTAGGGATAAATATCGCTTAACTTTGGTAATATGCCCCAACGTCTGTTAACGTTCGATTCGAAGGAAATCAGGAAGTGTTGAAAAACATTGTCTGCGCCATCTTGTCTTTTTTCAAATGCCACACTTTTGTCGTGCACGGCAGCCATTTTAGATGCCTTGACCAGACCCACTCTGTGCACGCTGTCGATCCTTAGCATGGCTCCCCACCCTCGCAAGCATCTCCCCCAGGCAGTGGTCACCCCCGCTCTCTGTCTTATGCATGGGTAATAAACCTCCCCCATCTGCGCTGCTGTTCCCTGAGAATCACACCCTGTGCCCGCCCGACACCTCCCTTTCGCCCTATTCACTACCGCACCCTCTGACACTCCTTTTCCTCTGTGTCCGATTGTCCAGGCTGGTCCTAGGGTATCAGCTAGCCCTGCAGATGTAGTTTATGGCCACAGCTGTAAAGAATCACCCCTCTTCAAAGGAGTTATAGTAGATCAAGGCCCACACTCGATGAGATCCGTCACAGCAGAAGCGTTGCTATTATCTGAAAACCATCCTGTATTGTGATTGGGGAGGGGACCGAGCCTGAAGCGGAAGATTCCAGGGATGACTGTTTGTACATCAAAGTTTTTACAATTATGTGTCACATTAAAAATATATAGCACTCCGACAAAGTAGTAAGATTATAAAACTTTAATAATTTATAAATATATACAAGAAAACAAAAATAGTAATAACATATAAACATTTTTAGGGAAAAACAACGAAGTAGCGGTCGGCTGTGCGAATAGTCCCAACGCAGCACAACGTCCAGATTTCCGGCGTGGGGCATCGCGGGGGGTGGGTCATCAGTAGCAAACTGTTGTGCGAATAGTTCCAAGGCAGCAGAACGCGCCGAAATCTAGATGACACGAAAGTGATGTCTAGTAAGTTGCCACCCAGCAAATAACGGCATGGGGCGTCGCGGGGGGTGGGTCATCAGTAGCAAACTGTTGCGCGAATAGTTCCAAGGCAGCAGAACGATGGCACCAAGGTGATGTCCAGTAAGTTGCCGCACTGGTTTTGGTATCCTACAATGCTGCTCCGAATAACGGCGTGGAGCGCCCCGGGGGAGGCGGCGTGAACGGGCCTCTCCAGGTGGAGTCTCATCTGTTGTAGTGGGGCGCCCCTTTACCGTTTCAGTTGCCATTCCGTCCGTTTTTGGTCCACTGTGTCAAAAGCCGCAATTCAGCTGAGTTGCGCCCACTCTTGCGGTGCAGCGATAGGCGGCTGTCACAGGACTCTCAAAATGGCGGCAGGCTGTTTCCTTTTTGGGCCTGGTCCACTGAAATGGCCCTGGGACACCTTGGAAATCGGACGCTTGTCTGCTAGGTCTTGGACCCCATTCTCGAAAGCGTCCCCTCCGCCTTGAGAATTCATCAAAAGTTTTGGGGGCTCCGACTCCTGCAGGCTTCTGGTGGGGAGCGGCTGCCATGATTGCTCGCGGAATGACCACGACTGAGCTACGAGATGGTGGTGCTTTCATGCTGACGCCAGCTTCAGTCTGAAACATCCAGAAACAAGGTGGGGCTTTCATCGTTTGGGAAAAAAAAAAAGTTTTCATCCTATGAAGAGTGTTGTTTTTAGGTCACATGATCATGCCTTCCATCATTAGGAAACCAAAAGTAAAATGAACCAATGAAAAGTTTTATAAACAAGTCACATGACCTGTTATGCGGCATAGGGTGTAAAATGCGGAGAAAATACGTTGGCACGTGAGGCGGCGTCAGTAGCGGACCGATGTGCGAATAGGCCGAAGGCAACACAACGCGCCAAGATCCGGATGGCACCGAGGTGGTGTCCAGCAAGTTGCAGCACTGGTGTGGCCATCCTACAATGCTGAAAGTCGGCGTGGGGCGCCCCGTTGGCCTGTAAGTTTGCGTCAGTAGCGGACCGATGTGCGAATAGGCCGAAGGCAGCACAACGCGCCAAGATCCGGATGGCACCGAGGTGGTGTCTAGTAAGTTGCCGCACTGGTGTGGCTATCCAACAATGCTGAAAGTCGGCGTGGGGCGCCCCGTTGGCCTGTGAGTTTGCGTCAGTAGCGGACCGATGTGCGAATAGGCCGAAGGCAGCACAACGCGCCAAGATCCGGATGGCACCGAGGTGGTGTCTAGTAAGTTGCCGCACTGGTGTGGCCATCCAACAATGCTGAAAGTCGGCGTGGGGCGCCCCGTTGGCCTGTGAGTTTGCGTCAGTAGCGGACCGATGTGCGAATAGGCCGAAGGCAGCACAACGCGCCAAGATCCGGATGGCACCGAGGTGGTGTCTAGTAAGTTGCCGCACTGGTGTGGCCATCCTACAATGCTGAAAGTCGGCGTGGGGCGCCCCGTTGGCCTGTGAGTTTGCGTCAGTAGCGGACCGATGTGCGAATAGGCCGAAGGCAGCACAACGCGCCAAGATCCGGATGGCACCGAGGTGGTGTCTAGTAAGTTGCCGCACTGGTGTGGCCATCCTACAATGCTGAAAGTCGGCGTGGGGCGCCCCGTTGGCCTGTGAGATGGCGTCAGTAGCGGACCGATGTGCGAATGGGGCCAAAGGCAGCGCAACAATATTTTCTGATTTGAAGACACCACAAGGCGCTGAGATGCCAAGATCCGGATGGCACCGAGGTGGTGTCTAGCAAGTTGTGGCACTGGTGTGGCCATCGTACAATGGTAAAAGTCGGCGTGGGGCGCCCTGTTGGCCTGTGAGATGGTGTCAGTAGCGGACTGATGTGTGAATGGGGCCAAAGGCAGCGCAACAATATTTTCTACTATATTTTCGGAGTAGAAGACACCACAAGGCGCTGAGATGCCAAGATCCGGATGGCACCGAGGTGATGTGTAAGTTGCGGACCGATGTGCGAATGGTGCCAAAGGCAGCTCAACAATATTTTCTGAAGAGAATACACCACAAGGCGCTGAGATGCCAAGATCCGGATGGCACCGAGGTGATGTCTAAGTTGCGGACCGATGTGCGAATGGGGCCAAAGGTAGCGTAACAAGATTTTCTGTATGGAAGATACCACTAGGCGTTGAGATGCCAAGATTCGGATGGCACCGAGGTGATGTCTAGCAAGTTGTGCCACTGGTGTGGCCATCGTACAATGGTAAAAGTCGGCGTGGGGCGCCCTATTGGCCTGTGAGATGGTGTCAGTAGCGGACTGATGTGCGAATGGGGCCAAAGGCAGCGCAACAATATTTTCTGACTGACACCACAAGGCGCTGAGATGCCAAGATCCGGATGGCATCGAGGTGATGTCTAAGTTGCGGACTGATGTGCGAATGGGGCCAAAGGCAGCGTAACAATATTTTCTGTATGGAAGATACCACTAGGCGTTGAGATGCCAAGATTCGGATGGCACCGAGGTGATGTCTAGCAAGTTGGTGTGGTCATCCTACAATGCTGAAACTCGGCGTGGGTCACCCCATTAGCCTGTGAGATGGCGTCAGTAGCGGACCGATGTGCGAATAGGCCGAAGGCAGCACAACGCGCCAAGATCCGGATGTCACCGTGGTGGTTTCATAGTTGAGAGGCACTTCATCTGCAGTGGGGCGCCGAGATCCGGATGGCACCGAGGTGATGTCTAGCAAGTTGCTGTACTTGTGTGGTCATCCTACAATGCTGAAACTCGGCGTGGGTCGCCCCATTAGCCTGTGAGATGGCTGTTCTTTGGATTTGGGCCTGGTCCACTAAAATGGCCCTGGGACACCTTAGAACTCGGACGCTCGATTTTTTTTTCCTTTCCTGTACATGCAAAAAAAGGTAAATGCCCGGTATGTTACACGCTTCATCTGCCACGATGAACTCTCCAGAGGAACCGAAAAAAAATATAGTTGTGGTAACTATACCATGCATCGTCATATGGAGAGGTGGCACCAATTAATTATAGTGCTGCATAAAAGAGAGATTTGGAGGAGAACCCCTGACCTGCTAGTACATTCATTAAAGAAGTGGCACTGAGAGCTTCAGAGGCAAGGGAAACGGTCCCAAATATTTAGAAGAACTTTGGAAAGATTAAAATGACATGTTTAGATTGTGGTAAATTAATTTCATGTGGGCAGATGAGTGTTACTCTAATAAATACAGCATATGAACATCATCATAGTCGATGGTTGGTAGAGACATTTTGACTATATCCTGGACCTGCCCGTCCTCGCCCAAAATGGCGCCGGAATAAATGGGACTCGTAACTCCTTGTTGTGTACTGGTTGCAGAACCTTGAAATCACGAGATACGTATGCAGTTTTGAAGCACATGGCGGGCGGGGACGAGAATTGATTGAATATTTCGACATCCCTATTGATATTAAGTTCTGATGTGTTATTGATGACTGTTGAAAATTCGAATTAACGTCACCCATGGTACTTGCCCGCAAATGTATATCTAGATAATTTTATTGTAACTGGCCCTGTCGTATTTTAATTATAAAATGTACGTCCACCGATTCCGTAACTGTTAGACACCTTAGTTTTTGCAACCTAATGGCCCGCCGGTTACGTTCCTCTACAGTGTAAATGTCTATTCATCATATACGATTACAGTTTGCTCCGTGGCAGGCCCACGTGGTTATAGGCTCGTATTTGTATAATGAAATTTTCACAATAAAGGTTTTTAAAAGAAAACATGGTAGTAGTGTATACATTGGTAAAGTTTTTAATAATAGTCACTGTTTTAGAATCATTAAAAGGCAAGTGAAATAAAGCAGACCAATTACATGAAGGGTAAAAGGTATAATACGAAGGAACGCAGTAAAGATAAATGGTCAAGGGCTGTTGTGTTTTCTATTCCTGCAACATAAAGTGATCGATAAGAATCTCATATTCAGGCGTATCGGCGACTAAGACAGCAGGTCGACCCTCTTTTGCTCAACGGCTCCGTCATGGGACGAAGAAACGCTCTTTTTCTCGAAAAAAGAATATATTTTACTTGCAGGACAGTTGTAAAATTTCCGGGAAAGTACATTAGCCTGGAACATTATAACATATATTTAAGAGAAAATAATGTTCGGAAGTAATTAAAAGCGTAATATTTAGGTGATATGACCAAGGCTTTCATCATTAGAATAAGAAAAGTAAAATGAACCAATGAAAAGTTTTATTAACAAGTCACATGACTTGTTATGCTTACGTTACGCGCTGCGCGCCCCGGATGACTTCCGGATGCGCTAACGCGGCGCGTCATATCACGCATTACGCGACAACGCAGGTCCAGAATATAGTCAAAATGTCTCCACCAACCAGCGGTCGAAACACAACCCCTTTCAGCAGGCTAAATAGTTCTGTTAAATGACAACAGAAGGGACAGGCAACAAGAACCATCAGTCAAAGAGGGGAGGGCTAGTTCTTCTCTACCGGGTTACATTGGGGCGCTACCGGAACTGATCGAATTGGTAGTCTACAGTGTTTCTGGATGTTTCAGACCGAAGCTGGGGTTAGCATGAGAGCAGCACCATTTCGTAGCTCCGTTGTAGCCATTCCGTAACCAATCATGGCAGCCGCTCTTTATCGTTATTTTGGGCGGGGTGGGTGGCGGAGCCGAGCTGTTTTGTAGCCATCATTGTGTGGAGTTCAGTTCATCTCACTAGTTTTGTATTTGTCATGAGGGGTTGTTCCTAATGTTTCTATTTTAGCGAGGTCAAAAAGAGATCCCATTAGTGGCCTACTGATTTTGCTCGATTCCTTTTCTTTTTTTTTACACGATTTTTCGTTATCTGCAAAGACTAAACAGAGTATTGCGACTCTGTGTTTGTTTGTAAATAGAGAATGAACCAAAGAGAACTAATTCTAAAACAGTAAATACTTGGATAACAATCAATCAAATGGAGAGAGAAGCAGGCACGACGGATTACAACGGGGGCAAAGGCCTGCGTTAACTACCTTTCACTATCTGCAAAGAGAGAGTACTCCTAATAGAAATGAGGGGGGGGGGCACCATTCAAAGCAGATCAGTGTGCATAAACACGAAAATGTTTTCACTTACCACGTACTTGACATTCGACAGCTTATGATATTTGCTATTAAAAAACCATTGAAATTCACTGAAAAAACCATAGGTTATAGACCATATATAGTTAGGAATTAGCATTTACAAAACCTTGAAAATTCACTGAAAAAACCATAGGTTATAGACCATATATAGTTAGGAATTAGCATTTAAAAAACCTTATTTTACTCACACAAAACCATTGAAATTCCATATATAGTTAGTTGCACTAACTATATATTGCGCACCCGCAATCCACTGCTGATCATGTCACATATTACATCATTCATGACATGGTCAGTGACATCACTGATGACATCACTGATGACATCTCAAATGACATCACTGATGACATCACTGATGACATCTCATTTGACATCAATGACCACATCACTGATGATATCATTCATGTGACAATACAATGCATCTCCTCACATTTTAATATAACCTCTGTTTCACCCAGTGTTAAATACAGAGTATAATTTTTTAAACCATTGACACACCAATACTAGTTACTACATACGTACTCACTGATTCCTACGTCTACACACACATTCACTCATTCACCCATACAATCATTCATACATACAATCACTCATCTTTACAACACTATCATATGCACTCATACACCTATACAGACACTCACACTCTGCCACTCATCCATGGAGTTACTCACACACCTAGTCAGTCCTGTAAAGAATCAATCACACTTCCATTTTCTTGTCTATACAGTTAAACATAGAGCACCTTACATTTTCAAACATATAGTAACACATACTTACTTTCTTATACACTCATTGATACAAGTACACATTGATCTGCACAGAGTCACACACCTCCCAGCCAGCCACACACACACTCAGTCTCCCATACAAATACTTGGACAATCAATCAATAACCCATATAGTTAATCATATAGCTACTGATCAACACATGCAGTAGTTTACAGAACAACAGACATAATGATGCACAAATTAAGACAGTTTAGTCACTAACCCATGCACTCAGTGAGACACATTTAATCACTCACTCATACATTCAGTCATGCACCTACTAAATCCTTCGTCCAGACAGTTATACATCTACTCATTCTTCAATATCTAAAACATATTTAAACTTTACAGAAACACACAGTCACTGGATGATGTCATCAGTGATGTCATCAGTGATGTCATTTGAGATGTCATCAGTGATGTCATCAGTGATGTCACTGACCATGTCATGAATGATGTAATATGTGACATGATCAGCAGTGGATTGCGGGTGCGCAATATATAGTTAGTGCAACTAACTATATATGGAATTTCAATGGTTTTGTGTGAGTAAAATAAGGTTTTTTAAATGCTAATTCCTAACTATATATGGTCTATAACCTATGGTTTTTTCAGTGAATATATATATATATACATATATATATATATATATATATATATATATATATATATATATATGTTTCACATTGCACTTTAAAATTGCACAATTCTTTGCACATTTCCCATCGATTTGCACTAGGATTTTAGTATTTTTAGACATATATTTGCACATGAACAGTTTAACACAGGGCCAGAAATTGGATTTAGCTGATGTGATGTGATGATCGCTTTATTATGACTACTTTTGAAAGCATTCAATCCTGTTATAATTTTTATATAAAAGATATAGAAATATATCTCTTGAAATAATTTTTATAGTAATTCAGCTATATTTTTCACATATTTATGATTTATTTATGTGTATAAAGTAACTAATGTCTGAGATACATTAATGAATGCATATGGTGCTTAGTGAAATAATGACCATGCGATGGTAGTCTGTTTTTTATGGTAATGGCCATGTGACCTGTGATGGTGAAAAGTGGGTGGTCACTTTAGCAATAAAAATAACAATGGCGAACAACCTAAATTACACTTGAACAAGGGCTTGCAGCTCGAAACCCATTGTGTAAACGGTTGAATAAAGAAACATCTTGCCTGACGTCCTGTGGGGTCTGCGCCCTCTTCTTCGCCGACGATGTGTGGGGAGTGGAAGTTGCGGGAGCAGTCTTTTGCGGATATATATATATATTTATATATATATATATATATATATATATATACACACACGCGCACACACACACACAAAGTTTAATATAATATTATGCTATGTATTATAAATGCTGAGCATTGAGAGGGGCAATGACGCATGAGCAGCAAAGCCTCTAGTGGGCAAAGCCCGAAGTGGGCAATGTTGCACTTTCCCACCTTTAACAATGGTAATAAGGGCCATATTACATTCTGCACATCTGTCTACTTCGTTTATGCCATGACATTTTTTCATTTTTATTTGTTTAAAAAACGTTGTTTTACCATAACCAGGGAGCAAGTGGTAAAATGTGTGGTGTTCTATAAAACCATATAGAAGAGGCCTTGTGACCATTAGGAGAATTGTTTTCATGGGAAAAGTAACTGTAATAAGCAAAGTGCCAGCCAGTAAGGAAAATGCTACTTACCAGTATGCATCTGTTCTTGGCATGTAGAGCTGCAGATTCTTACACTGTGCATTAGATCGCCACCTGGTGTTGGGCTTGGATGATTACTTGTTGTTGTCGTCTTGGAAGAAGTCTTTGTAGTCACGAGATAGGTGTCTCCTCCCTCTGACAATAGTGCGCATGGGCATCGGCTCCATCCTTAGATTGTTTTTCGCCATGATGGGAAATGATGGAGTTTGTAGAAAGAAGAAAGGATGTCCATGCGTGTATATCTAATTAAGATAGAACTGGAACAGATACAGGCCCTGGGGAGGCCGGAGGGCGTGTAAGAATCTGCAGCTCTACATGCCAAGAACAGATGCATACTGGTAAGTAGAATTTTCCGTTCGAGGCATATAAGCTGCGGATCTTACACTGTGTATCGATTGTACAGCAGTGTCTCACCTAGCGGTGGTCACCTGTATCTGTTGCAGTAGTTTGAAAGAGGGTTTTGAGGACAGCTTGGCCTACTGCAGCTTGCTGCTTAGCTTGCACATCAACACAATAGTGTTTAGTGAAGGTGTGTGTTGTAGACCATGTTGCTGCCTTGCAGATGTCTTCTAGGGGAATGTTCCCTAAGAAAGCCATGGAGGCTCCTAGTTTGCGAGTGGAGTGCGCTCTAGGAGGAACTGTTAATGTGCGTTTTGCCTTGTGATAGCATATTTGTATACATTTAACAATCCACCTTGCAATTCCTGATTTTGAAATGCGGTTGCCTTTATGTGGTGGAGAGAAAGCTACAAAGAGTTGCTTTGTTTTACGAAAGGATTTATTCTATCAATGTAATAGAGAAGAGCTCTTTTTACATCTAGTGTATGTGGAGCTCTTTCTGCTACAGAGTCTGGGTTTTGAAAAAACACTGGTAACTCTACTGATTGATTTAGAAGAAAAGGGTGTAATTACTTTAGGAGGGAGTTTAGGATTAGTTCGTAGAACCACCTTGTTACGGTGTAATTGTAAAAATGGTTCTTGTATAGTGAAAGCTTGAATCTCACTAACTCTTCTAAGAGAGGTAATAGCAATAAGGAAAGCTGTTTTTCCATGTGAGAAATTGCAGTTCACACTTATGTAAAGGTTCAAAAGGGGGCCCCATGAGCCTTGTAAGCACAATGTTTAGGTTCCACACTGGAGATGGTGTTAACCTAGGAGGAATGATTCTTTTTAATCCTTCCATAAAAGCTTTGATTGCAGGTACTCTAAATAATGACATATGTTGTCTGTTTTGTAGATATGCTGCAATGGCTGCAAGATGTAAACGTATAGATGAATATGCTAGATTACATCTTTGTAAATGGAGAAGGTAACAGATGATATTTTGGATGGAAGCATCCAGAGAATCAATTTGATTGTTAGTGCAGTAAATGGCAAATCTCTTCCATTTAGCAGCATAGCAAGTTCTAATAGTAGGTCTTCTGGCTTCTTTAATGATGTTCATACAGTCTGGTGGTAGGTTAAGGTAACCAAACTCTAAGACTTCAGGAGCCAGATCGCCAGATTCAGTTGACTTGGATCTGAATGCCTGATGTCTCCATGGTTCTGTGTTAGCATTGATGGTGTCAGAGACAGTCTTTGGTGTGGAACTAGAGAGAGTTCTAGCAGTGTGGCAGGATCAGTTTGAGAGATTGTTGCCTGAGCTTGCGTACTACTAGTGGTATTAGTGGGGTTGGCGGAAAAGCGTACGCAAATCTGCCTAACCAGTTCATCCATATCGCATTGCCCTTGGACAACGGGCGTTGAAACCTGGCGGCGAAGGTTGGGCATTTTGCATTTTCGTTTGTGGCAAACAGGTCTATGTCTGGATGACCCCACTTGTAGAAAGAATGGTTGAAGAACTTGCAGATGTTCTCATTCGTGAATCTGTTGTGTCTGTCGACTTAACAGATCGGCTATCTGATTGTGAACTCCTGGAAGGTGTTCTGCAAACTGATATATGTTTTGTGTTATGGCCCATCTCCAAATGTTTTGTGCGAGCTGGGCCAGTTGCAGGGAGTGTGTGCCTCCTTGTTTCTGTATGTAGTACATGGCTGTCATGTTGTCCATCCGGATTAAGACAGCTTTGTTTTGTATGTGTACTTGAAAGGACTTTAGTGCCAGGAAAATCACTAGCAACTCTAGGAGATTGATGTGAAGCACCCTCTGTTGAGCAGTCCATCTTCCCTGAGTTGTGTGGTGGAGCAGATGTGCTCCCCATCCTGTCAGGGATGCGTCTGTTGTCAGTACTATTTGTGGAACAGGCTCTAGGAACGGCCGCCCTCTGGACAAGTTTTTGGTGTTCCCCCACTGCAGAGAGCAATGTGTGCGGCTGTCCACCAACACCAGGTCTGTTAGTTGTCCTTGTGCCTGATTCCACTGATGTGCTAGACATTTCTGCAATGGATGCATTTGCAGTCTTGCATATGGTACAATAAAACTGCAAGATGCCATCATGCCTATTAGTTGCATGAAAACTTTGGCTGGGAGAGAGTGTTGGTTTTGAAACCTTCTAATTAAGGCTTGAATGCTCTGTATCCTGGCTGGACTGGGATAAGCTAGAGCTGTATTGGTGTTTATGGTAGCCCCTAGGTATTGATGTACATGAGAGGGCTGTAGATGTGACTTGGTGTAATTTATTGCAAACCCCAAGTTGTGTAGTGTCTGAATTGTGTGAGATGTGTGTTGAACACACTGGTTGAATGACTTGGCCTTTATGAGCCAATCGTCTAAGTATGGGAAGACATGGATCTGTTGTCTTCTGAGATGTGCTGCTACTACTGCTAAGCACTTTGTGAACACTCTGGGTGCTGTTGTTACCCCGAATGGAAGGACTTTGAATTGATAGTGTTGTCCTTCTAGCACAAACCTGAGATACTTCCTATGAGAAGGATGTATGGGAATGTGAAAGTAGGCGTCTTTGAGGTCTAGTGTAGTGAGGAAATCGCCTTGTTGCAATAATGGGAGCATGTGAAAATGATCTGAGTGTATATAGAGATTGGGAGGCTCAAATCTAGAATTGGCCTTAGTGTCCCATCCTTTTTGGGTATTAGGAAGTAGAGTCAGTACACCCCTGTTCCTTGATGTTGCAATGGAACTAGCTCTATTGCATCTTTTTGTAGCAATGAGAGAACCTCTTGCTGGAGCAGCGTTAGATGTTCTGTGGACATTGGACGCTGTCTGGGCGGTATATTTGGAGGGGTAGCTGTAAGCTCTAGGCAGTAACCATACTGGATAATCTGTCTTACTCACTTGTCTGTTGTGATGGAATTCCAGACAGGTAGGCACTGTGTTAATCTCCCCCCTGCAGGAGTGGTATGCTGTTGGGGAGCTGAAGGAAGTCACTGTTTAGTGGTGGAAGAGGATCGACTGTTGTTGTTACCTCAACCTCTTCCCTTATTGCTATTACCTCTGTAGCCTCCTCTATAGTATCCTTTATTAGAGGATGCTTGTATATTAGTTTTAAAGGAAGCTGAATTGTCTGCTCCAGCTTGTTTAGAGCCTCCCCTGTAAAGGAGCGACGAAAAGAGCCTTTTGCTTCGGTGGACTGCAAAGCTCCCATAGACTTGGCTGTATCAGTGTCTTTTTTCTTTTTTTCCAGAGCTGTGAATACCTCTGGAGCAAACAACTGTTGTTGGTTGAATGGTTGATTTAAGATAGTAGTCTGTACCTCTTGCTTAAATCCTGAAATGCGTAGCCACGTGTGACGTCTAAAAAGGACACTGGTGTTTATTGCCCTGGATGCAGTGTCTGCTACATCTAGTGCACATTTAATGGAGGCATTAGATATAAGCTTACCCTCTTATATGAGGTCATCTGCTTGTGCCTTATATTGATCAGGTAGATGTTGTAAGAGCTTTTCTAGCTGATCATAGTGAGCCCTGTCATATCTTGCTAGGACGGCCTGTGTGTTAGCAATGCGCTATGCATTACTAGCTTGGGCATCTATTCTTTTCCCTGAAGCATCTATGATTTTGGACTCTTTATCAGAAGGTGGTACTTCTCCTGATGTTTGTGAGTTTACTCTTTTCCTAGCGTTTGAAACTACTAGGGAGCCTAAGGGTAGCTGTCCCTTAATGTGAGTAGGATCCCCAGGAGCTGCTCTGTACTTTTTTTCTATCCTTGGGTTTATGATTCTAGCCTGTACAGGATCTTTAAACACTTCTGTGGCATGTTTAATAACTCCATTAATCATTGGCAGTATCTGCACAGATTTTTGGGAATGTTCAAAAGTGTCTAGTAAAATATCCTCTTCTGCCTTATCTAAATGCATGGTGACATTGTGATAAATGGCAGCCCTATGAATTAAGTGTCCAAACCCAATATTGTCTTCTGGGGGAGAAGGTTTAGATGGATAAATATGTGGGTCAGGAATATCTGGTATATGCTGTGGGTGTGGATACTCCCAGTCTGGTGGACCTGTTGGGTAAGGAAAAGGGTCATCTGGGTCTTTCTCTCCCCCCATGATATATTGATCATCATCAGCATCCTGAGGAGGTGTATGTTGTGGAGAAAGAAGAGGAAAATTCCTCGCCAGGAATGCACATGCGCAGGCTTCCGCACATGCGCAGTTTCAAAGAAGAAGCCGCGATGGGGAAGTTTGCAGGTCAATAAGGTAAGTTTTATTTAACTTTATTTGTAGCCTGTCAATCTAAATTAATAAGGGGTGCGGGAGGCGAGCGGGAAGTGGGAGGAGGGCGGGCAGACGGCTCGCAAAACGGAAATATCGTGGAGAGGCACGGAGATTTGTTCAATCTCCGTGCCTCTCCGCGATAGTCCCTTCCGCGACTTCCGCCCACCCCTAGGCAGAGTCCTTCTTCTTGACAGGCACTGGAGGTGTAGGTGCTGTATCTGACTTCCTCTTCCTATGTGGTGTGGTGGAAACATGTCCTGTTTCAGGGTCTATGTATATCCTCTTTTGCAGAGGATCAGGTCTGAAAAGCTCTTCTTCAGAAAATGCTTTTGCCGCCGATTTTTTCGGCTCCGGGCCTGGTTTCTCTTTATCTTTAGCCTGAGAAGTTGTTGTATAGTCCTGTGGCGTACTTTTCGGCACCGAAGGCATCTTCTTCGGAGTCGAGGCCTGGTTCGGAGGCTTGGAGGCATCGGAAGCAGGTTTTGTGGGTTTCGGCACCGAAGATTTTGGGGTGGAAGCAGGTTTCATTGGTTTCGGTGTCGTATTGTCTTTAGGAGTCGACGGTTTCTGGCTCTTATTGGGAATAAGGACTTATTTTGGTTTCGGTGCCGAGGGAGCTGGTCGTATCTGCACGTGCGGTTTGCTCGGTAAGGAGCTACCGGAAGGCTTTAATATTTTCTTCGGAGCTGGGCTCGATGGCGGGGCCTTCGAAGCAATGTCTCGGTCTCGACTGGCCCCCGAAGGCGGAGTTTTGACCTTAGCCTTTGGTTTAGGTGGTTGGGCTGGGGTAGGGGCAGTCGTACTCACGCATTGACCTGATGGTATGGAGTCATTGGAGTCGTCTGCCTCAGATACTATCTGGAGATCATCGGAATCTTCCTCGGGGACACATGGACCTTCGTCGAAGATATGCACGGGTTCCGGAGCTGATCTCTGCATGTCGCGTCGATGGGCCCGCCGATCTCGAATGGTCTTCTTGGATTGAAAGGACGCACCAGCTGTGCAGCTCGACTCGTCGTGTTCAGGTGACAAACACAGGTTACACACCTCGTGATGGTCGCTGTGTGGAAATTTTGCTCCACACCCGGGGCATTTTTTTAATGGTGTCCTTTCCATGAGGTGTTGGCCTGACCGCGTGGGTAGGCCCGACAGACCGCGTCGACGACCGGAATCGAAGTGATGAGGTCGAGTCTATGTATATTGAAGTCAAAGTTTGTTTTTAGAAAGTTTTGCGCGTCAAAGTCTTCGAAAAGTGGATTTTTGAACCGGAGCGGAAAAGTTGCACCCGAACCCAGTGGCTGAAAAAACAATCTAAGGATGGAGCCGATGCCCATGCGCACTATCGTCCAAGGGAGGAGTCACCTATCTCATGACTACAAAGACTTCTTCCAAGACAACAACAACATGCAAGCATCCGAGCCCAACAACAGGTGACGATCTAATGCACAGTGTAAGATCTGCAGCTCATATGCCGCGAACACACTTTTTTCGCTCATGTCAAGTTCATTGTACTGCAATTTGATGTTTGCATGTTATATGTGTGAGCGTAGGTTTATTGATACTGTTTCTATTAAAAAATAGTGTTATTGGGGCACATTTATTTTCATAATTATATGCGAGACTAACATACTAATAAACGCACCTAGCCTCAAAAACTCAACCCATTGTGTATAATTTAAAATGCAACTGATACCACTTACCATTGGTATCTGATTTGGTTTTTCCTCCAACTGTCATCTAAATGAAAAAACAAAGTAAGGCTGTAAATGAACTCCCTCTGATTTTAACAGACACATTATATGTGAATTCAGTATTTTAAACTCTGGACAATAATATTATGGACTGTTTGCATGTGATTAAATTTAAAAGTGATCCACTAAACATATAATAGGGAAAGTGCAGAGTATAAGGGATGATGGAATGGGCCTAATTATGAGTTTGGTGTATCAACAAACCTGTGGTTGCACCGCCCGCCAGATTACGAGTTTCCTCATGTCTGGCGGGTAGATTTTGAAAACGGGCAATGCAATGGAATGCCAAAAAGAGTTCCTGCACGGCATGGACTGCAAAGTCCAGGCCATGCAGGAACTGGGGTGCATGCACACAGGGGGGTGCAGTCTGTGCTCCCCTGCGTGCATCCTATTGCACATGACCCCCTTGATTTCAGGCCCATTAGCCTTTTCATGGAGGAAAGACCTCCATGACACTGCTAGCAGTCTGGAAACTCGTGATCTGCATGGTGGTGCAGCAGCGGCACCACCAGCAAATTACTGAGGCCCTGACCACCACGCCACCACCAGGGAACAATGGTTCCCTGGAGGCTGCGGCATTGCAATGGCGTCTGACTTCCCAACTCGTAATGGGGCAGTCAGACCACCGGTGTGACGGTGGCTGGACCGCCACCTCTGATGCCCATGCGAGTCTGGCGGTCCTCGGATCACCAGACTCGTAATTAGGCCCATAGTCAATGTACACCTATGTGAGGTGATTCCAATGTTGTGTTTGTAAACTCAATGGATAACTCAAGAAATCTAATAAAAGAGGGAAAAACTGGTTTAGCATGGTACTGAAACTGTGCAGGATCCTGTCCAACCTGTAGCTGAGCTGGAAGGGAATGCTACCTGCCTGCATGAGGATGAAAAAGATGCAGGGGTAGTCAGCCATGTTTCACAGCTAGCAGCACATACAACAGAGGAAGATTTTCCCCAACCACAGGGAACTGATCTGCTGACTTTATTTGGGCTAAAACTAACAAAATTTACTGGTAGGCCACAACTGGTCCCAAATCACAAAATAAAAGAAATGAAAGGTAGATGTTTTTAAATTAGACTTCATTTAAGTACATTTTTTCAATTATTTAGAATTGGCTAATAAGTCTAATATTAGGTTTTTATATCCTAAATATGCCATGCAGCAGCTCCTTTGCAATGTGTTCTCCTTAGAAACACTTATTTTTCCTCATTTGGAAACAGCAACCCATAGATACCCCTTAAATTGACGTACTCACTTTAAAATGTATTTGCCTCCTGCCCTCGAAATGCATCAATTTCTGACCATTTTCATGTTACCAGAAAACACATATCATACTGCAGTCTAATCCTAACCTTCCTATCTAGAAAGAATGGACAACTGTACACGTTTAAAACAAAAAAGAAGATAAAACAAGAAAATACAGAATTAAAAAAATATATCTTAGCTTTTACACCCCAAAATAATATTGTGGAAGTTTAGCCCATTCATGCCTATATTCACTTTTCCATCGTCTTTAGATTAACTAATTATATGTTAACATATGGAGCCCTGAGGCAGTCGAACAGTTGTAGCTTATCATTGAGCTTGTAAATCAATCATTCGTGAACTGCTATCATCGTCATAGCTTCACACCATTCTACAAAAGATGGGGAAAGTTGCGAATTCTAGTGTTACAAGATGTGCAATGCGACGACAGTCGGAGAAGAGTCTAACCATCTGCTTTGTGACAGGTATCTCCTGTTTGTCATGCAGGATGGCACATTCTAAAGATGGAGTGATCTGTAGTTCACTTAAAGTTTTGAACTGTGTTTAAACAGTTGCCCAGTAGGGCGGCAGCGCCGGACAAGTCAAAAGGATTTACATCTCATCCCCAACAGCATGATCACACATTCAACAGTTCTCAGTAGGCACAAGTTTGGCCCTATAGAATTTACAGGTTAACCAAAGCCACACTTGCATAATTTTAAAATAACTAAACTTCAGTCAGGCTTCACACAGACCATTGAGCAGAAAATAATTCAGAACATTCATCCTCTGTGTATTGTTTTTGGACTCTTGGTTGCCATTTGTGTAGGAGGCTTCTATCAGTGGCCTTGAAGGTATTTCTCCAACCAGGGTTTCATATAGGCCAGCAAGTAGTTTTATGTGGCTATCCCACTTTTCTATATAAGTATGTTGGTTTTTGTATTGTATTTTAATTGCATTTATATAGCGCTTACTACCCATGATGAGGCGTCTAAGCGCTTATTAGGCGAGTAGCATGCTACTCCGGAACCCAAGAAGGATTAGTGTTGAATTAGTATAGTGAAATATGAAAGTAATTTGAGTTGTAGATATTAATCAGTTATTTGGATTGAGAAGGATAGCGGACGGATAGAGGGAAAAATGTTTGCCTTTATTTCGCACTTGTTACCCCTATTGGGGTGTTGAAATGGTCTTTTGGCGAGTAGCACGCCACTCCGGAACCCATTAAAGGTTTAGTGTTGAATTAGTATAGTGAAATATTAAAGTCATATGAGTGGTGGATGATATGTTAATTGGTTATTTGAATTGAGAAGGGTAGCAGAAGGATAGAAGAGGGACAGAGGTTTGCATATATATATATAGCACTTGTTACCCCTGATGGGGTGTTGAAGCGTTTTTTCGGCGAGTAGCACGCTACTCCGGAACCCATAAAGGATTAGTGGTGAATTAGTATAGTGACATATGAAATTTGATAAGTGGACATGTTAGTCTGTTATTTTGATTGAAACGGATAGTGGAGGGATAGAAGAGTGAAGGATTTAGATTTATTTGTGGACGTCATAGCAGTAGTGGGAGGCTTGGGATGAGTAAAAAGGGATGTGGATGAGAAGAGTCAGAGGGAAGAGTTTTTAGAAAGGCTTGTTTTGGGGATCAGTATAGTAAAAAAGAGGTGCCAGGTGGTACAAGGAGGGGTAGAGTAGTGGAGAGTCTAGAAAGGGCTATTTTGGGGTCATACTAGTGGTATGGGTTTTGAGATGAATGAAAGAGTGGATGTACAGGATTAATTGATAGAGGTATAGGGTAAGAAATAGGGTAGTGCATTGGAAAGAGTAGTAGAAAGAGGTTTGAGATGAGGTAGAAGATATATTGAGAGAGGTATAGGTTGGGTACATACCATAAAGATTACAACACCCTTAGAAAGTCAGCTTGATCATTCTTAGAAATCTACTGGTTTGGGAAAATGAGAACTATTCAACAGAATAGAAATTCCTGCTCACAGCATCAATATCTATTTAAAACTGAGAATAAAAACAACAAAAAACATTCAAGTTATGAAAAAGGCCAATATGAAGATAATCCACAGATAAGAATCTAGGCCAACTAGAAATCATAGTAGCAATGTATTCTCTTCAAATTAAGTGCGACTGTTACGCATCCAATAGCGACTGTCATTTGTATTTTCGTGCACAAAAAGGTACATCGACTAATGAAAACAGACCGATGAAAAACCAAACATGAGTGAAAGAAACCTAGACAAAATAAAGTTAATATGTTTGAACCAGTCGCAGTTGAGAGGAAACGGTAAGTACACAAAGGGCCATCAAGGCATCTTGCCAATCTTCGTCCTCCATGGGGCCCAAACAACACTCCCCCGAGTACTAAGATGCTGCATCGTGCCGGATGAGTTGATTATCAGGGTATGACAGATCTGGGAAATTCCTCCACGACCCAAGTTTCCCATATGGGAATTCTGGGAGAGTCTCAGGTGACAGGACATGAGTGTGGAGAGCATGTCCGAGTTGAAAATACTTATAGAATTGGGTATTGGCAAGAGCATAGGTGTGTTGAACGTCTTGAAAGGAGCGTACATGTGTCCCAGAACACACATACCCCCACGCCTAACTGAGTGATCCCTATAAGGTCCAAGGTCTTAAAACCTTGAACAGCTGCCACCTCCCTAAGTCAGGTGCCATGCCAAAAAGTGGTCTGTAGTGTGAGCCTAGCTTCAAACTGCACATGACAAAGTGCGGCTCTCCAGGTGAGATACAGCGCTCTGGTTACCTGAAGCATTTTAAATGTTTGTTTGCCCCACAGGCCACCAATGAGTAGTTTAGCATTGTGCCAAATTGATGCTTGCAAAATTAAAAAGCCACTTTGTTCCATATATATACACTCTTGGGACCACTCGTTAATAGAACGTCAAATGATCATAATACCTTTGAGTCATGAGTCAACCCACATTTATAAATTACTTGCGGCCCTGTAGAACATTCTTGGATAGGATTCTCCAATGTGACCCAGTCAGGAATGACCAAATAAGAACTGAAATAACCAGTCAGGGGTGACAGGTTTTGTGCTACATGGAAGAGTTCTATGGTTTAGTGAGCGTAGACCTTTTGATGAAATGTAACATGATGCTTTTACTCAGTTACTCTTGGAGCCCTGCAATGCCAGGTATAAGCTTTGATGAAATGTAACATGAAGTTTTTACATGGTTACTTTTGGTGCCGTGCCATGCCAAGCATAATCTTTGATATGACAATTAATCCGTTATAGTATAGAAAAAGGTGCTGCAATTAGGAGCATAACAACACAAAACTATGGTGGACGGCCTGCTGAACATTGTCAAACATTCACCCCAGTCACAGATCTGGGTTAAATCCATAATTTATTTGCTCACTATGTCACCCCAGTTTTGACCAGCCACATGAAAATCAGTCTTGCCCCTGCTTCCCTTGGTAACAGTGTAGCCATATCTACCAGGCCAGATCCTCCCTGGACTGCAAAACAAGCATCCTGGGGCCGGTTTCGGGGTGTCACCCCTCATCAGCCTTGAAAGCTTGAATCCACTGGCATAGTGAGCACAGGACCCATGTCTGGGCATACAATTCCCACTTAGGACAACTAAAACATCACAAAAAGATGATGGACGGAATGCTGAACATTATCAAACAGTAACCCCCAATCACAGATCTGGGTTGGGTTAAATCAGTTAAATCAGTTTTGGGGTATTTAGTTACAGATCTGTGACTAGGGGTGAATGTTTGACACTATTCAGTGTTGCACTCATCATCTTTTTGTGTTGCAATGTTCACCCTAAGGGGAATGGGAGTACCAAGACATAGGTCCCGTGCTCACTACACCACCAGATTCAAGCTAGTGTGGCTTATGAGGGGTGATACACCGAAACTGGTCCCAGGATGCTTGTTTTCCGGTCCAGGGTGGAGTGGTGTGGCTCACTGGTTAGAGGCAGCAGACCCGAGAGCAGAAGTCGGCCCGGGAACAGGGTTCGATTCCCGACGCGGCAGGTTCGTGGACCAGGGTCAGCGGACTCGACAATTCCCGCCTCGGTGCCTACTCTAACCTGGGGTCCCACTCGGCAACTCTGGGCATTAGCTTGCCTAATCTCCACAACGGCCCCATCAACGCCGGGGATGCCTGGCTCCACCTTGGGGATTCCCAGTAGGGACCATCCCACAGGGAAAGCCAGGACGGGTTCCCCAGCGGTATACAGCGCCGGGACGCCCCTTTGCTGGGGCAGCTGTGCGCTTTACAAGTATACAACATTTAACATGGCCTGGCAGTTCCGGCTGGACTGTTCCCATGGGGGGCAGGGTCAAGACTGATTTGCGTATGGCTGGGTCCAAACTGAAAAGGCGTGGCAAGCAAAACAATAATGGATTTAGGGCCAGATCTGTGACTGAATGTGAATGTATGACACTGTTCAGCTTTCATCAATCATTGTTTGGTGTTGAAATTGGAAGCATGCCAAGTAAATAATGAAAGTAAGGAGTTATGACTATTTTTTACCATCTATCCTCTACTCAAAGGAAAAAGATGCAATTCATCCTATTTTAGGAAGTTTCCTTGCAGTTGGTCAGTAAGAACCTTCAGGTTGGCTTTCACCATTGCATGAATATTTCCATTCACCAACTTTCCCAAATATTACGAGGGAAGGAAGTGTAGTATATTTTGTCATATAGAGAACCTCACTCTTGTTCCAGTTAGTTTTATACCTGAAAACACAGCGAAATCAAACATATTCTCCTTCAAAACTGGAATTTATGTTAGGGATGAGAATAAAATGTTATCCTTTGAGAGAATAGCTCAGCTTGAGACTGCAAACGGGAGTGACTGTGCCAATGATTTTATCCTAGCTATGGAAGCAATTGCTAGCGGTTGTAGAGTAATCAAGAAAGGTAAGGGGGATAAAGGACAGCTTTTATGGGAGTCTCTGCTTATTTTGACCTTATCAGACCAAAAGATGTTTGATGTTTGATAATCACACTCCATTCGATTAAACGCCTTCTTTGTGTTGATGAAGTTGTTCCTTCTTTCATCATCATCATTCCTGCATTACCATAACAGCTAAAGAATGGTATGTATACAAGTGTGTGAGAAGTGTGCGGCTTGATCTTTAGGTATGACACTACCTTTGTCAACGTATTTGTAAGGTCTTTGGCCAGAATTTGTACATATTCATTAATTAAGGCTATAGGTCTGTAATTCACACACTATAATGGACCTTTATCTGGCTAAGGATGAGGGACATGTGTGCTCCATCAGGGTTCCCTTGCCCATTGCCTCTCTGAAAACCTTCGCTTAAAGTGAGATCACCACAGAAGCTGTTATTTTATAAAAGTCTGGGCACAGGGAGGTTAAGTGATTTGACCAGAATCACAGGATGTTGAGCGTCGTTGCTGAAACTCGAACCCGGTTCTCCAGATTTCATTTCAACAGCCCTAGCGATGGACCACATCAGCTCTCCCTTTTTTATTTGCTTATGCAATTTCCTCATCCATAATGTATTGCTTTAGGTCGCTGTATAGTTCTATTGAGAGACAACATGAGATAGGGAATCCATCTATGAATCCCCTTTACTGTGTCTTATCAGGTGTTGCGTCTGCAGTATACAATGACGAGTGGAAGGAGGCAATTTCTCTTGTTATGACAAATGGGCAGGTAAGTAATTCTGAGCATTCTAAACTGCCGATATGACCATTTGTGAAACTGCCGGTATGGTCAATTGTGCCCGTTTCTGCTTTATTGTAGTGCCAGGAGTTGTCCTGCTTTCTCTCTGTGCTCATATTGCCTCCTTTTAATATGAAGTAAACCTTTTTTGGAGTGCCTTGAAAAGATGATATTTAAGTCTGACTTTTGAGCGACAAGCTTTCTCAAGGTATTATTGGTTGGTGACCTGCAATAAGATTTTTGGAGTTGCTCTATGTCTGTATCTAGAGCAGATTTCCTTTCCTTTGAAACTTTACACATTGTTGCAAAATCTCTTGTCATTAGGTCCCTCGGGCATGATTTTCCTGCAACTCATGAGATCTGTGGGTAGTGAGGAAACATAGTTCTTCGTCAGTTCTAGGTATTCCTTGAATAGATTCAACCACTTCTTTTTAAGTAGTTCATATCACAGTGTGTCCATCCTTTAGGTCTTGGCCTCAAACCTGAATATGGAAATGTCACTGCTTAAACCAATATTGCAACTAAATGGTCAGGAGCATAATGTTATGTATAAGAAAGTAGTATATCCTCATTTTCATTCCATGGGGGCAGGATAAAAAAGTGTGCTTTCTACTCATTGGATGTAGGAGTCTCCAGGGTTCAGGTAGAGAGTGACCAGCCATGAGGTCTTGAAGCAATGTCTTATCATTGTGTTTTTCACAGATCGAGTGCCCTTGATCGGTCCAATATCACATTTAGGTGCCACGTTCCAATTACGCCTATCTCTACTTTTTGTTGTCCAGATTCGGTGTGAAGTTTTTTAAGTGTGAAAAGATGGTGGAATTGATGTTGTTGGTTGCATAAATTGAGCCAAAATTAAAAGAGTGACCCTGTATTAACTGCTTGGCTAACACATATCTACCTGATACTTCCAACCATGTCGACTGTGAACTGGCAGATAATCTCCTGTGAATGAGAAAGCCACCTTACTTTTTCTATATGGCTGTGTTGCAGATGGAGAAGTCTCATTCTGGATTTGGATCCTAAAGTGAAGAGCACTTAATCCACCTAATCTCCCTTGAGATGCTGGATTTTGGTACATAATATATGTATTTCTCTTGTTAAAAGCAATGTTTGGTTTCTTTATTGACAAAATGGGGAAGATTGCTTTCCTCCTAATATAGCTTGTCAAACCATTAACCATACTGCAAGGGTTCTACCGCCATTCATTATCTCATGCATGAATTAGGTTGGTTAGTTCATGGTCCGTGATTTGTAGTGTGAGAAGTTGGCCTGGTATATGCTGTCCACTAATTACAGTGGGCACCTTGCACCAGTCCAAACAACCCTTTTGGTGATTTAAGAGCTCAACGATAACCTTAGAATGCTATCCAAGTGGTAGCTATGGAGAGCAGCCTTCAGGCTTAGTCTTGAAGGAATGTTAAGCAGCTTGTTTTACCAGACTGCAACCTCATAGTATTGGTTACATGAAAGGGGAACCACACACTTTGGATTCTTGTTGAAGAGTACCTGAAAGGAGAGGGGACAGAGTCTGGGTCACTCAAGAGTGACCAGGGGCTCGGTAGACGAATGCTCACCGATGTCTGCAGCCACGGGGACCAGGAGACGTCGAGGACAACCAGGAGCCGCATGTGAGCTGTCCCACGAAGGATGTCAAGTTGTGAGGAGTCAGTGCCCGGCGGGGGCACCAACAAGCCTTGGCAACGGCAACCCACGCAGAAGGTCAAGGAAGGTTATGGTTCAGACCAGCAAAGTTCAGGAGACTCATCAAACACAGGGGAGTCAGGGCAAACCTGGAGCAACCAGGGAAGCCCAAGAAAAGCAAAGTTGACCCTCAAATGGACCTACAGGCCAGAGGCACAGGAGTCACGAGAGGACCTCGAGCGGTTTCTCCAAACAGCAGCCCACGGAGCACTTGGTGCGAGGATGCCGGAGTTCTTCGTAGGAAATGGTGCCAGAGGTTGGGGCTACTCGGAGCCCAGTGCACTTGTTTGGGAAACACCAACAAGCATATGCACTTGTAAATGAACGTGGTGCACAGGGGTATGGATATTGCAGCCCCCACAAGGGATTTTGGCCTCAAACTTGGTAAGGGGGCAGCTCGGACGTCAAATGACCTACACACCCACCTTCTGTGTTGCTGGAGCCTTAGGTGCTCAGGAGCAGCAGACCGGTCAGTCGTGATGTGGCGCCTGCGGTTGCAAGGGAGTGACTCCTTCACTCCAAGGGAGATACCTTTGGTTGTCCTTCATGCTCCACAGGTCCTGCAAGGAGCCAGTATGATGCATGGGCTCAGACAATGCTTCAGACGGAGAGGGAGATGAAGTCTGGCCCAAATGAAATCTAGCGAAGTCCAGAGTGTCTAGACAGTTGAAGTTCAGTGATTTCTTGTTCAGAATCTTGTCCACGTCGAATCTAGGGTCCTACAGCTAGGTAAGCCCTTTTATACCCATGGAAGAGGGTTGGACAGATTCAGTGGAGGGTCTGGACATTGGGGAGGTTACTCCCATGTCCTTTGTCTGGTTTTGCGCCAGAGCAGGAGCCAACGGCTCCCAGGACAAGTTTGAGCTGGACTTTGCACAGGGACACCAAATGTGCCCCTCATGCAGACTTGTGGTCGCTTGCAAGCACACCCACCCAGCCCTAATACACTAAATCCTGTCTGGGAGGTGGTCACATCTCTCTGAAAGTCGTGGTACGAGTAATATGTATGAGAACTTTGTGAATTTCTCTGTATATACAAAAGATACATAGTCTGGGACCCTTATCTATGTAACACTTCACACCCAGGTCCCAGTACCTTTGGGTCAACCCTTCAATTGTAACGACAGATGAGCGAGAGGCAGCTGACTGCAACAAGCACCAGCACCTCTCTTAAAAAAGTAATCACACTCCACCACAACCACTGTGATGATTACTCTGGCATTTGTACTCTTTGCCCGCATATCTCGTAATTAGCCTGTGGCAGTGTCGGGTGGTAGAGTGGTCCAGGTGCTCCATACAGGTAGATTGGTCCAGTGAGATATTCCTTAACAACTTAATTCATCAGCCCACAGTATAAAGATATATCACTGCAGATCATTCACACACTGGTGACTATGAAAAACGTATTGTATGTAGATATATGGGGCAACCTGCACACAGCGTTTTAGAATGTGGTGAAGACCCATTTCACACCTGCCACCTTTAAGGCTTGATAAATTTGCAAAGAAGTCCAAACTCAAAGGGCAACAACCACACCAGGTAAAGTATGGTAGTTGCATTTGGTACCCTGATGCCTTGGCAGGCAAAAATAGCAGTTGCCTAAGACAATTACGCTACAACCCACAGACTACTAAAGAGGTGACCTAGAAACAGTTAGAGAAGAGTTAAACTCTGACCTTTTAGTGAAGGATTCTGGAAATAGTGATATTCGGAAGAACTAAAAGTGAAATGAGTCATGCAGAATTAAAGAATTAAAGAATTAAATATAACTTTGGCTTAATCATTTTGTAATAAAGTACCATAATGTTTATTAAAAGATTGTATGTATGATAATGCCACAGTTTTAGAAAAAAAAAAATCTGCCTGACAACCTTGACGTTCTACGCATATCTTGACTTCGTATTTTTATTTCAGAACTTACCACTATTCTTTAATGTTTAAGTTTTAGATGCTTATGCACATCAACTAAGTATAGTTCACGTATTTTTAAAGATAATTTGACATTATGTGTAATATTTTAGTACCCCTAGAAAGCGTTTACCTGGAAAATAAAGTTTTGTACAGTTTAATAGAAACCATATGCAGTATAGCTAACAGCATAAAATCTGGCTCACCTAGCGATCCCGCAACCCCTAGAAGACTCTACGACAGCATTACCATCCTGGAGCCCCATATTAGTCACCTCCTGGCTCTCTCTTTTAGTACAGGACAAGTCCCCATCATATGGAAAAAAGCCACTGTCCTGCCTCTGAGGAAAAAACCCAATATCAGTATTGACATATTGGACAACCTCAGACCTATCTCCCTTCTTCCCTACTTCGCTAAAATTGCTGAGAAAGCTGTGAATACGCAGCTATCAGCATTTGCTGAAGCTTGTGGACTCCTCCACCCTTCTCAGTCGTGTTTTCGAGCCCATCACTCGACCGAGTCAGCCCTGTTGTCCTCGACAGAAGCCCTACGAGGATATGCTGACAAGGGCCAGACGGCGGCACTGATTCTCCTTGACCTTAGTGCCGCCTTCGACACTGTAGCCCACCACACACTGCTACAGTGCCTGAAAAATGGAGGAGTGAGAGGGAAAGCCTGGGAATGGATGAAATCCTTCCTAACCAACCAAACCTTCCAGGTCGCCCAGGGACAGTTCAAATCTAAGGAAATAGAACTCAATCAGGGAGTGCCACAGGGCTCCAGTCTCAGCCCCACTCTTTTCAATCTATATGTAGCCCCCGTAGGAGGAATTACTGAGACGTTTGGGGTTGAGACAGTGTCGTATGCGGACGACACGCAATTGACTGTAACCCTAACACAACCTGAGAAGCAAAGCGCCTCCAACTTTGCAGCTTGCATGCAGAAGGTAGCACTCTGGATGGCAGACAATTGCCTCCGTTTAAATGGCAACAAAACAGAGGTACTGATCATAGGCAAAGCCCCATCAGTATGGACATCGGCGTGGTGGCCGGAAGAGCTGGGTGATCTGCCCACACCTAGCCATTTAGTAAAGAACCTAGGGGTCTGGCTAGACAAAAACCTCACTCTCGACCACCAGACCAAACAGGTAGCAGGAACCTGTTTTGGGATACTACGAGTCCTCAGGAAAACGCTCGACCTTATGCCTGTATCGGTGCGCCAGACCATAGTCCACAGCCTAATAACATCTAGACTGGACTATGGGAACGTTCTGTATCTTGGAGCCAACGAAAAAAGTATTTCCAGACTCCAACGAATACAAAACGCAGCGGCCCGTCTGATACTACAACTACCCAGGAGAGCTCCATCTAAAACAGCTCTGAAAACCCTCCACTGGCTCCCGATTAGGGAACGGGTGTCTTTTAAGGCCTTATGTACAAGTCATCGCATTTTGCATGACAAAGGTCCTAGATACCTTCGCGGCCTTCTGAAATGGTATGAACCCACACGACAACTGAGGTCATGTGGGACGGGACAGGTGCATGTTCCGAGGGTCCAGACAGCCAAAATGGGCGGAAAATCCTTCAGAGTCCAAACGGCTAAGAAATGGAATCAACTGCCAGTAGAACTGCGCACCGAACCCTCAGAAACTAAATTCAGGAAAGACCTGAAAACAATACTCTTCCCCAACAACTAAAATCGAATGAAGCATCAGCAACGAACAACGTCTATTAGCATTTACAGCGTGGGGACACACTTGCTAGTGTAACCAGGCGCTTTACAAAATACTAATAAATAAATAATAAAGGAACAAGAAAACTTTCCAAAATGTGAACACCTTCATACAAGAAGAAGGCAATATATGGATCCAGAACATGTTCAAAGTCAGTCCATTGTGTTACCTTGGTTGGAGTTCCAGGCTTGTCAGTTGATGATTGTTTCTCCCAGAGATTACGCTTGTTGGATACATCTACAGGTTTCAAATCCTGCACGGAATGATAAAAGGTTACATTAGAATTCAGAAGGTATTTGTTAAATATCTTGGATCTGGTATTCATTTATATACATGATACAGTAATCCCCTGTTAAGAGCACACGTCAGAAGTTTGCTCATTGAAGAGTCACTGTATAACTGGGACACATATCTGTTTAAGAAACATTTAAAAAACAAACTTTAAAAAAAAATTACATTTGACACCTGCGATCGCTGAGGTCAAGGAATATAAGCCAGCCAAACTGCAATTACATATGGTCCAGAAGGTGGTGCACCTTAAAACTACTTAGCCCCACAACTAACCTCAATAAATAACCACACACCAAAGCAGAGAAGCTAGTCGTGCATTCTACTGCACAGGATATCATATATCATCTTCAATATTATCAATTAAATTGCAGTTTTTATGTTGACCACACTCTGAAGCGGTCATGAGTTGAAATGCTTAATGTTAAAAACCCGTAAGAAAACTAGCCACAAACCGAGCCAATTAATCCTAAATTGTACTATAAGAAAAAGGTTACAAATATTATCTACTACTTTTCGTCTCTGTAATTACACAGTGAAGTCGTTGTAGGCATTGGTAGACAAGAGAATACCAGTCACTCCTTTCTGCCTCTTTGGAGACCAGTTTCGTCTTTTATTTCAGACTTGGAGCCCCACACATTCCAACATGCAGTTCAATAACGTTCAGACAGGGGTTTTCATTTTTTGGACTCAATATGTAGAGAAGTCCAAAGGTTTGCTACAATCGAAGAAGCGAAAGCTACATTTCTGTATTAACCATTATGATGGTAAGAACTCTAACAAACATCTGCTTAGCAAGTCTAAGGAAACATCAATGAAAGATTACCTGTGGTTCTTGTCATATGATAGACCAAAAGCGCCAAGAAGGACAGAGCAAGGAAGTGAGGAATAAGCAGCTTCGGCAGTGGGTTTCCATTCAAGCAGAGATGATAGAGCATAGAGTCAGAGAAACCAGCTGATCGAGAAAGAGATTTATAAAGGATGTTATCATTTTCCCAAAGATTTTAAACCTATAGCTTGAGGAAAGGAAGAGAATACAGAGGAGATATTCAATCCACTAAATAGAATTTTGTTTAAGGTATTACCTTCAAAAGCATGGCTTTTGTGTCAGGGTGTCCTTCATTCTAAATAGCTGATACAGTGTTTTAACTGTAGCTTAGCTGTTACTGGCTTTTACTAAACCATGAAAAAGTAGCCTGAACTACAAATAGAAAATACACTAATTGAGAGAGGGAGCACAGTGTATTTTCCCATTATCTTTTGCTTGCTTTGTACAACTGTTATACAGAAGCAACTTCATGAAACACTTCACTTATAATGAAAATTATAGTGTTGACGAATAGTTATAAATGTAGACAAAGTTTGTCAACCTTATTAAAGTTAACATGAATACATGTTTCTAGGCACTCGGCATTGGGGATTACTTACATGTTACTAACTCTTTACAGTTCAGCAGCTACATCATTTTGGTATTGCATGTGACTAATGCTATTGCAACTTGACCATAAAAAAGTAATAGGTCTTAATATAGGAATTGAAAGTTTCCATGGATTGCAAATATATATCTTGACTGTTCACTAGGGCATCCAATAATGAGAACAGCCCTGAACTGAATCCTACTTTAGCTTCAGTTTCACAAATAAACGTGTCTGTTTCAATCGCCATGAGGGTGAAACAACTGCTAGTCTGATAGGACAAGAAATTAAGACACATGAGTTTTAATTATTCATTAACAATTCAACTGTTGCTTTGGTGCTTCAAGCCATTTCATGGAGGACATTTGTCAAAGGCCTTTGGTAGATGGCGTAGCTGAGAGAAAATAATCATTGGCTGCCAATCAAGTTAATGACAACTGCAAATAATATACTTAGGGTACTTACTGTTGGTTTGGGAGGAGGTGACTTGCTGACTTCAGGAGTTTTAGTTTGCCAGCTACTAATACGACTAGAGACACCAAATTTCAGGCCAGCAGTTTCCTGAAACAGAAAGAGGAATTTAAAGTATTCCCATAGATCGATATTAGTGTTCAAGAATTAAAACAAAGTTAAGCGGAAAATGATTAATACAAATATCAAAGCCAATGATTCCTATTTAGTATGTGTAAAATAACTAAAGTAAGATTTAGCATAAGAGATAGCTCAATTCGCCTACATATGTTTCACTTCAAATTTCATGTGTGTATATAAGGTGCATGGAAACTTTTTATTAAAGCATAATAGGACATGGAACTAAGTATTTTCACAAAAGTACAGCTTTGCAGCAGGAAAATATATGGATTAAACTGGTTTTGATCTGCGCTCGTAATACATGGGACAAACTTATTTTCTACATTTTTATATGCTATGTTTAGGGCAAGTGTGAGGCAAAAGCAGTTTGTTGCATTTCGGATTATAGAAGCAAAAAAATCAAATCAAAGCTAACTATAACTTCGTTTTAACCTTTGTTTCTTTCATTGATATTTTATGTTTTTATTGCACAAAATCAGTGCTGGAAAAAATATTTTAGGGAGTGTTGTAAGATATGGGAAATATCTCATGTTACCGGTAAAATCTTAATTTCATCCTTATGACCCCCAAACTACTCTGCACAGCTTTACCATTGTCTGGACTACTAGAATTATGTAGCATGGATGATTTAACTATGCAGCAAAGTGTTCTAAATGTTTATGACAAAAATGCAAATAATGCAGCACATTCTCTGGCAGTAATATTTTCCTCAATGTTAGCAATGAAGAGCATTATTCATGACATCTGCATAGTTTGCAAATTATGCAGCAAATTATAGAGTAAATCCATGATTTACCTGTGCAGACAAATAGTTGCACAAATTCTCTGGCCCTCACCATTCCCCACTGTTGTATGCTCAATTTATTCATAAAAGGTAAACCTAAAGATTCTCACTCCAATCAGTGCTCATTGGTAGCTTCACCTTGAAAGAATGAGCTTTTCCACCTAATTACCCCAAAATAAAAAGTTAATAAAAATAAAAATACATCACTGGTAACATAAGTCCTATCTTGCCATCTTGATGTTCTGGTGACATTTATAAACTGACTTGGCCTTCCTCCCCATGCTTTATGATGTCACCAGAACCCCTTGATAACTATACAGGACCATATAGCACACACTCACATTCACACGTGGACATATGATCTATATTTAAGAGCTAGATAGATAGATAGATAGATAGATATATAGATTGATAGACAGACAGACAGACATACAGATAGACAGATAGACAGTCCAATTCTCATAATCTAATGGTTAAATCTGGGAAACAAATCAGAGACAGAATAATTTCAACTGTGACAGTTATCGTCTTCCTCAGGGTGTGGTGAAATAGAAGAACAGAGACTTATTGAGAGTTTTGTTCTAACAAATTAAAGCTCTAGTTCTGGCTTGGCAAGTGATCTAATTTAAGTTTCTCTGTTTTAATCTTGTATTATATCCAATAGGGTCACCTTTATCAAGTGGCAACTACGAGTGGGGTTCAGGTCCTTTCAATGTGTACATGTGAGCACATGAATGTGCATGCCCACAGGTAATCACAGGGAATGTGGACTTGTTACATGTTTCATACATATTGTTGCCTCTTTACTGTAATTGCTGCCATAAACCAAAATGGTTACCATTATACTTCCAAAGTAAATTCTGTAGGTTATTTAAACGATGAAGATCTTTCTGCATTTTATCTAGCAGAGGGCTCAAATTTAATGCGACCAATTTATCGAGTTTGGAGGAGATACATACCCCTAAGTAGGTCGCCTTTATTGTCACTCGAGGATCTATCATGATGCATTTATCATTTAAGACTACTTGGGTTTTACTTTGATTGAGAATGTAGCCGGCCATATTACCAAAGTTTTTGGCCTCGGTTTCAATTATAGGTAGGGCTAATACTGGGTCTGATGTTACTATGGCTATGTCATCGGCATATGCAAGAGTTTTTGTCATATAGCCTTGGGTCCGAATAGGGATAATACCGGCATTAGATTCCAAACTGCGAATAAAGGGATCAATGTAGATGGCAAACAGTAATGGAGAGCATGGGCATCCCTGTCGAGTTCCCCTTGATATTGTTAATTCTTTAGATAGATTGCCATTTATCATCACTACTGCTTTAGGGCTGGTATATAGTTTTTGTACTGCCTGAATGAATCCTTGTTTAAATCCCAGGTGACCCATTGCCAGCCACAGAAATGACCAGGAGACCCGATCAAAGGCTTTTTCAGCGTCTAAAAGAATAAGCGCCATTGGGTCTCCTGTCACCTCTATGCTGTCAAAGAGGGTGATCACTCTATGAATATGATCTGTGGTTCCTCTTCCAGGTATAAACCCGTGCTGGGAGTGTGAGACAAGTTTGTGGATTAGTGGTGCCATACGATTCGCTATTAATTTGGAATATATTTTTGAATCCACATTAATTAAAGTGATAGGGCGATAAGAGCCCATCTGATTAGGAGGTTTATCTTTCTTCAGGAATACTACTATTTTCGCTTTTGACCATGACCTTGGTGGTAATCCCCCATTAAATATGTGCACACATAATTCCAGGAGAGTCCCTTTGATTTGCTCTAAGAAAGTGATATAGAACTCTAGGGGGATCGAGTCTAAGCCAGTTGCTTTTCCTCTAGGCAAAGCTTTCACTGTCTCTAGAATTTCTTCCAGGACTGGTATCTTCTCTAGATCATCTCGATCTTCTTCGGACAGTCTGCTGGGTATTCCTTGATTTAAGTATTCTCTTATACTGTCTATATAGGCACCTCCTTGCTCTTTGTATAAAGTGCTATAGAAGTGCCAGAATGCCTCTCTGATTTTGTTACTTTTTGAGATTATGCCGTCCACTGGATCTGATATTTCACGTATGAAGTTCTGAGATGTTTCTTGCCTCATACGTATGGCGAGTTGATGACCAACTGATTCGCTTACTTCGTAGATTTTCTCGCTATGTGCAGTGGCTTTTTTAACTGCCTTGGTAATAAATGTATTCATAATAGCAGCCTTATCAATTGCTACTTGATATTGAATTTTAGTGAGCTCTTCTACGGTTAAAGAATTATGGGTTGCCCTGATGAGTTCTTCTTCAGAACCCTGTAGTTTTTCCGAAAACAGTTTATATTGGTCTCTGGCCAATTTATTAACCCTTATTGAGTATTGTGTAGTTTCCCCTCGGATTCCGGCTTTTAAAGCATCCCACACTATCTCTATAGAGGTACTCCCGATATTATTTTCTAAAAAGTTGGGTATCCATGCTCGCATATGATTACAATAATCTTCCTCAAGGAGCAGGGATTTCTCGAAGGTCCAATATCTTGGCTTCTGGCCCATTTGTGTTAGCTCTAGGGTGCATACTAGAGGATTGTGATCGGATAATACTTGAGGCAGTTTTTCTATTTGTGTGGAAGAGCTTAATAACTGTGAAATAAGAAAATAGTCAAGCTTAGCATGCACTAATTTCTAATTTAATTTCTAATTTAAAACATTTATAAAGCGCAGCGTGCACCGTACGTGTGGATTTGAGAAAAAGGTGTAGCCAGGATCCTGAGGGTTAGAGTTCCGCCACCCATCCAGAAGTCCGTGCATATGACATAGATTTCTTAGGGCCTTGAACACTTTAGGTTTCTTCCCATGATACACCCAGTTATCATTTGATGACCAGTCTGGGGGTAAGTTAATATTGAAGTCCCCACAGATAAGAACTGGTAATGGCCAATGTGCTAATTCGCTAGAGACCTCATTTATCAGGGTGGGATCATCACAATTGCTTCCATAAATTGAGCAGATGGTAACTAGCTGCGTTTGATCAAGCCGGCATTCTGTAATTGCCCACCTCCCGAATTTGTCTGCTTTGCATCGATTAAAACTAAATCCACCGCCTCTAGCTAAGATTGCCACCCCTCTGACACGAGCTCCCTGGGTAGTAGCACAGACTAATTTGTACCCTAAAGTTTTTAAAAGATGTAATTGAGAGCCTTCAATATGCGTCTCCTGCAAACATACTATGTTGGGGCCTGTAGTTTGTAGACCCACCGCAACTGCTTGTCTCTTCTTAATGTCATTTAGGCCGCAGATGTTAAGTGACATGATCTTCAATACCCCCATTTGTTTATTCTACTTATCTTGAAAAGATACTCTCCCATTAAAAGACTGTTAGCTATATCTTCATAGTTTTCCTTTTCCCTGTAGTTTTTAAAATTCCTGTCTGACCTGTCCCCCGAACCCCCTCCTCACCCGGAGATCCCTCTGCCCTGCCCTCCCTTCCAATACCCCCTCTTTCCCTCCCCCCACCCACCACCATCTATGAAGGTTACCTGACCCTGTCTGGACCAGGGGTGTGACATCTGTGAAGGCGGCCCCTGCGGGCTGGGCTAGTTTAATAGTGTGTGTTATATACCTATCTAATCCTAATGAGCCGGAGCCCGGATAATATGAAAAAAAATGTCAAACTTAATTTTGTAGACTAAATATGTTTCCCTGCCTGCTTATACATTCTACTAGTTCACAGTGCTTCTACATAATGTAATTCCTAAACAACACATAATGGAGTAGTTAATTCAGCTTAACTCCCCCCCCTACAGTTTGCATTATTTCCCTGAGTTTCATAGCCCAGTCCCTGAGATCTCTCGTAGATAGTTCTCCGCCTGCACTTCGCTGTTAAAAATTTTTGTTGTTCCCTTGAATATGATTTTCAAGCGTGCAGGATTTTGCAAAAATACTTTTGCTCCAATTTTTCCAAAAGGTTCAAATAGCTGGCGCATTTTCCATCTTCGCTCAACTGTGGAGTGAGCGAAATCCGGTCTGGCAAAAAATTTGAATCCCTTATATTCTCTTTGAGTAGTCGGTCTGGCAAGGTCATAGATTGCTTCACGGAGAAGGAAATTGCCGAAGTAAACCAACATTGCCCTGGGATATTGATTTTGTTTGTTAGAATGTTTTGATGGCATTAGGGGATAACGATGAGCCCGTTGTATCTCCCTTTCCATATCCCAGCCCTCCAATTCCGGAAATGATGTTTTAAGAATGTTGATCATAGCACCTCTAGCGTCGTTTCCCCCAAAGTAAATTCTAAGTGTGGGTTGGATCATGTACAAAATAGCAGTCAAAAGAGCAAAGTGGAAAGGGTGTTGATCCTGCAATGTGTACTTAGCGGAGTTGCAGGATGAGTGCAGATCTTGTACTATTTCCTCATGCAATCATTTATTTTATGTGATGACTGAGTTTTATAGCACAGCCCTAGAACTGCAAAAAATCAGGGAGCCTGATTCTCTCAGGGCCTCCGCAATCGTGACAGAGGTTCCGTAATCATGGGTGAGTCTCCGCACTCATGACGGAATCTTCTCAAAGATAGTTTTCATTGTGTCTTAAGTGCGGAGACTCCCCCACGACTGCGGAGGCCCTTGATGAATCAGGTCCACTGTATTTTAAACAATGGGAATATAGCATTGTACTCACAGGGACATAAAATAAATTGTCATATGGACTAATATGAAAAAAAAAATATGAAATTGTATATTTCAGACATTATATTACAGCAATCACAACGGTATCGGAGAGGTGTGCATCATGGGAGATGCAATCTTTAGAGTGGGGGATAGAAGAAATCATATATGGCTATGTTGAGAGGAAGACAAGAATTGGCTCAGTAGAGTGGGCAGGTGCTACAGCTATGAGATATTGAGTGGATATAATCTACTGTCAGTGGGACTAGCTTGAGAAAGATACCTTCAATTTCAAGATTAAAATGTGATAGGGTAATTCATAGTTGTTGTTTTCAATTAAAGTAACACAATGAAATCTGCAAGTGTTTGAGCAGTAAGATCTTTTTCCAGCCAGACCTGTGAATAGCTGGACGTCAAAGTTAGTTTAATTTCATTTGTGATGAAATTGAAAACGTTGCCACTTATCTAGATAATGAATGAATCAATATGGACATTTTGATTTATTTTTAGTTTTTTTAGGCCATTACTAAGAAGAGATTCTATAAATCACATAGAATCAGTTTGTTTGTTTCATATTTAGATGTGTTCAGTCTCAAGGGCTGAAAAACTATGTGGGCAAAGAACATAAAGTGGTAAAAATGTAAGTGTTCTAAGTACACATATTTCTTAAGTGTGAAGTGCAGGGTTCTCTGTGGATGAACATCAATTTTGCAGCCACATAAACTACCTTATATTTAGTAGAGGTAGTCGAATGACTGGGATATGAACAACTACAGATTTCCTATAATTATGGTGGAAAATGCCAATTGCACAAGCAACTTGTTTGAAATCTTGCTCTGAATTTGATGAAGTGGTATACTGGAGTAATGTCAATGACTAATATAAATGTTTCATCACAGATTTAATGCATGCATCTATGTTCAATTTACTGTTCTATTGGATGTCAGCTGAAAGCTATTGACAAAAGAATAATTGTCTGGCGTAAAAGGTTTAATCATGCAGTAGTAAACCCCATGCAAGCATGTGGGTTAGGACGATCAAGGAGTGGTTGCCCTTGTCAGCGTGTAAATTCCCATATACATGTTTGGATTTTAAAACTCCTATCTATCTCTTTTCCACCATGGATAATGGTTTACTGCAGCTACAGTAACTCCGCTTCTAGTGCCGGAGGATCAGTGAATCCCTCACAAACCAGGTGGGGTGTTAATTTCGCCATGGTGAAAAATTATTTCCTTGCAGAGATGAAGGAGAAGGGAATAAAATGCACATTTGGACATTGGAGTGTTTGCCTTTCAACAGTGCATAATTGTACTCTATATACACTAATGCTTTGAGAAAATAGCAGCCGTTAACAACTGAATGACTGTAAAAGCACCTGCAGCAGCTTTCCAGATACACTACCGCTTGGTGTTCTGAAAAAGGCAAAATCATGATTTTGTAGGGAGAGATATTAAAAAGGCAGCAGTAGAGTTGAATATCCACAAGAAAATTAAGAATTCATGTCTCAGGTTTATGTGGGGTGTGTTGCCTCTCACTCACTATTTCACAATCATGTAAAAGTGAACTTTTCAAAACAAAACACTTTGGCTAAATTTATTAGTTTACAATGAGATAAAGTAGTGAATAAAACATCAATGTAGTGTGTCTTCCATATTATGTTGATGAATTTGTGAATGAGTATCAAAGTGGATAGGACACAAACTGGTGTCCTTTATACACAGGCACCTTGACATCGACTTTACAAAGACTAGAACTAAAAGAGTTAGGACACGTTTTTATACTTAATCAACTGTTTGGGGCACTTAATAGACCAATCCTTTTAAAACATGTAGCAGTTTGATTACGATATGCTCACCTTATTGGGCGTGGCAGGACCACCAGGTGAAGAATACACACTCCCTTTCTCCCACATACTCTTTATATTGCGTACACCTTCAGCTGGTAGTGGAAGATCCGAAGCTGCTGGCTTGCCAGCTTTGGCAGCCTTGGTACCCTGAGCAAGAAAACATATTCTAAGTGACTTAGACAAATAGTAACCAAGTATGCAAACAATGTGAAACAAAAAATTAATAACCACATATACAAACATTATGCAAACCTAGGACAAAGAATATGTAAAACAATGGAAAATTTATAAGCCAATCCTTTGAAGTTGAACTGAGGTCTGTTTCTTCATAATCATATATCACCTGCAAGCATGTGGGCACGGTAAGTTTCTGCTTTATTGTCACAGTGTAACAAGTTAGAATAATGATGATGAACGAGCTACCTGTGAGGAAGTGTACATTTTTAATGAAAATTTACCACGTGACAATGTATAAATGTGTCTGGACATTAACATAGGAAATGCAAGTCAACATAGAGGTTAGAGAAAATGTGCTTTTATTAAACGTGTAAAAAGAGAAAATGCTGCTTATTTCTGTAGAAAGCTCCCATTTCTGTCATTCTTTCACTGCTAGGCCTCAATATTTTCTGTTATTCCTTCCTTTCCCTTTAATAAAAGAAATGCCTTTTCGTAAATGCTGTTTTAACGTTATAATTGAACTGTAGAACGTCTTTGTGAAATATGCTGTTTTCTACAAAATGTATTTCTTTTCTCCCTTACACGATATGACTTCATTATATTTTAGATAGTTACCTCTGACACATGCTTATAATGAACAAGTATCAAAATAGGAAATGCATGTCAATATAGAGGTTAGAGAAAATGTGCTTTTATTAAACATGTAAAAAGAAAAAATGCTGCTTATTTCTGTAAAAAGCTCCCATTTCTGTTATTCTTTCACTGCTAGGCCTCAAAATGTTCTGTTATTCCTTCCTTTCCCTTTAATAAAAGAAATGCCTTTTTGTAAATGCTGTTTTAACGTTATAATTGAACTGTAGAACGTCTTTGTGAAATATGCTGTTTTCTGCAAAATATATTTATTTTCTTCCTTACACGATATGACTTCATTGTATTTCAGATAGTTACCTCTGACACATGCTTATAATGAACAAGTATCAAAATAGGAAATGCATGTCAATATAGAGGTTAGAGAAAATGTGCTTTTATTAAACGTGTAAAAAGAAAAAATGCTGCTTATTTCTGTAAAAAGCTCCCATTTCTGTCATTCTTTCACTGCTAGGCCTCAAAATGTTCTGTTATTCCTTCCTTTCCCTTTAATAAAAGAAATGCCTTTTTGTAAATGCTGTTTTAACGTTATAATTGAACTGTAGAACGTCTTTGTGAAATATGCTGTTTTCTGCAAAATATATTTCTTTTCTTCCTTACACGATATGACTTCATTGTATTTCAGATAGTTACCTCTGACACATGCTTATAATGAACAAGTATTAAAATAGGAAATGCATGTCAATATAGAGGTTAGAAAAAAAGTGCTTTTATTAAACGTGTAAAAAGAGAAAATGTTGCTTATTTCTGTAGAAAGCTCCCATTTCTGTCATTCTTTCACTGCTAGGCCTCAATACTTTCTGTTATTCCTTCCTTTCCGTTTAATAAAATAAATGCCTTTTTGTAAATGCTGTTTTAACCTTATAATTGAACTGTAGAACGTTTTTGTAAAATATGCAGTTTTCTGCTAAATATATTTCTTTGCTTCCCTACATGATATGTCTTCATTATATTTTAGATAGTTACCTCTGATACATGTTTATAATGACCAAGTATATTGCTATAGATTCGAGTCTCATGATCTAACCAGGACATGCTAGACATTATTGCTTCATTTCATAGAGTAGCCCATTGTCACACAATGGGACACTGAACAGCTAACAGAGTAGGCTTGCAAAGGTTCTCATGAGAACCTTCCTAGATGTATCTTTTTGTAATACGCTGTAGGAACATTTAAATAACAGCATGTCAACATGTACGTTTACCATGGGAAACAAGAGAGAAGATGATGGACCATCGGAAGATCCTTTCCTATTTGCTAAAGATGATTCAACATTCGGAGTTTGCAGCATGTTTTGTTCTTTTCTATATAGTACGTGGAATGCATTCTGTGCACAATTTTCCTCTGCCATGCCCTCTAGAATGTGCTACTGCTGCCTGACATTACAGTGAGCTACAGTGATTTTTCTGTTATTTTGTTGCCTTTTTGAATACTTTCTCCATGCTGATTATAGCTACTGCAGTGGTTCTTTTGTTAGACCTCTGTTAACGGTTGCCACTGCAGCTGTTGGGCAAATCAGCTGAGTTTCGAGAACTAATCTTTACGGGGAGTTTGACCTCTTATAGCTATTAGCCTGTGTTGGAAAGTGGGTTATTGGTAGGGGCAAATGTAGGTCTGCCACTGGCAATAAGGCCACTAACACATGATAGGACTCAGCATAGGTCTTAGAAAATTATTCCTTTGCTCAACCCTTGGTAACGTGGCTGCGAGCAGACAGGCTAAACTTCAAAGACAGGTATGTAAAGCACTCAAAAACACCATTTCAGTAAATAATTAAGACAAAACGCAAAATAAAAATGCAACACCAATTTAGAGAAATAGGTAATATTTTTATCTTTTAAATGACACCAAAACGAAAATAATCCAATGTAGGGAACCAGAGATATGAATTTTTAAAGATAGTCACTTTCTAGTGCTTAGAAACCAACAGCGCCCATTTAAGTCATTTTGTTTTCTCTGTCAGGGACACATCTTTATAAATTGTTCTGAAGAATTCTCACAACTGTAGTGGGCCGCCTTCTTCAGCAAGCGGGGTCCAGTTAGAACATCTTCCTGGCGTTCTGCTTGCGGGACCCAAAGTATCCAACACACAATCCAAGGTTCTGGAATCTCCAAGAGGGTCCTTGAAAGTGTGAAACTTCAATTCCACAATCCACTTGAACAAAACCCTTACAAATCCACTGGTACTCCAGGCTTTGAATTCTTTGTGGGGTTGTCCAGGTGAGCTCTGTTAACCTGTAGCATTAGTCCTCTTAGTCCTTTGGCAGCAAGGTAATCCACAGGGCTGTAGTTTCAGATGGTGCAGTCTTCGTAGGTCAGGCCTTAGAGTTCCTTGCACAGCAAAACTTTCCAGCAGGGCACTTCTTGCTTCATTCAGTTTCAAGCAGCAGATCTGGAGGGCTCTGCCACTCTCAGATACTTATTCAAAATTCTCTGGGTCAAGCACCAGGTCACTGCTGACCAATGAGAGCAGGGCAACTCCTCATAGTTATGACCACATCCTGTAGAGTGTGGCATTAGTTTGTCCCAGAGTGCATCATTCTTCCAAATCCATAATGGCTGATTTTCCAGCAAGGAGGTAAGAGCTGACTAAACACACCCCCTGGGCTTGCTTATTTCCATGGTCTCTCCCCCTACCATCTGTACATACCTTCCTTAAGCCTAGCCCTGACTCTGGGTCAAGACTGTCCGAGTGGACTGAAACCCAGGCCTCCCCTCTACCTTTGAAGAGCATAGTTTACGATGCCACCTCCTGGCCTGGCATTCCTATAGACCAGCCCACTGCCCTCTCAGCAGAGTGATTAACCGGAGAGGTTCCTTATCAACTCTTCAAAGCAGCCTGGTCAATCCACTTAACTCTGACAAATCAGGGCAGACCACTGGAAGGCTGAATTTGGACTTACAAACAAGAAAGTCTTATAACTTCTTGTATGTACACTTTAGGAGAAATTCAACAATATAATATTGTTGGATTTACTACTACCATTCTGGGAAGTCTTTGAATGGTCGGCTAGTCCTCTCCTATCAATATTTATTAATCAATAACTTCCTACCATGTTAACTTATGGGCCATGGGGTTTGCAATCGGGAAAATGACTGGGGCCACTTTTGTAGCACCAGGGCTTATAAAACCATATTTTATAAGTATTTCCCTAATTTCTACAGGGCCCCCATCCCCTGTGCACCTAGGGGAGACTTCGGGGTTTCTGAGTCTGCAGAAATCATGCAGATTATCCTTGCCCAATTCTTCTTGCATCAAAGTCGAATTTGAGCAGCTCTTTAACACAATGTGGGGAGTGAAATGTAAAATTTCACTTTACCCAGGCATATACAAACTCATTTTATAAAGGCGCTCCTTATAGATAACTGACCCCCCACCCCTGGGATACCTATGTCAATGTCAATGTCAATGTCAGAGGTTCTTATATAGCGCAACTTTTCACTGTGAGGTCTCAAGGCGCTTGCAGCATAAGGAACCAGAAAAAGAAAACAGAAGAGAAAAGGAGGTTAAACAACACAGGGGGTCCTACTTGGGAAAAGCCAGGTTTCCAGTGCTTTACGGAATTTCTGGTGCTCCACGATGGAAAGGAGGTGGGTGGGCAGTTTATTCCAGAGTGTGGGGGCAAGGTAGGAAAAAGAGCGTTGGCCATACCTGGAGGAACGCACACGGGGTTGGGTCAGCAGAAACGTATTGCTAGACCTTAAGGGCCTTTTCGGAACATACCAATTACGTTTTTTTTTTAGGTAGCGGGGCCCTTTGCTGTGCAGTGCGTTGTAGGCCAAGCTCAGGATCTTAAATTGGCTTCTTTGCTGAATGGGAAGCTGTTGTATTCAGCTCTCAAAGTATAGTTGGTTCAGTCCGACCCCCTCTGTTTTGCCCCAGTTGGGCTGACCCTTTCCCTACTTGTCAACGTTCTAAGTCGCACTCCGGCCAGTACTTGACTGGCAGGGTTATGGATGTCGCATTATTGTTCTGTCTGAATAAAGGACTTTAATTTACAGAGAGTTGTTATCCATTACAATATTGGCGACGATCGTTGGGAGGAGGCCAACGCACAACATCCCCTCCATTTGTTACCCGGGACCAGTGGATTGAAGAGAGGAAGTAACGGAATGATACGGAAGGACAAGAGAGACAAAAAGTAGATTTTTGTGGCTGAGCGAAGTGAGCCTGCAAGCAAGTGAAGTGGAAAAATTAAATGTGAACGCACTGACGGAATAAAGAGAAGTTTGTGGAAATTGGCAAGCTGGAAGTTGGAAACAGCTGGCTACGGAACTAATCTGTCGGCGGATTTGGGCAGAAACTGTAAAGGAAGAGGAGATAAGTACCTCAGTGTGACAGCGCTAGCTGAGACGATGATGAAACTGTTCCACGGGCATGGTGAGCAGTGAATGAGAGGAAGAGACTAGTGAGTGGGAATCGGCAGGCTGTAAGGAGAGAACAGCTGCAAGTAACAAACCCGCTGGTGATCGAGCTGTGAACGGATGAAAGGAATACCCACAGTGGACAGGCAAGCTGTAATGTAGTGAAATTGACCTGCAAGTGGACACCTCAGCGGTTGATGAAAGGAAATAAATGAAATATAAGGTACTCACAGTTGCCGGTGCTATATGAGGTGACTGGGTGACGGAAGGTTAATCAGAGAGCGGAGCCATAGTGGTGATTGGTGGTATCTGTGAGAAAGCGTCGAGGCAGGCAACCCATGGTGAGAGGAATCATCGTGGAGCCGGGAGCAGGCGACGCGTGAGAGAGAAAAAAATATATATATATATAGTAAACGGAAGGGATTCCGGTGAGGAACGGTACCGTCGTGATTGGGAGTGAGGCAGCAGGTTGGAAGTCGGTGAGGCGCTATTTTGCGCGACAGCGGTGGCAAGAGGGAAGTGAGCAAGGAAGAAATTCTGAGAGAGGAATAACCTTCGTGTGGAAGGAAGAAGCTGTGCCGGGGTGCGACGACGGAGTGAGGCATCTCGTGGTAGAACAAGAAGGATCCTGTCAGGAACTGTACCGTCGTAAATTTGAGCAGGGCAGCAGGGCGACAGACGGTGAGGCGGTATTTTGTGCGACAACCGTAGCCAGTGGGAAGTAAGTGTTGAAGAAATCCCCTGAGAGACTGAGCCACCGTGTGAAAGGAGGGAGCTTTAGCCAGTTTAGACTACGGTAAGAGGCATCCTGTGTGGAAGAAGTGAGGCGGTTCCGTGCTTGAAGAGTTCTCCTGGCTAGGGAGCGTCCCTGAATAGTAGCGGTGACTGTGTGCAACTGCGTGAGGCGAGGAGAGACGCAGTGGGGGAATAAAGAAGTTTACTGTGACAGATTCGTCAAATGGCCTACGAACATCATCGGCAGATTCCTCACAGAACTGTCGCTAAGAGCAGCGCAATCAGCGGAGGAACTGGTTGACTGAACTGTATTTATTCCTTTTAGGTCATTTTAAGGTTGGGAGCACCGCAATTCATTTAGGGTTTAGGTCAAGTTGCTCTAATAGGAGACCATTGGAAAACTGCTGGAGAATCTGATTTGCAGATTCCAAAGAGAAAGTGAGAGTAGAGAAATGCTGTATATGGTGATTGGTCACACGAGTTGGGGAGAACTATTTAAGCTGTGACTAGAAATAACGTGGTTCATGAATAGATAAATCCAAATGTTTGGTGGAGCATAAATTGAAAGTAATGATTTGCAGTAATTGGCGGTGAAAGTGTAATGTTGTGAAGGGAAAAGTGAAGTTGTTAGGAAAGTGTCTACTCTGAGGTAGTATAGGGTACAATAAGCAGCGCCATGCACTCTAGTAGACAGCGCACTATAGGTGTAGCACCACAGGGAGTTAGATTTTCTTCGTAGTCACCCTGGAAATGGCAGCAGCAAGCATGAATCAACCGCCACCGTTCCTAACAGAGGAAGGGGAGCCAGTGCTGCCATGGAAGAATTGGAGGAAGGGATTTGAGTCATACGTGGTAGCAATAGGAGCAAGTGGGTTTTCTGCCATCAGGAAGCAGAACATACTCCTGATAAATCTTGGGACGGAGGGAAGGAAAGTTTTTGACAGCCTACCAGAGTTGGAAGGAGGGGTAGGTGAAGGTGAGGATATGGACATCTACGAAAAAAGCTTAAAGAAATTAGAATTGCAATATGCAGATAAGATAAATGTAGTGTTGGAAAGACACAAGTTTTATGGAAGAGTGCAAGGGAAAAACGAGAAGGTAGGAAACTATATAGCATGCCTTAGAGGACTAGCGAACACCTGTGAATTCAATGATCTTACAGATTCACTTATAAGAGATCAGCTGGTGAGGTGCACCAACAACAAGAAAATTCAGGAGAAGTTGTTGGTAGGTAATCCTGATTTGAGAAATGCCGTAGATTTAGCTAAGAGTGTAGAACACACTGCAGAATGCGAGAAGGAAATGAATATAGACGAGGGAAGCAAAGTAAACGAAATTGGTGGAAGCTGGGAGGTAAACCGAGAAGTGTATGCAGTAAAGAACATAAAGAGTAAAGACTCCTGTAGAGAACAAAAAGAAGAGAAGTATAAGGAAGAAGATAGACTCAAATGTTTTAGATGCGGCAGTTCCAGACATTTAGCTAATAGTACCAGATGTATGGCAAGATCAGCAACGTGCAGAAATTGCAACAGGAAAGGGCATTTTGAGAGAGCATGCAAAGAAAATTCTAGAGTTAAAAATGTTAATCTGGTGAGAAGTAGTGATGAGTGTGAAGAAGGGTATGTGTTATGCATTTGTCATAAGGTAGAAGACTCTGTTGAGAGAGGAAATTTACCAAAATGTGTAATTAAAAAATGGTGATATGATAGAAGTATTTACAGATTCTTGTTCTCAATTTACTTTCATCAATTCAAAGACGTACGAGGAAAAGGCTGGTAAATGGGGCACAATATTGATGGAACCTGATGTTTGCCCCATTGGCTACAATAGTGAGAGAATACCACTAGAAGGAATGTTCATAGGGAAAATATCCTTTAAGGGTAAAAGCACGTTAGGAAAAGTCCTTGTGGTGATAGAAGGTCTAAACTTACTGGGATGGGCTCAACAAAAGGACTTAAGGATGATCCTAGATGCCACTAGTAGAGAACCGGTCATGATGTCAAGGGAGTGCGGTGAAGAGGTAATAGAAAGAGGAGGAAAAATGTGTAATGAGAATACAATTGGTGAAAAGGAAAACTCTGAGGGAGTTCAAAGAGAATATGTAAAGCAGGAAGAGATAGAACCTGCAGGGAACTCAAGCGGAGTCGTACGCATAGTAACAAGAGTTGAAGAGGGCACTTACAAGTGGAACATTGACGGGGTCATGGTCAAGGCTAGGGATATCAGCACCAGGAGGGAAGAGATCACCCCCAGTCAACAGATCAGTAGAGGAAGTGTAGTAACCAAAACCCAGGTTGGTCAAGTAGGTTGCAATTTAATGGTAAATGTAGAGAATGCTAGACAGTGCAGGCGTTCTGAGAGTGATGCTACGGCAGTAAGCAAGGAAGCCTGTTCTTTGGCAGCTGAGGTACTCACCTCTTTTGGCGAGAAATCAGTAAGGAGCAGGGTAGGACCTTGGGAGGCCAAAGAAGTGGAAGCCATATTCAACGAGCCTTTGGGGGTTATCATTCCCGCGGAGCAGGGGAAAAGTGCGTAGAATAGGAGACTAGCAACTTAGTGACTTTGGTCAGTCTAGAAAGGTTAAGGAATTAAGGAGCAGCCCTATTATTTATATTGGAATATTAGATTCTGAGAGTTCCACCACAGGTGAGAAAGGGACACATAAGTGAGTTCATTCTATATTGCCCTACACATGTCGCACGACAGTGAATAGTTATTGTGAAAGGATATCAGAATATTGAGGAGACCCCATTTGGTTGGTAACATATGGTCAACGGGAGGAAAGCACGTAAAGGAACCATTTGGGTGTATCTTACCTTATCAGCTGAAGAGCTTAGGCCATCCACGAGGAAATTACGGAAAAGAATTGACCAGGCACTAGCATAGGAAGCCTAACCCCTTAAGTTGAGGAGGAGGACAAGGTGACATGGGAAGTACCACAAATATTTAGGAATGTTAGTTGGGGCACCTTTATGCCAGCCCTTCTATGTCGGGGAAAGGAAATTGGGAGCATCCTACAAGCAAAGGTTGGTTACTTATATCTGTGTCACTGAAATGTTCAACTGTTGTCTGCAGACCAAAATTTCATCTTGTGCTTTAACCCTGGTATGTTGTGTATTATGGGGTAGGAGAAGTGTTGTATTCAGCTATCAAAGTATAGTTGGTTCAGTCCGACCCCCTCTGTTTTGCCCCAGTTGGGCTGACCCTTTCCCTACTTGTCAACGTTCTAAGTCGCGCTCCGGACAGTACTTGACTGGCAGGGTTATGGATGTCGCGTTATTGTCTGTCTGAATAAAGGACTTTAATTTACAGAGAGTTGTTATCCATTACAATAGAAGCCAGTGCAACTTTTCCCGACACGGCGAAGAAGCAGTCCTAGGCGGCATGTCCAGCACTAGTCTGGCGGCAGTGTTCTGCAGAATCTGCAGCTTTGCCAGTAGGTCCTCATTCAGGCCATGGTACAGGGCGTTACCATAATCAAGATGACTAATGATAAGGCCCTGCACCAAAGGTTTTCTGGCCTCAATGGGGAGCCACCTGAAGATTTTTCTGAGGCGGCGCATTATTCCGTAGCAGGTACCCGTCATCCTGGCTACATGATTTTCATAGACAGAGTGCTGTCAATAATTATTCCCAGGTTGCAGACCGCCGTCTTGGGGGTTGGGCATACACCCAATTCAGCGGGCCACCACTCCCAGGTCCAGCACCTCTCTGCCTTGCCAAACAGGATGATTTCTGTCTTGCCTGCGTTTAGTTGGAGCTTACTATCCCGCATCCAGCTGGTGATCTCAACCATGCAGTTTTTAAAGCGAGTGCAGGTGTCTGTGGGATCTACACCGCACGTGATCAGCAGCTGGGTGTCATCAGCGTATGACACAGTTTCAAAGCCAAATGATTTGATAATTTTAGCCAAGGGAGTCAGGTATAGGTTGAAGAGCAGCGGACTCAAAAATCGACCCTTGAGGTACACCCACAGTCACAGGGCGACTGCCGGAGACCAGGGAATCGACACGAACGGTGGTAAGGCGGCCGGTAAGATAGTCCTCAATCCACCCCAGGGCACCCCCTCTGACACCTATCTCCCACAGCCGATGTTTCAAAATATCGTGGGAAATGGTGTCAAAGGCCGCGGAGAGGTCCAGGAGGATGAGGACAGCCGAGTCGCCCCTATCCACCGCGAGTCTGATGTTATCCACTATCTCGACCACAGCCGTCTTAGTACTGTGGGCGGCCCGAAAGCCGGACTGAGAGGGGTCAAGAGCACCACACGCTTCTATATAGGCCGCCAGCCGGTTGTTGATAAGAAGTTCCATCACTTTCCCAAAGAAAGGTAACAGCGATATTGGCCGATTGTGGGATGGTAGAGTCGGATCGTCCGAAGGTTTCTTCAGAATGGGCTTTACTTGAGCGTGCTTCCATTAGGGGTGACCCTGGGGGTCCCTAATATGCAAAAACATGGTAGGGTTTTCATTTTTAAGGGCCCCTACCCCCGAAGTCGAGTTTGGGCACAATATAAGGTTTAAAAGCTGTTCTGGCCAGAAGGGATGCTTTTAAACTGACCTCAGGCTTCAGCACTGCACACATGCTAGTGCAGAAAATCTTCTGGCCTCTAAACTGCCATGCCCCAGGATACTGGAGACTTCTAGGTAGTTTAAATCCCCTGCCCTATTACATACTAGGGGCTGATGGGGTAGGTGTGGAAAATGACATTGTATATGTACATAAGCGGCGTTCATTTGTGTTCACCATACCCCTAGCTGTAAGCAGAACGAATACCGCGAAGCATTGCTCGCATCATCTCGCCAGAATAGGCCCATGCACGCACGTACACGACAGCCATTTCAGGCACCAAGGCCTCTCTGCCCAACCCCGATAGCCAGCGTCTCTCTCCCCCCCCTCTCACTCCCCAGCCTCGCAAGCATCCCGACAGCCCCCGGTCTCTCATGCATAAGCCATAAAACCCTCTCCCTCTGCGCGACCCCGCTCTAAAAGTGACACCCCTGCCTGACCGACACCCCCTGCATTCCTCCCAGGAACACCCTTCCCCTCTTCTGATGACCCCCCCCCCGGCTACACCTGGCCTCTCGACCCGGTCCCAAGTCATAAAACAAAGCCTCATGGATGTACTCCCCTGGCCCCGCATAGCAAAACGTGGTACACCAACCGAAGTGCCCGATCTTATCGCCTGCCCAACCTTAGATCTGACCACCCCCTCTTGCCCTCGTGTCCCGTTGGAATGTCCGGCTGCTAGATTACAATCACATGTTACATTTGGGAGGGGAAAACGACATCCGAGCGACTGGTGTGGGAATAGGCCTGAAGCTGGGATTCCAAACATGCCTTTTCGTACTTCAAAGTTTCTTTATTGCAATAAGGAATGTTTGTGCATCATAAACCTGTGTATAAAAGACGGAGCCTCAGAGAAACTTGTTAGAGCACCTCTTGAAGACATTGTGCGTATGTCCGAAATGACAGGCTCTCCTCATGAGAAATAAAACTCTGTTCTTGCACTCCCGCTTCCAGCGCCCGTCTCTTTATTTGGTAACTGGTCAAAATGGGAACTAAGAGGCGTCTTGTGCCAGCAGCCTGGGCATCGGTTGTAAATTGGGCTGTTTTTCCTCAATTGGCGTCCCAACGCGGGGCCCATCAGCGACATAAGGTCCGGTAAGAGAGGTCCAGACGATGGGGTGAACATCTGAACGATTGGAGTATACCTGCCTTGAGAGGGCCCTCGTCCGGCTGCCGATTGAATGAACTTCACCGATTCCGAACGGACCTCTCTCAAGTGACCTACTGTCCTGACTGGGATCCCACAGGAATGCTGCGGTAAAAACATGGAGTAAGAGAACGATCGGGCGCTGGAAAGGGAAGGCGAAGAACTGTCCACACGGTCCGGTCCGGGTAAGGTTAAGTAGGACGTCTTTACGTCTGATTGATTGTTTATATTGGAATCGGTATTTAAATACTGGTATTGTTTATTGATTGGTTCATTTAGCCTTGGTTGCTACTTGAAGTATTGGTCCTTTTGAGACATTCTCTATTTGCAAACAGCGACGAATAGGAACGTTTCTCTCTCTTTGCAAGTAGTGAAGGATAGGTAATGCAGACTTTTGTCCCCATTGTAATCCTTCATGCCTATTTTTCTCCCCACTGATTGATTGGTTGCTCTGTTGCTCTTTGAGACATTCGCTGTCTACAAACGGGGAAGAATAGGAATATTCTGTCTCCCTTTGCAGATAGTGAAGGATAGGTAATGCAGACTTTTGTCCCCATTGTAATCCGTCATGCCTATTTTTCTCCCCACTGATTGTTTGTTATCGATTTTTATCGATTATCGCTCTTTTGAGATATTCCCTGTCTACAAACAGAGAAGAATAGGAATATTCTGTCTCCCTTTGCAGATAGCGAAGGATAGGTAATGCGGACTTTTGTCCCCCGTTGTAATCCGTCATGCCTGTTTTTCTCCCCACTGATTGATTGATTGTCTGGACATTTATTGTTCAAGGAATAGTTCTTTTGAGGTATTCTCTGTTTGCAAATAACGTGGAATAGAAATATTCTGTCTAGTCTTTGCAAGTAGTGAAGGGTAGGTAATGCGGACCTTTGTCCCCCGTTGTAATCTGTCATGCCTATCTACTCCCCACTGATTGGTAAACTAGTTCCACCCGGACCATTTATTAGAGGTAGATCATCTGGCTCAACCGGAGGGCGCCCCTAATAAAAAGGACACATGTAAAATATGAAGTAATCAGCGTATCCTGTTAACAGAAACTTTAGCGCAAAAAAAAAAAAGCACACTAGAAAAGGAAGGAAAAAGAAATCGAGCAAAATCAGTAGGCCACTGATGAGTTTTTTTTTTATTTCGCTAGAAATAAGAAACGTTAGAAATAGCCCGCAATAAGAAACATGAAAGTGGTGAGAGAAGCCAAGCTTGACATCACGGCAACCACGAGGTAGCTAGGCTCCGCCGCCCCTCACTGCTCCCAACATGTCTGTCCCACCGCCCGCCACGCCCAATAACGGTAACATAAGACAGATACAAGTCAGCAGATACCTACCCCCATTCCGGAAGCTCCCGAAGTGCAACAGGTCCACGGTCACGCCCATCCGGAAGACGAGGCCTCGACACGTGCGGGGCGGGGCCCGGCTGGCCGCCATCGGCCGGAGAGAAGGGGTGGATGGCCCGGGATGTACTGGTCTTCCCATCCTCTTCTTCTAGCGCCTTGCAGGCCACGGGGGGGGGGGATGTCTTGCTTATGCCTCCGACCCCCCCCCCCTCTTTCATCGCCTGGTCCGGCCACCACAAATGTCAGCGGCCGGAGAAGTCGTGGATGGATGGCCCGGAATGTACTGGTACTCCCATCCTCCTCTTCTGGCGCCTTGCAGGCCACGGGGGGGATGTCTTGCTTATGCCTCCGACCCCCCCCCCCTCTTTCATCGCCTGGTCCGGCCATCACTAAAGTCAGCGCCGGGAGACGGCGTGGGGTGCACTGGGAAGGAGAGGCGGCGCGGACGAGCCTCTCCCACCTCCCCAGGTGGAGGCCCCTCAGCTGCACCCCCAACGCTCCACTCACCCGACAAGGGTTCGTCCACTCTTGCGGTGCAGCACCACGCCCGACAGGCTGGAGTCCGTCTGCCCTTGCGATCCAACGACTGGCGGTTGCCACAGAACTCGTAAAAATGGCGGTCGACTCTGCAGGATTGGGCCTGGCGTGCAAAGATGGCCAGGTCGCTTGCCAGCTAGAAAATGAGTCCCCCGTCCAGAAGCGTTCTCCTCAGCTTTGAAGATTCTATGAGAGCCGCAGGGGCCCCCGACGGCCCCCGATGGAGAATGACTGCCATGATTGCCCACGAAACGACCAAGACGTAGCCGCGAGACGTTGGCGCTCTCATGGTGGCGCCAGCCTCAGTTTGAATGACCGAAATCTTGCCGACTACCAATTTGATCAGTTCCGGTGGAACACCAGTATGACCCGGTAGGAAAAATTGTTGCCTCCCTCCCCCCTTTGACTGATGGTTCTTATCGGCGGCCCCTTCTGTGCCCTTTAACGAAACTTTTGGACTGCCGAAGGAGGCTCTGGTCCAACCACGAGTTGGTGGAGACATTTTGACTATACTTGGACCTGCCTGACCTCACCCAAAATGGCGCCGGTACAAATGAAACTCGCAACTCCCTGTTGTGTTCCGGTTGCTCAGCCTTGATATCATGAGATATGAATGCAGTTTTTTTTTAAGCACGTGGAGGGAGGGGATGGGTACTGATTGAACACTTGGACAATGAATTGATATTAAGTCCTGACGCGTCATTGATTACGGTATTATTGAAAGTTCGAATTTTCGACACTTATGGTACTTACCCACAATGAATTTTCGATATGATTTTATTGCACTTGTCGCACCTTTATGAAATCAACGGTCACTGACTCCGTTCAAATAAATATCCCCTCATGTACAGTTCCAGTCTGCTCCATGGCTGGCCCACGTGGTTGTAGACCCGTATTTGTGCGCCAACATTTTTAAATAAAGATTTTGTGAAAAGCAAACTTAGTTGTCGCGCTTAAATTGGTAAGTTTCGAATAAATGGCCACTGTTTCCGATATAAGTAAAATACAGGTGAAATAAAGCCACTCGATTACTTGAAGGTTAAAAAGCAAAGTACACAGAAATATCGCAAATGTGAATGGTCCAGGTTTATTGTGTATATGTTTTTTTATATATATTTTTATTTTGTGCAACGTATAGCAATCGATAAAGGTCCCGGTATTTAGCCTTTACCTTATGTGCCACATGTATCAGGGAAGTTGTTTCAGATGCCGCTAAGCCACTCCGAAGGAATGCCACCTAGCCCCTCTAGTTTCCGTGCCTGATGAACAAAAACGACCCTGTACCACTGTAGACCTTCCCTCCTCCTCGAAGGAGAGCACGAGTTCACCCCCCCACTTTACACTGACTGCCCTTCGTTTTGACCCTTCCCTACACACAATCCGTAATGCCACCCTTGGGCGATCTATGCAATACACAGTCCATCGAAGATTATCTATCCCGCACTACCGGTCCCTCTGGGCTTAAACGCCGAGATGAAAGGGATTGCATCCCGTGGAGATAGGTCGAGTATGTGGTAAGTAAAGGCATTTTCGGGTTTATGCGCGCTGATATGTTTTAAAACGCTGCCCCCCACCCCTTCTTTTTCCCTTCTTTCTACAGGACACATCGGAACGTCGACCAAAGTATGGAGAAAACCTAAGCAACACGCCATGGTTCCACCCGGAAAAATAGTATATTGTCTATGGGGACTGCCCCTGAGAACGTGACGAATTTGTGTGATATGAATGCACGCGTGTATGCCCTGATGTGTATAGCTCGACTGAATACGTGTTGCACACGCTTGGATTGATAAGAGAAATGTTTTATGTATGACTTAAGTGATGATCGAACGGCCGATGGAATGGGGAAAAGGGGTCTGAACATGGTGCCTATACACGACGAACAAACAAAGATATAGCACTCCCTTACTTAGAAACGACTGTCTCTCTCTCTCCGAACCCAGCGACTGGGAGGGTGACCTGAAGCAGAAACTTGACGGGTTATTGCAGAATGATGAAATATGAATCCAATCGGCACCCCAAATAATGCAACAATGACGTGCACCCATGAGTAAATTCATACGGTGACTAAATAGGGAAAAGTTCAGGAATGTTCCTGGGTGAGGTTTGACCAAGTGCCCTCCTCCTGGAAGACTAGGAAAATTGTCAAATGTTTAAGATTTACCACCTCCTTCTTGCACCCTCATAGACATGAAACTCAAAGCTGCCCCATTGCTCTCCCGACTGACTCCCTCCGTTGCCTCAGCCTGGATACCCATTCGCTAAAAATGATTTGAAGATCCCACCGTGAGTATTAGCCCGACCAGGTTAGTCCCCGAACAATTGACCAAGGTGTAAGTATTTGCAACCGAGGCCACCAGCAAAGGTAGCCAGATGAATTAAGTAGGATACTAAGGATGCGCAGCATGCAGGAAGAAATCTTTTGGCCAAGTACTGTTCTATGTTTTGTCTTGGATTCTTGTATATAATGCATGTACTACCCCCCCGCCTGAATTCATGTGTACGTAATGTATGGATCTACGTCGTCCCTCAGTCTGTGTTTCTATATAACTTGACCCCTGCTGTTCTGTGTTGTGTGCGCATTAAATGGCCTATTATTGTACACGTTTCTCTCTCTCTCTCTTTCTCTCTCTCCATGTCAGACGTGTACCGAATAGTTCGTTTAAAATGCGGACGACTCTCTCTCTCTCTCTGAGGGTCCCCCTGTTCCCTCTTCCTTTGTGTGGTAACGTTGTACCCCGCCGGCACAAGCCTAATTGGTTTTTTGAACACAAAGGTGTTCGGCAAAATTGACAGAAAATAAAACAATTGTAATTTGCCATATTACTACCTCTCCTTTCTGTAAAATGATGGAACTTGAATTGGCTAAGAAGGAAAGGACAGGTAAAACGACTGATGTCCCCTAATCTGGCCCTTTTTATCGGGGGACTATATGTCAATGGCCTTCTGTTCTCAGTTCGTTAGAAACACAATCCCCAATGCCCAGATTGCCCCACCTCACTGCACCCAAGTACGGATGTCCAAAGCGTCCCCGCTTCTCCCGATTGACCCCAGCTCCATACCCCGAAGTATAACTGATGACCCTGATTAACCGTTGCTCCCCGAGAAAAGAATGTTTAGCCTCTGTCCCTCTCTCATGATAATAGAAGATTGCCAGGGCTTGGGTTAGAAAGACGAGTCTCTACCGTAGGATCCGATTTTGAGGTTGATGGAAATACGCAGTCGATAAGAGTCTGACTTCTCTCCATATACGCCATGAATGAACGCCAAATAGACTTAGTACAAGCTCAGTAGAAATGCCCGCATCATACTCCATAGTGATAACTTCTGACCGTGACCGATGAACGCATCCCCAACTACTTAAGATTAGGGGAGGAATTGAAATGTATAAATGTCTTCTCCTGCCAGTTCTCAAAAAGCTTGTTTTGTACCCCTTCAAAGATACACAATCATCGGAGGAGAGGGGCCGGACGTGACGCGCAGCCTAGCCGCAGATCATGAAACACATGTGACCTCGACCAAAGGTGGAGCCGCAGAGCAACGAGACGCGGGACGAGGCACCACTCTCAAACACGGAAAATGAAAGGATGGAGGGCTGCCTTGAAGCCCTCTGTTTGCTGACCCATGCGTGCCAGAAGTCCCCGCCCCTTTTGAGCCCGATTGATGGGCTTGCCTGATCGTTAACCTTTGCTCCCTTGGTTTGTCTCAAAGATCTGATCCCGCTCCGCCCTCTCTTCCCTCGATTATCCGACAACCCCCCTTTCTTTCACATGGATTTTGACTCTAAGAAGAAGAACAGCATATAGGTAGAATAGGGTTTGCCACGGATGGAGAAAGAAATGCAGGTGCCCAGCATGAGGCACCCTTAAAAAGATTAGTTAGGAAACAGGACTGTGGTCTAACAGCAGAGGACAGATCGCACCCTGCGACGTGTAAGGATGGATCCGAGCTGGACCTATAGCTCCACCGCCGGTGCTCAACAGCGCCAACGGAAGAAAACGAACTACTAGAACCTACCAGTGATGGCTCGCTGCTAAAAAGACACTGTGGCGAAGACCCCCCCTCCCCTTCCTGGACTTTCTACCCCCCCCCTGGACTAATTGCTTGTATTGAACTAAATTCCTCCCTCAACCACTTTGTATTGCTTTCAAAATGTTTCATCGGTCACTTTTTACTGTACATTGATACCGCCGGAGAGAGAGTCAGAACATGGTTCCATAATGTGTACATAACACGACAAATGTAAATTCATCTGTATTGCACCTCGTCTATCGCATCAACTGCACATGGTTATATGCAATCCGCCAGTATTAACAAACGCTATTTCATTGATCACCCATGGCTATATGTACACCCCGTCAGTTATGATAAACACGGAAATGACCTAACTTATGTTAAAAAGCGGCGACTGTGGAAAATGACATTGTATATGTACATAAGCGGCGTTCATTTGTGTTCACCATACCCCTAGCTGTAAGCAGAACGAATACCGCGAAGCATTGCCCGCATCATCTCGCCAGAATAGGCCCATGCACGCACGTACACGACAGTCATTTCAGGCACCAAGGCCTCTCTGCCCACTCCCGATAGCCAGCGTCTCTCTCCCCCCCCTCTCACTCCCCAGCCTCGCAAGCATCCCCGACAGCCCCCGGTCTCTCATGCATAAGCCATAAAACCCTCTCCCTCTGCGCGACCCCGCTCTAAAAGTGACACCCCTGCCTGACCGACACCCCCTGCATTCCTCCCAGGAACACCCTTCCCCTCTTCTGATGACCCCCCCCGGCTACACCTGGCCTCTCGACCCGGTCCCAAGTCATAAAACAAAGCCTCATGGATGTACTCCCCTGGCCCCGCATAGCAAAATGTGATACACCAACCGAAGTGCCCGATCTTATCGCCTGCCCAACCTTAGATCTGACCACCCCCTCTTGCCCTCGTGTCCCGTTGGAATGTCCGGCTGCTAGATTACAATCACATGTTACATTTGGGAGGGGAAAACGACATCCGAGCGACTGGTGTGGGAATAGGCCTGAAGCTGGGATTCCAAACATGCCTTTTCGTACTTCAAAGTTTCTTTATTGCAATAAGGAATGTTTGTGCATCATAAGCCTGTGTATAAAAGACGGAGCCTCAGAGAAACTTGTTAGAGCACCTCTTGAAGACATTGTGCGTATGTCCGAAATGACAGGCTCTCCTCATGAGAAATAAAACTCTGTTCTTGCACTCCCGCTTCCAGCGCCAGTCTCTTTATTTGGTAACTGGTCAAAATGGGAACTAAGAGGCGTCTTGTGCCAGCAGCCCGGGCATCGGTTGTAAATTGGGCTGTTTTTCCTCATAGGTCATGCCAATTACAGGGGTACCCCACCATACCATAGTGTACCCTAGTGTATGTTGGGTGTCTTAACTGTATTCTAATGTGTTCCTTTTAGCTTGGCACTGGCACTGGGCCTGGTTAAACAGAGCTTAGGGTCAGTCAGAGTCAGTTACCACCAGTTCCAGTCAGCAAAAAGTTGGGGGGTGCCCAGGGCACAGGATGACTTTGCAACAGCCTGATGCTCCATGTTTTCTTTGCTCTTTTCCAAATGAACCCATTATGGGTTCTGGCTGAGATAGGTTAGGTTGTTTAGATTAAGAAAGTTATTTTTTCCACTAAGGAACACACTGTTATTTTGTATGCTAATTCTAACCAGATTTTTCTTGATATTTCTGCAAGCAGACTTATTTGATTAACCTAAATAAAAAGACAAAATACATACTAATCTCTTATTAAGAAAACAACTCTTCTCAAACTTCACCAAACCTCTCATCATTGACTGAATATTAAACACTATTTGTTGATTAATTTAGAAATGTATTCGGGTTGGGCTTCATTCTAACATGGTGGTAAAGACTCATCGACCTGAAGAGGAATTTGACGTGGAAATTAGTTTCAAGGTGGAGTTGTTTATAAAAAATTTATGAGATTTCCGCGCTGACACGGCCACTGAATGTATCAACATAAGCCTTGCAATCCATCATTGAAAAAACTAAGTTTGAGAATTTTACTCCATCCTTGAAGTAGGGGACTGACCCCCACATAGCCAACACAACACAGGGGAAAACCATACTGATGAAACATGTGAAGAACTTTTGCACCACTGTGAGTGACATTGCTGAAAATATGTCCTCTTTTTAAAATCTCCTGTAGAAATTGCCTTCTCATTTAGATGAGAAAGAAAAATTGAGTTGGCAAGATTAGGAAGAGAATGGAGCAACTGGATGCCTCGACCAAAAAACAAGGAGGGAATGAACACTAACAAGGAGTATTTAAAGAATGTGAATATATAGTATGCTTTGAAAGTGCTTTAGAGACCCTATAGACTACAGCTAGATCATCATGCATCGGAGCCTTAGGCGCTCCTGACATAGCAGAGGGAGTATACATTGAGACTCTAATCAGTACTGCCCTTAAACTGAGATGTTGGTAGTACTGCTAGTGCACCATTTCGAAATCCAGAAGGTGCTTTCCATACCCACAACAAGCTCTGACAGAAAGGTGCATTGGGCCAAGGGGAAAAGGTGAAACACTGTGCCTCTAGAAAGAAGTACTTGTCCATTAAAGGTGACAGGGTTAAAAAAATTCAGAACTGTGTCTTACTACACCGTGAAGTAGACATGACATTCATACATGAGGTCATCCCATTTTTTCATGTCTGGATTTGCTGGCTTTAGGACTCTGAGTGCCGTACCACTGATATATAGTAGTATTGCACCTGTGCTTTCCCACTAAAGAATGAACTGGGCATTGGGTTTACCTAACATATTTAACTTTCTTTCACCTCTCCAATAAGGCTACGCAAGAAATGCACCAATGGCATAGAATTTAAATGCCATACATGGGGTGCATTATTTCTTTCCACCACTCACAGATGATAATGCAGTGGCATATGGTAGAGAAAAGCGCATGTCACTTGTTGAAAAATCGATTTTTATATTTGAAATAAGTCACCTCTTAAGTGTGCCTTGAGAGCCTGCTATATTCGTTACTTCATTTATAATAATGTGGAACACTGCACATTGGAAATAGTATGGCCTCACAGTGGCCAAATGTACAAAAGCAGTTTTCACTGTACAGGTTAACCGAATTTTTTAGGCACAGGCCTTCATTGGATTTACATTTTTATTTCCTATCTTTGAGTGTGAAAGTGCTACAAGTTATTTTTCACTTAGTTTTAAAATTCTAATTTAGTATTGAAGGTAGAACTTTGATAATGTTAGCAGAAAGGTAACGCAGAGAAACTGCACTTCAGGCTGTTTCAAAGAAAACTGGTTTAAAACTAGGTTGCCCCTGAGCCCTTTGTGGAGGCTGAATGCACATTCCTTGCTGGAAGTTAATGACCCCGCTTCAAAATGCAATGACTTGGCCTCTGTCCCCAGGATGGCAGTCTATTGTCACAAAGGACCATTTACCCAAAATGAATTATCATGGAAGGGAATGGGAAGAGCTGGCAAAATAAAGAGCAGCCTTAGCACTTCTCTTTTTTGACTTGGTGTTGGCAAATGGGACTGTTTCCATTCATGCCCAGAAACAGTCTAGACTCCCTGCATGCAACTTCAGCATGAGGGAAAAGCAGTTTGTACCCTCTGACAGGGAAGGATTCCTCATTTGAATAGAGGAGTGGCTAATTTAGGACCAGGGTCCATCCAGATGGGGGAAGGAATTGTCATCTTGAATTCAGGGCTTCTTTGACTGTTTTGCAGTAAAACAAAGAGGAAGTGTTGAAAGAAAAAGGAGGTGTGGATAGTGCAAGAGAGCAGCCAGCACTGAGTATTAGAAATTATCTCTATTGCTCTAAATGTTTAGTGTGTTTTTTTTCTTTATTTTAAAATTGTTTGGGTTGCTGGGACTTAACACACTTTTTTCTGGTTAGTTGCCTCCTGCTTATGCCACTGCTACCAGAGGCTGGGCAAAGTTTCACTGAGAATTAAGTTATGTCCCATCTAGGGTGTGCTTATTGAGTTGGGAAGGGTCCCCCTTTCCCAAAATAATAATCCACTACGCAAACCATTAAAAGAGAACTACTGAACATGAAAGTAATCATACCCCTGTTGTACAACAATTATTACAGCAATAACTCAGTTGTGAAGAAAGCGCATGTGTTAAATTGAATCAATGGGACAGCAATCTACACATGGTCTCCAACAATCTCAGTCCCTAAAGGAATATAGATTTATTCTCCTCTACTGACCAGAACAAAGTAGTGGTACCAATAGCTCCCACAGTGCCATTTTTATTCCAACTTTATCCATCAATCAATCAATTAATCAATCAACTAAGTGGCTTGTAAAGCACGACAATTCACCCATGAGTGTCTCATGGTGTTGGAGTGGCCGCCATTGGGTGGGTGAAGTGTCAGTGTCCTATTAATTAAGGAGCCAATACTAGTTTCTTTTGAACAGCTGGGGAAAATACATCCTTCTCACCTTTGGGACGGGCTTGTTGAGCTGCATGTAGGAATTGTTTCTATAGGCTTTTTGCACTATATTATCTTTGGATGTATATATACATAATCTTGAGGGAGGATGTACTCTGGGATACCACCACACCACTCCTTGTACGTCTTTTCAAATGTTAACTAGAATCAGCCAATTTTGGCTCACAGATTCTATCGACGTTGAATTTCCACTTTGGAATTCATAAAAACGGAATTACAGCTACATACAATTTCCTTTTTTTACAAATTTAACACTGAAAAGTGTTATTTTTATATTAAACTTTTTGTGTAACAATATTTCTAAAGAAAGTAACACTTTGGTTTGAAAAGAAAAATGCTTTAATAAATTAATACTAAACAGTGAGATAAAAAGCAAGTTGATAGGCAACAAAATATGCTAGCTAATAGATCTATCACATTTTGCTTATGGTATGAGAGGTGGCATAATAAATGGGTTCTCACAGCAATTGTCATTGTGCAAAGATGTTCACACAGCCTGTAATTGGCATGTAGTTGGTGCTAGATTTAGCCCTTCTACATGAAACACACTTATTGCAAAAGTAGGATGAAATATTTTAAAGAGTAAGGATAAAAAGATGCTAAGCAGTTGGAGATCTAGAATGAGAGCGGATTCACAAAATGAGCAAGGTGAAAGTGAAGGTGAAAATGTGATTTGACAATACTAATACATAAATCACCAAATTCAAGAGTAGACTATATATAGAGTAGACTATATAGAGAGTAGACTATATATTTGCAGCCAATAAAAAGAAATACAGCTTTTAGCAATCAATACCAATATATAAGGTAATCTTATGGGACAGATACGTGATGACTGGCCAGTAATCAAGAGTATTCACAATTTAGGACACAATCGTGACAGATACCACCTAGTAGTTTTGGGATGGGTAGACATAATATAGGAAGCAACCAAGATTCTTCAATATCTCATATCAGAAACTGTTTATTGTGTGCCTGGAGACAATGCTAGCAAACAATCCATGGTAGCAGGTATAGTTTAAATTATGTTTTGCATGTTTTATCTGAAAAGTGAAAAACAGAGACAGGTATGAAATGCAACCTACCTCAATTGCATTGGTGTACTGTGAAAGCCGGCTGTCGATCTTTGAGACAACTGCTGCTGGTTGCGTTGGTTTAACACCACTATTGAAAGAAAGGTTTGTTTTCATTATCATTTTTATTATCATGTCTGATATACGAATTTTAAGAGAACAGTTTAAGTGATATGAAATTGATGTGCTAATCACTTACCTCTTCTGAGCAGACTTGCTCAAAAACTCTGCCCGCTCTTCAATCTACAGGATGAACAGAGAGTATATTGTTAGTAATTATCTTATAGACACATACATACAGATAGGACAGCCACAGTTATACATACAAATGTAACACCACATTCCACAGACAACTCTTAAAATACATTACATTTGAACTGTGGTCATAATTTACTTGATCTAAAAAAAACACAAAGAGAAAATGTGCATATTTAGGTTACTTTCTGTGTCTGTCACTCGCATTGTACATTTTAAGTAGTACACTTGGGGAATGATGTTAAACATTTACATTATGCCCATTTTGTTGGCCCTCCATTTCCGGTCTTTTCACCGCATCGCGCAAACAGAATGCTATAATTCTGGTTTCTCAGATCATGTAGTGGTTTTAACGCAGATTATAAAGGCTGCATAATTTGCAAGTGCACAGAAAATTACAAAATATTAAGCCTTATATTGATCAGTATTCCATTGATAAATAACTACAAAAACATTGATATATTCAAATGTTTATTGAAAGTTTGTAAAGTATTTAACAGAACGTGATCTTAATAAATGTTCTTGTATTAACCTCTAAATAAAGAATGTTTACGCTATTATTTATTACAATTTATTTTATTGCTGCCCCTCTGCAAATATGCTGTGGTCATGAGTTTTCGTTTTTTCTGATGAGGAAAAGTCAGCAATCTAAAGATAGAAGTGAGACATGTGGAAGGAGATTTTTCTTCCTGCTTCACTTACATTTCCACACAGTTAAAACTTTTCATGCACAAGTACAAAGCCATACACTACATTGGCTTCACATATCTATATATACACTATTTATAAACTTCCACAAACCTACCAGACACCTCTGCTCAACCGACTACTACTCGCAGAACCTCCTCCAGGCCCAGCCCCACCGCATACTCAGAACCAGATCTGGCAATCATGCCTTCTCCCACCTCACACTTACAACCTGGGACAACCTGCCCATGTATATTAGAGTTGCCTCCTCAGTTCTTGAATCACCCAAGAAACTTAGGACAGGGCTCTTCATCTAGCCCAACCCTGGCTAGGCCATACAGCTCCTGCTTCAGTGCCTGAATACCCCAATGAAGTGGTTCTTAACCTTTTGACATCTATGCACCACCACTTACTCATTACTGAAGCACAGGGACCCCCAATGAATCCTTATTGAAATCCAGGGATCCCCACTGAGTTATTATTGAAAGAAAGGGGAAGCCGGCCTAAGGATTTTCAATGATTTCAACTGCAAAATATTACATAAAAATATAGAAAAAAAAGCATTCATCAAATACACAAAAATAATGAAATATTTTAATTATTTCACAAACACATATAAAAACAATCACATTTTTTATTTTAATGGCACAGTAGCAGCTTTCCTAAAATTAGTTGAGGCCACTCATCGTCCATACTGTATTCTGTTTGATGCACTTGCAGGGCTCCCACGAAACAATCTGAGGATACCTGTAATTTTTAGCTTTCAAATCCCTTCACATTAACAGAATGAATTTTTTTGAATTTTAAATTTTGATTCTTTATTATATATATACTTTAGTTAACCTCATGAATAGGCTATGCAGATAATCAGGGGTCGCGGACCACAAGTTAAAGACCACTGCCCTAACAGGCGAGTTGTGCGCTAAACAAATGCACATAATATACCATAACAAAACATAACAGATCAAGATTTATGCATTCTATTATCTTAAGAATAAGTGTTATTTACATATTTTAATATTTCACTAATTGTGAACGTGTATGTGGCTATATGAGGAAGTGTGCGATTAGTGGAGTCATATCTGCAAAGTTGCCTCCTGACACCAATATGATGATACCCAGGAGTGATAGCAGTCTTACTAAAAAGGGTTATTCTATAAGACATAGGGCCTCATTTAGATACCAGCGGATAGGTTACTCCGTCACAACAGGGACGGATATCCCGTCTGCCGAAATCTAAATCCCATAGGATATTATGGAATTTAGATTTCAGCGGACCAGCTATCCGTCCCCGTTCTGACAGAGTTAACCCCCTGCTGAGATCTAAATCAGGCCCGTATTCTATGTTGATTATATTTAAATCTCAATGCGATTTCTGTTTTATCTGAGGAATTATGGATGTAATTTTACATCACACATCTCCGTAAATTGACATGAAGGTGCAAAAGACAGAGAAATGGCTAGCACCTTAAATGGTCAATAATATATTCATGTAAATAATTGAGCCTCCTTGATGCTTCATGAGTACTATCACTTTCTTCTGATGTTTTGCATCTGCACTTCACACCCGTTGATCCAGCAGCAATGGTTTAGAGTACAGTTCACTGCCGCTCATTGTCAGAGGGCAAGAGAGACTCGCACTTGTACCTGTGTGGGATAGGACAGCCTTCCCTCAATCTATCAGGTTTGCAGCCTCTAATGCTAATGTAGGCCACATTTGACAAGGATCAGCACAGGAAGTACGATAAAAATTTGGGCCCAAGTAGATCTAGAGACTCAAGAGAGAGCTAGCTCATTAAGACCATTGAGATGAAACGCACCGAGGTCCCTTGTCAAAGTGTGCAGGAAAGAAATGGTCAATTATGAGGGCAAGTCAGACAGATCTGCTTAGAATTCTCTTCTGCGATAGTACAGACTAAGTTTAAAGGTAATCATAGTGTTTCCAAACTGTTCATTCAAGCATCTCAGTTACAATTTTTGGCCACATTGTTAAGCCGTCCTAACTGGAGTGGGAATGTTCTGAAATGGAGTTATTGGTCTCCTTGTCAAACAAGTAACCCTAACTGACAATACACAATGAGAACCAAGTATATCAGGCGATGCTTCTGTTCTCACGCAGAGAGAACATGACCTGATAGTTCAGGCCAAATGACTCCATTTGTGAAATGGGATGGAGTGATTTGAAAAGAGTCCTTAAAGACAGAGACAAAAATCATGAAAAAAGTCACAATACCGGGAGCTGTAAGAGAGGTAGTCAGGATGTTTTAATTGGCCATTGGCGCCAACGGTCGATTTCCTGAAGGCTCATTTCTCATCTCCTCACACATCCTTTTCCTACAGAGTGTTTGCCAGTGACCCACATAGTTTTAATTCTAAAAGTGGAAAGAGTCAAACTGTTACTGTATATGATCTATTTATACCCTATGACACTGCTTGACTTCTTATTGTAACACATAAATGAATTAACACATACTTTATATCCTCACATCCTTACACCGCTACATGTCTCAGCATTCTAACTTTAATTCTGCATTGAATCCTGACCTAAACTCCTGGAGCATTTCTGCTTGAGGTTTCCCTTTTGCATAACATCCTAATCCATTTACCCTTGTTCTCACTTTCTTCCTACATCCTACACACTCTGCTTCTTTCCCTTCTTCTCCACTGTGTACTTTCCTCACTACACTTAACCTGAAGTGCTCCTCATTTATCCACTCTTTTGTTCACCATGTTGACACCCATTATCTTTTTTCTTTCCTTGACTTTCTACTCTCTTGGAATTTTTTGGGTCTATATAAGGAGTTAACCCAAACCCGCTAGTTATTCTGCTGTACTGCACACTGATACCAGTTGTCAGTTGTTCTTTATATATAAAAAAAAGACAATGGCCACATTACTGACCACCATCATAGGTTCATAAAGGGGAAAAAACATTTTTGTGTTTTCCTTAACACTAAAAAGTTTTTAAGAGGTTTTGGCATGGCTTACCAGGATTCATGATGGACAAGATTGTCTGGTTTCCACAGCTCAACTTTCTTCTTTCCTTATCTGGAGGATACTGTATTTAGATATAGCTATTCTATGGGCTTTTTACGGATGCTCTTTGGAAATGAAAGTTGTTGTACAATGAAAATAATGTTTCTACTTCATAAAAAGGACCTTTTCCATTTTTTGTTTCTATAAAAATCAGTGGTATAGGGATCGTAAAAAAGTATGCCATTGATTTGTTGTTGCTAATACAATGGGATACATCATATGACTACTGTTTCTAATCTTGTGGCTCAATGGAATATAGCTTAAATGTTTATGCACTCATAATACTGGGCTAAAGACAAAACTATATACTCAAGAATGATTCAAATTATTTCTGTCACTCTCTTAATTTAGGAAATACAATCATCTGCCTGTTTCAAAATATAATTATACCGTACATTAGGTTTTTGCAAATGCTGCTAAATAAGAAGTGGGTGTGCTTCCAAAGTAATAGAATAAATGGGATCTTCTTGAAAAAAACACATGGGGGAACAAGTTTTATTCAGCACATTTGAAAGCCGTTCATGAGATGCTACATTAATGATAACGTGACTTACCAGCCAGAGCTACCAACTTTGGAACTGGGGAAGCAGGTTTATGTCAGCTTTTGCTCAACATCTAGGGCAAAACCGGTTCTGGGTTGCTTGTGTTCTGGTTCAGGGAGGACCTGGCTTAGCAGTTCGGGCTGGAGTATTCTCGTGAGGAGCAGGGTCAAAACTGACCTGCATAGGACTAGGACCAAACTGAGGTTACAAGTTGAGCAACAGAACGATGGGTTGGAGTGCTACTCTTAGCTATTGCCACTGGTCAGGTCTTTTGCAAGAAGCCTTGAATCACCTTTTGTGTGTCTCATGTACCGTCCTAAGTGGCATGGTTATGCCCACATGTGGGTCCCGTGCTCTCTGTGTCAGTGCAACCAAGCCGTACCCAGCTGATAAGCCCATAACTAGGACAATACCGGTCCTGGGTTGCTTGTGTTCTGGTTCAGGGAGGACCTGGCTTGGCATTTCGGCTGGACTGTTCCCATGAGAAGCAGGGTAAAGACTAATTCCCATATGTCTGGGTCCAAACTGAGGTGGCATGGTGAGCAAAAGAACGATGGGTTAGAGAGCTGCCCGAGCTATTACCAGCAGTTAGACTTTTTGCGAGCAGCATCCCATTGCCTTTTGCATGTTTCATGAGCCAGTTGCATCAGAACCTGCGATGCAATCTACTCAGATGAAAGAAGAACTGTTGTCCCTAGAAGGCTTCTGTCATAGCACATTCCCAGGGCACATTTTAATGATCTCAAAATAACCCTAGGTCACCTCAGCAGAGCTGTGGTGCACTGATGTTTGCAAAACAACAACTGCAAATGGGCAGCACACCTCCTGTTTGCATTCTAACTTGAACATCTGGCGAGGGTGTTTTCATTTTAACTTTTGAACATCTGGGCAAGGGTGTTTTCATTTTTCTTGGCTTCAGTTGTAAATCATGATTGGGCGACCTTTGATTGACTGTGCAGGTTAATGTATAATTGCAGGAGACTATAAAACGGCTTTGATTCCCACACAATTGAATCAGGAGAATACACTGTTTACAACGAGTGATGTCTCCAGGGAATCATCAAAGGAAGACAATCAGTAGAGAATACCTCTGCTTGACTGTGGAAAGTTCTGCTTACACATACTTCTGTATGTGGCGGTCTTATTAAGAACGTTAGCTTTCAGACAAATTTGCTGAATGTAACTCGCAGGTGGAGGCTTGCCAGTTGAATAAACTTGGACCCAGACATGCCTCATTTAGTTATCATCATTGGCAAGTACAGGCCTCTTTTGGCTTAGAGTAACTCAGAAATTCACAGTCTTAATGCGGTTCAACCGTCTGGAACTTAACAATCTAAACAGGAAAACATGGTTGCATTTTTCATTTACTATGATAGTTACTGGTCTTGAAATATGTAGTATAAAAAGCCATGCCCATTTATTAGAAAACACCTAAAGCCATACTTCTCAACTCACCCAAGTAATCTTTGGTGGGTGAAGTCTAGCCTGGTCATCTTGCACCCTGGACCGGTCTTTGCTCAGATAACGCCCTGGACATTCTAATTTGGTGACCCTTCTCGTTTAATAAAAAACTCCCACATGTTTTGGGACACTTTCAGACCCTATTGTGCACCACAGAATGTCAGTGTCCAGGGTGCTGGCCCAGCGCACCAATGCTAAAGGACAGACCTGCAAGCACCCACCCACTTGCCAGCCTCTTTTCTTCGTCCACATTGATTCAACAGACTTTAGCCAAAGCTCAGATACTGAACTGGTTCTGAAATAAGCAAATAGTAACTAGCATGGTATGCAGCACTTCACTGCACTGTAAATCGGATTTATGGTGCTCAACTTGGCATGCAGGAACTCGAAGCTGTGATTGACACAAAGGTTGACAAAGAGAAGAGCGCCACAGGACATTGCCCGCGCATAAATAATGCTATGGTGTTAAATTATCCATCTAACTAGAAGCAATGTTCATGCAGTGTGTTTTAAATGCATAAAGTTGGGAGGAAATAAAATACTAAGATAAAAAAAAATCAGGAGTCGACCGCAGAAATAGAATGTGTCACTGGCCAATCTACATCGCAATCCATAGAGATATGATACCACTCGGTAATGCCAAACATGCTTGCTCACAATTATTCTATCAAATTTACAGCTCTGAACATATATAGCAATTCAAATGGAGTTATAATCAGTATTCCTTTGGAAAATGCCTACTTCCAGCCAGGACAGGAGTGAAGAAAAATATTGCAGATAGCCCTTGACAGAGTGGGTCGCTGCGCATTTTCTATCTGTAAATTAAGCCCTGTTTTAAGCATGATATTTGACTTTTTTATAATAATAGCTGCATAATAAATTTACTCTTGGCCAAAGTGTGAACCCTCTCCATTCCCCCTGAGAACAATGCTACCCCTCAGTTTGAAGACATCTACCCTATGCAAACTCATCTTCTAATCAGAACAGGAACACATTGTGTTCTTGATGAGCTCCAAAAAGTGCATATACATAGATTCATTAAAATCAAGAACCTGTTGAGCCCTGAGATGTATAAATATTAAAACAATTATTTGATATGAAGAACTCTGCTGATGGTAAGCAGCAATATGTGTTGACCCACAAGGTGGTGTCTATGCCCCCCCGGGTGGGAGCCCTTACTGTGCAACACCGGAGCTTGAAGGTCGCTGAGGACTGTTGAAGTTGGGTGAGCCCGGAAGAACAAGGCTCCGGTGAAAGCAGCAGTCAGCAGGTAGTAAGTTCAAGTATGTCCACCTACGGCAATCTGGGCACCTTGTGCATGCCGGGAAGCCAAACGCATCATTCACTTGCTATATGACATTGGCACTGGTGACCAGTTCCATAAGAGGGGAATGCAGATGCCTTTGAAGAACAATATGTTTCACTGTTAACACTAAGCAGTAGACATCAGTCATCAGTTGCTTGAATATTCATCCCTTTCTGTGTTGGCCATGGTCTGCATTTGTAAATAACTCCACACAATAGCGTCAGTTTAGATTATGCTTATTAGGAAAACAATTCAGATCTGTATTTTTGATAAAGGATACACACAACACCTAGGTTCTGATTGTTGGTTTTAAAATTAGTAACAAAAAGCAATTATTTTGGTGGCACCTGCACATGCTCATCACATTATCTCTTTTGCATATTTAAAAGATCTGTGTAAGGCTGCAAACCCTTATGGCATAAAAGTGTGCGAAGCTTAATGAATAGTCTAGCAAGATCAGCTAAACGAGACACTTGCATTTGTTTAATTGAAAATGAGACAAAAGACCCTGTGCCTTGAGGGCTACTTGTTTTGGTCAAACTATGCCCCTTCTCTGTCCCATGATTCTGACATTACGAAGAGCCTTGTCGATAACTGGTATTCCTGGGACAGGGTAAACGTGACTGGGGGCCTTCTGAACTCCACCCCAGATTTGATAATGGTATGTTCATGCAGCCTGATGTCCTGTCAGAGTTGGTGATGAAATCAGGTTAGAGGCGCTTAGCAAAGTGAGGAAATCCCAAAACTCGCCAAGCTATCTGGGCGTTTTTAAAAATGTATCTTGTCCAAATTTAAATATGGACATAACTAAAATTGTTATTAGTGACAGGCATGAACTATATAAAACCATGTCAACATGATCACTCAGGCTGCCTATTACGAGGAAAAGTCAGGAAGAACAGGGACCAGACTGCTTGGAGAGATTAGGGATTTGAGTGACAATTAAGGTCAAGAAAAGCAGCAGAGGATGCAGATAATTTTCCTAATAGTATTTTAGCTATCATACTTGGACGTTGCTAGTTTATATTATACGACTATGAAAGCAAACATAAAATTCTTGATTGCCAATGTTAATGTTCTTCTTTACCTGATAACTTATGTTTTGTGGACCACGGAAAGCACGCAGTGATCCAAGCTATGTTTTCTAAAATTGGCTATCCGTCGTAAAAGACATGACTTCAGTGAAATGACACTATAGTAAAACTGAATGTGTAATTTACTTTTTTAACCTCGTTCACTTAACATTTTTGGGTCTTATGAGTGATCTCCATGGTGCCCAATTTCCAGCCAATATTTACTGATTGCTTTTTAAAAACGTGTTTGCTGCTCTTTTCCACTGTCACCCCCTATTTTTGCAAATAACTGAATCGCAAACAGAACTACAATCAACACAAAGGGAGATCCTGGGACAGAAAGGGGGTGATTCATAAAAGCAATTATGAGAATGGGAAGTAATACCACAGGAGGACTCTTTTTGTACTCTTGTTTGGCTTTGTGAATCAGCTCTAAAACGTCCAACACCCTATTAGTAAAAGTCCTTTCTATTTGCAATAATTGTATCTGAACAACTCCTAAATATTGCCATTTGATTCCCATTTAACACGTTTAGTGGTCAATTCACAAATGTAATGGCTAATCACAGGAAATCACTTCTGTCGATAATGTTTTGGCATTGCTAGTGGAAGCTTTTAATACAAAATTGGAGTGCGAAAATGAAAAGCAATATGAAATGGCATTGTCTCTAATACTTAAAAAATGAACCTTAATAAAAGGATATGTATATGCAAGGATCACATTAAAACTTGCCTAATTAGAACAATCGTCAGATATGTATAGATTATCTTAGATACAACAGAAAAACGAGCAGGGAGCATGTGCTCACCATTACCATCTCCTCAATGTTCAGTCAGTACAGCATCTTATTTTAGTCAGTTGAGCTTGACTTTTCAAAAGGTAACATTTCTGCTTTACTGGTAGTATCATTCTATTCCCATGTTTACTTATCCCAGACAAACATACCCTTACGTTCCCCAAAATAATGCATGTGTACTAAAGAGTTCTCCAGATATGTTACTCATTCATTCCTATAATACTATGAACAGGTTACACCTGTCTGCATGAGTGTCTTTACTCAGCACTCCCTCAGCCCATTTCAATTTCTTCCAGTGATTGCTCCATCAAAGGCATTATTGAAACAAACCTTGTCTCTAAAGTTTGGCCAACATGTGGCATGTCAACCTCACTTTATCTTCTAAAGGAGAGGGCTCAGCAAGATCCTTCACCTGACAAATATCACTTTTGATGACATCCTGGATGTTTCCATGAGATAGCCGCACCTGAGTTAGTGGCTCTGATAACATTTGTGTTTATTGTTTGAAGCAAACTATGAAGTAGCACTGCTAAAATACCTCACATCAGTGATGGGTGTCTCATCTAAAGCCAGGGGCGGTGTTTGCTTCTACAAAGATAACACTTTTTCCCTTATGGCACCTTCTAGGACTACTCCAGGTATATTTTGTTATTGAGCATGTATGTTTTTCCTTCAATCTCTTGGTACCATGAGTACATGTACCGCCTGTATGCAAACAACCAATGCGCTGATCGTAGCCCAAGTTTTCACAGATGGAGCAATAGTAAGTCCCTAAACATCTTCAAATGGTTGTTGACTAATTACATAAATATACATTGTGCCTTTTGTTAGAGGCAATCTAGAGGCTGGCCTAACGATCGTGACCACCAAATATCAGGACACTGATGTGAGGGAAGGAGAAATTTGCATTACTTTAAGACAACTTTTCAGTGCAAAACAAGTTTTGCTCTGGAACGTAAATTCTGCTTATGTGATGCAGCATGGAACAAACGTTTAGCAAATCTGCCCCACAGTATCTGCAATGCAGTACACAGAACTGAATTTGAGTCAACTTCTTGCTTATGATTGGATGGCTTTTTTGTCTATCTTAGTTCCCTACTATTTATTTGCTTGCAGACTTTTCTCCCTATGTTTGTGTGTGTACCCTCCCTGGAGGATTCATTCTTACACTGTTTTTGAATGGCTGAGTTGTATTCTTCTACTGCTGATGTGAGGGGGCTATTACTTTTAGTTTTCTTTCAGTACTCCATGGGAGTGCGTCTCTTTACTTGTTGTATTTCCTGTCCCAACTTCATTTTATTTTAGAGGGCCTGGCAACTACACATTTCTACACGGCCCTCACTTTTTACAATTTTTTTCAGTCATCAACCAATCGCCTCTGCCCTGCAACCACTCATTCATCACTTTCATTTTTTTATGAGGGCCCAGGAGTTGCATGCTGCTACAGGGCCACTCACTTGTATCCATTTGTACAACATCCCCTGCATACTTTATTTAACTTTTTTATAAATTTGTTTATTAGGTTTTTAGTATTCGTCAAAACATTTGTATGTAACAGAAGGCGTGGCAACTTAAACTGAAGAAGGAGCATACGTTACAATGACACTCAAGGCCCATACAGAATGCAAGAGAAGAAGAAAAAGTGAGCAAGGAATGGGGCATTACACTTTATCTGGGGCAGTCTCAGAAAGTCTTGTTTGGCAGCACAGCCTCTAGATTTGGTGATCTCTCTTTCCGCCCTGTAGCAATAGTCCATCCAGGGCCCCCAAGCTACCTTCCCTGGGCGGGGCGGAGGGAGGGGGGGGAGGTTTGTACAAGAGGGGGCCTATGTCTCTTTTCACAATTAAGTTCCCCGCTCGTGTTAACAAGTGTAGGTATCTGGTGTGTGCCCAGCTTTCCATTATCCACAAGAGTGCACGTCACGTTCCACTAGGTTTCACCCCACTTCTCTGCATACTTTATTTTTAAAGTTATCTTTCCGAAATGGTAGTCCACCCCATTTCTCTTCCATTGTCTAACTGGTGTACTTTGGCAAAGACTGGTGATATGGACCAGAAAAGACTAACCTGGACCAGGGAAAAATGGGGCAAAACGAGATGATTCCCACTTAGACCCATATTTTGCATTTCTAAAGTGGGCAAAATATGTAATATTTCTGTATTCATTTCATCTGGTAAAGTGGTGAAAGTTCACATTTATTGCCCGGGAGCACACTTATGTTACACGATATGAATATATTTTTTTTAGCCAAACCTATGTCGCTTTTCACAATTAAATTCCCCGCTCGTGTTAACAAGTGTAGGTATCTGGTGTGTGCCCGGCTTTCCATTATACACAAGAGTGCAACGTTATTGTCTAAACTTTCTGAGATCTGGAGAACATCTGTTATCCTGGTGTGTACTTCCCCCCAATATTTGATTGCATGCGAGTGGGACCATGGGAGGTGGAAAAAGGACCTCTCTGAGTTCCCACAGTGCTAGCAGTATGGCGTCTTTGCCTTCCCCATCATCTATAGTTGATCAGGGCTGTAGTACCTGTGGTGAAATGTTTAAACTGAATCCGTCGTAGGGTGGCCGAGATGGTCAGTATCCTAGAGGCCATTTTGGCCTCATGTCAATCATCATCGTCAAGTTCCACTAGGCTTCACCCCACTTCTCTGCATACTTTATTTTTAAAGTTATCTTTCCGAAATGGTAGTCCACCCCATTTCTCCTCCATTGTCTAACTGGTCTACTTTGGCAAAGACTGGTGATATGGACCAGAAAAGAATAACCTGGACCATGGAAAAAGGAGGCAAAACGAGGTGATTCCCACTTAGACCCATATTTTGCATTTCTAAAGTGGGCAAAATATGTAATATTTATGTATTCATTTCATCTGGTAAAGTGGTGAAAGTTCACATTTATTGCCCCGAAGCACACTTATATGTTACACGATATGAATATTTTTTTTTAAGCCAAACCTATTTGACCCACTTGGTGATAAACAAGCACCCAAATGTATTTTCTACTTTGCAAACTTTACCAATAGCAAGTACCACTTGTTCTTAATATTGGTAAGTTCTCATTTTACAACAGTTTCCCTATCAACCACAAGATGGCAGCATAGCATCAGGTTTAATGAAACCAGCTTAAAAATCTATTAGTTCCAACATCCACCACATCTGCAGAAATCAGTTGGCATCTACCAGAAAATAATGTTAACACGACAATACTACAGAAACAGTTTGGTTTAGAATGTCTGACTGCAGGGATTGCGCAACGCCAATTGACTACTGTTAATCTTCATGTGCCTTTCTGTGTCAGTATGAAAAGCTGGCTTGCAAGCTAATGACTGGCCTTTGGTTATGGGAAACAGCTGAAAATGTTTAGCATAATTAAAGGTCAAATAGTTTCGTGTTCCCTTGTAGACAAATATGGTCAAAAAAGTGCTATAGATCTGCCTTGAGCCTGGAAAAATTCAACCTCTTATTATCAGCTGTAACTCACAGACCCCTCTTGTCCTGCACAAATCCGCAGCCAGTTGGAAGGCAGCAGCATTGCATACTTGCGCTCGCATTTTCTCATTGCCATTTCAATGTGTGTGTGTGTGGGGGGGAGGGTCGGGAGGGCGGGGTTCATGCAGGAGGAGGGAGGGAAATTGGTTTAAAGAGTCTAAACATATTTTTCCTTCAAGTGCAGCTTCCTATGTACGCGTGCAAACGTGAGCTCCTTCTTTTACGTGTATTGTGTCGCGACATTTCACATTAACCCCTTAACGGCTGAGGCTTTTTAACCCCCAGTACTGAGCCCTTTCTTTCTTGTCTGGGGTTCTTTGTGCTAAAGCCTTCATTACTTTTTCCAGAAAAGGTATCAAGGCCAGATTTGCGGCCTTTTTTCCACATGTTACCGATGGTTTGATTCTCCTGGAAGGAACCAAGAAAATTACTGAAATATAATAAAATAGTTTTTCTTTAATTTGAAAAACAGAAAAAAAATTCTATGTAATAAAGTGTACTTTATCTTCTTAAAAATTAACAGCAAAACGTTTGTTGAGCTAAGATCACACTCTCTATCCAGCTTTCAAGAACAGGTAGAGTTGTTAATAAAATCATATTTTTTTTGTTTTAATAGAGTTTGTCGGTTTTTCATATTTGTGGTTTTTAATTACTTGTAGTAGGGTGATCCCATAAAGCTATACATTTCTGAAAATAAGACAATGTACGGAATTCAGCAAGGGGGTCATTTTTTAGTTCACACATGGTTTTCCAATATAAACCAATCAATGAAATCACCGCAAAGTAAAAAATATATAAGAATGGAAATAGGTGACAACTTAAACTTTTTCATCTTCAATTGTTTGCCTCTCGGCTGATTATCAAAAGTAATACGCTGGTATATCCGTCATACCCTTCTGATTGCAGGGATATAAAGTTTACATTGGTTGTAAAAAAACATACAATACAAACAACTGAGCTGCAGCTTCTCATGACATTTTATTGTGTTTAGACCATGCAGCAGCTCACATGATAAAATCTAACGAATTAAAAAGTCTAAAGAAATCTTATGTATTTTAAATGTGTCCAAGATACTGTGTTTAGTGGTTATTAGTATGACTTGGAATTTGGGGATACCCATGTTATCATGATTCTGATTAACTACAGGCTAGCATCTGTCACAAAATAGAGACAAATTTAGATGATGATAACAAATAATCTACTTATTCTGTGTTTCCACACTCCTTCCAACAAAACAGTACCCCGGTTGTGAGGCTGGGCCTGTTGCCTGTGACAGAACAGGTCCCAAAACACACCCAAGAGGCATTAAAGTTTCACCTTAAAAATTAGCCGTTTCTGGTGATGGAGACGCTTGTGGTATTTGGGCCTGAGCTTGGCCTGCCACCAAGGGCAACCTAACAAATATAGGTAACTAGACACCTGGGGAGTCTAAGGAGGTGGGACTAACCTAGATCGCACTACCATCTCTTAACCAGAATGTCCTGCAATGGTCAAAGTTTGGCTAAATCACACATTTTCCCCATATTTCTGTGAGGCTAAGTTATGGAATCTGTTAGGATCCATGAAATTCCCAACATGCAGAGTTTCCACACTTGCAGCTTCATTACCAGGATATGGTGGCAGAGTTTGCAGTCCTATTGCACATAAGCAAGTGTGCACCAGCCAAGAAGGTAACTGACTTTTGCTCAAACCTCCATGCTAGTTTGAGGTGTGTTTTTGTTCTTTGATGAAGGACAAGTCTTCAGTAGCATTTCCATGTCCGTCATAATCTCATAACTATTGATCCTCTAAAAAGACTGTTGTCACACTAGTGTTTTTTAATTATTAACTTTTTCTACTGTCTAAACGTGTTTGGGAAAGTTATGTGTTTTGTACATCAATTTTAATGAGAGTTTGGTGCTCCTCTAAAGCTTTACACACCATGAGGCCCCACTCAAGCTTTAATCAGCAGGGAAGAGGGTTGCCAGTTTTGTAGAAGTTCACATTCTGCTCTCCAGCCCTACTTAATAACTCAGTTTCTTACATATGTAGTTTCTAAGTGGACTAAGACCGTTTAGCATCGTTAAACATGACTCAAATGTTCCTAATATCTACAGTAGAAGAACTCTCAAGTAAATATTGCAACACAAATGACATCCAAAGCTTAGACTTTGAAGTGGAGGGAGACAACTGGTAACCAGTTATTACAAAATTGCTTCCACTGATGTATATTTTCCCTTCAAAGATGTGTAGCAACCAATATACCTGACTGAAGCCACCAGTGAAAGGGTTTTAAAACAAGAAAATGATGTTAAACTTTATAATGACAAGAAAATGACTGTGCAGAGTTTTACTCACTAATGAACTTGGCTTCCAAATTGAAGGGAGTGCCTTAATGCTGATACCAGCATTTATACCATTATGGAACTCATCCTGGAAAAGCTGTCCATCAAACTGCACTTTTTAAAGGCATATAACACTGTTTATATACAGAATTTCTAAAGGCGGGAGTTCACTTAGTAAGTGACTATGAGCCCTGAAAAGACTTTCACTGTTACCGCCGTGGAGTTATACACAACAGACTTTACACATTTTGAAGGCCCTGTTACCACTCCACAAAAAGTCAGCCATGTTTGCCCTTGTGCAGACCTAAAACTACAGCCAGAATAACTCCCCAATAAACATTCAACACTGAATCTTCAGCCTCAGCATTAAGTTCTGTGGGCCCTTTTGTAGGCAACGGTGCTGCCTTTCGATATGTGGTGGATTAAAATAATGTGTGAACTCTTAAACATCTCGAAACAAAAATATATAAGCATTTGAGCCCCTTATATTTACATAAAATTATAAGAAACTAATATTGATGTTGATTGAGGTGGCTAGTGAGAACATTCTAATTCCAGTTTTTAAATCAGAGATACAATACCACATTTTCATTTAACAGTTTCTGACATGTAGCTTGTAAAAGGCATGATACTAAGACTACATTCAGCATGACAAAATCAGAGGAAACTATGGACAACTCACATAACTGTTATTGTCACTGAGGGACAAAAGTGCTGGTAGAATAGGCCCATTAGCTTTGGTGAAAAGAATGTGTTCTCCTCTCTTTGGGGAAAGTGGACATAGATGGGCACCCAACCATGCACTTTTTAATGGAAGTATCAGATTGTATCCCTCACATTGGGTGCACGTCATCTACTGTGCCAGCGGGAGGGAACATTGGTTGGGATAGATCTGACTTCGCCACCAAGGAATATGGTGCTTTCTTGTAGAAGACTCACTCATTGTGGCAGCAGCCACACAATTCCCTGGATGGTCCTTTATCTTCTTGTCTAGATATAGGAGGCAGGTATACATTGGGTTGGTGTTGACCTACCAGTTCACATCAATACGCTGGATTATAGCTCTGGAGTGCACCTTCCCTGGAGGCGGGCAGCGCTGGAGACAATGATGTAAGGACATGGCTCTGGAGGCAGAAACTCATGGGGTGATAGATTTAGTCTCTGACAGAGAAAGCACAAGCACTAAAGACCTTGAATGGGAGCAGATTAGCCTCATGTAGTGGAAGGCCTTAGGAATATGGCCTAGGACTGAGAGAAAATGTCCAGCAAGCACCCAAGTGTGCCCTTATGCAGCCCATAGCAATAGCCAGCAGATTTGTACAGAGCAGTCATTTGCTTTGCTACCATGTGGATTCTGCCATTTGTACTTCAAGCTTACAGTACAGCGAGACCTCGTGTACTCCACGTAAAGCAAGCATTAAGAAGAAGCACTGACAACAGAGGGGTTCTGGCAGTTTAAACAGTTATTAAAAATAACAAGGCAGGAGGCAAAGGGAAATTCTCCATCTTGTTGTAATCCTTTTTGCTAAGATGTTCTATATTCACCATTTAGCGTGAACAGCAGCATTAAGGCTGGCTGAACCACAGCATTATTTCTCCCAAGAGAAGCAGTTCACAAAAAGGGACTGTCAAAGCATGATGGCGTAATTTTTGCATGCATTGTCTACCATAGGTATCAGGTAATGCCCATCATCAGTGCAATGCATTATTGCAGTTGTGCAGGCTCCACTACTTCGAGCGGAGATCCCCTTTTCCCCCAATCCTCGCTCCTTTCTCACACCCACGGCAAAGCATACACTTGGAGTGGTGATGGATGGAAAGTGAGCACGAAAGGTATCCGCATTCCCTTTGCCTATCTGTGTTCTAATCCTCGCTGTACAGCAGTGCAGTGTAGAAAAAGTACATACCAACATAGAGGTTAGTGTAGTAACCTCTATGTTGGTATGCGCACAGTATAAATATGATGTGGCAGTAAAAGATCAACCAATACGCTTTGAGGAGGCGGAATGTCACTTTCGTGAATAGTGGTGATCATGAAGAACGAGATAAAGGACGAAACCTGTCTACAACTGTAGTCCAACACAAAATGGAGCAAACCATTCTATGAAAAGATTGGATCGTAAAACCATTCGGGAAATATCCTCATGGTGCTCTTTAGAATACAGATCCCAAAAAGGTTGGTAAAATCGGTTGCAACAAATGGTGATATCGAACGTACCCAGTGTACAATGCAAGGTACAATGCCTACAGCCTCTAAACTAGTTAAGATAGATGATGAATCCATACAGGGAAGAATGGACACCAATGCAGCGAATGTGCGATGGAAAATCCGAAACCTATCGCACATTTATTGCTCTTTTACTGACGTATTATTTTTATACTATGTACATACCAACATAGAGGTTAGGTTTCTCCTTTCACTTCATTTGTTGCTCTTCCTGAAGAAGGCGTGTCTGTTCGCCGAAATCCACGTAGAAAATGAAAGCAATATGATTATCAGGAAATAAGATCTAAGCCACTAAGTTTGTAACATGTTGTGATTAGTTAGAAATGATGATTTAAGCTACTGTTTTTACTTGTATATATTTCATGTTTTTACATTATGATATGGGATTACGTATATCATGTATTGTTTGTTCATCTTATCATTATGTGGATATTGCATACTGTTAGTTTAAACTCTAATTGAGATATATATATTTCTATTTCTTTGTTCTATTGGCCTATATCTTTATATTGATAACATATTATTTAATTGGTTGCCAAGGAGTTGTTTTTTTGCTTTGTTGTATTCTTCCTGCCCTTTAAATCATTATTTTTACACAGGGGGTCCCTTCTTCTGTACACTGGGTCACTCGCTGTGAAGTCATGCTCAATGATGTCACTTGCATGCTGCCTAACTTGGTTAGTCCCCCACTTCTTTTTCAGGACTTGTGTCCTGTGCTTGAGGCAGCTCTATCTCGCCTCTGCAGATTTCGGTGTTTTGAACTAGAAATTACTGATAATTCTGACAAGAACTAATATATTGTTCAATATAAAGAATACTACAGGATGCTTGTGGTAGTGCAGGATGCTTGTCAGTGATGCTGCGGATGCTCTTCTCTGTGTGTTAGAGATACTATACCTGTTCTGTGTGCAAGGAAACATTGCACTGCTAATGTCATTGTTCACCTGTGGTGTGAGAGGATAGCTTGTGGTACTGCTTGTGTACTTTTTTTCTGTGAAAGAGAGAAACTAGCACTGCTACTTCCTAGCTGTACCTTTATGATATGAATGAGTGAAGCTTGCACTGCTGACTCCTGAGCTGTATGCCATTTTGTGTAAGAGAGTGAAGCTTTTAGTGTTATTGCATCTGTTGTGCGCATTATGTGTATGAATGTAACATTACAAGAACTTGCACTGCTATTTCAATTACAGCTATGTTTAGTTTGCATATGAGGGAAGTTTGATGTACTTATTCAATCAGGTTCGTCAGCAAGATTGTCATCTTTATTTTGTTATATAATATAAATAGTATACTGGGCAATCTCCTAACGAACATTAGGTGACAGTATGTTGTGATTTTAGGCCAAGGCACTTTCTCATTTACAAAAACTATCTGGAAAAATACAGCAAAAAAACACGTTTTATGAAGGTACACTTTTACAACTTCTATGTGGCAGGGAAGGAAGCAAAGTATTCTTCCATTGTCCACCACTTGTATAAATCTTCAGCAATACCTTGCACCCTCAAGCACATGGTAACAACTAGTAAACCTACAAGACACGTGCACCTTACCACTGCTGGGTACAAATATACAACCGGTGGAACTTGCTCTGTGGAGCCATTATAACAAAGACCAAACCGGTGGGACATAACATCTGAGCTTTTGTATCATCTTGCGCTGCATTCTAATTTAACATTTACTGGACCTCAAAGGAGTTTGCTATAGTGTAGGAAGCACTACACTCTAGTTATAATCATGTGAAGTAAATTTAATTTTGTAACATTCCACCCTTCTTGGTGTAAGAAGAACCAAATATAGACCACTCGGGCACTCTGCAGGTTCTTGCGTGGCTGAACCTCGTCAAGGTAGAACTCTCATCAGTCAGTACATGGCCTCATGCCAAGTTGCAAGGTAACTTGATTTTCTTCTACATCTGATTCTCATTTCAGAAGAATTTAATTATTTACTTTTGAGTTTTACCCACTTAAGCTAACCTGCCCAGATTTTTGACAGCTGTCTCATGGGAGCAGATGTGCACATTGCTATAAAAGAGAAGAAAAGAAACTGAGACCGCAATATGAAAGCTCCAGCTAATGGCCAGAGAATGGGCTGTTCCATCAGTACATCTCGTAAAATCACCAGAAGGAAGCCACTGCTGTATAAGGCCATTAGACATTATCCTGCCATCGCAATAAATTCACAATAGAACATCGCAATAATTTCATCTGAACACATGAATATGGCCTTATAGCCACTGCCAAGGACTATACCAGCTGTTAAAGGTGCTAAACCGGAGTTATAGGCCCGAGCCGAGGGTCTTTAACAACCGGTATACACCGAGGGAGAAGGGCTATAAGGATATTAGAATATTCTAGCCACTAAGGCTAGAATTTTCCAAATTAAAAAGAGAGAAACATAAAGACAAGCATTGTAATGTTGGAACAGAAGTTGTGTACCAGCCATTATAAGCCCAAAGCAACCCCATTGTTTTTAATAGAGCTCTCAACATTCCAATGTGAATAACTGTTTTTGCACTAAAATTTTCCACTGAAAAAGCAATTATATATTTTATGTGAGCTGACTGGAGCTACAGTGCTTGATGTCAAAAGTCATCACGAGCTTAAAAACAACACACACCACTGCATAACATGTATTGACTCATGCTCTAATTAGGGGTCACACGGACAGGCAGCGAGTAAAACAAAGATGGCACACATATAAGTACAACATGCAAACACCCAACAAATGAAGTACCTACAGTAAACAAAATTACGAAGTAGATCTGTGGAATAATCGTGAAAGCCAGACAGTTAGCACACATTACACCTCTGTCACCTGGAGCTGTCACTTTGACTTCTTAAGAAACCATCTAAAACATGGGTTTCCTATCCAAAGTATTTAATCAAAGTTGAAGTATACTAAGTTAAGAACTGATTCACAAAAGCCCCAGCAGGAAAGTAGAATTTTCCATTTGGAGGATTACACCTACAATTTTACTTATTTCCATTTTTTCTGTAATTCACAAGCAATTCAAAGACTAAGGAGCCTGGGAATGTCACAGATTCGAATATTAACATAAACATTCACACTGCGAGAAATGCTGCAAGCCTACAATTTCAGCATTGCTGTTGGGAAAATAATGCCAAAGCACACATGTTAGGATACTTTCTTCCAATTCCCAACAAGATACAGACTTGTTTCTGCTTTTGACACGAGTAAATCCCTGATTATAATGTGCATGCCAAAAGGTAACGAATATCCACAAAACTGGAAGCTTTTGGTTGCTCATTCCCTCTGCTAGATTGATGACCTGACACTGTGAGCAGATTAATTCACATGGAAAGCTCTGCACGCAATCTTGAAATCTAAACATGGGTAAATCCATTAATGTGAGCAAATCCATGCTTTTCTAATCCTTCATGTGAATTTGGATTCAAAAACAATGTTGTCTGTGCATTTAATCGTCACTTAGGGGATCATAGTATTTGTGTCGATCTCACACATAGTGCTTAAAGTGTGGGGGCCCGATTCACAACGAGGATCTGCACTACTGGTGGAATCTCTGCAATGAGAATTTTAACTCTGGAGATTCCGCCACGACTGACAGCCTCCCCCACGACTAAGAAGGCTCTTTGTGAATCAGGCCCTAAATGCGGTAGCAAACGTGTATGTTGAGTTTGTGATACCATTGTTGTTGTGTCAGAGTGGGTTAAGAATGATCTAAAAGCAAAAATATATAATGTAGGCACAATTTTAAACTTCTAAGTGGTTGTGCATTAGCAAAATTTAGATTTTGTTTTAGGGTACAATGTGCTATGTGTTCCATGTGCAAAATATTTATGAATAGAAAGCTATGGTAATATCATTTCCTTTATGGTGGCAACTTTATGGGTAGGGAAGTCAGCATTGATTCGGTGACGTCATGCTAATAGCTCTAAAACTATGGAGCCTCCAGGGTGGTGCAGTCACTTGTTTTAGGTGGAGGTTGCAATGAATCAATGGATGAGACCACAACAATTTGAAGGGTAGGGAAGGGTTTCAGGGCCTGTGACCTGACTGAAATCCCTGTGATGATTTTGGCAAGTTGGGAGGGTGAAAATGATTCTAGTGCGTGTGACAGATCTACTAAATAAAATAGATATTTGAATACATTGTAGGTCCTTGGTTCAGTAAGAAATATAAATGTGTCCACATCTATGTCCAGTTTCAGCCCAGATGTGAAAATATCCCACTGCCTCTATTTGATTTTTTCAATTTACAGCTTATGAAATTATTCCAGCAAAGTGAAGGTCAAACATTGATTATACCTGATCTCCTTACTTAGCAATTCAGATCACGTTGGCACCCACTTATGTCTTACATACACTTCATGAGTGATGCTTTAGCATGATGGATACATCAATAGAACATCATGGGCATGACAAGTTTCTGAAATGTTGTCCTGCCATCGGTTTCTTTATTTTTCAACAATGATGACTGTTGCTTTCTATACTGAAGGACACAGCTGAAACCCTGTTTCTTAGCATTTAAAATAACATACTGTTTTGTATTTACAAGAGCCAGTGAAAAAGAGGAAACATCTGAATGAAAATGCACATCTCTATGATCTGTTTCCCCCAAATAAAATTAGTCAAGTCTGTTTTGCCATTCTTCCTTTCCACGGTCAACAAAAGGAGACATTCAAGGGTATGTGATCTCTCTATAATTCTCTACAATCATGAGTTGGAGGAAAGAGTGGTGCAAACATACGAGAAATTTCTGTCAGACTCACAAAACATCTCTTAACCACTGGAGGCACTGAAGCCTGGTACATCAAGCATTGGAGTCTGACTCAAACGTCTTGTAATGCTTTTTGGCACTGAAGCCTACTACAGCAAAGACTTGTGTTTGACTCAATAATACTGTAGTAAAGACATAAGGTACTGCAGCCCCTCACTCACATCCCCACCAGTTTCAGTCCAGTCAGAGGTCACCCTCCCCTCATCACTGTCCACTCCTCCCTTGTGGCTAGTCCTATGCACCTTCCCATCCTAGTTTTCCGTTGCTCTCTTCCCTTACTGGTGACTGCTGCCTTGCGCATTCAAGAACACAGATAGTGACTGGGATTACCTGTCAATAATACAGTCATTTAAAAAAAATGCAGAAGCACTGACTAATGATTTTTTATATTATAACACAACACTGGGATATTTATCTAAGACAGACACACACGTAAAAACCATTAAACTTGCTAAAGTGAATATGTAAATCATATATTGTATCCCCGCCCTCTCTACAATTTGCCTACTCAACAATTTTTAAATAAAAGACGACATTCAAGGACATCTGATCTGTTAATCCATTGACAGCGGCACGAATTCCGCCGCGGTGCAGTCAAAATAATGATTGGGTGGGGTTTGGATGGCCCCTAGCCGTCTTCTGCACACGCCCACTGTGCCGAAGAACACAGGGTCCGTCCGACGCATGGAACGGGTTAATAAGCCACAGTATCCTGAGATGGGGCAGTGACAGAAACCTATAAGAGAGTTGTGTCTAACACAAGGGACATCCCAATTTGAGGTACTGTAGCTAGGTACAGCAAACACTTGTGTCTAAGTTGAGAGTCATCTAGTAAAGTCTTATGGTCTGCAGCCTGCTACATCAAAGATTTGTGTCTGACTCAAGGGATCTCTGTTAACAGCTGTTAAGCCTATCTACCTTCAGGTGCTCTTCACACAATATTGTTGCCTTCAACCCCTCTTGTTTTTCTGAATTCATTTGTGTTGGCCTTAGTACTCTGTGCACTTTACCACTGCTGACCAGAGCTAAAGGGCCATAATTCATTTATGTATATGTCCCAGTAAACTATTCCATACACCGAGTACTGGTGAATTAAATTCTACTAGTGGCCTGTAGCACCTGTTGTGCCACCCTATTAAGTAGCCCTTTAAACATGTATTGGCCCCACCATTGCAGCCCATGTGCAGTTTAAAACTGCCAAAATAAACCTGTTTCAAGCCTAAATTTCCTTTTTTAATAATCATTTATAAGTCACCCATAGGGTGGGGGCTCTGTATTTAAACTGTATGTACTAATGTTTTTCACTGCTGTGCGGCTACCAGTCCCATGGAATAAAATTTAGTTACCTAATTGCATTTGATAAGTGATACCTTTTTTTCGGAACAGGTAGAAATATCATGGTTTGTGTCTAAAGAACCACAATTTAAAATCCACTTTGATGGTAAACTCAGATTTTAATTCACAATTCTGAATATACTACTTTTAGAAAGTTGGCATTTTCTTGTCCTAACCATTTGATCATCTGGGTAGGGTTGGAGGGGCAGAGCTGTGCACAACCCCCCTTTCATTTCAAAGGAGCTGCTTCAGCACACACATAAGAAACTTCACACTAGCCTTTTCAAATTGGATACGTTTCTTCCACTCCAAAACTGAACTAGGTATACATATAGGACACTCAATCCCACTCTTCAGTTCACTTCTGGACTTATGGAGGACTCTCAGAGGACTGTGCCACTGCCTGAGGCTTGCTGTGTTCTCCAGTGTACTGCGCTACTGCTCGAAAAAGACTGCCCTGCTGGCTGAACCCTGCCCTGTGCTCACAGAGGACTGCTCTGCTGCTCGATATTTTCTGCCTGATTCCAGGACCACCAGAGGGACTCCAAGGACCAGTTTGTTAACCGCCTGTTCAGAGCTAAAGGGACATAAAAAGCTCCAAGAACTTTCAAAGTGCAGCCTGACCCAGCCTGAAGTGAGTCCTAACCCTCCAAGTGGTGCCTCCCACCCTTAAGTGTTGGACCCTTGGAAGAGGTGCTAAATGGTCCCAACCAGCCAAAATCCAAAACTTAGGACATAGAAAATGATCTGCCAAATGTTGCTCTAAGAACCAAGAGGAGACTGGGACTTACCTGCTCAATGACCACCCCCAGGTGCATCACCGTTCGGCCTGGCTTCGAGGTAGCTCTCGCTACATTCTTATGAAGAAGAGGTGTGGCGCAGCGGCCAGGGTGCCTGACTCTGGACCACAGGGTTCACGGTTCGATCCCCGGCAATGGCAGCAGGTTAGCTCAGCACCATGTGACTCTGGGCAAAAGCTTGCTTAATTTTCACAACTGCCTCCAGCGTCGGGGTACCTCTCCAGTGCTCTTTACAAATACTATCATATTTCACTTATCTGAAGCAGCAGCAAATCTTGTTCAGTGTCTCCAGCATCCCAGATCCCTTGTCCGAGATTTTCGCCTTCCAAACAGAACACAGGTCCTGATATAGATGTTGACGGACTGTGATGGAGTTTGGCGGTTTTCCCCCTCCCCTACCTGGCAGTCCACCCGCCCGATTAGATGTGGGCAGGTAATGGGCGAAAAGACAGATGTGGTCCCGCTGACTCTATTAGGACTTTGCTCTCTGCCCCTACCGCAGGAGGGGTTGCAGGAGGCGGCAGCAGGAGTACAGATAGGATTCCGGCCCTCCAGATTTGGATGTGGTCTCTTTCACAGGGAATTCTGATGGAAGTCTCTCCTACTTCAGATCAGTGAAATGGGTAGAAAAAGGGTGAAAACTCACCTTGTTTGGGGGTTCAAGCTGCAGTTTCATCCTCCTCACCTTCAACTAGGTCCTCACTGTCCTGCTGCACCTTGAGCCTGACAGACTGACATCCCATTTTGATGGAATCAAAGGTAGGTGTTTGTTGTGTGTGTGCAATGACGATTGTGAGAAATATGGTCGCTACACATTACATACATGCACTAATAGACTCAAACACAACATATATTTTAATTACTTTTTCATTAAAATACTGCCTCCATGTCTGTGCACTCCCATAACCTCACTCCATCAGGGGTATGCCGCTCACAGACTGCCAGCCCATTGGGAGTATCTAAATTGGCAGCGGAGTACTGGGAGCCAGGGGAAAGACCACACCATGTTAGTGGTCTCCTGTATACAGCTACAATATCTAAATAAGACAGGTGACAGTTGTAGGCTCAGAGGAGTTCTTGGTACAGCCGTCGTCACAGACTGGTGGTCGGACCGCCAAAATTTAAATCAGGCCCTGAGTCTGAAAGTGGAAATATTCACTTTGACTTCATCCAGGAGCTCTCCGACGACTACGCCTCCTCCTCAGACACTGCTGCCTACCTTTCCCCGCAGACCTTTTTCTTCTCTGTAACTTTTCTCCAAAACTTCTTCCAAGTCTGAAGGTAAGCAGAGACCAGACCCAATCCACCTCGTGTATCCAAACTGCAGTCTATTGCAGTCAGCCATAACTTTCGACTTTGCCCCATTCTAGCACGACTAGATGTCCCCAGGTGCCGCCTTGTTCATCTAGGTGCTAGATTGCACTACAAACTTAAAAACTGCGTAACTCAGGTTCCACTGATTGATTTTTTTAAATCATTTTGGAGTCAAATAATTTCACTCTATTTTTCTAAATTAGTCTGGGGTTTTTATTGTGCAATATTCTCAAATTATTGTTTTTTGAGTGCTGCATCAATGTACACATTGCCTTTAAGTTAAGCCTGACTGCTTTTGTGCCAAGTTACCAGAGAGTTAAGCATAGGTTAATTTAGTGACTTTTTATGGTTCACCCTGACAAGGACTATGGCTGTTTCTTTAGAAGGTCTCCCCCCACCTAATAATACAAATGGTTTAAGGGAATAAGACTTCAACTGTGAGGTGCTGTTTGCAGCTGTTGAGGAGTCCTCTTTGGAGTATTACGTGCAGTTCTGAATGTAGCCTTTGTTAACGTCTCAAACAGCAAAGTGACTCAAGGATGTAGGTAGGCGCAATCGGCGACTTTGCAGCTGGGGACGTCAGCGATGGAGGACCGCAGATGAGGGTCTTGTGTCTCCCTGGACCACTGGAGTTAAACAGCATGCTCGGCTGGCTCATAGAGAGATGTAGCCTCTAGAGCCGAAGCAGGGTGATGCTGGTTTTCAGCTGATGCAACCTCCAGCCCAATGCAAGTCATCTTAGGTAGTTTCAGCCTCCAAGCCAATGCAGCGGCTCCGGGACAGATGAGCACTGGCAGCACCAGGCCTTTAGAGTTGGAGGCAAAAAATGTTGAGCAGCACAACAATGATTAATTTGCACAACTTCTTACACAGCTCAAGGCAAGAGCTACATCAGGAGACAAGGTAGCCCCTCACAATTTGGGTTAATCCGCTTCAGTCGCTGCCAATAGTTATCTACATCTGAGTGTTTCACATACCAGAAACATGCAAGCCTTCTCTTCTTGGATAGTCTCTGTTCCTGCATGCCCAGGCAGTTTATTTTTCCTCTTTTCCTCTACAAGCAATGAGGAAGGCTTCTGGGTGCTAAGGCTCTCCAACTACTTGCAGACTTTATGAGAAGTCCCCTCACCTCTGGGCAACTGTCATCAGACCCTAGGCCAAGTCACACATTAGACATTCAGGTGTATGGAGTACTTCATTCCTTGGTCAAAATGAAATTGTAACCAAAACAAAGTGGAATGTTTGTCCCACTTTTATGGTAATTCTTTACACACAGGATGTGGATCCGCTATTGAAGCCTTCAAAACCGGTTTGTGTCCCTTCTATTTCAAATGTGATTTTCTGGCTGTTCCTCCGACACAGCCTTTATGCAAGGGGAAGGTCTCTAGTACGACTCCGAACAGAAGTCTCTGAGAATATCAATAATATATTTTGATCTGTGGCACTGATATCCACATGACAGTTCAACAATTTTCCACATAAACAAGGGATTTCATACCTAGCATGAGAAGTCGGATAAAGTACGTGAAAAGCTGTTTTCATAACCTTTATATTTTTGTCAAGCAGAAAGTTACTTTTTTTCACCTAAGTACTTTTTTATCTGTTTAACACATTGCCTTAAATGAACACTGGAAAATGCCCAATTAAAATAATTGATTCAAATGTATTGCTTTGTGATGAATGATTGCTGCATAGTGAGTGTACCTTAAGAGACCCTTTAGGAGTAACACATTTAAATGGTTTCTTTTCCTCTTGCAACCCATCTTCTGGAAGTTTTTGGCGTTTTTCTGCAGCCTCAGCTCGCCTCTTCTCAATTTCTTCTTTCAATCGCTTCTTTTCTTCCTAAAAGAAAATATTGCATGGTCTGATTATTTTACTAAATCAAGATTGGCTATACAGATGGAAAATAATATTTAAACATAAAACATACCAATAAAAGAATAACACTTTAATGAATCATTCTTTTATTTGTTTTATTGAGGAAGATTAAATATTTCTTTCTGTGGGATGCTTATGTCAAAAAAACTCAAGTTAACCTTTCTATTCAGCTATAAATTGTAAGATAACATCTGCATTGGATCATAAATAAATAAAAAAAATACCCAGTAAACGTCCTGTTACTGCACATACTGCCACAGAAGAAGTCAAATACATTTCTTACATATTTACATGTAAAATCAATGGCATAGAGCTACTATTAACTCATGGGACAAGAATTACGTATAATTAGCTATTTATTTAAATGAAAATATAGGTGTTGTTAAAGAGCAGTGTAATATAATCAATATGTACGGCAATACATTTCACAAACTTAAAGTATTGCTCTTATATGCTGGAGTTCTGACAAATAAGAAAAAACAATGGATTTTGTAAATTCTGCTAAAATTTGTTCGAGTCTTTTGGGAAAATCTGTGTTGTCAATCTTCGATTAATCTACAAACCTAACTGATTCTTAATTTGTCTATTCTCTTTTGAAATACAATAGTATCTCTATTCAAGAGTAGAATTCAGATGAACAGACAGCATATGCCAAAATACCCTGTTTTGATGTGCATACCGGTAACAACTTATTTTCGGATTTCTGAATGTTGCTTGGATAAATAGCAAGGCACTCCCATCATGTGACTCACTCGCTAACTCAAGTCAAAGAAAGTGAATTGTTTTGCGTTCTTCTGCACTTGGTTGAGTCATGTGATTAACGCTCTGCTTCTGGGGGTTCATGTTTAGCATTCTCACTTTTGCAGTGGTACAACATGTGCTGCAGTCCCATAGTGTAATTTACCTTCCAGGTCTTAGATACACTTTTGATCCATATATTAGGGACTTATATGCAAGTTAAATATGCCAATCAGGAGTATAGTCAATTTCCATATTTTTGAGTGGTCAGAGTACCTTCACCAGGGCTTGGTTAGCAGAGTCCGAGTGTACAGCAGCATCAGTCCCAAAAAATGGGGTCACCAGGTAGGTCGCCCCCCCTAGCCACCACGCGGTCCTCCTCGTGTTGTGCTGCTGCCCCGCTCTTACTGCCGCCTCGCTCCGCCGCCGTCTGGTCCGTGTGAGTCCCCTGTGCCTCAGGTCTTGTCCCCGTTCTAATACTGCCTATGTAACTGTTTTCGTGCTGTTTTTCCTTTTGTAACTCCCCATTCTAATACTGCCTATGTAATTGTTTCCCCTGTATCTACTGCCTGCCCTCTGCGCCCCCTGGTTCCCCCTTTTGCCTTCTGTGCCCCCTCTACTGTGCATTGCCCTGGTGTCCTGTTCCCGTTGTCGCCCTCTGCTTCTTTTTCCCGCCGCTGCTCCCTGCGGCCCCGCCGTTCCCATTCGCCACCCCGCTCCTGCCTCCCAGCTGCTCCTCCCTCCCACAGCCCCTCATATGGAGGCCGCGCAACGGCCGCGCAACGGCCGCGCAACGGACGCGCCGCGGGCGCACCGAAGGCGCGCCTAAGGCAAGCCCGTCTGCGCCCATCCGCGCCCAGCGCCAGAATCCCTGGCCCTCGCCGAAATCAGGCGACCCGGCTGAGATACGACTCCGACACCCTCAACGCACTCAACACCGGACGAACTCCCGCCTGCTACCGAGCCACCCCGAGGCGCACCCACGGACCTTTCACCTGCCAAGCCTGCAAATTCACCTGCCTCCGAACCCGCCCCCCGCCCGCCAGATCTAGCAACAACAACAACCACCTCAAGTGCATCCTCCTCAACAACCGCTCCATCCAGAAGCACGCCATCGAACTGTGGGACCTCCTCGACACAACAGCGCCAGACGTCACCATCCTCACAGAAAACTGGATGAACGCCTCCTCGGCCGCCGACATCGCCATAGCCATCCCGGACGGCTACAAGATCACCCGGAAGGAATGCGTCAACCAAACCGGAGGAGGAATCGCCATCGTCTACAAGAACACAATTAACATCACGACCGTCACTGAAGACACACTCTCCGTCGCCGAACACCTACACTTCCAGATTCTTACCGACCCCAAAACCACCCTTAGGGGAACACTCATCTACAGACCCCCGGGCCCACGCACACAATTCAGCGAAACCATCGCTGACCTCATCAGCCCACACACCCTAGCTTCACCAGAATACATCCTCCCAGGGGACCTGAACTTCCACCTGGAGAAAAAACAGCGACAACAACACCACCACCCTGCTCGACAACCTAGCCGAGCTCGGACTCAAGCAACTGGTGAACATCCCCACCCACCTCGCTGGCCACACGCTCAATCCCATCTTCTCTGACAGCAACCACGTTTCCTTCAGCCACTCCACGGGACTACATTGGACCGACCACAGATGCATCCACTTCACGTTCAAAAAGAATACATCCCACCGCCGCACGGGACAGATCCCCCGCAGATGCTGGAGCAAAATCACCACAGACCAGCTCCTCTCATCGCTGAGTCAGAACCCGCCAGCCAACACCAATGACACCAACGACGCAGCCCACAACCTCGCACAATGGATCACCAACTGCGCCGACGACCACTGAAGAACCCCTCAGGCATGACCGGCAACAGGAAAACTTCATGGTTCAAATTCGCCCTCAAAGAATCCCAAAAAATCCTGCCGAACCCTCGAAAAAACCTGGCGCCACGAACGAACTACAGAGAACATGACAGCCCTCAAGAACGCCACCTGCAAACACCACCAGCTGAGCCGCACCACCAAAAGGACATCATTCAAAGAGCGACTAGACAACAACACCCATAACAGCAAAGAACTCTTCAACATCGTCAAAGAGCTCTCCAACCCCAGCACCAGCAACAACGACATCACACCGTCACAAGAACTCTGCAACTCCCTCGCCTCGTTCTTCCACCGAAAGATCGCAGATATACACGACAGCTTCGGACCCCGGACCCCGCCTCCAGTCACCGAACCAGCGACCCCCACCACCACCCTCAGCGCCTGGACCCCCACCAGCACTGAAGATACCACCAACGTCATGAACTCCATCCCCTCCGGCTCCCCCTCTGACCCATGCCCCCATCATATCTTCAACAAAGCCAACACCATCATCGCACCCCATCTCCGGAACGTCATAAACATCTCGTTCACGTCAGCCACCTTCCCCGAGAGCTGGAAACATGCAGAAATCAACGCCCTTCTGAAGAAACCCACAGCGGACCCCAAAGACCTCAAGAACTTCTGCCCCATCTCTCTTCTTCCCTTCCCGGCTAAAGTCATCCAAAAGACCGTCAACAAACAGCTGACTGCTTTCCTCGAGACAAACAACTCACTCGACCGGTCCCAGTCCGGATTTCGAGCCAACCACAGCACCGAGACTGCCCTCATCGCAGCCACCGACGACATCAAGACCCTGATGGACAACGGAGAAACAACCGCCCGAATCCTCCTGGACCTCTCTGCAGCCTTCGACACCATATGCCATCGCACCCTATAACCCGCCTCTCCAACACCGGGATCCAAGGAAAGTCCCTAGACTAGATAACCTCGTTCCTCTCCGACAGAACCTAGAGAGTCCGCCTCCCTCCCTTCCACTCAGAGGCCACCGAGATCATCTGCGGCGTACCCCAAGGCTCCTCGCTCAGCCCAACCCTCTTCAATATCTACATGAGCCCCCTCGCCGCCATCGCACGCAAACACAACATCAACATCATCTCCTACACCGATGACACCCAGCTGATACTCTTCCTCACCAAAGACCCAGCCACCGCCAAAACCAACTTTAGGAAGGAATGAAAGACGTCGCAGAATTGATGAAGCACAGTCGCCTGAAACTGAACTCAGACAAGACGGAGGTCCTCATCCTTGGACAATCCCCATCCGCCTGGGACGACTCCTGGTGGCCCACAGCACTGGGCTCCGTGCCGACTCCCTCGGACCACGCACGCAACCTGGGATTTATCCTGGACTCCTCCCTCACAATGACCAAGCAAGTCAACGCCATCTCGTCCTCCTGCTTCAACACCCTGCGCATGCTCTGAAAAATCTTCAGGTGGATCCCCACCGAAACCAGAAAGACCGTCACCCAGGCCCTCGTCACCAACCGACTGGACTACGGAAATGCCCTATACGCAGGAACCACCGCCAAACTTCAGAAACGACTACAACGCATACAGAACGCCTCCACACGACTCATCCTCGACATCCCTCGCCACAGCCACATATCTGCCCACCTGAGAAACCTGCATTGGCTCCCCGTCAACAAGAGGATCACGTTCAGGCTCCTCACCCACGCACACAAAGCGCTCCACGACATGGGCCCCGAATACCTCAACAACTGCCTCTCGTTCTACACTCCCACCCGCCAACTCCACTCCGCCAGCCTCGCCCTCGCCACCGTACCATGGATTCGCAGAACCACCACCGGAGGAAGATCATTCTCCTACCTGGCTTCCAAAACATGGAACTCCCTCCCCGCACACCTACGAACGACCCAGGACCATCTCACCTTCAGGAAACGCCTCAAGACCTGGCTTTTTGAGCAGTAGCTGCACACCCCTCCCCCCCCTCCCCTCCTTCAGTGCCTTGAGACCATCACGGGTGAGTAGCGCGCTCTATAAATGTTTTTGATTGATTGATTGATTGAAAAAGAGGCATTTTCTGGCAGCAAGTAAGGAAGAATCAGATGCTGTGTCAGTAGAGGACCCAGGATCCTCAAATCTAGAGGAGGCCTCTTCGGCATCCAACATGTGATGTGAGTTTTTAGTGGCGATAACTAGAGAGGCTGATAAGGCTTTCAGGGAATACAGATATCAAACAAGCAAAAAAGGGCCAGTCCAGGTGAGGGTAGTTGTATTAGCTTTGGCAGCATGAAGAAAACATCAAATCTGTCCTCAGCTTAATGAGAGGAGAATATACAAATTTTGAGAGCCTAAAGGTGATATATTTCTCCAGCAGGAGGAAGACATGACCAGCCACTGGAGAACAGGATGGATGAGAGTAAAAAAAGTTTCAGCAGAGGAAAAACTTGAAATGCTGTGCTCTTCTAATTTGATATATAGCCATATGCTTTTTTTCCACAAGGGGATTGAAACAGAGATGTTATTAGTAGATAGGAAATAAAGTGCTTAGAAAGAACAGTTCGTTAATTACCGTAACGAATTCCAGGCGTTTAGTTCACTGAATTTTAAGTTAAATGAAGATTTTTCACAATAAATAGTAAGAAAGACCACTTTAGCTAAAGCTGTACAACTGAAAAACACGACTGTTTATCCACAGACGTGTTAGCAACGTCATACTGACATCTTTAAAATAACATTTCCAAGAACAATCGTGTCATAACCAAGAGGTAGAATGGCGGTCATTGTGGCCAACTCTTAAGAAATATTGACAGAACTTAATAAATAAAAGCTTCAGCATGACCAATGCTCAGTTTCTTTACTTCTAGAAAGTCCGTTTCCCAGTTTTATCAGAGAACTTCATCTGTCATGCTGCAATAACGAATCGAATTATTTGAAGGACTTGAGCATTATTGTTTAGCTCTGCATGTGCAAAGGAATTTTCTTTTTGGGACTCAATTTTATATTCTATAGATGCACGTTTTATCACCAATAATGGGCAGGGGGTGCCGTAAAAACTGACATGTTTATTAAAATTGTTGCAGCTCTCATTGTTTGTTGTATACTTTTCTCTCTCGTCTCTCACTTTCTTAGGATACAGAACAATAACATGATTTGAGCAAACGGTCGCAATTCAATAAGGACAAGAATAAAGACGCAAACATGTATATTTGTATTTGTGCAATACTCAGCCAGGATTAACGTTTTAAGGTGGAATAACAGTGCATTATTATAGCATATACTAGTATGATATAAATTAGAAAGGGAGGTTTACTTGCATAGGGAATAGACTGTACTTTAGCAACTAAGATGCTGAACAAAGAATGTTGATGTCCCACACTTATATGTCCGGTGTTGTCATCTTATGTACATATGGCTGTCCAAAAACAGTTTGCAGCGCAGGGTGTTCCTAAACCATGTGACTGCCTTTCAGCATTCATTAACATAGTCTCTCATAAAGTGAGACGAATAGAAACGTTGAGAGTTATTCTGTGAGGTTTTTAGGACGGATAGGTGGAGTTTTTGAGATACATACAAAGGTGGTTACCCTGCAGTTGGCAGCATGTCCTGAACAAAAATCAAGAGGTTTAAGATTGTTCAATACATCTGGACTTGTGCCGGTAAAAAACTAGTCTTCCACCTTCTGTGACCATCTTGTTCCCATGGCGATGTTATTATAATTAACTTGGAAACAATGAAAACGTACTCATATTTCCAAAGTACAGGCATTGTTATTGTTAATATTATAAATTGTATGCCAAATGTCACTTTTGATTTCTTAGAACTTTGAACTCTCATACGAATCCACATCAATCTATGAGGAAAAAAAAACATCTCTGAACACTACTGGCCGAGCCAGATATTAAAGAGATCAGCGTTGGGACTGAAAATACACTGGAGAGAAGACTAAACTACCCACTGAAATTATAAAGTCAATTTTCATGAAATGCTGATAATGCATTCCTCCTTTAAGATAAATTACATTTTTAAGCCCATGTTTAACTCTATAAATCTCAGAACATGTGATATTAATTTCGAAATTAAGCTCAACAAGGCTCACTTTAGGGACTGCATGGAGTATCAAGAGAGAGGTGTGATAACTAATCGGTGTGCGCAGTATAGAGCTGACCCTCATGTTGCTTTGTATTAATTAATTTTGCTTCAATTAGGATGTTAAATGACAGCTTTTGAAAATAAAAGTAAATTGCCGAAAGATAAGATGGCAGGTTCACTTGTGCCAATAATGAATCAGATTGATTGAATTCTTGTGTGCCATATTTTTTAACATTAGGAAACATTAGCACATTTTCGTGAAATATAAGACAAGCGTCCAAGCACACATGCACACACCAATGACAAACCTTTCCTTAAGAGAATAAACACAAATATCTCTTAAAAGCACATATATACATTGTAAGAGAATTGTGTTAGCTAGCGGAGCATTTTCCTATTAGTTTAAGCAAGTAGGTCTCTTGGTTTTTGTATGTACCTTCCCGTTCTTCCTTTCTGCTTCTCCTGAAACATAATATTGTTTTGAACAGTCATGGTGTGTATCTAACATGCTTGTATCTATTTTGGCTTTGCGTAGAAAAACTTAACTCAAGCTCTCTCACAGACACTAATTTCTGCGGGTAGGATCTTCTAATTCCATCAACCATATTCCTGAAGAAGATAACTTCCAATAGACATAGAATCTCACAGGCCCCCACTCTCAGACACACACCTTCACAAATATAAACTATGCTAGATACCCCTCACTCACTGGCCTCTAAGGCATAGTAATGATCCATGAGCCATGCATGGCCCAACAGTCCATTTTCTAAAACCCCAAGAAAACAGTTCTTCAGAACTCACCCTACTTAAGAGGAAACCCTTATTGAGAGTTCACTCATATTCTGTGATCTGCAGGTGCCACTTAGCGACTGACCCAGGCTCACTTGAAATAATCGGTAGCACATATAACGCTTCTCCTGATAATAATGTCAATATGGATCTAATAAGGGGTACTCTAACCTACAATAGGTAAAATGACATAACAACCTACCTCTACAGATGCTCTCGTCCTAACTATTCAGCTCTCAAATTCACCATTAGTAGAAAGTCAGGGCAATGTATTGCACTTTTTGATTTTCCAATGGGAAAGATCAAGTTTGTGTACAATATAGGCTATGAATATTAAATGCATAGATCCATCCTCACAATGGCTCTAAAACTCATGAAAATAATATCCCCATCACATTATAGTGCTTCAATTGAATAATATGCTTTAGACACAGACTACACTATGAAGCTTGTGCTGTAAATTAGGCATATAAGCACACACACCTTTGTGACAAGACAGTTTGTACATGCACCTCTTCTGCTCTAATCCGGGGATAATATGTGTTCCCTACTTATACTAATGTGTTTTAATGTGAATTTGTTGCAAAAGTGGTCCTACAGACTCATTGGGAAGACACACCAAACACCGAATGAAGTAGCCTCTGGCACCATGCTTTTAAAAATGTTTCGGGTTCAATGGACTTCCATTAATATTGTTCCCTTCTCCACTTCTAATATTTAAAAATCCTTCTGGCCTTAAAATGGAAGATGATTTTTCGGAGAGAGGGGAAGGTTGAGCAGTGACCACCAGTTAATGTGCGCCTCTGCCAACCACCAAACATGGCTTATATGCTAGTGTTTGTAAATACCCCTGTTCTATGTATAATCCAGACACCTCCTGGCAGAAAACTGTCTCTAAACACTCCTCGCCACACTCCTTCATTGAAAGACATTTGCCTACTGTTTTCTAGATACTTATTCTGACATACAGCTCCTCTCCAGAAGTTCATTTTCTCACTAACCTCGTCTTCAGCAAATTAACGTGTACATTTCCACACAAAATCCCCCTTACACCACTGATACTCCTCCAGCGCTACCCAATGCCATCCCGTCCTTCTGTATCCGCTAGCTGCAGCCTCTTGCTCTTGGACTCATTGTGAATGGGGAGTTATTTTGATCTATTCTCTTATCAGCCACAGTCAGCTCGGCTTGTACCTTGCTTTGCGCAGCTCATTTACCTCGATTTCCTTCTCTCTGTCTGTCATGTACCCACCATTACTAACAGGACCCACCCAAAAAATTATAATTCTCTGAGGATTGCAAAAAATTAAGCCGGTTACCGGTCCCCATGGATTCAATTGAATTTAGGACTTTTTTTTATATAAAGCAAACAAATGCACAGGCACAGGGTATCCTGGCTTTGAGACTTCCCAAAGAGAAATTTATGCTGGAAAAAAGAGGTGAGATTTTAGCATTTTTCAGGAATCAGAAATACAGTCTACTATGCATGAAGCAGGAGGGAGGAAATGTCATGCTTTCATCATGAGCATTCTGAAAGTACAACCCCCAGTCCTGAAGCACTGAATTCTGGGAGATACCAGGAGAGGCACATTCTCTAAGTATGGGCACCAGCACCTCACAGGATTACAGGGAGAAAGAGAGCAGGCCTCCGTGACACTGGCATTGAGCCTTGAACAGACTTCTTTTGAATATGGTCAACCAGTGACGAGAAATGAAGAGTACGGAGACCCAAGAGTGCCTAGAAAGGCTGAGCACTGGATGAACAGTGCCATTACAAACACGCTGTAGTCTTGATACAAAGTATGTATGCCACGAGACGGAGATATACTAAAAGCCTGAGCTACAGTTTTGTAGAACTCGGCAGGAAATATAGGAGGAACATGTCTGAGGACCTTTCGCAAAAGAAGCAAGTGAACGTAACTTGATCTGAAGGAAGTGATCAACAATCATTTCCAAATTCTAGGCCAAAGTAGCCACTGTGGGAGAGGGGTTTTATAGGGACGGCCACCTGCAGTGACCCTGGATGGATGCCTTGCTGTAAATGTGCACTTCTCTGTTGGCAGAATTAAGACGCACAGATTTGGTGTCCATCCCTGTGGCAAAAACACACATACAGTCCTGAAACGGGCCGGTAGTGGCATCCGGTCTCTGTCCAACTGAATTTAATTCATTAAAGAAATGAACTTAAGCTTTGTATACTAATACTTATGCAAGAATTAAATAAACTTGCTGGTGCCAATATGTTTCCTTAAGTTAATAAAGACTACTGTGACACCCATCCAATGAAACTACCTCTTTTGAGCGAGCTCAAGTTTCTCAATTAAAAATGTATCACACACAGGGATGGTGTTTTGAAGGTCTAATGTATGCATCTATACTTGCTGCTTGATACAGAGGTGCATAAGTGTACATTTGGAAACATCCAAGAATGTGTATACATTTGAATTTTCCACAGAGACAATCACCCGGGATAGGTGTATCTGTCCTAGAATAATTTAAGAGCATAGAATATACACTGGATTTACGCCACAAAAAGCTGTTCTTATCGCTTAAGTCCACATATCAGCATTCATTTTTTGACTCGAAACACCATTTGTTTCACGGTTGCAAAATTTCTATACACAGTGCTTCGTATAAGGAGAAACTCAACAGACAGGGGTGTTGTTTTAATTGACCAAACAAACAAAAGCCTTATGCTTAGATAATGATTTACTGTATGGTTTTAAAATGTGTTATTCGAATTTGTTTTGGGGGAGTTGTATTTTCTTAGTACATGCTGTGACAAATCCTTCTCACAATGAACTGAAGTTGATTTTTGTAATGAGGCGACCTGTACATATTGATATTTTAATGGATATATCTTAAAAATTTATTATTTTTTGAATTTTTGGCAATCAAATGTTTTTATTAAATAATTCTTTTTTATTCTGTACTTATATGCATAATTCAAATGCGAATAAAGACGTTTGATAGATTGATTGACTCGCTACACAAATAGCAATATGTTTAAGTGTGCTGAATTGTTTGCTTGTGTATGTAAACAATTTCACTGCAATAGAATAGGCACTCTTCATGATATTACCAGCATTACTGATTACCACGAGTTACCGCTTTCTGGTTTGAAAGTAGTCCTATCTCTGAATGTGACTCTCATATTATAAGCAGGGCATCTTTTTACTAAATTTTTTTTTTACATTTCCATCAGAATTTATCAATTTTTTTTATCAACTTATAGATATGTATCCATATTATAAGCAGGGCATCTTTTTACTACAGTTATTTTTTTACATTTCCATCAGAATGTATCCATTTTTTTATCATCTTATAGATATGTATCCATATCATTCAACATTAGTTAACTAATAAATATGGAGTCAAAGTTGGACTCCTGTTGGGTTTAGAATGGTAAGCAGCCACACATAAAAAAATAAGCTCATATGAAACCATCAGCGTTATATTCCAAACACGTGCACAGTTATTTAAGGAAATTCCTTCTCCTATTTAGTTCGTCTGACAGATAATAGTCTTGTAGTCATGGATAACAGTGTGTAGAGCCATTTGAAAGAAAACCTACTTTCTGTATTTTTTTTTATTTGAAAAAATAAATGTACAGAGAAACACATTTCTTCCAACTTTATTGGTGTGCAAAACAATACATTTGGAAAACTGCGAGCTTTAAATAAGCCATTGATATTTTTGAATGATTACTAGGTTGAATGTTGCCCAGATTACTGCTGACAGCCAGGCAATCTGTGTACGGTATGGGGAGACAAAAGAGTGGTTGAGGACATGAAACAGAGTCCTTTAGCGAAGATAAGAACCTTGTCCAATGGTAATAAAGTGTTTACAAGGATAACTATTAGCAAGCTACTGTGCTAGTCTAATTTACTACGGGCAAGTGCAGCTAGTGATGTTTTGGATATGTGGAATGTGATGCAAAAGCAACATTTGATATATGGCAGCTGTGGTTGTGGTCAGAATGAAAGATTCAAAGGACATGGTAGGGTTAAAGTATATGCCTGAATTTCTGCTTGATGATGTAGTGACGGGGGTGTCAGGAAGATATGTTATGAGGATAGGAGGATTTGTGGGCACCAAGTATGCATGAAAGTATTTTAGTCTTCACTGACTTGAACATAAGGCAACTATTGTGCATTTAGTGGCAGGTGGCTGAGAAGCAGTCAGAAAATTTAGAGTGATGAGAGTGGTCAAAGGTCTCAAAGAGTATATCGTTGGCAGAGACTGATGAGAAGAAAAAATTGATGACATAAATTCAATAGAGACGTGATGCAATTGAAGAAAAGGAAAATTCCTATTGACTGCCCTGTGGGACTAAAGTGTGAAAGCATCTTGACATTGATTTTAAATGAACCATTTAAATCATAATTTGTTTGTCAAAAATATTTCCTACTGTATGCAATGCAAAGCAAAAAAGTAACAAATGTTAAATTTTTTATCTGATACAATCAGTCAAGGACACTTTGATAGCACACATGGTCGCTTTAGTTCTGCATGGTACCTTTTCTCTATGTAAATGTTTCGCAAAATGAACACCAATTTCGGAAAGCTAATATTATTTTAAAGTTTTCCTTAGGCACAACAGGCAGATTTAAATGACTATTCTTTTTACATAAAACCTTTTTTGCCTAAAAATGTGAAAGACAAAAACATGATTAGTAAATTTGTGGACATACCTTCTTACAAGGTCTTTTTTTGGGACAATCTGCATAATATCAGGGGTTTATCTAACAGCTTCCTTAGAATACCCATACCTCTTCCTTTGCTTTTCGTTCAGCCTCGTCCTGCTTCTTTTTTCGCTCCTCCTCCTCCAGAATCTTTTTGCGCTCCTCGCGCTTTTTCTTCAGTTCCTCCAGTTCCACGGTTGCTTCTTGCTGCTTCTGCTTAAGTTTTTCAAACTCCTCACTCTCAGTTTCCCCTCGGCGTCGACGCAACTCATCAAGACGCTTGCCCGCTTCCACCTTAGGTACACCATCAACTTCTTCTGGTTCTGTATGCCCTTTCTTCAAGCTGGTACGGCTAGGAGCAAATAACACTAGTTAACATGGTGATATTTCCTCACAGTGGGTTTACTTACTCATTTATCATTAAACCCTCATTAATAAGGCAACAGGAGATCAGTTACACCGAGGCACATTTTGAAGCCTTTCTGGAGCTGCTGCGCTTTTCACCTTGAGACAAGGTGTGAAAGGCAGGCTGAACTGAATATAAACCCAGACAGTCCACTCACACCTTGTACAAAAATATATGCGCCCTCTCAGATTAAATATATCTAAGACACGGCAACCATTGACACTTTTATCATTTTACTGATGTTATAGAATGCTAGCTAGATAAAAAGTTTTCAATTCTATAAACCAGATCTAGTGCAGTCAAAGTAAAGTCAGTAATAGGTTATCTCACACTGAAGGGCAGAGCATAATGCACAGAAAGGACGTAGAAGGCGAATGTAAACTGTACTCTACACCCACTGTCATGTACGCCTATTTCGAAGTACATGGTGGTTAGGAGATAGCTTACTTTCAAAAGGAACTTGAGATAACCTGGCCCATTTAATATTTCTGGGAATCAAGGTTGCATCAAATGGCATCTGGATGGTATACACAGCAGAAATTACAGATGTCGCTGCATGAGGACTAGAAGATCTTGCAACTACTGTGATAGTGGTTTGCAATAACAAAGTTAATTCAGGAATATCCATCTGTAGGCATACATTTGGAATATTCTGGAGAGAAAGACTGGTGCTGTATGAGAACACCATTAGAATGAGCTCTTTGGACCTCGATGAGCTATTGGAGAGTGGTTCAAAGGAATTCCGCAAATGTAAATTCCTCCTAGCTTCAAGAAGCCTGGAAACTAAGACTAAGCAATGGGAAATATAATAGCAAAATTCTACTTGCTTTTATAAAAGGTTTCTTTGTGTACCTTTTTGTAATACTGTATATACGTTTATCTAATCTGATTTCACAATATACACTATCATGTAATTCTACTCCGCATTAAGAGTTTAAAATTAAATCAAGTACATTTAGCCAGATTAGCTACTTAAAACCTTTCCAGGAAGGTGTTCCTCCATTCCTGAACTGGAAGCCCAATGGCCTGCTCATATCAGCAGAACCCGGGATTATAAACCATGTGAACATTTGCTTGTATACACAACATGCATATTTGTACTTATTAGGTATTTAATTTATTTGTCAAGCATCTCTATGAAACCAAAGTAATCAAAGAATAAGAACGAGCAGCATCAAGACTGAGTGACTTGTATTATGAAATAGCGAGCAGAGAATAGGACCGCAAATGAGACCTAAGACAACAGCCTTTTATGGCGACAGACCAGTACATTTTGAAGAAGCATTGCAACAGCGAACAGGTCTCACCTTTGAAAGGAGTTAGTCAACCTTCTGGTCAAAGTTTAGTTTGAAGGGTTTGATTTAGGACCTGATTATGAATTTGACTGTGAGGGAGCGGGCAACCCGGGAAACAACCTTTACAACGCAACTTTTACAACGCAACATCCATTACAACTCATGCATTTACAACTCAACCATTACCACGCATGACACTACAACGCACACCACTACAACGCATGTCATTACAACTCAGTCATTACAACGCATACCATTACAACACATAACATTACCATCCAACACTTACCCTACTGTTGCACCCCCTGGAGTTGGAATAGTAATTTTTACCCCTACACTATCCAACACTTACCCTACTGTTGCACCCCCCTGGAGTTAAAATAGTAATTTTTACCCCTACACTATCCAACACTTACCCTACTGTTGCACCCCCTGGAGTTAGAATAGTAAATTTTACCCCTACACTATCCAATACTTACCAAACATGCAATGTAATGTAATGCGTTGTAATGGTATGCGTTGTAAAGGTAGTGTGTGTTGTAATGTAGTTTTTAAAATTTCGTTGTAATGGCATGCATTGCAATGGAATGCGTTGTAATGGATGTTGCGTTGTAAAAAATGTGTTGTAAAGGTGTGCGTTGTAAAAGTGTGCGTTGTAACGTCATACATCCCTGGCTCCCACACCACCAAACCGACTGCTGCTCACCCGTCAGATTACAAGTAACTTTGCTGTCTGGAGGGCGGGAGGAATGGGGATCCTGCTGTGGTGCAGTTTAAAGACTCATATTGAGCCTTATAACTGCACCAAAGCGGGGCTGCCAATGGATGTTCCTGCATGGCATGGAATGAGCCGTGCAGGAACAGAGGTGCATGCATACTGGGGGGGCACAAAAAGTCCCCCCTACATGCACCCCTATGCACAGAGGCACCAAGGGCCCCTGTAGGGCCCCGCTTTGCTTCCCCACCACCAGCCTTTTCATGACGGGCTAACCTCCATGCGAAGGCTGGTGTGGTGAGAGGGAAACTTCTAATATGCATGCCGGTGCCACATCGGCACTGCCATGCATATTGCTACCACAGACTGCAGCGAATGCGTTGGTCCCAAAGAGTAATGGCCACCTTACCCATAATACGGCATCGGACCTCTGGTGCGGCAGTCCTCAACCTCCACCGCACTTTCACTGCGAGTTCGGTGGTCCGATAGACTGTCAAACTCATAATCAGGCACTCAGTTCTTTGCAAGTTCAATGTTGTGTAAATACGCTCATGTCCCATTTCTCACAAATGACATCAATCCCATTATTTAAATGCATTAGTGTCATGTTCAACTTTAAAATGAAGTCTTTACATTATTGCTCTTTGAATGTCCTTCAGTGCTATGAGAGAAACCTCTTGCTGAAGGAACAGCTACCGTTGCATGTTCCTGTTTCTACTGCAGTATGCCTTTATCAATTTCTTCCTGGAAACACCGGTTTTAAATATACTACCAATTGCCCTCAGATATATGCGATCATAAAAGAAAACAGGTTCCAATGAAATAGTACACCAAATCATCATACCTTAAACATTGAGTCGTGAAAATGACCAGAAAATAAAACATGGAAGCTTGAACTACCTGCATCAAAGCTGCTTTTAATTCTATTATTAAATCACGAGTCAAGTAAAAGAGAAAATTACGTGGTTGCTCAACTATAATAATTTATTACAGTTGGCTTGACATCAGCAGACAGTATGTAAGGCAGGTTACCTGGTGGTATTAAAATTATTTAAACAACGAAAACTAATTATCTCCTTGAAGCCATAGGGGTTTTTCTGGGGTACCAAACATTATGAAGGAGGAGGAGTGTGGAGTGTGGAGGAGTGTGGCTCAATGGTTAGAGCGGCAGACCCTGATGCAGAGTTCTGGCCAAGGACCAGGGTTCGATTCCCGCCTCGGCGGTGTTCTCGGGCTCAATTTCCTTGGACCTGTTAATTCTCGCCTTGGTGCCTATTCTAATCACGGGCCCCACGCTGCAACTCTGGGCAATAGCTTAATTGGCCCCAACAGCGCTAAGGATGCCTGGGGGTGCCCAGGAGTGGACACTTCACAGGGAAAGCCAGGAGGGGTTCCACAGCGGTATGAGTTTTAGCGCCAGGAAGCCGAATAGGCAGCACCGCAAGGTGACCGTCTGGTGACAGTGCGCTCTATAAGTACCATGACATTTATATGAACTATATCTATTTTTATTAATCTGCCATCTATATAATGGTCTGTTTAATTTCGCCCTACAGATACAATCCTTATTCCAAATAAATTCCTGTATGGAATTCTCTGTGGTTGATCCTGAAAGGCCCTGTGTTTTCACGCCCGGTTGTCCTGGGTGCTGGGATATTGATCCCGGTTTTACTGGCAGGAAAAACTGGACAGTAAAATTGCGTTAGGCTTTGGATGCAACAGCAGCCAGGCCTCGTCCTGCATCCCCACCCCTGCATGCAATGCTCTCCCCTATCATCCCCACTCCCTTTCTCTAACCTCCTTCCTCCAATCCCACTCCGCAGTGAAGCCCCTGTCCCCGTGTGAAGCCCATGCTCCCATTTACCTCCTGCTCAGGGCAGGTAAATGGGAGTGTTAACCTCTACATAATTGAGAATTCCATTCTGTTTAACGCCAGGTAAAACAAGATCGGCACAGTTATTCTCCATTATGTAGTGTTTAAACCAGTAATTAAGGGTGCAGAGTTTGCACCCCGCTAGTACCATGATGATAGTAATTGGGGCCAAAGTCTTTGAGATCTTTAAGACTGAAGTCAAAACTAATCTTTTAGAACGTTTAGCAATAAAAAAAAAGCAAAACAATTACCTTTTTTTCCAAGAAAAGGAAAGGGGCTGACTTATATGGCACAGTCACACATGTACACAACATTGCACAATACATCAGTATTTTAAACATCTCCACATAACACAAGCAAGTGATTCACATGCACCTATCTTAAATCATCATTGGAGCCTATTCTGCTTGTAGTGTTTGTTTGAAACAATTTGATTAAGCCTTAATTTTGCAAATGCCTTGCACTGACAAGGGTCAAATAATCAGCATATTCCCGGGTGTTATTCTTCTCAGGAAAAAAATTAATAATGATTACTGTATCTTGAAGGTACTCCGATCTCTTTGTTGAAAGTAAATGTGCCACACGTAACAAATCTTCAGATTTGTAGGTAATCATGTTCTTAAAGGAGAACAAAGTCTACCAGCTTACAAAAAACGGTTTCGGTTTGCTGATACCTGTTCGTACCAGAAGGCTTTTTTGGGGGACACTGGTCTTTTCCTATGCACAAGGACACTGGGATTGAATTCCATACAGGAGCTGTTAATATCGAGTACGTACTGTTTCAACATCTGAGCAGTGGCAACTACTACTTCATAAGCTTTCGTTTTTAAATGAATCTCATCATTTCCTCTGCATATGATTCCTTAAATAGGGATGTTAGATACTTCAGCCTTAGGGTGGTCTTCTCCCCAACTTTTTGCATTTCACCTCCATTTTTACTGACCTCAATTCTGCCTTAAGTCTCTGTACACTTTACCACTTCTAACAAGTGCTTAAGTGCTTCTGCTCTCTCCTCTAAATATGGTCATGTTGGCTTAACCATAATTGGCATATTTCATTTACTTTTAAGTACCTGGTAAAGAGGCACTGCATGCGCCCAGGGCCTGTAAAGTAGATGCTACTAGTGGCACTCCAGCACCAATGGTGCCACCCACTTAAGAAACCTTTAAACATTTACCCTGCCATGTGTACAGTTTCAAACTGCCATTTTGACCAGGCAAAAGAAACCCTTTGCCAGGCCCAAACCTTCCTTTTTAATACATACAAGTCACCCTTAGGACAGCCCATGGACAGCCCAGAGGGTAGGGTAGAATGTATTTAAAAAGTAGGACATTTACTTTTAATTTTGCGTGTTCTCAATTTTATTTTTCACTCCTGCTAGGCCTATCTCTTCCCGATAGGATAACATTGGAGTTGCCTTATTACATTTTATAAGTATAATTTCCAAATCGGAAGGCATTATGAGCTCATGTTTGGTGTATCTGGAATCCCAATTTAAAATCCTAACTTATGGTGAAGTCGGATTTTAGATTTCAATTCTGAAATTACCACTTTTAGAAAGTTGGCAATTTCTTGCCTCAGTCATTTAGTGCCTGTAGCCTGTCTCTGGTCACAAATGGGTGTAGCTGACATTTGAGCTTTGTGTATTCCTCCTAGTAAGCCACACACAATAGGGAGCCTAGGTGTGGCTGAATGGGCCATCACTGGCAGGATCGGAGGGAGGCACTCGGCACAGCCCCACCTACACATGAATTGCCTGCGTTCTGCCTCCACTCAAAAGACGGCATACCCCCTGTAGTTAGTCTGTAGCCAGGACAGGGAAGGCAGTATGCATGTGGAATTCAAAGGGAAAACACTAAAAGATTTGCATCCACTTCAAAGGCACAACTGGGTATAAATACTGGACCTCAGTCACCACACCTTCTTTACACTTCTGGACCTGTGGATACCCTGTCAGGAAAAGGACTGATGTGCTGCAGAAGAATTGCCACTCTTCTGGACTGCACCCTGCTGGCATCCTGTTTGATGTGCTGCCCAACTGCCCTCTTGCCTGGGTGAGAAGCACTGGACCTGCAGCCCTTAAACCCAGAACCCAAAGTGACTCCAAGTGTTATTAGGCTGGCCTCCTGACCTAAAGCTTCAGGGACATAACAGGCTTCCAAGAACCATGCATCTGCACATGGACTTTGCCATCTGTCAGTCTACTTTGCCAAGGACTCTTGGAAGAGCTTAAGGGGCTTTGCCAGCCTCTGTGAAACTAGTGGAACTGTTGCTTCTCCTCTGCTGCATGGCGCTACCCTAAGTAGAACTGACATATCTCCTCTGCTACGAGGATTGGACCTGTCGCAAAGCTCACATCACCGCCGCAGCCTGCATCGCCTTTGGAACCACTGCTGCATGACACATTCTCGGCGCAGGCCTTGCATCGCTCATCTGCACCAGCCTGAATGTGATGCTAGACTCTGCATCACAGCTTTGCATCTCATGGAACCGATGCATCGCTCTGACTGCACGACAAATCGCATTGCAAGACCTTGCTGACAGGACCCTCAATGCAGAAACAACAGGACCTTGCACCACAGCCCCGCTGCAGTTTTTCAACAGATACACAGCTTTGACTGAGTTCCTATCGCCGGCCCGTGCTCTATCACGGTGGACCTGAACATCTAGCTTTGTCCTGGTCCAGTGCAACCAGATATCCAGATATCCACAGTAAGTCTACTAATTGATTTTTGTTGTTTAGGCCTTGTTTTATTTATTTAAAATCACCATTTTTCTGATACTGTTGTGGGCAACTTTTCTGGTATGAGTTTTCACTGTGTTACTGTTTGAATTGTTGCACAAATACTTTACCCATTGCCTCTGAATTGAGCCTGGCTGCTCTGTGTAAGCTACCTGAGGGTTTGTATCTTAAAATATACCAAGCTTTGGTTTATACATATTAAAAGGGACGTTCAGCAAACTCGCTTCACCCACTAATCTGTTATTATGTCATTCCCATTTGGCTTTCAACCAATACAGCATACAGCATGGGGGCCACTTCAGCCACTGGGTAACTTCACGTAGAGTGACTGCATTTTACTCTTTCACAAAGTGCACATTTACACACAAGGTAGTTCTCTTGTATTCCAGAGTTTTTGTTTTTGCTTTATTGCTCTGGTGTTGCCTTTGTGTTTAGAGTCTGATGTGAGAGCAGAACGTTTTCTACCAGCTATTCCATATGGCCAAATGGCACATTCCAGCTTTATCCGTTCCTATCTCCTGCTAATGGTGGTTTAAATTCCTTTTATAGAGGCATTTCTTTTTTCAAACTACTTCAATTTTTCAGCATACCGAATTCCACTTGAAGTTGGTTTTTTTAGTATGCACACAATGCAGTGCATCTCTAACTGCACTCCTGCATTGTTATTCTGGTATGTATTTTAATTGAGGGCTACAGTTATATTTGGAAACCAATTCAGTCCATTTGTCTTGTGTGTAAGACTTTGTAGTTTGCTTTCAGTGTGCTTGTATGCCACTACATTTGTAAACTAATTTAGTCTGTATGTTCTGCTTGTATGGCTTTCTAGTGTTTTTAGTGCTCTCGTAAGCCCTACTTATATAGACATGTCTGTCTGTCTGTCTGTCTGTCTGTCTGTCTGTCTATCTATCTATCTATCTATCTATCTATCTATCTATCTATCTATCTATCTATCTGTCTGTCTGTCTGTCTGTCTGTCTGTCTGTCTGTCTGTCTGTCTGTCTATCTATCTATCTATCTATATATATATATACACACACACATTTGCAACTCTTTCTGCCTGTCCATCCACCTTTGCAACTCTGTCTGTCTTTCTCTCCATCTACCTTTGCAGCTCTGTTTGTCCGTCTACATTTTTAAACCCTTTCAGTCTATCTGTTCCTCAACATTTGCAACCTTATCTATCAGGCTGTCTGTCCATCTACCTTTGCAACCCTGCCTATCTTTGCAACTCTATCCTTTTTTGCAATTCTGTCTGTACAAGCCACTCTGTTTCTATTTGCAAGCCTCTGTCTGTCTGCGCAAGCCCCTTTGTCTGTCTGTGCAAGCCTCTGTCTGCCTGTCTGTGCAAGTTTATCTGTGCAAGCCTCCCTGTCTGTGCAAGCTTCTGTCTGTTTGTGCAAGCCTCTCTGTCTGTCAGTGTAACCCTCTCGGTCTGTCACTCTGTGCAAGCCTGTCTATCAGCTATGTCTCTCCGTCTGTGCAAGCCTCTCTGTCTGTGCAACCCTCTATTTCTGTCTGTCTAAGCTTGTCTCTCTCTCTGTCTTTCTGTGCAAGCCTTAATGTCAGTCTGTGAAAGTCTCTCTCTTTGTCTGTCTGTGCAAGTCTCTCTGTCTGTCTGTGCAACCCTCTGTATGTCTGTCTGTGCAAGCCTCCCCGTCCGTCTATTTGTAAGAATGTTTTCACAAAAATATTTCAATAAAGCATTAGCAAAGGCAAGAAGCCTGTAGCCAACGGCAACCCAGTTGGCTTTTATCAAGTACAGTGTTCGCCAAGACCTTTTGATTTTTCTGCAGGTTTGTATATAACATAGTTATAGGGATTTCAGACAGACTTCATCCATCAGTCTGTTGTTGTGTCATTCACATTTTTTTCCACACACTGCAGCATGCATCATGGGCACGGGCTTTGGGTTAGCACACTTCAGCCACTGGCTCAGTGCTTAATTTGAGCCGGTGGTTTCCAGTGCTCTGCACTGGCACTTAATTATCAGCACCAGGGCTTGTGATAGTCTGCCACAACGTGGCGCTGTGTGGCTAACTTAGAGATGACCACAACAACAGTTAATTATTAACTCAATATAAATTAAAAATGAATATCACCTACCGCCCATGCCATTCTTATAGCTTTGGGGGCCTGAAATATCCAAATTGTCACACTTGCAAGAGTGTGAATGTTAGTACTTGTGTTGTTACTATCATCTGCAGCATGGCAGCAGGAATATGTGGTACAAGCTGTAATGGCCTCCTCACAAATGCCCCCGCGCTTATTTTTTTTCAAATTAAGCACTACACAGGCTAAAACTTCACTTTGTGTTACAGCATACTACCCTTTCACAAGGAAGCATAAAAAAGGTGATGGATGAAATGCTTGAATTAATCTCAGCCACTGCTAATTACTCACAACTGCATATCAGTACATTGTTATTCTGCAAATCGTGGCACCTCAGTTTGGGCCCAGCCATATTAGTCTCGACCCTGCTCAATACTAGAATAGTCCACCCGAACTCCCAGACGAGGTCCTCTCTGAAATGGAACATAAGCTACCCAGGACTGGTGTCACCCTGATTAGGTCATCAGCCAGATGTAGCTTTCTCAAAGAGCACATCCTCACACAGTGGTCCTCTTCTGCATCAGTGACTGCTATGGTAATCTGAGCTTTTTATAAACCCAAAAATATTTTTGTCTTAAGTCAATAATTCTTGGATGCTTCCCCAATAATAAGGCTTTGCGCAAACTATAACAAAACAATAATTGCCAAAGTCAAAAGGCTGCCGGTCAACACCAGACATATTAGCTTTACCAATTCTTGTTGATAAAATGAGATTGACTGTGTACCTGTCAACAATGGTCATTAACCTTTGAATGTGCATAGGTGTACAGTCAAACAGAAATACATTTTCTGCGGGAGACCTTAGCTAATCATCCATAAACATGTCAAAGAACAGAGGCAAAAAAAATGCACCCCTCCCAAAACCGCTCACTAAAAGGACGTAGTAATTTCATTTATTGTTAGTCCTAGTCTTTATTTAGAAGGAGGTGCTAGAAATTAGATGAATCGATAAATAAAACATTATTTAGTTCAAAGCCCCATTATGCAGCTTCACTTATAGTTCTCTATTTTATTTAGTAAAGGTACAGAAGATCCACTTTTTTTCTGCTATTCTATGGCTATCTATAGTAACTAAGCAGGCAAGCCCTATTGATATCTATAGTAGTGCCCTTAGGCAACATCATGAGAGAGCATTACAAGTGCTTATTTAAGACACATACTCGGTGTTGGATCTGGCCCTTTTTGCAGTGTATCCATCAGATTTTTGCCTTCTGTTGATTGAATGAATGACATGACCTACAGAACACACAGCTACTCGGGGAGACATAGGAGGGAAAGAATAGAAATTAGTGACTGAAAAAGTGAGCTTTTTTAACTTGTTAAACGCAGTTTCATATTACAGGTTTCTAAGATAAATGAGGAGGAGGTTCCAGGTTGTGGCCACAGAGACCAAGAAGGATACATTGACGTACCTCCATTTTATAAAGCGAGGAACCATTTTCAGACGAGCCTTTCCAGAGCGCAAATCTCTGCCTGACTGGTAATGATGAATTCTCATGTTCAGGTAATGAGGTCCTGTGTGAAGGAGACTTTGAGCAAACTCTAATGCTTTTAAAATAATCCTCTTGTTCACTGGGAACCAGTGAACCTGTTTAGGATAGGAAGATGTCGGGGTACACTTAGGGAGATTAAAGGGAAACCGGGTTGCCATATTCTAGACTACCTGAAAGTGCTAAATCAGGAAGAAAGAAAGACCCAAATATAGACCATTCAAATAGTCCAGTCTAGAAAAAATTAAAGCTTGGGCAACAGTTTCTCGAGCTTCCCATGAAAGGAAGGTTAGAAATGTTTTACGTGCCTTCATAATCCAGTAGCAACTTTTCAACACAGAAAGAATCTGAGACTTAAATGAAAGTTGGCCAAAGAAGATTATTCCAATGTTTCTGGCCAGTTAAGTTGGCGGGGGAAGCTGGACCATCATTGGGCCAGTATCCAGTCTAACCCAAACTAGGGTTAGGACCGAAGAGCAGAATTTTCGGCTTATTAGGGTTACATTGCAATTGGTTGTTTCTGAGCTAGAACAGGACCGCTCTTATACAAGCAGCGGAGCAGGTTCTGTTGCTGAACGTGTTTTGGTGGCATTAGGACTCTGTGCACTTTTTTCCAGCTAGCCAGTGGTAAAGTGTTTGTGTTTCTCCCTAAACGTAGTATAATTGGCTCACACCTGATTAGTACTTTTTATTTATTTTTAAGTCTGTAGTAAATGGAACAACATGTATCCAGGGCCTATACCTTAAATGTTGCTAGTGGGGCAGGCAGCACTCATTGTGCCTCCCACTAAAGTAGCCTTTTAAAATATATCTCAGGCCTTCCACTGCAACCTGTACTGAAGTTTTACATTGTAATTTTGAGCTGGCAAAAAAAATCTGACGCAAGGCCTCAACCTTCCTTTTTAATACTTATAAGTCACCCCTGAGGTGGGTCCTCAACGCTAATAGGGCAGGGTGCATCGTATTTAACAAGTAGGACATGTGGATTTAAATTCCACGTGTCCTAGCAGTGAAAAACTCCTAGTTCAAGCGGAGACTCTGCTGCCTGCAATAACTGCCAACGCAAAGCTCCGGTGAACCCGACTCTTCATGCTACAGCGACGATTGGCAACACAAGATCTGCAATTCGCACTATGCAAATGATGCCCAACTGACTCAACCCATGCAGCCCAGAATGCTCTTTGCTCTACAGTGATAACAATCTGCGACGCTCACCTTGCTCCTCTCAACCTCCTCCACTGCGAATGGAAATTTGTGCCGGACATTTCTAAAGTAACTTTTTCAATATGACTAACCTGGTCCCTGAATCTGGCCCATGCTCCATTGTGGCTAGCTTGAACTTGTGGCTTTATCACGGTCTAACACAACCAGATGACCATGAATGGCACTTTGTGCTTTTAGGTGCTATACTTACCTAAACTTTGAATTTTATATCTCCAGTTATACTGATTGTATTTTTGCTGTTCTGCTATCATTTAACTTAATAACACGTACTCTAGTTTTCTAAATTAGGTTGCGCTTGTCTTGTTCTGTGTTTCCACTTTATTACTGTTTGTGTACTGCATAAATACTTGACTGCCTTGTGCCTATGTACCAGAGGGTTATGCTCAAGTTACTTTAGTAACATTTGTGGTTATTGCCAGAGTAGGGCTTCCATACCCTCAACCAATAACCTGATTTCTTCCACTCTGCCACTGGTTTTGACTGACAGGTGTCATAAATACTTAAAGAATTGAAAAAGTGATATTTTACCACCTTACAGAGTTGTATATGGAATCTTGTCATGGGAACTTTAAAAGGCATGTACCACTGTTGGGCAGTATCTGCAGTAGAATTTGTTGACATGTCAGTTAAATTGGAGTACAAGACCACATCTATGGTGCAACACATTACAAAAGTGTAGCACAAAAAGAAAACACACAGTAAAACAGAACACAATACCACAGCAACATATACCTCACAACATATATGCACAAATATACTTGTAACACATTACCATGTTTAGAAGACTGTTTTCATACTACGATATAAGAAGTTAGGACTGAACACTGCCTTTCCTTACCACCAAGCAAACAATTCAGAACCAGTTAAAATGTTTTTTGATCTGGCCCCTCGTCTCAAGCTACCTTCTCCCTGAGGGTAAACCTAGTCCTTAACACATCAAGTTAGTTCCTCAAGGAGTATTAGGCAATGGCATTTCCTCAATAAGAAAGAAATCTGATCATATGAAAAATGTCTACTGAAGGATTTTGTTCTAACCCTGACATGCCAACAATAAAGGAGAGTAAAACGGAGTTAACATTCCATATGAATGTGTAAGTGCTGTAGTTTGATACGCTAAGAGGACTAGATTCTCTTTTAGTTTTAACTCACTCAAGAGCCTAATCATATGTTTTATGTTTATCTATATTACCCTAAAACTTTAATGAAGAAAGCCTCCTTGCTTTCATAGCAAACTAAGCTTCGAGAAAGGCACACTACTTTGTAACAAGCACAGAAACACTTGATTCCTTATATTTCATTGCCTGTAAAGCAATCGTTCATGATAATAATGACTGGGCTATTTCAATAATTCTAGTGAATTTCTTATATGCAGTGACTAATTTGTACAATTATCCAATAACATGAGACTTACTTGTCTGCACATATCCATTTTAATGCAATATACATAATAAGTCTGCTCAGAATTTAGGTGTGAATGATCTTAATATCTATGCAAATATACTCCAAATATTAAGTCTTGTGCATAGTAACTAAGGGGCTGATTATAATGTCGGTGGGAGCTGGCAGAAATGCTTTTTTGGGGCCCTGGGTGGCGCCTGTGGTGCCCCTCTATACAAAACCTGCATCGTGTGGCAGGCACTGCATGGTGCCTGTCACGGGGTGCAGAGATGTTTCGAAACATGCCTCTTTGCATTGGGTCATTTGCTGCAGCCCTTTTCCGGGCCGCAGCACAAGCTTCAATACAAATGGGCATGTTTCCGACCGCCTTGAAGGCGGTCAGATCCTAATTTGGCAGCGAGGCCCACCGACTACCTGTCGGTCAGTCCCGTTCCAGCAACGATGGCGGTCAGACGCTCGTCCAACTGCCATCATCATCAGCCCCCAAGCTTAAGCCACCCCTTACATCAGTAATGGAAACGCTATATATACTGGCAGGAAAATCAAGATCTGGATACATTTACATGAGAAAGATGTTTATGACACAGTGATGTAAATATTTTGCATAATTTAACTATTACCACTGTCTAACACATACTATAGTTTTGGAATATACCATTCAAAATCTGAAGCTTGGGGGCTCCAAGCCAGCCATGTGTTAATACTGCAAACATGGCAGATGCTAATATATTGTCGGCTGGTTCATGTGTTTGTGATGGAAATGTGTATAAGACTCATGTTAGATCAGGGGGTCTCTAGTTGGCAGAGGTAGGTACCAATGTCCAAATAGGGACCCTTGCTTCTAGTCAGGGTAAGGGGGATACACTCTTTAGATAACCCCTGCTCACCTCCTTGGTAGCTTGGCACGAGCAGACAGGCTTACCAAAGGGAATGTATTTGTACCAACACTCACAGTAACATAGTGAAAACACCACAAATGGACTCCACACCAGTTTAGAAAAATCAAGTATCTTTATCTAAACTACACAAGACCAAAACGAAAAAAATCCAACATACACAGTTCAAGAATATGATTTTAAAAGAGTTCTAGGGTTTGCGTCAAAATAATCCACAGTTGCGTCACGTTTAACCCAAAGTACCTGTAGATGCGACAAAAGTTCAAAATGGAAGCTGCAGCATTGAAAAACAAGCAATGCGTCACTCCTGAGATCCTGGGGAGGCGATGCGACAGCCCCGCTGCACGCAGCGGGCGTGTTGCAACTAATCCGGTCTGTATGGGGAGAGATGCGATACCTTGTATGGATTCCAGTGCGCAGGTTCGGTAGAAAGCGTCTCGCACAGGCACGATGTGACGATCTTTGGGACAGCAACGATCTCAGGTGCGGCGGCGATGCGCGCCGCAGCCACGATCTTCTCCTCTCGCGGCCCCTCGATGAGATGGCTCTGCGACAATGTTCGCAGTGACATGATGCGGTCTGCAAGCAAGCGGCGCGGCGATCTCACCCAGCGATGACAGGGTCTGCGATGATACTCGCAGCGACAGGAAACTTCCCGCACCGGGGCGATGCGTTCCGCAAGCGAACGATACGTTGGTTCTTGCAGTGGTAACAGCCGCTGCGACGATCTCGATCTTCGTGGCGGCGGGAATTTCCTCGCACTGTTGGGGATGGGCTCCGCAAGCGAGCGATGTGTGAAAATTGCAGATCTTCTTCTTGTCTCCTTGTCCAGCTCCCCAAACAGCAGGCACAACTTCTAGTGGCCCCACAATTGGATCAAGCACTCTAGGAAGGACAGAACTCACTCAGCAGAGTTCAAGGGGGAAGCTGGGGGTGAAGTCCTCTTGTTCCTGGGATTCCTTAACAGGAAGCCAGCTCTCCTCAGGCCCTTGGAGATCTCTTCAAGCAAGGGGACACAGCACACAGCAAAGTCCTTCCCCTCTCCTTGGCAGCAAAGCATCTGCAGATCAGTCCACAAGCACAGAGCAGGACAGTCCTTCGTCTTCAGTCTTCCAGCTTTCTCCTTGGCAGAGATTCCTTCTTGATTCTTCCTGTTCGATACAATGGCTCTGCGACGATGTTCGCAGTGACGTGATGTAGTCCGCAAGCAAGCGGTGCGGCGATCTCACCCAGCGATGACAGGGTCTGCGATGATACTCGCAGCGACAGGAAACTTCCCGCACCGGGGCGATGCGTTCCGCAAGCGAAGGATACGTTGGTTCTTGCAGTGGCAACAGCCGCTGCGACAATCTTGATCTTCGTGGCGGCGGGATTTTCCTCGCACTGTCGGGGATGGGCTCCGCAAGCGAGCGATGTGTGAAAATTGCAGATCTTCTTCTTTTCTCCTTGTCCATCTCCCCAAACAGCAGGCACAACTTCCAGAGGCCCCACAATTGGATCAAGCACTCTAGGAAGGACAGAACTCACTCAGCAGAGTTCAGGGGGGAAGCTGGGGGTGAAGTCCTTTTGTTCCTGGGATTCCTTAACAGGAGGCCAGCTCTCCTCAGGCCCTTGGAGATCTCTTCAAGCAAGGGGACACAGCACACAGCAAAGTCCTTCCCCTCTCCTTGGCAGCAAAGCATCTGCAGATCAGTCCACAAGCACAGAGCAGGACAGTCCTTCCTCTTCAGTCTTCCAGCTTTCTCCTTGGCAGAGATTCCTTCTTGATTCCAGGATGATCTAATTTTCTGTAGTCTGGGTAGCCCTTTTTATACCAGTCTTTCCTTTGTTCTCTAAAGGCTGAGAGGCCTTGGCATGGTCAGAACCAGTTCAGGTCAGTTCCTGAACACTTTGTTTTTCTGTCTTCTCCTTTCCTTTCAGAGGGAGGGGCAGGGTCATCAGCCGCCCAGTAGGAGGTGGAGCCAGCATTGTGTAAGGCAGGCACAGCCCTATTCAGGCCCAGGTGCTAACCCCTCCCACCACTCTAGATGCAGATGGAGCTATTCAGCCCAGGGATGGCCCACTCAGCCTCTGGGAGCCACCCAGACCCTGTCACTCACAAACCACACAGTCAATTCACAAACAGGCCAAGGCACACAGAATGGTCAGACAAGAGAACAGCCACTTTCTAAAAGTACTGTTCTCAAATACAGGATTTAAAAAACATTCTTCCTAAAAGATGTGTTATTAAATTCTGAGTTCAGGGATACCAAACTTTAATTTTCTATCTTGTTCCTATGGGAAGATATGCAGGTAAACATTATACTCAGCATTCCCCATTATAGCCTACGGGCAAGATAGCCCTCTCAATAGTGAAAAACGAAAATGGCTGTAATTCAGTACCAGAGCATGTCACACACAAGTACAGGCTCTACCTTTCATATACACTGCATCCTGCCCAGGGGGGTACCTAGGGATTTCTATAGGGGTGTCTAATGTGTACAGAAAGGGAAGGGTTAGGCCTGGCCAGTGTGGACACTGGTCAGGGCAGCATGGCAGTTAGCAACTGCACACAGGCACTGTGGTGGCAGGCCTGAGACATCATTTTAGGGCTACTCATGTGGGAGGCACAATCAGTGCTGCAGGCCCATTAGTGCCATTTGAATCACCAGCCCTGGAACACTCAGTGCACTTTACTAGGGACTTCCTGGTAAAACAAATATGCAATCATGGATAACCAATCACACTAACAATTTACACAGAGAGCATATGCACTTTAGCACTGATCAGCAGTGGTAAAGTGCCCAGAGTCCTATTGCCAACAACCACAGGTCAGGAAAAATAAAGGAGGAAGAAGCAAAAAGTTTGGGGATAACCCTGCAAAAAGGGCCATTTCCAACAACTCAGATTTCAAATAAGGTAGAATACTCAGCAGCAACTGTACTGTGGTGCTAATTTCTATAGTTCAGCCTATGGCCAATCTGCACCCTACAGCTGAAAACAGTCATTCCATTTCTCTTTGCTGTATCATCCTAGTGTAACACCGTACAGGTCCAGGCTGCAGTCTACTCAGATATAATACAGATTTAATCTTGAAAATAGGAAGTAAAACACCTCTGGGCACAGGGCAGAGCGCAGCTAATAGCAGCAAATGAGGTAACAAGTTCAGACCTGTTGACTCAAGGACATGTTCTATGGCGGCGCTTTCTCAGTGTATGAAGCACAGTCTGAGCTATGCAGAAGAGGTCAGTTACACCATCCTGCCTCTCTGGCTCTCTGCCTGCACAACACTTGTCTGCTGCCACAGTGCTTGAGAATACTATAGCCTTATAGCCATTGATGGTTAAAAGCCTGAGCCTGAGTTGCAGGCAAGGGCCTTCAAGAGGGAAAGGGCCTTTAACAGCCAGTATAGCTCGAGGCAGAAAGGCTAAAAGACTAGTAGGACTGATGGGAGAGATACCCTAGAGGAATTCATTGCTTGGATAAATGCAGCAGATCAGAATTTGCGTTTCACCACCCAAATTAGTGCTGAAAGAGTAGAATTTCTTGATATTGTCATAATAAACAACCAAGGGGAATTAAAAGTTGATCTCCATGTAAAACCAACATCCAGAAATACCCTCTTACACTATAGAAGTTTTCATCCGAGGACGCAAAAGGATAGTATCCCGTTCTCACAATTTTTGCGTGTCAGACGTAACTGTACAGATCTGGCTGACTTTGACAGGCAAGCGCTCATTATGAGATCAAAATTTATTGAAAGGGGCTACCCCCACCGGCTGGTGAGGCATTCATACAAAAGAGCCTGATACCACGACCGAGACTGCCTGTTGAGGACCAAAATATCTAAAGCTAATGAGCAGGTGGTCTGCATTACCAAACATTCCACTGTGAATGCCAAAGTAAAGCAGATCATCAACTCAAATTGGCACATCCTCAATAGTAACTGTTCGGTGGAGCAAAAATTGGTTAAGCCACTTTTTGCACACAAGCGAAATAAGAATATTAAAGAACACATTGTACATTCTCGGTTTAAGACATCCAAAAATTGAACAGAATTTAATACAGAGATGAATTCTAACTAACAATCCGATTAAAGGAACGTTTCCATGTTCTTCTTGCACCTCATTTGGAAACATTCTCAAAGGTGAGGAATTCTCTTATAATGGACATACTACTAGGGCAAAAGAGATGTGGAATTGTAAATCTTCAAATGTGATTTACTTTATACAGTGTCCTTGTCTCCTAGGATATGTAGGAGAGACTTCGAGAATGATTCAAACTCGCCTTACTGAACATCGTTCCGCTATTAAAACTAAGAAGATTATTGCCCCTATGGTGAAACACTTCATAGAAAAGAATCATTGCTCAAAAGACATTAAATGGCGGGTACTAGAGAAAATTCAAACACCAGACTCTAAGGGTGGAGCAATGATAAGAAAGAAAAGAGAGGTGTTCTGGATTTTTGTCTTTGACTCCTTTCGAAGAGGCCTCAATAGTGAAATCCCTTGGGAGAACGCGATCTGTTAATTAGGATGAGTAAAGAACAATGACATCTGAAAGTGGTAATATATAGGATATTACAGTAGTAATATGTTACATATCATCCAGATTTTAATAAGATGCAATAACTATCTATATTTTATATAATGGCATTTATTAAATCTTGGATGCCACAAAAGTATATATATATATGTTTCTATGATTGTAATGATACGGCTATATATTCTTGCGAATATTGTTGTAATGGCAGGGGTATATTTATAGACTAATGATCAGCATTTTTCTGATGTCCTATTATAAGTGGATTGACAATATCTATGGACTTATATAGCCAATATAAAGTGGTCTTTATTTTATATAAATACCTCTTTATCATGATAGATGGTCCAGTTGTCTGGTTCCATCTGTGACATCTTAGTATCGCCAGTATGCTTTAACATAGGATAGTAAAGTCCGTTTTCTATTTCTAGTTTCTAACGTAGAATTCAATCACTTCCTAGATGACGATAGAATAGACCGTTCTCTTTGTTCAGTCACCAGTGTCGGCCTCAGTCGCTTTGTAAATGACGACATCACATATACAGCTGAGAAGGATTATCTTAATAAACGTTCGCATATAAACGCGACCTTTTTAGCGTTTGAGACATTTTGTTTGTCGGATGCTGCCGCCGAAATCACGCCTCTCGCCGTCAGACCGTTAGAGTTCTTCATAACTTTGTTAGGAGGTAAGAATAGTATGTCGTTTTAGAACTCGTCGACCGACTTTGCTATGTATCTGAGTTCAAGCTAATAGATAATTTCAAAAGCCGGCTAGAACTAATACCATATATTTCTGTCGTCATCTCTATTACTATCTACCAGGAACCGAAAAAGAAGGAATCTCCCAACATCAGGAAGATTTTTCCCTGACCAGAGGGTACACTTTTATTCACGCAGGTAGGCTGATATTTTGATTCCCCAGAATCATTTAAAATGCCAGAACACCCGCTAACAAAGATAGTAACGTATCTTTTTCTTTGTCTTCATCCAGTTATTTATCAGTCCTCACCCAAATATCAGTCCCTCGGTAACACTGACGGCGAGAAGGCTAAATCTGATCTATCTTTTATACCAGGTACAGGTTTCCAGATTAATTTGTTAAAAAAGAATGGAACTTTTGATTCCTTAGAATCATTTTAAATATCAGAACACCCGCTAACAAAGATAGTAATGTATCTTTTTCTGTGTCTCCATCCAGTTATTTATCAGTTTTCATTCAACTATCAGCCCCTCGGTAATACTGACGACGAGAAGGCTAAATCTGCTTTATCTTTTATACCAGGTACAGGTTTGCAAAGTAACTTGCTAAAAAAGAATAGAACTTTATAACCCACTGGAACATTAATACGATAATCTACTCCGTCCTCTTTTCGGTTTTTTCCAGATTCGGTCAAATTAGTACAAAAATCACAGATTTATATGTAACCTGGTGTACATATCGGATATCACGCCAGGGTAACTATATGGTTTTTTAAGAAAATCTTTCTTAGTCCGCTAACAGTCATCTTTTTAATACGTACATAGTAAGGTATCGCCACTAGAGTAAAGAAATAGTCCTGTCCAACACTCCTATTGCGTAACAATAATGGACTTTAGAGAATAAATGTTGTTTGTTTTACATCTGTGAATAAAAAGTAAGTGTCATTCATCACATAGAATAGATGTGTAGAGCAAGCGTTTAATACTATTAATGACTGTCCATCATGAACTAAGGAAACCTAACTATCACGTCTTTTCCATAGTTCTGAGAACTAATAAGCTGTCTATCATTTGGATATTTTAGAATCAGAGGACAGTTAAGAAGAAAGGAATAACTTGAGCCATTCATGCTCCTATTTTAAACATATCGTCCTTATATGTGAGTATATGGATAGAACCTTTTTACCTTCAACATTGTTTAATAACCCCCCCCCCCAAAAAAAAAACTCCCCCTTTTCTCTTCCCCCCCCCTTGCTTTTCTTTACCACTCTTGTGTAGATCTTGGCAGGTTAAATTTAAATGGAGTGAATATAAGAATAGAAATAATGTTATAAGTGGCTCATTATAGGAATTGTCTCTCCCTGCATCACATATAAACTCATAAAACTATTACCCTTCTTTCCCCTTCCACCTTTGTCTCTGTTTGAAGACGCACAAGGAATTGAAATAAATTGTTTATTGTTGAAATTGTTTCTAGAAATAAGAGGTTTAAATGAAGCTACCTGTTTATATACATATGTTTTTTTAAGACAGCATTAGCTCTTTTTAATAATCGATATACATGTTTATTAAGACAACATTAGTTCTTTCTTGTGTGTAATTGTCTTTATCTTTGTACCCTCTCCCTTATTTATAAATTCATTTATAGAAAACACATGGCTCCTCCAGAAGAAGCTGGGTGCCCTATGCCAGTGGTGTGGGCACAGGTGCATGAGCCCTGTGCCCCTACAGTGCCCAGGGCAATTCCTTAGAGATGCCCCCTGAAACCTAACCAACTACCAGTGTCCTGACTGAGAGGATGCCTAGGCTGCCACACAGCAGACATGTTGCTGTACCCCTGGGTAGAGAGCCATGCGCTCTCCTGGGCCTGCAACAATGCATATCCTGGGACAAGGTGCTAGGTCACGTCCCCCAGGTTGGGCAGGTGGAGCTTCAAAGGCTTTCCACCTTCGTGAGCTTCTCCAGGCCTCTTGCTGTACTCAGCAACTGGCCCCCACCGGTTCTGACCCCCACTCTGGCAGGAAGACAGGCGGGAAAAACAAAGTAAGGGAAGGGGGTGTGCCAGCCTCTGCCAACCCCACCCTTCAGGTGGGGGGGAAAGGGTAAAGCACAACTCTGGGCTCCCACCATCTTGAGGATGAGGAGCCCTGCCCAATCAGAGATAGGCTCCTGCACCCCTCCCACAGGAGAGGAGCAGGATAGGGGGGTGTACTCACCCCTGGACAGGGACCCATTGATTCCAGCCCTTACCCTACCTGTAATGCCCCTAAATTCAGTATTTAGGGGCACCCTGAAGGTTACTTCAGCAGATCCAGATTCCAAAACAAGAAACAAGAACAAGAAACAAGAAGACCTGCCGTGCATCTGCTACAAAGAGGAAGACACCAACTGCTATGGCCCCAGCCCTACTGGCCTGTCGACCCTCGAACCTGCTCCTGCTAAATCCCGGCGTCTCTAGTGGTCAGCAACCTCAAAAACCCCAGAGGACGTGGCTGCCTTGTGACTCTGACTACCTGGGTCTCCCACGAGCAGTGGTACTACTGAAAGCAAGTAACAAGCCCTGGCATCAGCTCGGAACTGCAAACCCTGCACACTCTGCAGCCGCCAATCCTGGCCTGTGCTGGAGTGAACCAACACCATGAGGACATCCCCCCGGCGATTGTGACCTGACGTCCAGTGCCCAAGGACCCTCCTCGACGACCCTGATGACGCCTGCAGCCTCAGAACCAGGGACCCCCCTACCGCGACCAGCTGAGGGTAAGATTTCCCGATGCCAAAAGACACCCCTGCACCCGGCGCCCCACGGCCTCCTGTGCCCAACTCCTGGGTGTCCACCCCTCCTCCAGCTTCCCAACTTACCTCTCGAAGTGGTGGTCGCACCTGAAGAATCTTCGTCTCCGAGCCTTTGTTCAATTTCCAGCTTTCCCATTGAAAAACATTGAGAACCCGACGGCTCAAAAGCTCCCTCCACCCAGCTGCCCGAGTGCCCCTGGGAGTGCAACCTCTATCCTATCTCACTTCCCCACTTGCCCTGAGTAAGTGACCAGGAGCCCAGCTCCCACAGTCACATGGCCTACCACCCAAAGACCCCCTGCCTTCCATAGGATAACATTGGGCCTAACTCACTCTGCACCCGACTGCCTCTGTGCCTCTGAGGGCGTAACAACTGTACTTACCTGACCCTGGGAGACCCCTGAGTCTATGCCCAGAACCTTAACTCTGCCAGTGGAGTACTTACCCAAAAGCCGATAACTCACTTTTCTTCCATAGGGTAACATTGACTGGTTTCACTTGGAAATTCCTCTAAGTGTGGAGTTTTGAAACTTTAAAATATTCGTCTAAAATCAGCCGAAATACGAAAACGAAAATACTCACCAGTTATCAGGAGAGATCCCAGTGCTGGATCTTGGTGCCCTGCACTGACCCTGAAAAGTAATTACAACCGTACTTACCACTAACTCAATTTTCTCCCATAGGAAACCAATGACTTGTTTTCTGTGAAATTTCTTCCGTGTCGATTTTTGCAAACTACAAATATTCTTTAAAAATCGTACCAACTATAAAACCGTAATTACTTACCTGTTTTAGATAGATGTCCCAGTGCTGAACCTAGGAGTCCAGCACTACATTACAAAAGTAACGAGAACATACTTTACCTGCAATTTGAATTTCCTTCCATAGGATAACATTGCCTGGTTTTCAATGAAAAAGTTTCTAAGTGTCGATTTGCAAACTTACAATTATTCGTTAAAAATCGCCTGTATCCTCACACGACCTGATGGCTAGTCGTCTCGAGGATTACGAAAACAGAGCCTGTCGCAATAACGTACGTCTTATTGGTGTCCCGGAGAATCCCGAGATGCTGGCGGTTGACCTTTTGGTGGAGGATCTGGTTACGAATTGTCTTGCTCCCGCCGGACTTAGCAAATTCTTTGCTGTTGAACGCGCTCATCGACTCCCTGGCGGGAAGGCGAAGTCGGGTGCTCCCCCGAGGCCCATTATTGCCAGATGATTCCACTTTAGAGATCGGGATGCTATTCTTCAGGCCTCTCGGGATAAGGGCCCAGTGAAATTCGAAAATGCCTCTGTTTCTTTTTATCCTGACTTTTCACCGCTTGTTCAGAGACAAAGACTTGGATTTCAGGGTGTGAAGAGACGATTGCGGGACTTGGGCCTCAAGTTCGCCATGTTGTTCCCGACCAGGCTTCAGATTGAATATGGAGAACGTACATTTTTCTTTGATCGCCCGGAAAATGTTAGTGACTGGCTTGACTCCCTGCCTAGAAGAGACGAACGTACTGGGCACCCCGGAGGCGCCGACGGAGGCGCGCCAGAGTGAAGATTGCCCCGTGGATCCTGGCGTCTGAACTTTTCTACTTTTTCAGCTGAGTCTGGACTTTGGTCTTCTTTTCTAAGCCTAGATTAGCCCGGGGGTGGCGGGGGGTAAATGGGGACTCTTCCTCCTCCTGGGTTCTTTGCGGGGGGGGTGGGGGTGTGTGTATGGGTTTCCTTTTATTCACGAGGCATCGTATTATTTTCTTCCTTTGCTCTGATCATTGGGCCCTGTGTGGGTGCTGCTCTGCCTACTTCTCGGGGATGGGGGGTGGCGAGTTGAGACTGCTATCCTGGAATGTCAATGGATTGGGTGACAGAATTAAGCGTGGGATTGTGTTGCGGTTCCTTAGGCGTCATTCTGCCGACATTGTTCTCCTGCAGGAGACGCATCTAATAGGTAATGCATGTCAGGCTATGAGCAGGCGCGGATATCGTCTGGTGGCCCACGCTGGGTTTACTTCTGGTTCCAGGGGGGGCGGTATTCTTATCCGGTCCTCTCTCCCTTTCGAAGTTGATGAAGTAAGGCTTGATGACAGGGGGCGCTATGCGGCGCTCACTGGTAGATGGGAGGGGAAGACATTGTCCATACTCTCAGTGTATGTCCCCCCGGGCCTACAGACCTTGACCTACGCTGATCTCTGCAGGGTCCTTTTGGAACTTCCTGAGGGCCTTCTGATCATGGGTGGGGATTTTAATTCGGTTGTTGCCGGCACCTCTGATCGTCATCCTCCTAGGGATTTGCCCAGGGCTCAAATGTGGCTGAGTGATTTGCTTGAAACCTTTGGGCTGGTAGACGTTTGGAGATTACTGCACCCCACACAACTACAGTACACTTTCCACTCTGGGGCACATGGTAGTCTTTCAAGATTGGATTACTTCTTAATGCCATCGGTCCAATCCTCCTCCATTAGAGAGATTTGTCTGCTCCCTAGGGGTATTTCCGATCACTCCCCCTTGTGGCTTCATTATGAGGTCGGGGCGGGCAGTGAGGGTAGGGTCGCCCCTATCAACCCCTGGTACTTCCGCAATCCTACAACCCGCTTTGAACTTGTGAAAGCTATTGAACATTATTTTGACAAAAATGTGGGGTCTGTTTCTTCTGCTGTTTCATTGTGGGAGGCTTTCAAGACAGTTGTACGTGGGCAGTCCCTGTCCTTGATTGCCGCTGCTAAGAAGGTTGCAAATGTGGAGGTGGTGCGATTGGAATCTGAGATAACCGCACTTGAGGACGATCTTCAGACAGGCGTCTCCAGTGTAAAGTTGCATTCCCTTGCCTTGAAACAAGCTGATTACAGGGCTCTTGTGACTGATGCGGCGAGAATGATGTATAGGGAGCAGCAGGGCAGGCTGTATGATGTGGGAGACAAGGCGGGTAAATTGCTTGTGTGGTTGGACAAGAAAGAGAGAGAGTGAATCGTGTTGTTCCCGTGATTGAACGGCCTGATGGAGAGTGTGTTACTGACCCAGTTGGGATCATTCAGTGTTTCGCGGACCACTTTAGGACTGTGTACACCTCGGTTTGTGGTAGGGATGAGGAGGACTCTCGTTTGCTGCTGCGGGATATCGCTTTGCCTTGCCTTTCTGACGCTGACAGGGACCTCATGGATGCTCCGCTCACAGTGGACGAAGTCGCTGTGGCTATTCGTTCCCTCCGTTCCGGTAAGGCGATGGGCCCCAATGGTTTGCCCACTGAATTGTACACACTGCGACCGGACAAAATGGCGCCCTACTTAAGGGACATGTTCCTTGAGGCTTTGGAGTCTGGTTCCCTCCCCCCGGACCAACGACTTGCTACCATCGTAGTTATCCATAAGGAGGGTAAGCCGCGGGATTGTTGTACTTCGTACAGACCCATTTCTCTGCTCAATGCCGAACCTAAAATTTTGGCTAAATTATTGGCCAATCGTTTGATTACTGTGATCGGGGACTTGATTCATCCAGATCAATCCGGTTTTATCCCGCACCGCAATACTGCTCTGAATCTTCGCAGACTCCATGGAGTTCTCGCGAGAGCCGAGACGCTCACTGAACCGGCCATTTTGGCTTCCCTTGACGCTACCATGGCCTTCGACACCATCGAGTGGCCTTATCTTTGGGCGGCCCTCTCGAAGTTCGGGTTTGGGCCGGGATTCATTGCCTGGGTGAAACTTCTTTACGAGACGCCCCTGGCTCAGGTGGTAGTTAATGGGAAAGTGTCTTGCGGTTTTATGCTTGGGCGCTGTCTCCATTGCTTTTCGCTCTCGCTCTGGAACCTCTGGCGGAGTGGCTCCGTTGGGAGCCTTCTATGCGGGGTATCCGATGGACTCCCGACTTTGAGGATCGAGTCTCGCTATATGCGGATGACATCCTTCTCTATCTCACCTCCCCTCGGAAGTCCCTGAATGTACTTTTTGATGTTCTGACCTCCTTCGGAAAGAACTCGGGTCTCATTATTAATTGGGCTAAATCCTGCGTCTACGTTTTGGCGGGGGATCTCCCTCCACTGTCTCGTAGATTTCCGATTCAAGTAACTGAGACCGGTTTTAAGTACCTGGGAATCTACGTTTCCCTGGACCCTTCTAAGCGATATGAGCGTAATTTGCTACTCCCCCTTCAGCGGCTCAAACTGGATGTTGCGCACTGGTGTAGGTTGCCGTTATCGCCCCTCGGTAGAGCGGCGCTTTTTAAAATGATGTCGCTGCCTCGTTTTTAATACGCACTTCAGAACTCCTTTGACCCGATAGCCTCGGGCTATTTTCGTGAAGTGGAGAGCCTGCAGAGACAACTTTCTCCCATAGGAAACCAATGACTTGTTTTCTGTGAAATTTCTTCCGTGTCGATTTTTGCAAACTACAAATATTCTTTAAAAATCGTACCAACTATAAAACCGTAATTACTTACCTGTTTTAGATAGATGTCCCAGTGCTGAACCTAGGAGTCCAGCACTACATTACAAAAGTAACGAGAACATACTTTACCTGCAATTTGAATTTCCTTCCATAGGATAACATTGCCTGGTTTTCAATGAAAAAGTTTCTAAGTGTCGATTTGCAAACTTACAATTATTCGTTAAAAATCGCCTGTATCCTCACACGACCTGATGGCTAGTCGTCTCGAGGATTACGAAAACAGAGCCTGTCGCAATAACGTACGTCTTATTGGTGTCCCGGAGAATCCCGAGATGCTGGCGGTTGACCTTTTGGTGGAGGATCTGGTTACGAATTGTCTTGCTCCCGCCGGACTTAGCAAATTCTTTGCTGTTGAACGCGCTCATCGACTCCCTGGCGGGAAGGCGAAGTCGGGTGCTCCCCCGAGGCCCATTATTGCCAGATGATTCCACTTTAGAGATCGGGATGCTATTCTTCAGGCCTCTCGGGATAAGGGCCCAGTGAAATTCGAAAATGCCTCTGTTTCTTTTTATCCTGACTTTTCACCGCTTGTTCAGAGACAAAGACTTGGATTTCAGGGTGTGAAGAGACGATTGCGGGACTTGGGCCTCAAGTTCGCCATGTTGTTCCCGACCAGGCTTCAGATTGAATATGGAGAACGTACATTTTTCTTTGATCGCCCGGAAAATGTTAGTGACTGGCTTGACTCCCTGCCTAGAAGAGACGAACGTACTGGGCACCCCGGAGGCGCCGACGGAGGCGCGCCAGAGTGAAGATTGCCCCGTGGATCCTGGCGTCTGAACTTTTCTACTTTTTCAGCTGAGTCTGGACTTTGGTCTTCTTTTCTAAGCCTAGATTAGCCCGGGGGTGGCGGGGGGTAAATGGGGACTCTTCCTCCTCCTGGGTTCTTTGCGGGGGGGGTGGGGGTGTGTGTATGGGTTTCCTTTTATTCACGAGGCATCGTATTATTTTCTTCCTTTGCTCTGATCATTGGGCCCTGTGTGGGTGCTGCTCTGCCTACTTCTCGGGGATGGGGGGTGGCGAGTTGAGACTGCTATCCTGGAATGTCAATGGATTGGGTGACAGAATTAAGCGTGGGATTGTGTTGCGGTTCCTTAGGCGTCATTCTGCCGACATTGTTCTCCTGCAGGAGACGCATCTAATAGGTAATGCATGTCAGGCTATGAGCAGGCGCGGATATCGTCTGGTGGCCCACGCTGGGTTTACTTCTGGTTCCAGGGGGGGCGGTATTCTTATCCGGTCCTCTCTCCCTTTCGAAGTTGATGAAGTAAGGCTTGATGACAGGGGGCGCTATGCGGCGCTCACTGGTAGATGGGAGGGGAAGACATTGTCCATACTCTCAGTGTATGTCCCCCCGGGCCTACAGACCTTGACCTACGCTGATCTCTGCAGGGTCCTTTTGGAACTTCCTGAGGGCCTTCTGATCATGGGTGGGGATTTTAATTCGGTTGTTGCCGGCACCTCTGATCGTCATCCTCCTAGGGATTTGCCCAGGGCTCAAATGTGGCTGAGTGATTTGCTTGAAACCTTTGGGCTGGTAGACGTTTGGAGATTACTGCACCCCACACAACTACAGTACACTTTCCACTCTGGGGCACATGGTAGTCTTTCAAGATTGGATTACTTCTTAATGCCATCGGTCCAATCCTCCTCCATTAGAGAGATTTGTCTGCTCCCTAGGGGTATTTCCGATCACTCCCCCTTGTGGCTTCATTATGAGGTCGGGGCGGGCAGTGAGGGTAGGGTCGCCCCTATCAACCCCTGGTACTTCCGCAATCCTACAACCCGCTTTGAACTTGTGAAAGCTATTGAACATTATTTTGACAAAAATGTGGGGTCTGTTTCTTCTGCTGTTTCATTGTGGGAGGCTTTCAAGACAGTTGTACGTGGGCAGTCCCTGTCCTTGATTGCCGCTGCTAAGAAGGTTGCAAATGTGGAGGTGGTGCGATTGGAATCTGAGATAACCGCACTTGAGGACGATCTTCAGACAGGCGTCTCCAGTGTAAAGTTGCATTCCCTTGCCTTGAAACAAGCTGATTACAGGGCTCTTGTGACTGATGCGGCGAGAATGATGTATAGGGAGCAGCAGGGCAGGCTGTATGATGTGGGAGACAAGGCGGGTAAATTGCTTGTGTGGTTGGACAAGAAAGAGAGAGAGTGAATCGTGTTGTTCCCGTGATTGAACGGCCTGATGGAGAGTGTGTTACTGACCCAGTTGGGATCATTCAGTGTTTCGCGGACCACTTTAGGACTGTGTACACCTCGGTTTGTGGTAGGGATGAGGAGGACTCTCGTTTGCTGCTGCGGGATATCGCTTTGCCTTGCCTTTCTGACGCTGACAGGGACCTCATGGATGCTCCGCTCACAGTGGACGAAGTCGCTGTGGCTATTCGTTCCCTCCGTTCCGGTAAGGCGATGGGCCCCAATGGTTTGCCCACTGAATTGTACACACTGCGACCGGACAAAATGGCGCCCTACTTAAGGGACATGTTCCTTGAGGCTTTGGAGTCTGGTTCCCTCCCCCCGGACCAACGACTTGCTACCATCGTAGTTATCCATAAGGAGGGTAAGCCGCGGGATTGTTGTACTTCGTACAGACCCATTTCTCTGCTCAATGCCGAACCTAAAATTTTGGCTAAATTATTGGCCAATCGTTTGATTACTGTGATCGGGGACTTGATTCATCCAGATCAATCCGGTTTTATCCCGCACCGCAATACTGCTCTGAATCTTCGCAGACTCCATGGAGTTCTCGCGAGAGCCGAGACGCTCACTGAACCGGCCATTTTGGCTTCCCTTGACGCTACCATGGCCTTCGACACCATCGAGTGGCCTTATCTTTGGGCGGCCCTCTCGAAGTTCGGGTTTGGGCCGGGATTCATTGCCTGGGTGAAACTTCTTTACGAGACGCCCCTGGCTCAGGTGGTAGTTAATGGGAAAGTGTCTTGCGGTTTTATGCTTGGGCGCTGTCTCCATTGCTTTTCGCTCTCGCTCTGGAACCTCTGGCGGAGTGGCTCCGTTGGGAGCCTTCTATGCGGGGTATCCGATGGACTCCCGACTTTGAGGATCGAGTCTCGCTATATGCGGATGACATCCTTCTCTATCTCACCTCCCCTCGGAAGTCCCTGAATGTACTTTTTGATGTTCTGACCTCCTTCGGAAAGAACTCGGGTCTCATTATTAATTGGGCTAAATCCTGCGTCTACGTTTTGGCGGGGGATCTCCCTCCACTGTCTCGTAGATTTCCGATTCAAGTAACTGAGACCGGTTTTAAGTACCTGGGAATCTACGTTTCCCTGGACCCTTCTAAGCGATATGAGCGTAATTTGCTACTCCCCCTTCAGCGGCTCAAACTGGATGTTGCGCACTGGTGTAGGTTGCCGTTATCGCCCCTCGGTAGAGCGGCGCTTTTTAAAATGATGTCGCTGCCTCGTTTTTAATACGCACTTCAGAACTCCTTTGACCCGATAGCCTCGGGCTATTTTCGTGAAGTGGAGAGCCTGCAGAGACAACTGGTCTGGGATGGGCGTGCCCGTATCGCTCTTTCTAAACTCACGCTTCCGTGGTCTGATGGCGGTATTGCCCTCCCGGACATCAGGCGTTATTACTGGGCATCTCAGTTGAGTGCGATTAACCATGCGACCTACGCACCGGGCCCTACCCCGGCTTTCTCCATGGATACATTTATTTTGCCAGGGGGGACCTTTAACAGAGCGTTGTACTCCGGGGGACTCCATGGAACACTGACTGGTCCCACCAAAATTGCTGTGAGGGTGTGGCGGGATGCGAATGCGGCATTGGGTTGGTGTGGCAGATTTACTCGGGCTACCCCTTTGTATGATTCTGAATGTTTGGGACATCTTTGGAGAACGAAAGGCTTCGATAAATGGGATATGATTGGTATAAGCAAGGTGGGCGATCTGTGGTCGAAAGGTACCGTCAAGTCCTTCGACGTGTTGAAAGTGGAGTACGAGCTTGGTGACACGGAATTCTTCAGGTATGCCCAGGTCCGTCACGCTCTATTATCTGTGTTTGCTGCGGGTGATGATATTCCTGAATCCTCCCCCCTGGAGGACCGTATTCTGGATGGCCATGTGCCCGACAGCACGATTTCATTGATCTACAAGAAACTGATCAATAATAGATCTGACTTGCTGGTGCGCCTTAGGGCCTCGTGGAGCGCTGACGGACTGGAACTGGATGACGAGGACTGGCAATCTGCTTTGTCCTCGCCCAAGGAACTTGCTATTCCTGCTTGCCTGAGGTTCGTACAGCTTAAGATACTCCATCGAGTGTATGTTACCGGGCCGTGTCTGGTTCGAATGGGCTATTCCTTGGATGGGTTGTGTAGGCGTGGCTGTGGAATGTCTGGCACCTTCCTCCACATATTGTGGGAATGCCCGGAGGTGGTTGAGTTTTGGTCCCGCTTACATGTTGTGATGGAGAAAGTCACGGGTGTGTCGCTGCTGCCCCAGGCAAGGCGTTGTCTGTTGAATTTTTGGGAGCCCAATGACTACAGCACCGCACAGATCGCATGGGCGACCCTTGGAAATATGGTCGCAAAGAGAGACATTGCTCAGCTATGGGGATCTCACAGACCGCCCACCATTTCCAAGTGGAAGGAGAACATGGACTGGTGCATGTTCCGGGAGAAGATTGTGTACCTTTCCCGGGGCCGGCCCAGGAAATGGGGTAGGATCTGGTCCCAATGGAACTCTTATCGTGGGAATATATGTACTCTCCCACAGGATGTAAACCCTGATGTTTCTACGTCCCCCTAATTGGCATCCAGCTTTCCTTTATCGTCAATATTTTTGATTGTTTCCTTGTCCGCCTCTTTTACCCCACGCTAATTGATTCCAATATATGTATCTAACTCTGGAGCTCTGCCCGCATGGACTCATGATCATGTAACACTGTACTTTTGCCTTGTGAGTTTTGGGTTGTTTTTTTTTATATTTGTTTGATTTAATAAAAATTTAAAAAAAATAAAATGAAAAAAATCGCCTGTATAACAAAAACACAATCTTTCAACTGTTTGCAGGTGGTACACCAGTGCTGGATCTAGGATCCATCCCCGAGTTAGAAAGAGTAACCATAACCCCACTTACCTGCTAGGTGAATTTCTTCCGTAGGAAATCATTGACTGTTTTTCTGTGAAATTTCTTCAAAGTGTCAACTTTTAAAATACCAAAATATTGCTTAAAAATCACTACTGTGACTTAATCGATTTTGCTCAACTGTTTACAGTACATGTCCCAGGACTGAATCTAGGATCCAGTCCTGCAGTTAGAAAAGTAATCCTAGAAGTAATCTATTGCCTTCTTTTAGAAATTCTCATTGAGCTCAATGTGTTATTGTGTTTGAAATTGTGTTGCTTATGGCAACAACAGTAACTATTGCATTCAAAAGTCTATTACCTAGTTGAAAAGTATTTAACCAAAGTAACTCATCCTGAGAAAGTATATTTTGATACATTGTTGGTTCTAAAAATAAAACAACTATATCTTTTGATACAAAACAATTGGCCTAGAGTTCAGTTCTTGAGTGTGTGAGACCATATGCTGACTGAGTGTGTACAACAAATACTTTACACTGTCCTCTGATACTGCCTTACTGCTCGACCAAGCTACCATTTTAGGGAGTAAGGTTATATCTAACTTTAGCCTCTACCAAACCACTGGGGTCTGTGGACTCTGTGCACACTGTACCTATTTGGGAACTGTATCTACAAAGCCACTTTCTCACATGGAGTCCCTGGCATGTACCAGTCATTATAAGCCCGGAGTTGCTCGATTGTCTTCAACTGAGCTCTCACCATTCCAATGTTCTAATCAAGATTAGAACATTGGAATGTGGAGCACTCCATTGAATACAATGGAGTGGTCCAAGCCTCTACGGGCCGGTAAAAACAAGCAAAGCAACATTCCAATGTTGTTTTACAAAGGCCTCTCGGAGCCCAAGGGGATTAAACCCCCTCGAGCTTCGAGAGGCCTTTATTTTATTTGTTAGAACATTTTGCCCTCCTTTGGCAGAATGTTCTCATAGTCTTATAGCCCTTTGTAACTGGCCTATACCTGCCATTAAAGTCCTGCTCACTTGTTAAAGGCTCTCGCCATCGGATCAGGCCTTTAACGCTTGAGCGGGCCTTAATGGCCGGTATATCCCGCTACGGCAGGCTATAAGGCTATAATAAAACTGCCAGAACTAAGTGATTCTGGTCATGCTCTCCACATGAACTGATTTCTTGTGAAATGGCTCAATAACATCCATCTATTTATTCTTTCTCCTGGCAATGTAAGTGTTATTGTCTTGACTGTTAATCAACATTCATGTTGTGCTTCAAACTTTAGGGTTTTGTCACAATACAGAATTTCTGAATTGTTTTTTTCACTAACCTTTATATTGCTGTTACCTTTACCACACAGGCTTGATTTATATATTTATGTTTTATATCATTATTATCATCAGTGGAATAGAATGATGTGATGAAGTGCATGGTGGCTCAGTGGACTATTGCGTCCACAGCAGGGGCCTGTGTTCGACCTCATGGATACAGGCTCAAATTCCAGAGGATCCAGTCAGCATTTCATCCATCTGAGGCTATTAAAATGAGTACCACTGAGTTGGGTAACAATAAATATCTGTTATTCAGCAGCAAGATACCTAAAGGTGAACGTGCACTTAACAAATGCACATGTCATGTTAATTGTGTGAATGTTGTTCAGCCTTTCCCAGCAAAAATACAGTTGTGACTCCCTTTTCCTGTGGCTCTACACAGTTACAGTTTCGGTATGCATTTAAGTAACCTCTCTTTACCATTACCACAGCTCTGCTGTTTTGATGGCTTGATCTGCCCTGGGAAGTGCTCCCAATCATCTATTAACTAGCTGGTACTTGGGGACATTTTCTTTTGGCCTATGCTTCAGTTCATGGTCAGAAACCCTGAAAGCTTCAAGTCTCAGGTATTGGTTCTAAGGCATTTTTAGTTTGTTTCTTTTTTTGTCCCAGATTTGTCCTCCGCCCTGGTTGGCCTATTTTATGCTCCCAAGCAACATGTTTTTCTCTGTGTGGCTTCCCTCAGTCTCTATGCTGATAGGTGGAGCTAGAAACTGGTGGTTGCCAGCAACAACTTCGAATTGTAATTAATATTTGGGAAGGGTTTTTTAAATGGTAATGTGGCACCTGGTAATTTGGGCATCAGCTATTAAAGGTCTGCTCCAGTGTTAAAGGCCTCAGCTGAAGGCAAGGGCCTTTAACAAGGAAGCTGGATTTAATGGTTGGTATAGCTAGCTACGGCGGGCTATAAGGATATTAGAACATTCTGCCACTAGAGAGCAGAATGTTCTAACAAAACAAAGTCCTCAATGTTCCAGAGGGAATTTAAATCCCATCAGACTCCATGAGGCCTTTTTTCACAGCAACAGCTATGAATGACAAACATTGGAATGTTGGAGCTCTAGGCTTTTACCAGCCATTAGAAGCCCGGAGGACTCCATTATCTTCAATCGATCTCCTAAAGGCCTGCTCCCGCGTTAAAGGAAGCAGGACTTTAATAGCCGGTACAGCCCAGCTACGAAGGGCTATAAGGCTATTAGAACATTCTGCCACTAGAGGGCAGAATGTTCTAACAAATCAAACAAAGGCTTCAGGGAGCCCCAGGGGATTGAAATCACCTCAGGCTCCCTTAACCCTTTGATCACAGCCACCGCTTTGAACAAAGACAAACATTGGAATGTTGGAGCTCCGGGCTTATACCAGCCATTATAAGTCCGGAGTTACTCCATTGTTTTCAATGGAGCTCCCAACATTACAATGTTCACATAAAGAGCAGTTTTGTGTTGGAAAGTTGTGCTTCCAGAAACCCAACTGCGCTCATATTGAACAAACTTGAACCAAATGTAAAGCAAACAAGACAAACTGAAAGAGGTGCCACGTGTAGTCGGAAGCATGACTATCATAATTGCAGGAGATGCAGTGGCACCAGGAAGTAGGGGTGTATGGAGCCCACTAGTTATGGTTGTCTTTAATTACTTAACAGGGGTGCAAGAGGGCTTTTTTTCCTTGATTGCATTAGGGCCCACTGTCCAATTACTATGCCACCGTAAGTAGTAAAAGCAGTACGTAAGTGTAGGTTTTTGATATGCTCAGTGTAACACTGTCAATGTTTCACACCAACTAATTCAATGCGAAAGGCGAAGAGGACTTCTGGGGACCTTAATAAATAAAAGTGGTATTTCTGTGTTCTCATATAAGGCAAGCTCATTAACAATTGGTGAATAACATTGCACATACAAACTGCTGAAGATGCATAGTTTTTAAATTACCATGGAAACCATTTTTCCTCAGTAGACTTGTGTTAAATAATCACAAATGTATAATTTGTCAGTTAGCCCTGATCATATTTTACCTAATCTAATTCACTCAATGATGCCACTTAACTTAGGCCTTCCGTACCACATAATTCCAGCGGTTCTTGCCAGGGGTTACTTGACACCACGGGACAGCCGTGTCACCATCAAAATAGTGGTGAAATGATATAACCTTGACTTGTTGGACATCCTTTATTTTTAATCTGCAATACTCCAGATGATTCAAAATGAATGAAGTTTAAATGTAGCAGAGGCGGTTTGGTCCAGTGAAAGTGAAATATAAAACATTAGGAGGGTTGACTCTTTTTTTTAGGGAAGAATATAAAAAACTGCGGTGAGTTTCCAAATGAAAGGATTTTGAAATGTCAAGGTAAAATGTGTTGGCGCTGATATAACACAAATACCGGCCAGGGTGAGCACTGCCATTAACTTTGTGGACGTATGCGGCAGAGTCTCATGTATGCCGGATGAGCTTTCTTTCAAATTCTCAGGATTTATCCGGCCTCTTCCATTGCTCTGGGATTAGGATCAGGATTTTTTTCTGGCAGAAGAACAGAAAAAGTCATTCTAAAACTTGAAGACATGATTCTTCCCTCGTGAATAAGTAAACGGAGGACTTGCCAACTCCATCTGCTTTTCCCAAGACTTGTTAGAAGCGAGAAAGTCGAGAATGTTCTCTTCAATCCCTGACGCCTGCGCACATTCACAGACAATCAATAAAAACAGAGCCATTCCCTAGGTAATCAATTATAGTGACATTGCGAAAACAGATCATCTGCACTTTCGAGTTATCAGCCTTGCTTCAAAGCATGCCAAATGGCTACTATACAGCCCCACTAAACTTCACGAACTAGACATATAACTTTGGTAGGAGGGCGAATATGTCAAATGAGAGCATGTTATTTATGGGTCTATGACGTATATTTATTAAATGGGTAACATTAAACACTATATAAACAGTGGGACATGAAAATGTGTAACGCTCTTGTATCTTCTATTTTTATCTAAGCGCTGTACTACTTAACATTTCTAAAGCTTCGGGCAACTCCTATGACATCTAAGCACAGCAGTTTTATGGCTTGGCTATTTCTGAACACGGATCTTTGACGCATTAAATATTATTATTCACCTCTAAACATGAGCGACGACGACATGAACACAGCAGCCATTTTGATAGACGGTGTTCAATGTGGGCATTTTGGAATGTGTGCAAATGTGCTATTTTTAGCACCCCCCCCCCCAACCACCATCCAAAAATTGGCATAAATAGAGTAACTGAATCCTTCTGGAAATGGTGTGCTGTGGTTACCGATTATAATTGAAAGGGAAACTGTGGGTCCATACACGTATATTATATTGTCCTTAAGTGATAAATATAGATTTACCGTCATTCAAAGGAGAATATGTAGGTTTAAAAGTCAATGTCAAAAGGCTATTCAAATATCCAACTCCACTGCAATAAGACCCTCTTTCTACACCATTTAAGGATAATGTCCAACATTATAAAAATAATTAAAATCTTCATTGGAAGTGTGTAACATTATATGTCACGTGGCACAGTTTATGGCGACGCTAGTTCTGAATTGGTTTGGAACCATTGGGCCCACATGAGAAGAATAAACATTTGATTGGGTGGAGACAAAGCAACAGCCTTTTTAATACTCAACCTGGTGCTGATTCTGACAGAGTGGACTACAAGATGGTGCTGTGTTGGATGGCAGAGTGGTTGGGAGTTGTTGGGAGTCATGCTAAAGTGGATAATGTGTCTGCCATAACCAACCTGTTTGGGTTGAATTAGTATAGAGATCCATCAGCATGATGAAGTGCCGATATTACTGGGATCAAGTCTATATTGTTTTTATTTACATACAGCTCATAGTGCATTTGTAGATCAGTACCATAGAAACTAATAAATGAAAAAGCATTTGCATTGCAATCGGTCTCGCTTTTGGGACCTTATATGTATTTAGTTATGCAGCACATTAGCCTGGTGCTGAAACATCTACTGTTCTTTAACATGGTCGAAAGTAAGACCCAAACTGCGTGACACACCAGGTATTGGAACACATGGAGAGAAATATTGTTTTTCAGCAGGAAATGGTATAGTCCAAAGCTCTGTTTTCAATATAAAATCAAGGCATTCGGTGGTCATATCACTGAGAATACAATACTTGAAAAAAAAGATTATTGTCTACTGGTGCTCGTGGAAGACAATTACTATGGACTGGAATCTTGAGAATGCTAAAGTGATTCTGGTATTTTACTGACCTCTGCTGGTCATTTTCTATCAAGAAAGGTAAATAGAGGCAGTTGCCAGAATTTTTTTCAAAAAGAAAGTACCTCAGCAGAAAGCAATTCTGGTATTTTACTGACCTCTACTGGTCCTATTTTTATTAAGACAGTTAAATAGAGGCAGTTAAACAGAAAAAAGTCCCAAAGCGGAAGAAGACAAGTACTAGGGCTGATCTCCAGAGCCCACAAAGTACATACACATATAAGTATATACTGAAATATAAGTATATACTAAAGTATATATAAGAGGTCTCGAATGCATGACCTAAAAAGAAGGTTTGGAGCAGGGACCATGTACTTCACTGGATAAAAGTACGTGCACCATGATTCTGGTTCTGGAAGGAGCAATTCTGAGTTTCTGACCCGCCTTCAAATGTAGGAATGGCTCCAAGCAGAACACTCACTGAAGAAACACTACCTTTATTCTGAGCTCCCATTCACCCCCCCCCCCCCCGAAAAGTTTTCTAAGTCATCTATCTACAGCTCAACACACTAAAGAAAATATGACCACTGCCTGAAACCTTCAATGGAATGGTAACAGCCCTGAGGATGGCATTTTAAACAACTGCCCCAGCCTCCTAAAGAGCCTCTTTGAGAGGTTGCAGAGGTATCAACTAGACACTTGAAATTAGCACTGAAAAATGTATTTTGTAGGTTAACCAGTACAGTGTGTTGACTGAGCTGTTGACGTTTGTTCATGTAAAGCTGAACACACTCTTGGATTTTTAAATGACGTTCATTTTAGACCTGACATTCTTGGCTTGGTATTTCCCCATACTTTTTTCCTTCACTCCTCCCGTTTTCCTGATTTAATTTTTGTTCCTAAAGAAAAGGTGTGCATTCAGCACGGTGACCTCGTGATGTTAAAACATTAATGGAATTCCACCCCCTTCCCAAATTCAATTTCGTCAATTTAAAGTATTTTGTCGTAATGTTTGGTTGATACAATTGACAGTTGTTACAGCATAGGTAATTTGTTTCAAGTGACGTTTACTGTTACCCAGATGAAAGTAGCCCACCACATAAATTACTCATGAATTGGTAAGGTGGTAACCACTTCTTGCATACAATCAATACATTATTCCAACCAAACTCCTCTAACCTATCTTTAAAATGGCACCAGTTCAACCATTAATCTTATTAGGATGTGGTTTTCTTCCACTTCCATATTTATATATAACATTCCTACATAAACTACAACCCTCGAATTCCCAGAAATGTAGGAAATTGTGGGTTTACCATGTGAAAACTGATATGCCACTTTCATTCACAATAGGAATCTTTTGCCAATGTATTCATTAATTTTTCCAACAATAAGGGGATGTTATAGTGCACCACCTACGTTGATTTTTCCCTATTTCTAATTTCTGTTGTATTTTGCAAGGACATTTATTTAATTTAACCTCCAAGCTTAATAATGTGGCGACAACCTTTATTTCAATTTATAACATTAACTAAGCACGGAAACGCATTTCTATAACGTGAGGTTACAGCGACGTCTTTCAATCCTCGCGTGCACGTCCCCAATAGGACCCTCAATTTAAGGATGCTGCGCGCGCAGACGGCTCTGACTCATTCCGACTTGCATGAGGACGCATTCATGCCATTTTGGCTATTTTTATCAACTCACAGAAGGTAATGTTTCCTCCCTTTCCTAGGGAGTGACCCATATTTTCAGAGCTCTGAGTTTACAAAGGGCAGGTCTCCTTATATTCCTAATACTTTCACTTAATTCTACCAAGAGATGCCATGCGCACATGCCATTTTGGTTAATTCTACCTAATGTTTGCCTTCTTTTCCCACAGATACACTGATTGTGCGACGGTGTTTTCTCCGAACGGTGAGTTTTAAGGGGCATGGATCCTCACAACCATATTTCCATAATACTTTAATTAAATTTTAACAAGAGATACACTGTTTCCTGATCATTAATTAATACTAGATGACTCCCTGTTTTTGGCCACATTGGCAGAATCCCTTCTGTCTAAAATTAGGGCTGAGTTTGTTGCTTTCTGGCACGAATACGTGGTTAATTTGCATGTGATGAGTTTTTGATTCCTCGCGTGGGAGAGATGCATTGCTTTCTTTCTCTCACAAACAGCTTTGTCTTGATTAGATCTTCTGTATCCCGTTCTTTAACCGACAATGAAGACAACATTGTTGATTATATTAAGCACTTGCACTTTGGTGAGTGTTGTGCTCCTTGTTGGACGCCCGGCTCACAGACAATGGTGTCATCATCCTAATTGTCAACTATACTGTTGCCATTTCTTTAGATACACGTTTATCATGAACTGTGGATAGACGCTCATCCATTTACCACACAAGGCTGCTTTGTGTTTTGAAGCCCTAAATGGTACAATGATCTATTGACAGTACTACATACCCACTTGTTTGGGTGAGTCTTACAACTTCAAGATAGTAACTTTATGTACTATCCCATTAGGTAATTAACAAAGTGTTTCCTCTATACATACCTTACCAATATTGAGGCCCACACATGATGAGGATTTGAAGTGATCTCCTGTTACGCCACACTAAACAGCAGGGCCGGACTGGCCGTAGCGGGCACCGGGCAATCCCCCGGTGCGCCGCACGGGTGGGGTCCGGTTTGCATAGCTGCAAAATAGGCCCTGTAACAAAATCGTCCAAAAACCGGTCCTTACAAAGAGCTCGGCGGCACCTCCAACCCCCCCCCCCCCTAGTGGGGAGGGGGTGCCGGCCAAGCACTTTGCCAGGGCCGGTTTTGGTTCCCCCGGTTTAGGTAACTAGCACAACTGCTAAACAGTTGCGCTAGTTACCATCACAACCTTTTGGTATGTGATTGAATAAACCACACAGCAATATTTATTTTCAAACTTCAAAGTTAATACAATTTACTGGCACTTGATTTGTTTGCCCGATTGGCACATTTAATTGACTTGTAAGCCTCTGGTAATTGCTACTACATATACCCAGAGCCTGTAACTAGTTGGCTCAAGGCACTCATTGTGCCACCCACCAAAGTAGCCTTTTAAAATGTGTCTCAGGCCTCCCACTGCTGTCTAGAGTTCAGTTTCTATGCTGCCACTTTGACCTTGCCAACTAAATCCATTTCTGGGCCTAAACCTTCCTTTTTAGGTTGAGCCTAAAGTTGCAGCATGCATGGGCTGCTCGCTCTGAAAGGCATACTGTAGTGTGGTCTGCTGTAGAAGTTTTGTGTAAGTCTCCGCCCATATGTTTCATTGGCTGGTGTCATTATCCTTGGTAAATGCTGGCTTCCGATTCAATATGAGGCTTCTTAGTCCCTCCTTGTTACCGCCCTCTCTCCTTTTGTGACTGCCCATAACGACTGGATCTTTTACTTGCGGCGTTACACAGTCTCCTTCATAAGTCTGTAAACACTAATTTTTTTCAGCCGGCTTTGGTAATGGCAGACGTGTGTTTATTTTTGTATATCGCTTTCACTTTAACAATAGCTGCCGCCCCACCCCGCGAGTGCTGTGTGAGGCGGCAACTATTGTTAAAGTGAAGGCCTGATGCAAATATAAACAAGTGGCTGCCTTTGCGCAATGGCAACAGCTTGTTTTATGGAACTGTTCTGTCTATCACAATTTTTCTGTCCCCTCGCTGTTTTCTTATAGTCACAGTAGAATGCCAGGTGGGGCCAAAAATCTCCATTATGCCCAGACCCCCAACCCCCAACCCCCAGGTGGGGGCCACGGTGTAAAGCCGGTGCTATCAGATCTGTAGAAGCTTCGGGGCAGTGCTGACAGCTTCCAGGTGCGCTGCCGATCTGTAGGTTTCCAGGCGCTGCTGACCAGTCATGCTGAATGAACATTCGCGTCAGACTGATCAGTTCTACTGAAATAACATTTATGCCAGGCTGGGCAGACATAGTGAATCCATTGCTATAAACCCTCCTCCAGCACTCCGAATGAACGTTAGCACAATACTGAACATCCATTTAGAATGAACTTCTTGGTGCTGCTGAACAGTTATTGTGAATCAATTTTTAAGCGCGTCTGACTAGTTGTACTGAAAGAGCTACCTCTGTCCCGTAGACCAGTCATAGCAAGAGTGACTTTAGGTACTGCAGGCAACCGTGGTGAATGTGCTACTGGGGGCTGCTTGCCAACACACGGAAGAAACTACCAGCCACTGCTGAATAGTCGCAATAAATACATTTCTAGGCACTGCCTATCATCACACATGATGTGCTTTTTTACAGTGCTCACTAATCATACTTAACAAGTTTCTAAGTGCTGGTGACCAGCAATACAGCACAAGCTGTATTTAGGCGCTACTTATTGAAAAACAATAATTTTACATTAGTTTCTAGGTGCTCTGCTTCTCTGGTTGCTTACCAGTTACGTATAGTGAATAAGCCTCTAGGCACTATAGTCAGGTTACAGCAACAAAGAGCCTCCAGGCGATGCTTGCCATCCATCCCCAAAAGATGGGCCCTTCACGATGGGCAGAGCATTCGTCAAAGACAGGCCTTTCAGCAGAGACCTTCACCGAAAGACAGGCCATCCCCAGAGGCAGACCCCTCCCAAGGGACAGACTCCTCTATGACACACCCCTTGAAAGGGTTGTCACTTCTCCATAGCACAGCCTTCTGCTGACCATACTGAGTCAGAACTTGCCAGTGGATTAGCCATTCACTTAGGACAGACCCTTCCAAAGAAGCAGATCACTTCCTACAGACTTCTTTCCTAGTGGCAGACCTACCCTTCCTCGACTATGGATCCTTCTCCAGAGACAGTTCATCCTGGATTGCCTAACAACCGTGTCTCTTAATGGTATGTTGACGGGACGTTAAGAAACACCATTGTTAAGCACCTTCTAGAAAAAGGAAGTTTCCTCTCAACCTTGCACATTGTGAACTAGTGATAGTGAAAATGCCCACCATGTACAACAGGCCCTGCCCCTGATTATTATATTGGGTGTGGCGGTAGGATCCTCTTGGATGTGTTACACCTACCAACAAGTGGGCAGGGACCGTCTTTTAACAGGTGAAGTCAGGCCTTCTTGAGGAGGCCAGGCCTCCCATTCCAGAAAGGCAGTTCTCTGTAGGCACAGTTGTAACATGGCGATGGATACTGCACTCACACAGTGTGTGACACACTGGTGCATCAGTGTCAGCGTGTAAGTTCTGCCACAGGAAGGTAGACGGCAAGGATGAAACATTTAGGGGCCTGTTTTTGTGATTGTGGTGTTCCACCATAGTTTGAGGATGGAATGTCAAGTGGGGGGAGTGGGAGTGGAATGACAGGCAAGGACCCTTCCTACCCTTCCTCGACTATGGATCCTTCTCCAGAGACAGTTCATCCTGGAGTGCCTAACAAGCGTGTCTCTTAATGGTATGTTGACGGGACGTTAAGAAACACCATTGTTAAGCACCTTCTAGAAAAAGCAAGTTTCCTCTCAACCTTGCACATTGTAAACTAGTGATAGTGAAAATGCCCACCATGTACAACAGGCCCTGCCCCTGATTATTATATTGGGTGTGGCGGTAGGATCCCCTTGGATGTGTTACACCTACCAACAAGTGGGCAGGGACCGTCTTTTAACAGGAGAAGTGAGGCCTTCTTGAGGAGGCCAGGCCTCCCATTACAGAAAGGCAGTTCTCTGTAGGCACAGTTGTAATATGGCAATGGATACTGCACTCACACAGTGTGTGGCGCACTGGTGCATCAGTGTCAGCGTGTAAGTTCTGCCACAGGAAGGTAGACGGCAAGGATGAAACATTTAGGGGCCTGTTTTTGTGATTGTGGTGTTCCACCATAGTTTGAGGATGGAATGTCAAGTGGGGGGAGTGGGAGTGGAATCACAGGCAAGGGAGTTTAAGGAGTGGAGGGTTAATCTTTAAATCCTGACTTGATTCCAAGGGAGAAAAGGCAGGTTGCCACTCTTTTTTAAGAACAAATAAGCATCCTCTTTTTCAAATATGACAGAAACCACCTTAATCAAAATGCTAAGAATGTTTTATCAGCTGAAGTTATTTAAACATTAAAACATAGTGCAACTCAATGCAATGTGTCCCGCAGTTACAAGGGTTATACAAATGGGCATGGGCTAATGTAACAAATAACTGTGTATGTTGCGGCTTTGAAACATGGGACCCATTTAACTGCGTACTACTATGTGTAACTAACTCCAGTTGATAAAACATTCTTATCACTTTGATTAAGGTGGTTTCTGTCTTATTTGAAAAAGATGATTTGTTCATAAGGTTATTTAGCATGAAATTATATGATTCTAAATGGTACCAATGAGAAAAAACAAAGAGTTATGGGGCCCCCAGCACTGGCCCTCTGAAATGGGTACTCCCCCCATACCGGTCACAAATGCCCGCAATCTGGGAGTCATTATTGATGACTCGCTCAACCTTCACCAACAAGCGATAAAAACCGCTGCCACTTGTTTTGCCATCTTAAAGTGGCTAAAAAAGATATGCTGGATGCTACCGGAAAATTCTAAAAAAACCGTAGTCAATGCTTTAGTGACATCAAGGCTCGACTACGGTAATGTCTTGTACCTGGGGGCAAACAAGGCCACTGTCCGCAGACTACAGACTGTACAGAATGCAGCAGCACGACTGTTATGTAAAATTCCATTCTCTACACCTACCACCAAATATATCAGGAAACTTCATTGGTTAAAGGTTGAGAACAGAGTCAAATTCAAAACTTTATGTTTTATGCATAGAATTTCCACTAACACTGCCCCTAAATACCTGCAGAACCTGGTGCGCCCCTATCGCCCCACCAGGACTCTGCGGTCCTCCACGGCCAATCATTTTGTAATTCCAAAATTCAAACTGGCGCGCATGGGTGGTAAGTCCTTCTCAGTTCTTGGACCATCTCTCTGGAACTCAATGCCACCGACATTGAGAACAGAGCTGAACTACGTAAAATTCAGGAAGGCCATAAAAACCTGGCTATTCAATATCTAGCATGCCATAGCTTATCATATCGGGATCTGTTGCGCCGGGAAACCCTTTGTTGGGTAGCTGTGCGCCCTATAAATGAAATAAATAAATAAAACCTTTGTTGCCTGAAAGATTCCAAAATGATGGAGGCACTTTTTTTTCCATTACCGATCAAAATTGGATCAGTATCTAAAAAAAATAAAACACGCAAGAGCAGGTTTATCCTGAGCAGGCGGGCAAAGCAGAAGCAAAACATAGAGGGTGGGGGAATAGCAAAGCAACACAGGTGAGGGAGGGAATGGCAAAGCAACAGGGGGAGGGCAAGAGGGGAAGCAAATGTAATGAGGGATTGAAGGAGTGAAAGCAATACAGGGGTTGGCAGCAAGCAACACTGGGTCGTGGCTAGAGAAAGCAATGGGGAGAAGCACACGGGCAATTGCAAGAGGGAGGTGGTAGGTAGAAGCAGTCGAGCAACAGAGCAATGCAGAATGCTGAGGAAGAGATATACATGTACATGAGTTAGACGGGTCAAAAACACACAGACTCTAATGGAGTGCTTCACATAAAAGAAAACAGTCCTTGAAAAGCAATCAGGGAAAGCAGCAATGCCAATAGATCAAAGAAAGGGTACAGAGGCAATGCTCCTTGGGAGGAACAACCAAAAGACTGACAAGCTGGGGCACAAAAAATAAGCAGGCAAATTAAATTAACAAGGAAAGCCAACCAATGGTAAGTAATGTGTATGGTACAGATTGCAGGATACTACACAGTGACTGCTTAAGAGTTTAAATGCGGCTCAATCATGGAGTGCTTGACATCTTTCTGCACCAGATGTGCAGCCTCTTGATTCCTTCAGTTTCTGCTAATAACAGCAATAGGTTAAGTTAGGTATTGTCTCTCTAAGAAGTAATCTTTCCAAACTGGCTTATTATCTTTGGTGAAAGGTAACCTCTGTTAATATGTGTCTTTCAGTTTATGCAGTGTAACCCAGGAGTTGAATTGACACACAGCCCATTTAAATCCAAATGCCAGGACTATGTTTGAACCTCGAAAAAGAAAGTGAAGATGCTTTGTTGACTGTCTATTAAAATGTAGAATAGATGGTTTTGTTTGAGCAAGCCTGACAGGAAGGGATCCCTTTTTAGATCGAGCGGGCAGTGCCTGACCTGTTCTGTGAGGCATTTTGAGTGCAGGTATGGACTTTAAGCTCCATCCTTTTTCCGCCCATCTTTTCAATTGTCTCCTGTTACTGTTGTTTCTAAATGGTTGCTTACACACAGTCAGTTGTACCTGTTGCAGGCATGAAGAGCTTTCCTGCAAGGGTGCCTGCTTTGACTCCGGGCGCCGCGCTACGGTTTCAGCATGGCGCCTGCTTTTACATTTTTTTGGGGCCAACTTCACAAACAAATGCTTTTTTTTTAGTAAAAGCGCCCCATACCGACCTTTCACTTTAATGGCACCGTCTGCGAGCATTTCTTTAAATGAGCTGTCTCTAAAAAAAGGGGCATGGACACCATTATAGTGAAAGCGCGGCATGGGGCTCTTTTTCAAAATAAAAAACATTTGTTTGTCAACTTAACAAACAAATGGCTTTTTCTGTAAAAGCACCCCATACCGCGCTTTCACTTTAATGGCGGCAACGCACCTTTCTTTACACGAGACGTATCTAAAGAAAGGGGTGTATGCGCCATTAAACTGAAAGTGCGGCATGGGGCGCATTTACAAGCATTTGCAATGTAATACAAGAGTTTAAGCTATTGGCATTATAAATGACAATGCCTTTTATTCATGTGTTGTAAAACATAAATAAAAGGCATTGTCATTTACATTGCCAATAGCTTAAACTCTCGCAAATGTGAGATCTATTGCATTGCAAATGCTTGTTAATATATATAGGCCATCCCTAATGTTGGCCCTAAAGCCTCATAGTGCAATGTGCACTGTATTTAAATGGTAGGACAGGCATGCTTAATTTTCACATTTCCTGGTAGTGCAAAACTCCTAAAGTGGGTTTTATCTCTTCTAAGGCCTATCTCTCCCCCCATTGAATAACACTGGGTTACCTTATTACATTGCATTAAGTGATAACTTTCGATTTAGAGAAGATAGATATAGGAAACTGGGTTACTGGTTGAGGGGGTGAAACCCTACTCGAGAAGCAACAACAAATCTTGTTAGGGTGAAACTCAAGCAAGCCGCAAATTAAACTGTGCTCAGCATTTTCGTAGCGTGCCACAAAAGCAGCCAGGCTTAACTTGGAAACAATGTGTAAAGTATTAACACTATCAATGCTACAGCGATTCATCCTCTATGCTGATGATCTTTGAATCCCATTGTTCATGACAAGCTCAGCTCGTCATGAGCACACAAGCACTGTACTGCATGACAAGCTGAGCGAGCTCGTCATGAGCATGGAAGGGGTTAACCCCTTGCGTGCTGACGGCAGCACTACCTCGCTAGCCGCCAGCCAACGCGGCCCCGCCCATTTTGCAGAAGTGCTGCACTGCCGCGAAATCGCGGCCGCGGCAAAGGGGTCAATTCCGGGTTGCGGAGTCTTGCAAGATCCAGCATGAAGGATTTGTAATGCAGCTGTGGTTCCAATGACCTGTAATGCAAGGTCCTGCAATGAGGATGCGTCATACAGTGGCAATTCCGGGAAGAAGTGGGGCTGCGATGTGAGGTCCTGTATCGAGGAGGTATTGCTCAAAGAACAATTGATGGAGAGAATGCAGAACAATGTCATACATTCGCCCCAGTACAGAGATCTGGGCCTAAATCCATCATTTTTTTGCTCACCATGTTATTCCAGTTTGTACCCAGCCATATGCAAATCAGTCTTAACCCTGCGCCCAATGGGAACAGTCCAGCCCGAACTGCCAGGCCAGGTCCTCACTGGACTGGAAACAAGCATCCTAGGACCGGTTTCGGGGTTTCACCCCTCTTCAGCCAAGATAGCTTGACTCCAGTGCAATGGAGAGCACGCGACCCACGTCTGGGCCTACCCGTCCCACTTGGGTTAACAAATACAAAAAGAACAATTGATGGACAGAATGCAGAACAATGTTAAACATTCACCCCAGTACAGAGACCTGGGCCTAAATCCATCGTTTTTTTGCTCACCATGCCATTCCAATTTGGACCCAGTCATATGCAAATCAGTCTTGACCCTGCGCCCAATGGGAACAGTCCAGCCCGAACTGCCAGGCCAGGTCCTCCCTGGACTGGAATATTTTGATTTGTTCTGCATTCCGTCCATCAATTGTGTGTCTTTTGAGGATGTGTTGCTCAGCAGCGGTTCCTAGAAGTTGCAGGGCTGTGATGTGAGGTCATGTGTGAAGGATGTGTCGTGCAGCACCGGTTCTGAGATGTTGCAGAGCTGTGATTCAGGGTCCTACGTTGAGAAAGCATCGTGCAGCGGCAGCTTTGAAGAGCTACAGAATCCTCATTGGGGGTCCGTCTAGCAGTGGCGGTTCCGATGCAGAGCTGCTAGGTGATGCGATGTGCTGCATCGGTTCTGCTTGGTCCACAGCTAGGCGGTCAGAGCTTCTTCAGACCTACTTCCAGGGTTCTGGGACTGGATGCATTACATGTCTTACAAACGGAGGTTTAAGTCTGGCAAAAGGTTTAGTCTACCAGGTGAAAATGGCAGTTTTAAACTGCACACACAGGCTGGATGTGATGGCAGGCCCGAGACATTATTGAAGGGCTACTTAAGTGTGTGGAACAATTAATGATGAAGCCCACTAGTAGCATTTAATCTACAGGCCCTGGGTCCTTGTAATACCAATATTCTAAGGACTTATAAGTAAATTAAATGTGGCACTTGGGTGTAATCCAATGTTAACATGTTTAGAGAGAGAACACATTCACTTTAGCACTGGTTAGCAGTGGTAAAGTGCACAGAGTCCAAAGGCCAGCAAAAATGAAGTCAACAAAAACAGGAGGATTTAAGGCAAAAAGTTTGGGGAAAGCCACGCCAAGGATGTCAGGTCCAACTATAGAGATATGCTGTTTTCGCTCAAATTAACTGTAATTTAAAATCCTCTCTAATGGTAACGTCCAATTTTAGGTCACAAGTCTAAAAATTATATTTTTAGAAAGCTGTCATTTTTTTGTCCCAACCATTTCTGCCTTCTGCCAGTGTCCTAGATCACATGTGAATGGCTCTGCTGCTGGGGTGTGCATATTGTTTCTAGACAGTAACACAAAGGGACTTAAATGTGGACAGATTGGGCAATCCTAGCAGAATAATTGGGAAGGGGCAGTACCCAGCCCCACTTACACTTCAAAGAGCTTTGCCTCCTGCAAACACAATGGTGCCTGACACCAGGCGTGCCCTGTCTTTTGTGACCCCCAAGTAGTTGTAGCCTTGACAGGGGAAGATAAAGTACTTTCCAGAACCAGGTGTCAACAAAAACAGGAGAATTGAAAGCAAAATGTTTGGACAAAGCCACGCCAAGGATGTCAGGTCCAACAATAGAGTTATGCTGCTTTCACTCAAATGAACTGCAATTTAAAATCCTCTTTAATGGTAACTTCCAATTTTAGGTCACATGTCTAAAAATGAAATTTTTAGAAAGCTGGCATTTTCTTGTCCCAACGATTTCTGCCTTCTGCCAGTATCCTAGATCACATGTGAATGGCTCTGCTGCTGGGGTGTGCGTATTGCTTATAGACAGTAACACAATGGGTCTTAGATGTGGACAGGATGGGCAATCCTGGCAGGATAACTGGGAAGGGGCTGTACCCAGCCCCACTTACACTTCAAAGAGCTTTGCCTCCTGCAAACACAAGGGAGCCTGACACCAGGCGTGCCCTGTCTTTAGTGACCCCAGGCGGTTTGTAGCTTTGACAGGGAAAGAGAAAGAACTTTCTAGAACTAGATGTAGGGGTAGCACAGGGAGTTGCCCCCATACAAAGGCTGGCACCAGATATACATTTTGGATCTCCAGAGCCGCTCTACAGAACTATCCTGGAACTATGGAATTTACAGAAGAAGGACTACCCTGCTGCTGAAGGACTGCCTTGCAATATGCAAAATTTGGACCTGCTTGCTTACACCTGTGGCGACCCAGAGTGAATTTAAGGGTCAGTAGACTGACCTTGTGTGTGAGCTACAGGGACACACAAAGCTTCAGAGGCCTTCTTGGAGTGAGTCCTGATCCCCAAGAGGTGCCCCCCTAGGTCCTGGACACTTCGCTGGCATCAAAGTGCACTCCTCTCTGCTTAACAGTGGGTTCCATAAAATCCCAGAAAGTGTGACGCCGCTCAGCGCAGGACCTTCTATCCCAGCCCCTCACACATCCTGATTGTCAGCCTCTTCAGAACTGGCACAACACAATGCAACTTGACACAGGACCTCGCATTGTAACCCTCGCAGCTCCTGATCAGAAATGGTGCAGCAGACGCAACTCAAGGCAGGACTTCACATTGAAGCCTTCACAGCTCTTTCTCCGAACCAACGCAACCTGGTGCATAACTTCGCAGCACCGCGCAACTGCTGATTGGAACCGACAACGAGCGACATGAAGCCTCGCATCAAGGACATAAGGTACAACTATTAACAGGCCAAACCTGGTCCCTGTATCCATCCCTTGCTCCATCATTCCAGTCGAACTTGAGACTGTGTTCCAGCCCAGTGTGACCAGATAACCATAGTTTGTGTTTTGTGCTTTTGGCCCAGTTTTTACTAAAACCTTTAAAAGTCGATATCTCTGGGCCTACAGATTGGATTTTTGTCCTTCAGGTATAATTGTATTTATCACAATTGACTGTATTTTACTAGATTTGTGTGGGATATTTCTTGTGTTGTGTTTCCGCTTTATTACTGTTTGTGTGCTACAAAAATACTTGACACATTGTCTCTAAGTTGAGCCTGACTACTTTTGTGCAAAACTACTAGAGGGTTAAACATAGGTTAATTTAGTGACTTTTTGTGGTTCACCCTCACTAGGACTGTGTTTGCTGTATGAGCAGGGCTTTCACCCATCTGAACCAGTACCCCAATTTCTTCCAGTTTAGCAATAGAATGTGTCGCGGATCCCTCAGGAGAGAAGTCAGGAGTTTTCTTCTTCAGAAAGGCTCCTTGCATAATGCGTATTAAAGCCTGGAGAAAGCTCCATTGTGGTGCTCTAGCTCATCGTTGACATACAGGCACCCTGGAGTCAATGGGTTGTCATTCCATCACAGAAAGCAATATTTCAAATTAAAGCAACCTTCATTGTAGGGTACTAACATGTGTCATTGATCTTTGAGGCCAGGAATTGCAAACTTCATAAACAGATTTGCCAGGATGCTTTGCTTTGCACGTAGCCTTGCCTTCCTGAAACAGCATCAGATCTTAAATCTCGAAGGTAAGGCAATCCTTGACAGATTAGCCTCATCATCCATCTAAACATGATAAGCTGACCTATATCAAGGAGATCTCACTAGGTAACTTCCCATGGTAAATATCACTACATCCAAGGATAGTGGTTTTCCTTTGTAAAACAAAGCTGGGGGGAGAGCTCTTAGTGGCGTAGAGCCTTTATTCTTTCTGAATAGTGTTTGGCAATTATCCGTCAGAACAGCCAAACTACTGGCTAAGCACAACTCTACAACATGTATTATATTGGGGTGAAACAGAAGAAACATTAGATGCAATTAGATTTGAAGTATATATAGGCCCTTTTGCCTCTTCAATAGATGACCAATAAGCTCCTGAAGCATAATAATGATTATGACAACAAATTATTATAATGATATTATTGTGGTTGCCCGATTGATGTACAGAGTATGCCACTTTAGTAACAGTAATTTCAAAAACATCTAATATATCAAAAGGAAGCAATTATCTTTAGTCTTGAAAAGAGCCAAGGAGGATAATGAAACCTCACGTACAATCCCTGAAGCCAATTCCAAACCATCAACATGCTGCACAAACTCTAGCATTTTAATCTTTCTTATGAATATTTTTGTAGGAGCTTAATCATGGGCAATTAACACTCAACATGCTCTACCATCCAACAGTGCAGAATCACTCACAGTGCTTCCATCCTAAATTCTCAAATTATTTGACAGAATGGAACAACTAAGAGTCAGTATCACTCATGGAAAATCCAATACAAGGCGGTCGATGGAGACCCGCTCTTTCAGCAGAAACCCCAACGTATAGACCTATTTCAGCAGCGCATCGATTTTCTCTTTTGTCCTCCCATATTTGCATGGGCTCCCGTTTAGACAAAGGAACCAGATGAATTTCTAGTCGATTAAATAGTGGAACCCTGGTAATACCAGAAAATGAGAAAATCCCTCTCAAGACTTTTTTTCTTCCTTATATTTTTCCTATGACCTGTAATCAATTAATTCAGTTAAGTGAATAAATTCAGAAAAAGATGTAGGGCAGTGGGTATGTACCAACTCATCCTAACCATATTCTTTTAATTTGCAATTAAAAAAATACCGTTTGGGTTATCTCGAGACCCAGTAATTTTTAATGCCAATTGAAGAAAATGAGTAATCCAACTCAATACATTCATTTACATTTTCTGGATAGCACCCAGCACTGCCTCAGCAGACTACACCAATTCAGGGGGTTCCAATATCCTTTCAAGGCCAAGCAAGAAAATAACATAACTATCCAGACAATGAACTGAGGTTGTGGCTAAGGCAGATCCAGTGACACGGCCAATTACATATTTCATCTTTGCTCTCTCTTCAGAAATCTCTGCAGGGCAGAAAGCATCATACACTATTAGAGACTTCAAAAATTCTCTTAACTTCAAGGGATCAAGAGAAGCGCAAAGAGACTACTGGGGTATCAGCAAGCCTTAAATCTAAAGATGGCTTTAAGGCCACATTCTCAAGGCACAGTTGTTGGGGTACTCAAGCAAGGTACTGAGAGAGATCAATGGAACAGAAATATCTATGGAGTTGTTTGTGTTGCAATCTGTCAAATGTTTCTGATTGTTAAAGGGAAGGGATATTCTTCCCATTATACACAGTACCACCCTGCACTTAAAATCCTATAGAAAGGTGTCAAATGTCTCATTAAGAGAGCCCCATTTAGGAGGGAAAAAAACAAAGAGCAAAAGCAAAAAACCTTATTGGCACTTACTTGGTTATTCTTAATTGCAGATGAAAGCTGTTACAAGGGTTTATAAGCAAGGCACCAAAACCAAAATGAAGCAAAGATAGGAATGAGCTGAGCAAAACGACTTCAGAACTACTGAATACAATAAGATATACAGATGCAGAAAAATAGAGCAACAATCAGCACAAAAATTCTTCAAATTGGTAATGAATGCGGCGATAAATTGAGGAAAGAATGCATTCCAATGCATCCATCTCAAGGCAAAGTCTCCTGATATATTATCCTTGCAGGAAATGATATGACAGGAAAAGGATTAGCACCATCATGGATCATCAGTGAGTCAGTATGCACTTGGTGCTCGCAAACATCTTTTCAAGGCTTCTAGTTCTTTAGGAATGGTAAAAGTATGCTTGCACATCAGCATTTTATAATAATTTACAATTCATCCATTACTTTATGTAGTCTCACTGACAAACTAGTAAGATTTCAATATTCTGATAAACTCAGCAGGAAGTGCCATTGTCATCCTTCTGACACCTATAAAATGCCTCACTTTATAAGGAAATTGCTATTGTATTCAGGCATTTATTCCCTTCCCTGCTCTGATATTTTGAATGTAATCCCCAAAAGATCTTTTAAATGGTCTACGTACAATAGATACAGTCTAGCTACCTGCAGGTAATAATAATAATGCAGTAATGGTGGGACAAAATGTCATACATCATTATGAGGAAACAACTTTATGATCTGAAATAGTTCACAGTCTTCTCCAATGGCAAACATATTTAGATATTCGCCAACAGTTATGTTAGTTCTATGCTTTTCCTGGTTCATCTATGGAAAGTTTCTCTAAATAAGGAAAGAAGTTGCTATGTTTCATCATGAATGTTTCTTTTTGACTTTACTCTGTTGGCCTTCTTTTACAACTTGGTACTCCTGCTTTTACTAATCTTGTGTTTGAGAAAAATGTCACTCCATTTTTGGTTAGATTATACAGACACCTTTCCCTATGTTCTTTATACAGACACCTTTCCTTATGTTCTTTATGCCAAACGTTGTACAATAGGAGTTATATTCCTTCTGTGGACAATGCCTATACATTGCCCTGGATGCGTTAATGGGTAGTCCTCCCAGCTCAAAATGTAAAGCTCAATGTCTGGATGTGATAACACAAGCGCAAGGCTATCTCAAAGACTGAGATCATTGTATTTGGTCCCAGCAGCACAGATTGAGGGAATTGACCTTATGATTCACAGTTATCTCTTGTGCCTCAATTGCATACATCAGGCATCCTGTGTGCCCAATCCAATGGATTCAAAGCAGCCTGATGGAAGCTGCCCAGTTGCTTACTCATTCAATAATTTTAATAATAAAAGTAGAGTGTGTACTGTCCACAGTGCACGCACAGGAGACCAGGCTTTTTGTTTGATGATGCAGTACATGCAAGACACCTGCAGCCTACCCTGCCACTTATGCCCACCATGCATCATGTTGTATAAAGCAGCCGCTGTATTATCAGACACCAGATGATTAAAGAAATGGGCCTTCGATTCTGCAGGCAAAATGTAATGGGCTTCATTCCAGTTGAAGTCACTGACCTAATTATCACCCACGGTTTAGTAATTGTTCAACACTTCAAGAAAACCTACACACCAGTCAGCTCTTTCCTTGTGCACAAGGCAACAAGCCAATACAGTCCTGCAAAATCTGAGAGATATTTCAAGTCACCTCCCTCCGCACAAACTATTTTAAATGGAATACCACTGCACCCTCCCCTTCATGCTTGCACAACCCGGCTCCGCCCTTCGATTCACAGAAACACCAAAAAACATGATAAGCAATTGCACATATTATTAAGATAATAAGTTGCATTATGTAAACACATTTTTAGACAGTCAGGCTACTTACTATATTAGAACACAATTTTTCACAAATTTCTTAAAATAGGACGAGAAAACCTCATGTTAATATTGGAGCCGTAACTTTGTTTTTGGGTAGCATTTTTCTGTTCTATGCACTCGCACTTTTAGGTGAGGAGAACCACTGAAAGGAGGCGCCTGGGTTTCAGATCATTTCCAAAAATATCCAACAGCCCAGTCTCAGGGTGTGCTGAGCACTGCAGTAGCATGCTCACAGGCCAATATCAGCGGGGCAATGTTAAACACAAACCAGCCAAAATGACTACATCATTCTTGCCTCCTTTCCAAAAACCCTAGCCATAATTATTCTGAGGCATTTCAAGGTCAGTGTTAAGGGGGTTAAGTGTGTGGTTTGTGGGTATCTGCATACCAACAGCCTGACATCAAAACTGCAGGGTTTGTCCAAATTCTTAATTAACCTTTGGTTATGTGCTTTGCTTCAAAAATTAAAACACAATAACATCTCTGTTTGCAGTCTATCAAAGAATTACACTAATTCAAGTTAAAATAGCTGACGATAAATGAATATTTACCTTTTGGATTCAAACACCCAAATGCATCATTGAATCCTTTTGAACTGATTATTTTAATACTTTCTGCCAGCAATGGAAACTGTATAATTATTCATAAACATCTACATAATGTTCCTTGTCAATTAGAAAGTATTTCACGGTTAGAGGTTATGCTATTTCATGAGGGAGTTCCTCACTGGCTTAAGTTCAATGTTGTCATTCTAACCAGATGGTTTTCTTGTATTATTTCATGGTTGGAGGAATCCTGATAAGACATCCATATCAGATTCCATGCTCTCAGCGATTAGGCTACTAGACTTTCAGGACAGAATCCTAATTATTAGAGTAAGAATGCGCACAATGAGATGGAGCAATTCTCAGTCCTGCTATAAAGCCATCTGGGCATAAGGCTCACCTAATCTACTGGTTGTTTTTTATGCAAAAACTTGAGGAAATTTCAAATAAATGGAATTCTCTCAATGTCATTTCAAAAACAGGAGGAGAAAGCAGACCCTTTACATATTCATTAGACTGATTTTTCAATGTATATATATATATATATATATATATATTAAATTTGGATGCGCGTTCCATGAACTGTTTCCAAAATTTACAGAATGTTTCACTGAATAGCACAGATGTTTATATGCGGTCGCTAGACAATGCATGATGTTGCCACAGTGCAGAAGATGTTGGATGTCATCTGGAACATACATGAAACTGCCTATGGACTTTATTTAGCACTTGGCATACAGCCCACCGTCCCGCCAGTTTAGCAAACTGCAAAATCTCCTTGCAGCGAAGGGACTCTTTCTCTGCAAAGGTTTCTCTTACACTGTCAGAGGAACACATTGATGGTCTTGCATAGTTGATATACTATATTGTTGGACACACTTGCGAAGTAGATCAGCACTTCTACTACACCCTTTTTAGGTCTTGTGGTGTTAACCGCGCGAAAGCGCGGTCTCGCCAGAGACCTATTGTCACTGACTCAGCTTTCCAGAAGACAGGACCTGGCCACGCGCATCTTCCAAAAGGCGATCGGAGCAGACCGTGCGTGCGAGAACGCGCACGCTGTGGCCATCTCCTGTCTCCTGGGAAGCTCCAACACACACACAGCCACACCTCCCCCTGCACGCTTGCGCACACACAGAGACACACTCACGAGCGCACATACACGCACACACACATACAGAGCCCCCCCGCCGCCGCACACATACACGCGCACACACACGAGCGCATCGAGCCCCCCCCCCGCCGCCGCCGCCTAGGAATAGGAGCACCAACCGAAAAGGTCGCCCATGCCCGGTCTCCCATGCCTTCAGCCATTATTATATCCTGATAGGATCTAACCATTGCTGCAGCCAATATGTGGACTGAACCGCGATGTCCCTGCAAACCTTTCCACCCGCTAACCTCCTCAGCCAAGCACTGCCCTCCTCAGCCAAGCACTTCATTTACACGTTAGCACTGCCGTCCACTCGAACCATTCGAAGATGGCGCTCGCTGCTCTGCTTCTCTACGAACGCCGGTAAATGGACCCATTTCAAGAGGGATGTTTCTCAGACGAACGGCTGCAAATGCCTGCTCTGGCATCGGCCCGCCCCCTTCAGCTAGTAGATACGCCTGATTGGTGTATGACCGGCTATCCTGATGCATGGCGATCTATTAGTCGTCACAATTCTCGGAGTTCAATGTAACGTCTCTTCCAATTGGTGGAATCGGCTTGTCTTTAAACTTTCAGCGCTCCATACAACACTAAAACTGCGCCTCTGCCTCATCTCGGTTCTTTGTTTTTGTAAAAGCGCGGACTGTTATTGTGTACGTCCTCGACTCTGGCACAGTTTGGAACAGCAGCCTTAACTTTTATTTCATTTAAACATGACTGCGCCCGCCTGGGCATTCCAGCCGGGTGCACAATAGTTGGTAAACAGCTTTAAACAGAAGGGTTTAGGCACACGCACAATAGGTGACACAAACAGATTTAGAATTGTGTTGTTTTCACACAGCAGCTCAGCGGATGAAAAATCAGTTTATGCATGTCATAGAACACAAGGAAACAAAAAGGTTGGGGGAGGGCCTCAGGGATTTTTAAAGACCAAACAAAGACACATTCCCTAACTGAATGCAGAAAAACATAAGAGTGTCAGAGGGTCTGTACGGTCTATGTGTGGTTCATTAAACTAATAGAACAGTGTCAACTCATCTAACAGTGATAGAGAGCATTGGTGGATACCAGTGATCACTCTTAGGATATCCATCAGTCACCACTCGGAACCGCCCTTCATCATTTGGCATTCCTGTTGGCCACAAAAATTGGTACACCACTGGCTCAAACGGGGTGTCAGTTGGTATAACCTCCCAAGAGCCAAGTGATGGCCAATAGTGGTAGAGTGTCACAAACTACCCATCAATTGAATTAGTGGGTGACCGATTTGCAGTGCTGTGAAAAAAGGGTATGTGAAAAAGTGAGTGAAGTATATAAAATTGGGTGAGGGAGCAGAAATAAGACAACTTTATGCAGTTCTATGCTCGCTCCACCAATGTTAAAAAAGCAGCATAGGTAGATTTAACAAATATCTACTCTGATGTAAAGATGGTCAACATGTTTCAGCAATATACTAGCGACTATAGAGTCCATTGCTTTCATCAGGACCGGATAGTATAGAAATGCTACTGCAGAAAGTGAAGTGATGAATAAAAACAGTGACAGAATACTGGCATTGCTGCAACATGAAAAAAGATCACCTGATGCTATGGGTGTATTCTTTTGTTCGCAGAAGATATATTCGTCACATTATAGTTGGAGCAAATGGCTCCACCCCGCCTGGCCACGGCTCAGGACACGAGGGAAGCACCGCTCTATCCGTCGGTACTCCTACACCACCATCTGAGCCGGTTGGGGAGGTGGTCATAGAACACAGCCAGAGATCTAACAAAAAGGTGCGCTTCTTTACCATGTTTAAAAATGGGTGCAGGGATAGATAGGACTGGAGCGGACGATGGGACGGGGCTGTTATGGTGAATCCAGGCCAGGGGCGCCCCCTAACGTGTCCTCGCTAGCCACATACTCACTGCCCCCAACTTGAAATAGGGCTTGTTACCTTTTTTACACCGGTGCATGGTACAGTTTCAGCCAATGACGTGGACAGCCCAGATCAAATCAACATTTCATTCAACCGAACAGAGCAGAGCTAATGCCGACCACTTTCCCCGGTCTGTCGGTTCCATGATCGAGGAACAGGTGCCCAGCCAGGGTGTTAAATGTGTGCAATCTGGCCCACGTTTGACGAGTGCCAACTGCTTGGGCATCATGTAGCCTGCAGCCTTGCAGGACTGGACACGTCAGTGGGACTGAGCTGAAACTTTCAGCTAAGTTACTGGAGCCCAAATTGGCAATCACGGAGAAGAGGCAGAATGTAATCTGAGACGGAGGGGCCATTTCCAAGATTTATCACCTCACTTGATACATTATGTATCTCCTCGGAGCCTATTCAACAAGATGCTTAGTTGGTACACAAGCAACATTAGCACCTGGTTCCCGACTGCTGCTTCTGCGTGGGCTCATTTACTCCAACAGAGCCCGGGGTTTGGTTAATTGGAGAGCAGCACCCCCCCCCCCTCAGCACCAGCACCGCTGATCCTCGAGTCTCATCCTTCTGTTTGTGTCAGATATAGCGCAGCTCTACACCTCTACGAACCCTGTCTTGCCTGCGAGTCATGCCACGCCCACGCTGCTGTATTTAGCGCTTTGTGAACCAGACTAAAGCTGGTTGTATGGAACAGTTGTCTGAGTGAACTGCTGTTTGGTTTGTTGAGACAGAGGTTTGTTTCAGAAGAAGTTTGCACTCTACTGCATGCTATGGCTGCGCTGGGTTTAAACCCACTCCCCCCAGTAATGTAAACAATATGCAGAAAACCCGTATTATTGACGCTATTTACATATATGCACACAAAGTGAACTCGCTTCGAACGCCTGTCTTACTATCCAACCCACCTCACCTACGTCATTTGTCTACGAGGGTGAAGAGCTAGGTCCGACCTTATGGGACTCAAACCTGTGAATGCAGCATACTCCCACCCCTCTGCAGATGCGGGCCAGCAACCAGACCTGCAGGTCGGCGCACACATCCTGGTACCCTTAGAACAAGCTTTACTGGGAGCAGGTGAAACAAGCATTTGCAATGCAATAGGTCTCGCATTTAAGCTGTTGGCATTGTAAAGGACAATGTCTTCTATTTATGTTTAAAAAATCAACACATAAATAAAAGGCATTATCATTTACAATGCCAATATCTCAAACTCTCGTTTTTTTCTTTTTGCAGTTTTACATAGTACAAACTCGGCTCAAGGGCACTGGAGCGCTTCACACGAGCATGAGTTACATTACACAAGGCTAGATTCTTTTTTAGGCACAGGGGAGTAAGTGATTTGCTCAAAATTACAGGATGTGGAGGCGACGGCAGGACTTGGACTCGAGTTCCAAAGTCGGCAGTTCTGGCCATAACAGCGCACGCTCTAAAGTAACAAGCATTTGCAATGCAATAGGTCTCACATTATTAAAGTTTGAGCTATTGGTGTTGCATTATTATTAGCAATACCAATAGCTCAAACTTTAATAATACGAGACCTATTGCATTGCAAATGCTTGTTAAAATTACCAGTTGCTCAAATCTGGACCACACCACTACTGGCTGAATTCTCTGAACAAACTGGTTATACCTCAAACTCCTAAATGTAGACCGTTTCCAGCTGTGTTACATTTAGAGACTTTTATAAGTGTAAGAGCATATGGTATCACATGTCAGTTGTTTAAGTCTTGTTCGCGCTATATAAAACTTTATAAATAAATCCCTCTGAAAGAGATCAGTCAATCTTCTTACTATTCAACAACATCAAATTTCCAGTAAAAATAGTAGGGATTCCTACATAATGTCTTGATGGACTTGACTTCTTGGCTATTAACTCTATTTTATTCTGTCTAGCAATTAATTGGTGTAAGTTTGTTTTGTATAATGGAAACAGTGTGCAGTGACTTGAAATCGTTTTTATTTGTCTATTGGTCATCCACAATAGCAACACACTTTACACTGAATTGTCCACTTTAATCCACATTATATGTTCGTATGACAGACTTGTGAAGTGACAAAAAAAATCTTTCTAGGAGCTATTAATAAAACAATATCAATCAATACAATTCAAAGAAGGTGAAGAACCAAAGACTGTACTGTATCATGAATCACAGGCGGAGGGAAAGACCCACACATAAAATATAACAGTTTTAACATGTATCAAATTCGATATCACTATTCATGCAACTGGTTTTGTGCCCTATATAATCTCAAATAAACCGTTTATAAATTAGACTACACAAGTTACCTGGGAATTTCGGTGTGTTTAAGCTTGTGTGGAGTTGCGTCATGAAAGCTCTCTCCATTCTGTGCCTTAGTGTCAAGAAATCCCTTTTTGCGATCCCAGCTTGGCTTCCCTTCATCCTTAGGGGTCTTATCTTTACTGGACTTGTCATCTTTGATCTGTGACAGATACATCACAAATGGGATGGAAAAACATAATCAGTACATGAGCACAAATAGGCATACATTTTGAATTGTTTCAATTGCAACACCTTTTCTGAGTCCCTGACAGCTTAGAATTGCTTTCAATCGGTGAACACATACCTGCCAACTCACACGGTGCCATTGTGTGACACATGATATCGGCTCCCATCACACGGTCTCCCGGAGAGGAGCCAATATCACACTGTAGCAGGGAAAATGAGCTGAAAAGCACTGTACATAGTGGTTTCCAAGATCATTTTCTGAGGCTTTCAACTGCTGATGTCCATTAAGGGGTGTGAAAACACCCCAGGGCATTGGCACCTGCCTCAGCAAAGTCTCTTTTTTTTTTTTTAGAGGAGGGTTTTGGGGGCAGGATGGAGTAAAAAGATGTCTCGTAGGTACTTCGTGGCACGAGGCCCCACACGCTCCTCACACCGTGCGATTGTTTTCAAGCTAGCAGGTATGTAAACAACATCCCCTTAGCATATTTTCTCTGGGCACAAGAAGCTTCACAATGAGTTCCTGCATACCTCTCCTTTGTTCTTGGCCCCTAAAAGTCAACAAGAATTCCCTGAAATTCGCATGATTTGTTTTGTGTCCAAACGCAAAAAGTAGGAAAATTACGCACAATGATAAAACATTCAAATCCATCATGTATCACTATTTTGTAGGCCGAAATTCATCCTTGCATCATATTTTGACGCAAAGACGCATTTTGTGATAAAAAAAGAGTGAAAACACAATTAAGTCAAACATCAGCTGCACACATTCTGGTTGTTCGCATTGCTCCAGTGATCTAATATCACTACAAAAGGAGGCATAATTATGTAACAGGGATAATTTGGGGAATTTCTCATAAGAGTAATACATAATTCTCAAAATGAGCAAAACTAATTAAAATTTCTTCAGGGCCTAACAGACACCCGCCTAAACCAAATAGTCATCAAAATTGCTAAATACATCTAGCTCATTTTGATAGGTATAGACAGCATCAGTGCTTGAAGGAGGAAGAACCACTTGTTTACCACCGAAATCTTTTTGCTGAAGTCATAATGGCCAAAAGAACTAGTATCTACAGACTGTGCACTGATGTTGAGTTCTTTGTAAAAGAACACAATAGAACATAAATATGCGTTTTGATCCACATTTGCAGCTAAGAGAGATAATTGTTACTTAGTTGTACATTTCATTTATATATGCAATTCTCAAAATGATGGTGTTCCGGTAGAGATGTAATATATGTATATCATTGCTTCATGCACACGAAATGAAGATCAACATGGCAACTGTGTCATGCTGTAGTAGATGGCTCTCCAGGATGAAAGCCACCAGATCGTGAGCGCTATAGCTGCATTAAAACTGGTATGTGACTTGCCACTTCCTGTGCTTGTGTTGTGGTCTTCAGGTATATGTCCAGAAATCAGAAGTGGCCTAAATGGGCTATGAGATAATGTTGAATCATAGCCTCAGAATAACTTCTGAATTGGTGTCACCCGCAGTGATCTCCTTTTCAAGCGGTTTGGAAGTATGCCTGAATCCTCTCCGTCACCCTCCTTCTTAGAAGCTGTCTAGTCACTTCTTTCAGGCTGCCTAGTGGTGCATTGCACTCAGTGGGGCTTATTTACAAACCCCTTGCACCGCTGGTGCGTCACTTTTAATATGGCGAAAAGTGATGTACCGGCAGCACAGGGGGCTAGTAAATAAGACTCAGTGTTTCTATCGAACTTTAGTAATTGTTGCGTCTGTTATAGCTTTTAGACCAGAGTTATCGCTTGATATTGAAAGTGTACAGCATCATCAAACAGTTGCCTTGTTAGAGCTACAATTGATGGCAGTTTCTGTGAAGCAGCATATATTGGTGACGTTTCTTTCTGCACTCAATTTGTCAAAGATGGCTGCAGTCAATGTTTTTTTTTATAAAGAAGGTGTATTATTCTGCATACCTTTGAGTCATTATTGCTCAACATTAGACGTCCATTGCTCTTTATGTTTTATATTGTCATATATTCTGAAAGGGATGATTTGAATATTTTTTCAAATTATATTGGTCCTTAAACATCTTTCTCAATTGACTAAAGTTTTATAAGTGTTTTTGAAAAGGATATTCTAGCTTTCTAACTATAAGAACTCAAGTTCTGTGATCTACCAGCATTAGGATCATTCTCATGGTGCATGATAATATTTGTTTTGGATTTTACTTATGCTACACTACTCGACTGTTCATTTAGCAGTCTGTGACATCAGTCAGCGGTCCCAAATTTCACATTGGCAAGCACTTTGGGAATCATTGAGATGACTTTGTCCTGTTCCTGGCTTGTAATATCTACGGACACCATATAGTATCATCAACTTTGCTGTATGGGATATAACAACAGCTAGCTTGATATTATTTATTAGAAGGCTGATGCACATCCCCTGAATTTCTACATGCTTTTTTTATTTTATCTAATTGCCCATTGCAGCAATGTAGAGCCTCTTTGCTTGGTCATGCTGCAAAACAATCTCTGGGAAATCGTGGAAGTGGTTCAGTCTGCAGCGTGGTTGCAATCACTCATTCACCCATACATAAAAGCTGTGTCAGTAAATCCATTACTGTTATAACCAGCCTACTCTAGCTGCATAATCATCCATTGGAGAGTGCAAAGTTGTTGCATCAGCCATACCATTCAAGCGCACATCAAATAGTAAATCTGGCAACAGAGCCAGCGTGTTATTAAAAGACTGATCTAACTAAAAGGCCCTTAGTACTCGATTAAGTTGTTTCAAGACAGAGGTAGATCCTGAATACATTTCAAGTGCCTTCTCAAAAAAGACATCACATCAAGGGAGACGTAGCCTATGAGGAACTCATACTAAAACAGTCAGAATAGAGTACAGATGTCTTTAGAGGTAATGGTGAATGTTGGGGAAATTAATGTTGGGTACCTCTGCAATATTCAGGTTGCTGAGCTCACAGGCACTAATTATTATGGCAGTTTTTATCTTCCACACACTGGTAAAAACTAGCATCCTTTTAATCAGGTTTGTGTAGGCTGGTTGCTGTATTTTCATACCATGATGGGCTAGCCATGAAAATAAGGGATGTTCCAGAGACCAATAACTTGATTGACAAATCAAATGATTGTTAAATCACAGTTCAAATTGCTTACAAGATTGCTAGAGATGTCAGAAGAAGGCTTGTACAGTTCATATTTAGCAACTCATAAGGGACTAGGGAGAACTTTCTATTCTATCACATTCTCTCTATGTGCAGCAATGTAGCTCCCGAATTTCTTATGTAAAACATTTTACATTTAATAAAATGCACAATGCTTTCTGAAACTTTAAAGTGCTTTTGTTTATTTGGCCATTGATAAGGCAAAGCATAGCCTTTTTTCTGCTTCATTTTATGTTCTTGTGCACCAACAACTATGTATCAGTATTTACACATATTTCGTGCACTCTACACCTGATAAACATTCCTTGAATGCACAGTGATGGGAATTTTGAGTACTGTCCTTTAAGTAGAATGAAATAGTTCCAACCATCAAGCTTTGTGACTCACCTTAAATGCAGACAATCCCTTGAAATAATAATAAACAGTGGAGCACCCTGTCAATTATATTTTTACCTTACCACTTGCTCGACGTTAACCACAGTACCAGATCCTGTGTTTACAATAGAAATGCAATGCAGACACTTTGTAGACTGTCTCTAAGAAGAATCTCCATTCAGAAAGTTTATACAATTAGGGTAAATAGTTTAGGAAAAGTCAGAAAATTCGATTAAACAGATCAACAGAGTTGGAATGATTATTAAAACTGAGAAGATGTACAGAAATATTGGCTAAAGGTAGGTTGCAAGACCGGAGTAATATGAGTAGAAGTTAAATGCTTTCGAAATTCAACTTTGCTCTAGTTCAACCTTGAAACTACCCACATGAATTCAGTACACTGAGAAACAATTACCTCGTCTTTCTTGAAGCCAGGCCGAGGTTTTTCTTCCTGTAATTTTTCTTTTTTAGCCTCCACTTTCACTTCTTTTTCTTCAGCCTTTCCAGTTTTTAAATGAAAATATGATTTTTTAAGAAGCCCTCACATCTTGAGAAGTTTGAACTGCATGAAAATGTCTTACCGCTGTATAGCAGATACTTTGGTTGATTTCCACAGTCACCCAGACAAATGCGATGCTTGCTAAATAAATTTAGTAAATAAAACACTATAGGGTTCAGTAGGAGTCCAGATTAAAACCCATTCGGAAATGCTGTACCAGGAATTACTGATATCACAAGGTATGATAATTTACTGGGTATGTTATTACTGCACCAATGCAAATCGTGACTCTCGCAGGAATTGGTGTTTTAACAATGAATTCTGCAGGTTTTCCTCCTCATTCCAAGCAATTTCCACCAGTTAACCTGGTGAAATGAGACAGTGTAAAATCCGAGAGTTGCTGGTTATCCACCACAACCTAGATATTCGAGAAAATCATAATAAGGGCCTATGAAATCTGGCCAACAGACCATATCTAGTTGAAATTTTCATAATATTATCATTTGTCTTTTTTTGCACAAATTGTGGGTCATACATCAAGAGATAATCACTGCTGTTCCACAAGGGCAAGACACTTTGATGCAGTCCATACTTCATTTCCCATATAGCTGCATTACATTAATCATAAAAAAGATCTAGATTCCAGATTGGTTTAAATTAGAAGCCTTTCGCACACGTGATTTTTGTGTGTGTTCCATTGTCTTCACTCCATCCGTTGTGTGAAGCTGTGCCTCTTACATTTGACATGCTTTACTCTGGTCTGCACTGCTGAAGTACCGCAGCAATGTGATTCAAATGCCTACCATGCAGCTGTGGGTGCTACTCCCACTGTGTACCACTTGGGTTTATAAACCCCTCCCCCCTTCTTCCCCCATGTTTCATGCTTATCACACCATGCACAGCTAGCCAGCCTCAGGTCGAAACATGCTTGCTGTTGCATTTTGATTTCAGTACTTTTGGGATTTCGTAACTGTGTGCTGATGACCACAGTAATGGGCTTATTTACTAAAATGTGTGCAGGTGTTTGTATGATATTGCACAATTTTGCATTGCATCTGCGGGCTTTTATAACGGTAAGTAAATAGATACATTGCTTTGTGTCACTTTGCATCCCTCTGAGTCATACACAAAACCTCAGTAAATAGCCCCCATAGTTCCTTCTATGTTGCTGGAGAATGTGCAGTGCTGTCCAGCCAGATTCGAATGATTGATTGGGTAACATAGGTGAGTTGGAGAGTTTCTGTGGTTTTTCCAAATAAACTGTCTGCCCTAATGCTGCTCAGAGTCATGCACGTTCTATTTGAATCATGTGTCTTGATGTTTACTTCTACAAACCAATGTGGTGGCTCCTGTCAAAACTCCCAGGTGTGCCACTGCTCATTTATTTGAATTCTCACCTCTCTCAGCATGTAATTTTTAGTAAACTGAGGTGTCAGGGACTCCTAAATGGCTTGGTCAATGAGTCACCAAATGGTCGGGAGCAGAGCATCTTCCTTCATCACTCCGCCTTCAGCTCGCCATGCCTGTCGAGGGACATCATCACTAAAAGTGCTCCCACCTATGTGGGTAGAAGACTTTGGGTGAGAATGCCCTGCCGGTCCACCATCACATGGCAGCTAGATCAGCATTGCTTTTGTTTGCAAACACAACTATACCAATGGGGGTTTCACTTCTGAAAATAGATGAGACTAAGCTGTTGGATGAAACACAGTTTGGCTTTAGAGAAGGCCACCGTATAGAAACCGCACTCATCAAAGCCACTGATGAAATTAGGTTGGTGTTAGACAAAGGAGTGCAGCCGTATTTGTGCTATTGGATTTATCAGCAGCATTTGACACGGATGATTATGCCACGCTGATCAGTCGTGTCTCTGCATTAGGCATTGGGAACAAGGCAAAATCCCTTCTTTCCTCATTCTTATCAAATCGTACCCAGCTAGTTAGTCTGGGTGATTTCAATTCCACAGTTTTTTCACTTCCATGCGGGGTACCGCAAGGATCTTCGGTAAGTCCGACACTGCCCAACATTTACGTCACCGACTTAGCACGAGTGATCAAATCGCTTGGACTAGCTCTCACGTCATATGCAGATAACACCCAATTAGTGCTCGCCGTTCACAAAAACAGGGACACAGTATCACCTACCTTCCACGATGGCATTTTGGCTATTAGTACCTGGATGTCAAGACATTGCCTGAAATTAAGTTCATCCAAGACAGAAGTAAAGGTCTTTGGAAACATTTTCCTGGGTGGTCTGCGGGCTGGTAGCCGGATAAATTGGGATCGCCCCTAATCCCTGTCACTAAAGCCAAGAACCTGGGTGTCATTCTCAACGATAAGCTGTCTTTTAAACATCATGCTAACGCAGTGGTCGCCTCATCCTTTTATGTGCTATAAATGGTGAAGAAACTGCTTCCGTTTTTCCCGGTTGGTGCCAGGAGAAAGTTAATATCCGCTTTTGTTATGTCCAAAGTTGATTACAGTAACAGTCTTCTAATTAATGCACAGGTAATGGTTCTCAGTAAGCTACAGTTGGTGCAGAATGCGGCTGCTATGATACTGTTGGGTACTCCGAAATTCAAGTCCATCTCTAACGTGGTGAGACAGCTCCATTGGTTGCCCATAAGAAGCAGAACACAATTTAAAGCACTCTGCATTGCCTATACAGCCATTCAGAATACAGGTCCGAAATTTTTGAAGAATTCATTTCAGGTATACACTCCCATCAGATTCCTGCGCTCAGCTGGTGCCAACCTTCTTGTTGTCCCTGGAACCTACAGAGCCAACTGGGGCGAAAGAGGTTTGTAGTTGCAAAGGCTAAGCTGTGGAACTCTCTTCCCTCGCAGATTATGGCCAGCCCTACTCTACGGCTATTCAGGAAACAAATGAAAACATGGCTTTTCAATTGATAGGTTTTTTCCATCTCAAGCCTTACCTTCAGCAGCACATAGCGCTGAGACACCTATGTTAATGCTAATGTTAACTGGTATTTGTATAGCGCAGGTACACGAGCAGGTCTCTTAGCGCTTTTGGAGAGAGAAGTCAGACCTGCCAGAGGGACCGTAACACTGCAGAGACAGGTGCTAAACGGTGTCTAAGGCTTCTCTACCTATGGGTATTTGCGCTCTTTATAAGTTGTTTAAATAAAATAAAATAAATAAAATCACAAATGAAATGTCACTGATGCGGAAGGAGTTTCCTCCCTGGAAAGCAGGATTTCTTTTTTCCTGTCAAGGACCACCTTGTATCACGGGTCACGGCTAGGATAGTCTGTGGAGGAAGAGCCACCCTATATTGGGTAGGGCCTCTAAAGCTGACAGTAGGAATCCCTAAGGCAGATCAGATACCATTAAAGGGTTTTCCAAAGCTGACCGAGCTGAACCTCTGCCTTTACAAACCCAGTGGTACCCACTTCTCTCACTGAGGCAGGGGAACCAGGAGTGTTCCGATTCCTGCATCCGCCACACTCATAATTACTCCCTTTGTCTACAGAGCATATAGTACTTGCCTAGAGAACTACTGAGCTTATGGCCAACCTCTGATGAGCCTATTTTTTTATATCCCATTCTTCAAACCTGTCTTCCCAGAAACCTCAGAATTTGCATAAAACTACACACTTACAATACTGTGACTTTTGACCTCTTGAGATATACACCTTCTCTGCTCAGTCTATTGTCTGGGCTCTGTTGCCTCAACTCACTTCTGAAAACAAAGGACATGCATGGTCAAAGGATCAAAGAAGGCATGAATGGCCTTGAGTCTATAAACTGAAAGTGCAGTAGATGACCATTGTCAGTAAGAAATTAAATGTGTTACTGTAGAGGGCAAGCAAAAAGAAATACATTAGAAAGAAACATGCACAAACTTGATTAGGGAATTGCATGCATAAACAGAAGTGAGTGATGTAAGTCCAAAATGTGTCTTGCATTACATTTCTCAAAAAACACATCGATTTCCAGTGATGGTGCTGCACAACATTCACAATACCTGTTTTTTTAAGAAGGATGGCTGTAGTTTTCCTTCTTGGGCTTTCTTCCCGTTTACCTGCTTGTCTTCAATTTTCTTTTTCTCTTCTGCCTTCAATTTGTCAGCTTTGAGCTTTGCTTCTAATTTAGACTTTTCCTCTGCTGCTCTTTTCTCTTCTGCCTTTTTCTCCTCAGCCTTCTTCCTTTCTTTTTCCTGTGCTGCCCTCTTTTCCTCTGCCTCTCGCCTCTCTTTTTCTTTTGCTGCCTTCTTCTCTTCTGCTTCTCGCTTTTCCTTTTCTTCTCTTGCTTTCCTCTCTTCTGCAGCTTTCCTTTCTTTTTCTTCTGCCACCCTCCTCTCTTCTTCCTTTTGTCTTTCTCTTTCCTCAGCTACCCTCCTTTCTTCCTCCTCTTGCCTTTGCTGTTCCTCTGCAATCCTCCTCTCTTCATCCTCCCTTCTTTTCCTTTCCTCTGCCTCCCTTCTCTCTTCTTCCTCTTTTATTTCCTTTTCTTTGGTTATTCTCCTCTCTTCTTCTCTTCTTTCCTCAGCTGCCCTTCTTTCTTCCTCCTCTTGCCTTTCCTCAGCTGCTCTCCTCACTTCTTCTTCTCGCCTTACCTCAGCTGCTCTCCTCTCTTCCTCTTCCCGCCTTTCTTCAGCTGCCCTCCTGTCCATTTCCTCCTGCCTTGCCCTGTCTTCTGCTGCCTGCTTTTTTTCTGCTTCAACCCTCTCCCTTTCCTCATTTTCCCTTTTCTCTTCTGTATCATTGTTTACCTCTATTGCCACCCTGTCTTGCTCAATATCAGTATCTTTAAAATTGATTGTCACTTCTACCTGATTTTCTTCTATGATTTCTTTTTCTGTTATTTTCTCTTGGTTCTCTCCCTGGTTTTCATATTTTTCTTCTTTTTCTTCTTGGTCTTGCCTCCAGTCATTTGTCTGGTATGATTTGGTCACAGTTTCATTTTCTTCAATCTCATATTGATCTCTCTGGGGTGTGGTGGTTTCATCTTTGCAAGCAGACTCATTTTCATCAATATCATTTTCCTCTCTCTGGTTACGAGTAACTGGAGGTGCAATGTAATCTGCGATTGTGGGGTCAAGCTCTTTTTGGCGATCTAATGCCTCCTGTAGGCGTTTCAGACGTCTTTCTTCCCTTTTTGCCAATCGCTCCAACAAAGCAGCTTCCTCATCTTGGTCATTGTTCGTTATGGTTGTAGTTTTTATTTCATCTGTAGACACACTGTATGCAAAAAGAGATAAATATGTGTGTCACTAAAGTGCCCTAGCGTTCCAACCAAGCTTCATTGTTTGAATCCTCAAAAACAAATTCATTTGTAAAAACAAAATCCATTCACTGAGAGCAGGTGGAAAGGACTTAATTCAATACATGGTTTCCAGTTTAATTAAAATATGTCTGATAATCAGCAGCTGAAAAGGCAATAAACAATTGCAGTTTAAACAAGAAAACACAGAGCTCTATTCATTCCAATACAACCCCCACAGGCTTACTGTGACGGGGGCCATCAGAGTCAGGGTCACTGGAGGGTCTGCACAGGACGACCGTCAGGCTGGTGGAACTTCACTCCCTGTTGCACACAGGCCGGTGGCCATATGAGGTAGAGAAGAGGCATGGCTTATTCCATGCATGCCATCCTTTGTGCCCTGGCAGGACTTCTTGGTACAAAGGGGGCGGGGACATGTTGGTGCTTTCATTTGACACACCTTGTCCCCAGGGGTCATGCATTCCAGACTGGGCACCACAGCAGAACCTCCTGAAATAATGGGCGTGGGAGCAAGCTAGTGTTTTGCTCCTCACACTCTTCGGAGTCATGAGTGGCGAGTTTTGCTCCCCATCATTACTCCCGTTTTGTGTGGGCATGGGTTATCCATGCTTGCTGGGTTTGGAACCCCGGTAGTCCTTCCTTTTATGATGGGAGTGGGGGCAAGCTGGTGCTTTGCGCCCCACCTAATGAGGGGAATCCATGCTGAGTTTAGTGCCCATGTAGGCCTTCCTGTTATGATGGTGGTGGGAGCAAACCACCAACATGGGGACCATACCTGCCGGGCTTGTTGTCCAGCTACCAATCTTGTGTGGGGCGGCAATGCCTGCCAGGTATGGAGCTCGCAGGCCTTGCTGTTAGAATGTGGGCTGGCGCTCTACTCCCGACCCCCATGGGTGACATGCTAGCTGGGCCTGGCACCCCGGCAAGCCTTCCTGAAACAATGTAGTTGAGGTAAGCTGACGGTTTCCTGCACACCGCCATGGCTAACCTGCCTACGATATTTGGAACCCAAGCAGGCCCTCCGGCAACAAAGAGGGTGAGGGTGGGGGAGGCAAGCAGGTGCTTTGCACTCCACCGTCATGAGGTCATGCTTGCCAGGTTTGGCATCTCGTAAGTCCTTCTATTGTATGTGCTATGCAGGCCAGAAAGAAGTAAGAAAGACTGTAGCAAAGATACACCTCATCAAAAACACTGAAAACAGGAAACCCTAGCTATAGCATTAAATCACCAACCATTTGGCAAATACAATGGAAATATTTTGCACAGACCTAAGCCAAACAATTCAACAACGGTCTGAGGATCACACAGGTTTCAGCTGCTTCGTTTTCTCAGTTTGGAAGCAAAGCAAAGATTGTTTTATATTTTCAAACGTGTGTGCTATTGTGGATTCAAGTACCAACTCTTCTAGTACTAATTCAGTAAATCAGTTCCACAAACTCAAAAATTGACATTGGAATCCTCATCACAAGTTCAATGTTTGAAGCCAATAAATGTCAGAATAGTATCTACTGGATCCAGATCTTTTTTAACTGTGTACCGGACATTGCCGAACACATACATATGGGAAAATGAACACCTAATATATGAACACGGGCTGAAAACATAAAGGGGCAAACAGACATTTCACACACACACACACTCCCCTGTGCCCCTTTCTGCCATTCACCACCCTCTTCCTATGGCACCACATCACATTCGCTCTAACTTCTCCCTCACCGTCTCTGTACGTCTTTACTGTCTTCTATTTCTCTTTAGCTAGGCCATGCTATACAAATTCACAGAACCACTCATATGTAAATACAGACAACATTATTTGATAGATTTTTTCACAATGATAAAAAATGTAGTTGCACGTTTTGAGGACTCACTAATAATGGTTATCAGACCACTGAGTCAAACATCATTTAATTGATATAAGATGTTCAAAGCCAGGAGTGGCTCTTATCGGGGGTAAATAGACAGGGCTGTGGAGGAGGGGATTGGGGAAACGGGACAACGGAGACAAACAGAAAAAGAATACAACAAAACTGACCTGCTGCCCTGGAGAATCACATCGTGCTTTTGTGCTCCTCTTCACTGCAGGCAGGCACAGGATCCCAGCCTGCCCTGCGGCCAATCCTGAAGCTGCTCTCACGCGAGAGCAGCTTCAGGATTGGCCTGAACGCTGAGGATTTGTACTTCAGGACAGACTGGGAGTCTGTGCTTGCTCTCTCCAACCCAGGATTGCAGCTGGGGTTGGAGAGAGCTTCACTACGCATGTGGGTTTGGCCGGTCTGGGACAGCCGGCCAAACCGACATGCCCAGTGAAGGCAGTGCAGAGCACTACCCACCCAACCTGTCACCACCCTGCCCCTCCCCCAAGCCTCGGCACAAGGAAACATTAAAAGACTATAAAATGGGTTTTAATCTCGTCTTATGAGCCTTGGTCAAGCAGCAACCACAATCCTAGTCAGGGTAAAGCACATGAAACCCCAAATTAACCCATGCTCGACCCCCCAGTAGCTTGGCACAGATCAGTCAAGCTTAACTTATAGGTAATAGGTAAAGTATTTGTGTAACACTTCAAATAGTAAAACAGTCACAAACACTACACAAAAAGGATACCACACCAAGTTAGAAAAATAGAACTTTGATTAATAAATAGAAAAAGATGAAAATGACAAAAATTGAATAAGTAGACCCAGAGACAATCAATTTTAAAGTTTAGGTCTGAATAGCACCAAAAAGCCCAAAGCACCAACTGTGGAAATCTGGTAGCACCAGGCAGGCCACAGTCCCAAGTTCAGGCCGACCACAATAGAACATGGGCCGGCTACAGGGACCCCAGTTCAGCATGCTGAACAAAGTACCTATAATCCGGTTGGTCGCAGATGCATCACATATCCGAAGTGATGCGTCAGTTCCGAAATGCGGCAATGCTGGGGTGTGAGATCCTGTTACGCCAACATTGAGGAACCCATTGACGGGGCTTGTGATATGAAGTCCTGTGTCGAAGATGCAATAAGTCGTTAAGCCTACTTTCAAGGGTCCAGGACTGGTGTGATACAACTAGGCAGAGTAGACTCACAGGTGGCAGAGTCCAGGTGCAGATGCAAGGTTGTTGGAAGCCTGTTATGTCCCCAAGGCTTCAGATTAGGAGGCCAGCCAACTAGCCCATATAGTCATTCTGGAATCTAGGTTCCACAGGTGCAGGTCCAGACCTTCTCACCTGGCAAGAGGGTGGCAGATCAGCACAGCAGAGCAGCAGGTACTTCAGAATAGCAGTCCAATAGAGTGGGACTCTTTTCAAAAGCACAGCAGTCCTTCTTCTTGGCAGAGTGTCCACAGGTCCAGAAGTGTACGAAAGTTATGATGTCTGAGGTCCTTTTTTAGGTCTCGGCTAGTAACGCGCGAAACGCGTTCTCGCCAGAGAACTATAGTAGGCGTTTCAGCAGAAAAACGCGACAAAGGGGAGACAAGAGCTAGCCGTGCGCCCAGCATTCCCTATGGCGGCGTCGGATTCCGACGCGCGCCTTCGGATTGGGTCACGCGCATGAGCTTCTAACGTAGACAGCTCACGTGACGTTGCGCGGCCCAATCCGAAGGAACGCGTCGGAATCCGATTTTGCCATGTCTTAATGGTGCGTGTGGCCAGTTTAGTTTTTCCTCGTTACTCGTGCGTGTGGCCGGCGGAGAGGAGCCGAGCGTCGGCGCCCGCGGTGGAGGCATTGCTAAGCGCAGGGGGGAGACAGTGTGGCCAACAGTGTTTTCTAGCTGGCTAATGTTTTGTAGCTTCTGTTGTCTCTTTATTGTTTAATAGCTTTTCGTGCCTATCTGTTTCCTCTGTGTCTGTCGTTTATTTTTCTAGGTTCTTATGTGTCTACCCAGTTGCTTCATTTGTGGGGTCCATCCACACAACTATGCGCCTTTCCATTCAGTGGTCTGGGGTTTTAGGTTGCACGTGTGTGGCAGTTCGGTCGGGTTCCGAACATACAGCGGTTTTACACAAGGACCGGGGTGTCTCTGACTGCCTTCAAGCCGCCTCTTTCCCACCAAATCCGTGTCCAGTCCCCGTGAGCCCACCGAGAACTCGTCGTGTCACTGGTTATAGGAGCCACGATTGTGAACCCGTCTTGGTTATAGGCGCTACACAGACACATGGAAAGACACGCGGTGTCCTATATGTAACACAGACCGAGAATAAACCATGTTCTTATCGCCAGCTATTCAGCATGAAAACCTCATGCCTAAATGCAAAATTCTCTTTGTGCTGGGAAGGTTGCTTCTTCGGCAGCATCGTTTCCGTTTATGTTTGTATCTCTTTCCCTCTCTGTTTTCTTTGTATTCCTGGATTTCGATTTAGGGCGCTTACTGTGGGTCTGTCACACACATTCTCTCATTTTTTTCTCTCCCTTCCCTCTTAACACTCTACTCTCTCCCTGTATATTGATCCACCCATCTCCGAATAACCCACCTATCTTTAATTAGGTGTCATTTTATGCTCCCTCTCTGCTCACTGTCTCACTTCACCGCTGCCTCCTCCGTTTTCCTCTCTGCTCTCTGTGCTGCTCATTGGCTGCGCGTGAATTTTGCTTTTGTAGAGCGGAGATGGAAACTGAAGCAAACATTTCTCAGAGGTCTTACACTGCACATTTCAAGAGCTCTCACACTGCACATATCAAGAGCTCTCACACTGCACATACCAGGAGCTCTCACACTGCACATATCAAGAGCTCTCACACTGCACATATTAGAACTATCACACTTCACATCTCAGAACTCACACTTCACATCTCAAAAGCTCTCACACTCTGCACAGCTCAAAAGCTCTCACACGCCGAATATCTCAAAATTTCTCGCACTGCATATCTCATACTCTGCACATCTCAAGAGCAGTCAGACTGCACATCTCAGAGCCCTCACACTTTGCGCATCTCAGATTCCCCTCACTGTGCCCATCTTCAGACATATTCCACACTGCTCTTCTCAGAACCCCCACACTGCACATCTTAGAACCTCCACACTACCCATTACAAAGGCCTTACGATCTATCTACACATCTAACAACCCTCACGCTCTGCACATCACAAAGTCCTCACAGTACACATCTCTGCCCTATCACACTGCACATCTCAGTACCCTCACCCTCTGCATATTCAAGAGCCCTCACACACTACACAGTTGAGAGTCCTCACACTACATATCTCAGAACCATCATATACTGCACATCTCGGAACCTCACATTGCACATCTGAGATCCCTTATACTGTAACTGCACAGCAGAAAACTTACACTGAACACTCCAAGAGTCCTCACACTGTACATCGGGAAGTTCTCACACTGTATAACCACACACTGCAAATCTCAGAATATCAAATTTTTCACATCTCGCAACTCTTTCACTCTGCATAGCTGAGGACCTCACAGCATCTGCATATCTCGGAACCTTCACACTTTGCATATAAGCTTATTCTGAACAGCTCACATTGGTCATCTCAGAACCCTCACACTCGCCTCATCTCAGGAAGTGAGACATCTGAGACAACATCTGTGTGCGCTTATGTGCCTCATCCCTCGTGTTGACCCTCTTAGGATCTCTTGTGTGCACTTTTCTCTGCCGCCAGCTGTTCGCACGCTTCCATTGTTTCATGTGTGCATGTCCCAGCTTCCTTGTGTGTGCACACCTCTATCCCTTCTCTCTTTCTGCATGCTACTGTCATAAGAACGGACGTGGTACAGGTAGGCTGTTTTTTTATTTATTTATTAGTTTTCACTTTTATAAAGCGCAAACTTTACCCGCAGGTATCAGAGCGCTTTAAATCAGCATGCTTATAACCAGCAAGACTAGCACTCTATATTACTGCCAACTTAGCTTAGCATAAGCAACAGCTAACCATTCACAAACAATGTTTATATACCAATTGCAAATTTAAAAAAAATTTAATGGAAAGCATTGTCATTTACAATGCCAGTAACTCAAACTTTAATGCTGCGAGACCTATTGCATTGCAAATGCTTGTTTATACACAGTTGTGCCTTTAAAGTGGGGATAAGCTTCTAGAGGCATGTCTTTGAAGTGCACAGATGCACCAGCCTCAATCAATCAATCAATCATAGCATTTGTATAGCGCGCTACTCACCCGGGAGGGTCTCAAGGCGCTTGGGGGAAGGGGCCCGCTACTGCTCGAACAACCAGGTCTTGAGTTGTTTCCTGAAGGCGAGATGGTCCTGGGTCAGTCGGAGGTGGATGGGGAGGGAGTTCCATGTCTTGGCCGCCAGGTAGGAAAAGGATCTGCCTCCGGCGGTGGCTCTTCGGATGTGTGGTACGGCGGCGAGGGCGAGGCTAGTAGATCGTAGCTGGCGGGTGGGCGTGTAGAAGGTCAGTCGGTCGTTGAGGTACTTGGGGCCCAGGTCGTGGAGAGACTTGTGTGCGTGGGTGAGGAGCCTGAACGTGATCCTCTTGTTGACGGGGAGCCAGTGCAGGTCCCTCAGGTGGCCGGAGATGTGGCTGCGCCGGGGGATGTCCAGGATGAGTCCAGGATGAGTCGGGCGGAGGCGTTCTGGATGCGTTGGAGTCTCCTTGGCTGTGGTTCCGGCGTAGAGGGTGTTTCCGTAGTCCAGTCGGCTGGTGACGAGTGCCTGGGTGACCGTCTTCCTGGTTTCGGTCGGGATCCATCGGAAGATCTTGCGGAGCATGCGTAGGGTGTTGGCCTTCCCTGCTCTAGATCCAGAGTAAATACAGGGGGAATGCAGCCCCTTTAAGTGAAGACAGGACACAGCATATTCAAGTGGAAGTGAGGTTGGCATCCCTCCCATCCTCCCAGCGATGTTCCAGCTAGTCACATCTAAGCTCCCATTGAGTGTGGCTGTCTAGGAGGAAAACACTAACTACACACAGTCATGTGACCAGAGGCAGGCTGGAGGCACCAAATGGCTAAGGCAAGAAAATGCCAACTTTCTAAAAGTGACATTTTACGAATTGTAATTTAAAATATGACTTTCTTATAAGCTAGGACTTTAAGTCAGTATTCCAGAGACACCAAACATGAACTGGTAACCTCTTTCCATTTGGGAATTACACTACTAAAATATAATAATGCAACTTCAATGTTATCCTGTGGGAGGGATAGACCTTGCAGTAGTGAAAAAATTATTTTTTGGACAGGTTTTACATGTCCAACGCTTTAGATATGCTGCATCCTGCCCTTTGGGCTGTCAAGGGCTAACCTCAGGGGTGACATATTTACTAAACTGGAAGGGTTGAATCTGGCAAAGGGTTTCATTTGCCAAGTTCACATTAAAACTGCACACCTAGGCTCTGCAATGACACATAGGCTCTACTCAAGTGCATGGCACAATCAGTGCTGCAGGCCCACTAGTAGCATTTAATTTACAGACCCTGGGCACATGTAGTGCACATTATTAGGGGCTTATAAGTAAATCAAATATGCCAATTGTGTATAAGTAAATTTATGTCCAAGATAAGAACTTTTGGTGACTACGAAAGGCTCCTCTGCCACCCTGATAGTCCCCACTACGTTCTACTACCCATGCTGGTACCACTGTCTTTTTACTCCAACCTCTCTATCTTCCCCTTTCTACCCCTATTTTCAACTGTCCTTCTTACAGTCACCTCTCTTTCCAACTCCTAATGTTGTTTACAGCATCTACCCAGAATACTGAGAAGCACTAGAATGTGCCCTGGACAGCCCAGAGACCTTAATGCTGTTTCTCCTTAGAGTAACATATCATCTTTGCACATTATGCACCCAGAACTCATCTTCATTATCTCTGCATTAATATTCCACAACCACAAGGCATTTTATCCCCAGTCCTTAGTGCTAAAGCACTACTCCTGTGTTTGGGAAAACTTCTTCCATCTCTCACTTGAACTGTGCTCTCTTAAGTGTCTGCTCCCTTAATGACCACTGTACTGAAGTTCATGATTTTCTATCAGATGAGGTCGTAGACATCACTTGTATCTCAATTATGGCTTTCAAAATCTTCCACCACTGCAATTCCATGAGTTAGCCATGATTCTAAAGAAAGTGTGCTATTGGTGCTGATGCTGTCTTTTGCCATTATTACCAAAGACCATATAGGAAACTATATCCTTTCTAATTCTACCATTAAATCCACAGAAGAACAATGCCAGACCATGCTACATACTGTTTCTGCCAGTAAAGTTGCCCTCGGACCAGATTCCAGCTTTTGGGCTTCACTTACCGATAGTATTTCATCTTTTGCTCTTGGTAAGTTTAAAGTATGGTAATAAGTGCTCAGAAAGTATAGACTTTCTTGATTCTTGTCAGACTCTTTGCATTGGGAAGCTAGTTACTTGCACAACTCATCAAGCAGGTCACACTCTTGGCCTTATGCTCATCTAATTTCAATCTTTGTGTTTCTCACCAGCAGTCTTACATCCCTGAACATATCATGCTTTTCTTCATTTTATATCACCAGGTACGAGCCCCTCTGTTAACCACCTGTTGACCTTCATTCAGCTGAGCTTTTTACTCGGCAAACTATTTGAAATTATAAAAAGCATTTACAAAAGCTGCAATGAGACCTCCTCCTTTGTGTCAACAGAATTCGACTCCAGCAAGTACTTACCTTACTGAATAGCTTCTCCAGCTTCTGGCCAGGTTGCTCTCTTAGGGGCATAAGTAGGTAGGCGTTTGCGATTCGCAAATGCCGAAATTCGGCGGATTTCGGCGTTTGTGAATTGTAAACGGCGTTTTGATATGTAGGTGCCACTTAGCAAAATAAGGAATCGCAAAAATTGTGATTCCTTATTTTGCTCAAGCATTTAAGGAATCGCAATTTTGCGATTCCTTAAATGCTATGTAGGAGTGCATTTTAAAATGCGATTTTGGCTTAAGGAATCGCAAAATACCACCTACTCCAAGTAGATGGTATTTTGCGATTTCCTTTCAAAATGCAATTTTTTTTTAAATTCAAAGTCCAGGGGTGCAACAGGTGTCCTTTGGACACCCTGGCACCCTTGGAATTGCGATTCTCATAGAAAATCGCAATTTGAGAATGTATCCCCATTCATTCCTATGGGCCTCTTAGCCTATAGGAATGAATTGGACACTCATTCCTTGATGCGATTCGCAATTTGCGAATCGCAATTAGGGAATGTTAGAGATTCGCAAAAAAATTGCGAATTTTTACCTACATTCCATTTTGCTATTCTCAAATAGCGATTCCTTAAAAATCGCTTTTTAGGAATCGCAAAATGGAAATTACCTACATATGCCCCTTAGATACTCAACTGCTTGTACATCACGCCCAAAAACTAACTGCACGTGGAGGACTTTGTGATTGCTGGATTGCCTCTTTCTTGACTTTCATGTATTCACCCTCCCTCCTTTTTGATCTCATTTTTCAGATCTTACATGTAGAATCTATCGGGGCTCTGGCCTGTGCCCAGTGCTCAAACAGTTATCGCTCTTCTCTAGCATCTCTCATTCAAACTTTCAGTTTCCAATTTTACTGCTATGTTGACGACCCACAAGTGATTAATAAGAGTGTATTATACACACCCCTCCCACTCAGATCTGCTTTCATGGCTGTCTGACTGTCTTTGGCAATTACCAAATTGATGACCACTTTAAGCTAAATTACACAAACATTAAAATTCTGATCTTTACAGGTTCACATTTCTTGGGCATAGATTCCTAGTGACCTAGTTAATTAGAAACACCATCTTATCCTATTAACCAATGTAGAACTTGAAAAATATTTTGATGCTACTCAACTTCTACCCCGGATTACCAAGGGAGCACTTTTATGCATATGGTCCCTCTGGAACTTGGAAAAATGTCAGCCTGATTCCTTTCAATGCAAGAAGGCTGGGACGAAGGCTATAGTTTCCTTAAGGGTTTAATGTGAAGGTGCACATATCTACCAATATGTGCTTCAGAAGTCTAAATTTGTTCAGAACAATACAATTTGTCAGGGTCCTGGACCATCCCATAGAGAGAATATTCCTTAGCATCTGACAAGGCTGCAGAGGCTATATATTTCAAATCAATTCAACAAGTATTGAGTAAAGTCTTTCATGTGTACTTCATAGATGGAACTTAATAGATACTGAGAAATTAATCAGGATGAACTGACAGAAATATTTAAATTAATTCTAATTGCTAAATGCTACTACACATACACCTTCTGGAATCATAGTTTTAAAAGCTAAACAGCCATATGAACCTCATTGCTGAGCTGGATTGCTCCACAGATATGGGCTATGAACGTGAGACGTATTTGATGCAAGTTTGTTTCCTTGACATTGAGGTGATCCTTTGTCTCTACTCATTCTACAGCTGCACAAGATAGACACAAAACACTGTTTTGCTCTCCTACATTATAACTTAAGAAAGGAATGTTAATAGTGAGAAATTGGGTTATCAGTTGAGGGGGATAATTAGCTACCTCAAGAAATAATCCTTGTCAGGGTGAACGAATAAAGTCACTTAATAATTCTGAGTTCAACCCCCTGGTAACTATGGCACAGTGCAGACATAAAACCCCCAAAATTAATTCAAATGATTTACAGTAAAATTTCATAAACAAAATGACACAGAAATGTCAAAAATCCAATAAGAGCACCCGGAGATATGTTTTTTTCAAACTTTTAAGTAGAAATATTACTAAGTGCCATGTGGTCAGAGCCACTATCAGCCCCAGGGATCCCATCCCCTTAGCCACTTATTTACATAAAGGGGTGGGGACCATGCGGCCTCCCATCCCTCCTCAAGCCTCTTCAGACCCTTGGGACTCCATTCCCCCAGGGAAGTGTATTTTTTTAAGGAGAGGGAGGACCGTGAGCAATTATCAGCTTTGGGGACCCCTGTCCCCCGGGCCCCGTCATAATTTTCAGGGGGGGGGGCATGCAGCACCCCCTCCTTCAGCCCCTTTGTGTACTTGGGAACCCACCCCCCAGGGTAGTGTCTTTTTTAAGGAGAGGGGGCTTCACAGCCCCACCGCGGAGCAATTATCGGCCACAGGGACCTCACCTGGGACCCGGCCTCATTATCAGGGGGATGTTACACATGGCCTCACGCCCGAGGCTGATATCAGTCTCAGGGACCCTATTCCCCGGGGTGGTTGAGGGGGACATCTGGCCCCCGCTCGCCATGCCGATTTTGGCTCCAGGGACCAAACCACCCAGGGCTCTCAAACTTAAAGATAGGTCCCTTGGTGCCCATCCTGAGCCCCCACCATACTCTTATTGGGGTACCCAGGGAGAGCCCAAGGACCTTGCAGCCCCAGATGACTCCGCGCATACAGGGAGCAAGCAGTTCCTAATGCTGCTCCCCCTGGACAGGAGCAATATCTTATGAGGCTCGGATTGAGGAGCTGCACGGCCCCCCTCCTCTTTTTGTTTCATTTCGGGCTTGGGTGGGCTCGCTATGGACCTTTTGAAGCTCAGGGAGGGGGCCCGCACAACCCTACTCCCCAAATAAAGTAATTTCAAACTCTGAGGTGGGCTCCCCAGGGACTCTGGAGGCTCAGGGAGATGGCTGTGTAGCCCCCATCCCCATCCCATATAAACTATCAGCCCCATGGGTGGGCTCTCTGTGGGTCTCTGTACACATGGGGAGGGGGGCAGCCCATCCGCCCCCCTCCCTTTTATGAACACAGCCTCAGTGGTGGGCTCCCAGGGGCGTAGGTTTATTAAATGCAGCCCGCCATTTTGGGGGCTAGGGGTCAGGGTATCCCTACCCTGCCCCTTATATTATTTTCTTTTAAAGTTCAGGACAAGGGACTTAGTACCTGGATCCCGTAATGGCTGCCAGCAAAGATTTTCTCATGTTGCTGGCAGCCAATCAGAGAGTCTGACTCCCACGCGATCAAGGAGGCCCAAGGGAAATAAAGCTCTCTCTGCCAATCAGAACACTATTTTTAAACTGGTGCTTCTGTGAGAGTCTCCCAAGACTCTTGTGGACCTTATTGTCTAGCTATACACTGTCCCTTAATTTCTCAAAAACTACTACAAGGATGTACACCAAATAACACAAAAACAATATGTGTACCAAGATCTAGATTCGTGCCAAATTTGGTGTAATTCCGTTAAGTAGTTTTTGCTGTAGCCTTGTCTAAATAAGTCTATGGAAAATGCATGGGAATTTCACGTTTTGGGATACTCTTTGCTTCTCTCCCCCTGCTTGACGGATCACCCCAGAGCTGAGGTTAAAAACCTTTTGTTTTTTTTAAAGTTTTGTGAATATTCTCAACTGGGCCAAAGTTATTAGCAAACCAAAAATGCTATTTCTATGGAAAAGCAGACCTAAATATAACTACCTAGTGGTGACCGCCACTAGGTAATATACATTTCCTTTTGATGTTTAAGTACAGACAGCTTTAGCTGTCTGCCAAAGTTAATTCAACCTGATTTTGGATATTTAGAACTGTTTGACCAGTCACAAATTGGTATACACCTCTCTCAGTCTTAGTCCACATCATTCAGCCTGTCGATTCACTTCAGCTTGTTGCCAGGGAACCCAAAACCAGAAAGATTGACATTGTTCATCGACAGTCATCCACTGCAAGTTTTATATGGGCAAAGGACCACAGTTCAGGACCCACTCACAGTGCATTTAGTCTAGATAACAAAAACATTCAGGTCATGCAACATTAAATCCAACAGCAGCAGTTATTAGTAAACTATTCGTACATGCCCTACAAAATATGAACTCAAGGTCAAGAATCATGGCATGTGCTTGGCATAAAAATGGCATGAAAAATTAATGTTCCAAAATCCTTCTGCATTCATCCACATATCCACAATTCATTTATAGGTCTGGCCTTGAGATAGCTTAAGCTGTATCACCCGAAACACGTAGTAGTAAAGGAATCATACATACAGAATGTATGTCGATACTTGCATAGAAGGGCTATGGAGATGAAACCCTCTTCATTCACTGATCTGTTCAACTGCCATTCACATCTTGCTTCTGCCTACCAGAGCAAACAGAATGTGGCAATGGGTCAGCCCACATCAATCAATGGAACTCCTTCATGATAAGTGATGGCATTTTACCTGTACACTTGTTCACACCTGCCTAAAATGAAGTGTACTTCAATGCCTGTGTTGGTGGACCAGTAATATACTTTGCCAATGCAATTATCCATTAATATTTTCCTTGTCTATATAAACTAAATGTTCGGTTTCCAGTAACTAAAAGTTAATAGTACCTTTCAATGCAGCCAATAAGAGTAATAGTTTCCAGTGATATGGATTGATGTTAGAAAGATTAGTATACCTATTGAAAATACAGCTTGTCCCAGGAATCATATTACTTGTCTTTTCCAATTACACGTGATGGGGAAAAAGAGGGAGTGCTGGGACTCAGTAGAACCAAAGTTTCGATTCATTACAGGATATAGCAGGCAGCAGCATAACATCAGAGCCATAATGAAGAAACATTGGCATGTATTGCGAGGTGATGCCTTTCTGAGACAGAATCTAGGAAATGGTCCCCTAATAACCTTTCGTAAGGCTAGATCTTTGTGACAGGCATTAGTAAAAAACAGCCCAGGGATCCCGCAACAAACCACTTGGCTCAATGAAAGCAGGGGTTTCAGGAGATGCCACAAGTGTAAGGCCTGTAAGTTTGGAGAGAATACCACGGAAGTGCCTTTACTTTTCACAGACAGGAAGTGGAAAATAATGAAACCTCTGAACTGCAAGAGCCAATTTGTGGTTTATGCCCTCAGGTGCAGTTGCTTTAAATTATACATCGGCAGCATAATTTTACCAGTCCACCAACGAATCCTACGACACATCAGGGCCATAAACAAACGAGATCAAACATACCAGTTTGCCAGGCACTTTGGGAAATTCCATGACAACAAGGTAGCGGTCCACGGGGCAATTTAAACATCGGAGGGGGGTCTGTGCCGCCCCCCATCTTTTATATTTACATGCCCTGGGGAGAGGGCGGTTCCTGGGGCCTTTAAAGGCAAAATGAGAGGGGCAGCGATTCCCCTCTTCTATAATGCTTTTAAATAAACCCCAGGGAGGTGGTGGTCCCTGGGGCTTACACTACTCTTGGATGGGGGGGGGGCGCATGAGCCTCCTCTCCTTTTCTTTTATTTACGCTTGCCCCCGGGACCTGACCTACCAGGGGCTAGTCTTTAAACAAGCGCAGGAGACTGCACTTGTTTTTAAAAATTATTCTCACTGGGATTTGGAAAACTTTGTGATTTTCACAGCAAAATATGCAATTTCTCATAATGATTTTGAACACGACTACAGCCCGAACTATTGGATGGAATTACACTAAATTTGGCTGAAAGGTAGATTTTGGTCCAGAAAGTTAGCTTTTTGTTATTTGGTGCAAATCTGTCCAGTTCTTTTTGAGTAATTTAAGCCAAAAATTATAACTAAATCTCTTGCAGCGGATATTTTGCAGTGGTTTTGTGATTAATCGTGAATACAAGAGCCAACGGGAATGCTGTGATTGGCTGGATGCAACCTGAACAAAAATTGCAGCTGAATTTTATCGTCCAAGACTGGTTCCCAGGGCTGAAAATGTATGTGAAAGCTAACATAAGGGTCAGGGTCGAGATACTCTGATCCCATGTTTGATAAATGGGTCTGTTAGTGACACAATTTATGTGCCCAAAATTATTATTTTTTAATCGCGTACGATATTCGTGACGACCACGTGACTACCACCGTGGCCCCTTGTGTACCATCACGGGGACATCATAAATATCACAAAATCATTGCCAATATTGGTGAAAATATTTGAAAATATATATATATATATTTGTATACAGTCACCGGTCACTGTCACACACTCATGTACACACTCCCAAACTCACTCAGACACTTGTACACCCTTTAACATATTCACTCACACACTTAAATATCCAGTCACATACCCACTCAGATACTTATGCACTCATTCACATACCCATTGAGGTACTTATGCACCCACTTACAGACTTACTCAGAGAGTGATGCACCCATGTACAGACCCACTCAGAGACTCAAGCACCCACTCAGAGACCCACTCACACACGTATATTCTCCCAGACCCACTGAGACACGGATATGCCTACTCAAAGACGGACACTCATAGACCCACTCATTCACCCATACAGTCACTCTTACTCTTAGTCACAGACCATCTCAGAGACTTATGAACTCAGTTAGTCATACACTCAGAAACTCACACACACACTCAGAAACAACTCACTCAAATAAACAGGCACCCACTCACTCACTCCGTCAAGGCTCATGCAGCCACTCACAAACCCACCCAGTCACTAGACCTTTCAGTCACATACCCACTCAGACACTCATGCATGCAACCATACACTCACCCACTCAGAGACTTATGCTCTTCCTCACAGACCCTTTGAAACACCCATACAACCGCTCACAGCTCCACTCTGACACTCATACATCCACTCATGGACCCACTCAGACACTCACACATGAATACAATCACTCAAACAGCCACTCAAGAGACCCACTCAGAGACTTATGCACCCAGTTAGTTATACACTCAGAGACTCAAGTACCAACATACAGTCGCACTCACAGACCCACGCACCCACTGACAGAACCATTTAGACACCCACAGACCCACTGAAGAACCACTCAAACACTCATGCTGCCACTCATAGACCCACTGAGAGACTCATGCACTCACTTACAGATCCAATCAGACACTCATGCACCCACTACTCAGCCATTCAAACCACCACACTTAGAAACTCATGAAATCACTCACAGATCCAGTCAGTCATATACTTACTAACGAATACATAAAGGTACTCATGCACCTACTCACTGATTGAGAGACTTACGCAAACAATCACAGACCCACTGTGACACTGATGCACCCTCTCACAGATGTATTGAGGCAGTCACGCATTTAGTTACAGAAGTATTGATAGACTGATGTATCGTCTCACAGATTCCCTCAAATACTTACACAGTGATTAGCGATAGAGTGATGCATGCAGTCATAGATTACACTGAAAATGTTATGCACTGTGGTATAGAGATTTTAAGGGAGTTGTACGTACTATTATACAGTTGTTTTGATAGGAATGTGTTTAGTGAGTTGGTTATAATTCATTTTGCATGTATAAGATTTGAATGTGGTGGTAACTATTGAATGTTTGCATTTGTTTTGTTCATTCCACGACGTATTCACAGTGATCGCGACTACCGATATCATTGCAACGCCCAACATCACTGCAAAAACAGAAAATCTGCTTAAATGGTTGTTTTTATGCAAACTACCCACGAAAATATGACTTTAAACGGTGCAGTAATATACCCCTAGTGTCACTGACCATGTCATGAGTGATGTAATATGTGAGGTCATAAGCAGTGCATTGCATGGGCCCGAGTTATAGTTAGCTCAGCTAACTATAACTGCTGAATTTCTCTCGGTTTTCTACGAGTGAAATGTTAGCCTATCTATAAAGTCCTTGTAAGCTTTGGGTTTTTTCAGTGAATTTCTATGGGTTTTTTATAATTCTATTTCCTAACTATAGCATCCCTGTAACTTTTGGTTTATTAAGTGGAAAAAAAAAAAAAAAAATATATATATATATATATATATATATATATATATATATATATAAATAAGGCGGAATCTACCTTGTCCCTTTTGCATAGGTTCACCTGGTTAGTGGCCACTCAAAAGTCGAGCATGTAGCAAGAAATTACAGAGACTGACTTCTTATTTCAGACCTTTCTCAGAACTGATAATACATAATTATTTAAACTAAGTGACAGTTCGCCATATGTAATGATAAGGTTAGATGTCGTCACACATTTATATTGGGTATTGGATAACTTTATATGCAACAATATGCTATCTACACATCTGAAATAACATATCAGCAATTTACATCTCATGGAGAAACAAATCAGTGGAAATCAGTGTTAGAAAGGGCTGTTAATGGTGAGGGAGCTTTTCAGCTGTAAAAAATGTTAGCGGGCAAACAACAAATTATGCACTTGACAACTGTTGAATTACGCTCAACTGCATGCACGGTCTGTTGACTAGCAAGGGGGTGAGCGGGTGTCTGTATAAGTACAGAGGAACTTGGTTTTGAGTCTTTCTTCAAGTGCGCTGGATGCTTTGTTACAAATTCAGGGAGAACCTTTGGTAATTGAGTGATTCTTTTCTAAATCACACATCGGTCTCGTATTCGAGAGTTTCATAAGCTAACCAGTGGGGTGACGACTGTATCGCATGACTATAACTCCAAATAGGCTCACTGCCTCAGAACCTCTCTTGTAGCCTCTTTTCACCCCTTTTCTGTTTTCTTTTTTTTTTCCTATCTTCCTTTGCCTAATTTTCCAGCAAGTCAAGCCAGAGGGGTTTAGCTAAACATATATTTCAAAGTACCTGTAATAACTACTCTACAAACTACGTTTGGCTAACACTGTAACAGAAATGCTAATGTATCTGCTTATAAAATTATTAAAATATTTTGAAATTAAAAAAAAAATGCATTCACCCATTGGCTTTCTCCACAGAAGGCCTAGCATTCTGAAGGCATGTCTAACTTGTTTAGATACTTACTTGTTCTGAGCATTGTTTTCTGATTTCTCTGTACCATGCCCATCGGTTTCGTCATCTTTTTGTAAACGTTGTCTTTCCAGACGAGCACGGCGACGCCGCTCTCGTGCCGCCTCCTCGTCATCATCATCAGTCTTTTGATAGGTTAATCTGAAATGGAACAAACGCAAGTTTAGAAATAAATCAATACCAATATATCCACGCTACGGATACAGAAGCTGGCACAGAATCAAAAGTGCTCTAAAGCATTTGAAGAAAAACTATTATGTGTGCTATTTGACATGGTTGTTTGCTGAAGTCATAGTTTGCAGAACATTCTTTTCCAATGTGCTAATGCACATTTTTTTCATGCAAGAAAGAGTCTTCTGAATCAGTGAGCCAAGGTGTTAAGGTCTTTGCTTTTAGTCTTGGTGGAATATGGCCACAATGTAAACTGTGAGACTCCTATTCTAGCCTTTAGTAAACACATACAAAAACAAGCACAGACAAGGACAGAGACTGCAAGTGTTACAGCGAAAGGTACTTGTGTGTGCACATAAAGTATGTCCTGTGTTGTTTTGTGTATAATTGCCTAAGTCTATTTCTGCAGATATATTTTGCTTATGAACTGACAGGATCAGTTTTTGTAATTTAATAATTGTGCGAGTATGCTTTTTATCACTCTAAAAATGAAAATGTTTTAAGGACAATTTCAATGTTATTATAGTATCAAATCTGTGATCAAGAGAGGACTGGCTTATTAACATGTGGTACAGGACTCAGGACTGTATGGAGAAGTGAAGGGAACTGTAGCGATTTCTTCTAAAGCCCTCACCCACCAACCTAGTTGGTGGCATGCTTCATCATCGGGCCCACCCAGTGACACCGAATGTATCCCGGGTGTGCTTCAACACCTGTATTACAGCGGAGCAGATATTTTACTGAGTGTGCAGTGACAGTGGAGTGAAAAAGTGAAAGTTTTAAAATCTATCCAGTGGTCCCAGTGCCCACGGAGGTTACCTTTAATATCTGGGCCTCTGGTAGCAGTAAAAGCAAGGCAATGGATGTAGGTGGAGTGATAATTAGGAACTCCTGCATCCGGTGGGTGGTCTACATGTTTCAGCCAGGCCTTTCAATAATAATAGTTTTCCTCAGGACCTTAAACTATGTGAAAGTGAGATCTACACTTACAGTGAGTGTGTGATCTAAAATGTGTTGCACTCGCTAAGGTGCCATACGTGTGGGAGGGGGATTCCCTCTCCAAGCATTAGCTTGCGATTTTCAGCAAATGCCCCTATACAGATTTCCGGCAGAGGTTCAGACCAACTTTGATGGTCAGGACCCATGTGAAACCAACAGTTTTTTAAACAGGATATTAAAGGCAACCCCCGTGGGCACTGGAACCACTGGATAGCTTTTAAAACTTTCACTTTTTCACTCCACTATCACTGGTACACTCAGTAAAATACCTGCTCCGCTGTAAATCAGGCGTTGAAGCACACCCGGGACACATTCGGTGTCACCGGGTGGGCCCGATGATGAAGCATGCCGCCAACTAGGTTGGTGGGTGAGGGCTTTATAAGGAAAGGCAACAGTTCCCTTCCCTTCTCCATACATTCCTGAACCACATGTTAATAGGCCAGTCCTCTCTTGATTACATATAATTACCCTAGGGATACGGATTGGCTATCCAGTCCTCTCTCTCTCTCCTTGATAATTGAATATTATAGTATCAAAGCCAAACATCAAGACTATATAGAGTGTTGTTGTAGGGTCCACCAAAAATGTTCTGCCGGTTATTTTCTGCAACCAATATTTATTGTCTATATGTATGAATCACACTGTAATGAAAGTGGTCAAGTATAATACTGCTGAAAAGACAGAAACCCACCAAAACACTCCTTCCTAGCAGTTCAGGAAGTACTTTCCCAAAGACTGTCCCAAATTGCTTCTCCTTTACCCCTCACAGTACTATGTTGATAGTACTGCCTGTCCAAACAGGAAGCTACATTGCACCATAATGCTTACTGTCCCTCTCAAACAAATTACTCAGAACTGTGCTTCACTGCATACTTGTTGCATCACATTGATTGTAACTTGGTATACCTCTACATTGACCATACATTCACATTAATATCATGGTACAATGACTGTACCTTTCCAGATGAGGCTACCTCAGTATGCTGCTGCCTAAATCCCAAAATCTTATTATACATTCTCCTCCCCACATTTGTGTTACATTTTCTTTTAACTTGCCTTCATTTGTGGTATCTTAGTATCTGCTATTCCAATTTTAACATAATATTATATGTATTTGAACACCACAAGTTCACACCTACGGGCACCCTTGGCACTGAATAACAGGAGTTTATATATACCCAACTCAATGGTTATATAAATATCCGTGTCACAGGTTTATGCTTGATATCCTACCCGTTAAATTCCTAATATGTATCCTAATTTGATTTCGTTTTTTATTCTTCCGTACCCCTGATACCTCTTGCAAACCTGCCATGGCAGTTCCCCACCTGTATCTGACGTGTTAATTGTGCAGTGCAGTCAGTGCATGCGGCAGATTGTCCGTCAGCACCAAGGACATGGCACTAAGGCCTCATACCCCAATGTCTGTGCACAAAATTCCAGTGACTGCATAAAAGCATAAGGCCATTCTAAGGTCTTTCAATGTAGCATATGTTTTTACTCCTTCATTTGTTTTCTTAAAATATAAGCTATCAGTCTATTTCCTTCCAACATTATCTGTGAATACAATCCAGCAGATTGAAGATCCTCATTTCCACTTCCACTTGTGGATCAAACATACACTTTTTTATTGATTGAAAGATGATTCAGACGCGATCCATAATCATGCTGGAAAATGATCAAGTTGCTATGGTTACACAGTGAGAGAATCAGTATGTGATGCAACATTTCGGATAATAATATAGAAAGTGCAAAGCAGTGGGTAAAGTTATTGAGCACCAATCTCACATTCAAGGAATGCCTTACCAAACAAAGCCTAGGTTTTTTGCTACCAGGTCTGTTCTAAAGAAAGTTAGGCCATTTCTTTCAGAAGGTAACTTCAGAACTTCTGTTCAAACCCTCTACTCTTGCATCTGGATGGTGGTATTGCCATACTTCATGTTCTAGACGCCGCATTGGTATCCCTTAGGAGCATCCTACACGATGTAGCACATCCCCTTCAGGGTCTGAAGAAATAAAATCACATCACTCCCTCATCCTGATGGACCTCCATTGGTACCCCTTGCCAGCCAGCACCATCTTCAAAATCAGCAGCATTATTTACAAATGATCATGACCAGAACCCCTGCTTATCTTGCAAACAAGCTCCCCATCTTTGGTGGATGTTGGGGTACCTGCAGCTAGAATACCATCAGACTGCAGACAAACAAGTGTAAAAATTATAAAACAAGACAGCAGGACTTTTCCATCTCTGCATCCAGAATCTGCTACAACATTCCTGCATCCATTAAGACCGCCCCAACACTGCTCCAATTTATGAGGGAGTTGAAGACTCACCTTTACAGGGAACACTACATCCCAATGCATTAAACACCCGCAACCAACCAAGTCTTTATGCTTGTTGTTGACCATGTACAGTGCTCTGCTGACTTTTGGCAAAGTTCTTATCATAGAAATACTATATACATACACACATTGAACACTAATCAGACAGTAGTTCGTATGAAACAGGCCAGGTCTGTGACAGAATCCTAGAAACCAATGCTTGAAGGTACCCGAAGCTGGCAGCGCCACAAGGCTATACTAATGGCAATACAGCACCGAAGGAATTTCTATTATTAACATACCATTTATTACTGGAAGAGGTAGCATAACATATAATAAGCAAAAATGAATAAAAATCTTGCATTTGGTCACATCACACAAGAAAAGTATAAAGAATGTTCAATGATGACAGGATAAACCGAACCCTTCAGGCCATATAATTACTGTGATGGATGTGTGCAGCAATGGCTTCTGAAGCTCTTTCTTCCCATGAAGGGAATATGGCATAATATATATGATCAGATCCCCTCCCCCCAGTAGCTTTACATGTCTCCATGAGTATGTGGAGTTAACTTTATGCTACAATGAAAGAAATATATAAAAAAACATCCAAAGGTTTCAAATAAAAAAAAACTGTCGTTTACCAATGCATGAAACTACTACATGCATTTGAAAGAGTAAATTTGTCTAAAATTGCCTAAAAATTGGTTAACTTACAAATATTTTGAGTACTCATCCTGTCAATTATTTTCCAACAAAATAAGGAACATTTCCTAAATTGCTTTATTAATGACAAAGAAGCTGCTTCATTCATCATTGCACAATTCCTACACCTATTTCAAGAATTGCAAAATATGGCAACACAGACTGTATTTTATGTTATCACTAAATAATTATGTTTTTTAATTATCGTATATCCAGAAAGAACAGCTGCATTAAATAGAAAGGCGAGTAATTATGAAGCTCATTAACAGTTGTATTTTGGAATGATCCTCCAATGAGTTAGAACATGCATTCCAGATTTAACATTTAATTTAAGCTTTGAACAGAACCTGATAAAGTCAGTACGATATTGTACAGCGATTCCTAAAAATATATTTTTCATAACGTCATAGCAGGTGTTTTTTTCTCTGTGCGTTCTTCCTTCACTCAGTGAGTCAATTGTTAGACGCCTCTCAATAACAGGCCGTGGCAGGCGCTGACAAGTGATACTGCGCATTAAATATTCAAATGAAAGCCGAGTTGAACACTGTCTTCCTCATGAATGCGCAAACTTACAGAGATGGGTTAACGGGTTTGACGTCATAACATGGCTGGACTGGCCTGCCGGGTAACAGACAACCCCCTGGAGATGCGAGGGTAGTTCCTTTCTGACCCAGTCTATCCCCTACCATTTTCCGCGCCTCGTGGGGGGTGTGTGTGTGGGGGTGGGGGGGGGGGGGGGTGGGGGGGGGGGTTATGAAGCAGCAACTTACTAATTAGAAGTGCAATGTGTACCTAAGCCCTCCCTGCACCTGCCGATAGCTTCCTTTTATTATGCTTGTTATTTGTCGTGCTGCTGCTGTATTATGCAAGATGGCGACGCTTGTTTGTGTTCACAGGAGTCAGCTTAGCTTGCGGCTGCTGCGCATGGGACCAGAGAGGCCGGGTCACAGAGAACTGTCCTGAGGTTTGCTTCACACGTACAGTCCGCGGCTGCACGAGACCCACTTATCAACTGTAGCAGGATAGGAAACAGGAAAACATTTTATTAGTTCCCTTTATATCTGCCTTTAAAACGTATTTTTTTAATCCATAATTTTGAAGAACTGTGCTATAAAATATGCAGTTTGGCTCCACGTATTGTTTAAAGCTTCTTTTGCTAGAGAATGGGCAAGTCTAATTCGGGAGGGTCGGGCTCTCTCGCTTTGTTAGCTCGCTGCCATGTGGTGCTTTAAAAAAAAAATCCGAATAGTTTGCGGTGACCAGTCACCGTGACAGCATAAGCTAATACAGAAATCAAAAATTGCCTGTCTGTGTAGGTAGAAATACCTGTTTAAAAGATGACTGGATCCCTAGAATAAGAAAAGCAGAACATTACTATGACCGCTTTCTGTCACAGCCCAATATGGCTGCCGTCCATTGACCATACCTGTCAACAGTTCTATAGTATAAGCAACTTATTTATTTATTTTTTGTAAAGTGCTACAAGCGGTGCCGGCTAACTTAGGGTGTTTTGAAAGGAGTTCAAAGGGCTATGGCTGGCAAAGCCGCAATGTTAGACATTGTTCTAGACCTGCAATGGTGATTAGGAAATTGGTTCTTGGTTCTAGATAGGCTTGTGATGCGCCAGGCGTGTCTGCTTTTCACAGAGTACAAATAGGTTTCCATGCAATCATGTCAGATGGTATGGTTATTAAATGTCTAAAACAGAAGTTGGTTAGGGTGCTAGCCGTAACACAAGCTCAACCAACGTCGTCGAAAACAACATCAAGCCAGTGACAACATACCCAACATCGTTAACTGCTAGGAATGCCTCAATAAAGTAGTAACCTTCTCTGAATCGGCTGCAGGCTGTCACCCTCTATTGTTTCCTACAGCCAGGTATTTCTTTCACAGACGTATCCTGTGAGGGTCATCGGTATATGGCACTGCGGAGCATCTATGCCAATGGCATGCATGGTAGAGTTCATCAACAAGATGTGGGCTGCTGGTATTGTGTGTAGAACAGCCAAGGTTGTCTTCCTCTTAATGGTGTCCTTATCAATTAAAAGAGCATCTGCACTTAGTGTTTTATGGTAAAGAACTAAGGGCCAGATGTAGGTCGATCGGTAACGGCCGAGAATCGGTATTTTCGGCCGTTACCGACCAGTATGTACGAATTGGTATGTAGGGGCATATTTTTACAGAATCGGTAAATTTACCGATTCAGTAAATTTACCGATTCTGTAAAATACCGAATCTGTATTTTTACCGATTCGGTAATTACCAGATGTAGGTGGGACTCTTCTGAGTCCCAAAGGCCCTACAAATTCGGTATTTTAACACACAATCCAATTGGGTGTTAAAATACCGAATTCAGGTGTGCATGTACAAATGTGCATGCACACCTAGCCATGTGACAGACAGACATGCCCTTAGGGCATGTCTGTGTGCCACATGGCGCACATGCCTATTTTTGGGGTGCCAGAGGGTGTCAAAGTGACACCCCCTGCACCCTTGCCAAATTTGGTATTTACCGATTCAGTAATTACAGATTCGGTATTGCCCATTGATTCCTATGGGCTTCAAGGCCCATAGGAATCAATGGGCAATACTGATTCGGTATTTACAGAATCGGTAAATACAGAATCTTAAAGATTCGGTAATTACAGATTCTGTAATACCTACATTCCCCCCTTCATATTTACCGACTCTTAAATACCGAATCGGTAATTCGGTATTTAAGAGTCGGTAAATATGAATTACCTACATCTGGCCCTAGGCGTTTATCAACTAAAAGATTACGTCCAATACCAAGGTCAATTTATGTCCATAAACTCTAGTCAAGTCTTCAATCAGGTGCAAGGAAATATCTTTCCATTCCAATCAACCATATACCCTTTTTGCAAGTGCCTAACCCAAAAGGCAGGGTCTACAATGCTATACGTACTGTGATCTTTACCTTCACTGCAAACTCGAACCCTTCCTCAAGAAAGAACTTCCTGAAGTGACTGATCAGGCAAGCATACCTCTGTTTCAAGCCAAGGCCTACCACAGGCGTATCTGCTGTGTCCCCCAATGCTTTACACAATGCTAAAACAGGAAGACGCCATTCCTTTCCAATGTGGTAGAAAAACTAAAACATCAGCTATTCTTATTTTCTTCACATGGTCATTATGCGCAGACCTGAAGATGTGCCAGAAAGCGCCTTTTTGCAACATGTATTGTGAAATCATGTTACCGAGAGTCTGGTTTTCGTAATACACTGATGGAGAAGAAGTGACATCCACTTTGAGCAGAGACGTGGGCATGATTCGAAGTAGGCCAGAATCAGGGCCGGCTCTAGGCTCATGGTGGCCCTGTGCAGGGAGCGTAGGTGGTGGCCCCGGAAGAGGGGGTCCTGACGGGGCGGAGCTCAGGAAGGTGTTTTAATAATACGCCCAGAAAAGTCGTTAGATGACCAGTACCTGCGGCTGCTCCTACCCTTCCGAATTCGTCTCAGAACGATACAATTTAGGAGGAGGGCATTGTGACACACGACATGAGGGACTGGGCGCACAGACAGCTGCAGTGCAAGGGCCATGACAGGGGCACCGGACCCCCACAAAAATGCAGGAGGCCTGATCCTGCAATGGGAGGGGGTTATTGTTAAACAAATAGGCATGTTCATTAAAAGAATAATCATATCTACAACTACAGGGGGTACAATGAGGTCAGCACACATGCTGCTGGTAACCCTGTGAGTGGAGATGGGGCGGGGGAAGACTCACCCATCTCGTCCTCATAGCAGCCAAGGTTTCAGATTGCCATACGTGACATTTTCATAATTTCAGTGTAATTATGAGTGACATTTCAATGACTATGAGGGACACTTTCTTGCGGGCAAAATTAAGCAATGAAGACGATCAACACATGTAAATATCAGAAATAACACCACAAAGAGCGTTCCAATCGAAACACGTCAGTCTTTTGAATTACCTACTACGGCAACTATATCTCCCAATGCAAGCTTTCCTCGGTGTGTGACCACGACGCTTTCGCTCTCTCTATCCCTCTCCTCTCTATCCTTTTATCCCTCTCCTGTCTCTTTTTATCCCTCTCCCCTCTGTCTCTTTTTATCCCTCTCCTCTCTCTCACGCGCTCGCTCTCTATCCCTCTCCTCTGTTATTATCCCTCTCCCCCTCTCGCACGCACTCTCTCTCTATCCCTCTCCTCTCTAACCTTTTATCCCTCTCCTCTCTGTCTCTTTGTATCCCTCTCCCCCTCTCGCATGCTCTCTCTCTCTCCTCTCTATCCTTTTATCCCTCTCCCCTCTCTGTCTCTTTTTATCCCTCTCCTCTCTCACACGCTTGCTCTCTAGCCCTCTCCTCTCGGTCTTTACCCCTCCCCCCTCTTGCACGCTCTCTCTCTCTATCCTTTTATCCCTCTCCTGTCTCTTTTTATCCCTCTCCTCTCTGTCTCTTTTTATTCTTCTCCTCTCTCTCATGCGCTCGCTCCCTATCCCTCTGTCTCTTTTTATCCCTCTCTCCCCTCTCGCACGCTCTCTCTGTATCCCTCTCCTCTCTATCCTTTTATCCCTCTCCTCTCTATCCTCTCTAGCCTTTTATCCCTCTCCCCTCTCTGTGTCTTTGTATCCCTCTCCTCTCTCACGCGCTCAATCTCTAGCTCTCTCCTCTCTGTCATTATCCCTCGCTCTCCCCCTCTCGCACCAGGCTGCGCTGTTTGTTTTGATATGAAAACATTAATTTTGAGTCATGTGTTCTCGATAGAGGGCATATCCGTCAAGAAAAATGAAAACATTTTTGGCAAACAGCTACGCATCTGCTCTCACTCAGCCTTACCTTGTGCAGTCTAAGTTGCTGCTCCAAAAATCCCAGCAACACTCTGTACTAGCCGCTTCTCTTGGGCCTACCTTCCCTCCACAGAGCAAGGCACCTTCTCCGGTCTTTTTTTTACTGGACTTATTGCGCACTTTTAATTGTTGCGCTGCAAATGTGCATGACTGACATTAGTGGTCCTGCTCTTTGCTTCTCTGAGGGTCACTGTTGTCTCGACTTTACTCAATTTTTTTAATGCTCATCTGTATACATGACAGAAAATAGGGCCCATTATTACTGCGGAGACCTGTACAGCTGCGATGAGAAGCAGCCTCACTCTGCCTGTACCTCGCCCCGCTCTCGTCACAGTCAGACACAGGCTCCAGCACTCTCCCTCGACCTGCCCTCCAGGTCGGAAATAATTATTTACTGGCTGGCAGGGGGCAGCCATAGATATTTTACCCTCACTGCAACATGCGGCCCGGTAGAAGGTGCAATCCGATCTGTAGTGCTGCCAGCCAGCCGAGCACCATGATTCCGGTGGCGCTGCTGCCTGCAAACCGGTGAGCTCTGCAGCCAGCCTCTACCTCCCAGTTGGTTCCCTCAAAACCCTGGCAGCAGGACGTGACCTTACGTCCCCACTCCCCCCTTTCGGCGCTATGGCCAAGTTGTAACACGCAGCTCCTCCCCATGCCGTGCCTCCCCTCCCCAGTTCCAAACTTCATGGCACTTTGTCTCTCCTCATAGTGCCTGTGTGTGTCCCTAGGTTTTGCGCAAAAATGAACCCCCTTTACACTTTCGGCCTTTCTAGCTGCTCCACGGCCGCGTTGGGGGCCCCTCGGAGCCAGAGGCCGCCAAATCCTGCCACCAGGGGGCCGCCAGTGCCACGATGTATCAGATCCTTCCGATCCGATCCTCGTCGTGGCGGCCCCTGGGGTTTGGCGGCCCTGTGCAGGTGCACACTTTGCACATGCCTAGGGCCGGCCCTGCCAGAATAGGGAAGCTTTCTAGCCACTGGCACTGAACAGTGATACAGCGGGGTTTAATGTACACGGGATGAGCTAAATGCTTCCTATTCCAAGTATTCCACATGGGAAAGAGGCAAAACAGGCATAGTCGGCATGTAGCTGCCTAAATCCTAATGCATCACTTTTTACCAGGCCTTTTCCTTGGATTTACCCAGAGAAATCGTTAGCTAACAAGCATTTGCAATGCAATCGGTCTCGCCTTTGGGACCTTATATGTATTCAGCTATGCAGCACATTAGCCTGGGCGCCGAAACATCTACTGTTCCTTAACATGGAGGGAAAGTAAGCACCAAACTGCATGACACGTCAGGTATGGGAACACATGGAGCAAAATATTGGCTTTCAGAGGCAAATGGTACAGTCCAAAGCTCTGTTTTTAATATAAAATCGGGGCCTTCGGTGACCTCATCACTGAAAATATAAGATTTGAAAAAAATATTATTGTCTACGTGTTCTCGTGGAAGACAATTTTTATGGACTGGAATCTAGAGAATGCTAAAGTGATTCTGGTATTTTACTGACCTCTGCTGGTCGTTTTCTAACAAGAAAGTTAAATAGAGGCAGTAGCCAGAAAAATACAAAACAGAATGTTCCTCAGCAGAAAACAATTCTGGTATTTTACTGACCTCTGCTGGTCGTTTTCTATCAAGACAGTTTAATAGAGGAAGTTGAATAGTAGTCCCCGGCATAGTGGTACTCATCATTGAGCCACCAGCCCATCGCCCCTCAAAGACCCCCAAAGACAGTCAAGGTAGACATACCCCCAAACACCCCCAAAGACAGTCAAAGTAGACATCAGATTTGGCATACACTGAAGTATATTTCATAATTAAAATTCTGCGTGGAATCACAAAGTGAAACTGTGAGATGAGCACACAGTGGTCAGTAGCACGCTAAGCTTCTTAAACTTTCTGGACTGACAACACTTCACTCTCACTCTGGATTGGTTGGTTGCTATACTTTCACCAGGGCATCACCTGTAATCTAGCTTCCATTTTGAGAGCAGTCTTGCCTTGAAGTCTGAGGGTCACTGATACAATTCCATCGAGGAATGTAGGAGACAGTGGGTGTGAAGGGCACAATGTATCTTAATTTTAGTTGTTATTAAGACCAATTATTTTGGGGCCCATATCCCTTGCTTGCAGTAGGGCCCAAGGAACCCTTCTTATGCGAATATAGTACTCTATGTTAAGAGGTGTCTATGACACCATTCCAGGTTCTTTTTAGTTCTGACATTATCCAATACCTTTTGATTTTACTAAAATAATATGTATAATATATTCAAGTTAAGGGCCTTTCGGAAAACTCTTCTTGCCCACTAGTCTGATGTTGTGTCATTCCCATTTACTTCCACCTCTACAGGATACAGCATGGGGCAATCGTTCAGCCGACTTAAGCCTCTGGTTAGCATAATTTGAATCACTACATTTTGCTCTTTCAGGAGGTGCACATCTGCACACAAGGAGCTCCATTAGCAGCAGTGTTGCCTGCCGTGATAGTAGGTCACATTTGAAGTTAGAACAGGGCACATTCCAGCTTTATCAGTTCCTGTCCCTTTCCAATGTTGTTGTAAATTCCTTTAGTAGTGGCATGCTGCTATTTCACAGCCTACCATATTGTGTTCCTGGACTCAGATTCACCCATGGTTCTTTGATGAACATTGCCCAGGAAGAAAACCAAACTTCATAGTGTTTCATTTTCAGCACACTTGTAACTGTTCTATTAAAACATACATGGGGCATAATTTAGGTTTAATAATCACTATTTTATACTGTGAACCCTCTCTTATTCCTTCTTTTCCTCTTTGTTCTTTACTTTGTTGTTTCCTTTTCTTCTTTCATTCTTTTTTCTTTCTTTTTTGTCTTTTTTCCTTTTTCTTTCTTTGTCCTTCTTTCCAACCTTCTTTTTGCATTTCCTTTTTTCCTATCCTTCTTTTTCATTTTTGCCTTCTTCATTTTTCTTTCTTCTTTCTTTCCTTCATTCAGTCTTTATTTCCTTCTTTCTTTCTGTTTTGCTTTTCCCTTTTATCTTATCTTCTTTTTGCTTTTTTGCTTTCCTTCTCCCTTTATTCGTTCCCTTCTTTATTACTTTCTATTCTATCTTCTTTCCTTCTTTCTCTCACTTTTTCTTTCTTTTTTGCCTTCTTTCCTTTGCTTTCATTTTTTCATTCATGGTTTCCTTTTTCTATCCTTTTTATTCTTTCTTTTCATCCTTCTCTCTTTTGCCTTTTTTTCTTTCCTTATTGTTTATTCTTTCTTTTCATCCTTTTCTCTTTTGCCTTTTTCTTTCCTTATTTTTCTTATTTGCCTTCTTTCCCTTTTCTTTCCTTCTTTCTTTTGTCCTTTTTTGTCATCTTGCCTTCTTTATTTCCTTATTTGTCTTTTTTTGCCTCTATTCCTTTTTCTATTCTTCTCCCCTTTCCTTTTGCATTCCTTTTTCTTGCCTTCTTTATTAATTCCCTTTTCTTTCTTTCTTCTTGCCATCTTTTCCCTTCTTTATTTCCTTGTGTTTGTCGCTTTTTCCTTCTTCCTTTTATCCTTTATTGCTTTTTCTTTTCTTTGTTTTGCCTTCTTTTCTTTGCTCTTTTTTGCCTTCTTTCCTTTCCTACTTTCCTTCTCTTTTTGACTTCTTTCTTTTATTCTTTCCTTCTTATAAATGTTTTCCTTCTTTCTTTTTTTGCCTTCTTTCTTTTTCTTTCCTTCATTCTTTCTCCTTTCTATGCTTTCATCGTATTTCTTCCTCTTTCCTTCATTCTTTCTTCTTTCTATCTTTTCATCGTATTTCTTCCTCTTTCCTTCATTCTTTCTCCTTTCTATCTTTTCATCGTATTTCTTCCTTTTTTTCTCTCTTCTGTCCTCTTTTTTCACATATTCCTTTTTAGGTCGAGGATCATAACGCTGCGCTTAAGCAGTCTTCGGTGGGAGATTTAATGTTTTTAGGTATGGGGGCTTGAACCCGCCTCTCTCCTCCATTGGCTGGCTTCCTAAACGGAGGCCAGCCATTGGAGGAGAGGGGCATCACTCAGTTCAAGCCCCGTCTCTTTCGGATTCGGGGGCGTGTTTTTTGCGTTCTTTCGCCCGGTGACGTCATCCGTCACTCAGAACGCAAAAAACACGCCCCCGATTCCGAAAATTTCGGAAGTTTGCGGCCGGCATTTTTTTTTTGGTGCCGTTTTTTCTTGTTTCTGCCTTGCAGACCCTCCACTGAGCCTGAAGACGGAGCCACAGGTAGGTGAATGCTGCTTTATCTCAATCCACAGTGTACTAATTGCATGAACCCAGCGGCTAGCTAGCTACCAGTTATTTTTTTAATTCCACCCACTTCATCTTTTTTAAATCCTCGCCTAGTGGGCCGAAAAGCAACCATGTCCAGTTTGGTAGCATGAAAATACGTGTAATTCATTTATTTTTATGCAGTAGAAACATGCTTTCAATTGTCCAATGAGCGCGTTAGACTCGGGTGTCGCTGGGAAGTTGTAAACGTTTCCTTGAGATTTCAGCGTGACTCCTGAAGGCCACCTCGGGGAACTGGCAGTCCTTTCATGGGTCTCTGGTGAAAGATGGCGCCCGCAAAAGTTAGAGTTGGTGTGCCCCACGGGGAATTCTTTTCACTGACTGTCTTTCTTGCAGCCTCCAGAGAAGCGACAAAGGACCATCGAAGACTTCAACAAGTTCTGCAGCTTCGTGCTGGCCTATGCAGGCTATATGCCTTCTTCCACAAAGGAGGTAACGTGGCCTCTGCTCCCCTGGTTACCCTGCCCTATCCCCAGAGTCCACTGTAATGGCGAGTATGGCGGGTGAATGGAAACACGTCCAACATCACCTTTTTGTCAGCGGCTTATCTTGCACTGTCATTTTGCCCCTTTCATTACGCATCTTTCTTTTTAGAGCTGGCCAGAGGTAGTTTTAGCTGTTTTGCTAGCCTTGTCTTTCCTCCAAAAACCATAAATCTAAATACACATATTCAAACACAGAGAGACTTTTGATCAACCCCCTTCATCTATCGGTCTGTTAATGTGTCTTTCGCATTTTATTCCATTATTGGCTCTTGTATGTGAATTAGTATGTGCGCATCCTACCTTTTATGTAGTCGACTTTTGTGTACATGGCTGGCATTCCTATCTGATTCTATTTAATTTTTTTATGTATTTTTACACCAGATTATTTTTTATTTTTGTAAACCTGTGCACTACCGTTAGCATGTTTTAGAATTGATATCGACTTTTGCATACATTTGCCATAATAACAAAAATGAAAGGCATGTCAAAGGCACAGTTCTTGTTCAGATGTTAACCTGTATGTGCCCTGGTGTTTGTGGCATCATTACCTACCCATTAGAGGTGGTTGTCTGTGTGCGGGTCATACCAGCAGGCTCTGAGTGGTGGTAGCGATTGTCATGGGATTTGTAGTGTGGGGGGTCTGTGTGTGTGTGTGGGGGGGGGGCTCTGTGTGTGTGTGTGTGGGGGGGGCTCTGTGTGTGTGGGGGGGGCTCTGTGTGCGGGGGGCTCTGTGTGTGGGGGGCTCTGTGTCTGTGGGGGGGCTCTGTGTGTGTGGGGGGGGCTCTGTGTGTGTGTGGCTCTGTGTGTGTGGCTCTGTGTGGATAGCTTTTTTTGTAGGTGGCTCTATGTGTGGGTGGCTCTGCCTGTGTGAGGGTGGCTCTGTGTAGGTGGCTCTATGTGAATGACTCTGTGTGGGTGGCTCTATGTGTGTGTGGGTGGCTTTGTGTGTGTGGCTCTGTGTGGGTGTAAATGCAATAGGTCACGCATTTGCGAGCGATTAAGCTATTGGCATTGTAAATGACAATGCCATTTATTTAACGATTAAGCTATTGGCAATGTAAATGCCATTTATTTATGATAAAAAAAAGTCATGAGCAATGCCAACAGCTCTACCTTTAATAATGCCGAGACCATTGCATTGTAAATGCTTGTTTCTTTTCTTTCCTTCTTCTTAAATTTTTGCCTCCTGCTCTTCATTTCTTTTAGCTTTCCTTCCTTGTATGCCCTTCTTCCTAACTTTTTTGTCTTCCTTCCTTCGAAAGACACAAGCTTTGGGGTCTACAAATGTCACTGCCCTACAGCAACTTTCTTCAATAAGGCCGGAGTTGCCTTGGAGGAAAAAAACATAATGATTAAGCTGCAAGCTGTATTTCTGGAGGGGCAGCTGTATTTGGGATGAAGCTGGGCCTACATTAACTCTGATGTTCACAGAGAGGAAATGTCTGGTACTTGTTGATTCACGCTGGTGTTTCCTCTGCAGGGCACTCGTGGGAAGGTGCCCAAATGAATGTGAATTTGCTCACGAATGCATCATATTTTGTGCAATGTGTCAGCACAGACGAGTTGGGGAGATAACACAATGACTCTCGGACAACCATTGTTTATCTTTACGAAGAGTTAATTTTCACATGCTTGGGTCTTTTCAAGCAAGCGTTTTTTCCTACGACTGAGACAAGTATTATAGTATTATTTCATCATGTGTGTGTTGTAATTTGACCGTCTCCTGGAACGTTTATTAAGAACAAAGCCAAGTCAGAAACCTAATTTGTGTACAAGCAAACACTCATTGCACGCGAGGGCACTACGAGTCTGCCATGACACATTATGTACATAATAGTTTAAAGGAAAATATTTTCACAACCCGAGCGGTTTTGTTTAAGACGTCACTGTTCAATGAGAAACAATGCATTCGTGTGTTCTGTTCTTTTATAAAAAAAACTTTTTAAAAACTGCTGCGTTGGAATATGTTAATAATTTTACATCAGAGGCAGTAACATTAATACAGCAAAGCCTTGCAGAAGTAAACCCGAATGAAAATTAACTGATTATTGGGTTGAGGAGAGAGTTCATTCTGCGAGAAAAAAATATTATATGTATGAAGCAGCCTTCCGAAGCCACGAGGAGAGGAACACATGATAACATACTTTCAACCAAAAGAGCCTGTTTGTCTGGCCTGCCCTGAAGGATTTGGGGACAATGGGATATGTATGCCAGGTGTATTGCAAAAGAGTGTGGGAGGGTTCAGTCTGGGTCAACAAGATGGCCTTTTGCCAGGGATTATGAGTTTCGTGTCCCAGATTGGGAGAAGGGCCAGATAGGCCTTAACTAGGGGTTGAACCTGATCATCACCTTTTGAGTCCTAGTTTTGAGACCAATGTTTGGCAGAACAGGGACGACTGCGGGATAAATAATCCTGGTTTGCGGAATAATAGCAGAGGGTCCTCAAGAATTAGAATTTTGTAAACTAGTAACCTATCTGATGACTTAGGTAATTTATTTTCCGTTCCTTTAGGGGTTTACTCAGTAAATGTGGCCTCGTAAATATCAGAATGAATCAGGGCTCCTTCTTGAAGAAGGAGTAGAAGGGCCTGTGTTGGTTTATGGGTGTCGCCAAGCTGATGCCCCATTTCTATGCACTTAGAGCAAACTTCATACGAGCTACTACGCCAAGTGTTTCTTACTTCCTGTCAAATACCATGTTATTACGTGATTATTGAATGCACAGGACTCACAGGTTTCAACGTAGCAGTTCAACGAAAATCAATGGTGTGTCCATGCTGATGGTAAAATAATGCATGCCCAGTCTGTTACCAAGGCCACACAAGGGTATAAGTATATAAGTGCACAAGTGCTAAAACATGTTCACGTCAACACCTGGAGTTCGTAGTAAAGAAAGCATTCACATTAACCTCTCCACGATAAGGTTTTAAGCAATATTATATTTTATATGAATGTACCCCATGCTATCAATCCATATGGCGCACACAATAGAACGTCCTCATGCCTGCTCCCTCAGCAACAGTTATCCTGTCCAGCTGTCCGCACACAGTTACCGCCCTCTGCTGTCTGTCTACCTGCTGCCCTCTGTTTGTGCTTCTCTGCTTGTTTCTTGCTTTGTTTTGCTTTTTCTGCCCTCCGTTTCAACTTTTATGCTAGTTTTTCTGTCCTCTGTTTTGCCCTTTTCTGCCCGTTTTTTTTTGTCTTTTGGCCTTTTCTGCTCTCTGTTTTGCCTTTTCTGCTCTTGTTTCTACCCTCTGTTTTGCCTTTTTCTGCTAGTTTCCTCCCTCTTTCTAACGATTCCTCAAGACATGGCTTTTCGACAGAGAACTTTCACCACAGTTGCCAGATACCTCCAAAGGTGACAGTGTCATGCTGATTGATGCAAGATAATAATATCAATGCAAATTTGAACGATGATGCCGTTTTAATTTGGCAATGTTTACAATGAACAATTAATATTATGGTATCCCTTAAGAATTTATGATATTATTTTAAGTCCTACCCTTGCAGTGACTGAGTAGCATATGAAGACTTTTGACAGGCTTTAGACAGAGTAGCATATTGTTCTGGCACTCATAAAAAGTCAAGGAACACACTAGGACAGAGGGGTGAGAGGATCAGTCCCTCTTCGACCTCCCGCTCAGACTTCAATCACAAAAAGAAGAGGGAAAAAGAATATAGTGATAATAAGTGTCGAAAAGTGAGTGAAGGGGTAATACACCAAATTTTAAAACTGCCCTCACACACAGCAAGCTGTGTCATGCTTCATCAGAGGGCTGCTAACACACCTCCGTGTTTACCCAACACTGGAGGTGGAGTAATAGGGAGGGGAAGACAATACAACATACAGTGTGAAATCAAGGGTGAGAAATGGTGCAGAAAAAGTGATGTAAAAACTGGTCTCAGGGGATCCTTATTACAATTTTAACATTAGGTCTCCTGTCCAGGATTAAAAATGGAAACATTTGTGGATGCTAGGTAGTGGAGCTTATAATGAGACTCCACCTGCTCCACTCTGCATGGGTGTCGACATGTTTCAGCAGGCAATTGACAATGAACGGCTTTCCTCAGGACTCTCACCTCTGTGATCCTGGGTGCTCCTCCTCCCTTCTATAACTTCAGAAGTTAAAGAGGATATCACCTTTCATGGAGCCCTTCGCATTAGAAGAGGAACCGAGTTTAAATAAGTCTAAAACTCGAAATGGCGGGCCGGGAGAGACAAAATTTGTTGACAACAGCTCCCCGGATTTCCTTTTTCTGACCGAAACTTGGTTCACTGCCGATTCCCTTCCCGACCTTTTAGCCATTCTCCCTGACACCCATTATGCCCTCCGGGCTGACCGCCCGGATGGCAAGGTGGGGGGAGGGGTGGCGATGATCATTCGGTCGTCCTTCAAATTTCAACTTCTCAACTATCCCCCCATACCCAATGTGGACTACCTTGTGGCTCGCTCTCTTAATCTTTCTGCCGCCCTCACTGTTGTCCTTGTGTATCGCCCCCCCCAACCTATGCCTTCCTTTGTAGCTTCCCTTCAGGACCTTATGGCCACTCTTGTGGTCAACAATTCCTCCGTCCTGTTGCTCGGCGACTTTAATTATTGGCCGGGCGACCCTAGGGAAGATCTCTCCTCCAAAGATTTTTCGGGCACTCTTCAATGCCTAAACCTCACATCCCATGTATCAGTCCCTACTCACGCCCAGGGTCACATCTTGGACCAAATCTGGTCCTCACGTCCCGTTGTTTCACCTCCTCTCGTATCCCCATGTGTTTGGTCGGATCATTCCATCATCTCCTTCTCTATCCACCTGGGAGCGGTCGATAAGTTCCCCCGTACGAAAAACATCTTAGCTCGTAATTGGAATCGGACCGACCTTGACTCCCTCTCGCTCACTTTGGCCTCCTCTGCCCCCAGTCTCACCAATCTTCATCTTGAATCCCAGGTTAACGCCATCAGCACTTGGCTTTCCTCTTTGTGCGATCTAGTCGCCCCGCTCAGAAAGATCAAGGCGGTCCGTCCATACGACGCGCACAAATGGTTCTCTCCAGAACTTAAAACACTTAAACTCGACCTTAGGCGGTCGGAACGCCACTGGAGACGGACCTATTGCCCTTCTTTGCGCGTCAAATACAAATCACTCCTCACTGAATATAAAAAAGCGATCCTAGCGGCTAAAACCGCATACTTCACCGAGAGAGTAGCTCTCGCGGCCAACAAACCCCGTGAAATTTTCTCTCTGGTCCACAATCTCGCCACCTCTGATCGCTCCACTCCTAGTTTAGACCCCTCACTGTCCCTCTGCTCCTCACTTAACGACTTTTTTATCGACAAGATCGTGAAGATTAAAGCCAACATTCCCACAGTGCCTCTACCCCGTCCCACTTGCTCCTCCATTTGCCCCTCTTCCTCCTTCGCCTTTTTCCCTCCCATCTCCACCGACTTATTTTTAAAACTTTTGGTTAGAATTAAGTCCGGCTCTCCCGCGGATTGCGCGCCAGCACGCATCCTCAAAACTCTCTTCACCAACTGTCCTGTTCCCCCTCTTGCTCTTCTTAATTAATCTTTGGCTTTAGGATCTGTCCCCTCTTACTTCAAATCCGCCATAGTTCTCCCTATTTAAAAAAAAAACGGATTAGATCCCTCTCTTCCCTCCAATTTCCGTCCCATCTCCCTTCTCCCCTACCTAGCCAAGATCCTTGAAGCTCACGTTACTTCCTGCCTCTCCTCTTATATAGAGGAGAACGGCCTTCTTGCATCCCATCAGGCGGGATTCCGCCCGGGCCATTCCACGGAGATGGTGGTCCTGGCAGTCTTGGATGAGCTCAAGGGGAAGGCCGACTCCAACCTCCCCAAAGCCCTGGTCCTTCTCGATTTGTCCGCTGCGTTTGACACGGTTGACCACTCCATCCTTCTCGACCGTGTCAGCGCAGCGGGCATTCGGGGCACGGCCTTTTCCTGGCTGGCGTCCTTCCTGCGGGATAGGTCCCAGGCAGTCCATCTCCCCGATTTCTCTGCTCCTCCCCGCCCAGTCACTTGCGGCGTCCCCAAAGGTTCCTCTCTCTCCCCCCTTCTTTTCAATCTTTATATTCACCCACTCATCGCCTCTCTCCTTGAGCTGGGGGTCTCCGTGTACAACTACGCAGACGACCTCCAGCTCGTCTTTGATCTTTCCTCTACCCCTGATTCTCTTCCCAAGTTCTGTTCCACTTTAGTTTTTATCTCTGACTGGATGAGCGCTAACCATCTGAAGCTCAATCCAGACAAGACAGAACTTGTTCTCACTGGTGGCCCCTCCAATCCTTGGTCCCCTGCACATTGGCCCCTTTCCTTTGGTCCCCCCCCGGTGCCCGCCTCCTCTGTTCGCACTCTTGGTATTAAAGTCAGTCATGACTTATCCATGCATAGTCAGATCAGCTCTGTAGTGTCTTCTTGTTTTCTTTCTCTTCGCCTAATCCGGAAAATCTCACGTTTCTTTTCTCCTGATGCACTTAAATCCATAGTCATGGCCCTGGTCATCTCCCGCCTTGACTATGGTAATGGTCTGTACGTGGGCATACCAGCTTACGAATCCCGTTGCCTACAGGCCATTCAAAATCAAGCTGCTCGCCTTGTCCTTTCCCTCCCCAGATCTTCTCATATCACACCCCGGTTCTTAAATCACTTCACTGGCTTCCTGTCCGCTTTAGATCCTTTTTCAAATTGGCCTGCTTAGCTTTTCGGGCTCATTTCCGTTCTGCGCCTCTGTTCATCACTTCTCTTGTCTCTTCTCATGCCCCGGTCCGCACTCTTCGCTCATCCTCTCTCTCTCTTATTCACATCCCTCGCTTCCGTAAATCCAGAACAGGGGGCACTCGGTTCTCAGTCCTGGCTCCCCAGTTCTGGAACAGTCTCCCTCTTTCCATCCGTTCCATCCCCATCTACACTCACTTCCGCAAAGCCCTTAAAACTTTTCTTTTCTCTCAGGCATTCCCTTCCTAATTTCCCCGGGTTCCCTCTGCTGAGCTCTGATCAGGTCCCCAGCGCCAGGAAGCCGTTCGGCCACCGTGCGCTTTATCAAATACTTTATTTATTCATTCATTCATTCATTCATTACCTCGCAATCAAGAGTGCTAATAGGAAGCTGTTCTCACTCCCCCGCCATTTCGAGTTTTAGACTTATATAAACTTGGTTCCTCTTCTAATGCGAAGGGCTCCATGAAAGGTGATATCCCCTTTTACTTCTGAATTTATAGAAGGGAGGGGGAGCACCCAGGGTCATAGAGGTGAGGGTACTGAGGAAAGCCGGTGTATTGTCAATTGCCGGCTGAAACATGTCGACACCCACGCAGAGTGGAGCAGGTGGAGTCTCATTATAAGCTCCCCTACCTAGCATCCACAAATGTTTCCATTTTTAATCCTGGACAGGGGACCTAATATAAAAACTATAATAAGGATCCCCTGAGACCAGTTTTTACATCACTTTTTCTGCACCATTTCTCACTCTTGATTTCACACTGTATGTTGTATTGTCTTCCCCTCCCTATTGCTCCACTTCTAGTGAATAGTAAACATGGAGGTGTGTTAGCAGCCCTATGATGAAGCATGACACAGCTTGCTGTGTGTGAGGGCAGTTTTAAAACTCGGTCCACTCATAAAAAGTCGGCAATGCAGAAAACAGAGGGCAGGCTGACCAATTTCCTAACGGTTAGAGATCTTCTCCCATATCGTTAATTCCCCTAAAAAATTTCAATGTGGTAGATGTTTGGTTAATTTTGTAATATGAGAATGTGGTCTCAGGTCAGACCGGTCCGGAAATAAATAAACAACCTGCTTGATAATTTGCCTGCAAACGCTTGATGTTTCTGTGCAGAAGATGGGTTCACCACCAAGTTGCATCAAAGTCACAATTTCACTTAAAACTGCAATTACATTATGTTGTGCACTATAAGTTATAAGTATGAGTGACTCTTTAAAAGTGGTCACGCATGAAGGGATACATGCAAAAGACTTTGATCCTGATTTCGATCTTGGCGGACGGGTTACTCCATCACAACAGTAACGGATATCTGTCTGCTGAAATAAAATCCCATAGGATATAATGGAATTCATGTTTCAGTTTAGTGGGCATCTGTCACAGTTGTGATGGGGTAACGCATCCATCAAGCTCTGTTCTTATTTAACTTGTTTTCTACATATTTGGTCTGTCCCCTGAAGATCCGAGTGGCATCCACCATACAATAAACTTGAGTACTGAAATATACAAATAAAAACAGAATAATATAAAAAGGAATATGGAAATTCCTCTTATTGGAATACTGTCTTCTCATGGAAGTTAAGAAATCAGGTTGATAACGTTAGCTCATATGTGACCAAACATCGCTCAGATATCTATCTACAAGTTAATGCCAAGTGGCAATCTAAGCAAAGCATACGTGATGTAAAAAATTCGAGACCATAATATTGTATTTTAGGTATCCATATTCAGCTTCTTAATATGCCTGGCATACAGAACATTACATGTACAAAACAATGCTATCAATATTTTAATTGATGGGAGCCATACAGTGCTGCTACGTATTCAGTGGATATGTTGTAAGTAGAGCTAGGTTGCCATTCAACCAACGACACAAGCTAAATATATGTATAATATATGAGCTCTGTCAACCTTTCTAAGCTAATTCACTTCATCAAATTTGTGTGTCCAACAATAGGTATCAGTAATTGCCTTCTACAGCATCATATTGAGGATCGGTGAAAACATTTTGACGACTCAAAATGTGATTTATCATCCCAAGTAGCATCTCCCTATTTATGCAACAATCATTTGTTTCCAAGAATGCTCACCTATATTCCCTTGTAAAACTGAGCACACAATTGAACATTTCAGTTCCTTACATTTATTAGTAGCTTCATAGGTATGTCTCATTTCTATAACAAATAGGTAGAAAGAACACTGTATCTGCCTGGGGATGTTGTTCCTGACTACAGCATGTCAGCAGCCAACAACTCATCCTTTATGCAGCTCCCAAAAATGCGTTGTGCAAGACCCCTTTCGGCTGTAACCTACCTCCAAGTCCCATAAAACTGATCAGATTGGCATGAGCAACATGTCACCACCTTTAGGGGTTCAAACATTGTGTAAAACTCTCTGTAGTGCTTACACTGCCTAATATGGTAATACACCGGTATTTATATCCAATCGCCTGCAGAAATACCACCCAAAAGAACTTGGATCTTCTAAATGCTTCTAAGAATCTCCAAGTACAGTACGCCCCATATAGGTTGCTTGCTGCTCTTTCACAGTGTGTGCCCCTGCCCTCTGGAATAAACTTTCTAAAGAGCTTCAGCTTTGCTCAAGCCATCTTGCCTTCAGGAAGACCATTAAATAGTTGCTTTTCAGCTAATGCAGGCTGCATCTTTCGACCTTGCCTCTACAGTTAACACCAGGAAATCTTTGGGTGACTATCTACAATAATAGTCTAAATATTGCTTCAGCGTCCAATTAAACATTCAGCATTAGAAGACTAGTATCATGTCACTAAAAATGTATCACCACAACAAAGAGCCATATTAATTTAAAACAATGTACATATGGGTGGACAGTATTTTCACTCATCCGAGTTTCAATGTCCAGTTAGCAAGGGATTATAAAATGGCAGGTTTCGAAAAGGACCCCACAGATTGTTTTCCAAGTCACTATATGGAAATGTCTCTGCCAAGCAGATGTTGGCTAGGAGTGCCACGCAAAGGAGGCGGATCCTCAGTTGTCACCACTCCAGGGGCAAAGGACTTCTGAGTGAACTCTGCCGTAGTCTCCCCTGCTCCCTGCCCGCCTTACCGCCCCATTTGCCCCACACATGCTGTGCGGTGTAATGGAAATCTGCTGGTGATCTCTGCACACACTACTCAAGACTAATCAAGCAAAAACGGATCTCCTCTTCCTCCATCAGCACTGTAATACTAGACTGGTCTTTGAATCTGCTGAAAAAAAGGGGGACTGTCGCCATGATATCTGACCTCATCTGCTTGACTATTGGTGAAGATATTGGGTGGATTGTGTTGATGGGAGGTTCCATTACTGAGGACTTTTTGTATCATTCAGATGAAAGTGATTACCACCCTTTACGGCATGTGCCCAATTGGATTCAAGCAAAGATTTTACATTTTGCAAAACTTTACATTTTTTTGAGTTTTCATTGCCTTTCTTTCATGTTTACAAATTTCTTTCATTTTGCTGCAGTTTCTTGGGACTCCCATCTGGAAGTACTGGAGTGAGCATCGTACTGCTGTGTCCTAAGTCGCTTAGTATTCATTTTATTCTTCTAGTGTTCCCTGGTGTCCAGAATCCATCATTTCTATCAGTGTTTTTAAAGATGCTGGAATATATGTCCAATTTATGTAGCAGCAAAGTGATTCGGCCATTTCACCTTAATATTCCTTTCTCTCCCATTTTCCTACATTTCACTGTATTGCCTACTTCTAAACATCCTCACATTCTTCTCTACTTCAAAATGAAAACGTTAAGATCCTAATATGAAAAGTGTTTGCTATGAGTAGTTGTGATTAACTCTAGTAGTACATCTCTGGAGATAACTGCAGTGAGAATATTAGTTGTTCGCTGCCAGAAGACATGAGACTTACTAACCCACTGGAACCCATTGCCTAGTTCCAAGTGTATGGCCCACCCTCCTTCAGAAAGCCCTACACCTCTAAATTTAATAAGGCCTCTAACCTTCCCTTCCTTTGCCGCATTCTCACTAGATGTTCTCACTAGATTTTCTCAGACATCAGCAAGCCCCTCCCCTCCTTGACTAGGCGCTGTGAATTATCTCATGGAGAGGGGAAATGGAATAACAGTTCAACCCAGACCACTGGGTCTGCTAACTAAATGGCTTCTAGGGTATATACACAAAAACCTCAATTATTCTGACGATGTGGGACACAAATTTCCCTTACACATTAGTAATAATGATACAGAACTTTGTCAAGATACTCCTTAACATGCATATTTACCTTCTATAGTTAAATGACTAAACAGCCTTTAATAAATAAAGACGTGCACACCTTCACGTAACAGTGTAGCGCACTGGCATGATAACACATTGAATTTCATGAATGTGTGCTGTGTTTTTAAGTTGAAGCGTTGTCTGGTTTGGTAATTGGGGGCATTCAGAAAGCTTCCCTGGGAATGCACTCTGCCCCTTCCTTACCATTGGCTGTGTGGTTTGTAACTCACATTTTCTGCCTTGCTATTTCCAGGATGAGTGCGGCCTTCTCAAGAAGCAAAGACTTTTCACATTAACTCCCCTTTAGTCTTCCTTTCTGTAAACAGCCCTGTAAATCTTGCTGTTATCTTGTCACATTGGCTTTGCATTCAAAGACTAAGGTGGCCAAATGTCAGGCCTGTTGTTGGACCTAGATTACCCAAGCCTACATATGGTAGCTTGGCACAGTAGTGGTCTACAGCTAACTCCAGGCGTTGGCTAAGTACTTACACAGCTTACCCACAGTAACACATTGATGAACCACTAAAATAAAGACACAACACCTTTGTTTGCAAAAATACCGTTACCTTTTATAAAAATAATATGGCTCTTTGGATTTGAAAGCATACAGGTTATCACATCAATTGCTTTTAGGAATAAACATTGCACTTTTACTAGAGAAAATAGTTTTCACTCCTCCAGCTGTGGAAAAAGCAGTAAATCATATACTTTTATCAGAATTCAGCAGTACATTCAAAGAACTTCTTGGATAATTAATTGAAGCTCCTAGACTTCACACTCTACAGGGGTATTTTGCATTAATACACAATGACATCAATAACTCTTTACTACAGCCTACCAATTCATTGGTTATGTTAACACATCTAGGGTTACGTTGCCTAACCCCTTCTCTCCTTTGCCACAGAATGAATCTCCAGGGAAGTAGAAAGGTCAAGGCCCTTTTCTCTGCTTATGGACCTGTTTAAAATAGCTGTCAACCTTTTATCCCTTTTTACCCAACACTTCCCTCTTCACACTCCCACTCTCCTTACTGTCTGGGTGGCAGATATGCCACAGTCCATAGGCCTTCAGCTGGTACCCGCCTCTCAAGCTCCCCCGCTCAGCTGCTTCCCTGCACTGACGTGGGAAGAGCCTTGCCGGCCTCCTCAGCCCAAGCGCGCGTTCTCCTGTCAGCGCTGGCTAGGGGGCCTCGTTTCAGGCTTATTGCGGTGATTTCCTGCGTCTGCGGATCACCAGGGGTTAGATGGGCGGTCGGTTGCCCAAGCGCTAGTTCCTCCAGCAAGCGCTCACAAGTAGGGGGTTCCGCTGTCAACGCGGCGCTCCGGAAAGTCGTCTGGCGCCACCTCAGGCAACCCGATGGACGCGCTGATCTCTGGGGCATGCGCGTTCCTCGCAATGGCTCCACCTCTCAGGTCGCGCTGCTCGTCGGCGCCTGCGTGTTCCTCCCCGGACCTCGTCACGCAGGGAACACTGCACCCCTGGGCCTGCTCGACCCTAGGCCCCTCCTGCTGAAAGAAGCGGTCGCGCTACTGGCTTGCGCGGAAGCGTTTCCTCGCTTCTCCTGACGCGCCTGGTGCCCCCGGGGTCCCGCAGACGGACCACACTGCGCCGCTCCTCACACGCTGCTGCTTTCCTCCCCCGGCTCCAGAAGAAGTACCTCACAGATCGGGCACTCGCTCCTCCAGGTGCTCCAGGCTCCACAGTTCCCCAACCACCTCAAGGCGCTCCAAGGGGACCACAAATGACTCGCTACCCTGGTAGGTGCAGCGCTGGGCAGGGCCTATAAGACTGAGTTTCAGAAAGCAGATCCTGTCAGTTTCTACAGGAATGCTGATCCAGAAGGGTTTTTCTTCTCACGAAGCTTGTTTTCTTGGTCAATAACTGTTGTCTTGAGAGAGGGATCGGTCAAGGGCTAAAGGGGGAACAATCCTCTGAAGTAACTGTCAGCCTCAAATGACAACTAGCTGCTCTCAGTGTGTCCACCTCCTCTCACCACTGCCTCACTCCTCTACTCTGGGGTCAGCACAAAATGGCTGCTGGTCACTGGCCTTATATAGGGTGGCCTGAGACCTGCAGAATTCTCTAGGGTATTCTAGAAAGTTCCCTAATGTTAACCTATGGACCTGTCCTCCAGTGGTGTCCGTTATGGCAGTTGGTGGACACCATCTTAGGTTTCTTGAGATCCCTAGATTTTCAAGGGGGCTGACTAGGCCTCACAGGTTATGAGGGAAAAATGGCGTCATCGCCAAGGAGCACCTAGCCTCCTGACAGCATTAAAAAAAATTCCTGATGGACATATGTAAAAATAAAAATAGAAAGTCTGGGAGGCTAAGGGGGACAAAAATAAATCATGGTGGTTAGAGTCTTCCCAGAAGCAGACAGGTCTAACACGCGTCCCCCCCAGCTGAAAGTGGGGAGAACTACCCAACCCCTTGGGAGTCCTCATCACTAAGGCGGAAATACCTGGATAGACCGTCTGCATTGGCATGGTCTGCCCCAGGTCGATGTTCCACCCTGAAGTCCATTCCCTGTAGGGAGATGGACCACCTTAGCAACTTGGGATTCTCCCCCTTCATTTGCATCAGCCAACGAAGGGGGCGATGGTCAGTCTGAACTAGGAAGTGCGAACCAAACAGGTATGGTCGCAGCTTCTTCAGAGCCCAAACCACCGCAAAGGCTTCCCTCTCAATTGTACTCCACCTCCTTTCCCTGGGGAGTAGTCTCCTGGACAGGAAGACCACGGGTTGATCCAAGCCCTCATCATTTAGCTGCGATAACACTGCCCCAATGCCATGTTCTGACGCATCTGTTTGGACAATGAATTCTCTAGCAAAATTAGGGGCCTTGAGAATGGGAGCGGAACACAATGCTTGTTTCAAGGTCAGGAAGGCTCGCTGGCAAGCCTCCGTCCAGACTACCCGTCGGGGTTGCTTCTTGGAAGTAAGCTCAGTGAGAGGGGCCACAATAGTGCCATACCCCTTCACGAAGCGACGGTAATATCCAGTGAGGCCCAGGAAGGCTCGGACCTCTGTTTGAGTCTTGGGGGGCTCCCAGGCGATGATAGCCTCAATCTTTGCCTGGAGGGGCTGCACCGTCCCTCTGCCCACCAAGTGACCTAGGTACACCACCGACCCTTGTCCGATCTGACACTTGCTGGCCTTGATGGTCAAGCCAGCCTGTTGCAGGGCATGAAGAACAGCTTGCAGGTGCTGCAAATGGTCCTCCCAGCTGCTGCTGAAGACAGCAATGTCGTCCAGGTATGCAGCAGAAAAAGCTTCCATTCCCGAAAGGACCCTGTTCACCAGCCTCTGAAAAGTGGCAGGGGCATTCTTGAGCCCAAAGGGCATCACACGAAATTGGTAGTGTCCCTCAGGTGTAGAGAAGGCTGACCTTTCCTTCGCCTCCTCAGTAAGGGAAATCTGCCAGTACCCTGAAGTTAGGTCAAAGGTACTTAAGTATTGGGCAGCTCCCAGCCGGTCAATAAGCTCATCCGCCCGTGGGATAGGATGTGCATCAGTTTTAGTCACTGAGTTCAAGCCTCGGTAGTCCACACAGAATCTCAATTCAGGTGTGATGCCTGGTGGGGCAGCTTTTGGTACCAAAACCACCGGGCTAGACCAAGGGCTACCAGAAGGTTCAATCACCCCTAGCTCCAGCATCTTGGCGACTTCACTTTTGATGTTGGCCTTCACCTTGTCCGACAGCCGGTAGATTTTAGATTTCACAGGTGGGCTGTCTCCTGTGTCCACGTCATGGGTACACAGGTGGGTCCTACCTGGGACAAGGGAGAACAGGGGAGAAAATTGCTCCAGGATCTGGCGGCAATCACTTTGCTGTTCAGAAGTCAGGGATGGCGAGAGAATCACTCCCTCCACTGATCCATCTTTTTCTTTGTACGAGAGAAGATCAGGGAGAGGTTCACTTTCTTCTTCCTCTGCTCCATCGGTCACCAGCATTAAGACAACCTCGGGCCTCTCATGATGTGGCTTGAGACGATTGGCATGCAGCACCCTGAGGGGCTGCCTTGGGGTCTTAAGATCCACCAAATAGGTAGACTTCCCCTTTTTCTCTAAAACCTCAAAGGGGCCTGTCCAACGGTCCTGGAGGGCATTCAGCTCCCCAGGTTCCATTACCCACACTTTCTGTCCAGGCTCCAGTTCCACTGGGTGAGCGTTGTGGTCATACCACTCTTTCATAACTGTTTGGCTGGCCTCCAAGTTGTCTGAAGCCTGCTTCCACAACTTAGCCATTTGGCTCCGGAAGGCCAGCATGTAGCTCACCACGTCCTGGGGAAGCTTCCTGGGAGTCTGTTCCCATCCGTCTTTCACCAGGCTGAGAGGTCCCCTTACAGGGTGCCCATACAAAAGTTCGAAGGGGCTGAAGCCCACTCCCTTCTGTGGCACTTCCCTGTAGGAAAACAAGAGACAGGGTAGGAGGATGTCCCATTTCTTTCGTAGGCTCTCAGGAAGACTCCGTATCATACCTTTCAAGGTTTTGTTAAACCTTTCCACAAGACCATTGGTTTGTGGGTGATAGGGAGTAGTAAACCGATAGGTAACACCGCACTCCTTCCACATGGCCCGCATGTATGCTGAAAGGAAGTTAGTCCCCCTGTCGGAAATGACCTCCTTGGGGAAACCCACTCTGGTGAAAATCCCCATCAGGGCCCTTGCCACTGCAGGTGCAGTGATGGTCCTCAGAGGTATTGCCTCTGGGTACCGGGTGGCATGATCCACCAAAACCAGTATGAACCGATGTCCAGCTGAAGTTGGTGGATCCAATGGCCCTACAATGTCGATGCCCACCCTCTCAAAGGGGGTGCTAACGACGGGTAGTGGTTCCAGGGGAGCTTTTAGCTTCACCCCAGTTTTCCCACTGGCTTGGCAAGACACACACGTCCGACAATATGTATCCGACGCCACTTTCATTCGAGGCCAGTAGAAATGGGGGACAAGCCGGGCAAAGGTCTTGTCCTGTCCTAGGTGTCCTGCCAATGGTATCTCATGAGCCAGTTCCAGTAGAAAGGCTCTAAAGCATTGAGGGACCACCAAGGCTCTGGCTGAACCGTGGCCAGGTGTCTTGGGCTCACTGTAGAGGAGTCCATCCTCCCAGTAAATCTGGTAGCTCCCCTCAATGTTTCCCGCTGCCTGGGCGTTGGCCTGTTGCCGCAGCCCCTCAAGAGTAGGACACTCTTTCTGAGCTTTGCAGAACTCTTCCCGGGAAGGACCTCCCTCCACATGCCATTCAGTGGGGATGGGTAGGTTTTCCAGGGAAGCAACATTCTCCCCGGTGGACTCCAGATCCACCTCCGCAGGTGGTCCAGTTGTCTCACGAGGTGGAGATGTCGAGGCAGGGTCCTCCGGCCTCCTGTCCTTCTCCTCTCTGGCAGCCGGCTGGGCCATTGTTCCAGGCTCCAGCGTCAATGAACTCCCCCTTCGGGCAGTCGCGGACCTTGTGCTGACACAAGTCCAGTCAGGGGGTCCCAGCATCTCAGAGTGAGTCTGGTACTCCACCCTCCTCCAAGCATTGTGCTCCATATCATTCCCTAACAGGCAGTCAACAGGCACGGCAGGGCTTACGGCAACTCGAAGTGGACCTGCAACCCCTCCCCACTCAAAGGGAACCTGAGCCACAGGATAGTGGCCCAATCTGCCGTCAGCCATTACGGCGGGATGGAGTACATCTGGGATGACCTGCTCTGGAGACACCAGCTGACTCCTTACCATAGTCATGCTGGCTCCTGTGTCTCTCAGAGCCTCCCCTCTTCGGCCATTGATGGTGACCCACTGCTCATACTTAGTAGTATTAGAGGGCAGCTGGGTCTTGGGAACCATCTCTTTGTCTCCCAGGGACACTAAGGTGACACCCGCCCGCTCCCCTCCATTAACCAAAGGTATCTCCTCCCCGAGCACTACACTAGTGATTCCCGGGGCTTTTCCTCCAGTGGGAGGGGGTGGTCTTTTTGGGCACCTCACATCTCCTTTATAGTGTCCCACACCACCACACTCAAAACAATGAACAACCCTTGGCTGCTGGCTTTGGCCAGGGGTAGGGTTGCGAGGGGGGTTACTCTTGGGGATGAATCCTCTGCCCCTTCCTTGCGAAGTATTTTGTGGCCCTTTTGAGAACTCCCTCTTAGTTTCCCCTCCCTCTTTCCTCTGGGGGGCGCCCTGTCCTTGCTTCTGGGAATTCCCTCCAGTCCCCTTAGTCGACACCCGGGTACTAACCCAGATGTCCGCCTCCTCAGCAAGCTTCCTGGGGCTGGTCAGCTTGCTGTCCACCAGATGCTGTCTTAGCTCGGGAAGACACTTCTCGAGTAGGTGTTCCTTGAGTATGAGGTCATATAGTCCCTCATAGTCCCCTACATCGCTGCCTCTTACCCAACCCTCCAGGGCCTTCCTGGAGTAGTCCAAGAAATCTACCCAGTTTTGCGTGCCCAGCTTGTAGCTGCCCCGGAACTTTTGCCTATATTTCTCAGGGGTCAACCCAAACTTCTTGAGCAGCGCTGATTTCATAGCCGGATAGTAGGTCTGTTCACTCTGGTCAAGAGCCAACAAAGTATCCCTGCCAGTGGGGGGCATGTATTTGTATAACCCACCTCCCCAGTGGACTTCCAGAATCCCATGGGCCCTTAGCGAGACCTCGTAGGCGGCTAGCCATTTAGCAATGTCGTCACTGGGTACATAACAAGCCATAATATCTTTTGGTAGGTACGGTCTAGGTTCTTTGATGTTGGTCTGGGTATCGCTGCCACCATTCTCTGATTTGGGGGATCCTCGGTTTAGGGCTTGTAAATCCATCTCTTTGATGGTTCGCTCATGTGCCAACCTCCTATCCTCCCTTTCCATGTCCATCCTGGCTAGTTCTATTTTCAACCTCCTCTCCTCCCTCCTATCTTCCAGCTCGGCTTCGGTTAAGCCCCTGTCTGAAACACTGCTGCTTGCCCTTGAAGGTAACCTGGGACCTGTCAGAAGATTCCCTCTCCCCATTTGGTTCAGCAATGCAGCCTCAGTAACAGTGTCCCCATCACCCACTTCCATTTCTGGTTCCTCCCTTAGGCGAGCTTCTAACCATGCCCTTATGCTTGTCAGCAACTCTCCTTTCTTGGCACCTTTATTGAAAAATACCCCGTTCTGCTGACACCAATCCCTGAGTTGGGCCACAGTATTGGCTTCCAACTCTTTAAGATTCACCTCCAGCTTTGCCATGGTATAAAATTACTCACAGGAGAAACCCACGAAGTGACTTGAGGTTAACCTCCACCCACCACCAGAAGTAAATTTAGAAAAATCAAAAATATAAATTAGGAGGGCCGCAGGGAGAAAACTCCAGGTGGGGTCTCGTGGTTGTCACTGTGTTACTAATAAGTGAGTGTAAGTACAAATCCGTGATCCCACCGCTGAAACACCAATTATGTTGGACCTAGATTACCCAAGCCTACATATGGTAGCTTGGCACAGTAGTGGTCTACAGCTAACTCCAGGCGTTGGCTAAGTACTTACACAGCTTACCCACAGTAACACATTGATGAACCACTAAAATAAAGACACAACACCTTTGTTTGCAAAAATACCGTTACCTTTTATAAAAATAATATGGCTCTTTGGATTTGAAAGCATACAGGTTATCACATCAATTGCTTTTAGGAATAAACATTGCACTTTTACTAGAGAAAATAGTTTTCACTCCTCCAGCTGTGGAAAAAGCAGTAAATCATATACTTTTATCAGAATTCAGCAGTACATTCAAAGAACTTCTTGGATAATTAATTGAAGCTCCTAGACTTCACACTCTACAGGGGTATTTTGCATTAATACACAATGACATCAATAACTCTTTACTACAGCCTACCAATTCATTGGTTATGTTAACACATCTAGGGTTACGTTGCCTAACCCCTTCTCTCCTTTGCCACAGAATGAATCTCCAGGGAAGTAGAAAGGTCAAGGCCCTTTTCTCTGCTTATGGAACTGTTTAAAATAGCTGTCAACCTTTTATCCCTTTTTACCCAACACTTCCCTCTTCACACTCCCACTCTCCTTACTGTCTGGGTGGCAGATATGCCACAGTCCATAGGCCTTCAGCTGGTACCCGCCTCTCAAGCTCCCCCGCTCAGCTGCTTCCCTGCACTGACGTGGGAAGAGCCTTGCCGGCCTCCTCAGCCCAAGCGCGCGTTCTCCTGTCAGCGCTGGCTAGGGGGCCTCGTTTCAGGCTTAACGCGGTGATTTCCTGCGTCTGCGGATCACCAGGGGTTAGATGGGCGGTCGGTTGCCCAAGCGCTAGTTCCTCCAGCAAGCGCTCACAAGTAGGGGGTTCCGCTGTCAACGCGGCGCTCCGGAAAGTCGTCTGGCGCCACCTCAGGCAACCCGATGGACGCGCTGATCTCTGGGGCATGCGCGTTCCTCGCAATGGCTCCACCTCTCAGGTCGCGCTGCTCGTCGGCGCCTGCGTGTTCCTCCCCGGACCTCGTCACGCAGGGAACACTGCACCCCTGGGCCTGCTCGACCCTAGGCCCCTCCTGCTGAAAGAAGCGGTCGCGCTACTGGCTTGCGCGGAAGCGTTTCCTCGCTTCTCCTGACGCGCCTGGTGCCCCCGGGGTCCCGCAGACGGACCACACTGCGCCGCTCCTCACACGCTGCTGCTTTCCTCCCCCGGCTCCAGAAGAAGTACCTCACAGATCGGGCACTCGCTCCTCCAGGTGCTCCAGGCTCCACAGTTCCCCAACCACCTCAAGGCGCTCCAAGGGGACCACAAATGACTCGCTACCCTGGTAGGTGCAGCGCTGGGCAGGGCCTATAAGACTGAGTTTCAGAAAGCAGATCCTGTCAGTTTCTACAGGAATGCTGATCCAGAAGGGTTTTTCTTCTCACGAAGCTTGTTTTCTTGGTCAATAACTGTTGTCTTGAGAGAGGGATCGGTCAAGGGCTAAAGGGGGAACAATCCTCTGAAGTAACTGTCAGCCTCAAATGACAACTAGCTGCTCTCAGTGTGTCCACCTCCTCTCACCACTGCCTCACTCCTCTACTCTGGGGTCAGCACAAAATGGCTGCTGGTCACTGGCCTTATATAGGGTGGCCTGAGACCTGCAGAATTCTCTAGGGTATTCTAGAAAGTTCCCTAATGTTAACCTATGGACCTGTCCTCCAGTGGTGTCCGTTATGGCAGTTGGTGGACACCATCTTAGGTTTCTTGAGATCCCTAGATTTTCAAGGGGGCTGACTAGGCCTCACAGGTTATGAGGGAAAAATGGCGTCATCGCCAAGGAGCACCTAGCCTCCTGACAGCATTAAAAAAAATTCCTGATGGACATATGTAAAAATAAAAATAGAAAGTCTGGGAGGCTAAGGGGGACAAAAATAAATCATGGTGGTTAGAGTCTTCCCAGAAGCAGACAGGTCTAACACCTGTTTATTATTATTTCTGCATCTTCAAAGTGAGAGGATTTATGGGACAATCGTGCAGGATGCTGGAGTGAGACAATGTGTTTTTTCTATCATAAAACAACATTTAAATGATCTGTGCAGGTATTTAAGACTATATCAGAATTAGGAACACAAATGAAGCTAATTTTTTGTTAATTTTGAAGTGTAGTGGAAACAAATACTCTAATATCATCAAAACAAATCATTCCACTAGGTGATGCCATTTCCACACATTCCCTTTGCGCATTATATAGCTGTATTAGTAAAACTGTATATCTGTGCAAATGTAATGGTCATTACGATAGAAAATGTGTTGTCTGTAATGTCTGTGGGCAACCATGCCATGCATATTCCACTCTATGCCACTCCACTCTACTCTGCACCACTGCTCTTTACTCTGCACCACCGCATGTCACTGCACTCTGTTCCACTGCACTCTACTCCACTCTGCACCACTCCACTCTATGCCAGTGCACTCTAAGCCACTCTACTCTACACCACTGCTCTCTTTGCCACTGCACCCTACACCATTCCAGTCTAGGCCACTCGAATCTGCTCTGTACACCTCCCCTCTACTCTACACGACTCTGCAAATCTGCACTCTATGCCACTGCACTCTATGCTAAAACACTATACACCACTCTAATCTACTCTGCACCACTGCACCCTTCACCACTTTACGCCATTCCACTCAACAGTGATCTACTCTACATCACTGCGCTCTACCCTGCACCACTCCACCCTACGCCACTTTACTCTGTTGTGAAAAATCTACTCTATGCCACGGAACTCTACACCACTTTACTCCACTCTGCGCCAACTCTAAGCCACTGCACTTTACACCACTGAACTCTAAGTCAATGCACTCTACACAACTGCACTCTATTTCGCTGCATTCTACTTCACTACACTCTATGCCACTGCACTCTATTCTGCACCACTGAACTCTACGCCAATGCTCTCTATGCTACTCTACACAAACTGCAATCTACACCACTGAACTCTTCGACACTATTCTACAACACTGCACTCCCCGCCACTGGACTTCACTCTACTCTGCACTACTGCACTCTATGCCAATGTATTCAATGACACTCTGCTGTGCATCACTGCCTTCAATGCCACTGCACTCTGCCTCACTCCACTCTACGCCACTGCACTCTTTACCACTCCACTCTACACCACTCTATGCCACTGCACTCTCTATGCACGACTCATTCTATGATGATGCATTGTATGCTACTGAATTCTATGTCACTGCACTCTACATCAATATACTCTGCAGCACTCTACGTCAATGCATTCAACACCAGTCCACTCTCCCCTATACTACTCCATGCCACTGCACTCTGCAGTACTCTATACCACATTAGTCTATGCCACTGCCCTCTATGCCACTGCACTCAGCTCTGCACCACTATACTCAATGCTACTTTACTCTACACCATTCTTCTCAACACCACTCTACGTGACTGCACTTCATGCCAATGCACTCAATAGCAATCCATTCTATGACACTCTACACTACTGCACCCCCCTCTGAATCACTCCACTCTATGCCACTGCACTCTGCAGCACTCCACTGCACTCCATGGCACTATATTCTACTTGCACCTCCCTAATCCACTCTACTGCACATCACTCTACGTCACTGGACTCTGTGCCACTGTATTCTAGTCTTCACCACTGCACTCTACACTACTGTACTTTATGCCACACTATTCTACACCACTTCACTCTGCACCACTCCATTCTTTGCCTCTGCACTCTACTATGTAATACTCTAATGTATAATGCCTCTTTCTGTGAGGCTGCATTGTATGCCGCTGAATTCTGTGCCATTATAATCAGCAACACTTTACACCAGTGCACTCTACTCTCTACCACTCCACTGTACGCCTACTGTATGCGACTTCACTCTATGGCCGTCCAATACACTCCACTCTCTGCCAATTCACTCTCCACCATTCCACTCTACAGCACTCCACGCCACTCTCCTTTACGCCACTAACTTTTAGCCATGCTGAACAGCAACCACATTGGTGAACAGTATGGCTAAAACACATTGGCAAAGCCAATAGGTCTTGCAAAGGAGAGACCTATTGGCTTTGCCAATGCATGCTTAAAGCTTCTCTTTATCTTATGCGTCGAATAGTATTTAAAATGCCACAATTTCTCCTCCCTTCCATTCACTGACAAACGTGTTAATTCAAAACAGCACAAACCATTAAAATGCAAGTTAAATTGTATATATGGACTTCCTGAAGCAGTCACTGAATCAATTACATTCTTATCATGTGTGAATCGACTATTCAATGTGCCAAGAAAACCATTAATTCAATGAAAACAGAAAAAAGGCGGCAGTCAGCCGGATTGTGCAATGCAATAAACGGAAAGAGCTTTAGGCACTTCCTGTTGAAGAGAATGGTGCATTTTTCTTTTATAAATGGCTTAATACCGGTATTCAGTACATTTCGAAGTGCCAACGTTTTTACAAATAAGGTAAGCCGACCAGATCAAGTCAATAGCTCACCTTCTTACAATTGTGATGAGGAGGAGATGAACCTAGTTTATACAGCACAGTTTTCTGGCAGCATAGATACTAACCTATACATTATTCCACCTTACCCAAAAATCTCTCTCGCACAGGCAGTACAAACAGTTGTTTGAAAAAGTGATCAGCATGGACAAAAGAGCGTACTAAAAGGTGTGCAGACCATGGCATTGATTTCACGTATTAAATTTATTTGGAGAGATGTGGGCTATGCCGTGCTGGAGAATGCATCATAATGTTAGAAAACCATCAAGGTTGTGGACTAGTATCAATTTAATTACCTCCTTTCCTTAGTTGCTGTCCCAGCCTCCCTCGTCTTGTCCTCCCCCAGTCCTATTTAGGCCCTATCTTTGTGCACACTTTGGCACCCTTCCTAACTTAACTTTAGCAAGATCATGTGATTCATTCAAGAGCACAACATTTAGGACAAGTGCTTCTGAGCACAACTGATTTTTACAGAACTTTTATTAGAATGCTTGCTGGTTTGTCCTTCTTATGTTCATTAGCTTTCAGGTCACATCACAGAGGAGAACGATGGGTGCAAAATGTAGAGAGAAATCACTTGATATTCACTTTCGCAAAATTTTTCATAAGGCCCACGTGATTATAAACTATCAAGTTGATTTACATTTAGCGTGAGATAATGTCCAACATTGTGTTACCTTTTCTTTACATGTGTGGCGTTAAGTACAAAACATAGGAGATGCAATACCCTACAAAGAGAAGATTAGTGAGCAGTGACGCATTAATAATGGCCTACGCAACAACCTGAAAAGTTCCCAGCATCCTTTTGGGTACGTCATTATCCCACTGTGGAAAAAGCCCAATGCTAAAGGAGTAGCTTTAATAACCTATTGGCCGGTCTCAAGCCTCGAATGACTAGCTGAGATTTAAAAATTTTGATTGTCTGTATGACTGTCAAAATATCTCTAACCTCAGTGACGTTCAATTGTGTATTTCTCTTCTTTGTAACACTGAAATCACCTTCAATGTAGTTACGTTCCTACAAAGAACAGTGCTGAGTTCTCGGCCTGTGCGCATTTTGGAGCTCTGTAGCGTTCCACTGAATGCAGCTGCTGGCCAAAGATACTTCCAATGGAGAGGCTTATTGTCACCATTGGTTACTATGGGGGTCACAGCCTACTTTCTACTGAAGACTAATTTAATTCACGATGAGTTCTTCAGCACAAGTACATCATGAAGCGGCAGCTCACAAGATTATTGTAGAGATTTCATTGGCGAGATTGCTTAGTTCAAGTCCTTGGGGTGAGCAGGTGCAGGGCAGCAGTCCTGCAGTCTACCCTTAGTAGCTGCGTAAAGGAGGATCGCCATGAATTGCACCGGCAAGTAGGTAAAGTATTGCATTGTGTTTCATTATGGAGGTGGTTGGAGTAGAGATCAGGCCATAGATGTGTTTACGCCCACCCTACACATTAAGCTCATCTTTCTAGCAATACCTTATGGTGTACAGACATCACATTATTTGACACATCATGCTAGCAGCCACCCTGAAAGATTAGCTCTGCATATCAGGCCTCGATTTGAACTTTGTGGGATACTGTTTGTTGATCCCGTGATATTACAGACTTGGGACAAGCTGAGTAGTGGACAGGGAAATTGATCATTAGAAGACAGTGGCAGTGGATACTCTGTAAGAGTTTCGGTGAATATACGCCAACATTTATTTGACCAACTGAGGAAAACCTATTTACTGCAGATCAACTGACTGATCCCTTGAAACGAGCTGTCCAGAACAGACTTTCCTCAATAGCTTTGACACAAATATGGTGGTTGGTGGCCTTCTCACTCCCAGAATAACCTCATGGAAACTCTCACCCAATATAACAGGGTATTAAGACCAACTTTGGAATGCATAAGAATGATTTTTAAATCTACCTCTTGCGTTCAGCTTACGAGCTAGAACCCTCTTAATTAACTACTATTTCTTGCTGTGAGACTCTCATCCTCACCTTGTCTTCCTGCCCTGGTCAGTGCTACAAGGCCCCTGATAGATACTGGCAACATTATAAAAAGGTGCAAATAAAAAAATACCAGAGAGCCTGCATGGAAGTGAAAGCAGCTCTGAGAAATATAGTTGCGAATTAGCTCAGATTTACTGCTACAATTGTTAAATATTCACCATCAAGGCTTCCAATAGGAGAGGTGTATTGCACCAGCAGTTCGATTCCCAGTGGAATTTAGTACAGCATCATCAAAACCACTACACTGATAGGGAATGGTAGTCAGAATGTCATGATCTATTGATCAGCTACTGAAGATAACTAAGGTAATGCTTGAAATTGTGTGTTTCCTTTTAGTACGGAGTTGGAGGCAATAATCAAATATTTTGAGGAGGCTAGTTTATTTACTATGAACTAATCTAAAGCCAAACTGAAGAGGACCTATGGACCTAATTACGAGTTTGAAGGACTTGTAACCGCCGTCACATTGGTGTCGGAATCATCGCTGCACAGTTGGTGCTCCACCCGCTGTATTACAATGTTGGCGGTTTGCTGAATGAAGGACCGTCAGAGCACCTCCTCAGCAGTAGGGGAAAAGACAGCTGCTAGAGGGCGATACAGCGAAATATGCCGCCATCTGAATCACGAGCTGGCTTTCTGATGAGCCGACCGTGGCAGGAAGACTGCTTGCTTCGAGTTGGAGAAATCAAAAAATTTGGGGTGTATACTCACCCATTTCCTTTTCTTCCCCCCAGTCTCCCATATGGATCCCTTCCTCCAGGTCCCCCTTCACAATAGCATCTTGACCTCAAAGACAACGACCTTGTTGGCATCGAAATCCAGGTAAGTGTGTTTTGTACTATTTACCTATTGACTAGACTGAGCACATATGGCCGAGACTCCAGCAATGGGAAAGTACTGGTAGTAGTTTTTTCTTCATATTTGGCATGCATATGTGTACACTGCAGTCAAAATATACACACCTACATTGACAAATATGAAAAAATATTCACAAACATCGCAGCTGGGCCAGTGGTGGCATCATAACATGGCTGGCAGGAGACCCGCCGTGGCGCTGCAGTCTTCTGTGGACCCCCGCCGCGGTGGTATGGTGGTAAAACTGACAAACTCGTAATTGGGCCCTAAGATTTCCTGTTTACCTTTGGCAAGGAGCTGGAGGGAGTAATCAACTGTACTAAGGAGGTCAGTGTCTTTACTATGAGCTGATTTAAAGTTGGGCTGAAGAGGTGGTGTTGGCTGATGTGCTCATTAGAAACCTAGGGCCAGATGTAGGTAGGCTTTTACCGGTCGGTAACGGCCGAATTCGGCCGTTACCGACCGGTAAAAGGCATTTGAGATGTAGGGGGCAGAATCGGTAAATTTACCGTTCTGTAAATTTACCGATAGGTAATTTTACAGAATCTGTAAATATACCGGTCGGTAAATTTACTGACCGGTATATTTACAGAATCTGTAAAATCGATATGTAGGTGGGACTCTTATGAGTCCCACAAGGCCTTAGAAATCGGTATTTTACCATCAAATTCAATTTGATGGTGAAATACCGATTCAGGTGTGCATGCAAATGTGCGCATGCACACCTGTGCCATATGACAGGCAGACCTGCCCTTAGGGCAGGTCTGCCTGCCATATGGCCCCCGAACCTTTTTTGGGGGTGCTAGAGGGTGTCAAAGTGACACCCCCTGCACCCTTGCCAAAAATCTGTATTTACCGATCGGTAAATACCGACCTGTAATGCCCCATTCATTCCTATGGGCTTCAAAGCCCATAGGAATGAATGGAGCATTACAGGTCGGTATTTACCGAATCGGTAAATACCGACTTTTACCGATTCGGTAAATAAACATCTGGATTTCCCTACATCTCCCCCCTTCATATTTACCGACTTTTAAATACCGAATCGGTAAAATTCGGTATTTAAGGGTCGGTAAATATGCTTTACCTACATCTAGCCCCTAGTGAAGTATAATATACCAAGAATGGTGCACACAGCCCACCTACATGCTTCAATATGTTTTATTTACTTTGGGGGACCCTTTTAGCTGAATATTTCTCTCAGTCTTCTTGAGGACATATGCTGAATTTTGGTTTAAAAAAATGTTTCGCTTTCAGATGATCAAAGAATAAGCTGTCTTCGGAACAGAAACAAATCATGAATATGCCACGGATATCTCTTCAACACAGAAACTGCAATAACTCTGTACAATATGCTGCACAGTCATTTCCTACTGTAGGTCATGCTTTGCCATTTGAAGAACACATAAAGGGTTCTATGAAAGTGGATTTCATGTGGTTCATCTTTCCATTCATGCCAAGTAAAGAAAACCTACAGCTGCAAATTATTTGCAGGTATGCAGTGCTCGAGATGTAAAATCAACATACAAAGATACAAGAGGCAAAAGAAACATGAAAGAAATTTTTGTGTCTGAAATGAAATCACCAGCCAGGTAATATACAAACATGATGCATAAGCTTGCAGAAAGCATTGATCTTAGAAGGGTTACATAAATTAAACTAGGTTAGTCACACAGAACAAGCGTCAATATCCCTGGTGGATATAGGTGCCAGGTCTGTGCCCCCAAACACACACACCGCAAGGAGCAATGCGCTTCATAGACTGCAAACTCAGGAGTCATAGGGGTTCCCTTGGACCCTTAACATGGGTCGCAGATTTAACCTGTGCTCCCTCACTTTGTATACAGGTACGACATGATGTTGTTATTAAACACTATCCTCATTTAAATTCCACAGTCATATAAGACAGCATGCAGATGTCAATATATATTTTTCATCCCCACAGCTTAAAAGTAGACGTTAAACTGCGCTGGAGACAGCTCGCCATTCCTGCAGAGTTTTCAATCATGACAGAGTGGAGTTGCTGACACAAAGGATTAGCCAATGAGCTGCTGGGTTGTGTTTTGGGACTTCAAAAGTCTTATCAGGTGGACTTTGAGACAGAGGCACAATCAATACTATGTCATCAGAGAAGGCATACCTTTCCACGAACGTGTGCCCAAACGTCATTGGGTAAATGTTGCTACTTTCACTCAACAGATATTTACACCTGTGCATGAAAAGTGACCCTGAATATTCCTGAAGGATTGTGCTCTTATTTCCTCGTGAACCCTCTGCGGGACATCAAACACTGAGAGAGTGCATGAGCCCACAGAAATTAAAAAAACATTTATTGTAAGAGTTCTAATAGAATACAGAACGGGGGATCAATGCTCTTAGGATATTTTCCTATTTGGTATTTTTTTTTATGCAATCTTGGACAACTGGGAAACATAGCCGCAATTTATCCTAAAGCATAGTTCGCCTGTAGGTCGAATTATTGTAAGATGCAAAAAATTCACAACTGCAGGTTTCAGATTCTCTGGTATGTGACATGAGCATTCCCCGGTGTGTATATCTCATTTTGTTCTATTGCGTTTTAATGCAAGTAGACAAGTATACATTCATTTCGGACATTAAAATATGTTTTTTTTCTGTAAAAGGTGCCCAGCAGATGTTTTCTGCTGCTGGTCAAATCATCATTTGAGAAGATTGAGGGCGATGAAGTTGCAAAGGTGTGGCTGATCAATCAATCAATCAGGGGTTTGCAAAGCGCAGCTACTCACCCGTGAGGGTCTCAAGGCGCTGATTACCATTAATTACATATATTACTCTGAGTTCTGGCCTGTCTTGTCACTGTCATTACATCTTTCCCTCTATCCCAGAAGCAGAGATGGGCCTCTATTTAATGACGGAGTAGACACAAAATAATGTTCTTTATATGGGGACTGTTTAAAAATAAAATAGGTCTTTGTTGAAAGCGCCATTCAGGAGATTGGGTTGAGTGTTCGAGCTTGGCGCCTGATTTCTAGGTATGGAGAACCCTCATTAGTTAGGATTGTGATGAATAGAGAAGAACCCGGAGTCATTGGATTATCCCTAAATATTCAGGATATATTGATAAGGTACAGGGAAACTGAAAGTGGCGTTTAAAAAACTGACCACTTTAAATGGCTGGGGTGATCTTTCACAGTCACTTTCCACAGATCAAGATCCAACTGAATACTGTGCAAGGGGTAGGAACATTTTTTAATACTAAATTTGTTATTTAGTGATTGCTCTTTGTATATAATATTGAATGTCAATCAGGCAAGGTTCATGCCGTTTGCAATGGTGACACCACCACTCTAGGTCCTGTGTAGGAGCGAGCACTTGAAGATAGCTGAGCATTAGTGTTATGGAGAATCTGTGTTACTGATACTCATCACAAACTTAGCTTCCATGGTATATCCTTGTTCGGCATCGTATATGTATATTAGTTAATTAAACTACAGGTAATTTATAGAGGGCTGCATCCTGATCAACACAAATAATAGCAGACGGTGTATAGGACTTCAGAAAGAATAACAGAAAATCGTGGCAAAAGAATAATATTGCGTTAATCTTAATAGCCAGCTAGAAGGACCTCAAAAGGATAACTGGGAGGTGGACGGTGTTAAAGGCTAGCACAAGAACTGTCTTTATGAGGACCTCAAAAGGATAACTGGGAGGTGGACGGTGTTAAAGGCTAGCACAAGAACTGTCTTTATGCACAGAGGTGAGCTTCGAATCCAACCTGGCCAAGCTGTGTTTGAGAATAAATGGGCAGCCAACCTAAAGCAACAGAGGACCTTTCTATTTATTGATCAAATACTTTGTGAAAGCCAAAGAAGGCAACTTCATATCAAGGGAACTACATCAAGTCTTTATGAATTCCCAAACGTAAACTAATGTGATAACATTAATGCGATGTGCAATGTTTAGTCATTGGTAAACTAACATTTCTGAAAAAAGGACATCTTTTTAAAATTTATTTTTATTGACAATTAGAAGATAGGATCAATCTACATACTCTTTTAAGATACAGGTTAACATATGTTCGCCCTGCATGGGCAACGCATTCACAACTACTACAATTATAATTTGGCAAGGTTAGGTATATCAGGTACACAGAACATTGTTGTACCCCAGTACATCTTTAATTGCCATGACCAATGCCCGGTTTCAGTAGTTATCGAAGGATATGTACGAGCAACAGATATATGGCGAATTTGTGTTTTGCAATTTGTTGTCCAGCATGCCAAATATGTTATACACTTATAAAATTTCAATTAAATTAATTCGATTTTTCATGCTTTCTAAGCAATGTTTTGAGGTTTAGTTTAGTATTTATTAACTCACAATTGGGAAAGCTTTCAAAGTAGAGATTAACATTAAAAAGTGACATTGTGATCAATTTACCACATTTTTTAACAAGTAAAAAATAGAGCACTGCTCTGTAGCTCATTCTTTATAACAAGCAAAATAAATATGTCTGCTTTGTGACTAATGCAAGACGTTTATAGCGCATGAGGGTGATAAGCTATATTCACGGCAGGGTGTGCTCTGCTCGTGCATGATCTGCCTCCGCTTGTGCCAAGGGTACAAACGCACCAAGAAAGACACTTCCGCCACACAACTGTCATAATAGCTAGTTTTTTGTCTAGGTGTGAATTGTGAAGCAGTGACCCAGTGGAAGAGTCAATAGCCGGGGGTGGAGATAGGGGCTCCACTCAAGGGGGGAGGAGGGGTCTGTGACTAGGAGGGAAGATCCTCTTATCAATGCTAATTTCTACGTAACTTCTTTTCGATGAAGGCTGCTCGAGGGGCTGTGTCTGTAGAAGTAAAATGCTCCTATTAATGTAGCTTGCTCTACAACTTCTTTTAGGTGGGGTCGCACAGAGGGACATGCGACTACAGCATCAAGAGGGTCTCAAGGTTGAAACCATTGCTGATGTTTAACTGTATCGAATACGTTTAAAAATCAATTAAAAAAAAGTAAAAAAAAAATTAAAAAAAAAGAGGTTCTGCCTGCTCTGTATCTTGTTGGTCATTTTGCCAGTGTGATTGTTGGAGGGCGTAGACTACAGACGCAGATGGCTCATACCAATGCAGCTTGCTCTGGGCCTAAAATATGTATGGGATGAGGACACTGAGTGAGATTGGAAGAGCTTTGACTACTAAGCTCTCTTGATGAATAAGTAACCCCGGCTTGTCATCCCTGTGTGATCAAAACGTTAGAGGATTGTTTAATTTTCCAACCATCAATTAGCATACTGCTGACATTACTGGAAATGGCATCAAATTACTTTAGCGCCAATGATGCATTTTACATCACGTGCCATTGGACCAAGATGAGTTGTCTATAGTCCCAGTAAACATCATGAACGTACAAGATGACATCATGAAAGTTAGTGAGTACCTCCTCACTAACCTCCCAAAGGCATAGCTTTACCTCAAACATGAATGTGATGAAGTGCTGTAAGCAGTTAGCTATTCCAGTAGTGACTAGTCAGTGGTGAGGCATGCAAGGTACTATGTGGCTTCAAATGGGCCACAGGTAATTCTCTTCATGAGCAAAGAGCTTCCTTTCACCTTTTTATAGATTCAAGCTGTAACATCTACAAAAGACATAGGATGACTTCAATAAATCTGGTACCTAGAAGGGCCAATGGCGAAATATTCAAATGATCTTATCTCCCCTCTTGCTCCCACAGACAAGACATGTATGGAGAAGTTAATCAGTGAACTGTGTGTTCTGTCAGCTAAAGAAGCTGAAGGTTTGGGTCTACCCTCCCCATCCCCCTACCCTCCCCCTCCCCATTCCCAAGAAACACCTCCCTGTAAATCCTTAATTTGAATTGATATAGGGATTAAGAGAGTCTGGGAGTCTGAGAGTAGTGCGGCTCCAGCCTCAAGGCCCCAGAATCTCAAATCATACATCATTTGAACACCTCATACACGGCCACAGAGACAGCTGGGGTCTGGCAAATGAGCCCCCATGCTAGAAGGCTGCTTCTGCTTGACCTGAGGGCGGCAGAAAGTTGGATACACTGGAAGCCAATAACATGTAAACCACATGACCCTCAGAAGGAGATGGAAGACTGATGGTCGTGGCGGGACCGGCTCTAGTGATGCAAGAAAGGGGAAACGTTGGATAAGAGTCATCACAATGAAGGTCGTTGCTGGGGTTGGCTGATTTGTCAAGTATTGACATAAATGCCTTGTGAAACCCCCCTCGTTTGCTAAACAATTCAGCATTTTTTGGGCAGGTGGCATTTCTATGCCTAGCCCAGGGAGGGGACTTAGAGTTGGAGATTGTTTCGCTTCCTGATTGTTTCACAGCAAGGGGCACACACTGATACTGGCACCATACACAATCAACATTACACTGGAACACTGATCTGCACAACAACAGTATGCGCGACATGGCCACTGAATGTGGTAAAGGTGCACATCAGTGTGAGGCGTAAATCCAGATTACATATCTTTCTCTTTCACAATGCACACACATACGGGAAATGCAGGCAGGTACCCACTAATCTCAAACAAATGTCAGAGGCTTTAAGACTGACATGAAGAAGCATCTGGTCCATCCATTCCTAAAAAGGGCAGGGTGCACATTTTGTGGTCTTCAATAGACATACCTCACCAAGTTAGAAGGGAACAGGCTGACATGCATGTGGAAGGTTCAGCTATTTACCTCCTCCTGCTCTGCATATGACAGGAGAGTTCCACTGAGGGTGCACCCATGGGTACCTTCACAGTTGAGGTGGCGATAGCTGACCCAGATGGCAGGTATGTGTATGTCGGGTTTAGGGGAGGTAGATTACATGGGAGGGTGGTCCAGCTACTGGTCGTGTATCCTCCTAATAGTGGTGCAGCAATGTTCCTTGGTAGCCTTAACATGGCATTGGCCAAGATTTCATATGAGCCTCTAGTAGTGACAGGAGACTCGAGCATGGACAAGATAGGACTAATCCCCTGGTCCACAGAGCACCCGCATACAAGTATGCAGAGCAGCTGGTGGATTGGGTATGGACTTGGGGCATTAGGAAGATAGGAGAAAGTAGGCTCGTGACTCTTTACTTCTTAGACATCAGGATAAACATTATTTTCTCCACTGCACACCTTTTGAAGATGGCACATGGGGCTAAGTACTAGAACCCTTTGAGACCACAACCACCTGCATTTATTGATACAGTGGGGAGCTATAGCCACTTGACTTTCCACTTGATGATTGCAACCAGCAGTTTTGGAAGACACGGTGTACTGGGCATGATAGCACAAGAAGTTGAGCATTATTGCGAGATCAAGGCCATAACCACTGAAGATTGTTGGAGGGTTCATGCGGTGCTGCACGTGCAACTCAATAGGACAGAGGGTGAAATACGTACCCTCGAAACTCAGAATCCAGGGTCGGAAACTGATAACGCAGATCTGATACACAAGGGCAACTTCTTGCTGAACTGGATCAAAGACTGGTTTCATTAGATTACAGGTCATATGTGGCTTGGAAACATTCAGAAGGGACAGGCAAGACCATTTATTGGCAAGGCTGACTCAGGCAGAGACCTCGAGTAATATGATTAAAATCCTCTGACACCCAGAGGGCCAACTACTCTACTCACATTCAGCCATCAATGGAGTATTCACTGCTTACTACACACACCTCAATGAAGTATGCACAGAAGCAGACCCAGCCATGCAGAACGCATACATTTGAGTGTCTGGAATTCCATGCCTCACAACTGATCAGGTCGAAATTTTATAAGCCCCACTCTTGATTTCAACAACAACTTCATTTGGCCGTAGGTCAGCAGACAACATGGAAGGTCCTAGGCAACGGAAGTCTGGGGACAGCATTTATAAAGCCATTAAACACTGGTTGGCTTATCTGCTTAACCGCATGCGCGCTAGCGGTTTTCCCGCTGTACGCGGTGGTTTTGAAAAACCCACGTTACATGAGGAGCTGAGCTTGTCATGAGTGTACGAGAGGCGTAACTCATGACGAGCTCAGCTCGTCAGGAGCATCGAGGGGGTTAAGCACAGGTACCAAGGAGAGAGAGAGAGAGAGAGACAACTTGCCAAGCACAACTCAGGAGCCAATATCATGTTTTCAAAACTTGGAGGGACATATTAGATTGTTCACCCTGACGCAGTTTATCAATCATTAACTGAGTTAACAAGATACTAGGCAAGGCGCTTTCAAATAGGATCTAGGCAGTTATTTCCTATTCGGTACATTCAAACCAGAGTGGCTTTTAGGGTTTACAAGAAACAGGGGCAGCCCTACTACCTGTAACCTGGGGCAAATAAATATTATACCCGCCACAGTGGTTCAAGGAATTCATTTATGAATAACACAAACACGATCACTACTTTTCTACACTATTTTTCTAACAAATTGTTATGGGTACCTTTTCATTATGGATTTCATCCTTTTTGTTCTATGTCCTAATCCAGTTGTTTGGTTCATGTAAAGTAATAGTGTTAAACAGGGTAGGAGCACAGCAGTCAACTTTTGTATATTGTTTTGTTGGACGGACTCCCCTCAGACCACTTGCATGACGCAGTGGTTTCCATCACCATAGAAAAGGCCTTTTAGACGCAAAACTGGAACTATATGTTCCATGTACTGGAGGAAATGGGCTTTGATAAGCAGATTCTGCTGTGAATTTACTTGCTTTGCACAGACCCCATAGCAAGGGTTAAGAGGGGGAAAGTCTGCTCATTGCCCACTCATTATGGGTACACCATAGGGGCGTCCCTCTCCGTTGTTATCTACATAAGCAATGGAGCCTTTTGGCAGACGGGCACAGCCCAGAATGGAAATTGCAAGAGCACATGCATATAGTATTATTATACGCAGATGACACGCTGCTATATGCCCCTAGCATCCTTACTCATGTTTTTGTCTCATTTTGAATAGCACGGCACACTCTCTGAGCTCAAGCTCAATAGATCCAAATCCGGTATTTTCCCTCTTATGCATAGAGACAACCAAATCGCTCCCACCCAAGACACTTTTGGATTGAATGCATCACTCCACTCATTTAAGCATTTAGGAGTGAATGTTTATAGGTGACAAGATCATGTTGGGAATTTAACAAGAATCCTAATGTCATCAAAGTGGTCCTTGAGCTTCTAAGGGAAACTACCTCTCACTCCAATAGGTAGCATAGCTTCTGTAAAGATGAAACTTCTCCCACTACTGTTATTTTCATTTTCTACCATCCTAGTCACTCATTAGCCTCTTCTTAAGGGAACTGAATAATGTTCTAATAGATTTGATCTGGAGTTTAGTTATGCACAAAGTGGCCTTAACCTAGTTATACTTCTGAGTAAGAGGGGCTTGGTGTCCTGACTTAGAAACATACTACCTGGTGGCACAGCTCCAATGGATGGGCCCAAAGCTGGACCCGGGGAGCACCCTGGATGCTAATTAGGTCAAAGGGCACTGGGAGATATCCCGGTGTCAAGGTATTTCTCTCTTAGCACACATAAATGTTCCAGCATCCCACAGCTGCTCTACTATCAAGACACTACAAGATATTGCTGGCACAAATACATGCAAAGAACTGCACAATAGTCACCGCATGCACCAGAGATCCCCTTATTCTCCGTGACGCTACTTAGAAAGGTGAAAAAAGTTGTGAATCATGCACAATGGAGCAGGCAGGGAATGTCGCAGGTGGGAAACTTAGACTACTAAGACCTCATAAGAACATTTGAGGAATTTACTTGGTGTCTGATAGAAATGTACCTCTATACCTCTTTTGCTTTCTGGTTTATGGTCCCTGTATGTGCCGACTGACATGGCTTGTCCGGTAAGTTGAAATATGTTTGATGTAATGTGTACCACTCCATACTGAAACAGAACCTCTTAACCAACCTATAATATTTTAGCTGTGGCTTCCAATGGCTTGTTGCCTAAACCAGTCGGCCGGTAATTGGTAACAACATGAGAGTGTCCTCGAGGCCTTGCGCATCTCGTAAGAATAAGAAGCTGTCGGAATTCCCAGCATAATTTTTGCAGTGATTACAATTAGATAACCCCGCGCCCACCCCATGTGAGATTTACATGACTCTACTTTTGGTCCTGATGAAGGTGGCAGAGGAGATGGTCCACCGAAATGTGCATAATCCAGCAACATACGAATGGAGATCCCTCTCAGAGACACTCATAAAGGAATAATTTGACTGGATACAAATGTATAATTGCAAATAACCTGATTAGTCTTGGACAACAGGTTTTACAGAAAAACTCTCTGAAGGTCTCCTACAGGACGTCTTTGTCTTTAGTATGAATGCGATGGTGTGATAGGAGAGAATGTAGGTGTGTAGTTCGAGTGTGGGGTTACCTTTGTATTTGATGTTTATTATCTGAACTCAAAAAATGAAATGTAACATATTGTGGACAAGGTCATTTATAAATTGACAATCTTCCTTGTCCTTGTGCAACAATGATGTGCAATTGTAAATAATGTGTTTTATTAATAAGTGTTAGAAATGGGATTTCTGGTTGGCTGAGGCTTGCGCCAAAGTCAGGCAGAAACCACCACTCTAGTTAGGGCAAGGAAGTTACACTCCAAAGATAACCCTTGCTTACCCCCTTAGCAACATGACACGAGCAGCAAGGCTGATCCCGGAGGCAATGTAAGTTAAGTATTTGCGCACGCACCCAACAACAACATCCCAGGCCCCCCACAAAAGGAACTCCACACAAGGTTATATATAAAAATAGCCTTTGTATTATACCAAACACATTAGATAATAAACACACACTTTACACTGTGCCACTGGTACGGGCGGACTTTACAGGGGATTATATACACAGGACAGGGCCACATGGACCACTGTCAGGAATAAGCACTGGGTAGAACTAGCACTTTGTAGGAATAGCACACAGAACATAGAATTATTGTAGCATAAAATAGCAAATGTAGCACACAACCAGTAACCACTGGTAGAAGGTAGGAACACGCTACGCAATCCTAAACACCTTAGGCATATATCACGAAGGGAACCATGAACTCACTAGCATAATTATACTAGGTAAAACAACCTCCTAAGCATAAACACATTTAGAGGTATAGGCATAAAGGCATTGCATATGATATAATAATCACATTAGGCAGGTAATCACATTAGCGCCAAAAATCACTTAACTGACCCCAGGCCAACTTGACCTCTCAGTGGCTCACAGGCCCAATGTCCAGAATGTCTGGGCTGGCTGCGCAGGCAGCCAAAGAAAAATGCGCAAAGGGTTCGGGCCTAAACGTAGCAGCTGCCCACTAAGTGCTGGACAGCTGGGGAACTGAGCCTGGCACCAGCGTGCCTCCTGGTTCTCCTCTAGGGCTCAATGAAACAACAGTGCCCCAAAATCCCGTGGGAGCCTTGTAGGCTCTAAGAATAAAACAACTGGGCCCTCACGAGACTCGTGGCTCTAAACAACAATGGGCCCGGGAGCCTCATGGGCTCTGAATAAACAACTGGGGCCTCAGGAGCCTTGTGGGCTCGAATTGCACAATGGCCCCGTTGGAGCCTCGTGGCTCTGAAACAAATGCTGACAACTGGGGGGAGCGGCCCGCTGCCAGCCGGGGCCGCTCTACCTCCCGAAATTCCCCGAGACGTTGGAGCCCGCAGGCTCGAACTAATAATGCCCCCAAGAGCCTCGTGGGCTCGATCAGATGCTGCCAACCTGGGGGAGCGGCCCGCTGCCAACCGGGACCGCTCTACCCCTACAGCAACTGGCCCCACAAACGAAGATAGCACTCCTCGGGGAGGCGGGGGGGCGGGCACCTGCAATGTGCCCCGACACCCCCCTTTCCTCACAGGAACTCAAAGGGCCCCACTCACCGGAGGTTGCTGCAACTTGACTCGGGCTCCGGGGTTCCCTGCTACACTTCGGGGCCTCGCTGGCGGCGGGCAGGGATCTCTCACTCGGGAGAGCCTCGCCGGGGGGAAGAGTGCTTGTTCCTTTGTGCGGCCTCCGGGTGGCTTCCTCTGGCGGACGCATCGTATGGAGGCGGTGTGGGCTCCCGTCCTCCCGATGCACTCTCCCCTCTACTACACAGGAGCGGGGGGTGGGCTCCCGTCTGCTTCCTGTTTACCTCTCCGCTTCCAGGTCATCGCAGGCAGTGCGGAGGCCCGCGGGAGCGGCTCACAGAGGCAATCCGGGGTAGGCTCCCGGTTAGTAGCAAAGGTAAATGCCGCATCGGGGTAGGCACCCGCAATAATTAAATATAAAGTCCCTGGCGGGGTGGGCACCCGCCAGGGGTCTCACAGACTCGGCGAGATCGCGGGGTGGCACCCGTGCCTCAAAACTCGGCAAAATACGGGGTAGGCACCCGGGTATTTTAAATAACGCAGACGCAGGGTGGGGACCTGCGCTCTGAACTGAAGAAACAAGGGGGGGGTCCCCAGGCAGCCTCTCTGCGCTGTAGACCCCCAGCAGTCCTCCTAGGATGAGAAGCAAAGCGCTCCCAGGCGCTATAGGCAAAAGGAAACCCAGGAAAGATTTGGGGGGAGTGGGAGGCAAAGGCTGGGTCCAGGGGCCAGCTCACAGGGCCCTCCAGGCAGGGAGACAGTCCCCAGTGGCAGGCCTCCTGGTGCCCAGCAGCAGCAGGCCCCCCTCAAGATAGGATCAGGAAGAGACCAATTTCATGGGGTCACAGCCCCTCTTTTATACACACATTCCCTTTGTCTGAGGGTGCAGGGTGGGGGAAAAAACAGACGCAGCTGGTTCTGGAGCACTCTGTTGTGTTCAGCCCCTCTCCCCATTCACTGGCCAGGCTAGGGACATCAGACGCACCACAAGGGACGGAGCCAGCATTGTGTAGGGAAAGCCCAGCCCTATGCAGGTCCCAGGTGCACTCCTCCCACCCATCTGGCTGTCAATCTCTCTATTCACCACCGGGGCAGACCATCCTGAATCCTGGAGCCAGGCACACCAGCCAGCTCCAGCCAATCACAAGCCAGACAGTCATTTCACCTTTATTACACAGACACGCCAACTTCTAGAAGTGGGACTTCCACACTAGGCACTTTAACGCCGCACACATCATCGCGCAGCATTTAATCACACGAGTCCGCACATACCAAACTCGACCCTGCACTCCCCACACATCAGGAACTAACATGGACACATACATTCCCCATGCATTCCTATGGGAGGGCAGGCCAATCTCACCACACGCACTCAGAGTGCGCACGCACTTTGCACTGGGACACAGTAGTAAAGTGCGCAGAAGCCAAAAACAACCAACACTAAGTCACATACCAAAGCAAAAAGTTTAGGGGTGAACCTGCCAGAAGGGCCAAGTCCAACAATAAGTAATTGGAGTGAATTTTGATATATATTTTTCAAATTGATAAAAAAAACAAAAAACATGTATATGTAAAAAAAGAGAAAAATAATAAAATGCATATCTTTGAAATTAATTGTTGCATGTCACATCGTAGGTGGGGACTGGTTTAGACAACGAGCCATTAGAGGCCACAGCTAATATAGGTCGGTTAAGAGGTTCTGTTCCAGTATTGAGTACTTCTCCCTCTTCTTAGACCTATGCACTATCAATCAATCAATCAATCAATGACATTTATAGAGCGCACTACTCACCCGGAGGGTCTCAAGGCGCTAGGGGGGGGGGGGGGGGTGCTGCTACTGCTCGAACAGCCAGGTCTTGAGCTTCTTCCTGAAGGAGAGGTGGTCTTGGGTCAGGCGCAGGTCGGTCGGGAGTGAGTTCCAGGAATTGCATCAGTACGGTTTCCCTGGGTTTTGTACTGTGCTGGCCACACAACTGAACTTCCGATCAATAGAAGTACAGGGTAAACAGAATTTGCGACACCTTGCCAACTAGGTTCTATCCAAGCCCGACCCAACTTCTTTTGAGTGGAGTGATATTAGGCTGATAGAAAAGCATTTATAATGGGCAATCCAAGTGACACAGAGGCAGAAAAGGCTGTCTGGTACTGGAAAAGGTGGCCTACATGAAGACACTTGAAATAAAGGGCTGGGAGAGAAGGGGATAATTGATATGAGAGGAGAATAACAATTTATGTGGTACAGAAATCTCAGTGTTTTAATTTCTGTATCTGTGGGTGCAGGTGCTACTAGAACAAACAATCCATGTTGTCATGGGAATGCTGGCTCAAAAATGTATTTGGTGCCTCAAAACTGATTACATGCAATAAAAATGTGTCAAACATAAATGCTTTTTTGTGTTTATTTTCAAATAAGTCTCCTGTGTGACAAACCTCACTCATTTATTTTGTACATGTGTTGCGATTGATTACATATGGAGATGTTACACATCGTCAGTGCGTGTAGTCGTTGCTGCAATGCAGAGGCCGTTCATTGCAGCACACAGAGAAAAATAATATATGGAACTTTAGTATTAAGTCACTAGAAGGTCATCAGATGGCTATAGCAGGAACAGCATTCCAAAAATACCAGTTTGAATGTGTGAACTGCCAAATATTATTACAGTACAATCTACTTAGCTGCATATCCTCTGTAAATTGTGGACCGAGTCCATTATCAACTGAACTGGATCTATGACCTTTGCAGTAGGCTCAACAAGCTACACTCAGTCTTGCTTGGCATGCAGTTTTCAATCCCGAGCTTACTGGTTTATCCAAACGCACATGTGCCTACACTCTTTGGAGCTTTCCTAAATCAACAGGAATCTAGAATTGTGAGCCAACTGATGGAAGGCCAATTGGCTTTTTAATAAAATGTACTATATTTCTCTTTTGTGGACTGATTCGAATACTGACTGCATATTGACCAATGTCATGATGGTGATCATCATCCAGATCTAGTTTTTAAACAACCGTACTTGACAATATAGGACTTGAAGGCGGGTAGATTTAATTGAGAAAACTAAAAAGCTACAAGTCTCATGGCGCAAAGTGGTACTAGCAAAAAGCCAGGACTGGCTGAAGATGTCATGCATAATATGGGGCCAACTGGAAGATATGCTATCTCATAAATATAGGTCGAGGTTTAATACAATCACTGTAACCCAAATGTTATGAGTTTGAAAGCTGACCACCCCATGTAATTTGTCCTTTATCTAAAAAGAGCACCATCAAGTTAGGAAATTGAAAGCTTCTTCTTTAAGTACCTAGAACGCACACTTCGGGTTGAAAACTGAATTATGTGTAATACATAGCTGCCAAGAGGTCTCATGACTTTTTTTGGCACCTTCGTAACGTTACCAGACGACTGGGCCACCACGAACACACTTTTCTAGGCCTGGGATTTCCTATGCCAACCTATTGCATTCTAGATGTTGTAGTTACAGTTCACATACACTACGCCAACAAAAATATTCTAAAAAAAATAAGACTGATTACCAGAACATGGTGTTTCTGGCGAAACTGAATCAATTATCGGGTTACTATCGATTTTTGACCTTTTATCCAAAAGTGAATGGAAGAATTATCCCAAAAATTCCAGCATCCAAAGTACCCCTGGTTAAAAAGGCACAATTGACATAATGTGTCCAATTGGAGTGAACCAGCCATTAACTAATCCTTGATAATGCTATATCAGTCAGTCTCACTACGACTTTTGGGATGGTCCCCTACAGTTTGGGAGTTGCTTCGCTACAGGCGATCACATTCATCCTTAGTAGCATCACTATATATAAATGTGTTCCTGATACTTTGTTGGGAATCTCACTTTCTGTTAAGCTACCTACAGAAAAAAATGATGCCTACTTTCCTCATTTCTACACAACTTATGTTTATAGTGTGGAAGGTAGTATGAGGGGCATTTCGTCAGGCCACTCGAGGCAACCCAGCAAGGTGGGACTGGGCAGTCTCCCACTCTGGCATTTTCATGGTAGTTTTCAAGATTGAGGGCTGCTTCCCGAGGCGGATAGGCTGCTATGACCAAGTATGTTCCCATGTTCCCATTTTAATCATGGCCCCCTACAGTGGGGGGCTGGTTTGAAAATGTTGCCAGGGAAAATTTTAGTTTGCAGCATCATGGTCTGATCATTGTGTCACACCACGCAGGTATGCTAATACTCATTAGCAGAGCACTCAAGTAGGGGTGGTGTTCACATAAGACAAGGGAGGCAAGCATATTTAGGATTATACCAGGAAGTGAGGCCACATAACGATGAAAGTTCTAAAAGTCTCGTTATTATCCAGAGGTTTCAAGTTTCCAAATTACCGCATGAGTAACTAAAACAAGCAGCCCATTTTACTTTCCATTCTGGCACTTGTGAGTTCGTGTTCCGATAAACACAACCATAGGTACCAGAATACAAAATAAAGAAAACCTGAAATGGAAGATCTATTCTCGCATGGCACCAGAAAACTAGATGGGACGGAATTAAATCATTCAAATGTTTAATACCCCTACAAATAACTGTATTACAATATAGCCTCCACATTAAAAAAATACATTGTAATCCATGACACAACTAACAACCTTGAATTTAAGACCTTGGCGAAACTTTTTTTGTTTACCATAAGTATGTAACTTTTCAAAAGGAGCAGATGGTTTCTAAAACATGTTACCATATCAACAACTCTATTTTTTTGTTTGCTTTTAAATCAGTAACACTGTCCAACAAAGAAAATGTTACACAGTGCAGGAAATAGGACCCGAAAGAGGTAAATTGTTATCAGAATCTTTAAATGAGTCGATAAAGTAGAGAATCGTTTCATTGTTCAGACAGTCATACTGTTAAGTCAAGGTTTGGGAGACAGTGGAGCACTGGAAGAAAGAGGGTGGATGTTAATGGGTGTGAACATCCTTAAGAAATAAATCACGGCAGCTGCTCCGGGATCCCTGCAGCGCACCTGACAAAGTGCTAAACCCCGGTTTCCTGAGCGCTGGCAAGTACGGCTGCTTCTTAACATGGCCCCTTCCTCCGCCGTTTTCGGCACAAAAAACACTTTCCTCGAAAGGAGGGGGCTAGTTCGGATCCAGAACGAGACATGAAAGGACTCACTTGGCGAGGGATGACCGGTTCTGCCGCGTCCTGCTGATCATGTCGCATGGGGAGCTGGTGGTCACCTCCGCGAGCAAGTGGCTGAAGAGTGAGGCGGGGAAGAGGCAGTGGAAAGCCCACCGCCCTGCGTAACTGCTAGTGACTGCCCTTTACATCAGCACATAACTGTTTGCTCTGCCAGAGCTCTGTGAATTCAGCCAAGCGGCCCTCCCCCTCCCGTGGATCATATGATCGCAGGTTCTTTACTGTATTCTCTCTAAGAGGCGTCCTTTGTTGTACGCCTCGCACTTCGAAGGTAGAAAGCCAAACGCGGGTTGCAACATCGTGCTATGATATTAAATGCCAATGTCTACAGCTTCTTTCATTAGTCGGTGTGTATTTATTATTCTTTCTGTCCGTTTTCCATGGTTTTGGTGTAGGGCAGGGAGGTGCAAGCTTGTGAACACAATGTTCGACGTTTGCAAACCCAGATCCAAGCTGACATGAGGTAAGACGTGTGGCTGTGTGAAGTACCACAAAATGTCAGGGCTCCATTTAATATATGCTGACGGCCGCTGCAGTTCCTTCCACCTGAGGAGTAACTGTCCAGCCGCCAGCAAGCACAACTCAGCAGGGACTTCTCACTGGGCCGCGGAACTGGACCATTTCCCTAAAAGATGGTAGGGGACGAACAAGGCTATCCAGAGGCAGGAGCATGACTTTCACTGGTGCAACAGGTGCAGTGGCACCGGGGCCCAGAGGCCTAAGGGAACAACTGAACCCTAATTATTGCTGTGTTTAATAATTCAGACAGCAGCAAGGGGCCTTAAGGCCCTGCACTAGGGCACACGACACACTGATTAAGCTAATGCAGACCGGTAATCAGTCTGCCTGCGGGTTGCCTGTGGTGATGGGTGATTTTACAGCTTAATGGGTGGTCCACACGAAGGGTGCACCGATGTACAGCGCATTTGCCAAAGCAATATTTTGCTTACTGGAACACTCTCAAGCGACTACTAAAGAGGCTAATCATGGGTCCTTTTAATCAACTTTAAACAGTTAGTAGGTTCAAATCTAAGTTATCTGTTTTAGCTTGCCTTATGAAAGGGCCTGGCTCAACATAATATACTTATGTGCAAAAAGTACAAGTTCACTCTGGGGGTGTCTTGGCACTGAATAACAGATGCTTATAATTACCCAATTCAATGGATCTCATTTTATCAACCTCAGAAGGATGAAAGGCTGAGTGGATCCACTGGGGTCTGAACCTGTGCCATGAGCACAAAGTCATGACAAATACAAACAACAGTCTGAAAATGTAAGAACACATGACAATATAAAAATATATACAGCAATATTACATAATCATCAACATTTGAATCTGCCTATTAGAAGTAATTTCATTGGGAAAGAATATGACTAAAACCATTAAGACATTTTGCAATTGTGTCAAGAGGCTCAGGGGTCCAACATGGACTTACGTGTTCTAATGACTATTCTAAGAAAAGTGCATATGCGAAAGATCAAATCTGCATCCTCCAGGGTTACTATATACAGATAGGCCTCGTCCAGACTAATAGGCTGTCTCTTTTTAAAATAAGGGTTTAAAAGCCACTTGGAGTATTTAATATAGTGCATTAGTCTACTGTGCCACCAGATACTTTCTTGGAGTCCCTACAGGTGTAGTAGTCCCAGTTGCCAGCCAAGCAGCCATGGTCATCACCTGCCAGCCCAGCAACTAGAAAAAAATAACACCAAACTGTTTTGCGCTACAGTGCATATGCCCACGCAAGCACAATTTCAATTTTCATCCAAAATGGTGTGACTGGAGAGGTTGCGAGCTTGTGACGTACCGCTAGACAGGATGAAGGAGACCGCATGTGGCCAGTGGGCTTGTAATCTGCCAGGACAGCATCAGGGCACCAGCATGTGACAGTCTGGACCCTCTGTCAGCCTGATAATGACTTCTAAATCAGGCCCTCACTTGATAGAATGAAAGAGGAAGGAAGGTGAGACCCTGTTGGTTTGTTCCACTGTAAATGTAGTGTTTTGGGCAAAGAAAATGAAAGTCATCTTACCAAAATACATTATTTTGAAGTTTAGCAGCTATTTCCGCTGGATGGCAATAGGTTTCCTACCTGAGCTTGATATCTGTTTTGGTCTGATGGTCACTGGTTCAAATCCCAGCAAAGAAATAGGGTTTAGGAAGGAAACAAACAGCTGCACTAATATATAGCATGACATAAAGTGTTTAAGCAAACACAATTAAGCAGCATTGATACACACAAAACACATTAAAAGACACTGTTACTTTTATACTGAGACCTACCAGCATAGATGTAGACAGTCTGATGACGTGCAGTACTATAGAAGCAACACCGACCATGTCATGCTCGTCGCTAAATTATACATACTCACAGTGTAATTCCTAAAGCAGTCACAGTTAATTGAAAATAAGCCTTTTACACTTCCGAGGTCAATAAATTACTTATTGTTACATTAGATAACAACAGTAGCAGTTTTCTGCTGTACTCAGAAATGTCACAAATAGCAGAATGAAGCACACTATCAGAAGCAAACCAAGGCCATTCTTATGATTTTAATAAATGGTAAGGTCCTGGGTATCTCAGTAACAAGTCACACGTCGTGTGTCACTCAAGATGGCTTCACATTCTGGCTTTGGTCCCTAGAGAATGCAAGCGGGAAAAAAAATGACTTCGGTCTCCCAGTGATCACTGTTGTCCACAGTCAGGGACATTTTAAGGATTTTGGGGGCCCTGGGTCAAGCATATTTTTGGGGCCCCGATTCGGAACAGCTTTATATTTATGATCATATAGGCTTTTTCACACCCTCTTCTGCCAGGTGACTGACCCTGCAGAGGCACACTGGTCCAAATTATAAATGTGTTTCTATCTAATACTCTGCATAGTGATGTCTGTTTTCAATATTTTAATATAGCAGCACCTCACTAGTATAATTGCAAATAATCTCTGCGACCCAGGTCCTCTTTTCATGTTAAAAGCAACATTTCTGTGTGAAATATCTGTAATAAACTCCCACGCATCACTTGTATTAAAAACACATTAATGAAAATAGTATTTAAAACAATCTATGTTTAAGAATCATTCAAGGTTATCAGGGCAGGACTGTGTAGAGAACAGAGTCATATCTCTCAGGGGGTCCCCTGAAAGGCTTTGCCCATGCCTTAAAACGTCTCTGTCCACAGTTCTCTACCAATCTTGGATGGCAGTGAGGATCTAAGTCCTCAAGAAGGCCTTTCTTTATGGCTGCTCTGTGGCAAGTTTGTTGACACTGCGCTCAAGCAGACAGGAAGAAAGAAGGGGAAACATGAAGGGGAGGAGAATGAGGCTGAATTAGAAATACATGGTTAGCATGAAGAAAGGAGGAAAAATAAGTCAAATAGAAGCAGCAAGAATGAGATAGTAATGAAAGTGAAGTGACACCGAAAAGAAGGATTGAAGGCAAGAGAGTTAACAGAGGAAGTGACAGAGGCAGTGTAAAAGAACGGGAGGGATGGGAAACCAGCGTCACTCAGTGTGGTTTATAGGTCTGCTATTAGCCAATGCTGTTTGGTTTTACTAAAATATTTTGAATAATATCTGTACTGGTAGGGGCATTCAGCCAGGCTTCTTCATCTATTGGTCTGCTATTGAGTGTTCATATTTTTCTTCGACTCACCACAGAATGGAGTAGTGGGTCAGGCCAAATCAGGCACTAGCTAAGGAGAGAGTAAGATATTTTTTCCGATAGTAAATATTGTATGCCTACTGTGTTTTATATTACTTCCAGAGCATGCCTGAGCATGGTACAGATGTTAATTTGGTTGCATAGCAAGAGACCAGGTTAGCAGAATTATGTTATGTTAAATTAATTTTATATAGCGCACTACTACCCAACAAGGGTTTCCCAGCGCTAGACCTGACAGAGGACAGAAAAAAGAAAGATGCATTAAGATAAATTATTGGTTAAATAACCAGGTTTTTAAAAGTTTACGAAAATTCATATATGAAGTTTCATTATGAATTGCAGTGGGAAGAGAATTCCATATTGATGGACCAAGGCAGGCAAATTAATGACCTCCCATTCTTTTCAATTTCGTTCTGGGCACCGAAAATTTTCCCTGCGTGGCTGAACGAAGTGAACGAGAGGGTTGGTAAGAGTGAACTAAAGTTTGCAAATATTCAGGAGCAGAGCCGGCTTTGATTTCATGCATATAACTCTTGGCCTTAAACTTTACACAGCTTTCAAATTTAATCCAATGAAGACTGAGCAAGGCAAAGGAAGTGGCTGAGGTTTTTGAGAGCTGGCAGAGCAGCCTGGCAGCAGAATTTTGTACCACCTGTAGTTTCCGTGCAACATCCTTATTTGATCCCAAATAAAGGATGTTTCCATAGTCCATTCTAGATGTCACAAGTGCCTGGACTACTGTTTTCTGAGTGGAAACCGGAAGCATCCAAATAATTTTTTTCAGCCATTTTAAGATGATGAAACAGGTGGCTGACACCTTTACTGCCCGTTGCTTCATGGAGAGTTTGGTGTCATTAAGAACTCCCAGATTGCGAACATACTCAGAGGGTTGCGGAAGATCTCCCATTTCACACGGCCAATGCTGGGGACCCCAAAGATCTTTATTTTTACCCAGAATGAGGACCTCCGTTTTTTCGCCATTTAATTTAAGAAGATTGGCTTGCATCCAAGATGCAATGTTCTTAGACCAGTCTGAAGAACAGAGGATCCAGACATCTTTTCTATGGAAAGGGAAAAAATGATCTGGTTATCATCAGCATAAGAGATGCTATTGTCGCCAGAGGTTTAACATATAGTTTGAACAGAAGAGGACCTAAGATGGAGCCCTGGGGTACCCCATAAGAAGAGGAATGGGTTTTAGAAGTGGCTCTGGCTGAAACAACTTAAAAAGTCAGTTTGCCGAAGAAAGATGAAAGCCAGCCAAGTGCAGAGCCAATAATGCCAATAGATTGCAAAGAATCAATCAATACAGTATGGGACACCGTGTCAAATGCAGCGCTCAGGTCGAGCAGTATGAGAGCCATGGTATCATTGCCCTCACTCACACCACCAACCCCCTCCCCACCTCATCCACACCCCTCCCGCCCAAAACATCCCTTCTCCCTAACACCCTCCCGTACACCAACACAACGCACACCTCCTCGAACACCAGCCCACGCTCCCACCTGCACACAAATTTCCTGGTCAGCCATTCCCCTCAGACGGCCGCCCCCACCTCCACCACCTCCACCACCTACCCCACGGTGGACAACATCATGGCCACCCTTGCTCAGATCAAAGATGACATACACAACATCAAGGAACTACTCGCCACACACCCCATACACCCCTCACCCACCTCCCCTCCCAACTTATTCCCTACCCACCCGGTTGACTCACTCACTCAACACGCCCCAAACCGGGCGTCAATCCCCGCTCTTAGACGCAGCAAATACCCTCGTCCCCCTCGTCGCCCCTGCAACACCTCACACAACTACACCTCCCCGCCCAACGGGTCCTCCATCCTTCCGTCGAACTCTCTCACTCAACCTTAATCATTTTTATTAATTGTCTGATTCCCACATGTTTAACTTTGTAGCCATTTACGTGTGCCATTTATTTGTACTATTTTGTACATAGGTTGGCTTGTAGCCACCTATTTGTACCATTTCTACTATGTGAACTATTGATTTATCTGTCTGACTATGCGTCCCCAGGTACTCCTCTTTGTAAAGCACTCTGATATCCGCAAGGATCTTGTCCGCGCTATATAAAACTTTCAAAATAAATAAATAAATAAATAAATAAGTATCCCCAGAATCTAGTCGCTGCCTTATCATTTCTGATACCCCAAGCAAAGTTGTCTCGGTGGAATATCCAGCTCTAAAGCCGGACTGAGAGGAATGTAAAAAGTTCATAGATTCAACACATTGAGTTAGTTGCTGGTTAACATGCTTTTCAAGAATTTTTAAGTAGGTGGGAAGCAAAGAAATAGGCCTAAAGTTGGATGGCTGAGACGAATCAGCATTGCCCTTTTTTAAAAGAGGAAGGACCATCACATGTCTCCAGTCAGTAGGTACAGTAGCTTCTTGGATAGAAGCATTTAGCAACTGCATAATTAACATCAAAGAATATAAATCCAACTGCTGCAACACGGATACAGGAATAAGGTCACAAGGGGAGCCAGATTTAATACTATTTAAAAACTTTTGAAAAGAGTTACTGTCAAAAGGTATCCAGGATTCTAGTCTAATAGAGTCTTTCACCCTGTAATCAGACACGGACGTCGAGAGCAACGTAGCTGATGCCACTGGCTGAGTACTTTGTACTACAGAGTGTATTTGCTCTACTCTATCCACAAAGTAGTTGGCGAGACTATCGCATTGTTGCTCATTTAAAATAGGTGGCAATGACTGTGTATCAGAACCAGCAAGTTTTTTTACCATAGTGAACAAAGTACGTGGACAGTTCTTGGCATTAGAGATAGTGGAGGAAACATAGTCATCCCTTCCTAGCTTACAAAGAGTATGATAATGTTTTAGAGCTTGTTTATATACAGATTTAGAGTCCTGCATATAGTTCCTCCTCCATCTCCTCTCCAGAGCTTTACAATTGTTTTTTTCTGCTTTTAATTGCTCTGTAAACCACGGGGTGGGGGGACGGTGATTATGGTTTTTTTTTTTGAATGGAGGAAGACAGTACTCAACTGCGTCAAAAATCCAATCTTGTATCATACTCAATGAGGTGATAGACATATGCTCAATGATAGGGGCACTATCAGCGAGAGTCTTATTAAAGACATCTGTATCCAATTAATTTGTTTCTTCGTTCAGTCAATAAAGACTTGTTCATCAATGCAAAGCTCATCATTTCAAAAAACCTGTGGTGTGTTGCATGTCACAGAGTTAAAAATAAATGAATACAAATCTACATGTCAGTAACTAACTATGTGTCTCAAGATTTCACAAAGGCAATTTGGAAATGAGCTCAAATAATAGGTGAAGGAGCCAAACTTGGGGAACTGACACCGATATTTACCATTTGATTATTACGCATTAGGCAACTTAAAAAGAACCTTTAAAATCAGACAGGGTTTTATCAATGATGTTTGTCAAACCTTCTTTACAACGTAGTTCACACAGAATTCCCTTTGAAACCCATCCCCCAAATCCTACTGCTCCTTTAAATAATTGTAGAATATTTTGCAGCTCTGGCTTATTAATTTAGGATAAGACCCATCTACGTCTAGTATCTTCCAGCCATATAAATGCTGCTCATCCCGACTGGTTTAAAATGAACACGTTTACAATGAAAAAACATATCACTCCTGGTGATGATGATGGAGTTATTGATTTATAGAGTGCACTGCTGCTAAAGAGCTATCCAGGGTCTGAAGACAAGCAACTGAAGTGAACACTCACAGAGTGAAAGAAAAGACAAAAGAAAAGGTTGAGTTGCTTTTGGGCTGTTTGCCAAAGTGGAGGTGATTAGATTCAAGACGGAGAGAAGTGATTTCAGTCTACTACTGGGAGAGTCTTAAGCTCCACCCACATGTTTTTTAACGTGTGTACATGATTTGACTGTGCGAAAATTGTGTGATTCCACTAAAAAGAGTGTGTTTATTGCACGTTTTGCTTGAGGCAAAGCTTATACTATATAGTATAGCAGCACCGTTATGGTGGCAAGCCAATGATCATGACTATAGACCTGATCTGATCAATAGAGGAAGTAGATCTAACATTTATTATGAAGCGCAAATGTTAATGTCAATAGGCATTTATGGATGGATTGTTATCAGTCTATATTAATGCCTACAGATAGGCATTTAGTTACATGGGTTATCAAATATGACACTACTGGCTAAGGAGTTTTGGTTTGGTCACCCCCTGTAACAACCTATGGATATAGAAGTTATGCCTGTGAGAATATGAATTTGCTTAACCAACTGTAACTTTGTATCCTGTTCTAATTTTATGATTGTGTACCCGATGGTTATCTTGTGGAAAGTGTATGCCCCAAACAATTGGTGCACTGCAAATGTAATTTCCAGTGCCATATGTCAGAACTGATTTTTATGAAATGTTATGACAAAGGCAATTAGTCTGGTTTGTTTACTCTGAAATGCATTTAAGTCAGTCAGCTAGTAACAGTTGGTTGTGATCACATAGTGTTACAGACTATAGACAGGTATTTGGTTATATGTAATCAAACAGATAACAATAAAAGGCAATAGTTTTTAGCTTTAATCACCCACTCTGAAAAAACCCTGAGTTTTTACTGTGATGATTCTTGTTAGTCCCTATTGAAAGAGGTTGTATATTGTTTTGCAAACTGTATTTTTCTATATATTTTAAATTAGAGAAGTCTACATATGATGGTTGGTAAAGGTATAAAACCAATGGTAAAATGTATAGACTTTAACAGTTCATTGGAAAAAGTCATGCCTCTATAGGTTTGTTCTGTACCTATTGTGAAAAACATCAGTTAAAGGCAATAGCTATTAAGGATGACTTGTTATACACTGTGCGTAAGCCAGTAGGGAGGTATTTTGGTATATATGGAATTTCACCGATTACCGTAGTGCGCAAGAGATTTGGTGTTGGTGGCCTCCCACCCCCGAACACACCTTGGGGATAGAAGATATGCACAACTATAATCCTTATTATACACTCGTAGGAGAGATAATATTTTGCTTTGCCAACTGTAATTTTGTATACATGTGCCATTTTATGACTCTGCGTTTGGTGGTTGCTATCTGAGAAAACTTGTGCTCCGTAGAGTTGGCCTGCATTGATTATAGTGATAAGCCAATGATAACATCTATATGCCTGATTCGTGCACAAGGAAAAATATTGCCAGAAGCCGAAGGTCTGGCCTGTTTATTATGAAACATTATGACAAAGGCAATAGGCCCTGTGTTAGACCTGGCACAATTGGCGTGGGTCTCCCTTCCATTTTTGCTGTTGCCGCATGTATTTTTGCTGGTGTTAGATGCTTTGGGCACTGTGCCACTGCTATCCAGTGCCACAGTGCAAGTGCTCCCTATTGTAAATTGATGTATTAATCAGTGGTTCCATGTTTGGCTATTTGGTTTACTTGTCAGACCCTAGTCTAGTGCACTGAGTGTGCCCAGGGCGTGTAAATCCAAATGCTGCTGGTGGGCCTGCAGCACTGGTTGTGCCACCCACAGAAGCAGCCTTGTGAAATGTGTCTAAGATCTGCCATTGCAGAGCCTGTGTGCAGACTGGTACTGTCACACTGACTGGGCAAGTGCACCCACTTGCCAGTCCCTAAACCTTCCCTTTTCTTCATATCAGTCACCCCTATGGTACGCCCAAGGGCAGGGTGCATTGTAAGTATAAGGTGGGACAAGCCCTGATGTGGGTGGCATGTCCTAATAGTGAATTACAGCCATTTTCGTTTTTCACTATTGCAAGGCTACCTGTTCTCCATAGGCCAGAATGGGCTGTTAGAATTATTACAGTTTATAATGCTAACTGACTCAGAGAACATGGTAGAAATTCGAGTTTAGTATGCGTGGACTCAGAATGATAAAGTGCATCTTTTAGTGAAGTTGGTTTTAACATTCTGTGTTTGCAAATACCACTTTTAGAAAGTAGGTATTTGCTTGTCTAACCTTTCAAGCATGCCTGTGCTAGGTTGCGTATTCCTTGTCTGGTTTTGTGAGTCACAGGGCTGGGGAATTCCAAGAGACATGATGCGTCAGCCCAGTGGTGAATAGAGAGATCTGCATCTAGATGGGAGGGAGAGTTGCACCTGAACTTTGAATAGAGCTGTGCCTGCCTTCCACAATGCTGGCTCCAACTCCTGGGAAGCAGCTGATGTCTCTGCCCTGGAAACTGAAAGAAGAGAAGGAGTCCTGTAAACAAAGTGCCCCAGGAGTACTTGCCTTCCACAATGCTGGCTCCACCTCCTGTGGGGCGTCTGATGTTTCTGCCCTGCACTGTGAAAGGAAAGGAGAAGTCTGGTAAACAGAGTGTTTCAGAACTGGTTTGGACTGGGCAAAGGCCCCTCTCCCCTCAGAGAGCAAAGGAATTTGGGGTATAAATATTGGGACCCTGATCCCATGAAATTTGATCACTTTGTACTACAAGAAGAAACCTTTACTGAGGAGAGGAAAATGAAGAAACTGAGGAGAGACTATTCCCAAGCTGAAGTGCTGTTTGGGTGATTGGCCTGCAGTGGTTGTCTTACTGCCAAAGGAAGGAGAAAGGAACTTTGTGTACTTTGCTTTCAACTTGTGAAGGATCTCCAAGGGCTTGGAAAAGAGCTTGCCTCCTGTTGAAGTCTAAGGGACAACAGACTTCAACCCCCAGCTCCCCAGAGTTCTTTGGAAGTACTTGCTGCTGTTTTGAGCCTTCTGAGGAACTGCGTGTCGCAAGGAGCTGGAAGCGCGACTCATTGACGAAGAATTGTGTCGCCGTCGCTGTGCCTGCCGTCGCAACTCCGAAGGAGGGTGTCGCCGCTGGAACTGTCGCATTGCACCGCATCGAGAGAAGCATCTCGCAACGAAGAGGTGCGTGTCGCTGCTGCTGCCATCGCAACTCCGAAGGAGGGTGTCGCCGCTGTAGCTGTCGCATTGCACCGCATCGAGAGAAGAGTCTCGCAACAAGGTCTGAGCATGTCGCCGTCGATGTGCCTGCCGTCACAACTCCGAAGGAGGGTGTTGCCGCTGGAACTGTCGCACTGCACCGCATCGAAGAAAAGCGCCTCGCATCCTGAGAAGTGCACCGCCGTCAGAGCTGCTGCCGTCGCATCGTGGATGTCGCTGCTGTAGTTGTCGCATCATGCGGAAGCTTCACGCATCATGGGAGAAGAGTATCACAGGTTGAGCTGTTGCCGTCGCATCGCTGAATAAGGGTGTCGCCGCTGCAGTCCACGCATCGAACCGAGAACTTCTCGCATCCCCGGAGAAGCATGCCGCATCTGGAAGATCTTCACGTCTTTAATTCTTTGCACCGGCACTTTGCAGCATTTCCATTGCTGCAACATTGCTGGTTGTGGAAGCGCAACACATCGTAAGGTACATTGAGGCAAAGTGTCACATCTTAAGAACTGAACTGAACTAAGCTAAAACTACCATTTTTAAGTATAGTATTGTGGATTTCTGTTGTTTAATGGTCTTGTGTTAAGTCTATATAAAGAATACTTATTTTTTATATAAACCTTGTGTAGTGTCCATTTGTAGTATTGTCACTGGGTTACTGTATGTGGTCACAAATGCTTTAGACACTGCCTCTGAGATAAGCCTGCCTGCTCGTGCCAAGCTACCAAGGGGGTGAGCAGGGTTTATTTTAGGAGTGTACCCCCTTACCCTGACTAGAGGCAAGGGTCTCTATTTCTCACAAGTACCTACCTGTGCCAACTAGAGACCCCCAAATCCAACACCCAGCTTTTTTTGTGATGAGCATTTGTTAAAGCCAATAGACCTCTAACAATGAATTGTTATCCTACTATGCAACCAGCTATACACAGGTATTTTGTTACATGAAATCTGTCAGATTTCAATTGTAGACAAGTGTTTCAGTGTTTGTCACCCATTCTGGCATACTCCATGAGTAGAAGATTTTCTCTATGATGACTCTTGACAGGCTCTATTAAGAAGGGTCGTATATTGTTGTGCCAACTGTAATTCTGTACATATTTGTAGTTTTAAAACTGTATGCATGATGTTTGCCAGTTTGTATGTGCTTCAGTAGGCCTGCACTTTGGATATAGTTGCGAACCAGGCTTTATCATTTCCTTAAGTGTAATTTTTTTATAATGAAAAGTTACAAGAAAGCAAGAAAGCCTGACTTATTATGAAAAAGTTTTAAAGGCAATAGGCTATTGAAGGTGGATTGTCATTACACTGTGATAAAGCCTGTATGGAGGTATTTTGATACACGGAATCTCGCCGATCACAGTAGTTGGCAAGGGTTTTGGTGTTGATGACCTATCCAAACAAACTGTGGGGACAGAAGATTTACAAGATGAGTAATCCTTAGTAGGCTCTGTTAGCAAATATTCTATTTTGTTTTGTTTTGACAACTGTACTTGTGAACATATTTGTAATGTTACTACTGTGTACCCGATGGCTGCCTTGAGGGAAAGCTGATGCCCGGACCAAGAGGTAGTAGATTTGAGTTGGTTATGATGAAAAGCAAATGCTGTGGGTTGTAGGCCTAGCTATTTATTATCAAAAGTTACAATAAATGTAGTTGACCTGACTTGTTCATTGTGAGACCATGCGTTAAAATCAGTTGATTGTGAGACCATGTGTTAAAGTCAGTAGTTATTTAAAGGTAGGTTGTTAATATGCTGAATTAAAGAAAACAGTTAGTTTTTTGTTACATAGAATCTCACAGATTTCCTTAGTAGGCAAGATTTGTGGTGTTGGTTACCCCTCTGACAAACCTTAGCGGTAGAAGATTTGTACTATAATAATTCTTGCTAGAAACCCTTTGCAATGCCTGTCAGACTTACCTGTCTGCCAGGATCTTCTCGTAAAAAAATAAGTAAATAATACATCCATCCATATGTATAAAAATAAATGTGTACAGATGTGTAGAAGGCCTATTGGTCAGCTCTATTTTGACATTGATCTGTCTGAGTGTACCTTATACCCTGCTCTCATCTGTGTACTGCATGGACTAATGGTTCGAGTCCATATCAGTCACTGACTCTGGTGCCCTGTGAAAGTTTGCCATTTTCTGATCACTTGTACACATTCACCTGAAAAAGAGTGTGCGTCAGAGTCAGGGCTAGTTTGCCTGCCGTTTGGTTTTCAGTTTTCTCCTTTCATAGTTCCCCTTTTTTTCTTTTTCTTTCTCACCTTTATATTGACATTTTTTCTCAACTACAGCTTTCCAGCTCTCCGAGCAGCGCTAACATGTCGCTTTCTCTCCATTCATATCATCTGCAGTTTGCCGCATCCGACATGGCCTCTTTCTCTAAACCATAATGTCATTATGTAATGCTGTTGTTTATATTGTATTATTACTTACCCATTCCAAGATGACCTGCAAGTATGATGACTTATTCAGAGCATACAACTTTAATTCATAAGCTAGCCCTATTGGCATTGCCAATGCTTGTTGGATTTTAGTACCAGAAATATGACTTGAATGAATGTAGCAGTGAACGCAGTCAAGGCTTTTCTAATCCATTTTTGTATGTATGGTGCAAGTTGAAGTCCAATCAGACTTCTTGCTACGGTTACCAGATGGATATGTGTTTTCCCTTCTAGCTCTCTGCTTTCACTTAGCAATTTGTATGCAGTATTTGAACTGGAATTGCAGTCTTTGTTCAGTTCAACTGAACCAATTTTTCTAACACACCAGAAAACAGTGATTTGTAAAGGAGCGTTCAGCACTGAATAAGCTGTGTCCCTTGAGGAGTCATCTGGTACTCCTACTCTTCCGTCCCCTAAAGTCTTAAATGGGACAACAAAAGAATATGTGTTTCCGAGCTTGCAATATTTCTGCAAACCTCTTTCCTCACTTTCGGTTCACTGATCCATGCAATAAAAAGCAGGCGATCATGACAGCTATGCAAACAACTGGCCGTGCAGTGCTTTCCTGTTCACAAACGTCTTCCAGCTTGGCAGATTGTTGGGGTGGTCTGATAGCCAGGGACGGAGAAGGGAGCATATTTGAGTTATTTCTACAAAGAATGCCTCCATTTTAAACTGTAATTGGAACTGCTTTGTGCGCTTTTTGCTCAAGAGAATTAAAAGTAAGTTGCTTGTGCTCCAGGGTCACTTTATTTCTCACTCTTTTAGAAACTGGATTACTAATTGAATGGGGTGTGAGCCCTGGTCAAGCAGCAACCGCAATCCTTGTCAGGGTAAGCCACAAGTAAATGCCAAGTTAACCTGTGCTCACCCACTGATAGCTTGGCACAGAGAAGTCAGGCTTAACGTAGAGGCAATGTGTAAAGCATTTGTGAACATTTCAAACAGTAAATCAGTGAAAAAAAGACCAGTCATTACAAAAATCGAATCAGCAGTACCAGTGTTATGGATTTTTGAAGAATAAGCTGCAATATAGCGTCTCAAAGCATAAAGTGCCAACTGCGGCTATCTTGTTGCACTGGACCAGGTCAAAGTCAAAAGTTCAGGCTGGCTGCAATGGAGCACTGGTCAGATACAATCTCAGATTAGTCCTGCTGAAGTGTTACCTTTTCAAGTTTTGTGCCAAGAGTCCCATTCGCATTGGAGAGGGTCGCAAGGAGAGCGTTCAGTGTAGCAGTCAGCGTGGTACCAAGAACAGGCCGGGCATCGTGGACACTGGGCTGGAGCTTCGCATTGGCGGTCCCCCGCAGGCTGTCAAGGCTGCTGTGCTGGCAGCGGCATGTGCTGATTTCCGGTGCAGGTGCCGCGGTCACAGTGAGGAAGAATCTGTTTTGCATTCATAAAGAGACAAATGCTTGATTTTAAAACTGTGCGAGGCACACAAATGGTCCAGGACCTAAGGGGACCACCTGAGGGTCAGGAACTCACTGAAGACGGGTCCAGGTGCTGTTGAGGAGCCTTCTACATCACTGTTGCTCAGATCAGGAGGCCAGTAGACTAGCCCTTTGGGCCACTCGGGGGTCCTGTTTCAAGTTGAAGTTGCAGGTTCAGCTCCTCTTCCCCAAGCAAGAGGGCAGCAGGTCAGCACAACAGGAGAGCAGTTCCTTCAGAGAAGCAGTTCAACAAAGTGGCAGTCCTTGTAGCAGCACAGCAGTCCTTCTTCCTGGCAGAGTATCCACAAGTCCAAAAGTGTACTGGATTGGTGGCTTATGAAATCCTTCTTTTTACACAGTTGTGTCTTTAAAGTAGGGAGAGGCTTCTAGAGGCATGCCTTTGAAGTGCACAGATGCCTGCCTCTCCCCCCTGGCTCCAGACTAACTAAAGGGGGTATTCAGCCCTTTATGTGGAGGTCAGACACAGCCTATTAAGGCTGGGCACGGCTCCTTCCTCCCATCCTGCCAGTAATGGTGCAGTCAGTCACACCTAAGCTCCCCATTATGTGTGACTGTCTAGGAGGAATACACACAGTCCAACTGTCACCCACACCCAGTCACATGACCCAGAGACAGGCAGCAGGCACCAAATGGCTATCGCAAGAAAATGCGAACTTCTAAAAGTGGCATTTTCAGAATTGCAAATAAAAATACGACTTAACCATGAATTAGGATATTAAATTGTGATGTCCAAGACTCCAAACATGAACTGGTCATCTCTTCTGATTTAGAAATTACACTTATAAATGTAATAAGGTAAGTCCAATATCATCCAATCGGAGATAGGCTTTGCAGCAGTGAAAAGCGAATGTAAGAGTTTTTCATTACCAGGGCATGCAAAACTTAAAAGTACATGTGCAACCTTTTAAATACATTGCACCTTGCCCTCTGAGCTGTGCAGGACCTACCCTAGGGGTGACTTATATGCATGGAAAAGGAAGGTTTGGGTCTGGCAAACGGTTTAATTTACCAGGTCGAAATGGCAGTTTAAAACTGTGTACACAGACTCTGCAATGGCACGACTGAGACATGTTTAAGGGGCTACATAAGTGGGTGTCACAACCAGTGCTGCAGGCCTTCTAGTAGCATTTAATGTACATGCCCGGGGAACATGTAGTGCCACTATCCCAGGGACTTACAAGAAAATTCAATATGACAATTGAGTATAAGCCAATTATACCCTGTTTTAATGAAAGAGTGCAAGTATTTTAGCACTGGTTAGCTGTGGTAAAGTGGACAGAGTCCTAGGGTCAACAAAAAGAAATTCAGCAATAATAGGAGGAGAAGTGCCAAAAGTGTGGGTATGACCCTGCAGAAAGGGCCAGGGCCACCAAACTCCAACAATCATGAGTCTTAAGGTTCAGCTTATTTACGTTACTTTAATCATCATCCTTAACCATTCATTTTGTACAACTTGGACCAATCCCTTCGGATCACGTGCATCTTCATTCTGTTCTAATAGATTTAAAGACAAATTAATTGTCAAAGTCAAAACCAGAATCAACCAAAACATTTTCTAAATTTCTTTGTGCCCAATCCATACTCTCCACTATGAGGCTACAGTCTCTTATCCTTCAGTTTTCCACTTTTTTCAGTATTTCTAGGAAATCATTCTTTAGTTATTAGCTAACTTAAAAAAAAATGCCTCCAAGTATGAAAGTGCGATAAATGTATTGTCTACTGTACACAACACTCAATGTCAATAATTAATTGATAAATAATTAATAAACCCATTTTAAACTTTGTTTCTGCAGGCAATGCTTACAGAGATGCAAATGTTTACAATTAACAAAAGTATTAGAACACTAGCATATCATCCAGCTGAGCCCATAGCACTTGGGCTCATTTCGCCCACTCCTCATTTGTAGCTAACAACACTCTGTGTGCTAACAGGATTGCAAGGCCCAGGTTTATGAATAAACAACGTGAAACTACAAGATCCAGAATGCACATGCTACAGCGCTAGGGTTGGCTAATGAGGACTGAATCATGACTTCGGGCCAGCTGAAAGTTATCTACTAAAAAAAAATAAGTGTTGTCAACCCTTTTCTTCTCACAACACTGCCTCCGTGCTTGATGGCGACGCGTAAGCACAAAACGGGTTCTTAGAATCGAACATTGTCTTGTGGCATAGCCACCCAGGGACAATTGTTCAATGAGCGCTCTGTGTGTGGAGCCAGAACCCCCTCTCTGCGGCTGACAAACATTGTTCCGCTATGAGACAGTAAACAAAGTAAAGGTCATCCATTCCTTTTGGATTACAGAGATGCACTCAGTTTCTGGCGTCACAGCTCTCGTTAGAATAGGGGTTTCCCAAGTAGGATGTCAGTGAAAATTCAGGCTGAGCTTCAGCTGTTATACTTCATGCTTTTCTAGCACTGGACTGCAGTGGAATCTGAGTGTGTTCACAGATGCTAAGTGGAAAGTACTGTCAATATTGTTTTTTAAAAAAATTCAAGTACTACAAAAAACATTAGTGGAAGGAACATTAAAGTTATGAAGTGATCCAATGAACGGACGTCCTCAGCACATCCAACCCAGACACCACCACAAACCTGGACCAGAGTGTGAAGAACTTCAACAACAGGAGAACCAACAGCGCCAACTGCGTCTCGATACCGCTGGAAAGCTGTATGAGTCTTTATGTGACATATAAACTGATTTTGGGACATTTCAAGTAACGCATGAATAAACGTGCACTAATCACACGTTAAAGAGTTATGAGATTTAAATGTGAAAGAACTTAGTAAAAGCATGCAAATAATTGTAGGATAGATGAAATCATATTGCTTCATTAAGATAGGTTTACATTTTATTACTCAAGCTTTGCATAATTTATTCAATGTGTAATAGAATAGTAAAGCGATGTACTCATGTGTTATAAAACGTATAACCATCCTTATAGAAATAGTACATTTTGTACTGAATTTATGAACGTTAGTGTATCTTAATTAACTTTACATGTGCTATTGAAGCTTTCATTCAGAATTTCCAAATCTTCTGCCTATGTGAAATTGTGCACCAAATGAGAAAAGCAGAGCAACACAGTCATATTGGGTGTTTTTATTATCAGGAAAAATTCACATAATACACTTAATGTATATGCTAATATAGGATATTTGTATCAAGATTAATATTTTATTATTTGAATTTTTTTATACGTTAGCACTTTGAAATTGCAGCAAAACAACATAGTTACATGTAATCTTTGCAAAAAGATTTTAATATCTCTGAATGCTTATTTGCTGGAATAGTCCATTTGAATATCTATTTGCCTTTATGAAATGTATATTTCACTGCTTATATTTTACATATACTTAATTAACTTTATTCTAGGCCTGCATTTTACTATTCTGTATTGTCTTAAATTCATGAAAAACTTTTTCAAAATAGCACTATGAAGCAAAACTGTTGCTTCCTAGAAGCAGTTCTCACTTGCTTAGAAGGACTGCCTGCAACAAAGTTTGGCAACATATGCTATGAGAAACTGTCTTCTTGAACTCACTCTTGTGCCACCTGCTAAAGGATCATTGTTTGAAGATTTACTTGTCCTATGATCCTACAAATTACATGATCAGTGCCACCTCTTTCTATATGTTTCTTCCTTTATACTTCCTGACAATCATCCTAAATGAACTCACCAATGGACTGAGTAGGCTGACATGGTGAGGTGACCATGGAAGTGTCGCCCCAGAATTAGCGGACTATATTATACATTGATTTGATGAAGGAGGTGGCTGCAACTTTTCCTTCCATTGCGGAGAGACTTCTTTGATTCCTGCATCTTTTCAATTGGGAACGCTTTACTAACTAAGTTCATGCTCATGTCTTTGCAGACTCTTCTTGCTCCCTCTCTTTTGGACTGACGCATTCACTGTGCGCGCCATTCTTGGACCCCTTTTTGCAGAAGGGACACTGCCCATGAGCTTTCATGGCTCATGTCCTTGCTGAGCTTTCCCAAACCCTTTGTCCAAACTAGCTAGAATATCCTGTATGTTTTAGGCAAGAAATATTTACTAATAATGTGAAGATTTTATTAGCTATTTTTGATAAACTCATTTTTTCCTAAACCCCTGAGTCTATGCTTTATCATGCCCAGTCACCTTGAAGTTGAATGTGCTTTCTAAAAAAAAAAAATATATATATATATATATATATATATATATATATATACGTATATATATGTATATATATGTATATATATATATATATATATATATATATATATATATATATATATATATATATATACATACATACATACATACATGCATATATATACTAGGAGCCCGCCCCGACGTTGTCCGGGGCAGAACTGTTTGCAAAGGGTTTTAAGGGGGCAGCACCGCTGCAGGAGACGCGCAGCAGAGCCGGGGAAGGAGCGGACTGAAGGGGCGGAGGAGGTAGCGCGGCTGAGAGCCGGGTGGAGCGGCACGTACCTGGGGCTGGTGCTGCTCTGGCTTACACATCCCAGTGTTTATGCATGTTCTTTCATGATGTTTTACATTTTTGGCAGTATCTCAGGGTTAATGCGTGTCTTTTCATATTCTGGTTTACTCATCTCGGTGTTTATACATGTCCTTTGATGTTGCGTTTGACAGATCTCCTCATGTTTATATGTTCTTGCATGTTATGGCTTATATACCTCAATGTTTATTCATGGTCTTTCGTGCATAATAAATTAGTAGCAGTATCTCAGTGGTTATTCATGTCCTTGCTTGTTGTGTTTTACTTATCACAGTGGTTCTACATGTCCATGCATGTTGTGCCTTACATTGGTGGTTGTATGTAATGTGAATACACGTTCTTTCATATTGTCTTACGTTTCTGACAGTATTTCATTGTTTATACTCGTCCGTGCATGTTGTGTCTTACATTACTGGTTGTAGTTGAATGTTTATACACGTCCTTGTAAGTTCTGCCTCACCTTAGGGGCAGTACCTCAATGCTCACCACACGTTCGTGCTTGCTGGAGCTGCTCTGGGCTTCTTCGGCGGGAGCAGCAGAGCCGGGGAAGGAGCGGAGTGAAGGGGCGGAGGAGGTAGCGCGGCTGAGACGTTTCTGACAGTATTTCAGTGTTTATACTCGTCCTTGTATGTTGTGTCTTACATTACTGGTTGTAGTTGAATGTTTATACACGTCCTTGTAAGTTCTGCCTCACCTTAGGCGTAGTACCTCAATGCTCACCACACGTTCTTGCTTGCTGGTGCTGCTCTGGGCTTCTTCGGCGGGAGCAGCAGAGCCGGGGAAGGAGCGGAGTGAAGAGGCGGAGGAGGTAGCGCGGCTGAGAGGCGGAGCAGCGGCACGTACCTGGGGCTGGTGCTGCTCTGGGCTTCTTCGGCACGTACCTGGGGCTGGTGCTGCTCTGGGCTTCCATGTCCCCCAAGGTGACTGAGGAGTCAGGGGCCCCAGTGGCTGTAGCGCACATTGCGCTCCGGTTTACTTTACCAAAATGGCCGACCCCGTCACTGTTATGTGATGTCAGCACGCCTACTGCATTGTACGTCGTTAACGCACACGCCCACCTCAGACATGGCGCTACTTCCAAGGGACTACTTTGGCAAAGAACGTACTTTGCCCTTGCCACGTATATTTTTTGATGCTATATAGCCTATGTCCATCTGCTTACCCTGACATTTCCAACGCTGTATTGGGTGTTTTGATTGGCGCTGTGGTTCCTGAGTTAACCCGCCTCAAAGGTTCACAGTTCTCTCTTTATAATAGTAGTATAGATATATATATATACTAGCAGCCCCTCCCGACGTTGTCCAGGTATGAATTGCTGCCGGCCGATTGTCGCGCCCATTGGCCACGACCCCAGAACACAAAATATTGCCCAATAAAAATAACCATAACAAATGCCTAAATCCTAATATGTGAGCGCCCTCCATAGAACTTCTGGCGGGAGGTGTGTCTAAAAGTGTATCTCAGTGCTGGCCATCAATGAGAGAGACCTGTGCATTTTTCAAATGGGTGGTGAAACAATATGAGTATGTTGCTGGAGATGTGGCCCGCCGTGCCAGCAATGTACTTACCGGGGGAGGGATAGGCCCTTTCTTGTTATTTCCGTGGAGGCGGGCCTTGTTTTCGGATGTGCGTTGCGCGAGTCCTGTACGCAACAGAAGTGGTAAATCTCCAGTGTGTGCTTCAGGCGTCACCGGACGATAAGGCGAGATTAGATTTCCTGCACAATGGCCCCTGTTTGTGCTCCTTCCGGCCCTTGGGAATAGCGCCATGCCTGACCTACATACAGTAAAGCAGGTGCACGGCACTAGGAGCGCGGGGCAAGCACACCCGGAGCTGGAATGTACGCTCGCTTTTTTTTTTCTCGTAAGGACGCACCCCGCATATGCCCCCAGCTCACGATATGAGACATGGCATGAAGGGCGGAACGTCCCATACGTTTTCGTAATGTGGCGCCCCGCACACGCCAACAGCACACGCCCACAGCACACGGTATGAGACATGGCATGAAGGGCGGAACGTACCACACGCCCCCAGCATTTGTCACGCCCCCAGCACACGCCCACAGCACAACGCAGACACACCCACAAAGGACTACTTTGCTGGCACGGTTCTTTTACCTTTTAAATGTATATGGTGGGCGTCTGCATAGCCGATGTCCTTCTGCTGCAACTGCCCTTTCCAACGCTGTATTGGGTGTTGTGATTGGTGCTGTGGTTACTGAGATTACCCGCCTCAAAGGTTTGGGCTCTCTCTTTATAATATTAGTATATATATATATATATATATATATATATATATATATATATATATATATATATATATATATATATATATATATATATATATATATATATACACACATACATATATACACAGAACCCCTCCAATGCAGAAAGGAAGAGGCCACACGGGGAAATATCTTCGGTGGCCCTTTTATTCAACAGCATAAGGCATGATGCATTTCGGCTCTCTTCGCCTTCCTCAGATGCCACTGTTTACCAGGATGCTGCCCCACCCACGTTTTTTAATAGTCCTGCAAACCTCCCATTGGTAGGAGCACTCACAGTCTCTGGTCATGTGCTCGCCCATTAGTTGTAGTGTTGTGAACACTACATCTCCCAGAGTTCAAAATACCTGGGTTGATGCTGCGCGAGAATGATATATATATATATATATATATATATATATATATATATATATACTCAGAGGCGGGACTTGTGAATAATTCAAAAGCATGCCGGGTTTTAACTCACCTGTTTGTTTCCCGTGAACAAGAGCAGAGGATTGCTCGAAACGCGTTGGGGACTTTGACTATTGTGAAGTGGTAGCATTACTGCCACGCTGTTCGTTAACCATTAAAGGCAGTAACTCCTCAGTGAGTGGCGTCTCCTTAGGGGCAACCTTGATGTGAGTGATTTGAAGCGGCCAGCCCGGTCGCGGAGACGCCCCGCTGGTATACATGCAGATCGTGAGTTTGGTATCTATCAAGCTTGGGAGCTGAGGAGGCCGCATGGTGTAACTCGACAGAAAAGACAGCGGTGGCGTATGTGTCCCCTTCCAACCACTTGGATTTAATTAATACAGAACACTAGAGCAAAACGCCGGCACCCACTTGGGATTAAATTGAATGCACTACCAAGACCAGCATGCTTCGGGGTATGTGACCTCAGAGGCGGGACTTGTGAATAATTCAAAAGCATGCCGGGTTTTAACTCACCTGTTTGTTTCCCGTGAACAAGAGCAGAGGATTGCTCGAAACGCGTTGGGGACTTTGACTATTGTGAAGTGGTAGCATTACTGCCACGCTGTTCGTTAACCATTAAAGGCAGTAACTCCTCAGTGAGTGGCGTCTCCTTAGGGGCAACCTTGATGTGAGTGATATATATATATATATATATATCTTAATGCCAGCTTAGAGAAATCACTGAGCCTTAGGTACTAATGTTATTATTTTGTATAGCCTTAGCAGAATTATTGTCTGTATGGATTTGGCCCAGCTAATTCTCTTCAGACAGTTTGAACTAGCAGTGATAATCCTTCATTTCTATAATCTGGTTTTGAGAGTCATATACATTAACTTAATTATTAGTGTGTGAATCAGTTATCCAATTCCTGATCGTCACTGAATATCTGCATGTTAAGATCTCTTATATCCAAGTCTCGATGGCAAAATACAAGATACATCAGAGGATCAAGTGAGTGTTGAGGAGTTATATGGAAATACAAAGAAATTTGATAAAATAAAAGAGGGCCCGATTTCCGCTGCAACACCCCCATCAAGACCCACATGCACATCAGATCCACCAAGCAAGCAAGATGGTACACCAAGGAGCTGAGAACAGCAAAACCCACTAGAAATTACTGCAGAGAATATGGTGCGCTAGCAAGAACACCCTCAACAGGACCGCCTTCAAATCTTCCCTAAGTCACTACCACAGAATGATAATAGAGGAGAAGAAGAGTGAACTAGCTGATCGGATCAACGCCAGATCCAACCATAGAAAGCCCTTTTCAAGATTGTCAGGCTGTTCTCCAATCCCACAGCCACAGAAAACAACATTACCCCCTCTCAAGAACTCTGTGACAACCTTGCCAACTTTTTCCATAACAAAATCAGCACCATCTACATAAACTTTGAACCTCAGCCCATGTAGACAGATTCCCCCACCACATCCTGCTCAGACCACTTGTTGATCACATGGAACCAGCTCTCCCAGTGGACGCTGCCACCGCCATGAGTACTGTCCACTCAGGAGCTCCCACAGATCGCTGCCCACACCTCATCTTCAATTTCTGAAACCACAGGATCAGTCACGAATTCGCCACTCTGTTCAAAACCTCTCTTTCCACAGCCTCTTTTCCCCAAAGACTGAAAACACGCAGAGGTCTAATCACTACTCAGGAAGAAATTAGCCAACCGCAGTGAACTCAAAAACTGCCAACCCATCTCCCTACTCCTGTTCCTGGAGAAAGCCATCAACAAGCAGTTGACAAAACATCTGCAACAGAACCACCTCCTCAACACCTCTCAGTCTGGATTCCATAGCAACCACGGCACTGAGACTGCTCTGATAGCTGCAACCAATTACATCAAAGCCCTCCTCGACCGAAGAGAAACAGCTGCACTCATCCTCTTTGACCTCTCGGCAGCCTTCAATATTGTATCTCACCACATCGAAATACAAGGAGATGCACTGAAAACAATCACCTCTTTCCTTACTGGAAAATCTCAAAAGGTCCGCCTGATTCCATTCATCTCCAAACCCAAAGACATCATCTTCAGCGTCCCCCAAGCATCATCCCTCAACCCCATCCTCTTCTACATCTACATGACCCCCCTGGCCGACATCGTCAGATCTCATGGACTCAACATCATATCCTATGCAGACGACATCCAACTAATCCTCTCCCTCTCTGAAGACCCACCATGACCAGAACCAAATTACTCAGATGCATGAGAAGCGTTGTGACAAGGATCAAAGACAACTGTCGGAAGCTGACCAAAATGGAAGCAACAATGCCTCAGCCTGGAACAACTCCTGGTGGTATATGGAGCTAGGACCATCTCCCACTCCCACATGAAACAGCAGAAACCTCTGCATCATCTTGGACAGTAAGTTGACCATGAGATTCCAGAACAACAGAGTCTCCTCTGCCAGCTTCTTTACCCTACACATACAATGAAGAATCTTCAAGTAGTTGTCACAGGACACAAGATGTGACGTCACACAGACCCTCATCATTAGCCAACTTGACTGCAGCAATGCACTCTACACAGGGATCTCCACCAACCGCCTACAGAGACCTCAGACCACTCAGAACAAAGCCATCAGACTCATCTTAGACCTCGATCATCAAACACCCATTATCCCTCACCTTAGAAGGATCCACTGGCTCCCCATACAGAGAAGATGCGAATTAAAACTGCTTATCCATGCTTTCAAGGCTCTACACAACCAGGGACCTGCCTAGATCAACCAAGGCCTCAGCTTCCACCACCCCTCAAGGGCACTGAAGACCTGAGTATTTGACTGAGCCCTCCCCCAGGTGATTAGGCGCACTTTGATTGATTGATTTATTGAAATAGTTCGAATTGCCATTTAGGATAACAACACAGCCACAATTTCCCCACTGCACAGCCAATGGCAATGTAGACATCATACATTAGAGGAATCATGACTACTTATGACATCACTAGTAACTTCAGCCGTCATTTGGTGTGCCTAGAAAAAAGGCAATATGTAAATCAGCAGTGCCTTGTTTACTAATGTAGCTTGGGACCACTTTTCCACACTACGACTGACAGATTGGTTTGCAGGCTGCATTTCATACAGCTGATTTGCACAAACAGCGTGTGGCTGCAGACATCAAACATGTGCTAAACACAATCAGCCACCAAAGGCAGAGAGATGCCTTTTTTTAATATCTGAGAGGTGCATTCAGGAGCCTGCTGCAGGCAGTGCACTGTGTGCACCCACACATAATGGTTGCTGCCTGCACTACGTAATCTCCCAGGTGCAGTGATGTTGAACTTGCCAATGAGCTCACAAATGAAAGTATTCAATACAAATGTTGACATCACCAATACATTCACCCATTATTTTGTGTGCCTAGAGAGAGGAAAACTGAAACTAGCATGGCCTTCTTAAACGTGCAGATCACGAGATCCGCTGCACTGCAGGCTGTGTTTATTGGCAACGAGAACAGAACTGCCTTTGGCTTGGCAGCCTTTTAGCTTTTTCAATGCTGGTTTTGTTTTGTCAATGTTTTTGTAAAACTTCATTGTAGTGGGAGCTGCCATGCCCACGCTAATATGAAAAACAAAACTGGCTTTACAGGAAAGTTGTTTTTTGGTCTAAAAAATCACACATTGCCTTAGTATTCACTGGCACAATAGGGAACTACTCGGTTTGCAGATATGCTCCTTGTGAAAGAGGGTAATACTTTCTTAATGTCTTAATGTGAATAACACTACAAAAGAACAGTGGAGGAAGACAGCTAGCTAAAATACTCTATAAGTAAGTAATTTTAGTAAAATCAAAAGGTCTTGACCAAAACTAGACCTAACAACATTCAGCTAGTGGCAACACATGCATGCACAAAACGAGATCACCAGTCAAACACAGAGGGATGCCTTCAGTGTATCGCAGAGAGGCCGACTGCAGGCACTGCATTCTGTGTGCATTGATACACAACTAGTAACGGCCTGCATGAGGACATGATTGATTACATAGATGATGTCCTATTAGCACAATTTGGTTTGATACACTTAGGGAGTCATTATGATGGCGGGCGGTGGTGATCCGCCCTCCATCACAACTTCAATTACCACCCGCCACATTAGCATGGTGGGGGGACGGCGGCAGACGGAAAGTCTGTCCGCCGCTTTTCAGCTGGTTGTCAATCTTTACGATTCCCGGCCAGGCGGAGCTGGGGCATAACATGGAAGGCACCAAAAAACCATATTATGTTGACGGGATGACATGGCCTTTCCATGGCTGCAATGCCGCCATGGAAAGGCTGGCGGGAATTGCTTTGGGGGCCCGTGGCAGGCCCAGGGTGGGGTGCTGCACTTGGGGGTACCTATGTTAACCCCCTTCATTGCCATGCACAAGGTGGCAGGCACCGCACGGTGCCTGTCACGTTGTGCGTGGCAATGCACACCATGCCTCATTGGCATTGGGGCCGGTGCTTACTTTTACAATCTCTACAGACATTTGACATCCATATAATACGTTAAAGCCTACAATCCTAGTATAAAACCCTCTCTCTAATTTCCTCATTGCAGTGGAGTTCTGACATCTCTAGTCACCTGTAATAATATTAACATAATTGTTCAATTGTAATAAATTATTGACTTTGTGATGTCAATGCCCCAGCAGCCAGACCCAGGAGCCAAAGTGAAAGGCACTCCATGGAGCATCCTTGCAACTGCAGCTTTAACAGGGAGAATGAGAACTGGCTTTTATTATTATGCTATGTTGTTTCTAAAATGAACAGAAATACGTGATTTATGGCAATATATTTATGTTTTGTACAAAGTTGATTAGGAATCTCCCTGCATTGCTACTACACATTCTAAGCTAAGCCCTTTAAATCTGATATACTACAACCTGATTCTAATATGTTCTGTAACATATCAATAACTGTTTTTAAGTGTGTTTAATTTCTTTCTTCATATTCCGTTTTTATTCTCCATGTTTGAAACCATATTATCAATTTCACATAAAGGAATAATACCGCAGGGAATTAAGAGGCTTGTGGTAAGGGAAGTGGTTTACCCATGAATTATAAGGAATAACATATCCTCTGTCATTACATTGAAAGAATATTGTAAGTCATCTTAAAACTTGATACAGCCAATACAGACAATGATCAAGATTATAGGGGGTGGTTAAGATCATGTCTGGGCAACACCATCTGAAGGAAAATAGGACCAGTCTCATAAAATGTTTTATGCACCAGGAAAGATACTTGAACTGGAAGCAACTGGAACTCAACAACCTGTAAGACTATATAGGCTGCCTCAGAGGCCTTGTCGAATTTTCTACAGTTGAAGACAAGCCAAACATGACAGGTATTTTCATAATCGAGGATAGAAACAATAAGTGCATTCAAGACAAATGGTATCTAATAGGCTGGAAGGAAAGGTATAATACTCTTCCCTATTCTGATGGCAACAGGATTACTACTGAGTTAAGGGTCTGTGTGACCCATGAGGGACCAACACAAAAAGAACTGACACTCATGCCCTAGTCATCAGCAGGTTGGAATACAGGAACACCCTCTAGGCCAGGATCAACAAGCAACTCACCAAAATGCTATACACCATCCAGAACTCAGCAGCCAGACTCAACACCAACCTCCCACACAGAACTCATAGAACTCAATGTTCTTAAGAGGGTTCAGTGTGGCACAGTGAGCCTCGGACAGCAAGCCCCCATCCCAGTATCAACCAAGACGGCGCACTGCGCTAATTCTCCACAGAGAAGAAATAGTATATATATATATATTTTTTTTTTCAGAACAAAGAAATCACGTGGCGCACTACGTTGTAAAAATTGCATAAAAACTACAAAGCCCATAATGCATCACCATTGAAATTAAAGGGTGAGACTATAAAAGTGGAAATGAAAAAAAGGACTAATTGAAGAACACTGCCGTGACCAAGAACGTTTGTTCGAAACGCGTAGGAGTTTTGCTAAGGACCTGTGAATAAACCGTGAAATCTGCCAAGAAGTGTGCCGCGTGATTTCTTTGTTTTGAAAATTACACAAGACACGCTCCCGGTCTTGGACGCGGGCACCGACATAAGCGTTCCCTCTGCGACGGGGACAATTGAGAGGAATTAACATTACAGAGGAGAACCCGGCTTCCACACTTTCACAACGGCATAAGAATCTGCGAAAGAAAACAGCATTCCGGAGGACCAACAACGACTCACGGACACCCTGGTAGAGCGTCGACGTGCTCAGTCCGAGGACGCGAACACGATCGGAAGTCTCCTGGGTGAGTAACTGTGTGAGCAGAGATGTGAAAGATCATTGGTTCAGCCGTGTGGGGTTCAGAGTGCATGACAGGCGACTGCAGCCAAGCAACAGTGGAGTTGAAACGGCGAACTCCATAGAACCCTTCTTGGCAACTGTAACAGGTCGTGCAAACGGATTAAGCTTCATTTGTGATCAAAAAACATATACCAGACAAACAAACACCAATATGGAAGAGAGAATGAGACAGAGATTAGCAAAAGCTGAAACAATGTTTCAACGTAATAAAAATACTAAAACAGCAGGTGCAGAAACATATGGCGAAAATATGCCACAACAAAGTGTGAATACAGCCAAACAACTTTTTTTCAAACTGGAGAAATTAATGAGAAAGGAAATCTCACGAGGTTGGGAAATAATAACATTAGAAAAATATGTGGAATGTAACATGGTACCTAGAGGTCTCCGCATATTCACTCTTCCCAATCACCCGGACACAAAACCTGAAATGCTGGAGGAATGGGGGAACAATAACATGGAGTGCTCCAAAAGAATGATACAAATTATCATAAAATATGCTAGACAGGAAATAGATGAGCTTTTGTTGAAAATAACAGAAATTGAAAAAGAAATAGCAGCACTAAAGGATGATGGTGCTATAATCAAAAAATTGAGGATGGAAATGGATAAAAACTTAGATAAACATGATGACGAAGTTCAAAAAAGAAAAGAACGCAAATTTCACAGAGATGAGGATGACTACAAATTTGGAACAATCTTAACCTTTGCACGTAAATTCGACACAGCAAAAAAACAATGGGATGAAACTATTAAACAAGCATTGGAAATGCAATAGGTCTCGCAATAGAATAGTTAGACATTTTTCGTTTTGCAAATGGAAGAGTGGTGTTGCATGGATGAGTGGCGTTGCGTGGATGAGTGGCGTTGCGTGGATGAGTGGCGTGTGTGAGTGGCGTTGCGTGTGTGAGTGGCGTTGCGTGTGTGAGTGGCGTTGCGTATGTGAGTGGCGTAGCGTGTGTGAGTGGCGTTGCGTGTGTGAGTGGCGTTGCGTGTGTGAGTGGCGTTGCGTATGTGAGTGGCGTAGCGTGTGTGAGTGGCGTTGCGTGTGTGAGTGGCGTTGCGTGTGTGAGTGGCGTTGCGTGTGTGAGTGGCGTTGCGTGTGTGAGTGGCGTTGCGTGTGTGAGTGGCGTTGCGTGGATGAGTGGGGTTGGAATGCAATAAGTATCGCATTAGAAAAGTTGTAGTTATTGTTCTTGTAAATGACATAATTTATTTATTTTTGCGATGTTAAAATTGCTATATTGATGGCTTTGTCATTTAGTGAGAGTGAGGGTGAGTGAGGTGTTGAGGGTGAGGGGTTGAGGGTGAGTGAGGGGGAGGCTGAGGGGATGAGGGTGAGTGAGGGTGAGGAGTTGAGGGAGGGTGAGGGTGAGTGAGGGTGAGTGAGGGTGAGGGGTTGAGGGTGAGTGAGGGTGAGGGTGAGTGAGGGTGAGGGTGAGTGAGGGTGAGTGAGGGTGAGTGAGGGTGAGGGTGAGTGAGGGTGAGGGGTTGAGGGTGAGTGAGGGTGAGGGGTTGAGGGTGAGTGAGGGTGAGGGTGAGTGAGGGTGAGGGGTTGAGGGTGAGTGAGTGTGAGGGTGAGTGAGGGTGAGGCTGAGGAGTTGAGGGTGAGTGAGGGTGAGTGAGAGTGAGGGTGAGTGAGGGGTTGAGGGTGAACGGTTGAGGGTGAGTGAGGGTGAGGGTGAGGTGTTGAGGTTGAGTGAGGGTGAGGGGTTGAGAGTGAGTGAGGGTGAGGCGTTGAAGGTGAGTGAGGGTGAGGGTGAGTGTGGGTGAGGGTGAGTGAGGGTGAGTGAGGGTGAGTGAGAGTGAGGGTGAGTGAGGGTGAGTGAGGGTGAGTGAGGGTGAGGGGTTGAGGGTGAGTGAGGGTGAGGGTGAGTGAGGGTGAGGGGTTGAGGGTGAGTGAGGGTGAGGGTGAGTCAGGGTGAGGGTGAGTGAGGGTGAGGGTGAGTGAGGGTGGGTGAGGGTGAGTGAGGGTGAGTGAGGGGGAGTGAGGGGGAGTGAGGGTGAGTGAGGGTGAGGGGTTGAGGGTGAGTGAGGGTGAGGGTGAGTGAGGGTGAGGGGTTGATGGTGAGTGAGGCTGAGGGTGAGTGAGGGTGAGTGAGGGTGAGGGTGAGTGAGGGTGAGTGAGGGTGAGGGTGATTGAGGGTGAGTGAGGGTGAGTGTGGGTGAGTGAGGGTGAGTGAGGGTGAGGGTGAGTGAGGGTGAGTGAGGGTGAGTGAGGGTGAGTGAGGGTGAGTGAGGGTGAGGGTGATTGAGGGTGAGTGAGGGTGAGGGTGAGTGAGGGTGAGGGTGAGTGAGGGTGAGTGAGGGCGAGGGTGAGTGAGGGTGAGTGAGGGTGAGTGAGGGTGAGTGAGGGTGAGGGGTTGAGGGTAAGTGAGGGTGAGTGAGAGTGAGGGTGAGTGAGGGGTTGAGGGTGAACGGTTGAGGGTGAGTGAGGGTGAGGGTGAGGTGTTGAGGGTGAGTGAGTGTGAGGGGTTGAGGGTGAGTGAGGGTGAGGGTGAGTCAGGGTGAGGGTGAGTGAGGGTGAGTGAGGGTGAGGGTGAGTGAGGGTGGGTGAGGGTGAGTGAGGGTGAGTGAGGGGGAGTGAGGGGGAGTGAGGGTGAGTGAGGGTGAGGGGTTGAGGGTGAGTGAGGGTGAGGGTGAGTGAGGGTGAGGGGTTGATGGTGAGTGAGGCTGAGGGTGAGTGAGGGTGAGTGAGGGTGAGTGAGGGTGAGTGAGGGTGAGGGTGAGTGAGGGTGAGTGAGGGTGAGTGAGGGTGAGGGTGATTGAGGGTGAGTGAGGGTGAGGGTGGGTGAGGGTGAGTGAGGGTGAGTGAGCGTGAGGGTGAGTGAGGGTGAGTGAGGGTGAGTGAGGGTGAGTGAGGGTGATTGAGGGTGAGTGAGGGTGAGGGTGAGTGAGGGTGAGTGAGGGTGAGTGAGGGCGAGGGTGAGTGAGGGTGAGGGGTTGAGGGTAAGTGAGGGTGAGTGAGAGTGAGGGTGAGTGAGGGGTTGAGGGTGAACGGTTGAGGGTGAGTGAGGGTGAGGGTGAGGTGTTGAGGGTGAGTGAGTGTGAGGGGTTGAGGGTGAGTGAGGGTGAGGGTGAGTGAGGGTGAGGGGTTGAGGGTGAGTGAGTGTGAGGGTGAGTGAGGGTGAGGCTGAGGAGTTGAGGGTGAGTGAGGGTGAGTGAGAGTGAGGGTGAGTGAGGGGTTGAGGGTGAACGGTTGAGGGTGAGTGAGGGTGAGGGTGAGGTGTTGAGGTTGAGTGAGGGTGAGGGGTTGAGAGTGAGTGAGGGTGAGGTGTTGAAGGTGAGTGAGGGTGAGTGTGGGTGAGGGTGAGTGAGGGTGAGTGAGGGTGAGTGAGAGTGAGGGTGAGTGAGGGTGAGTGAGGGTGAGGGGTTGAGGGTGAGTGAGGGTGAGGGTGAGTGAGGGTGAGGGGTTGAGGGTAAGTGAGGGTGAGTGAGAGTGAGGGTGAGTGAGGGGTTGAGGGTGAACGGTTGAGGGTGAGTGAGGGTGAGGGTGAGGTGTTGAGGGTGAGTGAGTGTGAGGGGTTGAGGGTGAGTGAGGGTGAGGGTGAGTGAGGGTGAGGGGTTGAGGGTGAGTGAGTGTGAGGGTGAGTGAGGGTGAGGCTGAGGAGTTGAGGGTGAGTGAGGGTGAGTGAGAGTCAGGGTGAGTGAGGGGTTGAGGGTGAACGGTTGAGGGTGAGTGAGGGTGAGGGTGAGGTGTTGAGGTTGAGTGAGGGTGAGGGGTTGAGAGTGAGTGAGGGTGAGGCGTTGAAGGTGAGTGAGGGTGAGGGTGAGTGTGGGTGAGGGTGAGTGAGGGTGAGTGAGAGTGAGGGTGAGTGAGGGTGAGTGAGGGTGAGTGAGGGTGAGGGGTTGAGGGTGAGTGAGGGTGAGGGTGAGTGAGGGTGAGGGGTTGAGGGTGAGTGAGGGTGAGGGTGAGTCAGGGTGAGTGAGGGGTTGAGGGTGAGTGAGGGTGAGTGAGGGGTTGAGGGTGAGTGAGGGGTTGAGGGTGAGTGAGGGTGAGTGAGGGTGAGGGTGAGTGAGGGTGAGGGTGAGTGAGGGTGAGGGTGAGTGAGGGTGAGTGAGGGTGAGGGTGAGTGAGGGTGGGTGAGGGTGAGTGAGGGTGAGGGTGGGTGAGGGTGAGTGAGGGTGAGGGTGAGTGAGGGTGAGGGTGAGTGAGGGTGAGTGAGGGTGAGTGAGGGTGAGTGAGGGTGAGTGAGGGTGGGTGAGGGTGAGTGAGGGTGAGTGAGGGTGAGGGTGAGTGAGGGTGACTGAGGGTGAGGGTGAGTGAGGGTGAGGGTGAGTGAGGGTGAGTGAGGGTGGGTGAGGGTGAGTGAGGGTGAGTGAGGGTGAGTGAGGGGGAGTGAGGGGGAGTGAGGGTGAGTGAGGGTGAGGGGTTGAGGGTGAGTGAGGGTGAGGGTGAGTGAGGGTGAGGGGTTGAGGGTGAGTGAGTGAGGGTGAGTGAGGGTGAGGGGTTGAGGGTGAGGGGTTGAGGGTGAGTGAGGGTGAGTGAGGGTGAGGGGTTGAGGGTAAGTGAGGGTGAGGGTGAGTGAGGGTGAGGGGTTGAGGGTGGGTGAGGGTGAGGGGTTGAGGGTGAGTGAGGGTGAGGGTGAGTGAGGGTGAGGGTGAGTGAGGGTGAGGGTGAGTGAGGGTGAGGGGTTGAGGGTGAGTGAGGGTGAGGGGTTGAGGGTGAGGGGTTGAGGGTGAGGGGTTGAGGGTGAGGCCTCCTGATTGTGATACAAAAAAACCATAGTGATGTACTAGTGAACGCCACGCACCTGAGTGCACAATGAAACCAGACTGATGTACTAGTGAGAATAATAGGACATGACGGGATGCTGGTAGCGGGCCACATTGAGTTAAGATGGCACTGACCCATGACCAGGTTTTAAGATGGCGGATGAGGGCCCCTTGTTCTGTTCTGCAGGGGTGACGAGTTTAAAACTCCCCACTTCCCTGTTGCTCCAAGAGAGACCTGGTTCACTAAATTCAAAATTGTACCACTATATTACGAGGAAGTTGACAAAAATAACACAAAGAAATATACAAACAGCGTCTTTCAGTGATATCACAGGACAGTCAGACGGCCTGACCTCTGACCCGCGCCCTCCCGGACACGTGGCTCTTGGCTTCACGTTCGTAGCCCGCGGCCGATAAAGAGTTAAAAAAAAAAATCAAAATATATATATATGGGCAACACATTGTGTCCAAATGGGTGCCAATGAGTTCCAGATGTGAGAAGCTGCGCTCCCAACCCCTGGCTGCTCCTAAATAAAGGAAAGTATTCCTGCAATTCAGCTGCAGCCGCCGCTGCCAAGAACAACTCCCAGATAGGGTGGGGAGAGTGTTAGGGAACACGGGGGGGGGGCTGCAGAGACGCGTCTGTGAGTGGAGACAGAGAGAGAACGAGACAGCGGGCAGAATGAGAGTGGAGATAGGTAGAGCATTGGGGGGGGGGGGGGCGAGGGGTGAGGTTAAAAAGCACGTGAGATGTGTGAACACCTGAATGGCTAGGGTAGAAGGGTGTTCTGGGGATATCGGGGTTGGGGGCGGGGGAATCTCGCGGGTGTAAAGTTGAAACTGCATAGCTGTGTGTGTGCAGGGGGAGGCTTAAGTATGGAGTAAGGGTGAGGGGGGGGGTGGGGGGTGTCAGATCCATGGGATAGCGGAGAAGGGAGCGTGAGAACAGGAGCAGAGAGGAAAAGGGGTGAGAAGCATTGCTGGTGAGAAGTTATGGGAAAACACAGGCGGGGGAGGGAAGTGAATGGCAGGGCCCGAGAGTGCAGGAGGGGTCACACAAGTGTGAGAAACAAAGGAACGCAGCTAAAGCTAGAGGCGATCCTGTGTGTGAGAGGAGCGGGTTGTAGTGAATCGTTGACCAACGAGAAGCGGAAAGGAGAGAGAAAAGGAGAGAGAGAAACAGATGGTCGAGAGGAGAGAGAGAACCCGAAGGGAGATGAACTCTACAGACAAGGGAGAAGCTTAAGAGAGAGAAATCATTGCAAGATTGGAGGAGGAGAGGGAAACAGGAGACGAGGGAACCTATAGCGGCGCCACTGGCATGCGCTGACATCAATTCTCTTTTTTTCCTCACCACTAGACATGGATCCAAATATCCCTCTTATCTCTTTGAGACTCCGATTACCTCTTCAAATTGTAAAACAGACGGAGGGCATTGCTGTGGGGAGGGGGTGTAGGAGAAATGCACACGGCGGGCAGGGGAGGGGGCGGAGCGGGGAGAGCGGCATGTGGGTGTGAAGAAGCCGGGGCCTTTGAAGTGAAGCTAAGCTTCACTTCAAAAGGTGTCGGAGGAATGCGGCTGAGGGAACAGACGGCGATTGCGGCTGAGGGAACTGATGTGCACGCGCTTTTAAGCTCAATGCACATGCGCATTGAGCTTAAAAGTCACGGGCACTGCAAGGAATCGCCACGATTCCTTGCTTGTTAGTTAAAGGTTGTTTAAGCCGCAATAGTCTCGCAAGCTCGATGCGCATGCGCATCGACAGGCGAGACCTAAAAAGGAATAAGTCAACCAACAAGTGGATCTGAATCAGAAATCAGTGAGGGAGAACAAAGAGCAACAGGTATACGTGCTTTTTCTTTTTTAGAGGAGATGGAACTGCTCTATCACGAGCAGCAAACACCACGTTACAACACAGGTGCACGCGGGCGAGGACAACGACGACAAAGAGCAAGAGGAAGAGGCTCGCAATTCTCGGCAAGACAAAACGCAAAACCCGACGAAGCACAAGACAAAGGAAGCCGATACAATCTGAGATCGAGACCGGTGAGAAGCTAATCTCAAAAAAGAAAAAACAATACCTAATCTGGTAATCAATCTATCCAGATCTAACTTATCAAAGGACGAAATTGACCTACTTAACAAGGGCTTATCCTTCTGCCCTGAAACCCATCATGAAGAAGTAGATACAAAAATAGACTTATATAAATATATAAGAAAACTAAAACTTAAAAAGTTTTTTGCGAAACAAATAGAAAATCAAAAACGGATTGAAGTGCAGGAAGACCCTTTAGATAATCAAACAAACATATCAGAAGTAAGTGACCAGACAATGATTCCTAACCGAGATCAAAGTGAAATATGCAATATTGAAGATGTTCCTCATTTAAGAATCGCATATGAGCTTGCGAATGAAGAAATAGACTCCCAAATAACAGACACCCAAATACTTGAGGAAATGCAAGTAACAACAGACAAGAGTCTGAAAACTCAGTTCAAAGCAAAATCAAAATTTTATCCGATGCTCCATCCCGGTAATAAAATTGACTTATTCTATGATCTAGTCATAAGTGATATAGAGCAAATGGAAAACACAAATCATTCGAAATGGAAAGAAAATCTATCAAAAAAAGAACGAGCAGCAATACAAACATTAAAAAACAACGTAATGATTGAAATCAAACCCGCTGACAAGGGTGGAAACATCATAGTAATGGACAAACAACATTACATAGAAGAAGCACAACGCCAGTTGAATATTGAAAAAAACTATCAACAATTGAAGAAGAACCCGATTCCAGACCTTATAACAGATCTGGAGAAAAAACTCAGTGAATGGCAACAAAAAGCCTTAATCACAGAAAATGAAAAGAAGTATTTAATGGTGGAGAACCCAATAATACCAACGATCTACTTTTTACCAAAGGTGCACAAGACACTAAACAGACCACCTGGCAGGCCGATAATCTCTAGTTGTGGAAGTTTGTATGAAAACATTGCAAATGATGTTGATTATTTCATTGCTCCATTGGTTCCAACATTAACCTCCTACATTAAAGACTCAGGGGACTTCCTCAAGCTACTCATGAACACAAGTTGGCAACCATCCTACCTGCTAGTAACTATTGATGTGGTGGTACTCTACACCTCTATAAGCCGTGACATTGGAATCAGAGCAATAGAATTCTTTCTGAAACAGAGACCCATTACAGAACGGGAACACTCCAAAATGTTACTAGAAATGATTAGGTTGTGCCTGTACAATAAAAAAAAATTATTCAATCAAAAATGGTATCAACAGAAGTGTGGAACAGCAATGGGAGTTTCCTTCTCTCCAAGCTATGCGAATCTCATGATGGGGTGGTGGGAGAGGAGCGTGGCTTGGAGAGAGGAAAACGACTCACACATGGCAAAAGTGGCGTTATGGGTACGCTTTATTGATGATTTGTTCTTATTATGGAAAGGAACCACATCAGAATTTGAGACTTTCTTTAACATCTTGAATATCAATGATGTAGGATTGAAATTCACGTATAATATCAATCAAAGAGAAATTGAATTCCTGGATATAAAAGTGTTGATCAAGAATGACAGGATAGAAATAACGACCCATAGAAAGAAAACAGCCACAAATAGCATCCTTCATGGCTTGAGTTATCATCCCCACAAACTGGTCAAAAGCATACCATACGGAGAATTCTTACGTATGAAAAGGAATTGCTCGACAACAGAGGAAATGGAAAAAATGTTCAAGGACATCAAAAAGCGATTCCAGGAAAGAGGCTACAAGCACACAGATGTAGCACAAGGCGAAGAAAAAGCCAGACAAAAAACAAGATTGGAAATATTGAATAAAAAACAGAAAGATGAAGAACATGATGAACGACCACGGATGATTGTAACTTACAGCAAGGAAAGCCATAAGATTCAGAAAATTCTTTCAAAGTACTGGCACATTATTATGAAAGATCCTGATATAGGGAAAGAAATTGGAACCGGCCCCCTAATCTCTTATCGGAGAGCACCAAACCTCTCAGACCATTTGGTACGTAGTCATTTTTCAATGAACAAAACAGCAGATTGGCTTCAAAGGAGAAGTTATGGCTTTACCAAATGTATGACATGCAAAGCTTGTAAAATTGGACAAAACACGACCACTCTGAAAGATCCTTCTGGTAAGGAATTCATCATCAAAACAAAAATCACTTCTGAAACATCTTTTGTAGTCTACATGCTGAGATGCTACTGCGGAAAAGAATATATAGGCAGTACAAAATGCCCTTTAAAGAAAAGGATATTGGAACATATCCGTGCAATACAAAATGACGACAGCACATATGCCATGGCAAAACATATCAAACAACATGAAGGCAAAACATGGCAGGATATAAAATATCTGGGACTAGCAACAATCCCCAAACAAGAACGTGGGGGTGACAGACTACAAAAGCTGAGGAGATTAGAGTCAAAATTGATAATCAAATTCAAAACCAAACACCCAAAAGGTTTAAATGCAGATGAAGAGATGCATGTCCATTTGTAAAGTAACTGAGAAAAGAACTCTTCGAATAATATCATGCATATATCTTGAGTGTAGCATGCAATTACTGATGTTTACTTGTAACTGTAAAAAGAACTCTTCGATAAAACATTCAGTGTATGGTTTGATCGCAATATGAAACACTGTTGTTTACAAATGTACCTTGATAACTACTAATAAGGGCGTGTACAATAAATCAAGAGATAAAACCAAGTTTTGAATAGGACCTAATGTGGGGCAAAGGGCACTCAGCCCTAGGAATGCCTATATCTAATAGTCAGATTCCCACAAAATCGAAGCGCAGTGTACTAAGTGCTTTCGATATATACAGAATTAATTCAGATATGTAATTAAATTCCTACTGTAGGACAAATAACATATCGGTTGGGTCTCTGATATTAGAGATTATCCCCACATTATTGTCTAAATCAAAACGATAAACTAAATGTAAATACGTTGTAAAAATTGCATAAAAACTACAAAGCCCATAATGCATCACCATTGAAATTAAAGGGTGAGACTATAAAAGTGGAAATGAAAAAAAGGATTAATTGTAGAACACTGCCGTGACCAAGAACGTTTGTTCGAAACGCGTAGGAGTTTTGCTAAGGACCTGTGAATAAACCGTGAAATCTGCCAAGAAGTGTGCCGCGTGATTTCTTTGTTCTGAAAATTACACAAGACACGCTCCCGGTCTTGGACGCGGGCACCGACATAAGCGTTCCCTCTGCGACGGGGACAATTGAGAGGAATATATATATATATATATATATATATATATATATATATATATATATATATATATTCCAGAACAGTCACACTTTCGTCCTCTTTGTTAAAAGGACAGTATGAAGTACGGACTCCGATAAGCGTAGTTTCAAAATTCGTTTAATCAGCATAAGTGGCAGCAAAACATAATCACTCCGACGCGTTTCGGGGCTCCTCCCCTTGGTCACGAGTCAGTGAATGGTAATTGGTGCAGACAACATATAGTTAAAGTCACATGGTTTCGGACTTAGATGAACATAAACAAAATACTCTCGCGTTTGCTAACGCGAACTAAAATTTCAAAGGTACGGCATAATTTCAGATTAATTACATTTAGGGAATAACATATATTCTTTGCATCAACCTTATTTTAACAGCGTGAGTCCTGAATTATTAAGTGGACAAAGCTCATTGGTGGCACCTTAAAGCCAATTCCGGCCACAAAAATAAATGACGGACTCCAGATTTCTTACAAGTCGGTATTGTAGAAAGTTCTCAATGCCTATTTCGATTTGCACATGTGATCTGATGCTCAAATTGGCAAACAATTATAAATCATAGATTACTTGGAGTGGAAAAATATTACTAATCCTATCCATGTGCACAAATTATATATTCAGCATAACTTATACATATACCATTGAGGCGCTGTTCTTATTCATTCGGGCAATTCAAATTACATTGCATATGAATCCTGCCCCTGTGGGCAAACGCCCACAGGGGCAGGATTAATTAGGACTATTCTTGCAGGCTTTGCAGTTCCTGCAAGTGAAAAAACCTCCCACACCTGTGATCTTGGGTTTTCTGGGGATCACCGCATTGCACAATTGGTCTTTTAGGCCTTTTCGCGGCTGGGCTGCCGCGTATAATATCACTGCTCCAAATTGCCCCTCGTCCTTAATGATCGGCTAAAGAACTGTGAATCCTATCGGAGGACGAATTCCAGCCTTGCCTGGTGAACGCCGTTGTGCGAGCTGCTGGAGGGTGCACCTTTGCCGAGGAGCAATTTGGAGCAGTGATATTATACGCGGCAGCCCAGCCGCGAAAAGGCGCACCATCCCGTGATGACTGGGGGTCCCGAGGCTCAGAATATTCGGAGTCTCATGTGGGATCCGGTAGCTGACAGGATTATGGCTTGGAAAGAGTTGCCGAGGCCCATGCAGGGCTTTCATGGACAGTTTTAATTCATCGTGCATCCATCTATGGATTTATGAATGTGACACAGACTACAAAGCCCAGTGAACATTGCGTTTGAAACCCATCTGTGGGGAATTTATTTTGAATATGGGCGTGTCATAGCACGAACTTTCGCCGAGCCTCTGATGAAGAGTATTTAACTCAGAAACGCGTCAGGCTTCTTAATGATCGGCTAAAGAACTGTGAATCCTATCGGAGGACGAATTCCAGCCTTGCCTGGTGAACGCCGTTGTGCGAGCTGCTGGAGGGTGCACCTTTGCCGAGGGGCAATTTGGAGCAGTGATATTATACGCGGCAGCCCAGCCGCGAAAAGGCGTACCATCCCGTGATGACTGGGGGTCCCGAGGCTCAGAATATTCGGAGTCTCATGTGGGATCCGGTAGCTGACAGGATTATGGCTTGGAAAGAGTTGCCGAGGCCCATGCAGGGCTTTCATGGACAGTTTTAATTCATCGTGCATCCATCTATGGATTTATGAATGTGACACAGACTACAAAGCCCAGTGAACATTGCGTTTGAAACCCATCTGTGGGGAATTTATTTTGAATATGGGCGTGTCATAGCACGAACTTTCGCCGAGCCTCTGATGAAGAGTATTTAACTCAGAAACGCGTCAGGCTTCTTAATGATCGGCTAAAGAACTGTGAATCCTATCGGAGGACGAATTCCAGCCTTGCCTGGTGAACGCCGTTGTGCGAGCTGCTGGAGGGTGCACCTTTGCCGAGGGGCAATTTGGAGCAGTGATATTATACGCGGCAGCCCAGCCGCGAAAAGGCGCACCATCCCGTGATGACTGGGGGTCCCGAGGCTCAGAATATTCGGAGTCTCATGTGGGATCCGGTAGCTGACAGGATTATGGCTTGGAAAGAGTCGCCGAGGCCCATGCAGGGCTTTCATGGACAGTTTTAATTCATCGTGCATCCATCTATGGGTTTATGAATGTGACACAGACTACAAAGCCCAGTGAACATTGCGTTTGAAACCCATCTGTGGGGAATTTATTTTGAATATGGGCGTGTCATAGCACGAACTTTCGCCGAGCCTCTGATGAAGAGTATTTAACTCAGAAACGGGTCAGGCTTCTTAATGATCGGCTAAAGAACTGTGAATCCTATCGGAGGACGAGTTCCAGCCTTGCCTGGTGAACGCCGTTGTGAGAGCTGCTGGAGGGTGCACCTTTGCCGAGGAGCAATTTGGAGCAGTGATATATATATATATATATATATATATATATTCACTCCCAAATTTCCCTGAAACGCGTCAGACGAACACAAAGAAAAGGTCTCCTGTTGGTGGTTGAACGACTAGCGGTGGTGGAGGCGATGGTGGAGGCGCTGCTGTGTGCTCCTCCGTGCTTTTGGGCAATTTGGGAGTGAATTTTAAACACGGCCGTCCTGCCGTGGGAGGAAGCACCCTCTCTGAATAACTACATAGAGAGGCTAAAGGAAGGAACTTTTCCCATACTGAAAAGCACAGCAAATAATCGAGTCCACTCACCTTCAGGTTTCTGCAATCTACTAGAGACATGTAACGATGTTAAGACAGCAGATCACGGCGCGGTGTTTCGGATGAACTGCATTCCCCATAATGCACCGGGCATGTAACTGCACTCAGCAGGGCATCCTAAAGTCACATGGGGCCAATACTTAATAAATAAAGGATCACGAAACACATGAATGTTGTCGCGCCATGATTCTAACACAGCAGCCTCTGAGGAAGGGGTTTATTACCCTGAAACGCGTCAGGCGAACACAAAGAAAAGGTCTCCTGTTGCTGGTTGAACGACGATGGTGGAGGCACTGCTGTGTGCTCCTCCGAGCTTTTGGGCAATTTGGGAGTGAATATATATATATACATGGACATATATACAACAAGGACAGCTGAAGATTGCGAAGTGCATTTTGGTCAGTCAGAGTGGATAATTGCATGGTGTAAGAAATCTGATTATTGTTTTTTGGGCGGGGTGGAAGTCCCACTCAGGCAACAACCCCAATCCTTGTTAAGGTAAACCACAATATTCACCAAATGAGCCTGTGCTTACCATTCTGGAATGTTGGCACAAAACGGTCAGGTTTAATTTCGAGGCAATGTGTGTATTTGTGCACTACATAAACAAAATGAAAGTGAAAAAACAACACAAGATTCAATTCAAATCAATTTAGAAAAATAGAGTGAAATTTAATGAGTAAAATAATTCCAGAATGACAAAAAAAATCAGTAGAACCGTAGATGTTCATTTTAAAAGATTCAAGTAGATATAGCACCTAATAACACAAAGAGTCACTTGCTTTCATCTGCTCATGTTATACTGGGGGAAATCACAATATCAGGCCAACTGTGATTGAGCACAGGCTCAATACAGGGACTGTTGGAAATGGCCATGGTATCGCATCCCTCTCCATACAGACCGGAGTCACCGCAACACGCCCGCTACATCCAGCGGGGTTGTCGATTGCCTCCCCAGGGTCTCAGAAGTGACGCATCGCTTGCTTTTCAATGCTACAGCTTTCACTTGGAACTTTTGTCGCATCTAAAGGTACTGTTGGCTAAAACGTTACACAACTGTGGATCATTTTAGCGCAACCTTAAGGACTCATTTGAAACCATATTCTTGAACTGTGAATGTTGGATTTTTGTCGTGTTGGTCTTGCGTAGTTTAGATTAAATACCTTTATTTTTCTAAACTGTTGTGGAGTCAGTTTGTGGTGTTTTCACTGTGTTACTGTGAGTGCTGGTACAAATACTTTGCACATTGCCTTCGATAAGCTGGACTGCTCGTGCCAAGCTACCAAAGGGGCGAGCAGGGGTTATCGGAAGAGTGTTTCCTCCTTACCCTGACTAGCACCAAGGGTCCCTATTTGGACAGTGGTACCTACCTCTGCCAACTAGAGACCCCCAGTTCTAACAGGGACCAAGTTAGTCCTGCTGTAAGAGTTACTTTCTCAAAGTCTGAGGCAAAGAGTTTCATTTGCGGAGCGGATGGTCGCCACTGAAGTGTGAAGGTTTTGGTCGGGCGTCGCAGAGGCTTGTTGCTGTAGCTTCATGTTGGTGGCCACCGTGGGCTATTGTTGCTGTACCATGAACTGCAGATCTTGCATTGTTGCACATCACTGGCGGTCGTTTTAGCACAAAGAGCTGTGTTTACTGGAGGTTTGCGTTGGCGGTCACCACTGGCAATTTCTGTAGCATGAAGAGTCAGGTACACTGGAGCTTCACACTGCCAGTCTTCACAGGCTTCAGATTCTCAGCATAAACTGGCCTGTTCTCGGTCACGAAGAGCCCAAAACATCAGGATTTCATCTTTCTTCACAGGAAGTGCTCAACCAATGCCAGGCAAGTGTCCAATGGGGGGATTCGCTATAAACGCCCCACATCTGGTTCTGGAAAGTTATTTCCTTCCCCTGTCAAGGCTTAAAGAAGTATGGGGTGACAAAGACCAGTGTAAGGTTTCTTTATGGGTGCTGGAGGCAAGATCTTTGAGGTGTAAGTGTGGCAAGGCACAGCTCTGCCTCCAGCCACCCTGGCAGGATGGCTCATCTTGTACACACCTATGTCCCCTTTGTGTGAAAGTCTGGCTGGAATACACAAACCCCAACAGCAGAGCCATTCACAGTCATGTGACCTAGGACACCGGCAGAAGGCACTAATGGTTAGGACAACAAAATGCCAACTTTCTGTAAGTGGCATTTTTAGAACTATGACTCAGAATCTGACGTTACCATTAAAGAACACCATATCTCTATCTGCCCCCAATCAAAAGCTATCACTTATTAAATCGAAGAAGGTAATCTAGTATTAGTCAATGGGAGAGATAGGCCTTACAACAATTCAAACCCAATGTCCCACTATTTAAATACAGTGCACCCTGCCCTATGACCCTTTATGGTCTATTTTAGGGGTGACATATCTATTAAAAAGGAAGGTTTAGGCCTACCAAGGGGTTTATTTTGCCAAGTCGAAATGGCAGTTTAAACTGCACTACTGGCAGCCAGCCTAAGACATATTTTAAAAGGCTACTTCAGTGGGTGGCACACTGAGTGATGCAGACACACTAATAGCATTTCCTTTACAAGCCCTGGGTACATGTAGTACCATATACTAGGCCCAAGCACGTTATCACTGGTTAGCAGCGGTAAAGTACACAGAGTACTAAATTCAACAAAAACAAATCCAGCAAAACAGAAGGGGTGAAGGCAAAAAGTTTGAAGTTAGGTCTAACAGATGGAAATTGTTTTCCAGAGTTGGGAGCCCATTACTCTAAAGGGCCTGCTTCTGTAATGAGGCATCCTATAATGAAGAATCTTTGCAAGAAAGTGACATGCAGATCTTACCTCAGGGTCCTGCGCCATGGCACAATCAGATCAGGGATACATTTACGACCAATTCGTTAATCAAGCCGACCACTATATTGGAATGTGTTGAAGTTGTTTAGTTTTTTTCCATAAGTCCAAGGTAGGACATCTTTCCATATTATAGTTAAAAAATAATCAGCTGTCACGAAATTGAGACCTACTTCTCTTTAGGAATAAAGGGAAGAATTTTCCTTAAAGTACTCAGTAGCAGGAAACAGGAGGCACAGACCTTTTGAATTTGGGCTTTGAAATGTATGCTATTATCAAACCATAAGCCATGATATTTTAATGCTAGCTTTTTCAGGGACAAGTCACAAAGTGAGGTTGGCTACAACCTTTTACAGACAAAACTGAGAGATCTTTGTTTAACAGTAAAGGTTTGGACTTACTGGCATTCAAGTTTTAAAAAAGTTGTTCCAAGTATTCCCTGATTAAAGACAGTTTAATAATTTTGACTCCAGATCGTGGACTGCTGGATCAAAGTTTAGCAGCACTTGCTTGACATAGAACTGAGCACTGAACCCGAAACTGCCAATCAACTCAACTCCAAGGCTCGCACATAGATATTAAACAAGACGGTGGAGAATCCAGATTCTTGAGAGACCCTTCTAGTCATGTAGTATTGCACAGACCAGAAATAGGCAAGTAATGCATTTTGCATGCATCCCCGAAAAGATTTAAACCTACGGCACACAGTTCCGGCCAGTCCTACTCCACTTAGCCACTCAAGCAAGATGGAATAGTCACCCGTATCAAAGGCATCCAACAGATCAGGTAACACCATTCCGGTTTGGTGAATCTGGTCCTGCAAAGAGATCAGTTCATCATCAGAAGCAACAAGTACGAGCTCATTATTATGTCTGTGCCAGAAGCCCACCTGAGACCAGTCAAGTGCTTTGAGAAGATCAATTGGAGAAGATAACCAATTACCTAAAAGCTGTTCCTTGATTTTAGATATAGCTTGGAGTTGTGTAATGGGTCTGTAATACTGTGTGTGTCACTAGGCTCTCATTCAGATATTTTTTAGAGAGGTGTGGAAATCCCCGATAGTGTGTTAGTAGGTACCCTGACTTCATTGAAAGAGGGATCTGGCAGCTCTGATTAAGTAATTGCAAGCATACAAATCAGTCTTAAGCCCACTGAGAAAGAAGCGAGCAGAGTGCTGGTCACCTTTCCCTTTTCATAGGCTAGCTATCAAGAACCCTCATGATGTGGAATTAAACAGGTCACAATGCTAAATACCAGGTGTAATATTCGAGAATAAAGGCAAATTGAGAAATGATTTTCCCTCTTGGTTGGACAGGGTAGCAGCAAGTAAAATGAAACTCTTTCACAAAATATATTTTAGTTTCCAGGTCTTCCCAGACAGGGGCACTGATCAAACCTTCAAGTGATAGCAGACTTATGTAATTTGAAATACGCATGGCACCAAGAAGATGCATATTGCACATAAATACCTACAACTCACTAGCAGGTGACTGGTGTCCTCACTACTCACTTTCTTGCCAATTACAGTTGAAGTGTTTGGTTGAATTGAGCTAAACCTCGACTCACTCATAGAGGTGCTAGAGGTGCTTTATGGATGAAAAATGCGATCAAGTGTACGCAGTGGAATCTCACCTAGAAACCAAAATCAGATAGAACAACAGCACCATGAACCTCATGATGGATGCACTGGATCGGATTAGCACAATTCTAGCATATATCTCGCCACTATCGCTTATGATACGATATTATGATATGAGGTTTAAGTTTGCAAAACAGGTGGGTGATAAAGGGATTATTAAAACCTTCTTGTAATGCCAGAGTAATGTTGGCCTCAAAGGGCATGAAGTATGCTGCTGATCACAAGTAAGGCCCTAAGTGGTGACAAAAACTGAATTCGAGACCAATACTGAGGTAGCAGCAGAAGGCGTTCACACAATCGCAGCCCTTTCCAGGTTGCAGTGTACTGCACAAAATATAAGGCATGGAAAATCCAGGAAGCATGGGCCTACAAACTGCAGATACACATACATGGGGAGGAATAGGGACAAACTGGGTTAGAACATACTCTGGGGCCAGAAATATTCCTAAACTGCAAACTCTACTGAAACTAGTATACTAATGTGTACTCCTGGCGAGGAAGCAAACAAACTTTAATACAACTAGTTAAACAGCTAACAAAGGCAAGCTAGAGTACCTCATAAATACAGTCATACATGATTCATACAGGACGTTGTAGGGCCTGCTGGTGATGGAGAAGCGCTCTCATTTAATTACCTATACAAGAGAACTGTTCCTAGAAACTTGGCCCCCTAGTGGCATGTATGTCCTTGGAGTTTGATGAGACTGCTGCCCTAGATGCCTAAATCTCCTTCAACCAATGGATAGCATGGTTTGGTTGATCATATTGTTTGGAAGCCTTTTACGGTAGCACGTAGTCCGCTTAGTAAGTAGAAATCTAAAATGGTGGCAGATTCCTGTGAAAGGTTCATGGGGCTTGGTGGACAAGTTGGATATCTGTTATGTTATGTTATACATTTTATAGAGCGCACAGCTGCCCCAGCAAAGGGGTGTCCCTGCGCTAAAACTGCAAACTGTTATAAGCAATACAGGAGATGCTCAGAGAAACCGATTATGCAGGAAAGAGCTGAGTTTTAATGGCTTTACGGATTAGCACATGGTTTTGGATACTTCTGATGCTCACAGGAAGAGAGTTCCAGAGTTTCGGAGCGGGAACGCGAAAAGAGCGCCCTCCAGCCCGGACTCTCTTTACGCGGGGACAACCGCCAGGTGCTGGCCCATAGAACGCAGGTGGGTGTATAGGACGTAGGGAGATTAGCCAGAATATCAGGGGATTGAAGAATCAGAATTCTATGGGCGATACGGGGAGTTTTAAACTCAATACGTTTCTCCACCGGCAACCAATGCAGTCTGCGGATAGCATCAGTTGTACGACAGGTTCTCGGCAAACCAAGGAGTGTCCAGACCTCAACCTTTTGTGCCCTTTGAAGGCAGAGAATCTCAGCTATATTGGCCCCCAGGTATAGAGAGCTGGCATAGTCCAGCCTTGATAGCATAGTAGCCTAGACTATCACCTGACGGATGGTGGGGTCAAAGAATCCCAACAGTGGTTTAAGCCCACTTAGGAGCCCAAAAAAAGCCCCAGCTACAGCCTTAGTTTGGGCCTAAAGCTCAACACCATAACAATGCTGTCACAAATCACGGTTTCGCTATTTCTGGAGTAGTTAATGCTTTGCACAAAAGTTGTTTACCAACAAATGGTAAAAAGTCAAGTACAAATGCCGTTTGCCATCGATGAGTCTGCCTAGTGTTTCCTAATAATTATTGTTCTAAACTATGAAACCTACCTTCAAAGAAGCAGATGTGCATGTGTTAAGCTATGCTCTGGCATGTACTTTTTATTGAATAACTTCAAACCAATTAATCCCTTAGATGGCTCTCCTGATTCTGAGGCACGTTCAGTGTGTGTTTCATATTGTTCATTTTTTTACTGTTCTGTCACGTCTAATTAACCAATTTGAAAAGGAATAACCTCAATTTCCCTCCAGGGATATTCGCATTTTTAGATTGCATCACAGCATATCCATTAACACCTGAGTCAACAGAGTTGTATGCTTTTCAAACACCCACAACAAAGCATACGCTTTCATGCTGTTAAAACTCGTCAGCATTCCTGTGTTCATGTGTCCCTTGTAAGACACTCATTTCTCCCTTTTCAAACCCAGGTGGTTATGAGATTTTCAGCAGCATAGGTGTAAGGTATGTGTTGGAAACAGTCTGTTGCCATGCTATCAGTGCACGTACCTGGCACATGCTCCCCTCATGATATTCAGACACCACGATAATGCTTTTAATATTTCTGCCAGAAGATTTTCGCAGAAAGTACCTCGGACCTTATTACCAATAGGGCACACCGTCCCACAGAAATTTACAAAAAAGTGCAAGCTTACCTTTGTGAATAGGGCCGTGTCTAATGTGCAGAGCTAACTCGTGTCAGCACTGTGACTAGCAGGAGCATAACAAAGGCCCCACAGCCCCCATACCCCCTCAGTGTGTGGGGGGGTGGCGACCTGCAGGGGGCTCCCTCAGCACAGTACTCAGGCCTGAGAGCTCCATATTAAATCCGGAGTGGGGGCCCCTCTGTGTACCTTGCAGGGGGCCCTTCAACTTTCGTTACGCCACTGGTGACTAGCACATTACTGAAAGGCAGACGAGGTCTTGAAGACGCAACTAGTGTGCCTTTCACCGTAGGCAGAGACCCAACCTCAGTTTCAGGGGGGTGGGGAGGAGTCGCCCCACAGGCCTTCACGGTCACTCACTGCAGATCTCTAGGGGGTCTTTTGTGTGAGTCAGTTCTATGTGGCACACAATCAGTCTGCCTTTCATGAGCATCTTTGCCCCTGCACCCGTTTCTGTAATGCTACATGGATACAAAGACAAAGTGTTCACAGCTTTCCATAGGACCATGCCACCATACAAATGAGGGCACACCCTCTTGGGATCAGCGGCATCCACTGTACCGCTGGGGCACTATGTATGATACAGGCCAGGTCCTTGCCAGACCTCATAGAATAAAAAGTCTACAGTCTGCGTGCAGCACCCCATCATGCTGGCAAAGTGTACTGTGCAGTTAGAAACTCTGTTTCAAAGACATCTCAATCTGTACTCCTTTCCTCTACTGCAAAAAATGTAAATTTAAAATGGATCATATTACTGACAGAAAGCATATATTTATCAAAATAATGTTTATTAATGGTAATTTTATATACCACTAATGCACAATTCTCAGAAATGGTCTAAATGCCGTGGGTTGCTGCATGCCTACTGTCTAGCTTGGGTCAGCGGCATTTTTTGTCGAGCTTAGGCCTTTTACACACAACTCCCAGTTTATTCTAGCTGATCCCCTTCTGCTAATCTGCACTATGTCCTTCAGTAACTATTCTTCTATGTCTATGGAAGAATGTGCTTCACAATAAGTAGGCAGCCATGACTTGAATGAGCTGTCTCCTTTACTGAACCTTAACGAGAGCTATTGTATAACGAATAACCTGGAAGGCACACTGACACTCTGGCAGCAATCGACGGTTTAGTGCACATTTGGTGAATACAAGGGGCCATATAATGTATGCACGGGGCTTGGGCATACAGGCGCAGTCTGGAAGTCAAAATCTCAATGTTCTATTGTTTGAATGCAAATTTGTGCTAAATCCTGAAGTTGGCCAAATTAAATTCTCACGGGCAGATTACATTTTTGCTAGAAATTTGCATTTATATAGATAGAAAATCGGGAGATTTTTTTTAGCATAGTTGCATAGTAAAAATTGGGTGCACGTATTCAAACTGGCTGAGAACGGAAGGTGTGAATGGAAACAACCTTGGGAATATGGTGGGCATAGAACAACTACGTGCCGTGAAACATCCAAACCAATGAGTGCGAATGATAATGTGTGGCTGAATACGGAGAAGCTTGAGTTAGTGGACGGTCGTGAACGTAAGATGGGGCTGAGTGATAGGATACGGAGGGCATTTAGTGCGCATGCTTGAAGTAATCATGGATATAGGCAGTGCATGAGGGGTATTGCATTCGGCATTGGAAAATATCTGCCTGTGCTTTCAATTAAATGATGTGTTGAACATCTGTCTGTCGAGTTTGTACATATGAGAAACATGGCTAAAGCGTATGGGTACTTGAAAAAGCTTGCAACTTCACAGCATCTTTAAAATGATCTAAAAACGAGATGGATATAAAAAAGCATATAGAAATATTGATATAAATGGAGGCAACTGTGGCTATGATAACAATTTTTGAGGAAACAAAATCAGCACTAATGAAGACTGTTTCTCTTAACAACAAAAATATTCTCTTTCCTCATCTAGAATGAGTCATTATTAAAAGTAGAGAAACACTGAAATACTCCACATTTGGGTTTATGGTCCACTAATTTTGCCTCTATTATCTCTTCTTGAGAGATCAGATTGGGCTGTTTGTTGCCGATGCTCATGATTTCCTGCATCCTACCGTAGACTTTGAGTATTCTGAAGAGACATGTTTTTAAAAACTCTTACTCAAGCCCTTCATAACTAGTGGAGAACTAGAAGAAACGGGACAACGCCTCTACCATCTGCATGAATTTTACCCACTCCAGTCAAAGGAACACTGTAAGATATGTTACTCACCAGCCGTGGATCCAAGAATTACTGCAAGGAAATTTCCCGGAGAGGCTCACAAGGACCTGTAAGCTTACTTTTGTTGGAGACAAAAACGACCTGCTATGTATCTTAATTCATGAAGGGCAAGGAGAAGTTAAGGGTATGGGACGTTCCAGAGCTTAATATCTAGAGGGAGCAGATGAGGAGTCCATAGCATACCCGATTAGTATAGGCTTTGAGATAAATTAAGAATATGAAGAAAACCCAAACAAAAGGCCTTGCTTGGGTAACAGGCTACTTATTGGAATGCCTCACTCAGGAAACTGAATTGTTTACAGCCCTAAATGCTTCTATGAATACCATGGTTTACCCTCTCCATTACCCTTGGTGCAGGGCTGCCCTCTAGTGGATACTTTAAATTTAAGATCTTTTATGGTTTGATATTAGTATGACAGACTGGGTTTTGGGTCTTGCATTAGTGGAGACCTTTTGATTTTACTAAAATGATATGTATAATATACATCTTATACAGACTTACCAAACATGTATTGACATGATCAAAAGTCTTTGCCAGTGCTTGTTTGTCCATGTTTAGCGTTCCAGGATTATTTTTTGTGTTCCATCAAAAAGATTTCAACTTGTCAAAACTTTTATCTATTTCTTGCCTCTGGAGATCAATTCTTTGGCAGCATTGCATCTCAGCCACAGCTCTCATCACGCCTATGGCAGTTCTCCAGTACAGCCAGTCACTTCACCTTCTGCTTAGATTGACTTGAAATTGTCAGGCTTTTAGTAACACTGTTTACTTTAACAGTCAGAAGGCTCTCTCATGGATCCCATGCCAAGGCATGCAAATGAAGGCAGTTTTGAGCGAGCAACAAACAAGCGCAAAGATCATGTATGAGCATTGTTTAGAGTTTTACCGCTGCAACCATAAGCGTAGCACTGAAGAAGAGAATGGGCTGTCACCAATAGTTTTCTATTCTGCAGTGAAGAAAGTAAACATGCGGCGAAATTGTAAGTTGATTGATGAAACTCTACTGGCAATGCAAAATACTTATTTACCACTTTACTTTTATTGCGCAAACGCAGATCTCTATCTCTGGTCCTATCATTATTTTGCAAAATTAAACCTCTGAGTCTGGCCCCGCAGCAGTGCAGTGATTGATGTTACAGCAGAGGGGATGACATTTAAAATGTCGTCATAGATGTAAATGTAAATGTAAATGTCAAGGTACTTATAGAGCGCACTGTCACCAGACGGTCACCTTTGCGGCTTACTGGCGCTGATACTCATACCGCTGTGGAACCCCCCCTGGCTTTCCCTGTGAAGTGTCCACTCCTGGGCACCCTCAGGGTGAAGCCAGGCATCCTTAGCGCTGTTGGGGCCGGTGTGGAGGTTAAGCAAGCTATTGCCCAGAGTTGCAGAGGGGGGCCCGTGATTAGAATAGGTACCGAGGCAAGAATTAACGGAAATTGAGCCCGAGACCCCGCCGAGGCGGGAATCGAACCCTGGTCCCTGGCCAGAACTCTGCATCAGGGTCTGCCACTCTAACCATTGAGCCACACTCCTCCACTAGGAGTAAATCCCAGAAGGATGCAAACCCATAGTTGACCTAAATACCATACTAAATGTAGATGTCGCATCATGCAACAACCTGTCAATTCAAAACAAATTGTGAATCCCAAACAGCCCGTGTTGGATCTTTGAGGGCAAGGTCCCAGGCTATGGACGGTTCTAGCTGCACTGCTGACAGCACCACTCACTGGCAGGCTTCTTAGAAAGCCCTCGAGGGCCAAACCATCCAAGCTCATAATGCAGCACTAATCACACTGATGCGAGGAAGAAACTGAGGGATTTCGGAGCTAGCAGACCAATGAGAAATGCTTTCCGACGGCCTTCTGCAGTCTTATATGCGAAATGAAACTAATCTGCCACCTCCACAGTTTATTAACAATTGTATAAACATCCCTGTCTTCCACTGGGTCTGTAGCTACCGCAGTAATTCTGCTGGAGGGCACATTTTGGATCAAGCAATTTTAAGTGTCTCAAATACGTAATAATTGAATGCTTTGCCTCTTGCTTGCTTACCACCATGGATAATGTTAGCAAGCTTAAATCGGAAGTTGTGCAGTATTTCATCGAAATGTTCGTCCACGCATAAATTCTTTTGTTTCGAGGCAGAACGGGTTACAAATATATTCAAGAAGTGTGTCTGCTAGAATATAACTAAATTATTTTTTCCCCGGGGGGCCTCCATTATAGTCAGGGCTGTGAGCTTTTGTCATCCGGTGACTTAGCACTATTTATTTCTGGTCTTCTCTTGAACACTGCACTTCCCCCAGCCAGATTCTTCAGGGTTGCATTATTTTCCAGCAGACTTTTTAATTTGGTGCACACATTAGGATAATAAATCAGCTGCACACAGTGAACCTCTGAGGCTTTCTTCCATCTTTGCCTATGTGACTCACTCCTTTTCCAGCAAGCGCAGTAACTAATTCAAACCAGGGTAACAAGGAATTTTGACAAAGCTATTAAATGTGCCTTTCCTGTGTTCTCTCCCAGATCGTAAAAGTGTGGTAATTCCCGCTGGGGGCAGGTGGGGCTGCATCTCCTTATTTAGAAAAAAAAGCGAGCAATGTCCCAGAGGAAGCAGCAATGCTTCAGCCCCACAGGGCTTTGCAAGAACTTGTTCGTGTTCAATGACTCTGAGAAACCGTGGTCGAGCTCGTGCGATGACTCGGGACGGAAGTGTTCTGTGTGGCACAGCAGGAGTGTGCCTCCCAACAGCATCTTTGCCCCTGCACCCGCGTCTGTAATACGTCAAGGGCGCAAAAAGAGAATGTTCATGAAACCACACAACCAGGCAAATGAGGGAAACACCCCCTTGCAACGAGCGTATAGGCCACAGCCATGATTATCTGTAAAGGAAATAGAATGCTTATCAAAAAGACTTCAAGCAGCATGCAAGTAATGGACAGTTCCTTAGAAAACGACAAGCAACTTCTTTCTTGGTGAGTTTTCAGCACCTGCAGGACTCATCGTGTGTTCCTCTTTCTATTCAAGACAAATACAAATGCTTGGTATTGCAACTGTATTTATGCACCAGTTTCTGATCTTGAAGAGCTTTCTATTGCACAGTAGGCATGATATTGCAGAGACAAATGCATAGATGATGAACTAATACACCAAATTCTCCTTTTTTTAAAACAATATGACACGCCATGCCATTTTAAGTAAAACAAAAAAGGACAAATCTAATGTGCAGCGGAAATAAATAATTTCCTAGACAACCAATACACGAGTCTAATGCGCAGGACCTACAGCAGCGTTGGATTTGCACCTTAATCCTACTCACTTTATGCAAAGGGAAATATGTGGCTAAAACATCCATTTATTCTCTCCAATTATTTCATTGTTTATTCATGTTTCATTTCAATATATTTTTACTTGGTTTAAACAATAAAGCACCATAAATGGAAATGCTTTCTGAGACTGCCACAAAATGATCTATGGGCACATTCAGCAAGCACTTTTGCCGTAGCAAACAAATAGGCCGTTTGCGAACACAAAAAATACTTTTCTGTTGCAGCAAACCCCAATTTGCGATTTGGTACCCTGTTACCAAATCACAACATGAGTTTGCGATTCCATATTTGGAAGAGCGTGTTTACGGCATCCCTTCCAAATACTGAATCCTAACGGTATGCATGAATGTTTTGTGACTATGAATGTGGTCACAAAACATTTGCATATTACCATCTACTTGAAGTAGGCGGTAACCCATTCACAAATGGGAAGGGGTCCCTAAGGGACCCCTTCCCCTTTGTAAATGGCTGTGAAAGCATTTTCAAGAGCAGACAGTGGTCCCACAGACCACTGACTGGTCTTAATAAATTAAAAGAAAACTTTTGGTTTTAATTTTTGTAAAGCATCTCGTTTTCCTTTCAGGAAAACGGGCTGCTTTACAAAAAAATAGATTACTTTATTTAAAGCAGTCACGGACATGGTAGTCTGCTGACCTCAGCAAGCTACCATCCCAGTGATTTTTGCGATTCCTATGGGGTTGCAAATTGCGATCTACCTCATTAATATTAAAGAGGTAGAGCGATTTGCGACCCCCTATTGTTCGCAATCCGAAACTCTTTGAGTTTCATGCATTGTAAATTGCGATGACCTAATTGCGATTCAAAGGAATTCGCAATTAGGTATTTGCAATTTTCAATGTTGATGCATGTGCTCCTTAGTCATTAGTGCACTTCAATGGCCCTGATTCCAAGTTTGTTAGAATTCAAGTGTTAGAATGGGGGTCTCTAGTTGGCAGAAGTAGGTACCTTTGTCCATATAGGGACCCTTGCTTCTAGTCAGGGTAAGGGGGATATCCACTTTAGATAACCCCTGCTCCCCACCTGGGTAGCTTGGCACGAGCAGACAGGCTTATCCCAAAGGCAATGTGTAAAGTATTTGTACCAACACTCATAGTAAGACAGTGAAAACATCACAAATGGACACTACAACAGTTTAGAAAAATAAAATATCTTTATCAAAACTTAACAAGATCAAAACGACAAAAATCCAACATATAGTTTAAAATAAGACTTGCAAAAGGTTTCAAGCACTCGTAACATAAAAAACTATGGATGCATGACTTTTACACAAAGTACCTGAAGTTGCGTCAAAATTCACAAGGCCAAACAGCCTCAGAGATGGGAAGCGTTTGAAACACAAAGCGGTCCGTCAGTTCCCGAGAGCTTGAGGAGGCGATGCGCCAGCTCTGCTGCATGCAGGACAAGTGATGCGTCTAATCTGGTCTGTAGGGGGATGTGATGCGTCCATTCTGAGACGATTCTAGTCTGTGGGTGATGCGTAGAGAAGACTTGCTGCATAGGTACGATGCATGGAAATCTGGGATGCGTCGGCGGTAGATGTGGCTGATTCTTGCAGCGGCGACAGGCAATGCGTGGGACAGCGGTGCGGCGACGGGTGAAAATTCTTCTTAAGCCATGAAGATGCATCAGAAAAACAGCTGCAAGAAGAGCGATGCGTCCCTTTTTGCAGATCTTCAAGTTTCTTCTTTCTTCCAGCTCCCAAGCAGCAGCAACAACCCCCAGAGGTCCAAAACTAGCACAGGCACCTTCTGGCAGGTCATAACTCACTCACAACAGCAGAGTTTGGAGGAGCTAAGGGTGAAGTCTCTATGTCCCTGACACTTTAGAACAAGAGGCCAGTACACACAGGCCCTTGCAGATTTCCTTCAAGCAGGGAACACAGCACACTGCAAAGTCCTTCTCTTTTCCTTGACAGAAACAGCAACTGCGGGCCAACCTCACACAGCACACAGCAAAGGTGCAGAACTCCTCAATTCTTCAGCTCTTCTCCTTGGTAAAAGAGAAGAGCTCTTGAATTCCAGGAATGATCTAAAGTTCTGGGGTTTTAGGTCTCATACTCATACCCCAAAATGTCTTAGATGTCTTTGTGTAGAGGGGCTCTCAGTCGAGTCCAACCCAGTTCTGTCCTTGCTGGTGTAGCTTCCTGGCAGGAGGTGGAGACAGCATTGTGCAAGGGAGACAGGCCCCATTCATGTGCAAGGCAACCCCCCCCCCACTCTATATGCAGCCAAGGTCTATACAGCTCAAGGCTGAGTCATCCAGGAAGAGCCAGGCACCCCTCAAACCCCCCAATGGCTGTCTATAGTGAATATACATCCTCTGTCTCTGCCACTCCAAACCCAGTCAATCCACAAACAGACAGAGGCACACAGAATTGTTGAAAAACAGAGCAGCCACTTTCTAAAAGTGGTATTTTCAAACACACTATTTAAAAAACATCTTTACTAAAAGATGTGTTGTTAAATTCTGAGTTCATTGATACCAAACTCTGTCTTTCAATCTTATCCCTATGGGAAGATATGCTTGCAAGATGTTACAAAGCATTCCCCATTTCATCCTATGGGACAGATAGCCATGCTATAGAAAAAAATTGGCAGTATTTCACTATCAGAACATGTCACACACCTCAGTACATGTTCTGCCTTTTACATACACTGCACCCTGGCCAAGGGGGTACTTTGGGTCTTCCATAGGGGTGCCTTCGATGAAGGGAAGATTAGGGCCTGGCAAGTGGGTGCACTTGCCAAGCTGACATCGCAGTTCAAAACTGCGTGCAGACACTGCCAGGGTAGGCCTGAGATAACATTTCAGGGCTACTCATGTGGGTGGCACAATCAGTGCTGCAAGCCCACTAGTAGCATTTGACTTACATGCCCTGGCACACTCAGTGCACATTACTAGGGTCTTACCAGTAAATCAAATATGGCAATCAGGGAGAATTAATCAGAATAACAATTTACATAGGGAGCACTTGCACTTTCACACTGATCAGCAGTGGCAAAGTACCCAAAGCATATAAGCCAGCAAAAACGAAATCCAGAACAGCATCAAAAAATACAGGAGGTAGGGGCAAAAAAGTCAGGGAAACCACGCCAAGGATGCCAGGTCTAACACCAGGTAAATATTATCACACCAGATAAATATCAATACCCTGGGGTACGTTATTTATCAGGCATAATGAATAGCACCTATTATGACTTTCTGGGGAATACCGTGCAGAGTTTGGTGCTTACCGCACCAAAATCTGCATTGTGCTGTACATACTGTACACTTTGCCCCTGTTAAATTCTGGCAGACTTGACCTGCGGAAATATTATGATTGCTGAGAAAGTAAATGCACCCAGTAATTGCCAGATATGGTAAATACGACCCGACTCAAAATTTGGACCCTGCACAAGAATGTACACAGGAGTTGGAAAGCATCAACTCACTCATTATCATGCCATTAAGATCACATTGCTAATAGAAATGAAATAGTTTGCTATGGAATATTATTGAAATGTAGCAGTCATGTATTCCCACTAAGTAATCTCTGCTAAATTCCTTGTCCCTCAACTCAGATGCAAACCCTTTTTCCTGAATCAAGTCCCGGTTTCCCTATAAACTAAATGGCCATTTCTTTTTACTGGAGACTTTACATTGCTGAACGCTTTCTTAATGTTACATATTTGGCAGACTCCAATGTTCCCAAGGTCCTTATTGCATGTGGCATCAATGGCATTTTACATGATAATTCATTAAGAATATGTGGATTCTGATGCAAGATGCGCCAATATCATCTTGTTATTCGTCATTATTACGGTGAAACTCATAATTGGAAATGTTTATTGAACTGATACATGCTGATTCCTAAGGCTGTCGTTATTTATCAGGTGCAATAATTATTACTGCAAACACCAGGTCAGTGGCACTGAAGCTCATTATAATATTTTGCAAATAATAAATAAATATAAGAATACCAAAATATCCAAATATGTCTTGGCCTCATACATGAGGCCCCAGTGATAAGTTAAAGCTCAGAGTTTATACTTCCAATAACTTATAATGCACCATGTCAATAAATTCCATTATAATATTTGTCATTCCCATAGAGATAAGGAGAATTATGATGTGGCATTTTGTGAGTGCCAGGGAGAGGGTTTCTATCTACACCTCAGTAGCAAGCAAGATATATTTTGTCCTGCTTTTTCCAGTGTTAGGCATTGTGATCAATCTTGTGGGATGCACTGCTTTTTGGGGAGTTGGAGTGAAGGAAAATTAATAATGATGGTTCTCTCTTCAAAGCAAAAATAATTATAAAGACAGTGTAGGAAAGAAGTTTACATGGAATTTGCCTAGATTATAAAATGTAATCACAAGCCTTCAAAACACATATTTCTCATTAGAACTATTTTTTATTAGAATTGTAACTAAAGATATCTGGGAGCAGAAAGACTAATTAAATGTGTTTGGTCGTCTTTAATAAATCCCAGAAGATGAGAGAGTGCTTAGGATACTACAAATCTACAGCAATGTGAGCACTGTCACAAATGTGTGTCGTTGACTTGATCTGTATTAACATGCTGCTATAATATATATATATATATATATATATATATATATATATATATATATATACATATATTTATATATATATATATATATATATCAATGCTCGAAGGTGTCCACCTTGGACAACCCCATGGAGCGTAATATATATATATATATATATATATATATATATATATATATATATATATATATATATATATATATATATATATATATATATATATATATATATATATATCTCGCACACCCCCTCACAAGGAAGGATTGAGTACGCACTCACAAAGGTTTCAGATTTTCCCAAAATCCAGTTTATTTATACGATTACCAGCATTCCAGTCAAAGGACCGACGCGTTTCGCTGCTCCCACACGCAGCTTGCTCACGGTTAAACATTAGATTATTACAAACCCCTCCTATTTCTACAGGGTAACCACCAAACTTTTTCATTTACGATACCTCACTTCCTGTATCTTAACCGGAAGTGACTTGGGGATTGTAGTTTTTTACTTACTTAAAAACTACAAATTCACGTTGTTATCAATATAGTTACATTTAAATTCATTAGTTGCGCATTACCAATGTTGCATAATTCAGGATTGTTGCAAATCCTATTTTATGACTATCTTTTCATGTGTATTCATCCTATCATGGCTATTTTGCGTACTGTTCATCATTTCATCAGTCTTACGTATTACGCCCTCCAGTGGGCTTAAAATCACAATATTTTGCCATCAAAAATGCATATTTATGCACTTTTATATGTGCTAACTCCGCACTATATCATCATTTACTAACAACATCTTGCTAGCCCTCTGGTGGGCATTGCACAGTATCTTGCAAATTTAAACCATGCATAGGCAATACATTACTATTCTCCAAATTATACATGTGGTTAACGTCACTCTCCTTCGATATCATTGCAACCGTATCTTTTAACAAAATTCGTTTCAAATCCCCTCTTAACTGTATTGTAATCCTTCCTAATTATTGTTCTCTGTTATTCGACCCGTATTTCAAATAAACCATACTGTCCCACAGTCTTATTCTCACGCGTCACAGATGTACATATAATTCTTCACTCTGATTGAGTCCCATCGGGGTCATTGTCCTGAAGTTTAGAATTTGACGCGATTCTCTACATCTCAAGGTTTTTTCTCTGTCCCCCCCCCCTCATGTGGGAGGATTGTTTCCAAAGCATAGAATTTCAACATTGTCCAATCACTGTTGTGTGAGGTCTCCATATGCTTTGCCACAGCATTATTTCTATCCTTATTCACCGTCGCTCTTACGTGCTCTAGAATTCTTTTTTTCAGTTCATTCTTGGTGCTACCAATGTATTTTAGTGCACATGGACATTCAATCACGTATACCACATGTGTGCTCAGACAGTTGATCAATTCTTTAATTTGCCACATTTTGTTGTTAGGCATTAGCACCTCCTTTTTATTCACTGCTATTTGGCACACCTTACAGTGCTGACATTTTATGAATCCTTTGGTTTTCATCCATTGTATTCCTTTTGGTTTTTTAGTATGATCTTTGTAATGGCTTTGTATCAGTCTATCTTTAAGATTTCTCGCCCTTCTATATGTTATCTCAGGATGTTTGCCCATAATTGTGTTAATTGTTGGGTCCAATTGTAGCAGTTTCCAGTTTTTTCTGATGATACTCACAATTTGTTTGGATTCTCGTGTATAATCCAAAATCAATCTTATTTTTTTGTCCTCTAATTTGTTAGTGGATTTTGTATTTTTTCATTTGGAGGTCAGTGCTTCTTTTCTTTCTTTAGCATTTGCTCTGTTCCACCCTTTTTCAATGACTTCTTTGTTATAGCCCCGATTCTTGAATCTTTGTGCCATGGCATAACTCGTATTTTTCCATTCCTTCTCCTCCGAGCAAATCCTTCGCACTCGTAAAAATTCTCCATACGGAATATTTTCCTTCACTGAAGCTTTATAAAAACTGCTTGCGTGTAACGTTGAATTTGTTGCAGTTTCCTTCCTGTGTAAGGTTGTTTCTACACGATCATTTCGAATATATATTTCTGTATCAAGAAATATAGCTTTAGTTTGACTAATGTTGTATGTGAATTTGAGATTGGTACTTGACGAGTTTAGGATTTGGAAATATGCCTCAAATTCTTGTTTGGTTCCTTCCCATACAATCAAAAGGTCATCGATATACCTGACCCATTTAGCAATTTTGTTTACATAGAAGTCATTATCCGGGTCCCATGCAATCTGTTGTTCAAACCAGCCCATAGTAAGGCATGCATACGCCGGGCTGAATGAGAAGCCCATCGCACATCCTTTAACTTGTTGGAAGATCTCTTCTCCAAATAAAAAGATATTTTGGGTTAAACACATTTCCACCATATCAATAAGCATTTGATTGTGTTTTTTAAAATGGATATCTCTGTCTTTAAGGAAGTGCGCAGATGCATTTAATCCAATGTCATTTTCGATATTAGTATACAAAGATACTACGTCCATTGTGATGAGCATATAGTTTGATTGCCATGGTAAGTCTTCAAGATGTTTCAATAAGTCAGTAGTGTCACGTAAGTAGGAACTCAAATTAATCACAAATGGCATTAGGAAAAAATCAATATAATTGGCTATTGGTTCCATAAGTGACCCTTTTGAAGAAACAATAGGCCTCCCTGGTGGTCTGAGTGGGTTCTTATGCACTTTGGGCAGGAGATATATCGTGGCCACCACTGGATGATCAGTTGTAAGAAATTTCTTTTCATCTAAGTCTATTAAATTTTGATCATTCCATATATCAAGTTTCCTATCCAATTTCTCCTTGAAGTGATTTGTTGGATTTTTTTCCAATTTTCTATAGTATTTTTTGTCACCCAATTGTAGATGTGCTTCTGCCACATAGTCTTCAGTATTTAAAACAACAATATTTCCTCCCTTGTCGGCCTTTTTTATTGTTATTGTTGTATCTTTTGTTAGGTCATTCAGTGCAATTCTTTCTTCTTTTTTTAAATTATCTTGATATTTTACTCCCTTGATTTTATAAATTTCATTAATGATGGCTTCCTGGAAGATGTCAATTTTATTACCTTGTGGTAACTGCGGATAACATTTTGATGGTTTTTTCATGCCACTCAAACCTGCACCTATTTGTGGGCATATTCCTGATTCCGGGATTGTTTCCTCCTCATTCGTTATATCCAAATTTACAAGAGTAGCCAATGCTGGTAGGTCTCCAGTTGTTAGTCCTCGATCTTCTTGTATGTCATCCATTCTTTTTTTCTTTTTTAGTTTTGTAAAGTTTGCCATTTGTTCATTTTCTTCAAATATTTTTGCCAGTTTTATTTTCCTTATGTATTTATACACATCAATACGAGTTTGTGCCATGTTTATCGATTCTGACGGACAAAAGTTAATACCTTTTTTCAAGAGAGATGTTTCATTTTCACTGATATTGCTGTTTGATAAATTTATAACCTCCAATTGTTCATCATTGTCAGTTATATCAGACCAATTTATTTCTGATTTCTCTTGCGCATCGATCTTGTTTCTGTTCCTATATTTTGGGGGCCACTTCCTCCTTTGGCCTCTTCTTGTTGGTTTCTTGGGGCTATGCCTGATCTCGGTACCCATTTGCAGCCTCTTCCCCTTCCTCTCATTGTTTGTGATTGATTTTGTTCCCAAAATCTCTGTTTTAGAACCAGTCTCATGTCGCCTAAAAAATCTTTTGTAGTCTGATCTCCACTCTCTGACCCATCCTCCGATGTGCCCGTCGATGTCATTGATGTTCCACTCGTAGCGCTTTGATTTCCTGAGCCTTTTCCGCTCTGATTTTTGAAAATATCAAACTTCCTGGCATATGTGAAAACTCTTCCATACATATAATCATCAGCATCCCGTTGAAATTTGGATTGTTTACGATTCCTTACAATCTCTTCATGTTTATCCACATATTTTTCAAAGTCCTCCCTTAATTTAGTCATTTCTGGGTTCATTTCTATCGTTGTTAGATCTTTTTCCAGTTCGGCCAATTCTTCTTTGATTTTAACCAATGCCACTTCAAGATGTTTTACAAGGATCGTGATTAAGCCAAGAGAGGATTCCAAGATGTGCTCTCCCCATTCCTTTAATAATTCATCTGTCACATCCTGTTGGCTGGGCATTAATGATAATCTTAATCCCCGGGGAACTCTCCGTACTTCAAGGTATTTCTTTAGGGTAATTAGTTCCCACCATTTATTAATTTCTTTCTTACTTAATCTTTCCCATAATTTGAGTTTGCTCCTTGTATCTGTTTTAGAATTGTCAGGTTTATTTTTATCCTTATTAGTTGTTTGTATTTTTTGTTCGAAAAAAGCAGAGTCCAATAATTCAGTTCTTTTAGCGTCTCTTTTATCCATGTTTTAACTGTGTCTCATATACTGATAGCTGGCTTCTTAATAGTTAGTTTCAAATTCCTCTATTTCTTCCCAAGGAATTTCATACAATTTGGGAGCAGCGAAACGCGTCGGTCCTTTGACTGGAATGCTGGTAATCGTGTAAATAAACTGGATTTTTGGGAAAATCTGAAACCTTTGTGAGTGCGTACTCAATCCTTCCTTGTGAGGGGGTGTGCGAGATAATTTAAAGCTGGGCTCAGCTGAGGAGTATCGCACCGAATACAGAAGCGCCAGGGGTCTTGGGAACTAGGAGCCATCCCGGAACATAATCAACATGCGGACCCGGTGAACGCCAACTTGGTGGAATTCTTGTGGAAACGTGACAGTGTCCCGTGGAGAGACAGACACGAACCGGCGGACCAACATTGGAGGGTGAAGGTAAGCACGGCGAGTGTTAGTCGGAACACGGAGGCACAATAATACGTGACACATTTGAATCGTGAATGTTGGTTAATTTGCAAGCGGAGGGTGTGTTCATTCGTACCTTATGAACACCGCAAGACAGATTGAAAACGTCAATCAGCGGAATTGATAAACAAAACGGTACTGATATTGTTAACCACCTGCCTGCACAAAGGTTGTTTCCCAAATTGTATGAAATTCCTTGGGGAGAAATAGAGGAATTTGAAACTAACTATTAAGAAGCCAGCTATCAGTATATGAGACACAGTTAAAACATGGATAAAAGAGACGCCAAAAGAACTGAATTATTGGACTCTGCTTTTTTCGAACAAAAAATACAAACAACTAATAAGGATAAAAATAAACCTGACAATTCTAAAACAGACACAAGGAGCAAACTCAAATTATGGGAAAGATTAAGTAAGAAAGAAATTAATAAATGGTGGGAACTAATTACCCTAAAGAAATACCTTGAAGTACGGAGAGTTCCCCGGGGATTAAGATTATCATTAATGCCCAGCCAACAGGATGTGACAGATGAATTATTAAAGGAATGGGGAGAGCACGTCTTGGAATCCTCTCTTGGCTTAATCACGATCCTTGTAAAACATATTGAAGTGGCACTGGTTAAAATCAAAGAAGAATTGGCCGAACTGGAAAAAGATCTAACAACGATAGAAATGAACCCAGAAATGACTAAATTAAGGGAGGACTTTGAAAAATATGTGGATAAACATGAAGAGATTGTAAGGAATCGTAAACAATCCAAATTTCAACGGGATGCTGATGATTATATGTATGGAAGAGTTTTCATATATGCCAGGAAGTTTGATATTTTCAAAAATCAGAGCGGGAAAGGCTCAGGAAATCAAAGCGCTACGAGTGGAACATCAATGACATCGACGGGCACATCGGAGGATGGGTCAGAGAGTGGAGATCAGACTACAAAAGATTTTTTAGGCGACATGAGACTGGTGCTAAAACAGAGATTTTGGGAACAAAATCAATCACAAACAATGAGAGGAAGGGGAAGAGGCCGCAAATGGGTACCGAGATCAGGCATAGCCCCAAGAAACCAACAAGAAGAGGCCAAAGGAGGAAGTGGCCCCCAAAATATAGGAACAGAAACAAGATCGATGCGCAAGAGAAATCAGAAATAAATTGGTCTGATATAACTGACAATGATGAACAATTGGAGGTTATAAATTTATCAAACAGAAATATCAGTGAAAATGAAACATCTCTCTTGAAAAAAGGTATTAACTTTTGTCCGTCAGAATCGATAAACATGGCACAAACTCGTATTGATGTGTATAAATACATAAGGAAAATAAAACTGGCAAAAATATTTGAAGAAAATGAACAAATGGCAAACTTTACAAAACTAAAAAAGAAAAAAAGAATGGATGACATACAAGAAGATCGAGGACTAACAACTGGAGACCTACCAGCATTGGCTACTCTTGTAAATTTGGATATAACGAATGAGGAGGAAACAATCCCGTAATCAGGAATATGCCCACAAAAAGGTGCAGGTTTGAGTGGCATGAAAAAACCATCAAAATGTTATCCGCAGTTACCACAAGGTAATAAAATTGACATCTTCCAGGAAGCCATCATTAATGAAATTTATAAAATCAAGGGAGTAAAATATCAAGATAATTTAAAAAAAGAAGAAAGAATTGCACTGAATGACCTAACAAAAGATACAACAATAACAATAAAAATGGCCGACAAGGGAGGAAATATTGTTGTTTTAAATACTGAAGAATATGTGGCAGAAGCACATCTACAATTGGGTGACAAAAAATACTATAGAAAATTGGTAAAAAATCCAACAAATCACTTCAAGGAGAAATTGGATAGGAAACTTAATATATGGAATGATCAAAATTTAATAGACTTAGATGAAAAGAAATTTCTTACAACTGATCATCCAGTGGTGGCCACGATATATTTCCTGCCCAAAGTGCATAAGAACCCACTCAGACCACCAGGGAGGCCTATTGTTTCTTCAAAAGGGTCACTTATGGAACCAATAGCCAATTATATTGATTTTTTCCTAATGCCATTTGTGATTAATTTGAGTTCCTACTTACGTGACACTACTGACTTATTGAAACATCTTGAAGACTTACCATGGCAATCAAACTATATGCTCATCACAATGGACGTAGTATCTTTGTATACTAATATCGAAAATGACATTGGATTAAATGCATGTGCGCACTTCCTTAAAGACAGAGATATCCATTTTAAAAAACACAATCAAATGCTTATTGATATGGTGGAAATGTGTTTAACCCAAAATATCTTTTTATTTGGAGAAGAGATCTTCCAACAAGTTAAAGGATGTGCGATGGGCTTCTCATTCAGCCCGGCGTATGCATGCCTTACTATGGGCTGGTTTGACCAACAGATTGCATGGCACCCGGATAATGACTTCTATGTAAACAAAATTGCTAAATGGGTCAGGTATATCGATGACCTTTTGATTGTATGGAAAGGAACCAAACAAGAATTTGAGGCATATTTCCAAATCCTAAACTCGTCAAGTACCAATCTCAAATTCACATACAACATTAGTCAAACTAAAGCTATATTTCTTGATACAGAAATATATATTCGAAATAATCGTGTAGAAACAACCTTACACAGGAAGGAAACTGCAACAAATTCAACGTTACACGCAAGCAGTTTTCATAAAGCTTCAGTGAAGGAAAATATTCCGTATGGAGAATTTTTACGAGTGCGAAGGATTTGCTCGGAGGAGAAGGAATGGAAAAATACGAGTTATGCCATGGCACAAAGATTCAAGAATCGGGGCTATAACAAAGAAGTCATTGAAAAAGGGTGGAACAGAGCAAATGCTAAAGAAAGAAAAGAAGCACTGACCTCCAAACGAAAAAATACAAAATCCACTAACAAATTAGAGGACAAAAAAATAAGATTGATTTTGGATTATACACGAGAATCCAAACAAATTGTGAGTATCATCAGAAAAAACTGGAAACTGCTACAATTGGACCCAACAATTAACAAAATTATGGGCAAACATCCTGAGATAACATATAGAAGGGCGAGAAATCTTAAAGATAGACTGATACAAAGCCATTACAAAGATCATACTGAAAAAACAAAAGGAATACAATGGATGAAAACCAAAGGGTTCATAAAATGTCAGCACTGTAAGGTGTGCCAAATAGCAGTGAATAAAAAGGAGGTGCTAATGCCTAACAACAAAATGTGGCAAATTAAAGAATTGATCAACTGTCTGAGCACACATGTGGTATACGTGATTGAATGTCCATGTGCACTAAAATACATTGGTAGCACCAAGAATGAACTGAAAAAAAGAATTCTAGAGCACGTAAGAGCGACGGTGAATAAGGATAGAAATAATGCTGTGGCAAAGCATATGGAGACCTCACACAACAGTGATTGGACAATGTTGAAATTCTATGCTTTGGAAACAATCCTCCCACATGAGAGGGGGGGGGACAGAGAAAAAACCTTGAGATGTAGAGAACCGCGTCAAATTCTAAACTTCAGGACAATGACCCCGATGGGACTCAATCAGAGTGAAGAATTATATGTACATCTGTGACGCGTGAGAATAAGACTGTGGGACAGTATGGTTTATTTGAAATACGGGTCGAATAACAGAGAACAATAATTAGGAAGGATTACAATACAGTTAAGAGGGCATTTGAAACGAATTTTGTTAAAAGATACGGTTGCAATGATATCGAAGGAGAGTGACGTTAACCACATGTATAATTTGGAGAATAGTAATGTATTGCCTATGCATGGTTTAAATTTGCAAGATACTTTGCAATGCCCACCAGAGGGCTAGCAAGATGTTGTTAGTAAATGATGATATAGTGCGGAGTTAGCACATATAAAAGTGCATAAATATGCATTTTTGATTGCAAAATATTGTGATTTTAAGCCCACTGGAGGGCATAATACGTAAGACTGATGAAATGATGAACAGTAGGCAAAATAGCCATGATAGGATGAATACACATGAAAAGATAGTCATAAAATAGGATTTGCAACAATCCTGAATTATGCAACATTGGTAATGCGCAACTAATGAATTTAAATGTAACTATGTTGATAACAACGTGAATTTGTAGTTTTTAAGTAAGTAAAAAACTACAATCCCCAAGTCACTTCCGGTTAAGATACAGGAAGTGAGGTATCGTAAATGAAAAAGTTTGGCGGTTACCCTGTAGAAATAGGAGGGGTTTGTAATAATCTAATGTTTAACCGCATGCGTGCGGGCGGAATTCCGCTCGCACGCTGAGATTTTGAAAACCGCACTTTACATGACGAGCTGGGCTCGTCATGAGCGTGCGAGGAGGCTACCTCATGACGAGCCCAGCTCGTCATGAGCGTGGAAGGGGTTAACCGTGAGCAAGCTGCGTGTGGGAGCAGCGAAACGCGTCGGTCCTTTGACTGGAATGCTGGTAATCGTGTAAATAAACTGGATTTTGGGAAAATCTGAAACCTTTGTGAGTGCGTACTCAATCCTTCCTTGTGAGGGGGTGTGCGAGATAATTTAAAGCTGGGCTCAGCTGAGGAGTATCGCACCGAATACAGAAGCGCCAGGGGTCTTGCGAACTAGGAGCCATATATATATAAAACATATTTTGCAGTACTGATCAAAGCCCAAATATGGCAAAACAGTTCCAACTGTTGTGTATGTCTAACTTTAAACACTGCAAAGCACACTTTTGCATTCCTAGAGCTATGTATCCCTAGAGATAAGCTGCAGAAATATTATCAATTGTCAAAAATACAAGGGTCAGAGAAATAGAAGTAGATGGCTAAATACATTTTTAATAAGTGGTCAATGTAGGAAGAAATCGAGAAAAAGATTAGGAGGAGTATCATTGTATCTAGTCCAAAACATGCTGCCTTGAAATGGACTCACTGGATTAGAGGGAGTGGGCAATCCACAGAAGGAACTTCTAAGATACATTCAGTAACACCCAAACCTAGAAATCTGCCATCCCTGAAAAACCAAGGTTTAAATTTCACATGCAACCATAAATTGTATAACTGAATATTCTCTATGAAAATGCATGAAGATAATTTACTCTGGATACATTTTCCAAAGGAAATTATTCATGTTGGTTAGACACTATGAATATCTTGATTTTGATATTCAATGTTTCAATAGGCTCAGCCCTATATCTAACAAAAGCAATACTTTGTCTTGTAGAATGATGCTAAGTACTTTACGTGTAGGTCCTCGAGCAGCTGCTACTATTTTTTATTTTAGGTACGAACTTGATTTTGAAATTACACTTTGCTCAAAATGTGTCACATGGTTCACTCTCCTCTGTGCATATATGGACCTGCTCTCACATTGTGAAGTAAGACCCCATATTTATTTGAAATCTATTTTGTAATCATATTTTTTATTACATTTTTTCTATGGTATTTGGAAGTAGTGTAATGGTAGAGGGCATGGTCGAAATAAAGCAATATTGCATTGAATTGAATTGAATTGAGTTCTGCATGTCCTCCCACTTCGACCTAAAAGAGTAGTTGTGGGCATACCAGAAAGACTGTCATAAGTATGCCCAGGAAAATCCTGTATTTTCAAAGAAGGAGGAAGTGGTACAGGGTTCACAAACCTTTCCAAACAGGAGGGAACACCTACTGTGCATGGCCTGCACTACAAAAGGGCATGGTCCCTTTTGTAGAAAATCCTCTGTATCATTCTAGCCAAGGTTATTTTAATAGGCTGGACCCATTTTGTGAAACAGTTTGTCCCATATCATTTGAATAAGCTGCAACTAGAGAAACACATACCCTCTTTTGTATTTCACAATTATTATTTAATAAAAATATTAAACTATACATTTATTGTTAAATGTAGTAAAGAGATCTTCATAAGTAATTTAGTAAAAGTTAAGGAAAATCACAAAAGATCACTGACGTTGGCTGGTGCTATGAGTAAGAGATTTAAGTTTGAGTAACTGCAAATACATGTATCTACAGTGTAAGAATCTAAACGGAAGTAAAAAATGAGAAATAACTTGTAAAAGGATTGTGAGCATCAGTGGTTAACAAACTAGATAAGAAAATGGAACAAGATTACCATGCTGCAAATCACTGCTGTATTAATTTGCATGAGACAATCTACTGTACAGTGAAAGAGAAACATTTCACAAAACATATTGTTAAAGGGGGACCCGTTAGAATAGTTGTTTCTACTTCAGTGAACACAAAGGGAAGAGAATAAACAATATTGAAAGTACAGATAGAAGGGGTACGCAATCAATTAATGAATGGCACATTTTGACAATTGCAGCTTTGCAGGATAAAGGTGGAAATTCGTTAAAGTAAAGAGGTAGTTGATTCACAAAGTGAGTTCTGCATGTTACATCGAGCTAGGTCTTTCATATGTTATGGACCTAGCAAAAAGTGAACCATTGTTACTGTGGCATAGGATCTGGACCTCACACAAGGCAACCTTTACCCAGCTTATTCTTTCTGACTGTTTGAAAATGGATGACGCTAACAACTCAAGGTGGCTGCGATACATAGCGAGATTTTTCCATGATTTGGGGTGGGACCAATATTATTTAAATCCCTCCCTAATTCGCGAGGTACCGAGAAAGGCTTTAAAAAAGAAATGTTTGGCCCATTTAGAGGCCCTGAGATTAACGAGTGAGATTATTAAACCCTCTGTTACTCATGCCTTTCTTCTACAAACGGAACCTACAATACAGCCGTATCTCACTTACAACACCACGAGTTATGAACGCCATCTGTTGGTAAGGTTCAGGATGAATTCTTTTTATAGATTGGTCACATTTCCCGCTAGAAACAACTGGGCAAAAGCACTTCTCCCTTGTCCCTGTGATGGTGTCTCGTTACAATCTACTCCCCATATTTTATTTTTTTGCACTTTTTATTATAACCTTAGGAAAAAATGGCTTATACCCATACTTAGGAGTACTGGTCTTACACAATACCGTCCAGCATTGCTCTTTTTACAATTGTTACAGGGTGAGCGGTTGGTTTTTCTGGTGGCGAGCTTCCTTAAATGTGTCATTCGCCATCGTTTGACCTTAGATTGCTCCCTGTGTAATATAGAAACCTGAATCGTAATAACGTAACAAGTAATGCTTAGACATTTGTATAAATTCAACTTGCAGGTTGCCAATCGATTAATATTTTATTCTGTAAATACTGTATTTTAATTGTATTATAAATGGTTATATGATTGTATTTATTTATGAATATATGTATGATTTGTAATGTATGCTTTTATGATTTGCAACCAAAATCGAAATAAAGCAATATTAAATTGAATTGAATTGAATTGAGTTCTGCATGTCCTCCCACTTCGACCTAAAAGAGTAGTTGTGGGCATACCAGAAAGACTATCATAAGTATGCCCAGGAAAATCCTGTATTTTCAAAGAAGGAGGAAGTGGTACAGGGTTCACAAACCTTTCCAAACAGCAAACAGGAGGGAACACCTACTGTGCATGGCCTATCTCTCTGTACCCTACCCAGAGGATCCCTTTGGTGTTAAAAGGACTCTTACTCATTGGGATTCCCAGTAGCATGCTTCACAATAAAGTACTCGTCCAGCTACCTAATGTATCTGAATGGACTATACCTTCGTAACTAAGGAAAATACATTGCACGTCAGGGAGCACCCACAAAACTTGTCTGCACTTATTTAGCTGTGCTTCCAAATGTATTCACAAATGAAGCAGGTATGTGCCATAAGTGGCTGATTAAGTGTGGGAAAGAACATAAAAATCACCTCCATTTCTCAGGGTACACGAAAAAGGGAAGTCATTAAATTGAAAACATGTTTTGAAATTTCATTAATTTTTTTATGTAGATTTTTCTGAGAGCAGAGAACCTTTACATTTTAATCTATGGGAAAAAGTGGTAAACCATGATATAAAAAATCAAGCTTTTTCTTGAAATGTGCCAACAGCTTCCATGAATCAATGATAAGTTATAAATCTCAGTAATGCAAAGGTAGACGCACATGGCTCTGGAGATTTAAGTGATTTTGTGAAATGGAATTTAAAAAAGCACAAAGAGGACTGAAAGACATTCAGGAGTGGATAAACTACAACAAGGAAACAACACTTCAAAGAATACATTGCAAAATGCAGCTCAAAAACGAAAAATTCAAAAATAAGAATAAGCAAAAAACAAACCGCACAGTAGTTCCCCACCACTGAGAGTTCTGCAGAACATCGTACTTAGAATACGTTAACCCCTTCCATGCTCATGACGAGCCGAGCTCGTCATGAGGCACAGTGGAGCTGTGCTCATGACGAGCTGGGCTCGTCGTAACTGCTGCGGCGCGCCCACGCGGTGCTAATTCCCCGCCTGTGCGGGAGAATTAAAGAGTGGGCGGGGTTGTGACGAGGCCAGCTCATCATGAGCACATCTCTACTGTGACTCATGACCAGCTGGGCTCGTCATGAGCACCGCGGCCCTCCCTCCGCGCCATGAGAAATTTACCCTCGTGGCAAAGGTGTTAAACCCCAAAACTTTGTTAAAGTACTATGTAAAGTACTATGTAAACGTGAGAGTTGCTTCATCAGTGCAAGAGGTTGGTCTTTGTGATTCATGGTTTCTGTTCTGCTGTCTATGATTCTAAGATTCTAGATGTTTTTCCAAATGTATTTTCTTCTTTCTTTCTTTCTTTCTTTCTCTTTAGTTTGTATTGGTTTCCGAAATTTCTCCATTTGGTGAGAACATGTATTTCAGGGATCTAACCCATCACCCACTTTAGCTCTTTTGAAGTTCTTTGTTCCTCTGTTCACGAAGGTTCCTGCTACGTTAACACATGCTGTGGCAATAATGGTGTTGTTATAGCAATTAAAGACATTTAGGTGCATGATATATGCAATTAAATGTCATTAAAGCAAGGATCAACAGTTAAACATTTCAAATGGCTTTCAAGGAAATGTTCAGAATGCCAAACAGCTTTACTACCAAGGATGAAGTTGAATGGATTTATAAATAAGGATTAGAATACTTTATCTTGCTGGTGGCATGTGAAAATATCGCTCCTCTTCAGATTGAAATTTTAGAAACAGCGTTGCTGAGTACTTGGAATTAGATTGATTCTATGATACATTTTCATTGCCAAAGAAAGTCAAAATGTGTACTTTAATTGAGAATTAATCCCCAGCCTTGTCATGACTGTGTTAAAATGTTTGTAAATTTCATTAAGCATAATTAAACCAAATATAGATTAACATGGCGCTTCGCTATATATTTTTGGAAAGCAAGAGACCAAGATGAGTACTGTTTGTGCTTAGTGTACAGTGAAGCGGCTGTAAGGTCATAATGCATTTAGTAATTAACAAAGCAAAACACGGCTTTATAAAGTGAGTTCTGTCTGTGTTTGGGGGCCTACAGAGGTGTGAAATGAATACATGTTAAACTATTTGTTGATTGCCACTACGTGATGTTAAACAAAATACCCCAACTAAGTATTGCAAGTGAAATGTTAGCTGCATAGAAAAAATTTTCACAATAGTATTTATTTGTAATTTGAGACCCTTTAGATTCAGCTATTTAATACTGTAAAGAAAAATCTCCTCTTCAAATGGTAGATATATCTCACTCCAGAATGTTCAACATCATATTCTAGAATGCCAGAATGTATCATATGTACCACTTGAATGCTTCCCAAAACTATTTTTAGGGTATCTGTAAACATGGACTCAAGACTGTCCTGTCTAGGCTGGCTGTAACAGTGCAAAACTGAACACTGTGACATGTCCAAATAAACCCTTATTCACACGTAGAAAATCCCCAGTTTAAATAATGACAAATCACCCCTAGGTAGGCCTTGTAGCCCATAAGGCAGAGTGCATGGTATTTATGTAGGATACAAATGTAATGTTTACATGTCCTTACTGTGTCTAGCACCCAAAAGCTGTTTCGCTGCTGCATGACTAGCTGTCCTATGTACAGATTAAAATACTAATACTGTATCTCAGGAATGGGACCAGCTAAAAAATAATGTTATTTAATACTAATTAAAAATCAAATTCAATTGCAAAGTCAGATTTATGATAAATATTAAGGAAAAGTAACTTTTAGAAAGTTACCCTTTACCTGCCTGAGCTTTTCAGAAGGCTAATTTGAATTAGGTTTCCAACTACTCCCAGCAATTAACTAGTCTTGAATAGTTGTGAAATGCATTCCAGGAGCAAACAATAGGTTAACCCGAATGGGCAGAGATGGCTCCTCTGACCTCCACAGAGTATGCGTGAGGGGGCTGTGGGGATCCTTTTTTATACAAATCAGTGTCAAATCCTTTGTGAGTGCCAAACATTGCTGGAAATGTTTGCTTGGCTCACATAGAACCCCTGAGACACACTTGAAAGGGAAGATGGCAAGACAATTTTTGTGGGCCCACTGTCTGGTTGCTGAAGGTTTCTGTGTTTGTCCTACCAGGCTTATGTCTCTGGGGGTTTTCATGGGTACAGTGGTTCCCTCATACAGAATGTTAGTGTTAGATTTGGAAGGACACAAAGAATACCATAGTACACTTCAAATACACATCTCTAGCCCTCAAGGCTCAAGTTTATTGTGGCTTGAAAATGCCCAAAGTATGTATGGTCGGCCAAGGGAACTTTTATTCCATTGATCAGGGCATACCCAGGATTCATTCTCACTCACTAGCTAGTGCCAGTCATAAATGTGGTACCTCTAGGCACTCACTTCAGACCACTTTCTGGACCTTTGGAAGATCAGAAAAAGATTGGACCTAAATGACTTAATCTTCTCCCTCTTGTAACCAGGATAACGAAATGGACTCCTCATAAGACTGACCTATTCAAGCCCCAGAGATACACCAATCCACAAGAGGCCTTTTCCTGATAATTCCCATCTGACCTTTGGCAGTTTGCCTTTGCCTGTGAACCTTTTAGTATCTAAGTGTCTCTCACGAGGTCCTTGGGGTCCTTAGAAGTGTGGTTTGACATTTAAAAGATTGAGTCAGAAGGTAAAATCTTCAACCAGGATGAACCTGGTTGGTATATCCGACCTGCTCTCCATTGCCTCACATACCACCTTGGTCTGCCACGACCAATGACTATTATTGGTGCTTTGTGCTTTGTGGTGCTATTTCTATCTAAAACTTAATAAATTCATATGTCTGGTTCTCCTTATTGATGTTTTGTCACTTTGGTGTCGTACATTCTAATTTGGTGTGCTTCGCATTTTGACTCAACTACTGTTTTGGTACAGCATAAACACTTTACACATTGCACTATTTTAAGTCTGCCTGTTCTGTGCCATAGTTACCATGGGGTTAAGCTCAGATAAATTCTAAGATATTTATTTCGGGGAGATACCCGATAAAACATATTATCATTTTATTTATTTATTTTTATTTTCAAAGTTTTATATAGCGCTGGCTAGACCCGGAGGTATCAGAGCGTTTTACATGAGGATCAGCGAGTTACAAGATACATAGTCATATCAGTTGAATCAGCGAGTTACATGTTACATAGTTACATCAATTTGAATCAAAGAATCACAGGGGGAGGAGGAGGGGGGGAGGGAAGGAGACACAAACAGGGAGACGAGGAAAAACAATGTCAGATGACCGGCTGGGTAGCTGACGGCCAAGGGGCCAGACTCCTGTATAGCTGTATAGGACAGCTCCACCGGGCATCGGCCAGGGTTGCTCGGGCTCTGTGGTAGGTAAAAACAGTTTAGGGGTCCACCCAGGGGGTGTCGTCATAGTTCCATCAAAGGGGAGGGAAAGAGACACAAAAACGTGGAGACAAGGAAAAAACAATGTCAGATGACCGGCTGGGTAGGTGACGGCCAAGAGGCCAGACTCCTCCATAGCTGCATAGGACAGCTCCACCGGGCATCGGCCAAGGTTGCTCGGGCTCCGTGGTAGGTAAAAACAGTTTTGTTATCTGCATCAGTTGAATAAGCGAGTTACGGGTTACATAGTAATATCAGTATGAATCAAAGAATCACAGAGGGAGGTGGAGGGCGAGGGAAGGAGACACAAACGGGGAGACAAGGAAAACAATGACAGATGACCGGCTGGGTAGGTGACGGCCAAGGGGCCAGACTCCTCTATAGCTGTATAGGACAGCTCCACCGGGCATCGGCCAAGGTTGCTCGGGCTCCGTAGTAGCTAAAAACAGTATTGGGGTCGCCCGGGGGGCGTCATACTATAAAAATATACTCAAACAAGTCTAGAAATGATACCAAATTCATATTAGTAATACATATACATAATAAAAAGCGTAAATACACGCACAAGACTACTTCATGAAAACAATAGTTCATTATACTTAAAATCTACATAGCAAGTCCCTAACACTTCCTGGTTAGCTAAACACAATACAGAAACTTGCTACAGCTAAACACAGTATAGGGAGGTGTGTCTGATTTCAGTACTCTTAATGCAGAGAAATGCTGCTGGAAGCCTCAGCTAAAGCACAAAGGGTAAATCCACTTCCTTCTCGCTAGATGGTGCACTGGACAAAAAATAACAAATGCACGAGGTTTTCAATAATGTGGTTATTACCATTTAAATTTTATATGAAATATTTGATTCTCAAAGTACCAGGGAGAAATGTTAAGAATATGTTCTGGACTGATATGGATGTATTTCATCCATAAATGTCTCAAACAAAAAAGGGTTTACATTTTAGAAATGTTAAGCTTTCATTAGCAACTCACTGGTGCAGCTGTCTGACTAACTCTATAAATCCAAAATAAATGTTTTATAAGGCCTTTTGAGGCAGGGGAATAGATGCCAAATCGAGCCATAATCTTCCTAATCCCAGGCTCTTAGCCAGAATCTGACGTGTCGGATCCAAGGGAGAGAGGCCAATGTATCAAGGAGCACTGTTTCAATTAAACTGTTTAAAGAATACTGCCTGGTCAAGAGACTAGTGGTTAATATGGAAAAGATTAAGATTTTATGCTTCGGCAGAAGGAAAACAGGGTTTTCTTGGTATTTGGGGACCGAAAAGCTGGAAAAAGTAACAGAATACAGATACCTGGGGATGTGGTATAAAAGAAGCCTACAATGGCGTACCCATCTTGACGCACTAAAACTGAGAATAGCTACTTCAGTGAAGGGTTTAAAAGGATTTAACAATGTGTATGGTGAAATGTCTGACCGACCGGTCCTAAAAGCCTACTCTGCAATGGTTCCACCTCAATTCTTGTATGGGGCAGAAGTCCTTTACTTGATTGGTAAAAATCAGTGGGACTTAGAAGAGGGAAATAGCTTGAAAAATCTATTCGCTCTGCCTAAATCCTCAATGGTACAGGCAGCGAGGCTAGAACTGTGAATTACCTCATGGGGTTTAACAGCTTGCATGGCAACGTTTGGGTGAAGAACACAAAATCTCACAATGGTGTAGGAATGAAATTGTGAATAGTGAGCTAAAGTGGGCAAAAGAGACCAGAGATATTGTCAAGAAAGCATGTCATATTTTAAAGCTTAAGCTGTGCCCCCAGTCCCTTCAACTTAAGATAGATAAGAGGGAACTTAGGATCTTGGGCAAAGAAATATCTCGAGTACAGGACCAAGATTACCTCTTGAGGAAAAGCTCAGTTCTCCATATGGCCACAGCGTGGCAAAAGGAATTACACTTCCCCTATATTGATAGGCTACCTAGTTGCACATTAAGGAGAGAGGTGTTCAGGCTGAGAATTGGAGTAAATCCATGTCACGTGAACAAAGGGGTAAAAAGTTCCATGATAGATAAAAAAGGAAATTGCACTTGCACCTTAGGAACAAAATGTGATACTCTACATATTTTATTAGATTGTCGAAAAGAGTTTTTATGCCCGATTTTTAAAAAGTATGATATAAAAATAGGATGCATGCAGTAAACCTTTTACTGGAAATGGTTAATTTAGACATAGCTTGTGCCATGGGAAAATATATAAAAAAAAGGTAAAGAGGTCCTTAAATGCACTGAGAATTGAGATGATCAGGTGTATAGGTGTATAGGTACGAGGAGAATGAGTCACAAAAGGGTAAAAGCCATGTGAATAGAAACACACTACCTTGAGGAGATCAAAATGAATTTGTAAATTTTAGAAATTGATTTTAAAACTGTATATATCTATTTTATTGAAGACATTGTTAACAATTGTATACTTTTATGGTTGTAAAAAACCGAATAAAGTTTTATTGAATTGAATTGAATTAAACTGTCCCTTTGAGTGGCTAGATCAGCAGTTGACCAGAATCTGACCCAAAACAATAAGAATCTTAGAGCAGCAATATTCAATTTTCTTTAGCACAATATCAAAATACAAAGGTGTCAAAGGAGTACTTTAGGTTAAGCTAAGGAAAGATCCGACAAAATCATCCCCTCTTTCAGATAATACTGTAGTGTTTTCAACCCATCTAGTGCCTTGTCTTTAAAACCTCCAGGGCTGGGGGTACAGATTTCGAGGTTGTTTGCACATTGCATTTTTAACACTGCTACAACCCTGTTCTGGAGTATGGCCCTGCCCTTCTCAAAATGATGGATCCAGGATAATCTGCTATCGGCTTTGATCACTGAATAATCAAATCTTTCTACCTTTTCCAGGGAGGTAAATCCTAAAATAATATCCCCCCTGAAAGACTTTAGCGGACTAATGTCTATGTACTTAGTTTCAAGGCCCTTCAAATAGCAAAAGGCGTTCACCTTGGCCAGCAGGTTGTGTAAACCCATTAGGAGTTCTTCATAACAGCAGAGTATCAGCTGTGAAGAGTAGGGCCCCTGCAAATAAGCCATTTATTTTGGGGGAGTCATGTATACAGTTCAGCAGAGTCTCAATGACATCATTAATGTAAAGAAAGAAAAGAATAGGGGTTATAACTTCTCCTTGCCGTACATCTCTGAGGATAGGGATACACTCTGTAAGCTCCCCATGCCTATCCCAATATACTTGCACATAGTTGTTTTCATAAACAACTAGCCTTAGCCTTATTATGGTTGTAAATAATATTGCCAGAACGCAAATCAACCTGAGGGATTTTCGAAAGAAGATGTCTTGGAACTAGATCAACAAGCTGACCTCAGGTCCACAAACGCACCATGTAAGCAATCTTTCTTTACTTTGATGTATATTCATAAAATTAAAGACAACTTAAAGGCTTGATCAGTGGGCTAACCTTAACTCTAAAACCAGTCTGGAAAGGTAATAAAATTCCTGCCTCAACCATCCATTGTTCACGCTTATTGAGAATATGTCTGCAGAAAACATTTTAAAGATATCCTATAAAGTTATAGGGCGTAATTATTGGGGATACCCCATCCCCTTTTTATATACTGGTATAATTGCAGCCCCCCGCCATATATCTGGGATAGCTGCTCTGCCAACTATGATGTTGGATAAAAAATCCAAATACAAGGCCCATGCTATTAACATCAGAGCTAAAAAAGGTCCCCAGCAATCTTATCAGGGCCAGGAGCGATGCCCATTTCCAAGGATTCTATGACAGCTTGGCTATCTGTGATATTAAAGGACAACTACTCCATTGATGGGGGCATGTAGGCGTTAGCGAACATTGTGTGCCATGTGCTCAGTTGCAGTGGTGCGTAAATATAAACGTGGAAAATGACTGACTCAAGTAGAAGGTCGGATAAAGAGATCACTAGTGGTACTTATTTCTCTACTACCATGCACAATATTATGCCAGAAGGTACAGGTATCTCTACTCTTGACTGCCTCAATAAATTCTATCCAGTGGGCCTTTTCCCCATTTGGCCTATTTATATTTAACATACACCTGTAATGTGTTCTAGCAGCTCGAACTGCAGTAAGAATACAAGATTTTAGTGCTGTAATGAGTGTGGATTTTGCTTTGTGACAGTCATTGATATATCACATGTTATTCTTGGATTTCTTTATGGTCGAAAGACTAGGCACTCCGAAACAAATGTACTTCCGTTGGGTAAACAAAAGGCAATGAACTTTAGCAATAGGGATATTAGTTCATGAAAGAGCCACAAAAAGGGTCAATAACTGAATAAAAGGTATTACATATATTCATCAGTACCTCCCTGTTGGATGAGCTACTCATCCAACAGGGAGGTACAGTGCAATCCCCCAATTAGGGATTGCACTGGAGTTGGTCTGTGACCTCAGACTAATTTTGTAACTTTGAGGGTCCACCATGACAACAGTTGTTATTATTCCTTAATGTGGCTAGTTACCCACGTCAACTAATAATCCGATTTCTTCAAAGTATGCTTCAGTTTAGTGCCAAACGGTGACACAAAAGTCAGCACTATAGTGATGTAAAGGTGAAGGAACATATGGGCCCTTGACATATTCTCCATTACTGTATGTATAGTCTAAGCAGCACAGGGCTGTCTTCACCCACTGCTGAATGTTTTAAAATATTTTTTTCTGAGCATAAGGGCAGCATGTGGCTTCTTGTAGGTGCTGGTAATGCATTATAGTAAAGTGACCACATTGTTAAGTGTACCTGCATTTAAAAAGAATTGTGGGAAACAGACATTGATAACTTGACCCTATTACTGGTTTTAAAGCCTGCAACACAGACTAATGTCAGGCGCTGCCACACCCCTCCTGTTTGCTCATTAGAAAGAGGGCAGCTGCGATGGAACAGCCATTAGCTTGCCTGAAAAAAAGGAGCAGTGTCATGTTATTCCCCATTATACTGACTGGTCTGCACTTCCCTGTGGTTGTACGAATGAAAGAAATAAAAAAGACTTCCTAAACATGTTTCCGGAAAATGTACTATCTATACCGAAAAAAAATCTGATATTCGGATTCTAACACTGTATACTGTACTTAATAAAATAGTATCTAAAAGAAAGATATCAACATTTTTTAACTACATACCACTAATTTGTTGCAATAACTCCTGCATTTGCGAATCCATTGCCCTTTACATATATACTATACACATTCAATGGAGTACATTTTTGAAAGAGTAACACACTATTTCTATTAAGCATAGTCTTCACAAATGTATACACGGGTTTGATTGCATAGTTATCACCCACCCGTTGGCACCCCTAATACAAGTATACGAAATTCAAGTAATTTTATTTTGCATAGGTCCCCAAAATCTCAGGAAAATTATGTGAAAGGATGCGAAATTGAATAAAAAGTAAATCCATCATTTAAAGCTATATTTTAGCAGGAAATGCAATTTAACACACAAGGATGCAATTCTGCACAAAAAATAACATCAAAAACTCTAGTGCCGCATTCTGGTTGTTCACGTTGTTCTTTTCCTATACTTTTGTGGCGTAATGACGTAATTTCAGATATTTTGTAAAACAAGCACAATGTGAAATTCCGAAAATTATATGAATTACGCTGGTATAATTTATTTTTCATCTGGACTTACTAATAAAGTTGCAACTACAAGTGAGCTTTTAAATGGAGGAGAGACTGCATCAAAATATGCTATTCCATACCCCCTGCAGTGCAGCTGCAAGTGTCTTCTGCCCCCACCCTCCTCAGACAGCACCAGCGGCAGCTTGAAATCTGGGTCATGAAGGGCAATTTAAGGGGCGGTGTTAAAATGAGGATTTATGATAAATATTACCAAGTATAAGAAACAGCGATACTCTGGGCCGGCTTTAGGGCGGTGCGGCTGCACTGGGCGGTGACCTGGGGAATGGGGTGTTGACCTCAAGTGGGGGGGGGGCACTATGTTTAGCACTAATCTACAATTTTAAAACATCTGCTGCAGAATTCATTGTGCATCCTGCTTACAGGCAGCAATAAAAATGTCAAGACAACTCTTGTAATTAATGTTCCTGCTAGAAAGATCGGAGTTGTGTCTACTGGCACTCTTGCTCAACATAAAGTAGCTCGGAGGGTTAATATGCCTGCTGCAAAGAAACAGATGCGTATTTTATGTGAATAGCTGAGTGGATTATTACTTTTGCCACAAAGATCCCTTTATTGCCGCAGTTTATAAGATACAATTCTAGTATACAACAGTGACTGCTATGAACTGTTATCAAAGAGCTGCATGCAAACTGTATTAAATAGGTGAGGGTAATATGTTTTTCCCCAGTCTTCCATTATCTATTTCTGATGTTCCTAAAAAGGGTTCGTTTGGGTAGGTATACATTCTTATTACTAAAGTCAGCCTTTAACAGTGCATTAAAACAAATTAAATGGATGTGAGAGAGGGGCTATGAGAAATGAGGGGCATTTTTGCCCGGTGGTAAGGAGAGAGAATCCACGGAGGAGGTCATGGGGGTGAAGGCACCAAAAATGATTGTGGCACCGGGCACCATCGGCCCTAAAGCTGTCCCTGGTGACACTTGGGGGAAATTATATATGCCTGACAGACTAGAAGGATGCTGCTGTGCTTGAGCTAAATGAGGAGACTGCAAGAGGAAAAACAAAAAAATATTGCTGTCTAGGCAGCACAATGGCCTCCTAACGAGAGACAGATGGTAAGAAGAAAGTTTTTTCCCGAAATAATTGAAAAAAAATGCTTCAATTATGTGATTTTCTATGTATTTACTAAATGGATTTATTCATTTACTTACTCATTTACCTGCTCAGTCAGAATCAAACATGGATAGTAAAGACTGCATAGAGTTTATCCAGGTTGTCTCAGCAATTTGTTTATCCTTCTTAACTCGGCCGGTGATGGTGCGGGCCAGCGTTCCTATGGCCCATAACAATCTCATCAGCGCGTTGCAGGGGACTGCAAGCAAGCTGCCCAAAATGCAAACCAGCTGCGCATTGTCCTGAATCATTTCCACAAGAATAAGTTGACATACTATTATTTATATGTCCCCAGACACAACATTGAAAGAAACGTTGCTTGATGGGGATATACCACTGGAAATGCTTTTTTTCTGGAACTGGAGCCACGTCAACCGTTAATGGTGTCTGACGCAGTGCGAGCACTCTTTCTGTGATACAAAATTAAAATGGAAGCATGCAATCCAAAAAGAATGAAAGGGAAGCATGGACGTTTATCGACTAAAGTTCTTGTGATAGCAGAAATTAAATAATGCACCCTTTGACCTCAGATGGCATCACAGGAGTACCACCCTCAAAAGAACATCCTATGTCCTACTGAGGGAATATTAGACAGTCATACATGCCAATGTACCCAATTTTTTAAGCCAAAAACGGATTAAATTTGGCCATCTCCCACCTAAAATTGCCTGTACTTCAATATCAGTCAATGGGGGAAAAACATTCTCACAATATTTTTTTTTTTAAATCTCCCACTTTACTCTTCTAAAATGCTGGCATGTATGGACAGTTCAAGCGTGTAAATTACACAAAGTAAATGGGCCTTCTGCTTTATCTTCTAATTATGTTTTTAAAGTAAACAACACTGTGACCAGTGGTGACAATGGCAGACCCACCACTGGCTACTGATCATTGATGTCCATAAAGAGAAGATAACGAGATGTCAGCAAGGTGTAGATACTCTTTCAGATGTCTTGAGCCAAGAGCTGATCTGCATTTGTAATTGATAGTCATCCCTCGTGTTTGCCTTACAGGGCAACCAAATTACCATATTTTTACTTACATAAGACCTTATGTATTCAATGACGTTGACAGGCCACAGCAATTGAAGTTGACATGGTCTTACTGGCCTGGGTGAGGAAATTTGCTCCATTTGGCCATTTCTGACCAATGCCAAGCTCTTCTCTAAAATTGTCATGAACGTCAATGGGCTTCTTTTTTACAGGCTGAATCCGAAATGCAATCACAAACAACAATGGGCCATGAACTGAAGAGGTCTCAATTTATGCTGGGCCCTCTGACACAGTAGTATGGCCTATGGTCTTCCTTCTTTTAGCTGTGTGTCAGAACATTATTGCCAACATTATAGTCTGACATAAAAATATTACTCCTTGGGATGTAGATTTTCTGTTACCAGTTCCAGTCAATGTATGTTTTCTATTTAATAATGCCAATTTGGCGAAGACTTTTAAAATAATATTTAGGATACAATATAGTAGTAAGATTATTCTTATGCAATGATATTCTGGTACTAAGCTTTTCTTACAGAGATGGGACAACCTGGCCAATGATTTACATAAGGAAGTATGGCAGCAGGAATGCATGCATCTAATGATCATGATACCAGTGGAAGCACTTTAGGGAGTTGTCTAATACCCTGCTTAGCGGAAGTTTGCAAGATACTACATAGGTTTAATGTATGAAGAGAAAAGTGATGTTGTCTTCTCTATCATACAAAGTGTGCATGGCTAGGTATAGTATCAGACCAGAAGCAGTAATGTGAAGTGGTCTAGTGGCCAAGGACTTTGGAGCCCTCAAAGTTGGGATTTATTCTTAATATCCTCGTTTCCAGGAAAGTGTGTGATTCTCTCCACATTTGTTTATCCCCATTTTCAACATTTTCTCTGTCTGTCACCACTAGAAGTGCTTTCAAAGAGGCCAAACAGCATAATTAAAATCTATAAAAATAGCGCCCCGCCGTTCAGCTTCTAAGTGGTGAACTATGCAGCCTTCCTCGCTCTTACATCAGCTACCTCTTCACATTTGACTTGTTGGAAAAGTCTATTAAACATGATAGAATAGTTACATTTAATAATAAAACTATCAACCTTGCTACCTCCAGTCAGGTTTAATCTTAACACTGATTCAGACAGAAATCTGAATGTTGAAATGAAATAGTTTTATAAGAATGAAATACCAAGATTCTGCTTGCACTCACTGCTTCTGTCTCACATTTGCTTTACTTCACTTAGATATTAATGCATGAATCTGATCACCTCTCAAATTCTGCTAAAAGGTTACCTCGACGAATAACATATGCTTAGCCCCAGGCCTGAAGCTGGTACAAGACGCCAGGGTGCTGAACAGCTGCCAGAGTGGTGCACAACCCCCAGGTTCAGAAAGTTTCCAAAGTGATAAACTGCCATTAGTGGTTAAGAAATTCTGAATCATTTGTGGCACTGATGGAATTGTGGTAAAATGTGTAGGCCGGGTGTATTGAATCATATGGGTGGGGGGTGTATAGTTCTGATAACAAGTGAATTCTTTATTCGTGAGGGGCACACCAACACTTTGGTTCACCTTGTGGGCTCTGGAATATTGGTAGCAAGTGGGTATTCCGAGCACCAGGTGTTCCACATGAGAGTATTGTGCTTCCTATATGGCATAACAAAGCGGCAAGACAATAAAACGTCCATATTGCAATCTTCCTTCTCGCATGTCATTAATGACCCCCATCTTTAATGATGGCTTGGAAGAACTGTATCTGCCGACTTACACTTCTACCATTTCATACACTTCTACCATACCACTCCAAGATGAGCTGTTTGGTGGGTTAAAATTAGGCACTGGCCTGTGCTGTTTGAATTGACAAGGTCTTTAAGGTGCATGTACAGAGAAGCAATAACAATGAAAGAAACAAAGGTTTTACCAAAGACGTTAGATGAAACCTGATTAGTGAGAACAAAGGCTTTTACAGAATGCTTGTATTGTTGGAAAAGCTCTCTCTGGTTGCCTACAAAAACCTAAGAAAACTAGGGGTATTTCTTTGGGAACATAACTTTTGTTGTCTTTGTAAAGGTTAGGTTTATGTATTGTGCTAAAAATATAAGGCCCTCACTCATCCTCTGTTCTGTGCTGACAGCCCAGTTGCATTTCTAACTTACGTTCAGATAGTCCCATGACATTTTGAAAGTTCTCACAGGCCTGAGAGAGGCCAAGGTTAACATTTTTGGAATACTTTAGTCTGCACTGGAGAAGATTGTCTGGGGCCTCATATCAGAAAAGAACTGAAGAAAAAAACCGAAGGCAGCGAGCATGGAAAATGGAGCATAACAAAAATGTCCTTCTCTAAATAGTGTTTATAGCTAAATATATCTCCTGTTGAGATTATTTCCCAGTTCTAATTATGCCCCCATTCAATTTATAGAAGTTTAACAGTCGGCTGCAAGGCCTATAACTCTATTTTTCCAACAAAGGCATCGCAGAAAGTAAAATGGAATACATTTTAAAAAGGAAAATAAGTCACCGAAAGAAACCTACCGGAGGAATATCTGTATAGAAAAGATTCAATTATTTTGGAACCACAAAGCTAATGATTAACTGAAAATTCACAGATCCCAATTCCTATTTAGCTAAAGTGGCAGATCAGAAACATTCACTGAAGAGGCCGGGGTTTATAGTAGAAAATATATCTTCAAACTACTTGATATGTGAATGTTAATGTTAACTGGATTTGTAGAGCGCATCTGATACCCTGAGGTGTCCTGGCGCTATGTTGAGGTCCTACTCGTGGAATGTCAGCGCGGGAGTAGCAGGTTAGTTGTTAAAAAGCCTCGTTTTTAGGGACTTCCTGAAGGCCAGCAGGCTTGTCATGCTTCTAAGATATATGGGAAGCATGTTCCAGGTCTTTGCTGCATTAGTGATGAAGATTCTGCCCCCCATTTTGCTTTTTTATGCGTGGTGTTGTTACCAGCTTGGCCTCGGATGAACGGAGAGTTCTTCTAGGAGTATACCAGTGGAATAGTTGCTTTAAAAAGTCAGAGCCCGATCCTCGCAGGGCATTGAACACCAGGCAGAGTGCCTTAAATCGGGTGTGTTTTTTTGCTGAAAGCCAGTGGACTTGTTTTATAGCTGGAGAAATAGAAGCATACTTGGGAATACCTGTAAGGAGTCTCGCCGCAGCATTCTGCACCATTTACAGTTTATGCATGGAGCCTTCTTGCAACTTAAGGTATAGACCGTTGCAATAGTCCAGCCTGGACAAAACCAGGGCCGAAACTACTATTTGTTGTGTATTTTTCAGAAGTAGGGGGATTATTTTCCTACAGGTTCTGAGAATGAGTGAGGTGGTTGAGGTCACTGCGTTGATCTGGTCTTTAACGCTTAAAGTGTCATCAATCCAGATTCCTAAATTCTTCACCTTTTTGGTGGGAGGTGGTAAATGGCCGAGAGCAGAAGGCCAACAATTTGGGGTCCAGAAGGAGGGGTTGTTGCCAAACAGTACCACCTCCGTTTTGCTGGAGTTGAGTTTCAAGCAGTTCTGTGTCATGCATTCACTCACTGTTTGCATACAGTTCTGCAGCCTCGAAGCAGTGTCACAATGTTTTTTGGGTCGAATATTGACCACAATTTGGGTATCGTCCGCGTATGATGTGAGATTAAACCCAAAGGTTTCAATGAGCTGAGCAAGTGAGGAAACATAAATATTAAAAAGTGTGGGGCTAAGGGAGGATCCCTGGGGAACTCCGCAAGGTAGGGTGAAAGCTTCCGCTTCAAATTTATCTAGTTTAACCATTTGGGTTCTGTTTGAAAGAAAGGATTTGAGGAGCGCTTGTGCCGTATGTTTGACACCTATTTCTTCCAAGCGGTCCACCAGCAGGGTGTGGTGGACCGTGTCAAATGCCGCCGAGAGATCCAGCATGATCAGGGCGGCACTTCCTCCCTGATCGCGAATGGCCCTAATCTCTTCCGTGGATTCGATGAATGCAGTTTCCGTACTGTGCCCTTCTCTAAACCCATATTGGGTGGGGTCTAGTGTCTCAGATTGAATGAGGAATTGGTTAAGCTGGGCATTCATACTTTTTTCAATAATCTTCGCTTGGAGGGGCAGTCTTGATATGGGTCTGAACTTGTTTTATCCCTGGCGTCTAAGGGGCCCATTAGGATGGCGGGCGGATTGCCCCCGCCAGCTGGCGTGGGCAATCCGCCCGCCATCCTCTCCTGAATCCCCCCCGCCATATTAGTATGGCGGGGGGACCGCGGTGGACGGAAAGACTGTCCGCCGCTTTTCCGCCCTGATCGCCTTGCGGCCGGGGCGGAAAAGGTTTAATATGGTGACGGTGTCTATTAGACACTGCCAGCCATATTACGATGGGCCAGGACAGATGCCTTTCCGTGGCGGCATGCGGTCTTCACTTTGGGGGCCCCCTGAGGGCCCCCAAAGTGAAGGAGGGGTGGGGGGTGCATACAGGGTGGTACCTGTGGTACCCCCCTTCATTTGCATATACAATGCGGTAGGCACCGCGCGGTACCTGCCGCTTTGTGTATGCAAATGCATACATGCATTTATAGCATTGTGGCGGGCGGTGCAGAGAGCAACGCCCGCCACAATGTTATAAATGCAGGATACACCCGCCACTGTGGCGGGCGCATCCTAATACCCCCAAGGAACCCCCGCCCTTATGGCGGGCGGTCCCAAATTCCGATAGGATAGCGAGCGGACTAAGTCCGCCTGTCATCCTAATGACCCCCTAAGTTAGTTTTTTTTAAAAGGGGAAGGATGGATGCCTCTTTCCAGTCCTTTGGGAAATATCCTTCCTTGTACATAGTATTGAAAATCGATGTGAGTTTACTTGCCACAAGTTTTACAGTTTCGATAGGGCAGGGATAGAGAGGAGAGCCTGATTTTGCCAGGATAAGGATTTTAAAGGTGTCTTCATTTGTAAGGGGGTTAAAAGAGTTTAAAAAGGGGGTTTAAAAAGGTGTTGTGTTTAGGGTCTTTTGTATAATTAGAACCTGTGAGAGATGAGTTACTATGTGGCAAGTTTGAGAAAGCTGAAAAAATTGTATTAACTTTATCAAAAAAGAACTTTGCTAGGTTGTTGCACAGGTCTTGACTAGTGGGGGTGGGTGCAGTAGCAGGCTGAGCTACTGATTTAACAATTTGGAACAGGGTTTTAGGCTGTTTTTTCGTCTCCTGGATTTTTGTTGTGAAATATTTTAGTTTAGTACTGTGAAGTAGCTGTTTGTATTGGGCTAGCCCCTGTTTATAGGCCTTTTTTCATTTCTACACTATATTCCTTCCTCCAGCACCTTTCCTGATGCTTGCATGCCAGGTTTTGGTCCTTAAGTTCGCGGGTGTACCAGGGAGCTGAGGGGCGCTGTCTGTGGATGCGCACCTTTTTTATGGGGGCTAATTTGTTTCCTGCTTTAGTTAACCAATTCGTATAGCAGTTGGTTGTCTGGTCAAGGTTTAAAGGAAGGGGAAAGTTGTTATCATCAAGAAATGTATTTAGATCTTCGACCTCAATGTTTTTCCTTGACCTTGTTTCGAGGTATCTTTTGTGGGGTTTGTGGGTTGCAAGGCTTGAAGAAGTGAGTTCGAAAAGCACAGCTGAGTGGTCGGGCCAGGAAAGGGGACGAAGGCCAGTGAAAGATATGCGGGGATGGTTAGAGAAGATGCCTTCCTGGGTATGCCCTGCTTGATGCGTGGGTCCAGTGACTAGCTGTTTTAAATTCCCAGATGACATAAGGTCTAGTAAATTGGCCGTATCTATGTCCGAGGTTGATTGTAGGTGGAAATTGAAGTCACCTAGAATGGTATAAGCAGAGGAATTTAATCCTATCTCTAGTATGGTACCGGCTTGTTCAATGAAGCGAGACCTTTGCACAGGGGGTCTATAGAGCAGAGCCCCTCTAAAAGAATCGTGGTGAGAGAGGTAAATACAAAAGTCTAATGCTTCGCATTCTTCATTTTTTATTGGCTGAAACGATGAAGCGATGGAGTTATGGTGTATCACTGCAAGCCCTCCCCCTCGTTTGAGTGGTCTGTTAAGCGAAAAGCAGTTGTAGTTAGAAGGTGTCGCTGTTACTACGTCTTGGCTTGAAGCATCGTCAGTCCAGGTCTCTGTAATGAAGGGAATCACAGAAAGGAGGCGCATTCTATGCTGTGCTTAACCAGGGATCTTGCGTTAAAGAGGGCGCATTTCCACGCAGAGTTTGGGGAGATTTTTCCGCTCCTGTTCCATTTGTCCCTATCTGCCGCCACGGGTTGATTGAAAATGTTGAGAAGCATTGCAACCCGGGCAAAGCATGCAGGTTTTATGGGGTATGCCATTGAGGAGAAGCATATGGCAGTTTTGGGCCGTCTTAGGCCCTTGTAGAGCTATGAGTTCAGCACTTGAGTAGGTCAGGGGATTGGTCCTGCCTGGTGAAAATTGGGCATGGGGGCTGGCGCTGAGCGCGGAGCTAGCGCGGATGGGTGCAGACGGGCTTGACTTTGACGTGCCGGCGGCGCACCCACTGCGCGCGTCCGCCACTGCATCTGAAATAAATACCGGCAGGGTCTGAAACATTAGACCGCTGACCGGAAATTCCCCCAAGATGGCGGCAGTCCCGTGTTTTGCCTGCGAGCCAAATTAAAAAGTATGGACTATCAGCTGATAGATCCACGAGGTGCAAGTGTGCTAAAAACTCCCCTGAGCAACTCTCCTGCCCCAGTAAACACACCTAATTCGTATATTTGACCAGATTGGAAAGATGCCCCAAATCAGGTTGCCAAGCAGCAAATGCAGATATTTTAGAAAAAAACATACAATAGCAGCAAAGATTAAAAACAGACTTATCTCTCCCGGCTGTGCCACAGGAGGAACTTCACCATTAGCGTGCTCCTATAGGTCGGGGATTAAATACCGGCAGGGTCTGAAACGCTAGACCGCTGACCGGAAATTCCCCCAAGATGTCGGCGGTCCCGTGTTTTGCCTGTGAGCCAAATTAAAAACTATGGACTATCAGCTGATATATCCACGAGGTGCAAATGTGATTAAAACTCTCCCCAGCATCTCTCCTGCCCCAGTAAACACACCTAATTCGTATATTTGACCAGGTTGGAAAGATGCCCCAAATCGGGTTGCCAAGCAGCAAATGCAGATATTTAAAAAAAACATACAATAGCAGCAAGGATTAAAAACAGACTTATCTCTCCCGGCTGTGCCTCAGGAGGAACTTCGCCATTAATTATTTTTCATGAATTGTGTGGAAGGTATTTGGAAGATAGATATTATGTTTTATTTTATTTTAAACATATTCTGATCAATTTATAATCTTATCTAATAACTTGCACTGTTTCACGAATTTTCACAAATGTCATAAAAAAAGCTCATCCGCCTCAGCTCTTTCTTGGTAAGCTTTGGGGTGATTCGTCAAGCAGGGGCTGAGAAAAAAGGGGAAAGTCCCAAAACACCTTTTCCCCATACACTTTCCAAAGGAATTTTGGAACAGCGAGAGAGGGAAAATGGCGTAACAGATTTACACCAAATCTGGCAGAAAGCTATATCATTACAGAGAAAGCATGTTTTTTGTCATTTTTGTAATTTGGTGTAAATCTGTTGAGCTATTCAAGAAAAATTAAAGTTTCAAAATAGTGATATCTAGTGCTGTGGGTGTCCTGCGTCACTTAGGCAGGAAAAGCTGCAAAATAAAAGATTCTCATTGGTGGGGCCCACTGCACCACTTGTAGTCCCACAGGGTGAGAACTCTGATTGGCTGGGCAGAACTTGAGGAGAAATGTTATGGCAGGAATAACTGGACACCCTAGCCCTTATGGGGGTCCAAAATGTAAAACAAAATATATTGTTTGGGTTGTTACTGTCCCATAAGACTCTCACAGGAGCAAAGGAGTCTCTGTTTGGTCCATGCAAAGCCCGTGGCAGCCAGCATGGACCCAGTGTTATATATTCACTGAAAAAAACCAAAGGTTACAGGGACGTTACAGTTAAGCTCAGATTTCACTTGTACAAAACCAGTGAAATTCAGCTGTTATGGTTACCTGTACTAACTATAACTTACGCCCTTGCAATGCACTGCTAATGACCACACATATTACATCACTCATGACATGCTCAGTGACATCACAGATTAATTCACTGATGACATCTCAAATAAAATGACTGATGATATCACTGATGACATCATCCGATGATTATTAGTGTTTTCTAAAGGTTCTGAGTGTTAAATATATATAGTGAGATACTACAAATGTTAACTTAGTAAACTTTGTGTATTACTAATGAGTGATAATATTTAAACACATATTATGTGAGTGACTGTGTGTATCCATGTGTGAGTAGGTGTCTGAGTGGCTCAATAGGTGTAAGAGTGGTTGTATGGGTGAGTAAGTGGATCTATTGGAGTGTGAGTGGATGTGTGAGTAGCTGTATGGGTGAGTGAGTGACTGTGTGTTTGGCTGTGTGGGTGACTGAATGGGCGTGGCACTGTTGTATGGGTGAGTGGGTGGGTATTCAAGAGGCTGTATAGATGAGTGATGGGGTGTGTGAGTGGCTGTATGAGTGAGTGAGTGGATGCATAAGTGTTGTATGGGTGAGTGAGTGGGTGCGTGGGTGAATAAATGTGAGAGTGGCTGTATGGGTGAGTGTGTGCTTGTGTTGGTGACTGCATAGGTGAGTGAGTACATATTTTAGTATATGTATGAGTAAGTGAGTCAGTGTTTGAGTAACTGTATGATTGGCTGTGTGGGTGACTGTAAGGTTGAGCGAGTAGGTGTATGAGTAGCTGTATGGGTGACTGACTCAGTGTGTGATTGGCTGTATGGGTGAGTGAGTGTGCGCATGAGTGGCTGCATGTAAGTTAGTGGTTGTGTGAGTAGCTGTATGAATTAGTGGATGTGTGAGAGGCTTTATGCATCAGTGAGGAGTTTGTGAGTACTTGTATGGGTCCTTGAATTGGTATGTGAGTGGCTGTGTGGGGGTGAGTGTATCAGACATTCTATGGGGTGTGAGTAGGTCTATGAGTGGTTCTTTGGATGATGTCATCAGTGATGTCATTTGAGATGTCATCAGTGATGTTGCTGACCATGCCATGAGTGATGTGCTATGAGAGGTCATAAGCAGTGTATTGTGGGGGCATAAGGTATAGTTAGCTCATGAAACTATAACTTCTGAATTTCACTGGTTTTGTATGAGTGAAATCTGAGCTTAACTATAATGTCCATGTAACATTTGTTTTTTCAGTGAATTTCTATTTTTTAATGTTATTTCCTCAATATAACTTCCTTGTCACCATTGGTTTTGCCAGTGAATTTCTAAGGTTTTTATCATTCTATTTCCTAACAATAACGTCCCTGTAACCTTTGCTGTTTTTAGTGAATTTCTACGTTTTATAAAAGTTTATTTCTTAACTGTAACCTGCAGTCTTTGAGAATGGATGTGAGAGTAACTATATAAGTGGGCGAGTGGGTGAATGAGAGACTGTATGGCTCTGTAAGTGGGTGTGTGAGTGGCTTTATGGGTTTGTGAGTGGATGTGTGACTGGCTGTATCAGTCTGTGAGTGGGTGTGTGAGTGCCTGTGTGGATCTGTGAGTGGGTGTGTGAATGCCTGTGTGGGTCTGTGACTGGGTCTGTGAGTGGCACTATGGGTCTGTGAGTGGGTGCTTGAGTAACTGTGTTGGTCTGTGAGTGTGTGTGTGAGTGTCTGAGTTTGTCTGTGAGTGGGTGTATGAGTGGTACTAGGGGTCTGTGAGTGGGTATGTGAGTGCCTGTGTGGGTCTGTGAGTGGGTGTATGAGTAGGTGTGTGAGTGCCTGTGTGGATCTGTGAGTGGATGTGTGAGTGTCTGTGTCGATCTGTGACTGGGTCTGTGACTAGCACTATGGATCCATGACTGGGTGTGTGAGTGATTGTGTGTGTCTGTGAGTGGGCATGTGAGGTGTGGTATGGGTCTGTTAGTGGGTGTGTGAGTACCTCTCTGGCTCTATCAGTGGGTGTGTGAATGCCTGTGTGGGTCTGTGAGTGGATATATGAGTGCCTGTGTGGGTCTGTGACTGGACTTTTGAATGGTGACAATATGAGTCTGTGAGTGGCTGTTCCTGAGTGGCTGTGTGGGCCTGTGAGTAGGTGTGAGTGAATGTGTGAGTGGCACAATGGATTTTGGACATTTGCATACTTACGATTTTTAGAAGGGAGAACATGGACTCTGCTCTTACCAGGAGACGACAAGAAAGAAAACGCTTGTCACAGTCACTACAGACCAGATTGCACTCCATCAGATCAATAATGCATTCACCTCCATTAAGGATTTCAGATTGTATTTCAACTTGAAATACGAGAGGAAACACATTTAATTTGCTCCCCAAGCTCAAAAAGTAATGAACGTTTGTGCTTTACTGAAGTCAAGCTTCAACAGGGGCACCAGCTATGTTTATATTTGTAACTGCTTCCCATTCAGGTTTAATTTCTGTGAAATGCGCACCGGGGCCAGACTGGAACCTCATGTTTTCCACAAGGTTACAAAGAGGTGAATCTCCACCAAACAGGGGTACTTCTCTTTTAACTAAATGAAGTAAGTGCTTCTTTGGTGGAGATGTACTCGTATTCTTCTGCATCAATAATGCATCACCAAAATTGGCTGCAAATGTGCTTGAGGGCCTTTTGTTAAGCTGTCCGTCAATGTGGGGAAAAGGGGAAGACCTTTGCATACTACCAATGAAGGCAGGGAGGGGGGCTGCGCGGCCCCCCTCCCTGGGATGATTTTGGCCCCAGGTGTCCCAGGGCCCGGCCTTAATTCAGTTGGAGAGGGGCCCATGCAGGCCCTCTTCCCTGGCAAAGTTCAGCCCACGGGACCCAATCCCCGACACGCCTTACTGGGTGCTCTGGCCCCATCCAGGGCACTCAGTTTGCATGTTGGAGACCACAGGGGAGCCTCAAGGCCCCCAAGGTCCAAGACGGCTTCCCACCACCTGTGGGAGCCGCCATTGCTCTTGCACTTGTACAGAGGAGCTACTGGAAATCCAGTTCTCTAGGTGCAAGAGCAATACTTTAATCTCTTTGGGCAGAGAAAGATGAAAACTTTGCTTCCAGCAAGTGGGAGCACTTTGACAGCTCCCGCTTGCTGGAAGTGGAGTGTTTGCTTATGCTTAGCAGGAACTGTCACAGCTCCCACCAAGCAAAAGCAAACAGCTATCTCCCTACAGTGGGTACCTTGGGTGATAGCAGGAGCCAGCCAGTAGGCTGAAACGCTTTGGTTCGAGCTCCTAGTCTGAATAAACGGTAGCTAAAATACCCAAGTCTGGAGTGCCGTGCCTTTGGTTGAAAATTGTTGTCATCGGGCCATGATCCGTCCCCAGCACAGAGCACCAGTAGCAGAGCGCACAGAGGCTGGAGGGTCCCTTTGGTAACGCGATATATATATATATATATATATATATATATATATTACCTACTGGTGGTCGCCAGTAGGTATATATAGTTAGGGTTTTTTCTCTATGGGTTTTTTGAAAATTCTATGTCTAATAACTTTGGCGTTTGTGGACGGAATTGGCTGAAATTTTCAGGAAAATGGCACATTTTGTTTCTGAGCAGCCCCTGAAAATTGGGGGGGGGTTCGTCCAGGAGGGGTCGAGAAAAAAGGGGGGTCCCAAAATGTGTTTTTAACATTGAGTTTTCCATAGGGCGGTTGGCCTCACTTTTAGCCCGAACGGCTGAATGGATTTCCACGAAACTTGGCAAAATTGTAGATATTGTTTGCCCGATGTGCCTTTGCTAGGTCTCAAGATATGTGGTCCTGTGAATTTTGAGTAAATTAGGTTTAAAAAAAGATATATATCTAGAGCCGCGCCCGAGCCACGCCCGGTACGCGTACCGGGGAGCGCTCCAGGCGCGCCACGCGACTTGCGCACGGCAAGCTGATTGGTTCTCGGGTGTCTGTAAACATTCGAAACAGTCCGCAGCGGCCGCCATCTTGTGTCTCGGTGGGATTGAGACTCAAGAGGTGGCAAGAATCAAAGGGGCGAAATGAGCAAAAGGGGGCAGTACACCCCCCTGACCCCCTACTTTTGATGTGGGGGCCATAAAAGGCTCCCGCGGGTGAAATTTTTTTTTAAAAAAATCGATTTTCGCGGGGGGGAGCGCCCGGTACGCGCACCGGGGAGCTTACGGGGGAGCGTACCATGGAGATTAAAAATGACAGACTTATAAAAAAAAAAAAAGCTTCTTTTTATAAATTGGAGGTAGTTCTGAAAAGAACTTTTTTTTTGATTTTGTTGTTTTATATATTTTTTTTTGTTTTTGTTGTTTTATATTTTTTTTAGACTTTTTAAAACAATTTTATATTTTTTTGGGATTTTTGTCAAGGGAAAAACAAAAACAGGGATTGCAAAACTGCTCAACAGGAGCAAAAAAAATTGAAAATTTAGGGACTGGCAGAGCAGCGGTGTTGCTGCTTCTTTAGGGCAATCAGTTCAACACTCTGCTCCCCATAGCAGAGCAGTTCGTCACACTCCGTGCACAAAAATTTGATGCCTGCAAACACCGGCTGAATGTTAGGGACCATTCTTCCACGGGGTGGTCCCGAAGGTGTTGCTCCACCAGTGGAGGTGCTGCCGCCATCTGTTGGTACATTCCGTGCCAGCTCTCTGACACTCTCCCTGGCAAAGTTGTTAGGGTGTCTTCTTTTCACATGCCTGATCAAATTAGCATTCCCAAAACTATATTTTTTCAGAGGATTGCCTCTGGATAAACTACTCCAACATATTTTGCAGGTTACTTTGGGAGCGTTGACTTTTTTCTGTCCTTCAGGGATGTCGTAAAATTTCCAGATGAAATGGGTTTTTTTCTTTTGCTGAGGAGGGTCCTCATCTAAAAATCCATCTGAATCACTGCTGGATGACTCTCTTGCAGCCATTGCTGGAGATCAGAAAAGTAGGGGATAGAGTAGATAGAACAGCTCTTGCTCTCTCCAAGTACAAAGCAATAGTGAGAGAAATGGGTGGGTTTCACACAATTTGGAAAATAAAAAGTTCTGAACCAATGAAAAGTGTTATTTTAAAGTCACATGGTTTGACGCGCTTACGCTACGCGCCCCGGGGCGCGCGCCCCGGGCGTGTATCGTAAGCGCATCGGGGCGCTTACGTTGCGCGATCGTATGCGCTTCCGGGTGCGCTTACGCGGTGCGTCATAAGACGCATCTCGGCGCTAAGCAAGGCGTGGCGGCTACGCGATACGTCACGATGTTGTTTTCGTTCGCGGCAATAGCGCTTCCGGGACGCGTGTTAGTACGCGCCCCGGGGCGCGCCGCAAGATTGCGCTTACCCGTGCGTTCACCTGTCCGCGCCCCGGGAGCTTACAAAAAAAAAGTATTAAAAAAAAAATTATTAATAAACATATAAAATATATGTTTGGATTTAAAGAAGAATACATTTTACAGCTACAGATATTAGCTTTTAAAAAACCAATGAAATTCACTGAAAAAACCATAGGTTATAGACCATATATAGTTAGGAATTAGCATTTACAAAACCTTGAAAATTCACTGAAAAAACCATAGGTTATAGACCATATATAGTTAGGAATTAGCATTTAAAAAACCTTATTTTACTCACACAAAACCATTGAAATTCCATATATAGTTAGTTGCACTAACTATATATCGCGCACCCGCAATCCACTGCTGATGATGTCACATATTACATCATTCATGACATGGTCAGTGACATCACTGATGACATCACTGATGACATCTCAAATGACATCACTGATGACATCACTGATGACAACATCCAGTGACTGTATGTTTCTGTAAAGTTAAAATGTGTCTTACATATTGAAGAATGAGTGGAAGTATAAGTGTCTGGACAAAGGATTTAGTAGGTGCATGACTGAATGTATGAGTGAGTGATTAAATGTGTCTCACTGAGTGCATGGGTTAGTGACTAAAGTGTCTTAATTTGTGCATCATTATGTCTGTTGTTCTGTAAACTGCTGCATGTGTTGATCAGTAGCTATATGATTAACTATATGGGTTACTGATTGATTGTCCAAGTATTTGTATGGGAGACTGAGTGTGTGTGTGGCTGGCTGGGAGGTGTGTGACTCTGTGCAGATCAATGTGTACTTATATCAATGATTGTATAACAAGGTAAGTATGTGTTAGTATATGTTTGAAAATGTAAGGTGCTCTATGTTTAACTGTATAGACAAGAAAATGGAAGTGTGATTGATTCTTTACAGGACTGACTAGGTGTGTGAGTAACTCCATGGATGAGTGGCAGAGTGTGAGTGTCTGTATAGGTGTATGAGTGCATATGATAGTGTTGTAAAGATGAGTGATTGTATGTATGAATGATTGTATGGGTGAATGAGTGAATGTGTGTGTAGACGTAGGAATCAGTGAGTACGTATGTAGTAACTAGTATTGGTGTGTCAATGGTTTCAAAAATTATACTCTGTATTTAACACTGGGTGAAACAGAGGTTATATTAAAATGTGAGGAGATGCATTGTATTGTCACATGAATGATATCATCAGTGATGTGGTCATTGATGTCAAATGAGATGTCATCAGTGATGTCATCAGTGATGTCATTTGAGATGTCATCAGTGATGTCATCAGTGATGTCACTGACCATGTCATGAATGATGTAATATGTGACATCATCAGCAGTGGATTGCGGGTGCGCGATATATAGTTAGTGCAACTAACTATATATGGAATTTCAATGGTTTTGTGTGAGTAAAATAAGGTTTTTTAAATGCTAATTCCTAACTATATATGGTCTATAACCTATGGTTTTTTCAGTGAATATATATATATATATATATATATATATATATATATATATATATATATATATATATATATATATATATATATTACCAATAGGTAGTTATATGGTAGGACCATGTTTCCAAAGGAAAAGCTTTTTTTGACTTGCCTATATCTTTGGTGCCATTTGACGAATATATATATATAATATAGCTGCACAAAGTGTTGTATACTATTTAGAACTATTCTAAAGTGTAGGTAGGGACCATAACTTATGAGATGCAAAGTCTCAAATGAGTCGTGATACCCATCTACTCTTTCAACAATGATAATATACTATTTTTAAATAGGCATTTGTTTTCACGAATATTGCACCAAAACCAGGATGCAATGGGTTACATTTGCGCAGCAGTTTAAAACAATATACTAACTGGATATGTAACCAGTAGGAGAGTTGTTTCCATACATCAAGTAGTTGGTAAAAGCTATTTTTAAGGTGGTAAAAAGTGTCTTTCGCAATTCACTTTTGATGTACTCTGGTAATAAACTTGAATATGACCTTTGCACCATAGTAATAAATGTGTGAATGCATGTTCATTAGTGCTGTTGCTCTAAATAAAGTGTTACTGGGCCACGTTTATTTTGGGCCCTGTTCTATGAGTCGAGATTGTTGCACAGTACGCAATGCACAGCGATGGAATTCTGGCAATCTCTTGTGGCAGAAGGATTTTTTGTAAATTGCTAATTTATGTGCTGGAGCCCATCTGCTGTGTAAACACTCCATTCTTGATGCTGAAGGTCTCTTCTTTAAGGAAGTGTATGCAGTAAAATATATTTGTGTGCGTAGTGGTTTATGTTATGATGTATTGTTTTGATTCTTCAATGAAAAAATTAATTAAAAAGATATATATTTGCGTGTGCATCTGACAGTGGAAGGATCTTCATTTAGAATGCAGCATCAAAAAATATAAATAAACTGTAGGAGTAAAAGATTGACTTAAGGTACAGCTAGAACGGATTGCAGAAAGGATCTCCAGTTCATCACATTGGCTGTATCGCCCTCAGGAGTTCACTTGTTTGCCATGGTATGTATTCTGCTCTCCTCAAAATACAGACCAGACAGAAAACCATCGGCATGTAACACCTAAGTGTTAAACGCACGAAACAGGAAGATCACACTGCCAGAGAACTTGCCACATAATGTTGCATAATTTGCATTTTTTCTGCATAATTTGTTTAACCATTCCATGTAGCTTGGCATTTGATTGCCACCTAACTCCAGTGGCCCTGACTGTCATGCCTGCTCCATCTAGTCTTCTTTTTTTATTCTGTTTTATGAATTGAGGGTCCGACTCCCAAAGGTTTATGCCAGGAGTTGGCATGACTTCTTCATGGAAATTCAGTAGTAACCACGCCTAATCGCTGAGAAATCTCAGGGAATCTGTCTCTTGCTGCGGGTTAGATGTGCTCTGAGAGCACTCTCCCAGATGTGCTCCAATCAGTTCATCGGCCGTGCAACAAGTCTACACACACACAAAGCAGTGAAATGCTGCAGCTAAACAGACTGATGTTTTCCTGGCTCCGGCTTCCCCTCAATGGAATACCAAGTTTGCAAACATTACCATATAAGGGAACATGTATACTGAGTGTTTAAAGAGCGCAATCTGCTTCTTCAAAGCCATAGAGCCTTATTAAGACATTGGAGTCATAGTTCATAATCGTGCCTTGGGAATGTTCTGAATCACAGGCCCGGAGAAGCTGTCACAAAAGTTGCACCATACATGAGGCCAAATAGCAGCCCGCAGTTTAACAGCCCACTCGTCTCTGTGGATCTTGTAAATGACTTTGTATTCAAAGATTACTTGCTCATCAATGTCATATGGAGTTTAGCACATTTGTGACATTTCAGAGGTTATTTTCCAGCAGTGTTGTCTGATATCACTGGATCTGAGGTTGGTGGCTGTCAGTACTTAATTTGAGCCAGTGGTTTCCGGTGCTCGGCAACAGCTCTTAATTGTTAGCACCAGCTCTGGTGACTGTCCACCACATTGTGGCGCTGTCTGAGATGTGCACATCAACCGTGTTTATTAAGTCAGATGGCATTGAAAATGAATAATACCAGCCTCCTTTGCGATTATTATAGCTTTGTGTGGCCTGAAATAGTCTGAATTGTAAAACTTGTAGGGGTGCAAAGGTTAAGTATTATGTTGGTAATGTCATTGGCAGCGCTGGCAGGACAATGCATGGTGCAGGCTGCAGTGGCCTTTGTGACAGTTTTTCCATCTTTCTCCCTTTGTGTGCTTTTCTCTCTCTTGCGCTCAGGAAATGTCTGATGCGGAAAAATAAGAGCTGATCCACAAAAATGAGTGACGTTGGCCCACACCAGCAATCAGCAGCTCAAATTAAGCACTGGAACCAATTGCATTTGGCTGTGGGTAACAAATTGCAAAATGGAAGCTAACCATGAATATCAGAAGAGTAAGGAACCCAATATGCTTCTCTTGCCGTTCCTTTCGGAATATGCTACTTAATTTGAGTGTTGCGAACCCTGAAGAACAGGTGCAATATGATAGTGAATGGAAATACATTGGGGCATATTTATACAAACATTTTGGAGAGCAGGGCTGTGCCAAATTTGGCAATGCCACTCTCCGGCATTTTTTAAACGCAGGGATGCGTGGTATTCACAAGAATAGGGTGTACCCCTGTGTTTCCCCTAGAGCTGGCACAAACAAAACTTCCTAGCGCCAGTACAGGCACTCTGCCACCATGTTGCAAGGGTGCCTGCACTGCAGTGGTGATTATTTTTTATTTTTTTTATTTTAAAGGTTTTATATAGCACTTTAAATGAGAATCAGACCATAGTTGCAGGTTACAACGTTACAAAGGTTATATGGTTATTAGAGCATGGCAACATAGTACATGTAAAGTTGAGACAAACAAGAAGGACACATACGTAAGGGAAAAAGCAGGCAAAGGGAGAGATTCAGGGGAGGGGGAAGGAGGAGGGGGAATAGACAGAGAATAGAGGAGCGAAAGAGGAGGGGAGGGTGAGAGACACAGCATGGAAAGAGGAGGGGAGGGTGATGGGGACACAAACCGGTAGACGAGTCAAAGCTGCATCCAAAGTCCGGTAACCTGTGATATCAGGGGAGTGATATCATTTCCCCATCTCTGTTGCGAGAGGCTTCCTATACGCAGTGGACTCTCTCAGAGGGGTCTCTGAGACTCCAAGGCCTACATACTGGATCCTTCCCCAAAAAAGGAGAGGGAGTGCTTTGGCAAGGGGTGCCATACCATACCTCAACTGTGAGTGGCTCCCTTAGAGCTGTGGACTCTCTCAGCGGGTTCGCTGAGACTCCAGAGTATAAATATTGGATCTTTCCCCAACAAGGGAAGAAGGAGTGCTTAGTCAAAGGGCACAAAAGGGCAGGGGGCTAGCGGTGTAGCAGGCAAGGAGAGAGGGGATAGGAGCAAAGGAAGTAGACAAAGAGAGAGAGAGTACGAAATGGGAACAAACAGCATCAGTTTGGGGGACAGACTGATTTCTCTCAGCGCCCATGGGTTTGCCCCATCTCTAAGGTAAAAGCCTAGCACAGGACATTCCAGAAGCTTTGCCAGCCAGGACATGAAGCACACAGTTAGTAAATTTTCACAATTCACAGAAGTTGATAGTACGCTGCACATCAGTAATCGAGATGTTTTCATATTAAGTTCTTGGGTGCACAGGATGATGCTCAGAACCAACAGTGTTTAACCCAGTCATCATCCAGGGGAGATAGTTCAGAATCATGAGGCTGAGGGAGAAGATCATGAACCCAATGAAGGACAACTCGTGGACTGCAGGGTTCTCTGTAGAGGATACGTATGTCAAAGAGAGCATGCATAAGTTCTCCCGGACGTTCAGGATGCAGTTTAAGTGACCCATAGCAGACTGTAGTGTGGGCAGATAGGCACTGAAAGCACAGCTATAATGTAGCCTACACAGTGAAGTGGTAAGCCACCCCTTAAATAGCCGTGCCCATATAGATCCTGGCTCAAAAGGTAGTTATGTCCTTGCAACGAGGAACAGGGGGAATGTAACCACATCCCTCAAGCGCGATAGACTTGCATAACACCAACAGTCACAAAGGCGTACCAGTGAATCCCCAGCACTGTTGCACCCTAATTCTCTGTAATTAATCTCAGCCACCGGCATTTGTCCTGATACCAAACAGTTTGCCTGCACCACAGTCAACCAGGCTCCAGGCCCACGCCAGTACTCTCAACCGCTCTCCCCTCGCTCTCAGACCAAGCTCGCAGGGCGCAACCCAGGCCCCGACCGGTGCCACCTCCACAGTCCCCAGTGAAGAGTGTGCCGCCCCCCACTCACCGCAACCGGGATCTGCAGTGTCTTTCCTCAGCTCCAGGCGGCGCAGGCGGGTCCCACGGGCCTCCGTGTCACAGGGCCTGCTCTCTAGGTAGATCCCCAGCGTCTAGTGGTTGTGCAGGTCTCCAGGCAGTGCGCATGCAAATAGAAGGGCAACTCCATAGGTCGCTAGCGTGACCCCTCGTAGGTGAATGGAGCCGCGGCACGTCGGTCTCAGGGCCGCGCGGGAGGCGCCATTTCAAATTCCGGGCACCGCAATCCGATCCTCCTCGCTGATGAGTGCAGGGGCTTTTTCGAGCGGCGGCTGTCTGATGTGCAGGTCTCCAGGCAGCGGCGAGTGTGCGCAGGTAGTAGGGCAGGCCCACAGGTTGCGATCTTGGCCACTCGCGGGTGGATGGAGCTGCAGGAAGAATCTCAGTGCGCTGGCCTCAGGGCCGCACGGGAGCCGCCATTTCAGAGTCTGGGCACTGAGAGCCGTTTCTCCTTGCTGATAAGTGCCAGGACCGTTTCCAACAGCGATATCGGCACCAAACTGGACAGGACACTCCAGTGACCAAGAGCCCCCCGTGTTTCAGCACAAGAATGCGGTATGGAAGGAGGATATTTGTCGGATGTAGGGCACAGCCGGGCAGAGCCTCTCTGCACATACACCATCAATAATGGCGATGTGCTCTTTCCAAGTATGCTGCCTCACTAGAACATGAAGAGTGTCTGTCAGGGTGACCTTTGCTCAGCCTGACAGATACTCTTGGAGGGAGGGGCCCCTCCGCCTTAAGGACGGGCCACCGCTCCATTTTATATCTAGAACCAGGTTCCAGGATTTTCTGTTCTTTCATAATTCGTTCCCTTCCCTTGTTCTTGGTATTAGTATAATCACCCTCACACAACACCAATCTGTTTCATCCTATGTGCTCTTGCCTCAGGGCTAACATTTTGTCTCGAAACTTGAAATTACTTTTAGCTCTATGCCTTTGAGCACCGGGAGGCCTCGCGCGATTTACAAATGCCAATAAATGCTTGATTGATATGAACATTTTAATAAATCCCTTTAGTATAGCGGTAAAAGAAAAGCATCATGTTACCTCGAATCTTTAGTGGACTATCCATCTGTAAATAAAATAGCAAAACACCGTTCACCTTTTACCTACATTACAATCTGTCATAGGAAACGTGGCGGCCTGCCGTGGCTACTCACCGTGTCTCGCTCTGTGTTTTTTCAACAAAGCTCTGTTTGTTCCACAATCTCAGGTCACTTAAAGTGCTGCAATAAACATGGGACCGGGGGGAATGGGTCCGACCCCTCCTCCCCGCCCCAGCCCCGGCAAATATTCAACCGGCTGCCGACGCCCCCCTCTTTTATGCACGTCTTGTAAGGGACAGACAGCGCGCGCAGGGCAGATTGGTTGTTAGAGATGGTAGTCTCGTTTTAAACTCCAAAAACCGTTAATACTGCAAAAACAGGGAGCTGGCCGCGAGTTCGAAACTAGAAACTGCCTTCATTATACACAACCCTGGGCCAGAAAGCAAAAATGCTCTTCCAAGCTGTATTTAAGGCAGAACCACAACATTCCTGCGCAACTTTGACATCGTAGAAGCAGTCAGCAATGGACGCCGGCCCCGGCTCAAGAAACGCTGTAAGGTATCTCGGAGCATAACAGGCACCAGACGTGTTTATTTTAAAATCACTCAGGCGCTCAAGTTCCCCTACCTCCAAGAGTGCATTCGATGCAGCGCCATTAAAACACCTTTTACGAGCTTTTTAGGCCGGAGACAGCTAAGGCCTTTTACAAGGGGGCTGCTCAGAACGATTTATTGTACATTTTCACTATTTACCACTATAAAATCAGAATACATTCCCAGAAGATCTTACTCACAATTTTTAGCAACTTTAAAAGTACGATCCTTATGGACGGATACAGTGAAATCGCCGTTGATATCGTTAGAAACGTGAATGACGTGTTATGTTGGCTGTCTGTGTTCATGAAGGTACACGGGCACATATTATGTAGTCCAAACCGCTTTCCGCCTAACTCAGGGCATCAAAAAATGAACCATTTAACTGGGAAACATCAACAAAATATGACACAAAATGCGTCACACATATTCGAGATATAATGTACTCCCATGTAAAGTTTGAACATGTGTAGCCTTTTGATGTTGTCTATCTCATTGTCATTGACAGTACTAATGTGCATTATGTGGGCAAAATATTTCCTATCCTATTTTTTACTTCATGCAGTACAAAGTGCGCTCCTTGTAGAGATGTTGGCTCCACACCTTCCTGCAAGACCGAGGAGCAAATAACACACAAGTGCTGCTTTGACACTTTGACATGGGGATTAACATGCTATTAGGTGCATCATTCGTCATTCTAGGTTGCCACATTTCTAGAAGCTAATTTGCCAATCAAGCATAAACACAAAATAGCAGGTGTGCAATGTACACTCAGTTAGTGCGGGTCCGTCATATTTGGGCCATGTTTGAATAGTAATATTCCCAAATCATAGAAATACTGTAAACTGGTTCCACCAATAAAAGTTTGGCATTATTTGCGGTAACATTGTTAGTACTGATTATTACCCATGCTTTTGTGTAATTATGATAAGCTTGACATAATACACAGGCAATGTTATTAACACAGTATTGTATTGCCTCCAGATATTACTCTACACTAGGGATCTCAAACCTTTTCTGTAGTAAAAGCTACTTATGTTCATTGCAAATCATTCCAATGAACTAATACAAACTATCAATGTTACAAGTGACAACTTCAGACAACATTCCATTACCATTTAGCTATTAACCTTAAATATATTCGTCCTTCAAACATTAGTTTATGAGTTCTGAAAAAACACATAGTTTACTCTTAAATACATTATTTTCAACTTTGGAAACCCACCTAATTCAGCCAAGCAAAAACGTTTAATCTACTAGGTTGGGCTGCACATAGGGGAGCTACTCACAAATAGCCAGGGAGCTACCAGTAGCTCCAGAGCTGCTGTTTGGAGAACCCTGCTCTTCATGCAACATGAGAGGATGAACGTCAGTCCTGGAAGGCATCGAATTCACTTCCCTGTACCGGCTATACTGTGGTAGTGGCAAACTTCTGACACAGCTATCCTTTGCTCTGTATTTTCAATGTCAACACTATACTTGTGAATGGACATGCTCAGTTCCCTGAGCTGCTATAAGTGCATACCAACATGGGTAAAGAGAAGGGCATTTCCAGACCACTGACTGTCACATGACGCAGTTCGAAGCACGGATTTGCCCATCGAAAACTGCTATGAAAGTACGCAGGGAAACCAGTTAACTTCTCTTTTACCTCCATCCCTGAGAGTTTGTGTGAGAGGATGAGACAAATCATGTTTTCAATGATATCATATGCCTGAGTTATAGTTATGTAGGATTTTGATTTAGAGGATGTCAGTATAAGGTACTTCACCATGAACCAGTGGCGTCACTAGGGGGGTGCGGGGGGTGCGGACCGCACCGGGTGACACCGTCACATGGGGTGACACCGTGCGCCTCTGCTTTAAATAATCATATTGCTTTGCTACATATCAGGAAGCGACCTCGCTTCCTGATATGTAGCAAAGCAATATGATTATTTAAAGCAGAGGCGCACGGTGTCACCAACCCATTACCCGACCGCAGGCCAAGATTATTATTTGGCTGTTGTACAAGTCAGCGTCAGGACGTCAATGACGTTCAACAGAACATCACTCACGCAAGGAGCGGCAGAACCCACTACACTGAACCCAGGAGTACCGCGTGGCCGATCCCCGAGGGTTTAGCTCCCGGGGTCGGGGTTTTACCCCATATTTTCCTGATTGTGCCCCCACACCATGGCTCATAGGCGGGGGGGCCTCCGAGACCGGCCGGGGCCCGCGGGACCTCGTGTGCAGACTGAGGTAAGGAACGCGCCTGTGCTGGATTATATGCTCAAAGCAGGTGGTGAATCGAGGAAGTGAATTCCACGTCATAGTGAAGAGATGTTCTTTTAGGCTGCCATACATAATTTCTTTCTTTTGCTTTCCTTAATGTATTATAATATAAACAGGATGACCGTCCCAAATGCAAAGCAAACGCCTGTACAGGAGTAGCTACTTAAGCATAGAATCAGGAAACTTTAGGATTCTGATGCCAGTGACTCGTGTCCACTTTCAAAATCGATGGGGTTCAGGTGCTCATCTCTAGAGGCAAATCATTACAAAGATCAGATTCTTTAATAATAACCATTATTTGAATGAGCACGTTTTCTTGTACAGGGCACTAAACCGCATCAACGTGATTGGCAGAAGGTGGGAGATTGTACAGTATTCTGTCCCCTGCAGGCCCTGGTTTGTTTTTAACATGATTTTATGGAACACATAATCTGAAATTAACTAAATTGATGGAGTCTTCTGTTATGTTGTATGGCTTTCATAATGAGCACAATTACAGTCACACCGGAGCAGCACATTATCTTTTGGTGTTACCTCTAAATTATTAGTTTCACGACCAGTGAATCATAAAAGCCCCAAAAGGTAACCATGACCTTATCGGAAAATGGCGGGTGTCTGTCCCACCTGGCGAGGTGTAACAGCACGGTACCAGTATTAACGGGTTTGGAGTTAACACGGTGCCATCACCATGCAATTTATGAACAAGGACCCATGTAGAATATCATAATGAAATGATCGCTTGGAATATGTGGAAGAAACGTACCTATGTGAAAATTCTTTATAAGCATCTCAGCATGTAGAATCTTTATTTCAACATTATTAGATTCTGCTATGAGCAAGACCATGGAGTCCATAGGTTGCTTGGTGGCAATCTTTGGTACTGGGGACCAAATTGTTGATGGGTCGTTTTTTATTCAATTTGCACATGAACGTATTTCGGTTTTGGATGCGTTTTGTGTCAGATGGGTCAGTATATATTATTCAGGATGGGCATTGTGGAGAAGTCGTATGGTGTTAGGAGGTTGAAAGTTAGTAATTTTGACAGTCGTCCTATTTTTTATGAGATGCTGGGATTTAGTTTATCATCTTTAGTGCTTCTCTCAAAATAAGAGTCCCCTTTCCTTGGATTTTGCAAAAAAAGTGGGTTGACAGAGAGTGGCATAATTCTTGGAAGAATGTCACTTTGGAATCAGTGCAGTCTGGGTTCTGATTTTTTTTTTAATGAGTAGTTCTCTATGTGGGTTGATTATTTCTGAGATGAACTGAGAGTAGTGGGACCATATGCTTTTTTGATGGAGGCTTTGGTAACTTTTTTCAGGAGTCCCAGGGCAATCGGAAGTTACTGCACCCAGTTTGTGTGAATCAGAGCTAGTTACTAATTTCCAACCTAGATCTTATTCTATTATTGCACCCAAAAGTGACTGCAAGTACATCCCTGTAGCACCTGAATCTCACGGCAGCAAAGTTAAGCAGTCCAAGGCTTACTTTAGTGGGTGGTGTGGGTTAGAAACTCAGCAAGCATCGAACAGCAGTTAATAAATTACTATCCAGGCACTACTTTGGTTTATAAAAAAATTACAATTCATTATTTCTACTCACACAACTAGGAATACTTCGAGTAATCAATAGAAGGCCATGCATTAACTATGCAGGCCTCTTGGCTCTACAGAGTAAATGGAACCATTACAATAAAGCGATCATTTTAGTTTGCTTAGTGGGCAGTGGGTTGAGACACAGAAAACTGTCTGGCAATGGTTGTATCAAAACAGAGTTAGTGGTTATTAAAAGTGGCTTCAGGAAAGGCCTGAACCAGAGAATAATTCAATACGGTGGAAACCAGTGAACTAAGTATAGCGCCGCCCAGACGCAGAGTGAACCAAACTGCAGTCAAGTAAATTTATATTGAGCAAATACAGGCACAAATGCTCGCAAAATACAGGGGACAACGCTGGACACGCAGATGAGCGTCCTGAAACTCGCGCAGGGTACCCCTAGGTAAACAGTGGAAAGGGTGTAGACTGGAAGACAAACCCGCTGATGGCACATTAGGTCCATGCGGTAAGTGGTGAGGGGGTGACACCATGAGTTACCCGCACCGGGTGACACCAACCCCAGTGACGCCACTGCCATGAACCTCACAGGTTTACCATCTGCGCATTCAGTTTCATATCATCCTATGAAGAGTAAGGCAGATGGGGAACGATCCACCAATGGAAACTCTTCTGGCTTCAACATCAGCTCTGTCAAATTGTGATGGTATCTTTGTAAAAAATGGTGAACCACCGAACGTTTTGTGGCTAATATGCCACTGGGTCTCGCATAGTGGCCTCTTTGAAAGGCTGCAAAGGAAAGGTTGGAAAATTCTCATGGATAGATATCAATGGTGCCTTAAAATACTGGCAATTATACCCTACAAAAGTAGACATACTAGGAATATTGGAAATGGCAATATATACTAACTTTGAGGGTACATGAACCGTATCCACATTTGCTGTTGAAAATTGTGATATCGGAGATGGGCATTTCAATCAATCAATCATACCATTTGTATAGCGCACTACTCACCCGGGAGGGTCTCAAGGCGCTTGGGGAAGGGGTATGCTACTGCTCGAACAGCCAGGTCTTGAGTTGTTTCCTGAAGGCGAGATGGTCCTGGGTCAGCCGAAGGTGGATGGGGAGGGAGTTCCATGTCTTGGCAGCCAGGTAAGAGAAGGAACTTCCTCCGGCGGTGGCTCTTCGGATGCGTGGTACGGCTGCGAGGGCGAGGCTGGTGGACCGTAGCTGGCGGGTGGGCGTGTAGAAGGTCAGGCGGTCGTTGAGGTACTTGGGGCCCAGGTCGTGGAGAGACTTGTGTGCATGGGTGAGGAGCCGGAACGTGATCCTCTTGTCGACGGGGAGCCAGTGCAGGTTCCTCAGGTGGCTGGGGATGTGGCTGCGTCGGGGGACATCCAGGATGAGTCGGACGGAGGCGTTCTGGATGCGCTGGAGTCTTTTCTGTAGCTTGGCTGTAGTTCCGGCGTAGAGAGCGTTTCCGTAGTCCAGTCGGCTGGTGACTAGTGCTTGGGTGACAGTCTTCCTGGTCTCGGTCGGGATCCAGCGGAAGATCTTGCGAAGCATACGCAGGGTGTTGAAGCACAATGAGGAGACGGCGTTGACTTGTCTGGTCATGGAGAGGGAGGAGTCCAGGATGAAGCCCAGGTTGCGTGCGTGGTCGGTTGGCTTGGGTGCGGTGCCCAGGGCTGGGAGCCACCAGGAGTCGTCCCAGGCGGAGGGCGAAGATCCCAGGATGAGGACTTCCGTCTTGTCCGAGTTCAGTTTCAGGCGGCTGTCCTTCATCCACTCGGCGACGTCTTTCATCCCTTCATGTAGGCAGGTTCTGGCGGTGTCGGGGTCTCTGGTGAGGGAGAGGATCAGCTGGGTGTCGTCGGTGTAGGAGATGATGTTGAGGTTGTGCTGGCGTGCGATGGCTGCGAGAGGTCTCATGTAGACGTTGAAGAGGGTGGGGCTGAGTGAAGATCCTTGCGGGACGCCGCAGATGACTTCGGTGGCCTCGGAGCGAAACGGGGGGAGGCGGACTCTTTGTGTTCTTCCGGCGAGGAACGAGGTGATCCACTCCAGTGCCTTCTCTTGGATGCCGATGTTGCTGAGGCGCTGGACTAGGGTGCGGTGGCAGACAGTGTCGAACGCAGCGGAGAGGTCCAGGAGGATGAGGGCCACTGTTTCCCCTTGTCGAGCAGGGTCCGGATGTCGTCGGTGGCTGCGATGAGGGCGGTCTCGGTGCTGTGGTTGGCTCTGAAGCCGGACTGCGAGGGGTCAAGGGATCCGTTCGTCTCGAGGAAGGCGGTCAGCTGTCTGTTGACGATCTTCTCGATGACTTTAGCAGGAAAAGGGAGGAGCGAGATGGGGCGGTAGTTTTTGAGGTCGGTGAGGTCCGCTGTAGGTTTCTTCAGGAGGGCGCTGAGCTCGGCGTGCTTCCAGCTCTCCGGGAAGGTGGCGGTGTTGAAGGAGGTGTTGATGATGTTCCGGAGTTGGGGTGCGATGGTGGAGTCGGCCTTGTTGAAGACGTGGTGTGGGCAGGGGTCGGTCGGTGATCCGGAGTGGATGGTGTTCATCGTGCGGGCTGTGTCTTCGGTGGTCACCGTGGTCCAGGTGCGAAGGGTGGCGGTGGGGGGCGTTGGTTCGACGGTTGGGTGCGTGGGTGGTGCGCCGAAGCTGTTGTGGATGTCGGCGATCTTGTGGTGGAAGAAAGAGGCGAGGGAGTCGCAGAGGTCTTGTGACGGAGTGATGTCGTTGGTGCCAGTGCTGGGGTTGGAGAACTCCTTGACGATGCTGAAGAGTTCCTTGCTGTCGTGGGTATTGTTGTCCAGTCGTTCCTTCAGGGATTTCTTCTTGGTGGTGCGGATGAGCTGGTGGTGCTTGCGGGTAGCGTGTTTGAGGGTGGTCATGTTGTCGGTGGTCCGGTCGAGGAGCCAGGCTTTCTCGAGGGTGCGGCAGGTCTTCTTGGAGTCCTTGAGTTCGTCGGTGAACCAGGATGCCTTCTTGCTTCTGGGTCTGCTGGGAGGGTTCTTCAGTGGCGCGAGGTCGTCGGCGCAGGCGGTCAGCCACTGCGTGAAGTTCCGGGCTGCTTCGTTGGGGTCCGTTGCGCTGGCGGGTGGGTTCTGGCTGAGAGAGGTGTTGAGCTGCTCGGTGGTGATCTTACTCCAGCTTCTGTGGGGAATCTGAAGTGGGTGGTGGTGGGTCGTTGTTCTTCTGTAGCTGAAGTGGACGCAGCTGTGGTCGGTCCAGTGGACTCCGGTGGAGTGGCTGAAGGTTATGTGCTTGCTGGATGAGAAGACGGGATCAAGCGTGTGGCCGGCGTGGTGGGTGGGGGTGTTGACCAGTTGCTTGAGTCCGAGGTTGGCGAGGTTTTCCAGCAGGGCGGTGGTGTTGCGGTCCTTGTTGTTCTCCTGGTGGAAGTTGAGGTCCCCTAGGAGGATGTAGTCAGCGGAGGGGAGGGCGTGTGGGCTGATGAAGTCTGTGATGTCTTCGCTGAATTGTGTGCGTGGTCCCGGGGGTCTGTAGACGAGGGTGCCACTGAGGGTCGTCTTTGGGTCGGTGCGAATCTGGAAGTGGAGATGTTCGGCTGCGGCGAAGGGGTCGTTGTCGTCGGTCGTGATGCGGATGGTGTTCTTGTGGACGATGGCGATGCCTCCTCCGGTCTGGTTGACGCGGTCCCTCCTGATGATCTTGTACCCGTCCGGGATGGCGATGGGGATGTCGGGTGCAGAGGAGGCGTTCATCCAGGTTTCCGTGAGGAAGGCGACGTCCGGTGATGTAGCGTCGAGGAGGTTCCAGAGTTCCACGGCGTGTCTGTGGACGGAGCGGGTGTTGAGCAGGATGCACTTGAGGTGGTTGCTGCTGGTGCTTGGCTTGGTGGGTACGGGGGAGGTTCGGAGGCAGGTGAAGTTGCAGGTACAGCAGGTGAAGGGTCCATGGGTGCATCTCGGGGTGGCTCGGCAGCAGGCGTGGGTCCGGCCGGCATTGAGTGCGTTGAGAGTGGCGGCGTCGTAGGTCCGTCGTGAGGGCTGGCATCGTCGGGGACCAGGGGTCCTGGCACTCGGCGCGGTCCAGGCGCAGACAGGCACAGACGGTCTTGCCTTTGGCGCGCCTTCGGCGCACAATCGGCGCGCCCGCTGCGCGTGTGCATGGGTGGCATAAGAAGGAGCCGGGAGGGATGGGCAGTCGGGTGGCTGGGAGCGGGGCGGCAAATGGGCAGGGGGGGGGGCCGCAGGGAGGCAGCGGCGGGAAGGAGGACAGGGGGCGGCTCAGCGGCGGCTGGGTCGCCCTGTGGATTAAAAAGGCTAAGAAATGAGAAAAAAGGAAGTGAAGGCAGCAGGGGAAGGAGAGTGAGAGAGCGAGTAGAAAAATGAAGGCAGCAAAGGGCAGGGGGAGCGAGAAGCGAGCTAGAGAGAAAACAAAGGCAGCAGAGGTCAGAGACCAAAAAACGAGCGAGAGGAGCGAGGCAGCAAAGGGCACCAGGTCACAGCTGAAGGCGGCAGTGGCAGGGGTGTGTGGGGGCGACCTCCCCTGGTTACAGGCTCAGCGGTCGCTCCCTGTCCCTCTGCACTGTCTCCTTAAGAAGGAGCCGGGAGGGAGGGGCAGCTGGGTGGCTGGGAGCGGGGCGGCGAATGGGCGGGGGGGGCGGGGCCGCAGGGAGGCAGCGGCGGGAAGGAGGACAGGGGGTGGCTCAGCGGCGGCTGGGTCGCCCTGTGGATTAAAAAGGCTAAGAAACGAGAAAAAAGGAAGTGAAGGCAGCAGGGGAAGGAGAGTGAGAGAGCGAGTAGAAAAATGAAGGCAGCAAAGGGCAGGGAGAGCGAGAAGCGAGCTAGAGAGAAAACGAAGGCAGCAGAGGTCAGAGACCAAAAAACGAGCGAGAGGAGCGAGGCAGCAAAGGGCACCAGGTCACAGCTGAAGGCGGCAGTAGCAGGGGTGTGTGGGGGCGACCTCGCCTGGTTACAAACCTTTTGTGAATATTGTACCAGGGTTTTCCGAACATCTCCCTTCCAGTGGTAGATTGGCCATTGTGGAAGAGGAAGTTCTGGAGGCCAAATAAGGTAGATTTTGCTCAGCTGCCTTGTTGGGAGGGGTAAATCGGATGCCATAGCAGATGAAACATCTGATAAAAAATGCATACATCAGGACAGTAGAATGTTGTAAAAATTTGCCACACACATTTATATCTGTATCATAAGAAACGCTGTAATTGATCAAGAGCGGTATGGAATTTAATAAAATATCTACTTTTTCTTGAGACAGGTTGCTTCATAAAACTACTTGTTCTGTAACAAAATCCACTTTTACCTTTGGTGCCATGTAGTGCGGTGACAAATTGTGGCAGCAATCTCATTATATATGAGCTCTGATAATAACCTCTCCGATTATGCCAGAGCTCATACCATAGTAAGGTTTGGATACACGCAATTTCTTTGTTTTGCCTCCTTTTCCACAGATCTACATACTGGGGCTGGAGGTAGCGGTAAGCAATAGTTCGCCATGGTTGAAATGCCCTTTTGAGGCTGTGCAAACCTACTAAATTTCATATTTTACAGGTTTTTATGAGCTTGTCTCTAATATTTTCCCATTTAGAGAAAGGTTGGAAATTTACTCCTGACAAGGGCAGAGGTAAAACTTCTTCAAGGTTTGGGGGAAAAGTGGTCAGGGGGAAAGTGAACTTGTTACAGCGCAACAGATTTTCACATGAGGAAATCTACACATGATTATTTGCCAGTGCTAAAATGCAGTTCACAAAAATGTTCTAGGAGTACAATTTCCCAACCTACTTCTGAAACTTCTTGTGAATTCATGAAAGCTGTAAATCTGTACTACTGCAAGGACATATACTACGGGTGCACTTTTGTTGCTCTCTTTAAGAATTGGGCCCCTATTTAGGGCTGGCATTTTTAAAAAAATTAAAATTCGATCTCTCTATCTACCAGCTGGCTTGACTGTGAGTGATAGCATTCTGCTTCCAGAAGGAGCATATTGGCACACAAAGTCGTTTTGTTCAGTGACAGGAACTACTGTGGCAATGTTTGGTTATTGAGACCAAATATATTTTTCCTTTTGCCAATATTTGTTATAATGATGAGGGCCCGGCAGCTCTCACAACAATAACGTTTTACAAACCCGTATCAAAACAAGGCACGCATTGACATAACCAAAAGGCTGACCAACAAAGTCGTACATATTGGCTTTGCCAATGCTTGTTTATTTCATGTTCCCTATAATTTTGTTGCAACTGGTTACACTGATTTTTCCATTATGAGTATTTTCAAGCAATATTAGCTTGCATCAATAAATGTTGTTAATCGATGATTCAAAGAAATGGTATCTAAAATTTCACAGGAGTTTAGCAAAACGTTGTTTTCTAGTTGCGTTTTTTTATGACTATTTAATTTTGAAAGCAAAGAATCATCAATCTTGCTTTCACCATTTTGCATATATTTGCATCTAATCAGAGAGCATCCTGGAAACATTATACATAGCCTTATATTGTTAAACTTTGCAAACCTGTGTACACATTGTTATACTGGAACCACTGTTGGTAGTGCAGGCTGAACTTAAAACATTCCCTTAGAGCGCTCACCCTAATAAAAAAAGCTTTGTATTAATGAACCTTTAATACAAGTTGGAACAGCAATAACATATGGGTACAGCTATTCACTTAATTGCAAACAATGCTCTTCACTGATCCATAATGTGATAGAGTAATCTTGCAGCCAAAGAGTTTGTGCTGCAGGGGGTTGGGCCTACTTGCCCCAAGGACAAAATAAACTTGAAACTTCTTGTCCTTGATCCCAAACAATATGCCCTGGGTGTTGGGCTATCGGAATTCCACACCCCTGATCACATACTTTTGTTAATAGGAGCTACATTTTATCTGGAGCACTGTCACTCAGTTTTCATCTAAAAACCTTTTACATACCATATTAGTAATAATATGAGATCCTTCAGGGTCCATTGTAACAAATCACACACTTTTTTTCTGGGAGTCCTATACAATGTTGGATTTCATATTTTCTATAAAAGTTTTGAAGTCTCTTATGGTTGTAAGTGCCAACTCTTGCCAAACTGCTGCTCTTGCAGAGAGGAAGCAGAATTTCTGCACAGACCTCAAAGAATACTTAACTCATGTATCCTTGGTCCACCACACGCAGACCTCAGGGTATCAATTGCATGGCTGCAGAGTAAACTGGAGGAATGTTGTTCCTCTCCCTAAATCGCCAAAATCAGGATTAAACCTGTAATTTGGAACTGCAAGTTTCTTGGTGTTCAATTTAGAGAAAAGTCTCACAGTGGCATGTGGTTAACATCCTCTGTATTGAAGTAGAGCCTTTGCCTGAATTCCTAAAATTTTTTACTATTTTCTGATGTTTAAAACAAGCAAAGTACGTCGGTGTAAAGTTTGTGCATAATATAATTCATATAAAAAGGGAAGCAATAAGCCACCTTGACAACTTTTACTGTTAGCACAAAGAATATGCAACTCATCTTATCCAGGCTAGAAATTGGTAGAAATAGGCTGCAAAGCTAGAAATGTGAACTATATGAGAGCATTTAAGTCTCTTTGATACAACCCGTGCAGCAGTCCCAGCTACATAAGAGTATAAGAAAAACACTTGTATAATGACGCCTGAAATCAGGTCTTGTTAGGTGGATGCTGAATTGCTTTAACCTATGGAAACTACCAATTAGGACAGGATTTGTAATACCTCTACAATGACAGTTATCCATACAGTAGAGAACATCCTTCCTACATAGAATGATTGTACACTTTTTTAAATCCAGCCCTCGGTAACCCATAACCCTACAAAAGTGCCTGGTATAATCTCTCTACTGAAAATACAAGTAAGATCTGGGGTGCATAAGGTTTAGGATGTGATGCTTGGTGATAAATTCACATGATCATCTTATTGGCTGTCACAGCTTTTTACAGAAGGAAGGACATTTTTGTATCGTAGGTTCTATATGTGTACTGCAGTCTAATGTACTGTAGATAATATTATGAGAAAAAAATGTGTCTGACTTTTGTTGTCTTGCACAGTACTTGGAAAAATGCGTGAAAAAGTCATTCTCCCATATATTCGTGTGTTTGATAATATCATGCACAAAGGAGTGGTTTAGTAGCCCTGCTTGAGGCTGTACATTGTACAAATATCATACGGGACACAAGCTGCAGTCACCCCCGATTGACCAGATACTCCAGTGACTGGTTACATATAGGCGCCCTTGGTAAATCAGCAATAGTGCTTGTCACCATTAAGTAAAGGCATTTTTATTTATTTATTTATTTATCTAAATAGTTTTACATGCTTGTAGGAAGAGATATTTATAGACCCCTTAAGGATGACGCACTAGGGTTCTGAAGACCTTTAATATGCCCCATCTTCTTATATATACTACATACTACCTAATGTCGCCTCATAACAGTCAGTGAACAAAGTCTATGTCCTAGAAACTACACTTGAACGTAAAAAGAAAAGTCATAACATTTTCTTCACGGTTCTTGTTTATCATCATACAATAGATGTTTTTTTAAGGAGATTATTGCTGTTTAAAGGGTGCACCTGTTGTGGGTGGAAGCGCAGTCCAATGTGCGCTTTCAGATTCTAACCCTGCTCAGGGGTGTGTCATTGACTAGGATTAAAATTAAAATAGCGCAGGTTTACGTCTAGCATTCCGACTCCCACCACCTTCCGGTCATGACGCCAGACAGACGCAATCAGTTCACGGACATCAGAAACTATTTACCAATGCTGAAAGAGCGGCGAGCAGCTGTAAATTACTAATCACAGACACTACAGGACCCACAAAGCCGTCAAGCTCCATTAATGTGGAATTCGAGAAAGGGGCCTATTATAATGGTTTCCTCTCAGTAAATGGAGTCCAGCATGCGAAACAGAGTAAGAAGGCATTTCGTATCTTCTGAAATGGTTTCTTTTTCATTTAATTTTGCATATTGCTGAACATCACATTTTAATTTCATTGTCAACATCTTTACATAAACAATATAATAAATAAAGAAAAAACGTTGCAAATTGCTACTGTGATAGTGAATCGTAAACATTTGAAAACTAAAATGTGAAAATATTTAATTCAGCATCCATTTATATTTAGTGAAACACATTCAACAACAACTGAGGAGAGGATGTGTTCTAACAGCTAGATCGGTCTACCTCGAAGGTGGGGAAACAGGTTCGAGGCTTAGCAGGGGCGCTCAACATCCTCCTATTCTGGGCAAATCACTTGATCGCCCGTGCCAAACAAGAAATTAATATGTCCGTCTGTAATGCAACTAGTGCTCATGTATAGCATTCTGATACCTTAGGGTCGAGTAAGCGCTATATACAACAACAAAAAACATTAATGACATAGGTGGTGAGATCAAACATCATATAAGGAGTGATTTCTTCCATTTCAGTATAAAAACAATTGTAAGGGACTTCACTGTGATATCTGTATGAAGGGTCTCCTCAGAAATCATTCACTATTCACCAACTGAAATTTCGTAGTGCACATTTTTAGTTGCATGTACTTAGGGAAAATATTCTCAAGTCCTCTATGGTGTCTCTGAATTAAACCATAGTTGCATTATTGACATGGCTGTGGTGATAGCAAGGTTGTGATTCACAAAGATAGTGACAAGAAATTCAAAATTTACTGTTATCACCCTCCTCGAAACTAACCTTGATTAATCTTTCCTGCAACTAGTTCCCAGCTGTTCATACCACAAATTTTCAAATCCCTCTTCACACTTGCCCTACAGTATTTAGGGTTGATTCTCCAAAGATGGTGCTGCAGAGTCAATTTCCCACCACATTAAGCAACAGAATCGTGCCTGGTTGCAAGAAGTGGCCTCCAAAATGCTCTTATTCTTACAGCCAATTCCTTTTCAATTACACTTTGCCCTCTCTGTTGGAGGGTTGCATTCCTCATTCCAGTACTTGGAAAATGTTTTAGCCAGCCTTTATATCATTATCAGCTCAAGCATTATATCTTTCTTAACCTCTTCTATTCTTAAATTCTGACGAGACTAGTCTTCAGTAGAAGTACGGTATTCTCTAACATTTCATCAGCAATTGCTGCAATCTAACACAATCAGGTTTGCGTGTTTACCTATTTCTCCAGCATATTTACCACAACCCATTCGAAATGTCTTCCATACACACTCATCTTTCCTGACCTAGCATCTTTCTTGTATATTTTCAATCATGGTGCCACATGGATAATAATTTGCACCCTGGGTATCAATGGCATGCACCTCTACAAATGTGTTCCTGAGCCGCAACGTGTTCCTACACATTTCATTGTGCATTGTTAACTCCACACCCACCTTCTGTCCTATGTCCCTCCTCTTCCTCCTGTACACCTCAGCCCCGTCAGCATCATCTATTTTTGTTTCTCCTGTTATCTAAAAGATAATGACAGGTAAATTGTCTTGATGTCCTCCCCCCTCCTCATCCGTCATCTTCAACAGCAGGTGCTTCTTGACCTGCTTCTACTCATTACTGGGTGACACTGCTTTCTCTTATAATGAACAGAGTTGAAAGACAAATTAAGGAACTCCCTTCAACTCTGGCACCTACAGACATTAGATTTCACCATATCATTCTTTTCTGATAACATCCTTATCATCAGTGAAAGGCCTTGAAGTTCATACTGAAAACAGATTGCACTTTTATTTATTTATTTTAAAGGTTTTATATGGCGCTGGCTAGACCCGGAGCTATCAGAGCGCTTTACAGGAGCAAAAGCAAGGCCAATATCAATGGAACAAAGGATACATGAAAAATACAATCAAGGGCATGAGAATATCCACATTGAATCAGGAGAAAGGGAAATTTGTTTAGGATCAATGGATTACATACAGTTAGAAAATCTTCATCAGTTGCCACCTCTGCCTTGCACCACCTTCTCAACACCTGCATGACCTGTCTCCCTGTTTCAACTCTGTTCCATACTTTAGCCCTTCCTGAACTCGACTATTGTCCCTTTCTCATCACTTCTACACGAACATTTCCTGTTCTTCGAGAATGTCAGTTAATTGTTCTTTGAAGTTCGCTGCTAGGAGAGTCGCCGTTTTCCTTTGTTCTTAATATAGTCCCCTTGTTTAAAGTTCAAAAATAGGAGCGATGTGATGCTAAGCATTGACTGCACTTTAAGGTGTCCAGATATAGGAAGATGCCTGTCTAAAAATCTCCTATCATTTGAAGACACATGTTATGGAGTTTGGTGGTTGTCTATAAAAAACACTGCACGTGGTGCAACCGGACCTGAATGTGGCATTATGAAATTAGATAATAGGGCTTTTCTGCACTGTATTATATTAATGACCAAGTCCTACCTCGTTGGAATGGTATTTGTGTCACTTAGAGTATCATAAGAGCCATTTGGATAACATTATACAATTCGTGAAGAATTACGTAATTCCATTCTTTATGCAGAGATTCCAATAGCACTTCCTAGTGCCTCTGATCCAACATTAAAGGCCTAGTGACAGTAAATCTCAGCGGGGTTGCTGTCATGTTAATAGCTCGGTACTACCATTTCTAAATGGGCTGCCATATCGTTTGAAAAGGGCACTACCTCTATGTGACAGAAAGGCTGCTATGCAAGTAATTGCAGAGTATCTCTGTTCCTAGAAGAGCTGTCATGCTTTTATAAATGGGACAGCACCTTACACTCATCATATACTATTAATGGCATCTTTCCAACATTACTTTGCCTGATGCAGAGACCTCAGAGTAGCCACACATATTTTAGTAGGGCTTACACCAGCTAGCCCTGTTCGATTTCTACTTCTTAACAGGACTACAATACTTTCAATAGGACTGTGTTAGCACTTGAAGATCAAGCCGTTAAAATTTCTTCACCTCAACTCCTTACACGGTCACAGTGTTTGTAGTCTGGTTTGTAAAGACAGCATGTGTATTTGAAATAAAATGGTATCTGTATTGTAGATGGCCGTTCCCCCGCTCCTCTAAGTGTCTTAGGGCAAAGCTGTGTAGGCACATGCAGAAATAAGTACTATGTTTTTTTTTTAAAGACACACACAAGCGCAAACAGAGAAGCAGGGGAAAGCAAACCAACAAACAACTTATCCACAATCAAACACAAAGACAGGAAGGCATCTACACATATTTTCACTTTCCCATACAGAAAACCACAAGTGATCCACACAGCACAAGCATTAGTATGTGCATTTAAAGGCACCATTAACAAGCCATAATCACATGCAGGGACACAAATGCATCTGAAGTCAGAAGCAGAGATAGGCACAACAGCATACAGAAACACTAGCAGGCAAGGGCAGATACAGGTCAGAGCAGAACCACAGACAAAAGCAATCAATCCACGATGGAAAAATGCACACACATGGATCAGTGGACGCCTGCTGGAGTAGATACTATTGCAGGGACAGTCATGGGCAGGGAATGTCAGCTACATGCAAAAGTAGATGGGTGCAGCAAAAGCCAATTCTCTAATACGTGTGTACGTGTTGGTGTGTGTGTCTGTGCCTGCGTGTGTTTGCCTGTGTGTTTCTGTGACCGTACCTGTGTCTGTCTTTATGAGTGTGCATGTGTGTGTGGCTGTGCGTGTGTGTGCCTGGGTGTATGTGTGTGTGTCTCTGCCTGTGCGTGTGTGCGTGCCTGTGTCTGTCTGTATGTGTGTGTGTCTGTGACTGTGCGTGTGTGCGCCTGTGCCTGTGTCTGCCTGTACGTGTGCTGCCCTTGTTGACATTATTCTGAGCCACCTTTCATTTCACGTGAGAGCTGAACCGTCATGAAAGTCTCTGGGCATGTTTTCTTTGGACTAACTCCCATCCTGTGCTTATGCCACAAAATCCAAAACAAAGTGACCGTGGGAGTGGTTGTATTACAAGCAAATACCTCAGTTAAGGGTCTTGGCATTAAAACAACCACAATACTGTTCCTATGGATTCGAGGCTGGCAATCGCAGCTTGAGGTAGGCACACACTTTTTTTTCAAACTCTAAGGAAAATGCTGTTTTTAAAGCAACATGAAGAAAGTGCCACATACGGTTATACTTTTTCCCACTGATAGCAGTGAGTCTTGTTTACCTCACAGCCAACAATGCTTAGCTATGAAAGATATTGCTCTTAATTCTTATTAGTTACATTTAGAAACTTTTTATGCTATGGGTGGACGGCAGTGTTGGCAACGTTTTCTAACTTCCGGTCGGGTGGTATAGCTGTGCAGCTGCTGAAAACCTCCCAATTATTTTCAATGGTTAGTGACATTTTGAAGACACCTCAAATTGAAATCGAATTGAGATAATAAGGCTACATACAATTAATTTTCCTTAGGCCTGGGTGAAATTTTAACTACGCCTGCAAACATTTGAAAAAGTTCATATTTCATGTTATACGACATAATGAGATTTTTTGACATTTCACAAAATCGATTTCACATAACCTTTTTAGGGAATAAACTCCCATGGGGTACCAGTGGGAGAGAGGGTTTGCACAGAAAATGTCTTGCGGGAACAATTTCTACTTGAGTCAGCCTACCATCAGTATCATGAGTCTTTTAAACACTAGATGTGGGCTCGCTTAAAAAAACACGGAGACATGGGCAAACAACATTTTGATGTGAAAGCATAATTTTTTGCAATTCTGTGACATTTTAACATTACAGGCTTTTACAACCCTTTTTTGGAGTGGATGTCCAAATTTAGGGAGTTTTTGTACTTAAAAATGGCGTCTCATGTTCATTCATCTACAACACAATATTATGAAGTATAAATAAATAATAAATAAATACAAGTATTCTCGATTAATTATGTTAGTGGCCATATCTCATGAGCATTATGATAGTGCATATATTATAAAATTCAATTGAACCTCACAGGCCACTTAGGGCCCCATTCAATCTCGAAAGTCGTTAATATTGGGCATACGAAAATGTGTGATGCCGTGGGAATCTCTAATTGTCAGGAACACAATTTACGCCCAGTTGTATGGATGTAGGGAATAACCAGCTAATATAGATGGGTTTCCCCATTCCTGTATATACAAAAGTAGTACATTTGCACCATTTACTACCGCAATTTGCACAAGGCTTCCTAAGCTGCAAGTGGAGGGAGCATACAGCCAAGTTTTGTGAACATACCCTAATCCTCCTTTGGGCATAAACAAGCTTGTCCGTCAAAAAAAGAAGAAACGACCTATCGTGATCAGGGGTCTAGTGTGGTATAGAGAGCAGTGGCTTAACTAACATGGTGCGATGTTAAATAGCTTTCCTTATCAAAGAGATTGGTTTGTGGCTGATTAGTTGCTGTTTGAGCAATGCCAGAATGTTGTGATTTTGTCTACATAATGTTGGACTCACACCCACAACACACTCACACAAAGCAGCACAGCGGTTCAACCGTAAAATATACATCCATGAATCTTATTTAAGAACTTAGTCCACGTGATAATCACTAGGAAATGGCAGCCCTTGGTTGATGGTCATGTTTAGATAATACCATCATTGTAAGCCTATGCTTGAAACCATTAAAGGCAAAACCTTAGTTTTACATTGTATCTGCCACACTTCATATGTGTGCTTGGATGAAAAGCCTGAGTGTACATGACCAATGAAAATGTTTCTTTTTTTAAATCAGAATCTGTTTAAATTTGGAAACTGTATTGTGTTTTTTCTACTAGTTGGCAAAAAATATAAATACTGAAAACATGTTCAAAAACATATTAATTAAATATTTCTGGTAATGAAAGCTGCTAGTCCTGATAAACATTAAAGACACATTTTTTTTAGCTTTGGTACATTTAACAAAATGCTGTGACCTTACCCAGCACTTGGGCCTATATTTAGGCCAGAGCTAGAATAAAGGCCCAATTTAATTCTTGGCAGTAAGGTTACTCCGTTGCAATGGTGACAGAGGTTTCTCAATGCCGAGCATGCGGTCTGCCCACTACACTTAAATGCAGGGGGAGGACCTTCAGGATAATCATGGCAGAGACTACTCTGTCTCCGCCGTGACTAATCCCCTCCAATGGCCCTGGGGAATAAGGGCCGTCGGAGAAATGACTAAATCTCCACCCACCTAATTTGGATGGGTGGACATGCAATCATTTTTAACTGTACCTTACCTCCAAGTAAACTGGCGGTAAGGAACAGCAAAACATGTTAATGCTCCGCCCACAATGGTCCCATGGTGAGGGAGGCATTACTTTTTGTCTTTACAAAAAGAAAAAGAGATTACTGTTTTTTACAAGGCTTTTGCTTCCGATGCAGCCCTGTAACAAACAGTAAAACGCATTGGTCGGAACTGATTTGATGGCCTTGTGAAAAGACGACAACTCAGGTAAGGAGAGCTGGTCCCGTCACCTTGCCTTTATAAATCACTGCCTACTAGGTGATCATTTATAAATTTGGTGGACGGAGTAGTCACAACCTAATGGGCATAAAGTGTCCACCAACCCAATGGTGACTACTCTGTCTGCCAAAAATAAAATAGAGCCCTAAGTCTTGAAACCTAAAGTATTGTCCAGAAGCCCAACACCAGAGCTATGAACATTGGGGTGCTAAATACCAAGGATGAGTAGTCTTGAATCCACCGCATGCCTCCTTTGTCCACCACCAGACACTCCCTATCTCTTTATGTTGCAGGTTCTTTTTTCATGCTTGCTTTCTTTCTTTGTCATGTTTTTTCATCTTTTTCTTCCTCCTTCGTTTCCCTAGTGTGTTTTCTTTCTCTTGCCTCTGGTCAAAGTCTGATGAGTTCAAATAAATGCCAGACATCAAAATGAGTGCCAGCGGGCCCCTCATGAAACTATCAGATCAAATTAAGCACTGATTTAGACGTTGGCAGGATGCCAGTGGTCTCCCTCCACCAACAGTCTGCCATGTACCAGGGACACCCCTAAATTTACAAGACTAGGTCAAAGGTGAGAAAGCAGAATGGTATGATGGACCCACCTCTTTCTCCAACAGAAACACCATGAAGGAGCCAGACGGCTGTCTGGTCCCATGCAGTCTCGTTATAATAATGCTGCAAAAAATATGACTGGCCGTGGGACCAAATGCACAGAACTGCTGTAGGCCTCTCTTACCCTACCCACAGGACAGAGGGTGTCCTGAGCATTACAACTACCTGATGTTCATGCCTCAGGCCAAGTGGAACCAAAGGCACTCCCTGAAGCCTTGGGACGAGGACATGGTACGTGTCACCCCTACTTCCTGTCACCCCTGCATCCCCTGAATCCTCTGTTATCCCCATAATGAACTTCCACTAAGTCTCCAGTCCCCAGCAGGCAAAATGTGAAAACTATGGGCTGGGGAATCAACCCAGCAGTGTGTGTGTAGAGGGGGCGGCATCTGAGTAATTGCACATGCCCAAGAGGGGTACAGGTTTTCCTAGAATGTTTGATACCATTCATGTGTTCTGCCAGGGGGAGGTGCAAGGCTGCTAACTGGATTAGGGGCACCTGCATGGTGGTGCTGATGTCTACCACAGTGGCACCTTTCTCTCACCACCACCTCATAATTCAAGGGTAATCTGGCAGTGGTTATGGGCCAAGGGAAAATGGTAGAGTTTAGACGTCAGTGAAGGCAGAGCCACTAACAGGTTGTAATAGGGGGCAGGGGCTCATTATAGCCAGACCTTAATTTGCAACGCAATTAGTGCTGGTGCCCAAAGTTTTGACCGGTGCTAGGAATATCAGCAGTGCCAGATACTAAGGATGAATACCTATGATTCATTCCTTTTTATGCCTCTTTCATCGACCCTCAGACACACTCTGCCCCTTTATCTCGGTTTTTCAGATTCTTTTGCATTCCTGCTTTCTCCATTGTCATTGCTTTTCTGACTTTGTCTTTCTCTTTGTTTGCCTTATGTGTATTTTTCTCTCTCTTGCTCTTACTGAAAGTCTGATAAGAAACAATAAGTGTTGTTCCCCAAGAAACACAGCCAGTGTGCCCCACATGCAGCTTCCGGTTGAAATTAAGCTCTAATTGAAAGGTCAACGTGTAAAGTGTTTTTTTTCAAGTCAGTAAAGTTTTTTTAAATCTTGTGTCATTTGTTGTCTAGATATATGAACCTTTATGATCTTAGCAACTCAATCTACACCTTGTTGATGAAGATCCAACAGACAGAAACCATCTGTTGATGTACGGAGGATATGGTGCTTCACTAGTTTCTGGTCTTCAGATTTGAAGAAGGCAATGGAACTGGTTGATCTTCTCAAAAGCATTACCATCACAGGCTTTGGATTTTATTCAGATGACCAACAGTGAAGGCACATGGAAAAGTGCTGAGCGGATCAGTCTCTGCTATCAGCAAAAGTGTTAAGCAACTCGTAAGAATGACTTGCACTCTCCTCCTTATCACATCAGAATAACGCGTGGTCCCAGGGCGATTGGCTGTGATTCTGAGTATGGAGCCAAACAGTCCATCTTCTCCACTTTGTGAGGCGAAACCCCTGCATATTCCTCTTTACCTCTCCATGCTGCAGTTACTTTGCTTGAGACATGTTGAGATCCTGTCTTAAGCACTCGATCAAAAATTGACCCTTCTGAATCAGCAATGGCTAATTCAACTGCCTCTGAACACCCGCTTCATCATGGCAAGGTCACTCCCTCAGCTTTGCGTGCTTCTGGAACTCTGTCCCTGCAGACATTAAGAGCCTCTCGCTCCCTAGCAGTTTTCTAAGATTGGCTTTTCAGTAGTAGCTTCTAATTTAGGATTTTCTAGCATAATTTGCCCTTTTTACCTATATCCACTTCAATGTTTTATTTTTTTGCAACGTAGAGTGATGTTTCTCCAACTAAAAACGCTGTTTTACTTTACGATAGATAACTGCTTGCTATTTTTGTAAATGATTTAAAAATATATTTTTTCATAATAACTGTGTGATCCAAGAGGTCTGCAGTCACGAATTTAAAGATATGACAATTCATTACAGTGCTTTTCAAAATACAGATATCTGGTGCATGGAAACTATCAGCCATGAGCACAGACGATATAACGCACATTTGTTCTAAATTTACTCCAAACTTGTGGCTGGGCGCCACACTAAACAATGTTGCCTTGTTGGTGTGCGCTGCAGGTCGAGTTGTGAGAAAATACATCATGTTCTCACGATGTTGCGGCCAAAGATGCACACTGCTATTGCAACATGAATTGTATTCCCGCCGGGCAAGACTGCAGCCATCAACTGGTGTACATTTTTCCATCATGACTGCACGTCCAAATATTCGGTGAAATACGACGATAAGAGTACTTTAAAAATAAATACGGCGGACGCACGAAAATTGCAACACCTGATGAGCAGCACACGCACGTACTATCTGTAATATCACGCAGAATTCTTCTAAAGTTACAATAATATGGTGGCCGGGTGCCCTATAAGACAAGTTCTCTTGCTTGTTGGTATGCACAGAATTGAAAAAACATTTTCTTCTTTCCTGTTAAAACAGTCTGCAGCGTAGACTGGTCCTGAAACATGGAATGTTCCACTTCTAGTCAGAAATCTACCCATGGCATTTATTTACTTTCATTGATAGCTGTGACCTCCTAAGCATTGCAGTTTTGAGCTGAGGGAGTCTGAAAGAGTGTATATGTTTTGATCATTGTACACCTCAGTTTTGCTAGGTCCCAGTTCATCTAAGTACTGGCCAATCCTCATGCAGAGAATCGAAATGAAAACAATAAAAAACGTCACTGTTGTGGTGTGTACGATACCTTGACTCATAGAAGCAATGGCCACAGAGGGCGGTCTGATTCAGCCATCGGGATTTAAGAGAGAAGGATGGAAGAGGCAGGGTCTGGAAACTATCTCCATCACAGCCGCTGTGTGGTCCACAGAATGTCCATTTCCCACCCGCTGTTTTAGTTTACTCAAATGTAACTTGGAAAAATTAAATTTTTATGTTACAATGGTGCTTTTCCTTAGCAGATTCATTCTATGCAGCTGCCGTGAAGCGTCCAGCAAATAAATCAGCTTCTGAAGTGCGGTGCAAACCTGGTTTTCAGCACACATTCCAAGTGGAGAAAGTAGAAAAGATGCTGTGATCACAATAAAATCAAAGCAGTTTGTATAAATAAATAAATGGGAATATGAACTTATGTAAGGTCGTTTCAACAGCACCACTTGTGCTGCCTTGCTGCTGATTTAGAGCTCTTTGATGTATAGACAATGCACTATACTTCATGCCTCTGGGGTTGTATAAGGTTTTCATGAAAGTTTAGTGTAGCCATGAAGCACTGTCACAACATTACATTTTATTTCTGGTTCTAAGAAGGGACTGTGCAGCCATATGAATATGTATTGGTACTTAGGGGAGTAGCGTGGTAGGCACAACATATAGGAAGAGTCCTATGTACTGTAAAAAGTTAATACTGGCAATGTGCACCAGACCAAGGGCCATATTAAAAGTGTCATTGGCTAGAAAACACTTGTAATATGACGGAGAGAACATCACCCACATGTGTGACGGAGTATCCTTTCTGTCAAACTCTAAAAAAGGCCCTATATTCTCAAGCATAAGCATCTTTGAAAAGTTCAATTTGAAGACATTTCCAGAGGATTGGATTGTTAGTCCCTAATGAGCAAGGCACCAGCACTGCATGCTTCGGTGCACTACCAAAAGATACTCCTAGAGGTCCCTAGTGAACAAGGCACCAGCACTGCATATCTAGGTGCTGTACCGCAAGCTGCTGCTAGAGGTCCCTAGCGAGCAAGGCACCAGCACTGCATGTCTAAATGCAGTACTGCAAGCTCCTCTTAGAGGTCCCTCATGAGCAAGGCACCAGCACTGCATGTCTATAACGTTGGAGTTATTGGTATCATAAATGGCAATGTTTTTTACCTAGCCATGTTGCAGGGTTTAGTACCATATATGGCCAAAAGGGACCTCTTTTGGTCACATATGGTACTGCACCCTGAAGAAGATATGGTAAATCCGCCCTACCCACAATGCAGTGCATGCAAGACAGTACTACAATTACATTCAAATAGCTATGTCCATATATACAATTAGTAGTTTTGAAATGTGACAAAAGAATGATTACATTAATTTTGGATTAGGTTGTACTCTGTGTGGAGTTGATGAAGGGAAATTTATAGACTGTCTCATATAAATGTGAGATATTCTAGTGAGTGAAGTAACCACTGCCAGCCTAGATTAGGACCAAGTGTGTGTCCTGCCTGAAGCCTTTTAAAAAAATAATGCCTTGAGGCTGTAATTAACCCGTTGGCTGCTTCTGCTTTTTTGCGGCAGTGCAACTGTTTTAAAAAACGGGCGAAGTAGAGTCGGCCATTGGCCGACGGCAGCACCAGCGAGGTAGTTCTGCCGTTGGCCAATGGCCGCAGGCAGCAGCCAACGGGTTAAAACCTAGGGAGTAACAACACATGGGGGTGTCCTCATGGGAGGTACAATAAGAGACAATGCGGTACTAAGGAGGGACTACTAAGCCTATTGACCGATGAAAAGCCACCATTTACAAAGGGCAGAGACAGGAGCCAATTAAAAAGATGGGCAGAAAGTAGGCTTAGCTTTATGCCTATATCCTGAATACACCATGTCTCGAAGAGACAGCACAAGCGCTGCCTAGGCGAGACCTAAAAATGACTGAAATGTGGATAGGCTCCATGAAAACGAGAAGTAAACCAAGCATTGGAAATCCGGAAAACCTGCAGACTAAAATCTACAGGACAAAACAAATATATAAGAAGGCTTGTAGCATCTGAGGAAGGATTTCCTTCAGAACTCAGTGATTCGCAAAATAACTTTGGTGAAAAGTCCTGCCCTACTGACACTGTGCCACCTTTGTTGGTTAGAGTCCAGAGATGAATACTACAGGTTAATCAAGGAGAGTAGTGACAATGGGCAAGTAATGCTCCAGAGCCATGTCCTGGCTCTGCCTGTCATATATACTGGTGCGCCACTAAGCCCTAGACCCTAACTGCTTAATATATACAGTCTCTGACCAACTAGCATCACCTTAAAGCTCTCTTGTGGGACAAAACCCATGATCATAACTCCCACATCCCCCACAATGGAGGAAGAAGAGAAAGCACTGGATGCGGCCCAGTAGCAATAAGAACAACAATGGTACATTCGGGATAAGGGACCAAGACACAAAATGCAGGGATGAAAGGATTATTAAGATAGGTAGTTTGGCTAGGAAGCAGGCAAAGGAACCTATAAGCTAACCACATGTAGACCACACCAAAATTGTTCAACCATACAATGAGGATTGTCCTAGTGAATTGCCCTCTGTTGTTTTTGTACTGATGTGGTAGTGCAGTTGATGCAGACTTCAACATGCAGGTTTGTCCCGTTACGTAATTGGATACAAGTGTTTTATGTCTGTAAAGTTCACAACCTCACACATACATACCTACTGTTAGATCATACTGAATGCATGAGGATCTAATCATGATGTCTATAAACACAGCATTTATCGTTTTATATAAATGTTATACCATTAACGTATATCCCTATTTTCTAATTTGCAAGAACAAGTCATCACAATTTCTTATTTTGCTTTATAGAGACTACATCAATGTTACTTCCATAGAATATTATGAGTGATTACTGAACATGGAAATCCTTTCATTTCACATACACATTAATCTATGATTTAAATTCATATAAAAAGAAAATTGAATCCACAAATATGTTGTTGTCCATATTGCATATATCCACATCAATACAACATATCAAAGCTGTCAATCAAGTTTACCATTCTGATAAGTTTAGTATATGTTGCTCAGCTGATATATGCATTTGCATAAAAGGAAGGTTTTCTCAAAACTCGTGTAGATAATGCACGAGACAAGGAAAATAACAAAATTGAACAAAGTTATAGAGGATGCAGACCATAATGTTCTACCGGGCATTTAAGGCAGTTCATCTTGTAGAAATGCTTCTCTGAAATTGGACATCTTGAGACACAGAGAAAGCTACGTCCTTTCTTAAGTAACAATACCAAATATAGATGTGGAAAGAACCAAGCTTCAAATGGTATGCACCACTTTTGAACATCTACATGAGTTTTTCGGAAACTTATCTCTCCTTTATGACAGAATGCTCTTTCATATCATCCTACTTTGATTATATGTTTCCATCACCATTCAATGTGATTAACACTAGTGCTGCTTACAGGACTATCCGGCCCACTGAAAATGAGGCTAGACCCAATTAAGGCGAATGATCTATCTAATACTGTTATGGAAGCATTGAAAATAAACGTGAGTTCAAATCATATATATAAAAAAAAATTGAATGTATGTAAATTAATTTAATACAGATATGATGAAAAATATCTGCATGTCTGATTTTGAATTTTATTGGCATAAAAGATGGTGAAAGAAGATACTGTTTTCATTATATATTGATGACCCCTACCCCCATTCGCCTTAGTTGGGTCTAGTCCCATTTTGCGTAGGCAGTATTAGAGTGTGCAGTAGCACACAAGGACGACTTTTGGTTCAAATAAACACTGGCTACACTGATTGTATATTCATAACATTTTGAAGAAGCCACTTTGTTGATGAGGACGGCGTAGCATGAGTGCACACACTGCCGGGTGCAGCGTGTTTGATGAGCAAATGCGAATGTCAATTTAGCGCTGACTGGCTACTTTTAAATGTGGGTGGAGTCTAACTTCACTCACTCGTTGGCAGTTATGACTAATTAACACCACAATGTGAGATTGAATTCTGAATTTGTCCTCCAGCTTGAGATGTCTTGGTGTCTTCCAAATACATTTGAAAATCTAGTTGATGCCATTCCATAATCAGGCCCAATCACCTCAAATGACCTTTGGAGAGCAATGGCAAAAGGGTTCATCCTTGTGATACTCTAAGTTGAACTCCTTGTTGTCGGATCTGCTGCAGCCTTTTCTCGCCCGTTTGCTTGGTTGTTGGGAATGATTTGATCCACTCCGCGTGTTTGTTATTCATTATTTAAACCATGTTTAGGTATTGATGTTAGTATTGTTGAGTTCCCCCATCTATCTATAACAGATCCATACACACAAATATATACAATAAACCCTGTTATTTTAGAAACAGCCCTAATTCGCTCAATGGAAATTACATCGTCAAAACGTGACACTAACAAAAAATCAACTATTCTAGGTGTTTTGCCTATGCTTGTGGAAGAATCCTGACACCTCATTTTGAACAAGAAAAGTAAGTGTAACCCACATCGCAATTATTAATTTTATTCCCTTGAAGGCATAGTTTCACAATGTTAAGCTTGTTGTCAACCAATTAGAATTTCTGTGTTTAAAGCTGAAACATGCCAGTAACTAATATTTAAAATTATTTTACAGTCCTACACGGATTGAACATGTTATTTTCCTGAATATTTGTTTCTTTTACAAATTCAGAGACGCATTTCACCAGTCATTGTTATTATAAAAAATTCGGGAACAGTAGTATTTTGTCCGATATATTTTTTATTCTGGTGGTTGATATGCAAAGTAAAAGTTTAGTAGTTACGCAATCTGCTTTTCACTCGTTATTAACCTGGATTATATGGATTTCAGCCTGTATCAATATTACACAGAAATGGTTCATCTATGATTCAGTTATTCTGTAGTGTGTTGGCCTTTTTAGGCATCCTCTTATAAGATTAAAAGTCCTGTATTTATTTGGTTACCAAGAAGCATTTGTTATCTTATAATACTAAGTCTGTCATTTGCCATGAAAATGCGAATGAACATTTTTTATGTTAAACTACAGCAAAAATAGTGTAGGGATAGAGATAGTTAGGTCTAGTAATGCTCACTAACCCAGCCAAAAACAAAAACTAGGAAAAAGAGGGGGTGGCAAAGAAGAGGCAGGCATTAAGGACTTGCTCTAGTTACCACAAATCAGAGCAGGAGAGCAGGAGGAGCAGAATATTCACCCTCTCTTAAAAAATTAACATCAACTCTGAGATGATATGCCTTGTTCACTGCTGGCATTATGTAACGTGTGGACTTTGCCATAGTTTTCCTGAAATTAAAATGTACTTTGGCATGATACTTATCACTTTCCCCCAAAAACCTAAAAAATAACAACATTTGTTGTATGGTGAGCCCTCTTTTTCCACAACTTGCAAAAGTTCCTCTATGCTTCTTATTCATGTTATTTTAGATTAAGTTAGCCAAAGGCGCAAGATCTCCTTACCATTTCTGGAAATGTGATCCAGAATTAATCAATACACAACAAGCATAATAAAAGACATGGACAATCAAAAACGACATAAAATATGCTAATTATAAAATAGTCCAAAAACCAGAACCACAAGTTAGAGGCGTGCTCAGTCATATGTGCTGGATGACCATTGACTTACCGTTCAGTTTCTAGGCGCATCTCCTCACGCTTTTGCCTCCTAAGCTCTCTGCGGCGCTCCAAATCATCCATGATTTCTGTTTACGATTGAGAAGATCCAAAATATATGAATCTAAAACGGAAGCTGTAAGAGATGAAAAGAAAGACTATTTACAATCCATAAGTAGCCTTTGTAAACTTACACACACTTTAGTGAATAATATATGAGGTCCATCCCAGACAATAATTTGTTTGACTTTTCTATTGATTTTTGTGAGGGATTTAGTGTCCCGAGAAGACATCTCGACCACCCGTCTCCCAGAGGGCTGTCTCCACCATCAACACACCCATCCACTCACAGGCATCACCATTTAGGTGACCCTGCCAATAAGGTGTTAGGCGCACCTCTGGTGTCTTTGCATTTTCTTTTCCCACTGTACTGTATCTTATCCTTCACTGCTCAGATTCTGCTCAGATTCTGGACCAATTGACTTACTGGATCAGATTTTAAAAATCAGTGATACGTTGGCAAGCTACAATTAAAGCCTCCCCTGTGCTGCCTAAATACCCCAATGCTATCAATTTTAGACTAGTACAGGCCATACACTGCATCTCCAAAAATAATGTGTTTAAACTGAGAGAGACCGCTTGTCAGCAAACAAGGGAGTAGAGTACTATCAGTACCAAAAACAAATTATTCCTTGATTCACTCAATCAACAAGAACCCCCTATTAATAGAGGAATTCTTACTTCATATAAAACACATAGATAAACTCAAAAAAGATCTCACTCAAACAACAATTATACTACTTTAACATGCAGTGCAAACAAGTCAATTTATTTCTTTAGTACATGTGAATATTATTAAAACACAAATATTATAAAAACACCTATAATAAAACACAATGCATCATTTCAGCATAATTAAAAACATGCTGACTAGAGGGATCATGCAGGCGTGGAAGAGGGTTGGGTTCAGGGAGGAACCTAGCAAAACCCCGCAGATAAGGTCACGGTCTTCCAAGGTGCATAGTGCCAGGCTCACTGACTGGATCCTTCCAGTCAGGAAGAAGCAGACCCATCAGAATGCATGACCATGTATTCCGATGACGTCTAGGCTTTGGATGAGGATGGGGTAGGAGATTGTGTCAATTGCTGCAGAGAGGTCCAGGAGGATGAGGACTGCCTTCAGGTCTGGATGCAGGCTGAAATTGCTGTAAATGGCGGTGATTTTATTTTGCTGAATAATTGAGAGAGATTGTTGCAGAGTTCCTGCAAGGGGGTGACTGAAATGGAGGCAGTCAATGGTGAAGCAAAATCTTCCACAATTTCCTTCTTAGCTTCTGCTGGTGCTGGCATCGATGCAGTCTGCCAGAGCAGTACATATGGTGGTCCGGATCATTTGGTGGTAGTATCTGGATATAGTGTCTTAGGGCGGAATTTAACATGCTCCTGTCTGCTTTGTGTTGGCTCATTCTCCATTTGCAGTGCAGTTATATGCAGTTGTTTTTCATCAGTCTGAGTTTCTCTGTGTAACAGCTGGCCTGTGGTCAGGGTCTTGCTGTAATGCTGGTTTGTGGAAGGGCAGGGAGCCACATCATGCATTACTATAGCATCTATGGTATCCTACTATCCTATTCAGAGAGTGGTGGGAGAGGGTGTCAGTCCTAGCTCTCGCATTGCAATTAACACTATGTTGTGAGTTTTGAAATCGAGCCAAGGCTGATTTATTTTATGGTTAAACTATGTCTTTAATAACAGCATAACAATTGAAATTAATGGAATTGTTTGCAACCGGATCATTTACCGGTATGGTTGGTGGCACTAGTCTGCCTTGGCATAAGTTCTATGTTTGATATGCCATAGAACTCCAACGGCACCTTATTGATGAGTCCAAGTAGGGGCAAAACGCATCCAGGGCTGCTTGTAATCAGGTTCAGCAGGGAAGTGGCCTAGTAGTTTGGGATGGATGGTGCCTTTGATACCATCACACGACTGGCAAAGATATGGTTGTTTTTTAATGTGATGGCACCGATAGGCAAAAAAACAAATTAAGTAAATGCACACATTGATCCAGATTGATACACGTCTATACGACCATCAATTCTATGCAGTGACAAATGAAAATAAAAATCCCATTAATAATGAGCAAGTCTGGATCTCAAATTCCTTCTAGATTCAGAAGTAACAAGGATTGTTATCTTACTTTTTCCAAATAACTTGAAATAGTAGAACTGGAAGATAGGTTGATTTTGACATACCATCATATCACCTCTTACATTGCTGCTGTTACAGTATTTTATGGGAAACTAGAAGAACAAATTGAATTTAGTCTGATACACAGCTCACAATTCAGTGTTGTAATCGGTGCTTCCTGGTTGACCGATCTCAAACTTCTCACACACGGAGTATGACAATCAATACCATCAACATCTCCATATCTTGTGAGATTCAGTCACTCTGGCTCCACAAATTCTACTTTTGCCTTTAGTGAAGGAATATAACATAGGCACACTCAATATTTCAGACATTATTGGATCAATTCATAAAGGCTTTTAGTAGAAAACGTTATTTAGTACTTCTGTACAACTCTTTTTCATGCTCTTAAACACCTTTGTGAGTTGATTCCAAAATATCAAAAATTGGAATAAAATGGGAGCATTCATATACAGTTAGTACAAAAAGAAAAGAATGGACAATGTGGGGCCAATTAACAAAGATTTGTAAGAGTGCATAAGAGATAACTCCTGTGGAACCTGTTCCCGTACTCATAAATGCTTTTGTGAATATGACCCAATGTTGCTTAAAAAATATCTGGGCCTACTGAAGGTCGTCAATCTTCAAAATACACATTACACACTTAACTGCAGTAACGTTTTACTGACTTGTTACACTGTGACATGGTGCTGAATCTACACTTGGACAAATCACAAGCATACGTATTTAATGCAATACATTTAACAAAACAATGCCTGTGGTTTCACAGGATATTCCTTACAATCAGCAATTTTCCTTTCCTTTTATCACACTTCATAGTTTATAGGGTTCTAAACAAAGTCAAAATATTTCCCTTGCCCTTTATATGATTATTATTCAATCGAAAATGTCTCTATATTTAATGCAACTCAAGAAGTATGAGAAACGTACCGAATGGACTGGTCAAGATAAGAGAATGACCGGAAGTCTGCATTAAGGATTAGACTGCACAGTGTAGAAGAGTTCCATCAAAGGTACAACTTAGTGGGAAAAGTCTGCTTATTGTTTATTGGCAGTGCTTCGTGCAAGCTAAAATACAACACTGATAGTTTTACATTAAGTATGTGTCAAAGTCAGTGCATAACTAATGTTGTGTTGGTACATTCCTAAAGTCTTATTTTCCCTCAAATACAAAGGATATTGATTACTTTTTTAACATTAGTGTGCAAGTGGTCATTGGCTGTTTGTGTGTAGTTCTGTGCAAGCTGAAGCAATGCCACCTACTCTCCTGGTCCTACAAGGAAATCCTACCCCAATTTGTGTTCGAAGAGTTGCCCTAGTTTGGGCCCTGAATTGCAGTCACGATTACCTGACCCTAATCAAGAGCAACATACAGAAGTCTTAGGGATTCATCACAACTCTGGGATGGTTTAATTCAGTGGGTTCCTGTACCTTCCCTATTTCTGGACATTTAAACTCATTGTGGGAACTTTAGAGGTGCACTGCCTTTTCCAAGACCCTTTCAACGCTTACAAACTCATGCACAATTTGAACTGAGTACAAAGCTTTCTATAGTTGTAAAAAGTATATGCAGGAAAGCAAACCTTCTTCATGTTACCCAAATTATTTTGCTTTTAGAAATCACTGGAATTTGGTGAATGCTCGGGAACTCTGCCATCGAGGCAAATCCTATTAACTGTACAAACATCTGTGAAAGCTTAATTCACTTTTCTTGTGGTAGAAGGGCTGATATTTTCAAAGGAAATTAGAACAGGAAAAGCCATTGATGCTGGAAATTTGTTCGCAGCCAAAATTGCTTTTGAACTTAAAAGCATAGCTGATAAATAAAAATGTTGGCCGAAGACCAAATTTAGAATAATAAACTGTAAATACATGATGCTTCCTTGTTCAACTACTCATGCATGAGAAAGCAGTTTGTAAAGCTCAGACATACAACATGACGACAGCTCCTTATAGTTGCATCAAATCTTTAACACGCTTGGGCGATCATTGCAGAGGCCACACACCTGAAGATTTTTGCCCACATGAATTGTGCCAAAGACCTATGTAGGCAAATGACACATGCTTCAAATGTGCACGTCTCAAAACTAAAGAATATCCATGCAACTTTCACAGTGTCTCTCATTCCAAGCTTAGAAATTCAGAACGGTTCCTCAACGCCCTGTAGAATTGGATTTTACAAAGTGTGCAACTTGTAACCCAAATGGGAATGGGAGCATGCACTGTGAAGGCAAGAACAAGCTAGCTGCAGCCTTTGATATCTAGAAAACCCAAAGGTGAAATGGACAAAGGGGGTTGAATATTTTAGTAAACCTGTACTTGCCTACCCTAATTTTACCAGATAGTTTTATTCACTTAATGTTTCTTTATCGGATTAAACGTTGCACCCATCCTGAGGTTCTACCTCCATTCATGCTTATAAACTAAGGAGATCGTTTGGACTAAGGTGGCTGCCTGACATACAGCTAGAGCGGAATCAGCGATTTTGTGAATCCCTCTGGTGATGCGGTGTCACTATGTTTTGCTTTGCTTAACAATTATGCTAATGTACGCTATGTACGCTAATCTGAAGTGTGATTTCCATGTTCTAGCTGGTTAAAGTATGTTCACAACAAGTTGGCCATAGTGAATGTAGGCGTCAGTTAAACAATTTCTGCTAACATCAAAACGGTGCTTTTTGCTGCTGTATGGTATCTCACTCGTTATTCCCGCTTCAGGAGCCAATCTAACTGTGAATGCTTTCAGTTGTTTTAATCTGTATAAGAAAATGTATTATTACTAGCTTCACTGTAACTGAATGTTTGGTTTCATGCACCTGTGCCCAAGACTGTCTGACCATGATGTGTCAGCCAGTACGAGATATCTTCTAAAGGACATGCAGCTGTGAGCGTCTAATGTGTGATGCGTCGTGTGATTGGTTTTTTGCTCCTTTGAATGTAGATTTCAGGGGTAGTAGCATCCCCACATTTAGTTTTCAGTGTCACATTTGCTGAGAGAATAAGGACTACTCTTTGGTTTTCTTTAAATCATGTGCAGGAAAAGAAAGACAGCCGACACGTGTTTCGCCCGAGGGCCAAAGAAGCCTGGGCTTTTTCAAGGCAGGAATTCTTCTACGGTTATGATCGAGTATAGTATAACGGTACACAATAGTAATGCGGATGTCGCTGAATTAAACTGAGGTCTTTTGTGTGATGCCTGGGAAGGAGAACTCAAGCCTTCTATTGGCAAATGCTAGATTTTGATTGGTTCCTAACTCTTGAGAACCATAGGCAGATGTACTTTATTTTAGAAATTGGATATTTAACTATGCTTTGATGAGTTAATCTAACTCAGATTGCTCCTGTCCATTTCTCAATGAGGTTCTCCTCTTCGCAAGCAGATGCCTCTTCCCCTCTTGAGACTCCATGCTTAATTTTCCTCACTCAAAGTTTGTCTCTCGAGCAAAAATATTCTTCCTCACCTGATTAAACCTTCTTTTGGTTCTGCATTTAAAAGTTTCACTTGCTGACATCTGCTGCTTAGTTTTCCATAGCCTCAGTTGAAACTCTAGTATAGTTCAGGGGGGGAAGTCTTATTCAATTTGTATATGACTATTTTTAAATAAGTTGTTTTTTGCATTTGCTATTTTGACCAACTTTAGATTATAACGAACCATGCTGTAACAAGGTGATTCGATTTACATGGTTTGAAATTCTTCCACTCTCTGTCATCCTTGTAGGGAAAAATATGCATCACTGTCATTGCTATATTGTGACTCTGTCGCTGTTATGCCTCAATTCGAGATAAAGGTCCATCCACTCATGTGCAGCTTGTACTTGAATTTGCATCAAGGTCTTACACAGTGCAAACCCAATCCTCTGTCACTTCATCCCACTGTGGCAGCTAAAGCAAGGTGTGACTACTAAGCCAGATGTGCTGGTAAACTGGTTCTCTCTCTTCTGTCTATGCATCTGCAGAATAATGCTCATTGGTGGTGGCCGCTAAATGAGCCAAGTGCAATGAGGGGGAAATAGAAAATAATAAAAAAAAGGATAGATGGAAATCAGGAGTTAGAAAGTTAAGAAAGAAAAAGTAAGGAAGAGAAGAAAAAAGTGTGATGGATAGAAGGAAAGCGCAAAGTAAGAACAGAAGAAAGAAGGAAAGAGGGGTGAAAGGAAGGGAACATGAAACCAAGGAAGTATGAAACGGTGAAGGATAGAAAGGAAGGGTGGAGGAAAGTAAGGATGAATGGAAAGGTGAAAGTAGGGCTGGGTTAATGGATGAAAAGATGGACAGAAGAGTGAAAGAATGAACGTGAACTGCAGAAAGGATGGATGACGCAAGAGTTAAAGAATGGGTGAATTCATAGATGGTAGGGTGAAAAGATTGATGGGTGATTGAAAGAATGGAGCAATACATGGATATACTGATCGATGGATTGATGAGAGCATGGATGGAAGGACATGTGAAAGGATGTCTGGAAGGATGGAAGAAAGTCTAGATGGATAGGTGAATGATGGATGGATGGATCTGTGCATGGATGGGTGGATATAGGTATAGGGGCTTGTTTGATGGATAGAAAGTGAAAGGAAGGACAGATTAATAGAAAGGGGGAAGGATGAAAGGATGCTGCACATATGAGTAGGAGGATGATGAAGGCATGAAAGGAACTCTTGAGAGGAGGGTTGGGTTCCCTTGCTTTGTTAGTGCTATGTTTATTTTTATTGTTCTAACTACTGCCTTGAGTGAAGCACTGCCTCTGCTGACCCATCAACAGATGCATTGCCGGTCCAGCTCCAGGCACGTGGTAGCTGTGCTGTCCTATCTAAGGTTTTCAATTGGGTCAGTGTGTACACATTTATTACTTTGTACTCTGCCCCTTGAAAAAGAAACATGCCCCTGATGCCCTGAGAGGTTTCCTTAAGCGAATGGAGGATATTATTGCTATACAAAAACACTATGCTGCCCTCAGCTAGTCTTGACAGAATGGACAACCAATCCACAGATATTGCACTGGAAGATTCACCCTAAACAGGGCCTGCCTTCCAACACTGTTTCTACCCAGATATTTTCCTGGTGCCGCAGATGGTGGCAGTTCTGTTCTCAGTGAAAACAGATATCTCCAAACTCTAAATGAGGTAGAATGTGTGACAGAAGTGCAGGAGGGATAGACATCAGTTTTTGGTGGCTGTCCATTTACAAGTCACTACAAATCAGCTTAAGATCTACATTGACATTTTTATTCCACATTGCAATATGAGTTCTTTAATAGCCTTTGTTATGACAAAGAAGATGCCAGGACAGGACTAGCTCAACACCAGGCAGATTTGACTACTGCAAGTCAAGAACTGCATTCCTTCAATTCTGTATCGAGCCTCTAAGCCTGTTATGTCAGCAACCACTACTTACAGAGAAATACATTAGGATACAGTTTTCAGCACTGTGCTAGAAGACAGACTGTAGTAAATGGACACTGAGTCATCTGCAGCTCCTGTACTCCCCGACACTAGGTACAACATGGTCTATGCAGAAGTCAGTGATGAACATCTGCTGTGTTATACATGCTGGTTTACTAGAAAGTGCAGTCTGGACTTTTCATAGAAACCACACTATCTGACCACCAGTGGCATGATGACTGCTGATAGTACCCACAAGAGTCCTTAGAAAGACTAAGGCAGCTACTTAGACTTGGTGGGTGTGGGATATCTGCCAAAATATCATCAGATGCCCTGTCCACCAAACTCGTGGCTCTCCTGCTCCATTTAGAAGTGGGTGAAGTCTCAGGTTTCTTCTGGCAGAACCTCAGCTGTTTCACCCAGTGGAAACCTTTGACCAATGCCCATTCTCCAAAAGGCCATGGCTCAATGTAAATCCTAGTAGTCATGAAATGTAGCAAAAAAATGACCCACATTGATTTCTTTGTTCTTTTGTTAGAACCTCCCTCTGTGGAAGTTTGTTATTAAACAATAAAGCATTGCTGAGTGTTTGTGCATCATAAATGGCACCCTGCTCAGCAAAGCTTCACTGCCTTCAATGGTGCCACCAAAGCAAAGGTAACATTGAAGGCAGAGATTCTCTCCTGACATGCATAGATCTCCGAATATGGAAAGCGTTTTTTCAGATGAGTGGATGCCATGGTCTCCGCTGGCCATAAAGGTTAGCGGCCACCTGCTATATTCAAAACAAGTACAATAAGTCGACTCTGTTGATTGGGGGTATCTGCAGGAAGCCTTCAGGCCGCAGGCTTCAGCCCTTGGTTTTGCCACTGGGTCAAAATATTATGCAGAGCGCCAAGCCCCCGGGTCAATGCAGGTCAGAGTCGGTCCAAAGAGTGGCTACTAGAGAGGGGCACACATCAGGGATGCCTTCTCTTGCTGCTATTATTTGCGCTGGCAATCGAGCAGCTGGTGATTTGGGCACAAAAGGGCCTGGAGCGGTGGTGTATCCGCATGGGTGGGACCCTACACATGATATCAGCAAATGCAGATAATGCAGTCTTTTATGTTGCCTCGCCTGCAAGGCAGTACCACAATTACTGCAGATATTGGAGGATTTTGGTGCCTACTTGGGGATGCGACTTAAAAAGCATAAATCATTCCTCTTCCCACTGGCCCGGTTGGCAGGACTCCCCCAGGAGCGACTTCCCTGTCTGGGACTGTAATGGGAGATGAGACATTTTATATAACTGAGTATACAGGTTGCGATCAAGGACACGCAATTATTTTACCACAATGTACATAGAACGGTGGATGCTCTGAGACGATCCTTCTGGAATACATTATCGCTCTTTTTAATGAGTATGCTGGCGGTGGCTAAGATGATAGTGCTGCCCGCTATCTATAAGGGCTTCAAAGCTCGCTGTGCCCTACCCCCATGTGAGTGTTCAGGCAGCTGAACTCTATACTAGTGGACCTACATTGGGTTGGCTGCCATAGTAGAGGGGCATTTATTTATTTATTTATTTATTTATTTTTGAGATTTATACAGCGCGTACAATTGCCCGTAGGCGTCTCGGCGCTAGAAAACTGTGAACGTATTCCCAAGGTTTGTCCGGTAACTTATTCTTGATCGAACAGCCAGGTTTTTATCTTTCTGCGAAAATGCATCAGGGATGGGCTGTCTTTGATGGAAGCTGGCAGGGAATTCCATAATCTGGGAGCTGCCACAAGGAAGCGTCTATCGCCCCAGTTGACAGTTTTTGTTCGTGGTATTTGTAGCATTTTAAGGTTATTAGATAGGAGCGATCTAATGGAGGACTGGTATCTGAGTTGGGATTTCAGGAAATGTGGACCACAGTTGTGCAAAGCTTTGTAAAGTATGCACAGCGCTTTAAACTTGATCCTGTTTCGAATCTTAAGCCAATGCAAGTCCCGTATAGTGTCAGAGATTGGTGAGAACTTTGGGACTCCAGACAGGAGACGAGCTGCAGCATTCTGGATGGTCTGCATTTTGTTGGTCACTCTTGCTTGGGCGTTGGTGAATAAGCCGTTACAATAGTCAAGAGATGACAACACGAGAGCACTTACCAGCGTCTTGCCTGCTGAGGTTGGTAAAAACGGCTTGATTTTCTTGATCAGCCTGAGTTTATGGTGGGCTGTTGCTGCTATTTTGTTAGCGTGGGCCATAAAATTAAGTTTATCATTAGACATTCTGAACCGGTTGTACGAGGAGGGGGATTGGAGGCCCCTATTTTGTACCTCTACTATTTTGCAGCACACCTGCAGCATGCGTCCCGGTGGCTAGGCAAAGGGGACAGCTGGGAAAAGAGGCTATTGAGAGGAAGAGTCTTGTCAGATAGGCTCCTAATGGCTTTGATGGAGGGGCAGGAATCCCGACAACATGCCTTATATAGTTAAACAACTACAAGCATTTGCCAATGTTTCGTGGAACGGAAATTAAAGCATGCTCCATTCCATCGGGAACTATCAGTGTGGGTACTTGTTCCGGTGCGGACAATGATGGACAATATGCCATTTCAGGCATGGCAGAAGGGAGGCTGTAGCGTATTTGCAGACTGTTTAAGGCAACGTGGCCCAAGTATACAGTCATTCAAAAGACAACAAAAACACTGGCTATAATGCTCACATGTGGTGCTGGGTGACGTCTCTCACTTTCCTTTATAATGCAATGAGGGTTGACTCTACGTGCAACATGGAATGTGGTTATGGTGGAGCCCATTGATAAAAGGGCGTGGAAGGCAGTGGGTGCACTCACACAATGCTCGTTTCAAACTCATACACTACAACTACTTACACTGCACCTACATGACCCCTGTGAAGTTGCAGCGCATTGCATCGGATCGTTTGGATGCCTGCCCCCGGTGGAGAGAAGAAGGGGCAGACTTCCTACACTTAGCCTGGAGGTGTCGTGAGGTTAGACATTTTTGTGTCAAAGTGGTGGAGAGGGTGCAGAGTGGCACTGGTCTTATGAAGCTGACACCGCTAAACTGCCTGTTGGAACACATCCGGAAACCTAAAGAATGTAAGACAGCCCATAAACTCTTGAAGTTGCTCATAGTGCTATCACGTTGCAGAATAGCAATAACATGGACTGGGACACATGCCCCTGAGGTTGAGGCGTGGATGAGGCATGTTCGCGAATGGACACTAGCAGAGGAGGCCCATATGAAAGCTAGTTGTAGAGATGACAAATTAGATGAGGATTTAAGGTAATGGAGGGAGCGGTGCAATGCGTTCCTGAATAATGGAATGAATGCGAGTGATCGGAATGAATCAGGGAGGGCAGATACACAACGGAGGAAGATTTGAACTAGGTGTATTAACAGGCTATTCGATTTCAGTAGCACGGCCACTCTTATTCTATGTATCAGGAGGTTCTGTTTTGTGCTTGATATCCTGATGCTTAACCCACCAAATGTGCTGTTTATTGCTGTACACCTGATGAGTCTTTATTAATATCAATAAATAAAGTTGATAATAAAACAACATGAGTACAATAAGAGTGAAGAAATTATAATTAGATAAGGGCCACCTAATCTGCCATGTGAGGAAAATCCATTCTTATGTCCAAGCTTAAATGTAACTGTGATCATGAGTAACTAGGCATTGAAAACAAGGATGCTCAGTGTTGTCCTGACATGCCCAGTTCCAGGACCTGCTTGGAAGAGCGTTGCAACTTTTATCCAATGAGACTGGCGACACCCACTGGGTCAAACTAGGGATGCTGCAACCAATTCTTCAGAACTCATTTAAATGGTCCCATACAATAACTTTAAATTTGAAGTATTTACATGTTAATTCCAATTTAATGGTTGTTTATTAGTATTTCATTAGGATAATACTGCTTGTTTTATACTGAATCCTGCATCTCCATTGCCAGGTCAGCTTCAAACATTACTGTCAACTAAGCCACAAAATCATTAAAAGAGAATTATTGTGGAGATACTTTCTTTACCTCTATATTCAAAAATAATTGTGTTAAAGTGCAGTTAAGACTTTGAGATAATGCATTAAGGGCCATATTTACGCTTTTATGGAAAGAGTACTCTAGCACAAGTATGACCTCAGGAAGAAGGTTAGACTCATCTGCTAGCGTCCTACTCTCTGGTGGGCAACCTAACTATGGTACCTGAGAATTTGGGGAAACGGCCTTTACAACGAAGCCGTTTCCACTAAATCTTTAACCACGCATGCAGTACAACGCATACGTGGTTACCACTAAAGCCTTTACCACGCATACCTTTACTACGAGGTTTGTAGTAAAGGCATATGTGGTAAAGGTAAAAAGTAAAACGGGGGGGCTTGGGGGGGTCTCCCCCCCAAATAAAAAAACTCACCAGAAGTCACGTCGGGATCTGCACATAATCAGCGTCGTTTAAGAGAAATCGGAAAAAATATTCTGTTTCCTCTTAACGACGTATGACGTCACCACGCAAGTAGTCGAGGTAAAGTTTATGCGTGGTAAACGAATTCCGTTGTAACGCATGCGTGGTAAAGGCATGCGTTGCAACGGAATTCGTTGTAATGTCATACATTCGAGAATTTGCAGCAGGTTTGAGTTTGCCACTGGGGCTCCTGTGTCCTCCAGGAAGAGAATACCATCTACTAATACTTACCCTTTGAGTGTTTAATCTTATCTACATGGCCCCAGTGTCTTAAAGGCCACGGAAGCAACCAAAATGGTATATCAAGGCACTTACCAAAACATCTAAATAAACAAGCAAACAACTATTGTTTTCCTCTCTATCAATACCAAACTATTAGTAAACTGCTTTCAATTTCAATGCAATACAACAAAAGGGCCAACCACCAAGGAACCTCAGCAAGGGTGACAGCAGAGAGATTCTGTCAGGCCCGCTTTTCTGCCTATTTTAGAACATGTGTGCTACTTGAGTTTGTGGCTTTACTCCAACCCTTAGTGCTTTTAGTTGCACCCACTGTCTCATTCTAATTATTTACTGCTGGTCTCTTCTATATGTGCCACTAAGAAATAATTCCAATTTAAAATACATTTTTAGTTAAACAGAAATAACTAAAATTATAAACTTTGTCAACAGTGAATAACTGAAAATGTCAGTGTGGATCAAAATACTAAAGAGTATGAAGGAAAGCCTAAGAGCTCTGCATCTCAGTGTTTATTGCAGTACAAATGAGCTGGCCTTTGTGCAGATGTAAAAGTTGAATAAATCATGTGGAGATTAGTACTGAATGAAAAAAAGTAAACATAGATGTACAAATAACTGGTGGAGCTATTTGACCGGACCCAGTAAGGCAGCATCATACATTAGAGGATGATTCTGCACAGTCAGAAAAATATGGGATCAAGATGCAAGCTGTGTTGTACTCTCTGGTGGCGTAACGTAAAATGATTCCCCACTGCAGAATGTGACTTGGGGCCCCTAGTCTCCCATATCTCACAGATATTGTCTGCCCTTATGTTGGGATGGGCACACCCCGGAAGAGTGTGTGGCCCCTGAAGAGTTGAGGGTGCCCCTGAACCTACCTCAGGGACTGAACATATTTTATATGTTGGGACATTATATATAAAAAGGCGGTAATTTGTTCTGGTAGCATGTGCTTATTCCCAATGAAGTCACACAATTTGCAGAAAGTAACATCTCAAAAAAGAATTTGAAAGAAAACATTAAAATCAGTCTCAAATTAAAAATTGTTATTACACACTTATCAATACCAGACACATGGCGACCCAAAAGTGCTAAATAGTGAGAAGTTAAGTAAGTCCATTTAGGAAGAAGGAACACATGACACTACTTCTGCAAAGCCTTCGAGGGAATATGTGCTTGTAATGTGGTCTCACAAGGAACCACAATTAGTTTGATCAGAATACATAACCAAAACGAGTGGAAGTAAGTTTTTTTGCAGTTGACTACTTTTGCAGGTGATATGTCCTACTATTGTATGCAGAAAGTTCGTCTGACAAATATTATGTCCTCCATCTCGTTTACATAAATATTGACATATTACATGTAGGTTTTACATTAGGCAGACCAATAAGGCAATGTTTTTACGACAAAAATTAGGGCATGTTAGATGATATTCTGAAAATGCTATTCTGGTACCATACTTCACTTCGTAACCAAAAGCAGGGATATTGCATCTTGTACAGATGTAACTAACGAGTAGGATATATAAGTGTCAGATTTAATTTCTGTCCTTCTAACTGCACTTCTACTTTTAGTATTTCTGTATCAATGTTTTACAATTCAGAAAAAACTCCGAGCCACGTTTTTTTACAGTCATTTTTAGGCAATAAAAACAGGATGAGTGTGATGCCAGTAACCCAAACAATCAGTTTCCTAAATTCCTGGAGGTTTCTGCTAAAAGGAAGCCAGCAAGCATTAGGTTAATTGTGTGGAAAACATACTGAAATTCAGGAATATGTTTTTTTTCTTGTTTTTTTTAAAATGTCCATTAGTTCCATGTTCTAAAGCAAAGGACAGGAAAAGAGCATGTTCATTTGAAGTAAATATATTAGGTTTAAGCTTTGATGGTTCCTAAAACGTCGCTGATTAAAGAAGAAACCTGACAGAAACAGGCAGCCGCACCAAGGAACAGTGAGAATAACTAGAAAAAGAAAAAGTTAATTGGAGGGAGTGAAGTGAAGAGGGAAGAGTAGCTAAGAAGAGAAAAAAACTTGTTAAAGAAGAAGCTTAAACAAGGGAATGAGCCAGCAATTAAAGTAAGACATAAAAAGATACTGAAAAAAATACTAGGCTATATCAAAAAGGAAAACGAGAGAGAAAAAAACCAAGAAAGACCAGAAGAAAGAACTAAACAAAGAGAATATGAATTAAAGATGTCGGTTAAATACAACCTCGTTTTAAGCTCACCCAGAAACAAATGTAGAGTAACTAGTATAAAGAACGCTATCATAAAATTATTCCCAAAAAAACAGCTGCCCGCTACCAACCTTTGGATGATTTAATCCATCAAGTACGCCCGTCCCTTTCTGTAGCTGTAGGGTTGAAGATCCCTTTCAGACTCGGATGCTGCCGCTCGCAGCGAACATTACACTAGGACGATCCTGCAGCCCCCAGACCAAGAGGAAACACTACCAGAAAAGGGAAAGCTGCTCTCGTTTTGTCCTGCTTTGTTTACAGAGCTGTCAGTGGTTAGTTAAACGCTGCCTGGAGTCTGGCATGGAAGAGCCGCTCGCAGATTGCTTCCTGTGCAGAGCGGGAGGCCTCCACTTCCTCTGCTTGAATTCGACTTCGAGCTGCAAGCTTTAGGGAACTTTTATCAGCCTTCCCAAGCCGTGTCACAAAACCAACAGCAGCAGTCCAGGATGTTGCCCATGTATTTGTGCTTTGTTCAGATAAAGTCTTTACGGGAAGATAATTTATTATGCTCGACAAAGTCACTGGCATCTGTGCTGGCTGCATGAAATGGAGCTGAGATGTGGGCCTGCCAACTCATAAAGTGTCGTGTTTCACACACTACTGTCTCCCTTCACACACACACACACACATCGCGAAGAGCTGATATTATAGCCGTAGAGCTCACTGTAGTGGACTCTAACGCCCATTAAAGGCCAGCTACAGCCTTTAACAAGGGAGTGGGCCTTTAATGGTCAGTAGAGTCCGCTACAGAAGGCTCTATGCGTATTAGAACATTCTGCCTCTAGAGTGGAATGTTCTAAATTCTAAAAGAAAGGCCTCCCGGAGCCCAAGGGTATTGCGATCCCCTCGGGCTCCGTGAGGCCGTTTGTTCACAGCAGGAGCTGTGAACAGACATTGGATTGTTGGAGATCCGGGCTTTTACCGGCCATTAGAAGCCCGGAGCACTCCATTGTTTTCAATGCGGCTCCCAACATTCCATAATACACGGCGGAGCACAAGGTGAGCTGGAAACCCCTGTGCGGAGAAGGTTTGCAGTTTCTGTTTGGAGACCCTGCATAGACACACACAAGGTCCCATTCCCTACAAGGCCCACCCTTGGTGTAACATGGAGAGTAGTTTTAAGAAGCTGACAGGTCTGGAGATGGAGTTGATTTTATAATAAAGTGGGTATATTTCCTTACTACAGATGTAAAGGAGAAACCATTTGAAACTAAGAACATAACTTTGAAATGCAAATGGTGTACTGCTACTTCACCTTATTTATTCATAGATGTACAAAGTTGCTGTTCCTGCAGTCGTTATTCACCCTCACTTCGCCCATTTCCAAACCTAGATGGGGCAGAGTTGTGTTACATGCTTTAACAATGATTGGCAAAGCTAATAAGTCTGCCATTGACTGCAAACCTTTTGGCTATGTCAATGCTTGTCAAGGTTTTTGCAAAACTCTATTGGGAAGCTGCCAGTCTTGCTTGCTAATAAAAAAAAAAAATTGGCTTAAAGCAAAATGTTTATTTGGTGTCAAAAAGCAAACAAAGGGATAATAGTCCAGGGCAGTGAATTTAACTACTTATGTGTGAATGTGTGCCTTCTAAATGGACAGAATGTGTTCACTCGCAGTGAAATTAGCCAACAGCTGAAGCGGGCTGACATGCTACCCTATACGTTATGCTGAATAACTCAATAGTAGACCAAAGGAGAAAGAGGGATGGCTGAAAGCATCATAAGTAAGTACATTATTCATATAGTTTCATTAAAATCAAAAGGTCTTGGCTAATTCCAGAACTAAAAGTGATTGGCTTCTATTTGTGCACACGCAATTCATTACCTTGCACCTATAATCAAAGAAAAGTATGTTCAAAACAAAAAGCAATACAGGAAAGCAGCCCTGGTTGTCAAAAAATCATCCCTGAACATTTAGTGCCAGTACTTACACTGGAGCCTTCCACTCATTTCTGTGTCACAGTTCAGCACTAAAAACACATGGGCTGGGGAAGCATTACATGGGTGGAGCATTTGTGTTCCTAAGCATCCACCCATGTATTTTGAATTGACTGAATGGGGTTTGAGGCACGGGGAACTTGATCAGGAGGAACTTCATTATGAGAAGATTGCACTTGAGAGGATGTAGAGCAATCAAGGACTGAATGTGCCTTAGAGTCTCGTCAAGGAGTATAATGTTACCCAGGGCTTGATTTTCGTATAAAGCTGTATGTCTTCAACATAAAATTGATGTAAGATTGTGAACTGCTTGCAAAGGGGGCGATAGTTTCCAAATGGAGATTAAAAAGCCTAAGTGAGAGGATGGAGCGTTGGAGGACCCACAGTTGGATCCCAGTGGAATTGATCTATTTTAATACACAGATAGCAGATTTCAATGTAAGTGAACCAGAGGAGGACTATGCTGGTCACTTTATTCTGAAGGCTTTTCAAGAAAGGGAAAGGAGTTTCTGTGTGAGAAGCTGCCAACATCTCCAGGAGGATAGAAGAGAGGTATGTCCTTGCCACAAATGCAGAGTGCATTATCAACGGTTTCAAGAATTACATGCTGTTTCCTGATCTGATATGATGCTCATTGTTTTCATTATTAAAGTGTTTGGTGACTCCCCACACAACTTTCTATGGTTTTTGCAAGATTTAAGATAGTGGGATAATTGCTTGGCTCCTGAGGATGCACTCCAGATGTTTGCAGTAGTGAGATAGATGAAATGCCTAGTTTTTATTCAGTCTGAGACTGTTAACTGGAATATTATTTAGTTATTTATTTAAGAGTTTTATATAGCGCTGGCCAGACCCGAAGGTATCAGAGCTTCACAACATCAGTAGCGCAGAGATCACACAATATAGCAGTAAGATAGGCATTGATTCAAGACGAGTCAAAGGTATCGGAGCGCTTTACAATATTAATAGCGAAGAAATCACACAATATAACAGTAATATATACATTGACTCGTGACGAAGCACGTTCGGGGAGGGGGAGACAGAGTAACGAGTCAGGGCTAGATGCGGTATGAGTTTTAATGTCAGAGAGGCTGTGTGCTGCAGTGGGTCAGATTCTGCGATTGGGTGGCAGCTATCTATTCGGGAGAGAACGGTTGAGGAAGAGGTCTTTGAGCTGCCTTTTGAATTTTACAAAGGAGGGGGTGGTCTTATTTGGACTAGGATGGATTTCCAGATTCTGGGCGCATTTCCTGAGCAGGATCGAGATATGTTTTTTTGTTTCCGAGTTCTCGGAGGAATGAGAAGTAGAGTGTTAGTACTCCTGAGGTTTCTTGTCTGACCGGCCTTCTTGAGTTTGGAGGCTAGGTATGCATATTTCCCAGTGTGCAGAGCTTTGTGCGTGAGACAAGCAGTTCTGAAGTTGGCACGCATTTCGACTGGAAGCCATTTTAGCTCTCTGAGAGCAGGCGAGATGTGTTCATATTTTTTCACTCCAGTGACTATTCTGGCCGCTGCATTAAGAGTTGATCTGAAGGGAGATAAGTGAGATTTCGCTGTTCCTGTGAGTGTTGCGTTCCTGTAATCCAGTTTGGACAGCACCATGGATTGAGTAGCTTGTTTGAGGTCAAGAAGGTGCTCTTTGCTGTGTTCTTGATGTGTTTGACCATGTCTAATTTTGGGTCCAGTGTGATTTCCAGCGATTTTACGAAATCAGCCAGGGTGAGATTGCAGTTGAGAGCATCAATAGCTTTTAGCCATTTTGTTATTTGGGGGTTCTGTTCCTTGTTGGAAATGAGGAGAATATCTGTCTTGTATTGGTTGAGTTTCAGGTGATTGAGGGATAACCAGTGTTGGACTTCTCTTAGAGTGTCATTTAGTCTCTGAATGTCATCAATGGAGGAGGTTTCTAGATAGATCTGGGTATCGTCCGCATATAGGAGGCAGGGGATGATGGATTTTTGAGTAAGGTGGTGAGAGGTTCCATGTAGATGTTGAATAGTTGCAGGGAGAGAACTGACCCTTGGAGGACACCCCTGCTGATGGGGAGTAGGTCAGACCTGAAGTTTTTGATTTTTATTCTTTGGGTGCGGTTCTGCAGACAGGAGGTGAACCACTGTAAGACCACCTCTTCTTCTCCAACCCTTTCTTGGAGTACCTTAATGAGTAGTTTGTGGTCAACCGTGTCGAAGGCTGCCGATAGGTGAAGAGTATGAGTAGTCTGTATTGAGTGATTTGTGGACGTCATCTATGACATTCAAGATCGCTGTCTCTGTGCTGCAACCTTTTCTGAAGCCCGACTGATGAGGGTCTAGAAGGTTGGTGCTGTCCAAGTGTTGAGTAAGTTAGAGGAGAACATATCTTTCCAGGAGTTTAGCTAGGAATGGGAGATTGGAGACAGGTCTGAAGTTATTGAGAACGTTTGTGTCAGAGCCTGTTCTTTTTAGTAATGGCAAGACTTGTCAGATTTTGAGGCAATCAGGCATGACTCCGGTTCTCAGGGAGCTAGTTATAATCTTGCTCCAGAGCAGGGCTAGAGTGAGTTTGAGATTTTTGGCCAGTTGGGCAGGAATGGGGCCGAAATGTGTGATGAGGATTTGGAGCTGGAAATTATTTTGATGATCTCTGCTTTAGAGATGGGGTTGAATGATTTCCAGTAGTTTGGGGGTGCTTGGGTGTGATATCTACTGTTTACTGGGAGTGAGCTCTTTTGGGGGGGCTGTGGTGACTGTCCTGGGAGAGCTCAATCTTGGTGATTTTGTCATTAAATAAATTGGCAAAGTTATCACAAAGGTCTTTGGAGTCCTGAACTGAGGGTGAAGGGTGCTTGGAAGTTTGTTGCCTAATGGGATTGCCTATTTCTTTGGGCCTATATTTTGCATTATCTAGAGCATTACAGAAGAAGGAAGTTTTTTCATTCTTTATGTGCTTTTTATATTTCCTGTGTTCTGATTTGAGTCGATCAAGGAAGATTGAGGACGTGTTGTTCTGCCAGAGTCTTTCTGCAGCTCTTAGATTTGGTCCAGAATGTAAGTCATTGTTGTGTTGTAGTGTGAGGGGAGTTCTGTTGTGGAGAGGTCACCTTTCTTCCAGGTCAGCAAGGGGAATCTGTCTTAGATTCCTCGCCCAGTGGGGGGGTTCCTGAGTGTTAGGCAGGCAAAGGACTGTTTGGTTGATGTGGAATAGAATGATATTGTTGTCTGACCAGTCAACAGGAAGGATGTGGTCAAGTGGGACAGTACCTACTTGAGCAATGATGGCATCTAGGATTGAGCCTCTGTTATGGGTTTGCTCTGTGCAGTGTTGGGTAAGGTTGTTGTTGTGTAGAAGTTCGTTCAAGGTTTGGACCAACGAGTTGTTTTCCTCTTTCTAGTGCAGGTTGAGGTCACTTAGTTTAATGTTGTTGGAGTTCCAGAGTGAGCAGTGAGTTATCAAGTTGGAAAGGTGTTCTCGGAATGCGGTGGTGTTGCCTGGCGGGTGGTAGAGGAGATGACAGTATAGTGATTTGTTATCCCTCGTCTTAATGATGGCGGTTAAATATTCAAATGTGTTGAATTTGAAGGAGTCAATTTCCGTTATGGAGATGTTGCTCTTGTGTATGATTGCAATACCCCCTCCTCGCTGTTTCTTTTCTGTCTTTATTGATGAATGAGAAGCCCGGGGGCACAAGCATGTCAATGGTTGGGGATGAGAACTCATTCAGCCATGTTTCAGTGATAAACGTGATGTCTATGTCATGGGTAAGGATGGTTTCTGCCAGTTCTGTTGCATGTTTGGTGGCCGATCTGCAATTTATGAGAATGCAGTTGGAAGAAAGGAATTAATGAGGTTAGCCACGTCACAGCTGTATTTGAGGTTCACTGTATTCACCACTTGAGGAAGGTTGCCTCCTAATTAACAAAACCCGTTTTAAGGCCTATGTTTTGCTAGATTATTATATCTTATCTGTTGTTAAAAAAGTAGCTCTATAAACAAGTTTCTAGATTAATAGGGTTGTTTTATTAATTTGGCTCATTAACATTTTTTTTAAGTTCCTTGTTGATGGATAATGGTATCTCGTGTGTTCGACAATTCTTGATGTTTTTTCTTTTGCCAAGAAATTATTTTGAGAACCACTGCACTGAACACTTGTTTTTAAGTCTTTTCTGGTTTTGAGGGGCTACTGCTTTTTTGTTTACTGTAATGCATTCCACAAACAGAACTGATGGTGCAGAAACATCTTGATTTGGAAAGATGAGTGGAAGAAAGGAGGAGACTGGATGCTAGAGTTCTTGTTTTTTTTGGATTGATGTATTTGATGTCTCTGGCAAATTGACTGGGGCTGCTAGGTAGGCTTGCCGGTAAAACATTTAGTCTAAAGGTATTTAGCATTACCAAAATTATTTAGGACAATCTTTCACAGCAAGGGATGCTTGACCCTCAATTCAAAATGAAATTCAGAGGTTTGTAGGCCTGATTGCAGGCCCAGAGCTCTAACATTAGCTGAATTTCACAAAACCCAACTGAAACAGCAGAAATCTTATATTTTTGATAAGTATATAAATCATCTGCCTCACTCACTAACATGCAGAGGTGTCTCCGCAGAGGCTAATTTATAACTTAAATTGGGAAAATAATCGTTAGGCACCTATTTACCACTAAACTTTTCTGTGTCTATTGCTAATAAGTTAACATCAGGGAATATATTACTTTATTATGTAACAGCAGAGATTTTTTTCTTCGTATTCCCCAAACCGTTTGCCTTCACTCCGCCTGTTTTGCTGAATTTGTTTTTGCTGCATTAGTACTCTATGCACTTTATCACTGTTAACCAGTGCTAAAGTGCTTGTGCTCTCTCCTTCAAACAAGGGAAAAATTGGCCTTCTCCTTAGTGGCACATTTATGATACCTGTAAGCCTCTAGTAAATGGTACTACATGTATCAAGGGGCAGTAAATTAAATGCTACTAGTGGGCCTGTAGCACTCATTGTGCTACCCACTGCAACCTGTAGTGCAGTTTTAACCCTTTTGATGCACGTCATGGTGGGCGTAGGGGCCGTCCAAACACCCCCACTCATTACTTCACCCGAGGCGGAATTTGCGCCACGGTCAACGGATTAAACTGCCATTTCAACATGGCAAGATAAACCTTTGACAAGATTAAGCCTGCCTTTTTATTTCATATAGGTCACCCCTAAGTTAGGCCTTAACGTCTCATAGGGCAGGGTGCATTTTATTTAAAAAGTAGGACATGTACACTTCATTTGTACATATTCTAGAATTGAAAATCTCCTAGAATCGTTTTTCACTGCTATAAGGTCTATCACTCCCATTGGCCAACACTGGGTTACCTTATCAGATGTAATGAGTGATAACTTTTCGATTGGGAGTAGATAAAAATAAACTTCTTACACTCAAATGAATTCGTAATTAAAAATCCTATTTAATGGTAAAGTCAGATTTTAAGTCACAATTCTGAAAAGGACACTTTTAGAAAGGTGACATTTTCTTGTTCTTACATTTGTGCCTTCTGCCAGTGTCCTCTGGTCATATGACTGTGAATGGCTCTGCTGTTGGGGTTTGTGCATTCCTCCCAGATAGTGACACAATGGAACTAGAAGTGGACAGAATGGGCCATACTGACAGAATGGCTGAGGGCAGAGTTGTCCCCTGTCCCACGTACACTTCAAAGGGTTTGCCTCCAGCATACACAAAAGAACTTAACACCAGCCTATTGTCATCCCAGACAGTTTAGTGCCTTAACAAGGGAGGGAAGACCTTTCCAGTACCAGATATGGAGGTAGGAGATGCTTGCACCAGGTACAAAATTGGACCTCCAGAGCTACCCTTTTGAACACTCCTGAACCTGTGGATGATACAGAAGAAGGACTGCCCTGTTGCCACAGGATTGCTCTGATGCTTGAAGGACAGCCTTGTTGTCTGAGAAGAGTTGACCAGGTTGCCTTCATCCCAGGCTAGGCAGAGTGACTTCAAGGGCCATTTGGCTGACCTCCAGTGTGAGGGAAACAACAAGCTCCAGAAAACTCTCTGCAATTGCCCAGCTGACCTGCTGCACCTGGACCTGCCTGGACCTGCCTACTTTCTTCTGATGGAGTGAGTCCCTGATCGCCAAGAGGGGCTTCCCCAGGTTCTGAAACCCTGACTGTCATTAGAGTATACTTCTCCGGGGCCTATCAGCTCCATCAAATCTTATGTAGGATGATGCAGCACGATGAAGGAAACTGCATCGCGCCCCCTTGCAGTTCCTCATCGCTGCCCTCATTAGGCCAATGCAGCGTGACGCAATTTAATGCAGAACATAGCATTGCAGTCCTTGCAGTTCTGCATCGTAACCAACGTAGTGAGATGAAACTCAATGCAGGATGTCGCATCACAGCAATCTCACATCCTCATCGAAACTGGCGCAACGTGATGCAACTTGGCGCAGGACTTCACATTACAGCACCGCGCAGCTCATGATCAGAACCAACACTAAATAATGCAGGAACTCACATCAAGGACATAAGGTACAACTCTCACCACGACTATCCTGGCCCCTGTATCTGGTCCTTATTCTACCACAGTCGGAATGAACTTGTGACTTTGTCCCAGTCCAGCACAGCCATATAACCACAATGTAACCTTTGTGTTTTAGCTCCAATTTTACAAATACATGTAAAAGTCAATATCTCCAGTTCTACTCCATTGATTTTTGGCATTCTGTTATCATTGTCTTCATTAAAATGTATGCTTTTTTTGCTGCATTGGTTTGGGATTTTTCTTACATTGTGTTTTCACTTCATTACTGTTTGTGTGCTGCACAAATACTTTTTTTTATTTTTATTTTTTTTTATTATTAAACACATTTTTATTAAGATCAAATCTCAGTACCAGTTACAAACATACAAACAGTACATACGGATTCTCTTCAAGAAAAAAAGTTCAGAATTACTTCCAATACAGGCTGTTACATTGCAAGCATACATAGAAATCAGGAAAAAACAGTAGAGCAGCTGAAATTGAATAACAGTTCCAGTCCTGCAGCGGCGAAATACCGTGCAATCACCTCTCAAAGTCCTCAAGCACCATGGAAATGGTGCTCGGCAAGATATCACTGAAGCACAATGATGATGCATATGTGCATGAAGTTCCCAACACAAGCATATAGACGTTATATATTGCCCATAGCAGCCTGGCAATGATGGTGGTAGTCCCCGTTCGCTGTTCAAGTAGGATCATCACCTCTGCAGAGAAACAGTATTCTGAGCAAATATGCTATAGCACTTTAGTACCCAACTCCCAACAGAGCGCACAACGCTAACTCCCAATTTCCGAGTTACAGCACTTTAGGCATCATCTCCACTCTCGCCCTCTTGTCGTGCCGCTACTTCCAGCAGATAAATCTGTAACGGACCCCAAATGTCCCTGGGCCTATTGCGTAATGGCAATAACTCTGCATATACGTGAGATTGATCTTGACAATATATAACATCAGTTAGCCAATCTTTAAACTTGGGAGCTCTCCCCCTGCCCCAACGACAAACTATCCTTCGCTTAGCCAAGAGCAACGCCACATCCAGGAATCATCTCGTAGCTTTGGGGGTGTTAAGTGTGAAACCCAACAGCAGTACGAGCGGTGTGAACTCAAGCTCTCCTGTTATCATTATCTGCAGTGCCTCATGAACTTGCTCCCAGAACGCCTGTACCCCTGGGCACTCCCATGCTAAGTGAAAGAAACCTGCACCTTCGGCTCGACATCTATTGCATCTGTCCGTATCTGACAATTTGAAGCGGAATTTTAGGGCCGGTGTATAATATAGCCTCTGAAGGTATTTGAAATGGATTATTTTCAGTCAACAGCTCGACGATATGTGGGCCATAATGCCGCAGCAATATTGCCATTGATTCTCAGAGATTTCCACCGCAAGGTGCGCCCCCCATTGATCGTGGGCCCTGCTCTCTGGGCATGCCCACTGCGTTCTGATAGCCTTGTACAATTTAGAGACCAAGTGTCTGCCATCTGAAATAAGCATCACATGCAACGGCAAGACTATATCTGGTTCGTCCGGGAAGCATGGCAGCACCTCCCGCAACCCCTGCCTCAATCTTATGTAATAGAAAACCTCTAATGGTGTAGGTTGGACATGTTGGAATAACTGTTCCCGTGTACGGAATTTCCCATTAAGAAACAGATCCCCCCATGTAGTGATTTTCAATTTGTCGCACATGTGGTGAAACCCTTTCTCCTGCAATAGTGACAAATTGGGGTGATATGTAAGTGGCATATGTGGGGAATACAGCAACGTGATATCTAAAATTTTTGCCATCCTCTTCCAGGCGTCCATCGTGCATGTCACTGTCGTGGGTGGAATATCAAGGCTCTGGGCAGTACCATGTATCAGACCAGTGAGGGGAAGTGGCTGCGCTATCCAGTCTTCCGCCGCTATCTGAGGCATATAAGGAAGTGGCCTGACCCAGTAATATGCATAATGCGCCTGCGCACTTAAATAGTACGCCTCGAAGTCTGGTACGTCGAACCCCCCCCTAGTATATGGGAGAGTAATAACAGCCCATTCAAGTCGCAGCTGTTTCCCCCCCCAGAACAGTCTAATCAAGAGTGACCGAAGCTGTTTAAAAAAAAAAGAGCCTGGGTGGTACGGAAGATTTTGAAACAGATACAAACAAGCATTTACAATGCAATGGTTTCGCCTTTGGAAAAGTTAGAGCTATTGGCATTGTAAATGACAAATTTTGTATTTATGTGTTGGTTTTGAAAACAGAAATAAATGGCATTGTCATTTACATTGCCATTAGCTTAATCTCTCGCAAATGCCTCTCCCTACGCACGTTTCAGGTCCCTTCTCAAAACTCACTTGTTCTGTAATGCTCATCACTAATGCCCTTGTCTTGCGGACTGTCTTCTCCCTGCTGCTCGAGCGCCACATACACCCTCACTTTATTGAATTCAAGTGCATGTCATCAGAGCTTCCAGGTAAACCACTGCCAAGAGAAAGATTTAAACGAGAAACATGGGCACACGTTTAAATCTCAAAGCATTCTTGGATTTGCAGTCTTTTTCTTCCTGTGCGCGAACTGTTTAAGCAATCCATAATTTTTTGACAATGCTAAACTAGAAACTAGGTCACTCGAGCATTAGGTAGGCAATCAGCGCCCTGTCAGCAGGTGGGATGCGGCGCGAGGAAGGAGATGAATGGGCAAAAAGGCGCATGAAATAGACCTAATGTGAGATTGTAACATGCCGTTATGAATTTGCTTCGTTTGGCTCTTAATGATTCCACTATATGTCGGTCATTATGTCGTGTTCTAGATTTCAAAAGAATGTTATTTATTCTGTAAATCGCTTTTATGGGTGTTCCACAACCCGAATAAAGCATATAGAACTGAACTGACAGCTGTCTTGTAATTCAAGAATGTTTTTCTAAAGTACAATTAAAAGGGAGAGAAAAAAATAAGCCAGATTCGGGCTCCGATTACCGTTGGGAAGACCAAAATAATGTAACTAACATATGTAAACCTTGAACCACTCAGTCTCTTGCAATAAGCGAGTCATCCAGTTTGTCTGGTCATTCCACTACACCCTAATGCATATTGGCATGTTCCCCCTCCCGACCACAAACTTTAAAAGGTAACTTAATGATGGTGAACTTTTTACCAGAGGTTGAATTTGACATGAGTGCACATGTTGGGTAGCAATTGCTCTTTTTTCTAGGCACCATCCATTTTCTACATTAAACAGATCTGCATAGCATTTCTACTCTAGTATTTTCATGCGTTATATTTTGTATTAATAGACAAAATAAAAAAGGCCACTTAAATGACGGCCATGGCTACAGCTAAAAACACCTTTCTTGTAAACCTGAGTCGAGACAAAAATAAACTGAGCATTGAACCAATAGTCAACATTATTAAAGGTCCAATTCCATGACGCAGAGCAGACAATGTCTGTCTGGGTCAACTTTACAAGCAAACATGAGATGAGGTAAGAGAAAAACAACGGAAAGGGAAACTAATAAAACATGTCTCGAGTTTCAGAACATATTAGCAATAATTTGCCAAATTGATATATCAACACAACAGGTACGAAAACCTGATTCGTCCCACAGCAATAAAAAAACTCATTAAGGTGGAGCTTGGTATACAGCTGCAGGATAAAGACTTTCAGGTGGAGGCGTTAAATATCAGACTGCAGAAAATAAATTCCAACGAAATGTTCCCGCCCTAACGAAGATGAAAGGCGTGGAAGTCCTTCAGACACTCTCTTAAGTGTTACGTTCAAATAATGAGCCGTTCCTCCTTATCTGCAACGTAACTGGATAATGTGAGGTGACTCAATACCGTGAAACCCACCTCTGAGAATAAATGAGCATATGTCTACTGGTATTTAAAAAAAAGCAATTCCTCATAAAGAACATTGAGAGATGACGGTTTGCATTTTATAATTCGTGTTTTGTAACCACTATCGTGCTTACCTAGGAAACGATCATTAATGTGCGAATGGGTAGAATGTAAAACTGACACGAATGCCCCGCACCCGTTGCAGGTAAGTGGAATAGCGCAACGCGAAAGTACTCGAAAAGCAACAAAATTGGCTAAAAGCGATTCAGCAAAGTAGGATAATGCAATGAAAGCCTCAGATGCCTGAAATATATATTTTTTTAAAGCGAGGCAATGCCAGCGTACATCGACATTTTAGTAACATATGAGGATCAACGACCATCTGGCACCGACAAATGGATCTGCTGACTAAAGCATTAAACAGAATCGGATACGATACCAAAAGATGATTTCTTGAACTTGATTGGTTTACGTGGAATTGATATGTAAACATCCATGTGTATCATCCTCACAGCGGAAAGTGCCATGTCGCGTTCTTGGTACTATCCTACAAGTATGGATCTGGGTGTCACCGTCTGAGTTACTCAAGGGGGTAGAAAGTAGGCGAGTCGGTCAATGACCACTGCGGATCTGCTGCAGGATTGCATCACCGGGGAGAGCTGGGGTCACTCACGGTCAAGTGGGGGACACCGGCTGAAAGGTGCTGCCCCCTGTCTGCAACCCTGGAAAGGCAGATCCCACCCTGCGTGGAAGGGTCCCTCTGCCGGACAGGGGTACGGTTTTCATAAGGGGATGCTAAGGGATGGGAAATAAGCTGCGAGCGGGTCTCACCTCGGACACCTCCTCTTCCTCCTCCGGCTCTTCCTCTCGCTCGCTGCTGGGTTCACTGCCGCTGCTCTCGCTGCTGCTGCTGGTGGTGGCCGGGGCGGTGTGAGCCGTGCGGCTCCTGCGCTGCTCGCCCCGCTCCTCTCGTCGCCTCCGCTTTTTCTTCAGCAAGTCACAGATCCGCGTCAGGCCGGCCCTGGGAGAGCGCGGGCTCTCTGCCACCTCCGAGATCACTGCCGCCGGGCTCCCCGCGGGCGCGACCTCGGTCTCCGGTTCCTGCTGCTGCTCCATGTCCCCTGCTGCAGAGGCCTGTGCAGGGCGCTCCGAGCCTGCTGCTCTCGTCCCGCGGCACCCGCTCTCGCGAGATCCGGCAGCCCCTGAGCCGCCATGGGTAGAAACCAACTAGTGAGAAGGAAAACCGGCGAGGCAGTGATGGCGGGCAAAGATGGGAGACTACCCTTGGAGAATACACACAGGGGGCGGGAGAGGACAGGGACGGCGGGAGGGGGCGGGAGAGGACACGGACGGCGGGAGGGGGCGGGAGTGGACACGGACGGCGGGAGGGGGCGGGAGAGGACACGGACGGCGGGAAACGTGCACAGGACAGGGGGGAGGGAGGGGGGGGCGGAAAGGCACACGGAGGGGGCGGGAATGGACAGACTTCCAGTGAAAGGGGAGGGAACGGGAAAAAACGTAACTCCGCCCTGGGAAAAAATCTCGGGAACGCCCCCGAATCTGGTCCGGCCTTGACGGACAGATCCGGCACTCAATGGCTAGCCTCCATTTATGGAGCTAGCCAATGAGAGCCGGTGGACGTTCCAGAACTCCTTATTGTCGACATAGGATTTCACCTGCGCTGAAGAGCTGCGCAGAGCGCAGCCTTCGGCAGGCGAAACCCAAAAACGTGGCAGCACTACCATTTTAATGAGAGATGCCCTGCCAGCCATAGATAAAGGCAAAGCCAGCCATTTCGTGACCGTGTCTTCCAATTTAGTGATAGCCGTCCCATAATTCAATCTCAGAGTCTCCTCCCTATCACGTGACACCACAATACCAAGATAACGACAATCTCCCTCACACCATTCCAGTGGATAGTCTAATGGGAACCGTGTCACTGCTGGGGTCAGCGGAAAGAATTGCGATTTCTTCCAGTTAATTTCCACCCCTGACACATGCCCGAATACTATGAATTCACGTAAAATAGGGTTGAGATGTATCTGTGGGTCTTTAATATAGAGAGTGATGTCATCTGCATACAAGGAAAGGCCTATCTGTCGTCGGAAACAATTAAATGCGGCTTCCTTATACAATTGTCTCACCCTGCATGCAAGTGGCTCTATTGCTATGGCAAATAGTAAAGGCGATAGCGGACACCCCTGACGAGTGCCCCTTGTGATGGCAATCTGAGAGGACAATTCCCCATTGATCGTAACCCTCGCCACTGGCCTGGTGTAGGTGTAGAGGAGCTCCACCCATGCCACAAATAATTTAGGGAAACCCTTTCTATGCAAGATCGTGAATAGGTACCTCCATTCCACCGAGTCAAACGCTTTCGTAGCGTCCAGAAAAACAGCCGTGACAGGGATATCCGGAGCAATAGTAGCAATCAGGGAAAACAGTGTACGCAAGTTATGGGTTGTATCCCGTCTGGGGACGAAACCTGCCTGATCAGGCAGCACCAAGTCCGTCATGATCAAGGACAGGCGATTCGCCAACACCTTAGCCAGTATTTTGGCGTCACAATTAATCAGGGATAGAGGGCGGTATGAGTCACATTATCCCGGATCCTTCCCAGGTTTCAGAAGCGAGGTTATCACTACCTCCCTCATGGAACCGGGCAGCACACCCACCTCCAGTGATTCCTCAAAAACCTCCTTTAGCACCGGCGCCATTATATCAATGTAGCATTTGTAGAACTTCGCGGGAATACCGTCTAACCCACTCGCTTTACCATTATTCAGAGCCATAATTGCATCCCTGATCTCATCTAGTTCTAGGGGTGCGGCTAGGAATCTTCTCTGGCCGTCGCTTAACCAGCATAACGCAACATCGTCTAGGAATCTGGTATAGTCAATTTCGTGAGCCTGTCGTGTCGCATATAACCCCGCATAATACGCCTTGAACACCTCCTGTATTCCCCCTGTCGATTGACATTTTGCTCCAGTGGGACTATGTGCTTCAAGTATGTATGTACTAAATCGTGGGTGCCTCGTGACTGCCGCTAGTACCCTTCCGGGTCTACCTCCCTCGCAATACCTCCTGGCTACCCAATGTTTACCCTTGAAATTAGCTTCCCGGGAAGCCTCGTCCTCGTATTCCGTGAGCTTCTCTCTAAATGCCTGATGTGCTGTTGTATTTGGTGTGCGCACCATCTCCCCCTCTAAGTCCTTCAATTCCAGCTCCAGTTTACGGAGGGCGCCCTGAATATCTCTTAACACCCCACAACTTTTAGATATGCAGAAACCCCTAATTGTCACTTTAAATGCCTCCCAGACTGTCTCAATGCTCTGGACTGAACCCTTATTTCTGGGGAAAAAATCTTCTATTTCTGCACCTAGTTCCATACGGAACACCGGATCCAGCAGAATGGTGGGTAAAAGACGCCATGGGGGTCTAGGCTTACCGTAGCCCGGGATCTGTACTTCCACCCGCACCGGACAATGATCCGAATAGGTTCTAGCCAAGTGTTTCACCTTACCCAAATCGACACTCAATCCCAGAGTCAAAAAAATGTAATCCAGTCTAGCCCACGTGTTGGAGTGTGCTGTGAAGTGTGTTCCTTCCTGTAGTGTTGGGTGCACGAATCGCCAGCTATCTATTAATCCTTCATCCTCTATTATAGCCTTAAGAGTGTCACGTGCCTGTCTGTTATACTGCGCACTGCCATCTGAGCGATCCATTCCAGGGACCATGGCCACATTGAAATCTCCCCCCCCATATCACATGTGTTGAACCTAGTTCCACCACTTTACCCCAAATACCTGTAAAGAATTCGGGAGTGTCCACGTTCGGTGTGTAACAATTGACTATCGTTACCGTGTCCGTGCCCAGTCTACCCCACAGCAGAACATATCTACCTCCAGCATCTACATCACTCCCCAATTCTTGAAAGTGTACCGACTTTTTGATTAACACAACAGCTCCCCTGGCATACGCTGAATATGATGAGAACTTTCGCACTCCCGCCCATCTCGTAGCAAACCCATGAGGTGTGCCCGGCTTTATGTGTGTTTCTTGTAACAAGGCGATGTGGACACCATGTCTATCTAAATATGCTAAAACATTTCGACATTTCCTCGCATCATTTAGTCCCCGCACATTCCATGAGAGGATTGTGACATGCCCTCTGTTAACATTAGCCATCACCATGCAGTAATATCCTATAACATTGCATTGAGAGATCACTTCTTCTACAGTCAGCATTCCTAGCTGCTCCGACCAAAACATTTTGAACATGTATCAGATTTCCTGTTTCCCCGATTTGCCCATGCTGCAACCTCATCTCGTAATGCACGCTTTCATCCTGCCCCCCCCGACACACCCCAACTCTGTCAGACCAACACATCATAACCCCCTCTCCAACATTTCACACTCTCTGTGTCCCTCCCCCCCGTCCCTGTACTGTATACTGTGTTTCAATCCAAACAGCCCCAGCCATTGCATCTTTGCTCACCAGTGATGCCGGCAGGAACGGCAGTTCTTGCCCTACCTTCCCCATCAAACACTGTCCTACACTGTCCGCTACCCTACCTCCCCCCACCCACTGCAGCATCCCCAACTTGCCAGCATCCCAGTCCCACCCCCCTCCCATTTGTCTTACTAGCAGTGCTTTACCCTTCAAACCCCCCCCAGCCCACTGACGAATCCCCAACTTGTCAGTATGCAGTCCCGCCCCTCCCCCCTCATACTCAGTCCCAAATAGTGACATAACCAAATCAGTTCAATGTGTGTCTTCTTCCTCAAAAACAAACACCAAAAGAGGGGGATCACCCGTTGGGGGACCTGTCAAGAGGGTCGCACTTCTACCACCCCTCCCGTAGTCTTGATACGGCCTCTGTCGGGAGAGGGGGTGATACCTGGAATACCTTACCACCAGTGTCATCGGACCTCATTGCCAATAAGTCAGCCACATCTCCTGGCCCTCAGTAACGATGTAGCTATAAGTCATTGCAAGTACCAAATCACATTGCAGTTCAACGTGAATTCTCACAGTTGTTGTTACAATCTTCAGTCGTCATCATTTTCTTGCGCCTAATCTCGTCCCTCCGGTCCGCGGTCTCTCATCCCCCGATGATCAAGTTTCAGCTTTTTCAGATAATCTTCCACCTGTTGCGGATTATTGAAGAATCTTTGTTTCCCTTGGTGTGTAACTCGTAGTTTCGCTGGATAGAGTAATGCATAATCAATTTGTGCGGCTCTGAGTTTTTTCTTCACCGCTATGAACTTACGCCTCTCCTCCTGAACCATCGGGGTAAAGTCTGGAAATATAGAAAACTTGACGCCTTCATACGTCAGTGTCTGCTTAGTGCGTGCCACGCGGAGTGCCACATCCCGATCTCTGTAATTTAACAGTCTCGCAATTATCGGGCGGGGTGGGGCCCCAGGTTTGGGAATAGGCCCAGGGGACTGGTGCGCCCTCTCCACGATAAACTGAGTGGAGAAGGCCTCCGGACCCACCGCAGATGTCAACATTCTTTCCACGTAGTCTTCCATTCTACCAGTGTTGGTAGATTCCGGCACATCCGTGATGCGTATGTTATTTCTTCGACTACGAGCCTCCAAATCTTCCTTTTTGGCTGGTATGACCCTCAGCAAGTTCTCCATTCTCGCTAACTGAGTTGTGTGACCTGCCGTCACATCGTCATTGTCCGATATCCTCCGTTCTGTTTCCACTATTCGCTCCTCATGCTGATCCATTTTGTGCACAATTGCATCCATTCGAGCTGACATTCTGTCCACCTTGTCCACCACCGTGGCAAACCCTTGTCTAATTTCCTGCAATAGTCTTTGGTTCGATAGTTCCGTTGAGGAAGACTCTCCCGCCTGTTGCTCCTGTGAATGTGGTGGTGACTTATTCGCATTAGCATTGGATGCTTTCTTCGCATTGTCGAACGTGATTTTTGATTGTCGTGCCTCAGGCTTCCCCATGATGGATCCTCGCAGTTGTGGACAACGCACTGATCCGCGCAGTCTCAATCTATCCTTATCCCCCTGTCCACTCAGCCAGCCGTCGGCAACCTTTGATCTGCACTGTTCTTGTGTTAGTAGCGGGCGTCAGCAGCTGAGCCGCTACTGCACTTTCGACAACCCAATGGGCAGTCCGTTACTCAGCAAAAATATATCAGTACACCGCAGCACGCCCTGTTGTTTCTCTACGCTTTGTACTGTGTCAATCAGCCCCGCTAATGCCCTTAGTACTCAATCGGCGCAACTTGGGCAGCGTGCTTGTTTGTACTCACGTATTACCCCACTTAGACACAAGGGATCCCAACGTGAAGCTCCTTATTGGTCTTGTTATGCAATTTCTGCGTGCCCCAAATCCAGTCCACCGACCGGCTCCTGCCGTGTCACTTTCAGTTAAGCGGCCTGCCTGCCACTTCCAATCCTCGGCTTTGCGTAATGGCGGTCCCCGCCCTTCTGATGTGCAAGACCCCGTACAGCCCTGCAGGTGGTAGCAGGGGGGCTCAGCCTGCGATAACGTGCAGTCGTACTGTCGCTTTTGTTTGTAGTTCTCCAAAGTAGTGCACGTGGAACAATTATTAGAGTCTCAATCACAAAGAATAAAGCTCAACGGAGGTCAGCCAGCCGTTCATTGCTCACATTCCTCAGACATCACGATATGGGCGATGCACTTGCAAACATTCACGGAGCACACCACAAGAACGTGTAAATTCAAAATCTGCATTCAGTATTCTTTTGTAGGCTCAACGTGTACTTGCGCTGCAATATTCAGTGAAGATCATCAGTCAAACCTCCGTCTGGCATCTGCAGCTCCGCTGGCAGTCGTGCGGCCTGCCTGCCACGTGTAGACCTCGGCGTTGCGTAGGTGCGGTCCCCGCCACTCACTAGTCCGTGAGCTCCAGTGCAGCTATCGGTACCGCCATCAGACGGGCATAACTTCGCCGCCTTTCATCCGATCGGTCCCAAACTTTCACCGAGGGTATAACTCGCCTCCACCTTCAGGCGTCTAAAATTGTATGCGATTCCGATGTTGGTGTTATAGGATAATTTTAGGATAGATGACCAGGTTACAGGAGCCTCACCAAAAGGCGGCCATTCTGCAGTGCGCCCTCTAGCGCCCCCCGTGCTGCACAAATACTTGACACATTGCCTCTAAGTTAAGCCTGGCTGCTTTTGTACCAAGATACCAGAGGATTAAGCACAGGTTAATTTATTGACATTTGCGATTCACCTTGACAAGGATTTTAGTTGTTGCCTGAGTGGGGCTCCGCCCCAACCAATAAGCTAATTTCTTACATACAGCCATATCTCACAGTTTTTACTTCAGAGATCAGTGATCAAATGAATGTAGAGATGTGCACAAAAATAGACACCTTCTCTAATATATGTCCCTGTTGTCCAACTTTGCTCCATCACATCTGCTATCATTTACAGTACAGTATGCGCCCCAAGACGAGGAAAGAGCAAGGCCCGCGGGAGGTTTGCAACCACAGAATCTTATGGTAAATAGCTTTTTCGGGCTAACATATATTGCAGCATGTGTCAACCAGTGCGATGAAACAGTAAAACTGTGACTCTATAAGTGTAGTCTAAAAGGGCCAGCGGTAGTCAGCAGAGTTTGGAGTAAAATGTGTCTTATGCTAGGCAGAGCCCTCTCAACCTCGTTTGTTGTACTAAGCAGACCATTTTGTCTCCATGCCATCAAATTCCTGTTCAAGTGGTCATGAGTGACAGGATCTCGAGCACTAGGTATCTGCCTTTCTGGCTTGTGGGCAGAAATGGTCTTGGGTACAGAGTGAGCTCATTTTTAATTTATATAAACAATGATAAATAACACATTTTGAGTGGAGATGCCATTTACTAACAGTGTGTGAACCATGGGCAAGGCATGTTTACTCGAGAAACACAAATAAAGTAGCAGATTCACAAATAATATTAATTACAGATCTAAACGTTCTTATTCATTACAGGTGTAGAGTAGGACCTTCCACAGTTTACGCCTACACAGGTGTGGGTTTTTCAGATGTTCACGTACCTTTCCCTGCTGCTCTCCAGAAAATTATGCAAGCCCTAATGCAGAGGTTTAAGTTTGCTATCCCAATAGATTTCTGCCGCAAGTTTCTTTCCCTAACCTATGTGAGAATCCTCCCTGAAGTGTGTACAGGACACAATTACAGGGTAATGACAATGGTGTTCTTTTAAGAAATTCAAACCGTACTATTTCCATTCACGGTTACATACCCGAATGGATGTGTGGATGGCACCACTTTGTACACATTTTTTAAGTACTTAAACCTGTTTACCTTCCCACAGCTTTTCCAACGCCTCAACAAGTTTGGGGAATTGGGACAAAATATACTATGGTGTGGGCTATTGCTACAGTTATGTCATGTGTTCTTGGGAAATCATTACATGTGAAAATTACATTAGTCCATCCAAAACTGAAAAATATAAGTGAATAAGTCATGAGTGATAAAAAAAACGAAATCAGGGCAGATTCACAAATTTGCTCCAGTTGGAATACTCCTATCTTTGTAGCCGATTTCTAACTTTTTCGGAAGTCATAAAGGATCATAGAGGTAGTTTCTTTGCTGCTCCATGCAAGATCCACTCACTTGCACCTCAAAACAGGTGTACTTCGACCAAAATTCAGGGTTGAAAATTACTTACACAAGTTTTGAAACTGCACAAACTTGCAAACTGGTAAATACTCACCTCCTTTGCAAGTAAGTATCCACAAACTGAAATGCTGAAAACCCACTTTTTTAAGTGGAAGTGGAGAATTCCAATAGAAGCCCATGTTCACCCCAGAACATGGGTTTCTACTGGAATTCACAAGGCCATATTACCAAGCCCATTATTGCCGCTTTAGCGGCAGTTTTCTGCCGCTAAAACTGCGATAATTTTTAAAGCCCTGCTTGATAATATGCCCCTTAGAAAGTCGAAATGTATGAATTGCAAATATCGCAATCTTTGCATAGCTGGTGAATACCAGGAAGCTTAGGCTTAGAAATTCTTGAAAGTAATAAGGTCTGACTGTCAAAGAAAAACTTCAGATGTAAAATTTAAATTTTCCACCGGTATATTAAGAGAGAAATATCACGTAGCCAAAATATTGATGTCTAAATATTGAGAACAAAATCATTGTGTCAGTAAGCTTATATACATATGTTTACATTGAAGAGCTCTATGCATTCAAGACATGTCAATGTGGGATTAAGAATTGTAAATCTATATTTACCTGAATGTACTTATCTGCATGATACTTCAGTTCTTGATATTAAGGACTTCGATATTTTGCCACCCCAATATTTGAAAAATATTTTGACAAATTTCTACTTTGCCTAAATATACACTTACATTCCAGATATTTACTACTGGTTACCAACAACTTGTAGCAAATTGTACAGTTTTTGTTACATATGAAAGATTACAAGATTTATGGCCATTCCTTGCGAATTCCTCATTTCTGTACCACTATGCATGCAAAGTCCCCATACTTTATAGATTGCACAGACAGGGGACACCTTCCTGTACATAAACAAACAGTGGCATTTTGCTTTTTCCATGTGTGCTGCACAAGGCAGCACTCATGGAAAAAGCAACAACGAGGAGAAATAATTAATTTCTCCTCATTTAGCCAACTAAAGACCAGGATTTTCCTGGTCTTGAATTTGACGCTGCCTCCTATGTATGCCACCCTTGTACATAGGGGGCAGCATCAAATACAATGGGTGCTGCGGTGGAACGCCCACCACAACACCCACTGCACGCCTCTTTCACGCTAAACATAGCTTGAAATGGTGCCTTATGTACAAGGCCGCTTTAAGCCATATTAAGTGGCTTAATGCTGCCTTGTACATAAGGCAAAGCCCCTATCTCCACAGGAACATCACAAAAAGTGGCATTCCTGTGGCGATAGGGGATTGTACATATGCCCCTGAGTGCGCTCAACTCATTTGCATTGCTTTTCTTTCACTACTTCACTAAGGCAGTTAGGCATGTTTTCTTACGGTTTGAACAAAACAAAGACCTCAATATACGTAGCATAAATGTTTTGTCTTTCAGAATTTTTGATAAGTCTAACCTACATGACTTCTAATTTTCCCAAATGTATGTGGTACTTACAACATTAAAAAAAGTGTTTGTGAACTCTGCCAATAGTGTCTTACTTGAAAATGAAAACTTTTCGAACTCAAATTCATGGTGCTTTAAGATGCTGTAGAAGGCACCTTGCAACTTAAACAGGAGTGGGGTCAGATCCCACTTTAATAGAGGGGGTCTCCTTAAAGAATTTCACCGAAGGATTAACATCACATATAAATGCAGATTGCCTAGTACACGTTGGCTTTCGTCTTACAAAAATCAGATTTTTCCTGGGTTTAGATTGTCAAATACCTTTATTGAACCTATGCAATAATTGCCTCAATAACTTTGCACCATTAGTGCACATTGTAATATGCTAATCTACGCTTAAAATGTAACAAAGTATTATAAAAGATCTACACAGAATATTATAAGCTACCGGGCACCTCGCAAATAAGAATTAGGCAGAGACAAGACCTGCATCTTATGGTTTAACAAAGAATTAAACACTAGCAAACAGTAAAAAACTGGCAAAAATCTGGAGAAAAGTCAAGCGAAGCACTCAAAGCCTTGAAGAAGCAAATAAAGGCACACTAAGACCTACACTTTGCATCAAAGCAACACAATTAAAATGCCAGATTCATAAAACAACGCACCAACTTACTTTTCTAAACTATCAGATATTGCATGAGTTCCACTCAAAAGATCAAATATCCAGCTCACCTCACTAACAGTACTGCCAAGTCCTTAGCAGAAAATAACACAAAAATCTTAAAATTACCTCCCACTCACACACCCATATTTTCTTCAACTAGACTCACGAAGGCTCCTCAAAATAATAGCTTCTACCAAACCATAAACATATACTGATGACCTTATACCAGCAACCCAAAATAAGTCAAATACAGTACTGAAACAGAAACTATTCACATACTGGATGATATTCTCCAAAACCCGGATGTGTTGTGGATGTTCTGCACAAATGATCACAACACCCTGATAAACATCTTATCATCCAAAATCATGAGAAGAAGGCAAACATATTCAGTCGGCTACTATCCCTCCTCAAGTCAGAATCCAAATTTGGATACATGGTTTATAGATCAGAATCACTATTACTAACCTGTCGTGCTCTACAAGGGTCTTAATTGGATGGGCTCAATTTTCTTTTTGAAATTGAACACATTTAAGACCAAATGCCTTCTCATGTGATCAAGCGACTCCTCCCTCCAGTTTAATCATTGCTTCACATTCTAACAGAACATGGACTTTCTCCTTCAATTGTTCCCCACATCACATTAGTGGCAGAATCAATCATCAGAATCCAAATATGGTTCCACTTATCTCAAAATTTTTGTGATACACACATCTTTCTAATTAAATTTGTGCATGCATTTTTTTATGCAACCCCCTCATTCAGATTTGAGGATAGCAGTACAAGCATAAGCTCTCTCCCCTACAGTGCTAGTGTTGCGTTTCTGATCTATGCCATTCCTGATATATGGTGGGTCTCCTATATGCCATCATACATTCAACACCTTGACCCATCACAGGAACAAATAAATCAGCCCACATCTGCTATATACTACAGTGAAAATAGCTTTTTACACTCACAAAACACTGCACATAGGACATTCCTGAACATTGCCAGGCCCTCTTCTTTATTTGTGATTTTAAGTGTTCGTGGATCCTGCCATAGGGTTCAAAAACACTTGCAGAATTGTAGCAGCATGTTCCACCTGCTGTAGGGTCCATGGGTCTAGTACCAGATCGTCAGATCTCACACACCTTGGTGAAAATACAATGTGGGTACTAGATCCTTACCTTGAGTTCACAAGTCATTGGCTAGGATTCATGAACCTTCAAACCAAAACTTAAGACAAACTTAAGTTTAACTTAAGACAAAATCCTAACTTAAGACAAATTCCCAACTTTAGACAAAATCCTAACTTTACTACTGCTAAATGTCTTCCGTGAATACCAAAAGTAGTAAGTTTAGGATTTTGTCTCAGATTAGTTCTATGAATCGGCCCCTATGTTTCTCGTAGATTAATAATTCAAATTTTCCAGATTCATTAAACATTTCCTTTTACATAAAGTATGTCATTTAAGGAGGCTGCAGCGTCACCGACTAATAAATCATCCAGTTTACATAAATATAAAAAAAGTTGTTTATAATAAACCAATTAATATTCACAAATATTGGTTTAAATAAAGTGCCTTTTCATAGACAATGGGCAAAATAAGTCCAAGTGGAGTTTTGTAAGGAGTTCCTGTCACAATGGCAGGGACACGTTTCCTTATTCCAACAACCCATTCTAGGGATTACCAACATATGGCAGACTATACCGAAACGAAAACATATTAAGATGTATCTGTGATATTTATCTGTTACATTAAAAAGATAGGATTGTTGTATCTTTCTGCTGCATATCTAAATAATCTCTAACGGATGATTTGTGTGTCTCTGCTGTTGCTCGCTCATGTTTCCTAAAATTGGAGAGCAAAGACTTTAGCTCATTTGTTGAAAAAAGGGCTACCAACTCCATTGTTTGTAAAATTCAGGCTAACCCAACATATGGAAAACATCTTTAATATTACATAGTGAAGGGATTTGACAAGAATGATCAAGAGAAAGACAATCTTTTAGAATAGCTCTGGTAAGAGAAGACTCTGGCTTGGTCGAAACACCATACCAAAATAAAACAGGTTTTATTTCCAGAATATCCTCAATAAGAGGTAAGTCCAATTCCTTATGGATAATTGAGTGAGGATTGACTGAGGAAGGGCAAGGAGTCACTGAGGAATTTATTTTCCTGTTTTTGGATGTTATTATTCTTGCCAAAAACCCATAAGCCCGTCCCGAATGTATCCTCCGCAAGGCATTTACGAATATAGATGACTGGCATATCTTTTATGGGTTTGCTACTTGTTAGAAATGGGATTTCTGGTTGGCTATTACAAGCACCTCAGCCAGGCAGAAAACACCACTCTAGTCAGGGCAAGGGAGTTACTCACCAAAGATAACCCCTGCTCACCCCCTTGGTAGCTTGTCAGCGCAGTCAGGCTTATCCCAGAGGCAAGGTGTAAAGCATTTGCACAACACACTTACACAGCAGCGACACACTAGGCACACCTCAAAAGAAACCCCACACAAGGTTATATAAAAATAGCCTTTGCATTACTCATAAAACACATTAGAGTATAATCACATATATACACTGTGCCACCTGGCACTAGGTATCACTTTACAGGGATTATATACATTACAGGGTCAATCAGGCCACTGTCATAGCTCTCATAAAACAGAATTAGCGAAACAACCAGTAACCACTGGTAACATTATACTTAGACAAATACCTTAGGCACACATATAATCGGCAGAGCACCAACGTGGCTCTTAGTAAGGTGCACACATTATAGTAGAATCTCTTCTGGTAGGATAACACTCCATGTACATTAACCTCAGGGCAACACAATCATGACACTGTCCCTGTGGTGCCAGAACCCTGGCAATGTCTTACCCTAGACCTGATAACGTCAGGTCATTAATACGAGGTCATTATCTGGAAATATATCACCTCTGAATTACCACCACCTCGTGGTGCCTTCCCAGCACACAACGTTGTGCCTCGATCACGCTGCCGAGTAAGCATGCGCAGCTTCCAAACCACAGGAGAGAGGCCCGGCCACTACTTCGGGCCAATGGGACCAACCATGCCCCGTCTCCTTGTGCACCAGAAATCTACAGACTCTCCGGTGACTGGACCAAGTAGGCAGGTTCCCCCAATACAAAATGGGCACTTACTTGTTCCCTGGTCAGGTCCCTTGGGGCATGCCTCTGACAAGCTGCCAAAGGCGATTCAGCCCTTTCCGGGCCGATACTAAGAGCAGGGGACCCAGGAGCAGTCTCGCTGTTCTCCCTCCCCAGATCAACAGTATCAGCTCCCTGCGAGGCGGGAGCGAATCCCGGAGCAGAGTCTCCGGCGGTTTCGCTTCTTGAGGGGCGGCCCCGCCCACAACCAGGCGTCCTTCGCCTGACTTCCTCTTGATGTGGGTGCTTCCTGCTGGGTTGCAGCGAGCTGAGGCCCCTGCTCCCAGCTCCACAGGTCTTCCTCAAATAGCGGGGCAGATCTCCTCACTACGATATGCAAGGCTGCACATCTCTCTTTGAGTGATGACAAAGCCCGCGAGGCTCCAGTTCGGCCTCTCCTATCGGCCCTGCTCACAAACCGGCTCAGGCAGCACGCGGGACTCTCCTCAGCAACACGGGAGCATCGCCCACAAACAGGCTGCACCTCCGCATGACCTCTGCCCTCAGCCACGGAGCCAAGTCTCGCAACTTCTCCCTTGAGGGAGGGCCTCTCCTCCCTGCTGGCTTCGCTTATGAGCTGCAATGCTGCCCTCAACGAGATCTGCACACCCCGGGGCGGGGACTCAGCCCAGACTTCCCCGGCAAGCTTACAGCTCCCTGTGCAGTTTCAAAAGGTGCAATGCCCACAGGATTGGGCAAACAAAGATAGAGTTTCCCCTAAGGCAAAGTTGAGGCACCTGCAATGAATCCACCACTCTCGTAAAGCTAAGTCTGCTAAGTACTGCAGGGCAGGACCACCAGCCCTGAGATCACTGGGGCAGAGCTGGGCCCAGGCAGGCCAGCTCACAGGGCCCTCCAGCAGAGGGGAAGTCCTGACCGTCCTGTCCTCGGCAGAAGCGGACGCTCCCCTCACCTCCTCCTCATTTGGTATTGTGGCGTAGCGCTTCAGTATCTGCCAAATATCTTTCCAAGCGCTAGCCTCTATCTATTCATTAGCGCACTGCTAGGCTAGATATTGCCTTACTGTTTAGCGATTGCTGAGAGCATCTATTCGTTAAGCATTCCGAGTTCGCTTGCGCACTGCTGGGCTTTGTGTGATTTCACTGATTATTGACTGCTGAGTGCATTTTTCGTTCCGCATTTCCAGTTCTTTTGCGCACTGCTGGGCTCTGTATTGCTTTGCTGATTGCTGATTGTTGAGTGATTTTTGCCTCACTTGCCTGTGTATACAATTTCATTACTGTGTGCATTTTATTGAAACTGCTGCCAAATTTCATAGCGCTTTTAACGCTACCATTGCGCTTTGAACCGCTAGCATTTGCTGCATTAATTCTCCCCCATAGCGCTCCTTTTTGCCCAATCTCGCCCTGCCTCACAGCATTTGTTGTTATTGTTGCTGCCATTTTGTTTTGCTGTACCTTCCCACACCGTCACTCCACCTCACTCCCGCCTCCCAGCTGCCCCTCCCACCCACTGAACTCACACGCCGTCCGAGTCCACACAGAGAGCTGTGACCGTCCTGTCCTCGGCAGAAGCGGCCGCTCCCCTCACCTCCTCCTCATTTGGTATCGTGGCGTAGCGCTTCAGTATCTGCCAAATATCTTTCCAAGCGCTAGCCTCTATCTATTCATTAGCGCACTGCTAGGCTAGATATTGCCTTACTGTTTAGCGATTGCTGAGAGCATCTATTCGTTTAGCATTCCGAGTTCGCTTGCGCACTGCTGGGCTTTGTGTGATTTCACTGATTATTGACTGCTGAGTGTATTTTTCGTTCCGCATTTCCAGTTCTTTTGCGCACTGCTGGGCTCTGTATTGCTTTGCTGATTGCTGATTGTTGAGTGATTTTTGCCTCACTTGCCTGTGTATACAATTTCATTACTGTGTGCATTTTATTGAAACTGCTGCCAAATTTCATAGCGCTTTTAACGCTACCATTGCGCTTTGAACCGCTAGCATTTGCTGCATTAATTCTCCCCCATAGCGCTCCTTTTTGCCCTGCCTCACAGCATTTGTTGTTATTGCTGCTGCCATTTTGTTTTGCTGTACCTTCCCACACCGTCACTCCACCTCGCTCCCGCCTCCCAGCTGCCCCTCCCACGCTCCGCCCCCCTCCACTACCAATTAAAGACAGATGGACCTACGCGCAGCGTCCACGCGCTGCGGCTGCGCCGAAGGTGCGCCAAAGGTAAGCCCGTCTACGCCCGTCCGCGCCTGGACCGCGCCCAGCGCCAGACCCCCTGGTCCCCGCAACACCCCCTCCTCCCGCATCACGTACGACGCCTCTACCCTCTCAGCCCTTAACACCGGCCGTCCACCAATCTGTTACCAAGCTGCACCCGGCCTCACCCATGGACCTTTCACCTGCAATTCCTGCAGGTTTGCCTGCATTAGGACCCTCACCAAACCCACCAACATCAAACAGAATGCCGACACCAACCATCTGAAATGCATCCTACTCAACACCCGCTCAGTCCACAGTCACGTCGTCCAACTTTGGGATCTACTCGACTCTACATCACCGGACGTCGCTTTCCTCACAGAAACCTGGATGAACTCCTCTTCAACACCCGACATCGCCATAGCCATCCCTGACGGCTACAAGATTATCCGTAAGGACTGAACCAACCAAATAGGAGGAGGCATTGCCATTGTTCATAAAAACACCCTTCGCATCTCGACCAGTTCCGATGACATCCTCACAACCGCCGAACACCTCCACTTCCAGATCCACATCAACCCCAAGACCACACTCAGAGGTACCCTCCTCTACAGACCTCCCGGACCCCGCACACAATTCAGCGAAGACATCACTGACTTCATCAGCCCACACGCCCTCCCCTCCGAGGACTACATCCTACTAGGCGACTTCAACTTCCACCTAGATAAGAACAACGACAGAAACAGCATCACCCTATTAGACAACCTCGCTAATCTTGGACTCAAACAACTTGTTAACACCCCCACCCACTGTGCCGGTCACACACTCGATCCTATCTTTACATCCAGCAAATACGTCTCCTTCAACCACACCACAGCTCTCCATTGGACAGACCACAGCTGCGTGCACTTCAACTACGAAAAGAATAAGTCCCAAAACCAGCTTCAACAAATTCCCCGCAGGAACTGGAATAAAATCACCACTGAGCAACTTTTCACATCGCTCCACCAATACCCTCCTACTCATTCATCAGACCCAAACCAAGCAGCTACCAACCTTGCACAATGGAGCACCCGCTGCGCTGACGAGTTAGCACCTCTGAAAAAAAACCCTACCAAGTTAAACCTCAAGAAAGCCCCCTGGTTCAATGATGAGCTTAAGAAATCCAAGAAGACATGCCGCATCCTCGAGAAAGCCTGGAAAAGCAACCCATCCACCGAAAACCTAGCCACTTTCAAGAACGCCACCCGTAAACACCATCAACTAATACGCTCCATTAAGAAATCAGCTTTCAATGATCGACTCGACAACAAGGAACTGTTCAACATAGTAAAAGAATTCACCAACCCATCAGCCGGCACCAATGACATCACTCCCTCCCAGCACCTCTGCGACTCCCTAGCTTCATTCTTCCACAACAAAATCGCCGACATACACAACAGCTTCACAAAACAACCGGGTGACCAGTCCACCCCACTCACCTCAGAACATAATCTCCCCCCTAACAACCTTCATACCTGGAAACCAGTCACCACTGAAGACACCATCCGCCTGATGAACTCGATTCACTCAGGTTCGCCAACCGACCCATGCCCCCACCACATCTTCAACAAAGCAGACTCAATCATCGCTCCCCACCTTCGCGACATCATCAATAGTTCCTTCAACTCCGCCACTTTCCCGGAAAGCTGGAAACACGCCGAACTCAGCGCCCTCCTGAAGAAACCCACAGCAGACCCCACTGAACTCAAGAACTACCGTCCTATCTCGCTCCTCCCATTCCCTGCCAAAGTCATCGAGAAAGCTGTCGACAGTCAACTCGCCGCCTTCCTCGAATCCAACAAATCCCTTGACATATCACAATCCGGATTCCGAGCCAAACACAGCACCGAGACCGCCCTCATCGCAGCAACAGACGACATCCGTAAACTATTGGATAATGGTGAAACAGCTGCCCTCATCCTACTTGACCTCTCCGCAGCCTTCGACACAGTCTGTCATAACACCCTCATACACCGCCTCAGAAACATCGGAATTCAAGGAAAAGCACTGGACTGGATCATCTCATTCCTCGCAGGAAGAACCCAGAGAGTCCGCCTCCCCCCTTTTAGATCAGAAGCCACCAAAGTCATCTGCGGCGTACCACAAGGATCTTCACTCAGTCCCACACTATTCAATGTATACATGAGCCCCCTCGCATCCATCGTTCGCAAACATAACCTCAACATCATCTCTTACGCAGACGACACCCAGCTGATCCTCTCCCTCACCAAAGATTCAAACACCGCCAAAATCAATCTACACGAAGGAATGAAAGAAGTGGCCGAATGGATGGAGACCAGTCGCCTTAAACTGAACTCGGACAAAACGGAAGTCCTCATATTAGGATCATCCCCCTCCGCTTGGGATGACTCATGGTGGCCTCCGGCCCTGGGAAACGCCCCCAAACCTACGGACCACGCACGTAATCTGGGATTCATCCTAGATTCTTCCCTATCGATGACCAGACAAGTCAACGCAGTCTCCTCCTCATGCTTCAACATCCTACGCATGCTCAGAAAAATCTTCCGTTGGACCCCCATAGAAACAAGAAAAACAGTAACCCACGCTCTGGTCACTAGCAGACTAGACTACGGAAACACCCTTTATGACGGAACCACAGCCAAACTACAGAAAAAACTCCAACGTATCCAAAATGCATCTGCTAGACTCATTCTAGACATCCCCCGCAGAGCTCACATCTCCAGTCATCTGAAAGACCTCCACTGGCTCCCCGTCAACAAGAGAATTATGTTCCGTCTCCTCACCCACGCACACAAAGCACTATACGATCTAGGACCCGAATCCCTCAATTCACGCCTCTCCTTCTACACTCCCACCCGCAAACTCCGTTCTTCCAACCAAGCCCTCGCCGCTATACCACGCATCCACAGGGCCACCATGGGGGGAAGATCTTTCTCCTACCTTGCGGCCAAAACCTGGAACTCCCTCCCCACACATCTCCGCCTTACTCAAAACCACCTCTCCTTTAGAAAACAACTCAAAACATGGATATTTGATACATAACCCCCCACCTCCCTCAAGCGCCTTGAGACCCTATGGGTGAGTAGTGCGCTATACAAATGCCAAACTTGAACTTGAACTTGAACTTTGTGGTGGTTCCTCCTGGTGCCCAGCAGTCCTCTTCGTCCTGTCTTCAAGTAAGCACAAAGTACAACTTACATGGGGTCACAGCCCTAATACTTATTCCACATGTCTTCTTTGTTCTGCCCTGGCACAGGGCTTGGGACCCAGTTCAAACCAGTTATAGGGGGAACTTAACAAGTGCACAACAGTCCCCATTGACAGTGTAGGTCCTGGACCCAGACACAACACAGGGGGGCGGAGCCAGCATTGTGTAGTGCAGGCACAGTACTATTCAGGCCCAGGTGCTACTCCTCCCACTACTCCAAATGCAGATCAGCCTATTCAGCCTAGTGCTGACTCAACCAGCCCCTCTGGAGCCACTGCAGCTCCCCAGCCCCTGTCACTCCAGAGCCAGACATGCAATACACAACAGGCAGGCAAAAAGACACATAGCACACAGAAATGCCGACTTCTAAAAGTTTTGAGAAAAGGGGGGGTTGGGCCCTGTGGGAAAGAGGGTAGGTTGGGCCCCTAAATGCTACAGAAAGGGAAATTTACCTATGCCTCTAATATTCTTTTAGACATTTAATGCTTAAACACAGATAAACAAAACTTTATTAGTTTATCCTGACACTTTATTTATGTCATTTTGTTTTCTAATTAATTATAGATCGTATTTTATAGTTAGCCAGAGAAAGAACATCATCAACTGAACGTGTTGCCATACAATTACAAATACATGAATCACAAAACATAAATTTACAGTGAAACACACAAAGAAATATACAAAATATATTCGAATGCAAAAAACAATTCAATTGACAATTTGTACACAGATTAATATACAGTTGCCAAGGAACAGTGGAAACAAAAACAATTATGTATTGAATTCCCAAGGGGTAAGAAGAGACTTTTTTTTAAAGAATACCCCTACAGCCTGATCAAGTGTCACATTTAATCTTGTCAATTTGATCAGGGGATGAATGCCTTGTGGCAAATGGATACCATTAACGTTAAATCTCTTTAACGGATGAATGCCGTTGCCGACGCGTTTCGAGTCCCGCTATGTAAATCACAGGACTCTCATCAGGGCAGGATAAGTCGTATCCATGGGAAACTGTTTATAATAAAAAACACGTTCAGTTGATGATGTTCTTTCTCTGACTTCTAAAAGTGGCATTTATAAAATAGTGATAATAAATCTGCGAACACCATTACGCAGCTTTTATTACCACTAATCCAAACATACCAAACTTGATCACGCTTCTCCTCTCCTACCATATTACTACTGAAATACATATCAGGGAATCCCCAATGCATTCCTATGAGAGGGCAGCCTCACAGTACTCAGAAACCAAAATGGCTGTTTGTCACTACCAGGACATGCCACACAGTTAAGGCACATGTCCTCCCTTTTACCTACAGTGCTCCCTGCTCATAGGTCTAGCTTGGGCCTACCTTAGGGGTGACTGGTATGTAGTAAAAGGGGAGTCACAGACATGGCAACCACTTTATGTGCCACGTCACAGCGGCACTAAACTGCGAGTGCAGGCCCTGCAATGGCAGAGGTGTGAGACAGGTTTGAAAGGCTACTTTGGTGGGCGGGCAAGCAGCGCTGCAAGCCCACCAGTAGCATTTAATTTACTGGACCTGGGTAATTGAGATACCACTTTACAAGGGACTGGTAGGTAAATTAAATATACCAAACAGGTGTAGACCAATCTTACCACGTTTACCATAGAGAGCACATGCACTTTACACTGGACAGCAGTGATAAAGTGGCCAGAGTCCTAAAACCACCAACACCAGGTCAGAAAAAATACCAGGAGGAAGGCAAAAAGTTCAGGGATGACCCTGCAAAAAGGTCCAAGTCCAACAGTACCTAACATAGTATAACATTTGAATACTCCTTCTGTTGTTCATATCAGGTCTGTTTGGCTTTTTTGTTTTTGCTTATCCCAAGTGTCAGAAGATGTAAAATGAATTACCAGAATCGAAAATGATGGGATGTTCAATATTTGAGCACCTTCGATATGATGGCAAGTCTTTGATTTTTCCTTTTCACATATCATAGTCAAACTTTTCTTCAAGTTGATCTTTAAAGCTATTTTTTTCCATTAAGGCTGTAAATGTATTCATAAAGTTAGGTAACCTCTTTGCATTGCGCTATATAAGAGCACCAATACATACATACATACATTTAGTGACTGTAATAATGGGTCATCTGCATACAAAAGTATTGCGACAGCCATGGAGCCTACTCTAGGAGAATCCGTAGTAGACTCCGGGGCTGTCCTAATACTCACTAATTCACTTAAAATGTGACCTCAGAGCTTCAAATGATACTGAAGATTAAGGGTGACAATATTAACCCCTGAGGTACTGCACACAATGAGGCAGTTTATAGAGAGAGTCTACAACTCTAACATATTGATACCTATTGGAAAGATAATATTCGAACCATTTTAGTATGTAGACATTTGACCCAATACTCTAAGTGTGTGTAGAAGAAATTTATGGCAGTAGACAAGTCTAGACGAATTAGAAGCTCTCATTGTCATGAAAACGTTTTAGGTTATCATCAGCCATATCTACCACAGATGTTTCAGCGCTCTGTCCCAAGAGAAAACTGATTGACAGTCACCAATAATGTTGTTTTCTTTCACATAGTTCCTGAGTTGTGAAGCAACGCAGTTTAAAGTCCTGTGATGGAACGAAAATTCTCCAGGCAAGTTTGGTCAATTGTTGTTTTCCAATAAACGTCCCGTTTTCATTTAATCAGGAACAGAGCATGCTCTTGGGATTAAATAATCATTTTAACCTACATTGGTGTTAGTGTTTGACTAGTTTTTGGGCCAGATGTAGTGCAGTTGAGTCAGCGGCATTGCAAGGTGGTTGTATTGCATTCATAATGCCTTTTAGAGACTCCTCCTTACTCTATTACTAAGTGAAACTTTGACCATGACATATTCGCTTTCTTAGTGATGGTTATGTTAATGATTCCCCGGCTTTAATCTCCGGGGTCACCAGACGCCAGATGGCCTGACTTGTGAAGCGTGGCCAAAGCTTGGTTACAAGGGGACAAATAGTCCTATGCCTCAGTCCTTCCCCAGGCAGAAGCACCAATAGCTTTTCTTCTTCTTGTTTTAATCCTCCAAGTCCAGGTGTGTGTGCTATGATGTGCTGGTACTAGAAATATTTTAACATATGGCACACTAGCCAATGATTAGTGATACTTATTCAATCCTTAAGACAATTCTGTCAGCTAAACCAGCTGTCTTTTACAGCAGATCTGGCTGTTTTACTATAAATAATCACAGGTAACCTTGCTCTGTCAAACCATTTGCTCTTCCTGTCCACTCTTCTACACTACATTCCAAGCTAACTAGCCATAGGTGGCCCATAAATAACTCTTCATGGCCTGCGAATAACTCCTCCCTGCCTTCTTGCCAGCAGGCCATTCCCATTGTTCTCTCACGGGAAAGGTATTTCACACTTCATTAAAAATCTAATTACTATAACTAAACTATAACATGTCAAATGTTGCGACCTATTGTTGCCTGCCATAATGTCCCTTTTGTTCTTGATGTATATGCTGCAATAGCCTGCTACCTATTTCCCTCAACTATGTAATTGTTACTCTTGTGACACATTGACCCACTTGTAACTTGGTGTGTCTCTTTGAACTATGTTCCTTTTTCTTAGTCATCCTTATGTAAAGCGCTCTGATACTCACTTGGGTCATGTTCGCGCTATACAAAACTTACAAAATAAATAAATAAATAAATAAATAAACTGATCCTGGAGAAGCGAAAGCCCGATCAAAACTGAATTACTTATGATTAATGCTTTCAGCGGAGAATAGTATGTTTGTTTTAATGAAATTACATTTGAAGCACATTTAACATAAATCTTCATTAGCCTAATAAGATGTTTGATAAGGTTACAACGGTGCGCGGATGACTCCTGTAACAATTTTGTAGCCTGATTTATGGAAAATGATGACTTTTATTCACAAGAGGGATTTTTGGGTAGCAAAAAGCTGCATTCCTAAGAGGGCTTTTGGATCATCGAGTGCAGACACATACCAATCTGCATATTAAGTGGATGTATGACATTACAACGCATGCTTTTACCATGCATGCCTTTACAACGCGGTTTTTACAACGCATAGTGCTTTGGGGCGCTGTATAGTGAATAGTTTAATTTACTATTCCAACTCCAGTCCCTGTGGATAGTAGGGAAGGTGTTGGATAGTAAATTAAACCTATTCCCTATCCTAGAGCGCCCCCCCAGTGCAATGCGTTGTAATGGTTTGCGTTGTAAAAGTTGCGTCGTAAAGGCACTGCGTGGTAAAAGTTGCGTTGTAAAGGATGTTTCCCATATTAAGTATATGTTATTTTTGCATGCTGTGCACCCAGATCCTGCAGGTTTTAAGGCACTACTTATAGGAGATCTAGCTAATAAGGCTAATAAATCAAGCTAATGGAAAACGTTTCTTTCATGTGTCAAAATTGGTTTCCTGTGGCATGTGCTTGCCATCGCTTCTCTAACAGTTGTTCGGTGTTTCAGTAGCAGGCCTCAAGTAAAGTCACTCATTTGGGATGGGGAAAAGAGTGAAGAATGGAGCAGAGGTAGGTGAATGCAAGCTTTAGAGTTAGTTAAATATGTCCCGAAGGCATTACATTTATTTTTCTGATGACTGTAAGTATGAGCTGGAGAGAAATGGAGTGTTGTGATTCTTGGAAAATTGAGGTGATTCAACATTGAGGAAAGGAACATGGTCAGCGACTAGCTGCCGCCTCCCCCCCAATCCGGCACCCAATACCCAGGAACGTGGACACGAGACGTCTTTACTTTTTGGAAGGCGGGCGCTAGTCGCCCGGCCGTATTTATTAAAGTATGAAATTAAAAAAGGTTTAATTGCATAATCAACAATGTATACAAAAATTCAGCAGGACATTTAGGTACATAATTCTTAGCAACAAGTTTGAGAGCCTGACTTTAACAAAACTCTAATACATATAGTTTCCTAACTTAGACTAAACATCCTCAACTAGAATTTTTGTACATTTCTGGCCATATGGCAGGGTCACTACCGGTGTCAGGTCCTACAAGCTGCGCCTCCCCTCTGGATGTGCGCATGCGCAGTGTTACCCCGGGAATTGCCCGGTCTACGCCCTGAACTCCATTTACCCACTAAAGGAGGGCCCTTACTCTGCGCCGGTGGCGTCATGAGTCCACGCGCGCGGGGTGGCTACCAGCCTAAGGAAAGCGTGAACTACTCCTACCCGCGCTCCTTTGCTTTGCAGCATCTATTACCTTGCCCCTGGAGTTCTGGGAGTGGCCCGCAGGCCCCTCCCCCTGGGCGGGAACCTCCATAGGATGATGCCCGCCCCCTCAGACCTCAAACATGTGCTCACCGATAATGACCTTACCGCCTGAACCACCAGACTTGAACTGAGGATTCAATACAATCCAAATTTGAGCAGGACATCATTCTACAATTATGCTCCCAGGCCACCTAGGCTCAGTAGAAACCCACCTGAAAAGGGGGGGCCCTCGGCCCCCCCGCACGCATGGCGGCGCGGCGACCGTCGCCCCCACTGTCTCCTTGGTCGCCATTCGGCGGTGGGGGCGTGCCCTGGGGGGCGTGGCCCACCGCCGATTGGCTGCTCCCTATCTCTTTATTCCCGAGGGGCCAGGTGGCCCCTCCTATAGCCCGCCCCCCTTGACCCGGACCCACTTCCCAGGATCCGGGTCAAGGAGGCCGCCAGCCAATCGGCGGTGGGCCGCGCCCCCCAGGGCACGCCCCCACCGCCGAATGGCGACCAAGGAGACAGTGGGGGCGACGGTCGCCGCGCCGCCATGCGTGCGGGGGGGCCGAGGGCCCCCCCTTTTCAGGTGGGTTTCTACTGAGCCTAGGTGGCCTGGGAGCATAATTGTAGAATGATGTCCTGCTCAAATTTGGATTGTATTGAATCCTCAGTTCAAGTCTGGTGGTTCTTGTGGCTCCTTGTGTTTTATTGCCCCCCCCCCCGAGAGGTTTCGCTTTAATACTACGGTGAATGAGAAGGGGAAACTTTTTGTCGCTGCATTCTTTATGATGGAGAAAGTCTTGTAGATGATGTGAGCTTGGGTGAGCCATCAATATAGGTTGGAGAGGGATTATATGTAAAACAGAATAGAATCAGAAATGCATGTAACTCGGTTGTTACAGAACTCCAGTTGAGTTTACTAGATCGCCAGTATTACGATCAATATTTACTTTATGCCTAAACCAAGATCTGCAGAGCACACTGGTAGACGCAAAAGACTGTCCTAGTGTGGATGAGACCTATCATATTCATGATGACTTGAGGGTTAGTTTAGAGCAATGAGATTGGCTCTTGTTGGTTCCATGCGATGAAGCATGTGATTCCAGTTAAGATGGGCACTTTTAGGGTTCAAGACGGATTTTATTAGGGGCAAGGTGACTGTACACATGAAGTAGTAAATTGGAAAGAAGAGGTATTTTTTTCTACGTCAGCCTAGCCTAGGTGGTACTGGGCAGATAGAAATTAAGTGTTAAGGTGTAATATAAAGGAAAGATGTTCATGCATAAAGCTAAGGAATTGTACATGAGAGTCCAGAATGTAATTGATGCATTTAATGGATGGGACAGAAAACAAGATTAAATGGAAAACATTGCAGCTCTTTGAGGTGATCGCTAGGAGGTCATTCATACAGAAATGTACAGTAAAAATCTTAATTGCCATTGTAAGCTATATTTGCCTATTAGAACGAGCAAGCATTTTTAATTTAGCTTTAATGGATGTGAATTAATTTAGTTCAAGCGAGAAAAAAAATCAAGTGGATTGTTATCTTCACTGAAATTGGATATTTAAACTCACCCACTTATTCAAAAAATCTATGGCAAATTTAGAATTTGATTTCAGAAACTTGTAGCTTTACAATGACAAACTCTCTGCACCCATCGCCTTGCCACTCAGTTTAAAACTGGGGTGGAGACATCATTTTACCAAGTTGGGGGTGTAATTTACATCTTCGTGCCTGCATACATACTAACAATCAATTGCCATGTTCAAATCAGCTGTGCTCATAGATGATGGCACAATCTCCCCACTGCATCATCGTTCCTTTGGCTGTAGAACCCATAGGAATGTATGTAGCCTAGCAAGAATTGGGCAGATGAAGATTTATATTACAGATGTACCAAACTACCTTGCCTTGTGGCACCCTCAGCCATAGGGGATCACAAACAAATGTCCCAAGCCCAAAGGAATTCCTATGGTTCTCCATAGTCAGAGAGTTACATGCTCGCCAAGCAGATGGCATTTCCTCAATTTACCAATGTTCACAGCATTTTAAGAATCCCTGGTTTACTCTCAACATTGCATCACAAGCATGGTAGCATGGATGAGGAATAATGGTGTCCCCACGTCTAGGGGTATGGATAACTGCGGTGTGGCAGGACACCACCCCTGGTTCTACCTCACAGTTCTACAGGTCATATGATGGAACAGGGAAGCAACAAGATGATTGCCTGCCTCCGCCTCCACTGTCTCTACATTACTAGGCTACCTCGTATATCATCAGAAAAGGCAGCAGATGAGCATAGATGTACCGATTAAGGGAACTGCTAACAAGTTGCTTGAAATGGAATAGAGCACCTCGTACCTAAAATGCCCTGTGTATACTTTGCTTCACATCTTACATTGTTTACTGCCTACGAATAAACTGTGTATTGAAGGTATTGGAACAGAATGTCACCCTCTAGTAGGAAAGCTCTCTAAAGTCTTCCATATATGTACATCAACGATCTGACCTTGAGATCAATAGAAGGGAGCTCGTAGTTTGACTGATCTGTAATTTTCGCCTTCCATTACAATATTGAAGTTGTTTTTGTATCTAAGTAATATCATATGAACTGCATGTCATGTTTTATATTGACCTTCAAATTCAATGCGACTAAAGTTTATCTTGCTCCTAGGTGACACTTTATATATAATATTAACTCCCTCATCATATCATCTGGAGAAGTAGTCTATTGTCATTGCCTATGATGCTGATACACATTTTCTAGGGAGCAGTGTTAGATTGATGGCTTCACTGAAGCTCACTAGACCTTGATGTGAAGTGTGAATGAGGCCTTGGGACGTATCTAATCATGTCACTCCTTGTTAATCCAAGGAACACTTTATTTGCTTGTATTTAGTGCATGTGGGACTTTTTGACTGTATCTTCAGCATGTGGCTATCGAGCAAACGTTGAAATGGTAACAAATCTCAGCAAGAATGGTGTAGGGGGACTTGATAAACACAATGGGGATTACTATGCGTAGACAGTGCTCTTCAATATAGGAACTGTCTTTATGAAATGCTAAAGATATCAGCTAGGATTCCTACTGCGATCATCAGGCTCCAGGTGTATTTCTGCAGTGTGTACCTGGGTCCACTGAGAACTCTCTCCAGATAAGGCAAAGTAAACCACTTGGATATATTTGAATATAAAAAAAAAAAATTTTCCTTGATGTGTAAAAGTCAAATGAAGCAGACTGATTCATAAAAAACGTCATATGGTATCCCTTTAAAACTAATGTTGCAGTCTTTCTCTTCCAATGATGTGCCTATACTTTGGCCAAATGGCAAAGCTGGTGGCGAAGGAATGCAGATCGGATGTATTTTCTTCACACATTTACTTGAAGGAAGTTGTCTTTTCTTAGTGTTACTTATCTCAGTTTCCCACAGTGAGCTCTACTGCTCCCTAAAATACAGGAAATCTTGGCACATGCAATGGAAATATAATCATATTTAATTCTCTCATGTTTAATTAATCGTACAGTCATGCTAAAATTGCAGTAGAAGAAAATTGCCATTATTTCCCACAATTAAAATGAGCCTAGACTACAAATCAGCATATCCAATAATTTCAAACTGGTATCCGCTGTAAATTACAAAACAAAAGGTGTGGCTAGGTGTTCCTGTCATAGAATAAAACAGTATTTTGAGAAGCAAAGGTGTTTGTGCTGCCATTAGCGATTGGTGCTTGCATCATTTCCTACTAAAATGCGTCCTGTTCTCAATATTGTGCACATTCATATCGCTGTGGGCATCCATACTAATATTATAAAGAGAGAACCCAAACATTTGAGGCGAGTAAGCTCCGGAACCACAGAGCCAACCGGAACACCCAATACAGCGTTGGAAAAGAGAGTATCAGCAGATGGACATAGGCTATACACCAGCCCAACATATACATTAGAAGGGAAAAAGAACGTTTGGGAAAAAGTAGTCCGTTGTGGGCGTGTGCGTTGTGCTGGGGGCGTGTGCATAGAGCAATGGGCACGGCATTCGTCAAAACCCAACCCTGCTGAATTATACCATTTGCGATGGGCGCGCCATTCTTGAAAACCCAACCCTGCCAAAAGCCAACCCTGCTGAATTATACCGCTTGCGATGGGCGCGGCATTTGTCAAAACCCAACCCTGCTGAATGATACCGCTTGCGAGAAGCGTTGTGCTGGGGGCGTGTGCATAGAGCGATGGGGGGGCGTGTGCATACAGCGATGGGCGCGGAATTCCTCAAAACAAACATGGATTTCACCGCTTGTGAGAAGCGGAAGTTGCATTTGCCACTAGACGCGAGAGTTGCATTTGGCATTGTTGGCCGTTGACGTCATGTGGTGCGTCTAAGTGGCGTAACAGCGGACAAACTCGTTCGCGGCTGCCGCGTCGCCTGGAGCGGACACACACGTTCGCATGTTGCGGCAAGGACAACAAACATAAGAGCACATGCTCACCTTCACGGTTTTGAAATAAATTTGCCTTGCCTATTACAACCATTGCAAAGATTCTATTTCATCCCCGGACAACGTCGGGGCGGGCAGCTAGTACATGAATGAAAAAGCAGCTAATTAGCCATCCATTGTCCATAACTGGACCTGATATCAAAGGGATCAGCGAATGAAGAGGATGTGCCCTTTATTTCCTGTCTATTATATTGGATCACTTGAACATCCCAAGATAATATCACACCTGATGTTTCATGTAGCACTTTGTGCAACACATTTTGATATAGAAAATACATTTCTGTAAACAATACAATGTGTGTTTTCTTTACGTTCTATTTATGACCGTATCACTTGATTTGTTACCAACAACAAAATATAATCTGGTGTTCATGATTCTGTATTTTGTACTGTTCTAATACTATCTACCCTGCTTTGACTGCTGAACTAATTTCCATTTTCCCTCATTATTTCTTTCACTTGTTCATTGATTCTGCTTACTAGATTTGTAAATAAGTATATTTTGTTAGACCACTACAATCATTCACAATAGGGTGCTCTCCTTGTATTATTTATTTCAATCGTAGTGACAGATTAGACTGGCAGGCTAATGGAACACTTCAATTCACATTTGGTGAATTCATAAAATTACAGATTTCAAGTCGAGAAAGAACCTGCTTGTGACAATGTGACAACTATATTTGTTGACTATTGTGTTACTAACAAGAAGCTACCACTAGTCTGGAGCAAGGTTTAGTGGTTACACCAGCCATGTGCACCACTGACATAAATATTGATTTCTGCCTTGAGTGTACACATAGATCTGTTTTCGGTGTTTCCCAAAGTTTTTTTGCAGCAAGTTAGTGACAGTAGGGGTCTCTGTGGATTTCTCTTAGAAAGACATTCATTTCTGGCAGGGTAGAAGCCAATGATGTGATGATCTTGAACACCTCTGATACACAAGTTATTTAGTTATGGCACTGACCTATGGGGAAAAAAATCAAAAGTGGCTAACTTGTCAATCAAAACGGCATTGATATAAACCCATAATTTACAAGGGCTCATGCTATTAATATTATTTGGAAGGATCTTCTTGTTTTCCAAATTTCATCCTCGACTGAACATCTTGTTATTTAATGGGCTTTTAGCACCTCGATTTTTAAGGTTATTTCTGCTACAAGTTGGGCACTTAAGCCGAATTAGAATATTAATGGGGATCTTAAAATGAAAATCCCTGAAACGGAATAGTTGATATGGCTTTCTGATGGCACTGTCTTAGATTCCCAATAACGACTTACTATTCTTCACATAAAACGTTCTTCTTTATGTTTGTACCGAAGGGTCTTCTTTTCATGTAACACTGCTGGTGTTCACATTGTGCTATATTTTACTCATAGAGGCTCAGTTCTCAAACCCTAATAAACAATGTTCCTCATTTTATCATTGTCAAATGGTAAGTCTTCTTAGAGTTGCAATAAAGTATGAATAAACTTAATTTTAAATATTTGAGAAAATGTTAATTTTGAGACATAGGTTTCTCAATGTTTCTTAATTTTACCTATTAAATAGATGGTTATGAGATGTACTGAGGTTTCATTCGAACTTTAACAACTAGTGTAAGTGATGTTCCACATTAGAGACGAAGTGAACTCCAGTACACTATTGTAAACTTTAATTCTGTTATACCTCATTGGGAAAGAAATCACAAAGTGTAATTGTTAATCTTTGTATCTGCACAATACATGCTTTCATATTGGGAACAATGGATCTGTGAGAGTTTTAAAGTGCATTTTTAAACATACATCATTCAGCAGTATGTCACTAGTTCCAGATGTGTGATATTGCTTTTTATAGAGAAAGATGCATTTTCAAACCAACCCCTTGATGTTTGGTATATAATGTAGACACATAAAAACTATAGTTGTGCAGGGAAAGCAGCTTTAGCCCAAACACATTGTATACTTTGATGGGTGGTGGTTTCAATGGGATCTAAAACTAATATGTGTGTGTGCGGTGTCCTTGAACATTTGGAACCTATGTAATACGTAAATGAAGGATCTTGAGGTGTTATTGATATTGTTTGGGACTGCAGAAGGACTGCGGCTTTCCACCCCTCTTTATTAGTAGCAGGGCGCAAGAGTGCAGAGGAGGGAGTACAGTGCAAATGAAGACAGATCTGTCATCCAATGCACAATCCGACCCAACATTGAATTGAAATTTCATATATTCATAACTAAGTTGTATAATTAGACAGCCACTGGTATTTAAAAAGAAAACAGAGCAAGAAGAGGAATTTACATTATTGGATATGAGCACACTAATACAGTACCTATCGGAAATGTGAGACATTTCAAACTGAAGCAAAGTTTTGTTCCAGCCAGGTGATAACTAGAAACTTAGCAAAGTGAGATGTGATGAGCTGAACTCCCCAAGGTGTCCAAATAGGTGAATGTAGCTTTAGATTAAGTTGTCTGCAATGTTACAATTGTTCTGGAATTTCTGATTGGGAGATTGGAAACATAACCCAGCAGTGATTGAATATTTATATCACTAATGGCAGCCTGTCTTAGGGCTCTTGACCCAATATTTCAAATGTACTGCGAAGCTAAACAAACTCTGAATAATAAGGTCTCTTTGTTCTATTCCTGTGTATCGATATATTTAAAAATATGGACAGAATCTAAGATATTGAAACCAATCAATTTACAGTTAGACAAAATAAGATGCCCAAGGACAAATAAAGGAAAAAAGTGAGTCAATTGCTTCGATTAATCTTAGCCTCTTGTAATTAATCCAGGCCACAATCCAATCCATTATTTTGTGCCCACCATATCACCTCAGACACCTCAGACAGAAACCAGCCAACTGCAAATCAGCCTTATTCCTACGCCAATAGGGCCGAACTCTCAGGCCAAGTTTCTTCTGAACCGGAATACCTGCAACCCCAGATCAGTATAGGCCTGTTTGGACCTTATCACTAAGGTGTGGCTTGAGTCCTATGGCGGGGTGAGCATTCTCTTTCCATGTGAGAGATATAGGGACATTTCGTTAACTTACAGCACTCCACTTCCTTTAGAATTTCTGCATGACTTCACTACCCCTAATCAGACTATCCACCTGGGACAAGGAGCCACAGTGAATGGGCACGTGACTATGGCTCCCTCGATACATGTTGCCCTCTTAACTTTCTGCAGCTGAGCTTGAAAGTTACTTTAATATAAAGACATCTGCTAGTCCTAGTGAAAACTTGGCAGCATTTCCTTGTTGACTGCAGATAGTGAACTTTGGTGTCATATTATTTTGTTTTAGAGCCGCTTTGCCTTTTTCCCAAACTAAAAAGGGAGTTGGGGATTCAGGGTAGAATAAACATTTTTGGGCATGTGAACATGCAGTTACATTTCAAAGTGGCCCACCGCGATCTGGATGTTTCACTGTGCCCTGGGAAGAGACCGTTTTGCTCCATTATTCATACTGTATACAACATAAAACCCGACCGTTTATCTTGACCTAAACTCATCGAGCTCAAACATGTCACTTCTGCTGTGGATGGCTCCTCAGATGTACTTACTTCAATGGACTCAACAAGTCGCTTCACTGGTGATGAAAGAAATGTGCAGTTTGTCTGCAGTTTTCCAGACACTAGCACACTGTAAGCTCACGTTGAGCGTTTGCAGCTGGAAAATGAGCTGTTAATACACATTTTAGAATGGAAACTTGCAAGTGAAAAGCAGTCAAAGGGTCTGTAAAGAGAGACATAGGAAGGAAGGGGGGATGGTATCGAAATACAGCTTAGCACAGATTTTAGGACTAGTCACCGACCCTGCACGCGGAAGGGTCATGGCTGCAAGCAATATGGCGGTGGCCTTCCCGCAGCGTGCCTGCATGACTCTTGTCATCCACTGCTTTCCCGGCCTCTTCCCAGTGTGTAACGTGTTTCTACGCATGTCCCCGGAGACTTCCGTCAGGCGACAAACTCCACCAGTGGCAGTGGAGGGGCTACACACCCCAGGAGGAACATGACCTGAAAAGGACAAAGGGATTGGCTCTGCAACCCATCTGCATGGTACTAGTTGCTCCATCATTGACTGGTCCTCCTTGACCAGCCTACATTGACCTTTTTTTTTATGAGTGTGCCTACTCAACCTCGTTTCTTTTATGAAGGTTTTGTTTTTTCCTTGCCTGCAGACTCTGTGTTCTATACTTCCACAGCGTTGTAGCACGAGTAGTGTTGCACACAAAGAAGGGACTGTAGCGTTGGATGAGTAAGACATTTTGGGAATTGCTGTATACCATAAAGTGATGTCCTGTTGTTACATAGCAAGAAGAGGAACCTCAGCTTCTATAAATAAAACATAACTTGCTATACACAGGGACTTTAATTCGTCGTTTTCTCTCTCCCCTCACTTATGTCCCAGTTCATTTAATTGTTGTTAGCAGAAAGAGCCCACCCAGAACCTGATACAATATGTAATACGATCCTATTCCTTCTCAGAACCCACAGCAAGGTTGGACGTCACTGCCCACGACCATGCCATGAGTCTGTGCAGTATTGGGCTGTGCCCTTTTTCTCCATTGGCTAGCTTGGGCAAAGGGTGCAGTGCACCAAATAATATATCCCCAATAAGGAGGGTGGTTGAGTTGCTTCTTCTTTACAATGTAAAAGGTTGTTTTTCATTGACTCAACATTTTAGACATTGAGTGACCTGAAAAAGCAGAGCGCTACACTGTGACCTTTGAGGTGGACCCAGGAGCATGTCGTTTCCCACCCTCATCATATGTTTCCCTTAATGGGACAGTGGTAGGTACACAATTCCAAGGTCTGTGCTCCCCAAGAGGGAGGTGTACCCAGAAAGAGAGAAAAGAGCTTTCCATTTGCATGACCTCGCACCGAGAATAACCATTAGGACTCAAACCTGTGACTAGCTTGTTACAGCAGGCACAGTGAGCAGGCACAGGTGCATTGAGCTTAGTGAATGGAGCTCTGCCTTAGTGCTCAACCTGCAGTCATTCATGGTCTTCAATGCCTATGTGTCCTAAAGAACCGTAGCCAATCGCAATGATATATGTATATATATATATATATATATATAATGAAAAAAATCATGTGACGAGGAGTAGCTGCCGCCAGACCTTTATTCACTGTTTACCTGAGAGACATCCAAGCCCTCACCTTTCTATAACCAAACCTGATCAGCAAAGGTATTGGTGTGAAGTACTATGGGCTCTAAATTTGGAAAGTCTTGACATAGTGTTTAGGGACAGGGCTTCGGATTGAGTGAATGCAAGGATGAGAAAAGGAAATTTGTACAAAGCCGTTAGGGGTGAACCCCCTGCCTAATCCACCCCACCCCCCTCTTTTCCCTGTATGATTCCTTTTGTTGTCAGCTGGTTCCATCTTGAAAAGTAGCAGTGTTATGTCATGCAGATCACATTTCGACCAGCTAGGCCCCGCACTCACCAATCTGAATGGTTAAAGGGCCAGAAGACCCTCAAGTGATCACAAGGCAGAATTGTATGAGCCCAATCTGGCAGGCAGAGTACCAGCATTAACTGCTACACATATATAATCAAAAAGAAGCCTGAATATTAGCTGCTAATCGTATCCAGCCTGGACGAGTCTAGAGGCAATCCGGTTTGTGGTATTGTGCCATTCGCATCTCCTGACGCAGTCACCAGCTTAAAGTAAAAACAGACATGTGGTTTGCCTGATCCACACACTGGCCGCCCCGCACATTTTCCAAACAGGTGCTTCACTTTACACAGCAGAAGGGGGAATCAAAATGTATTCATCAGTACCACAAAACATCTGTATGGTCCTGTTCATGATGGGCCCTTGGCATGAACACAAAGCTAGGGGCGGGGCGAGGTGGTTGACGAAGCAGACCATCGGAACAACTCCTGTTTCCCATATACAAATTACAAGCTCCAATCCATAGGCTGCTTCAGAATTTCACATTACAAGATTCCATTGGCTGCTCCAATAAAAGAATACAGACCGCACCAGATTGTTTTTATTCTCCACCCTCAGTGGTTTATAGGTGTGAGAGAAACCATAATTATATGATCAATGCATAAACGCTATTGTGAATGTAAACAGGAAGCAGTGATTAATTTGAGCTGGGGGTTTCCAGTCCTCGGCACCAGCACTTTATTGTCCACCCCGGGACTTATGACAGCTAGCCACATGGTGGCACTGTTTGTCCAATTTTGTGATGGACACAACAACAGTTGTTTAATAATTCCATATACATTAAAATGACTAATACTTGCCACTCAAAGCCATAAAAATAGCTTGTGTTGGAGGTATTAGTCAGTTTTTAATGTATAAAAAGTCTGAATTGTCATTAGTAGTGTAGTTGGTGGTGGAAGCCGCTGTGGTATCCTGACAAGGGCCCTGGCACTTCTTTCTTTACAAATTAAGTACTGTCAGGAAGTGATAGTGTGATTACAAAATCACCAAGAGTAAGAACCACAGGTGATACAAACTGTTGAAGTACCCTCAACTGGGACAGAAATAGATTCCTGCACAACACTTGGCCCCTCATTCGAGAGAGTGTGGGAAATCCTGATCCAAGCTCAAAGGGGAGTCTGCGTTTATATCAGTAGTTCATGCTGTACATCAAACCTTGCACCCACAATATTTGTCACTGGACTCATCTCACTAGCAATCACCATGTGAAATTTGTGCAAGAGGGAAGAATTCTCAGAAAGATACAAACATAAAAATTGGTGCAAAACAGAAAACACCAATATTATGCCTTGATTCTCAGAAACACGCTTAGAAACGGATGAGAATACTACACCTGATAATGTGTGCACCCTGAGATACTGTAATTACTGAGTGTGGTAATTATTTCACCTTTTGAACCAAGGTCTCACATTTTATATGGTACAATATACATTAACCTTAAAGTGAAACAGTGGTACAGTTGTAAACATTTGTAATGTTAGTATTGTGTATCAGTATTTGGCATGGCATTATATTTCAGGTTCAACCTTTAAAATCTTGTGATTTAGTTCAGAAAGTCAAATCATCCTGACTTCATTCCACCCCATTTCTTTGCCTCCCGTTATAGGTCGTTCAAATTGCTGTGTTCACTATTATGGAATGCCCTCCTCAGCTCACTCCGTGCCGGATCCCCTCCTGGCATTCACGTGGACCTCCTCGACACTAGATGCTTGGACAGCTGCGGCTCTCCATCAAACACCCTTGAAACTACCTAACAAAATGGCCGCCTGCTCATGCATGGTTGTTGTACAGTGGTGCGCAACATTGTAAATAGATATAAACATAATTTAATTTAAAGCGTTGTATTGGCTCTGTTAGTGTTCTACTAGCAACCAGACATAGCCACCTGTTGCTTACACTTAGCCACCTCCTTTATGAGGCTCTTATATAGCGCCTTGATTGCCTTGTGTAGACGTTAAGACTTACTATTTAAGTAAACACAAATATAATTTCCGCCCACACTACGTTCAGAGCAACATCTTTAGTGCATAACTGAATTGCAGTGGCTGCTAAGAAACACTCTTAATTTTGCACTGTCCCTGTGTCTGACACTTATATTTCATGGTATGTGAAAATGTTCCATCACCTTCGTTTCCCTCCAAAACCTTTTATTTTGCCACTTTTAACAGTATAATACATATGTTCATGTTCACTTGAGAACAATAGCCCGATTTCACATGGCAACACAAACAAAGAGACAACGGCAGAGTGTCCTCGATAAGCATGTTTAATTGCACACCGGCCTGACTCTTTTGCATGATTAGTAGGTTCTGCATGATTACGGTGTGTGAGGTTATGAAGTCGGAGCATATCAGGAAACTGACATGCTGCTGCTGCTGGTGTGCAGCATAAAAACACCCTTCTTTAAAAGTTAGTTTCTAAGCCATAGTTTCAGTAATAGAGAATGATGGAGAAAACTTGACAGGTATATTTATGTCAGAAAAGAGTAATGTGAAGGCACATTGTAATAATGGTCTTTATCGTGCAATACCTAAATATAATCATTATATGTCATTATCCGAGATGAGGGGCTGGGCCAAGATTAAATCACCATTATGTGCACTTCATTGAAAATAAACAGACCTTGCTGGCCCTGATCTAAATCATGAAAGATGAGCTGCCACCTTGCTCTAGGTTGCCCTGATGTTGTTTTACGAATCATTGGCTTTCATTTAACAACCCCAGTGCTTCATGAGACTTGTAGTCAAACTAAATATTCTGATGTACCTGGTAGCAATGATTCGTATCATAAAAGCCAAGACTACAAACATGATGTCCAAACAACATGTACTGTGTCCTCTATCATAATACATGTTAGATTTGGGGGTCTCTAGTTGGCGCAGTACTTGTGACAAATAGGGACCCCTGCCTCTAGTCAGGATAAGGAGATTACACTCCTAAAATAACCCCTGCTCACCCCCTGGTAGCTTGGCACGAGCAGACAGGCTTATCTCAGAGGCGGTGTGTTAAGCATTTGTGACCACATACAGTAACCCAGTGACAACACTACAGATGGACACCACACAAGGTTTTATATAAAAAAATAAGTATACTTTATATAGAGTTACCAGAAGACCATAAACGACAAAAATACACAATACTGTTACTTTAAGATGTTAGATTTAGCTTAGTTCAGTTCAGTTCTTAGATGCGACACTTTGCGTCAATGTACCTTAGGCTGCGTTGCGCTTCCACGACAAGCAATTTCGCAGCGAGGAAAATGCGGCAAAGTTCAGGTGCAAAGAAATAAAGAAGTGACGATTTTCCAGATGCGGCACGCTTCTTCGGGTATGCGGGAAGTTCTCGGTTCAATGCGTGGACTGCAGCGGCGACACCCTGACGATGGGACAGCAGCAGCTCCAGCGGCGACACTCTTCTCCCACGATGCGACAACTACAGGGGCGACATCCACGATGCGACAGCAGCAGCTCCGACGGCAGTGCGCTTCTCAGGGATGCAAGGTGCTCTTCTTCGATGCGGTGCAGTGCGACAGTTCCAGTGGCGACCCAATCCTTTAGAGTTGCGACAGCGACACACTCTGACCTCGTTGCGAGATTATTCTCTTGATCCGGTGCAATGCGACAACTACAGGGGCGACACCCTCCTTGGGAGTTGCGATGGCAGGCACAGCTCCTTGCGACACGCTTCTTCTCGATGAGTCGCGCTTCCAGCTCCTTGCGACACGCAGTTCCTCAGAAGGCCCAAAATAGCAGCAGGCACTTCCAAAGAACGTTGGGGAGCTGGGGGTGAAGTCTGTTTCCCGGAGACTTCAGCAGGAGGCAAGCTCTTTTCCAAGCCCTTGGAGATCATTCACAAGTTGAAAGCAAAGTACACAAAGTTCCTTTCTCCTTGCTTTGGCAGTAAGGCAACCACTGCAGGCCAATCCCCCAAGCAGCACTACAGCTTGGGGATAGTCTCTCCTCAGTTTCTTCAGGTTCCTCTCCTCAGTAAAGGTTTCTTCTGAGGTTCCGTGACAATTTTAAGTGATGTTTTTTGATTCGCACGAATATGGTCGAGGCTGGTATCTAAGAACCACAAATGACGAGTTTAGTAAGTGTGCGCAGTTTCGCTGTGCTAACTTAAACCGTTCATTTGATATGTGAGTTTTTCATCTGTACCCACGGGTTCCATCTTAGACACGGCATCCATTTTGTCTCTTGCCCTCAAGTAGCCAGCGAACGGACACTGTCCGCTTCGTCACCCTGGGACTCTCAGGATATTTGTGGAAGACACATGTACTTTGTAAATATCTTTTACGATGAGGGGGATGATACTGTAAGGCAGATGGCCCCGCTCGAGGCTCATCTTGCCGTCCGGTTTATTGTCTCAGCCGTGCATCTCATTAGGCACGTCCCTTTGATGCCTGTATCTCGTGTTTCCCGATACCTCCCCTTTTACACCCTTTTCGATTTCCCCACTGTCTCCATCTCCCTCTGCACCTGTCTTTGTCCCTATTTCGATCTGTTTTACTGCCGATTGGAATTCACTAATGTTGGGAAGATGGGTTTTTACAGTTGGGAACCGCCAAATGTTTCCGCACTTATGTTCCGGACCTTATGTGTACCAAAGTGACCAAAGCGACCCCTCTGAGGGATAATTATGGGAACCAGGTTGTAAACTTTTGTGTACCATGTTGTCCTATGAGTTAATTTTGTATAAAAGGAGCGATCCACAGAACCAATTTGAAGCAGTCTCCCCAAGTTACACGTGTTGTACTTGTCGTGACTTCTGTGTTCCCTGCAGTAATAAACCTTGAATCTTTGACGCCGAAGGAAGTGTCCCGTGTCTCTGTAGTTTGTGCGCCGAAACAGGTATCCCATGAAGGTTATAGGTGTTGTTCCCTGGCACCGCTGGTACTGTTAAAAAGTCCAGTCCTTCAGTTGGCGCCCAACGTGGGGCGACTTCAGCGGTACCGGTCCGGTCCAAAGCCTGATGATCGTGAGGAGCTTCGTGTGAAATCTCCGAGGGAAGGTGCACCCCGCTTCATCGATCCTGTTGTCGAAATAAGTGGCCCGAAGTTTTTCCATGCGAAGATTCCCGCCTCCTGACGGCTGCGACGGACCGATGCCCTGACTGTCGACCTGTCTTCGACGCCCGGCGTAGACCTTATGTACAAGCGAGACGATAGACGGGCCTTCCTGGTGACGCCATTGAAGTTCTGAGTTAAGTATTTGTGGGTCGCTCCCAGTCCTTAGTGGTTGTTCTAGCTTTTTGAAAGCTTTGTGGTTAGCCTCTAAGGCTTTGTGGTAATAGCTCTTCGAGCTTTGTAATAGCCTTAAGGCTTTGTTGTATTGCATGGTTCCATTGCATTTGTGGTTCTTAGTATTGGTTCTTAGTATTATTTGACAGTTGCAATTGCCAAAACCGAGGGTTTTGACTTACACAAGGTTTTATTGCTTCGGTAATCCTTGAAGTTTGATACTAGGTTAGTGTGCACGATGCCTAGCCATAGTGATTTGTTTCGTATTTTCAAATGTTGCGCAATGGATTCCCGGTTGGAGGACTCGTGTCCGATACCTCCAGTTGGAACTCCGATACATGATCTATATAGTCGACATGGGGTGGGTCCTATAATCTATAATGATTACTGGATCCGCTATACAAAGAAAGACGGTGACCTTAGATGGCCACCACACGGAACTTTTGAACTTTCGATTTTAGATAATCTTGAGGCTAAATTATTTTTAAAGAAAGCTAGGCCAGCTATGTTTGATTCCTTTCGGATATGGCGTAAAGAGGCCAAACAGAAAGAAATCAAACAACTTAAAAAGGATAAAAAGCAAGAGTTTGTTCCGATAATGCAAGCTATAAAAGAATGTAGACAAGACAAAGAAGAAAAAGATATGGAAATCGCTACTAGATTGCATCACATGAAAATAGATAAATGTTACCCAGTTTTACCGAATAATCTAGAAAAGAAAGAAGAAGATTTAAAGGAGGATTCCTTGCTATCATACTTGATGAAATCACCACCTCCTTATGTACAGGGTGCTACTGATCCTGTAGCTCCTCCTGTTGTTCCTCTTGTTGCTCCAGCGGCTGCGGGCCAGCCCGCTGTTAACCCTACGTTTGTTCCACCACCTGTCCTCGTTCCTACTGCTCCTGTACCTGTACCTTTGCAGACTGTTGTTTCTGCTACTCCGACTATCTTGTCCGTTCCTACTATGCCTTCCTTCACCTCTAGTGTTGTTGCTCCTGTTTTTCTTTCTCCTTCTGTTCGTAAGCGTGTTCCTAACTCTGTTGCTACCCTTTATTCACCTCTTTCTGGTCCGTTATTTTCGTCTGATTCATCTGAAACTCCTCAGAGACGGAGTCAGATCCCTAGTGGTAGGGAGAAAGAGACGTTAGTAACAATGGCACATAGGTGGATAAGACACCCTGCTAATTACACTCCACGTGTAGTCTTTGATACGTTTTCTCAGTTTAATGAGCCTACGCAGAGATTCGTATTTGAGGAGATGTGTAACTTTTTGAGAGAAGAATGGTACAATAATGATGTAGATGATGTACCGTCCGACATAATTGAACTTCAGAGTCACTTTTCGAACGGTATGATTATAGGAGACGATGTACGACGTGCAGTGGAACGCTTATTAGCATTCAGACCCACAGCACATTCTCGGGTGTCATTAGATGATACCACTGAGAACTGGAAAACGGTTCCTGGTCAGTATCCCATGAGAGAAGTCCCGCCACTGTGGGTGCCTGGAGATCCGCAAGCTAACCCAGCGGTTTTACCACATTTTCGAAGGGTGTGGATACATCTTCCATGGAAACGATCGGAAGTTTTGCAAGTGAAGCAATCCTTACCCGATCCGCGTAAAAATCCGGCTGGTTATTATAAGGAGTTATCACAACTGATAGAAGCTTCTATTATGAATATTGCCGACATCGACATGTTGTTTGGCAATGTTGTACCGCAACCAGTTTGGGCTAAAATTCGTCAAGCCAATCACGCAGCTGAATTAGGGGGTGATTGGGCTGCACTGCTAGCAGCTGATGCATTACAAGTTGGTGGGGCTAAACCTGAACAGTTGATCTTGGATTTGCCTCAGAAAATCATTACGCTCATGAAAACTCTCATGCCAGCGATGAAGGTGAACTGGGATAAGTTATCAGCTTGTAAGCAAAAGAAAGACGAGAGTGTCTCAGATTTCTTTACAAGGTTCGAGGAAGCGTTTGTCGACCACAGCGGCCAGGACATGGGCGCTGAGGGAGGTCAGCGGTTATTCGTTGACAAATTTGTGTCAAATTTGCTGCCTGAGCTATGCAACAAATTAAAGAATTCAGAAAGTGCGTGGGCAGTTTCAACCCCTGCGCAAATACTAGCAACGGCCCAGTATTATGAGAATAGGGAAAAGGAAGAAAGTGATCGTGTAGAAAAGAAAACTAAGGAGCTCAAAACGAAAGTTTTGTTGCAGCAAGCATACCCTCCACGATCAAACCAAAATGATGCACAACAGCAGTATCGACCACGAGCACAGCTCGATAGAACACAGCCGCGCTCTGACAACTTTGATCCCAGATCTTCACTTGGGTATAATCAGTGCGCATATTGTAGGAAAGAGGGACACCTAAAATATGATTGTCTTGCTTTACGGGACCGTCTGAATGGTGTGTCGACACGAGGAAATCGTGGCGGTGGTCCTCAGCAGGCACCACGTGGTAGAGGTCGTGGTTCATCCCACAATCAGATTGATCGTCATCAAAATCAATCGGATGCAAATAATTATTTTGACCAGCGAAATGCGGGGTCAGTTCGATCTGCACAGTATAATGTTGATGATTATTATGTAGACCACGAGACTATTGTAAATGACCACTACTAGGACAGCCAACGACAAAGAGAGGGAGTAGTGTCAGTTCCGGTCGATCAGAGTGGGCCTTACGTTGCAGTGACTACATCGGGTGTAGTTGAGCCTTTTCTGTTAGACACTGGTGCGACGAAAAGTTCCATCATGCATTCAAAACTCCCTGGCGCACCTTTGTCTGGCTTAACGAATGTTTCCGTCGGATTCTCTGGCGCCCCTGTTAGTAACCCAGTCTCTAACCCTTTGCCTCTTATGATTGGATCTCGTGAGCTAACGGCTCCACTGATTCTATCTACAGGTTGTGGTGAAAATCTTTTGGGCCTGGATTTGTTGAAACGATTATATGCAACATTGTATTGTTCCCCCGAAGGAGTGGAGCTTACATTAGGAAGGAGAGTGATCTCTCCCATGTATTTATCGGTTGATAAATTCCCACCGGAATTGAATTCCCTCCCTGCGTCCTTATGGGCCACAGGTCCCAATGACGTGGGCCTGTTAGACATTCCACCCTATGTGATTCAATTGTAACAAAATGCGCGATTACCGCGTTTACCTCAATATCGTATTTCTCTCGAGGGCGAACGAGCGCTATTAGCAATCATTCATGATCTCATTGGAAAAGGTGTTGTTGAAGAAACTCGTGGAAATATATGTAATAGCCCTGTATTGCCAATTCTGAAACGAACTGACCCAACTAAACCTCCTGTGTATCGTTTTGTTATAGATTTGAGAGAGGTAAACAAAATAGTGGTTCCGCAATTTCCTGTGGTCCCTGACATTACGGCTTTACTAACAATGATTCCAGCATCTGCCTGCTGGTTCACAGTGATCGATCTAAAGAATGCTTTCTTTAGCATCCCGATTGCAGAGGAAAGCAGAGACCTATTCGGATTCTCATTAGGAGGTCGCAGTTTTAGGCTAAAACGCGCTCCACAGGGCTACTGTGAGAGTCCGTCAATCTATAGCCAAGCACTTAAAGGTCAACTTGATGCCTTTGTACTACCTAAAGGTGCAGCTTTGATTCAATATGTTGACGATCTGTTAGTGGCAGCTGATACGGAGGCTATTTGCAAAACGGCTACAGTATCATTGTTACACTATCTACATGAATTGCACCACAAGGTATCGCCTTCAAAGCTACAGTATTGTTGTCAAGAAGTTACCTATCTAGGTCACTTATTGTCAAGAGAAGGGAGAAGGTTGACCCCAGAGAGAATTGCAGCGATTTCCCGAATGACTGTGCCAAAAACCCAGAGAGATGTTCGTGCCTTTTTAGGTATTACGTCCTACTGCAGACAATGGATTCCAAATTTCTCATTGTTGGCGAAACCATTGATAGCCCTTACGTGCAAGGACGTTTCATCCCCAGTACCTTGGTCTGAAGAATGTCAGAAAAGTTTTTCTGAATTGCGTGATGCGCTGTGTTCGGCTCCTGTGTTGGGTACTCCTGACTACAGTAAGCCGTTTACACTATACGTTCACGAGAGGGATGGTTGCGCGTTGAGTGTTTTGACACAATCTTTTGGTGGTAAGCAACGCCCATGTGCCTACTTTTCTTCGACTTTAGACCCAGTAGCAAGAGCCTTGCCAAGTTGCTTAAGGGCAACAGCGGCAGCTGCGGCGTCCATTCGACAGTCCGCAGGTCTAGTCATGGATAATATGCTCACGGTAATGGTTCCGCATGCAGTCGACACTTTATTGAACCGAACGAAAACTCAACATCTGACAAGTGCAAGATTGTCTGGTTATGAGTTGACATTGCTGGCCAGTCATATACGGATAAAACGATGTAATGTGTTGAATCCAGCAACATTGCTGCCGATCGACACAGAATCAAGTGATGAAGCAGTACATGACTGCTATCTCAAAACTGAAGAGGAAACTAAGGGTCGCATTGACCTAAAAGATGCTCCATTGACAGATCCCGATGGTACTTTGTATGTGGATGGTTCTTGTTTCAAGTTGCCGAACGGTGATGTGACAACTGCATATGCTATAGTTACATTGAGAACGATTGTGGAAAGCGCAAGGTTAAGTCAGAATTCGGCTCAGGCTGCTGAGTTAATTGCTTTGACGAGAGCGTGTGTGTTGTCTAAAGATAAACGGGTGAATGTGTTTACAGATAGCCAGTATGCGTTTGGTGTGGCACATAGTTTTGGACGATTGTGGAGAGAGAGAGGATTCCTTACGTCACATGGTACGAAGATTCAGCATGGCCAGCTTGTAAATGATCTTTTGGATGCACTTACGTTGCCTAAGCAAGTGGCGATTGTTAAATGTAGTGCGCATCGTAAAGTGATGGATGATGTTGGTCGTGGTAATGCGTTTGCGGATGAGACTGCTAAGGAGACTGCCCGGAACATTAGCACTCGAATGTATGTGACGAGTTCGGTTAGGTGGCCTGCAGAATCAAGTATGTGTGAAAACACTATCGAGAGTGTGAAAGCAATTCAGAATGAGGCCACCGAGACTGAAAAGACAAAGTGGAAAGAAAGTACGGGAAAGTTGGATGCGAATGGTTGTTGGACTGACTTATCGGAACAGAAAAGATGGATGTTGCCTGATGCGTATGTGCTGGCTATTGTGACTATGGCGCATGGGTTAGCACATATTAGCGCGAAAGGTATCTGTAAATTGCTGTTTCCTGTGTGGAAGAATGATGGTATTACGAAATGTGCTGAACGCTTGGTTAAGAATTGTATGGTGTGTTTGATGCACAATCCTGGTAAGGGCACTCCCACTCCACCTGGTCATTTTGCCCCTCCTGCGTACCCTTTCGAAGTTATCCAGTTGGACTTTATCCACATGGAGAGATGTAATAATTTGAAGTATGTGCTGGTTGTGGTGTGTGCATTTTCTAGGTGGATTGAGGCCTACCCCCTTAAGGATAATACGGCTTTATCCACGGCAAAAATTTTACTCAAAGAGTATTTTTCCCGCTATGGAATGCCTCGGGTTGTGTGGTCAGACAACGGAAGTGAGTTTGTTGGGAGCGTGATGAAGAGTGTGTGTCGCGGGTTAGGGATTGTACAGAAATTTCATAGTGCCAATCATCCTCAGTCAGCCGGTTTGGTTGAAGGGTACAATGGCACCCTTAAACTAAAACTAGCAAAGATTCAGGCTACGACAGGTCTTTCGTGGCCTGACGCTTTACCCTTAGCATTGCTGTCAACAAGGGCAACTGTACACTCCCGAGTAGGGCTCAGTCCCTATGAAATAGTGTTCGGTCGTCCTGCCAATGTTTGGGGGGTCCCTAGACCGGGTGCCTTTTGCGAACTTGAGTATCCAATGTTAATCGATTATCTTCATGACTTGACTGCTAAACTGAGGTTAATTCACCAACAGGTTCACGAAGCATTGCCGACACAGACGGAGGGTCCAGGCCACCAGCTCCAGCCCGGAGATTGGGTGGTAACGCGCAATTTTTCGCGCAAGAACAATTTGGATCCCAGGTTCACTGGACCCTATCAGGTCCTCCTTGCCACGAGAACTGCAGTTCGTCTTGAGGGGCGGAAAAATTGGGTGCATGCCACCCATACCAAGAAAGTCCCCATTCCGTTGCCAGCAGACTCGTGGGTAAGGAAAGGCATTGCATCAACTGAAACCGAAGGATTGCCGGCGTTGGTACCTTTCAGTGACGCACAACCTGTCGGAGAATCCTCAGTGCAGCAAAAAGGCATTATTGAACACTTGTCATCAGAAAACTCAAGACCAGAACATTCAGCTGATCAACAGGGCGTTGTCCCTTCAACGGATCTTTTGTTTAACGAACAGACACGTCCTGGGAAAACCCGATATTTTTTAAGATCCAGCACTAAAGACTAATAAAACCCCGTTCTGTCCCTTGACAAGTGCATTATCCCGTTTTCCATGATCAGTTTGAACACTCATACTATTGTAATTATTTTGTATATATTCATTGAGCTTCGTTCCTTACACTTTTTGTTTCCACAGCTGAGAGACATTTGTTTTTGATATATATATATATATTTGTGAAATAAAGGCCGTAGGGCCGCGCGTGTACTTCCTCCTGGTTAGTAGGTCTTGACGCTAGGTTAAAGACCGTCGATTCCTGGGAACTCCTAGGAATTGACTATTGCTACACAGAACGAAGTGCGTCAAGAAACGTTGCGGACGGTCATAGGGAATGGCATTTTTGAAGCTGATGGACTTGGAAAAAGCTCAAGCACAAAGATTCAAGCTGCAGCAACTCAGTCGTACCAAATGCTTTGTGTTCCAAATATTTTTACTGTTTGTGACTGTTTCAGCGTTATTGGCGGGTGGGGTGTATTACACAATGTCTTACTTCTTGCCTTCTACTATACCTACTCCTACCCCTGACCTTAAACTCATCTCCACTGACTCTCCTCATTCTTTTCACATCTTACCTGAACACGAGCAGGCTAGACGTGCAGAATTCCGCAACAATTCCTTTATTCAACTCCTTCATCAGCATCAGTTAGTGGTTAACACTACTAATTGTTGGGTGTGTGGGTTGATGCCACATACTACGGATAAGGGAATTCCATATCTGGTGTTACCGTATAGCTCCCAAGGGTCTGCTCGAGCATTTCAAACAATGTTTCGAAGCGCACTGGGTTTCCACCCCATTCGAGAACCACGTTCCCCTTACTCTGGTCCTACCTCGTACCAAAAATCTTTGTCTATAGCAATAGAGGATTTAGATAGCGATATCCATGATCCCTCGCTTATCCCTGAAGAAGAGGTACAAGCCTATAGGGTCCTAAGTAGAGGCGAATATAGTGTGTTCACTGGTGAAAAACAGCTTAAAAGCTCGCCTCCGATATGGGTCGTACCCCACATTGGTAATTTTTGTTTAATAGGTCGCGGCCGTAGATCGAAAGCCCGACTTGGAGAGAGTGCTTGCACTGAAAATTATATATTGCCAATGGTCTCGTCTCCTGTGTTTTTGGCTGCCAAGGGTACATACTTTATTTGTCATGATCGTGCATATGCATGGTTGCCCTCTGACTTCATGGGCTCATGTTTTATCGCAAACTTGTTGCCTCCGACGTTTACTGTAGATGCAGATTATCACAAAACTAGAGTTGTGAGAGGCGTAATTAGCGAAGAGGATACTGCCGGTCAAGAGGCAGGAGACTTTTTCAAGGGTTTCCTCCCATTTTGGGGACCTATGGTTAATAGTAGGAACCTAAGACAGTTGACTCGAGTGGTAGAATCGACAGCTAATATTACTGCCAGTGCCCTTGGTAATATCACCACAGAACTTCAGGCGGATAGACTTATGACGTTACAAAACCGTATGGTTTTAGATGTGATCTTAGCAGATCGAGGTGGGGTATGTAAGGTGATCCATTCGAGCTGCTGTATTTTCATTCCTGATAACGCTCCGACTGTCTATCAAGCCATCTCGAAGTTGCATAAGATCTCCGAATCCATACACGTGGATGTAGGGGATTGGACGCTACTTGGATGGTTTTGGGGCCTGATGTCGACTTGGGGTTGGAAAATTCTGACGACCATTGGAGTCGTTGTAGTGTTCCTGTTCACTTGTTGCCTTTGCGTGCAGTGCGGTCCTGCCTTATGTGGCCTCTGTGCTACAACGTGTATGAGACAGCCACCTGTTACCAAAGGGTCTCGGTTGGACAGAGCTATGCTACAGCAACATCTCGAGGGTCTGATGAATATCGAATATGATTCCGACTAGTGCTTGCCTACATGAGGGCAAAAGGAGCGTCTGAGGTTCCGTGACAATTTTAAGTGATGTTTTTTGATTCGCACGAATATGGTCGAGTCTGGTATCTAAGAACCGCAAATGACGAGTTTAGTAAGTGTGCGCAGTTTCGCTGTGCTAACTTAAACCGTTCATTTGATATGTGAGTTTTTCATCTGTACCCACGGGTTCCATCTTAGACACGGCATCCATTTTGTCTCTTGCCCTCAAGTAGCCAGCGAACGGACACTGTCCGCTTCGTCACCCTGGGACTCTCAGGATATTTGTGGAAGACACATGTACTTTGTAAATATCTTTTACGATGAGGGGGATGATACTGTAAGGCAGATGGCCCCGCTCGAGGCTCATCTTGCCGTCCGGTTTATTGTCTCAGCCGTGCATCTCATTAGGCACGTCCCTTTGATGCCTGTATCTCGTGTTTCCCGATACCTCCCCTTTTACACCCTTTTCGATTTCCCCACTGTCTCCATCTCCCTCTGCACCTGTCTTTGTCCCTATTTCGATCTGTTTTACTGCCGATTGGAATTCACTAATGTTGGGAAGATGGGTTTTTACAGTTGGGAACCGCCAAATGTTTCCGCACTTATGTTCCGGACCTTATGTGTACCAAAGTGACCAAAGCGACCCCTCTGAGGGATAATTATGGGAACCAGGTTGTAAACTTTTGTGTACCATGTTGTCCTATGAGTTAATTTTGTATAAAAGGAGCGATCCACAGAACCAATTTGAAGCAGTCTCCCCAAGTTACACGTGTTGTACTTGTCGTGACTTCTGTGTTCCCTGCAGTAATAAACCTTGAATCTTTGACGCCGAAGGAAGTGTCCCGTGTCTCTGTAGTTTGTGCGCCGAAACAGGTATCCCATGAAGGTTATAGGTGTTGTTCCCTGGCACCGCTGGTACTGTTAAAAAGTCCAGTCCTTCACTTCTTGTAGTCCCAAGTGATCTAATTTCTTAGGATCAGGGTCCCAATATTTATACCCCCAAAATCCTTTGTTCTCTGAGGGTCTTTGCCCAGTCCAAACCAGTTCTGAAGCACTCTGTTTACCAGACTTCTCCTTTCCTTTCACAGTGCAGGGCAGGCACATCAGATGCCCCACAGGAGGAGGAGCCAGCATGGCGGAAGGCAAGTACAGTCCTGGAGGACTCTGTTGATAGGACTCCTTCTTCTTTCAGTGTGCATGGCAGAGACATCAGCCGCTCCCCATGAGGTGGAGCCAGCATTGTGGAAGGCAGGCACAGCCCTATTCAAGGTTTAGGTGCAACTCCTCCCTCCCCTCTAGATGCAGATCTCCCTATTCACTACTGGGTGACTCATCCTGTCTCTTGGAATCCCCCAGCCCTGTCACTCACAAAACCAGACAAAGGAATACACAACCTAGCAGGCTTGAAAGGTTAGGCAAGCAAATACCTACTTTCTAAAAGTGGTATTTGCAAACACAGAATTTTAAAACCAACTTCACTAAAATATGTATTTTATCATTCTGAGTTCAGGCATACTAAACTCCATGTTCTCTGAGACAGTTAGGATTATAAACATGTAATAATCTAACAGCCCATACTGGCCCATGGAGAACAGGTAGCCTTGCAATAGTGAAAAACGAAAATGGCTGTAATTCACTATTAGGACATGCCACACACATCAGGGCTTGTCCCACCTTATACTTACAATGCACCCTGCCCTTGGGCCTACCTTAGGGGTGACTGATATGAAGAAAAGGGAAGGTTTAGGGACTGGCAAGTGGGTGCACTTGCCCAGTCAGTGTGACAGTACCAGACTGCACACAGGCTCTGCAATGGCAGACCTTAGACACATTTTACAAGGCTGCTTCTGTGGGTGGCACAACCAGTGCTGCAGGCCCACCAGCAGCATTTGGATTTACACGCCCTGGGCACACTCAGTGCACTGTACTAGGGTCTGACAAGTAAACCAAATAGCCACTGGAACCACTGATTAATACATCAATTTACAAAAGGGAGCACTTGCACTGTGACACTGAATAACAGTGGCACAGTGCCCAAAGCATCTAATACCAGCAAAAACACATGAGGCAACAGCAAAAATGGAAGGGAGACCCATGCCAATGGGCCAGGTCTAACAATACACATAGACAATCTTAACTTATCCGCCCCACAATATAAATAGGGTTAGATCCTATTCTTTTACTTTAGGGGGGTCACTGTCGATTGATACTTTTCAGTTGTGTTTGAGCAGTAAGCTGCTGTTTATTTACCCTTTCAGGTAAATGTGTATTGAAGCAAATCCTACAGTTTGAAAGTGTATACTGTATGCAAAACAGAACTATACAATCTATGGAACTATGGTTGATTTAAAAGGAAATATGAATTCGGTTGTCCAATAATTAAAAACAAATCTGACAATCAATACAAAAAAAGATAAGCATATTTTGCATGACTTTGTAACTGGAAAAAAAAACTATAAAATTAGTTGTGAAAATTGATAGCAATGGAATGCATGACTTTTTGTGGAGTTAAAAAGTGTAAGTTCATATTACTACCACTGTTACATCTGACTGTATAACAAGTGTTTAATTTGTAATTGAATGAGTGCCGGTGCCCAAACCTGTGAATAGAAACCCACGGCCGGTGCTATTATAGCCTTATAGACCGCTATAGCAGGCTTTATCGGCTATTAAAAGCCTGCTCCCGCGTTAAAGGTCCGAGCCGAAGGCGAGGGACTTTAACAAGGGACAGGACATTAATAACCGGTATAGCCCTACTACAAAGGGCTATAAGGCTATTAGAACATTCTGCCACTAGAGAGCAGAATGTTCTAACAAATAAAACAAAGGCTTCTCGAAGCTCGAGGGGATCATACCACTACCTACTCTTAGAAAATGAAAAGAAAACTTTAATTTCTCTTTTTGAAACACATATGCGGCAGCATTTAAAAAAGAATGCTTTATTGAAAAGCAATCACAGACATGGTCGTCTGCTGACCCCTGCAGACAACCATCCATGTGATTTTTGCAATTTCCAATGGGTCACAAACCAACATCTACCTCCTTAATATTCATGAGGTAGGTCTATTTGCGACTCACTGGAAACTACACAACACAAGGCACAACATTTAGGCCCACGATTCGTTACATCCAGATGAGAAGACCATCTAATTAAATCTAATACTGTACAGGTCAGTTTTGCTAGGTGTCTGATGTGGTAGAATGTCCACAGGAAAAAGCAGGCACTGAAATATATGCAAATATCCTGTGAGAGTGAACATTCAATGAGCTCAACTGTTGCATATCACAAGAATAGGGTCTCAGCCACAGGGACTTGTAGAATCTGTATGCACTTACATGTTTTAAGCAGCTGTTCTAGATGGGATTTTTTACAGAGTTATATGCTATATACCTGGTCTGAACAGTAGAATCTCACCCCAGGGCCGAGGGTAAGCGGTGTGAGTTGAACAATCTTATCGGTAACACTGCATAAGCAAACAATCACTGGCAGAGCAAATAGGTCTCATCTATGCTCGAGCTATTGACTTTAATAATGTATTTTAGCCATGTTAGCCGTGCTGTGAACAATATGGCTAAAAGCTAGAACGAAAGAGCTACTTGTAGCCATATTACACAAAACATAACTAAATTACATAATCAAAGCCAATAGCTCCTGCATAGATGAGACCTATTTGTTTGCCAATGCTTGTTGCTTTTGATGCAACTCAATTCATGATATGCTGGTATCCTGCCGTCATCCTACTCTCGGTTGTGTTACTTTTTACTTCGGTTTGCTATCTTATTCATATGCATATGCGTTCTAAAAAACACACTGTGACCTGGGGTGGTGTTAAAATATTGTTCCAACTTTTGCGCCTTTAGAAGAATCAACCACTACATGTTCTAAAGAAATAAGTTGATCGTGTTGGGTTGAGGGCAGCTGTGCCCAATCTTTAATGGCAATAGTGGATGCAGAGCGGACTACATTGACCAGCAGGCCGAGAGACTGCGAGGCAGCCCTATGATATCCCCACCTGAGTCAGCTTATCAAGCGCTTTATATCGCGTCTGAGCATCCCACCTTGTGGGGAACGGCAACAGTGGATGAGGAGCAGACTACATTGATCAGCGGGCTGAGAGGTGGCCCTTTGATATCCCCACCTGTTTCAGCTAGACAAGTGTGATATAGCGCGTCTGGGTGTCCCGCCATGCGGGCCGTGTCCGGGCCACCAGTTGCCGCAAAGGGAAGGTCTCCTGGTAAGACTCATTTCTCAATTTTAAATTACATTACTGGTGCTATAGGGGTACTAAATAAGGAGATTTCGACTGGGGAAGAAAACATTATTTCCTGTCACATAAACCTGACTTTAGTGCATGGTGCTCTTTTGCAGGATACCCCCGCTCCCTGCGCAACTGGGACCCACGCTCGTAGCACTGGACAGGCCGAAAATAATCAGTCTTTAAATGATTTACCCAACAGGGACGCAAGTGACCTGGTCATCTCTGGTGTTGTTTCTCTCTTTGATTTGACTCCTTATCCCCCCCTCAAAGCGTATGAAGACCCATGGGCTACTTGCCGACCTATCGGAAACAGTGTTAGGGGATACTATCTTCCAAACTAAAGTCCAATTCTGCGGGGGCTAAGTCAAGATTAAAGTCCTTGGGGGGGGCAACGCAAGAAGATGTTAAGATGTTACTTGACGCCGTTTGTGCCTTAGAAACCAGAGTGAAGTCTGCCCTAGCTTTACTGTGGGAAAGGCTGACACATGTGGAAACAGTAGCTAACAACTGTTTACACTTGCTGAAATCTTATGCTAACACTAATTTTAATACGAGTATTAACTCAAATGTTAATTCTGTTTTTCTTGAGATACATTTTTGCTTTCCTCATCTAATATTCCGACACATCGTAGTGCATCTCAGACTCTGACTGAAGGCACTGGTCAGATGACTGCCACATGGAGCATTCCTTCTGTTCCATCACCCATTCCACATGGTAACTCAGAGACAGAAGCGCTTAGACCTGTTAGGACCCCTGGCTTTCTTGATCTTCCCCTCGAAGCTATACCATATGTTGTAATATTAGCCAATGTAACACCTCTTACTCTAACATCTGTAGAGTCCTTAGGAAACAAAGCCCTGAACTGGCTGAGTACCAGAACATGGCTAAGCAGGCAGCTTTTTGATGATATCAAGATGGTGAGAAGAGTGGGCTGGGTTGGTAGGAGCACAAAGAAACTCCCAGGAGACTGTGTGGTACTAAGCTTTAGGACATCAAGCTTATTGGTGAAAATTTAACAACGAATGTGTGAACCTAGAGTGTCACCTCACCACATTACCGTATTACGTCTTGGGTTCTTTTACCTCACTGCACCCTTTTTTACTCGCTATCTTGCCCTACCAAAATTTCCTGCAGTGCTTCCCTATAGCAGTCCAGAACCGTTTTACCCCATTCAAGAATCTTGAGGGGTGGATTGACTTATTTCAAATCCTGACCATGTACGGCTGGTGGAAGGTGTAGTACGTCGACTGATGGACCGCCAGACTGCATTTCAACTCCCAGCACCAGGCCTAACTTCTCTGCATCCACTCAGGAGGGTCTGGACTTTATTGATCACTCCTGTACTGGCATACTTTCCTGGAATGTAGTAGGTGTACGTAGTAAAATGCTAATCCAGATTGGTTGATTTTTGTATCAAATTTTCATATTTTATGCGTTCCAGAGTCTTGGGCACTTAAACCACTTCATCTTAATGGTTAAAGACTTTTTTACCAAGCCGCAGTGCCATCTAGTGTTGGTAGAGAGAAAGAGTGCCTGTGTATTTATATCTCTTACCATTTGTTGAGTTCTACTATTAGTACTTGGTCCACCACTCACTTTTATCAAATAATAGATTTCAATCAGTTACACAAAATTAATTTGGTCCTGATTAATTTTCGTAATAACACATTTTCTAGGGCCTTTTTGCCTGTTCTAGACCAGTTGGATCGTGACCTTATACCCTTGTGCTGTAGTAGGAATAAGGAACTCTTAGGGGCAGGGGCATATTAGCAAGAAGCTCGTTAAAATTATCGTTGTTTGAGCGGCAGGAAACTGCCGCTAAAACGGCGATAATGGGCTTGTTAATATGCGTTATAGAATTCCAATAGAAGTCCAGGTTAGATGTCCTACACATCTAACCTGGGCTTCTATTGGAATTCTATGACGCATATTAGCTAGCCCATTATCGCCGTCTTAGCGGCAGTTTCCTGACGCTAAAACGGCGATAATTTTAACGAGGTTCTTGCTAATACGCCCCTTAGTGATTTGGGGAGGCGACTTCAATATGTGCTTGTGCTCCTTGCCTCCAAGTAAGGAATGTGGTGTGATTGATATACGAGATAATGGCCAAACGCATGTTGGCCACACCGATTATGGGGATAAATTAAATGAGTTGGTGTATAAATATGACCTCGCTATTGCAAACAAATGAAGTTCCCCTGTGGCTCCTTTCAGCTGCATGTTTCTTTTCTTCTTTTAGAGCACAGTCCTTTCTCACAATTTTCACCACACACTCGATTTCCCTGAGTGATCATTATCCTCACAGCGTTTAATTCTTAATGCAATGTTAATACACACAACGAGGGGAAATGTGCGAGTTGAAAATGTCGGTTATTACAAATAATAGCCTCTCTTTAAAGTCCACATTTGTAAAGCGCACAATCACCCGTAAGGGTCTCTAGGCGCTGGGGGCCGTCGGGAAGATTAAGCGAGCTATTGCCCAGAGTCACATGGTGCTGGGATAACCTGCCGCCGGAGCCGGGGATCGAACCGTGGTCCCCAGATTCCAGCGTCAGTCGCCCTGGCCGCGGCGCCACACCTCTCCCACAGGTGTGTTGGCCAAAGGTTAATCAGACAGATCTCTTGAATAAAGTTGTAGCTAAACATAAGTAAGACTTTGATAACTGTTTGGTTGAAGTAAACATTGCCAAAGTTGTTAGGAATACCTTTGGTAACATCTCAATGGGGATCAAAGGCCTTCTGCTGGATGGGAATGTCCCTGTACAGCAATCTAAGCAGGGGTGGTTTGAATTCTACTGTTCTAAAGTGCTTAAGAACCTTAAAGCCACTCTTCATAAAGTTCCCCGGTGTGCTAGTGAAGTGCGGATGTGTAGCCAAGAATACTGATTGGTATTAAAGGATTGAAAGGAAGCCTTAAAGGCTGAAACTTGGGATGGACTAATCGAAGCCAGAACAGTTGGCAAATGTACCGATTCTTGGCGCATCAGAAATTCCCCCTTCTTGAGAGACCAGGGAAGGGGGGGCACATATGAAGAAAGCCATAACTGAAGCAGATTAGGTGATACATTTTGCTAAATTTTATTCCAACCCCGGTTCGCTGCCTTTTTGGCAGGTGGATTCCTTGTTACCCCACCCAGGGGGATCCCCAATCAATTTGGTGTTCACTCTAGATGAGGTAAACAGGGCTCTTATGCTTAGTAAGAGTGGTAAGGCCCCAGGCTCAGATGGCATTCCGATCGTTCTGTATAAAGAGAATAATCCATTTTGGGGCCTATTTTAACTGTTGTGCTGGAAGCATGTGGAAGTGAGGGGCTCTTGAGCACTTGGTTGGATTCTTTAATTGTTCTGATCTATAAAAAATGGAGACCGGGAAAGTCCTTCCTGTTACCTCCCGATCTCTTTACTTGATTCCCTGGTTAAGGTTGTAGGCAGGATCATTTTGGAAAGGTTAGAGGAGTGGGTGGAAAGCAAAGATATATTATCAGACACCCAATATGGTTTCCGCAAAGGCCTAGAAACAATTAAACAGTGTCTACATTTGAATTTGGTAATTGGTAAATGCACACTGGGTAAACAAGGCAATATGTTCCTGGTCAAGCGCATTCAGTTTTGTTAACCATGCCAAATTGAAATCCATCTTAGACGATTTAGGTGTAGAAACTTCTATAATCATGTTCCTACAGGACTTGTATTCAGGAAGTGAACCAGAGTGCAATAAGGTCTCAGGTGAGAATGTATGGCACTGTTCACTATGAATAGGGGGGTGAGAAAGGGATGCATCCTTGCCTCTTTTTTATTCACTCTATTTATCAATAACTTGGGATAATTTTTGGCTAAAGTTTGCAAGGACCTTCCTCAAATTGATCAGCGTCCGGTCCCAGCCCTTCTCTACGTAGACGATGCTGAGCTTATGGTCTGTACCTCTAATGGTTTGCAATATCTATTGATCTCATTTACCGAATTCATGCAGGAGCTCGGCTTAATCACAAATTTGGATAAGACATTTGTTATGATGTGCAGGAAGGGCACAGTGAACTGCCATGATTGTTTTATTAACAACACCAAGCTAAATTGCATTTCCTCTTTTTGTATCTAGGGGTCACATCTATGCTAGGAAGTTACATTTTGTAAAATCAATTGCTGCCTTGATCAACTTTGCACACAAACTCGGTAATAAACCAGTCAAAGAAATGCTTACAATATAAAAGGCCAAGTGTGTAACTACAACCCTTTATGGGGCAGAGCTTTGCGGCTCTTATAATACTAATTCTCTCCAGATGGTGGAGAACTCATTTTTTTTTTAGATTGTTACTGTCAGTACCCCAGTGCTGTTCGACCCACGTTTGCGATTCAGAATTGTAGATGCCTTTTTAAGTTGACATATCACGAGCCCACCCCATTCTATTATGGTATAAAGTTTGGGCTAGTGACAACAAAATTCTAAATCGTAAGGTTATTGAGGACTGCCTTAAACTGTCTGCATTTCTAGGTATACTATGCTTGAAATAAGTTAAACAGATCTGTTGCAATTTGGGGCACGCAGATTTTTTGAGTACCCCGAAACACTGCAGTCTGTGTCAAGGAAAGATCTGTATAAGATGTGCCTCGCATTGTTTGAGGAAGCCAGGTAATGATCCAATTGACTAAACTGTGTGTAATTAGGAATCAATTGATTATGACGACTCTTTCTTTGCAACCATATTTAATGAATATTCATAATACTCAACACAAGCAGGTATTGACCTGTTTTAGGCTGGATATTTTCCATCATCTAGTGACAATTCCTACCATGATTGATTGGTCAAAAATCCAATCCAACTGCCCATGTGATAGTACTTCCGCACCAAGCACTTTGCTCACCTTATTCTTCTTCAAAATTGACTAAAAAAAAAAACATTGGCAAAGCCCATAGCGCTCGTCCACAAGAGCTTTTGTCTTTTGTAATGCTTTTAGCCATGTTGCTCAGCAACTCAAAGGAACACACACAATGCGCAGGTGGAGCATTGGGGATAAAGGAACACGGACAATGGAAATAGTACCTGAATCACAGCTCAGGCAGCAGAAGGAGAATGACCAGGGGTGTTGTTTCAAGGAGGAAGGGGTGATAAATAGTTGGGGACAGGTTCTTTTAGTCTGATATTGTGAGATGTCAGTCGGATTTCAGCAGGAATATTAACACACAAACAGATAAAAATGCACACACTCGCACTCTCTGTTTTAAAAGTCCTCAAAAATATTGGCCATTTTACAGAATATTGTGTTTTCTCTTTTAGTACTCCTACCAAACAGCATTCTTCTCCCTTTTCACTGCCCTTTAGGACACTCCCATGCTCCCTGCTTGTCCTAACATGTATTTAATCATTTTATGCCAGCCTGATTTTCGGAAAATCTGAAGCTCATCCCCCAATCCTAACGTCCAAGCTACAGCCCTGAGAAGGACACTAATCACAGTAAATCAATCAGTAATTTGGTCCAAGCTCCAAATGAAAGAACAGGAAGTGATAGTGGATAGTGCTGACCAATTAGGAGCAGCAAATACAAATGACAATGAAGTCAACGAATAGCAAGCAATGGACAGGATCCAAGTCCTTATATTAAACAATACCCTTTGCAGTGACAGCGCATGTACTGTCAGCAGGTCAGACCTAAAAAGCGGGACCAAGCTGACAAATATAATAAATGTCACCAGGCAGAAGAAAAACTAAATAAAGAGAAAAAAACTAGCCTAACCTACATTTCTTTCTAAAACTAGCATTGACTTCATTCTCAATTTGCCACAAAGCTGGGTGCCTAATGTAAACAAATAATTAACATAGATTACATACAAAAATGTTTAATGTTTTGTAATTTTTATAGCTTGAGATATACATAATTATGAATAAATTAAAGTGTCAATGCAAAAATATACAAAATGTCTCTTTTATACAAGCGTCTGTGCCTCATCAAAACTACATATTCAAATCGAATGAAGACCTACCCTCTAACTCCTCTCACTCATACACACACAGGTATTAAACAAGTTTAAAATACTCTCTCAGCTGTACAATATTTCAAATATTACTTGTGTTGGAAAGAAATGTAGTTCAGGCGTGTTATTTTTTTCTTTATGAACTATTTTATCCTCAGAAATCACTACTACTTCCAGGAGTTCTTAGTATAAAATCTAAGATTTGCAAAGATGTACTGGCGACTCACTTAAACATGCCTTCATGATTCATTTCTACAGGGGGAATTGCCTTCAATGCAAAAATAATTGAGGATCATTATGTGAGTGAATGGTAAAGCGAAAACACTTCTGCTAAAGTAGAGCTGCATTTTAAACCGTGATTATGAGTGAAAAAAGAATAAAGCATCATGCGAACAAAGCAAAGGAATAAGCACAACTGCAAAACAGCAAATAGAGGTATGGAAATGAAAAGGGAAAAAGCTATAGTTCAAGAATGAAGTACAGGCAGAGCCTTCATTTAGTGTATAGCTGGAAATGTACACTGGCCGTTTGATGGTGGTCACACTGGTCAGCCCCATTATGTACTGGACAGTAGCGCAAAGCTCGGTCACGACCACTGCTTACAGTTTCCACTCGTCTGCGAAAGGTACCAGCTCGGCTTCACAGGGTGAGTGGGAACAATTTTACATGTGGTTGTACTCCAGGCAACTGTGTTCTCTCACCCTTCCACCATTTAGCACTGAATATTAATTTGGTTTTGATGAGATGGCTCTCAAATGATGCTCAATGCTCATAATTGCACTGGAATTAAGCTGATCATATTTTAGGTTGTGAGTGCCACAGGCACCAACAGAACTCATCAAGACCAGTGAGGAGGTTGGGTGCCTGCACCCTCACTGAATGGCATTTTTATCCTCTTTTGAGGTGGCACCATACGGGACCTTTTAACTGCTTGGTGACATTTTCATGCAGAAATCATTTGCATCACAGGCAAAAATGTATTCTTGATATATCCACCGGTCAGTAGAGACAGGTTCTGCCTTTCCAGCTCGAGTTACTGCAGAGCACTCTAACACCTACCAACACTTACATAATCAAGTCCTTGGAGTATAAAGAACATTTAAACCAGACACAGATCAACATGTTTCCAATGGGCCCTTGAGGCCGATCAGTACTGTGTGCGTTCTTCAAAAGCCGTCATGCAAGAAGGTGGCATCTGGTTTGTGAGTTCAGCAGAGCAAATCTCTCGCCTGCAAAGAACATGCATGACTGCGTTTGGGCACCGCGTGTTCTACAAAGGATGGGCTTGAATGAGTCTACATTGCAGTAGCTCTCATCAGTGCAGAGGCGCAGTGCTGGGCCCGTGATAATGTAGGGCGCATTGCATCCCAGCTCTATTACAGGGCTCGATTATGATTGATTCTTCTTTCCTGTGTTTCTCTGGCCTCTGTGTCTTTAAGAGAATCCACAGCTCATGTCACTTTAGTAGGGGAGATTTCCATCATGACTATTTCTTACAACCCATCTAAGAGGCAGGGGCTTATGTTCCTTGCTTGGTTTAGGGTCTGAGGCAATGCCACTGCTCAGATTTATACCTCATAACAATTGCTATGTTCTGAACTTGGGTTCGCAAGATAAGAACCACATTGAAGAGAATAAAAAAAAGGTATATTGTGGGTTAAAAGGAAACACCACTAAACCCAATTAGATATGCTTGAATAAGAAACACGTGTGTCTCCAGAGTCTGAGATACTCTGCTAACTTTAGTATTGTGTGTCCCGCTACAAATGTTAATAATACTCTAAGTGCACTGTGGGGAGTAGTGCACTACAGACTTTAGGAAGAATGTGAGCCAAGCAGGCTGGAAAGGAGGCAGCTGCCAACCACAAACAGTCCAAAGGCAATGGTTTAAAGCATACTCACGTGAAAGCGATCAGATGCACGGCTCTGGCCGTCAGGATCAAAGGTATCAGCTGCTCTCTCCGAGATAGCAATATAAAAACAATTCCAGGCAATTAAAGAGATTGTTCTGCAAAAGAAGAGAGGGACGAGACAGATTATGACTTGGCATATCTGTGCTACTGGCTGCAACATGAAAGAATATTTTTCTTTTATTTGAAAATAGTTAAATAAATGTAACAAGGTAGAACACCCACAAACATGTGAGGGGATTTACTGAAGACACTAACTCAGTAAAACAGGCTTTGTAGAACAATGTGAAAATTCCATAAGGGAAGCAGTGCCCACCAACATCAACACCGCTGTCATTGGGTGTGGTCTTCACTCAGGATTCCCCACATCCAACAAATGACCGAACACAAGTGTTCTCAAAATCTGGTGTCTTGGCAGGAAAGCCACATGCTATACTATGGACTTCTTATTTGTTTTATTTTTATTTTTAATCTTTAACTCTAACTCAACTGAATAAACTATATGAAATCATATACAATTATTCTAAAACTTAGCTATGTAAGATGCAGTTCTTCATTACTTCGATGATACATGTTTTCAAGAGGTGCAATACAATTATTACAGAAATCACTGTCAATTCTGAGCAAATCAGAGTATCACATAAACATAAATAGAAAACAAAAAGAAAAAGCCTTTGTGCCAAAAACTCATAACAATGAGTAACCACTCAAAGCTCAACACTACAAAGCCGGAGACATGACCTGTGGTCAATGACAAAAACACCATACTACCAACATATGGCCCAATGAACTCAAAGCCCTCCTAACTACATTAAGATAGGTAGAAGCCAAGGAATAGCCATGTTTCAGACCAACACCACATATCAACTCGGTCACTATGAGCAGCTCCTACACAGTGAAAACATTGCTTTGAATCTTCCCAACCCATGGATAGCAACAAAAGCTACAAGCTCTCCTTACACTCATAATTTCCAAGCTCGACTACACCAAAAGTCTCTACCTTGGCACTCCTCCCACTGTCATATACAAAATACAACTAATCCAAAATGCTGCAGGAAGACTCCATTTCCAAGTAAGAGAAAACATACCTTCAGTACTGCAAGCTCTGCCCTGGCTACGAGTAAATAGGCGAGAATTGTTCAAGGACTGTTGTACACGGAAATTCCCAAGGAAAAGGACCACTATACGTACAAGTTAAATTCAAACAATGCAAACAAAATAGGACACTGCGCCCCAGAATACTATTCTATAATACTAACAGTTTTCTAAAAAAATAAAGTTTCTAACTTATTTAGAAGTGTGAAAGGAAAGAGAAACACATTGGATCTCGATAGTAAAGGACTGGTGTAGCTTTTGAATGAATAGTATTGAATGAATGGTCTAAATAAGTAGCTAACATACTTAGAATTGAAGCGAATCCAGTAGTGACCTTTAAGAATATTTTGGCAGGTGGAATTACATTAATAGGAACCTATAGTCAGATTATGAGGATCCATCTTTTTAGGTCTCGCCTGATCCATCGCATGCGCTGCTCTGGCGAGACTTTTAGTAAAGGGACTTCAAAAAGTTGACCACACACTTTTTGTGTGGCCTAAAGCATGTGGGTATGCGCACGGTTATGCACACAGGCGCCATGTGGCTTTCCTCTCTCATCATGGCTCATTAAGTTATTCCCTTGAGCACGGCTCTGCTCATTGTGAAGCACACACTGGTGCTTCTGGCAGCATCCAGCTTGCAACTCGTCACAAGCACGAGTGTGTGCTTAAAAATGAGCAGACTGCGTATTCAATCACAACTGGAAGGTGCAACCGGTTCACACTTATTAGGAACTTTACAGCTGTGCGCGCACTTTGAAGGCTTACAATATTTTTACAATATTTATGGAAGTGCTCCCTTTTGCTTTTTTGTTTTTTATTTCATTTATCACTGCCAGTTGAAACGTGTTCAAATTATCATTTGTTCCGGTGAACATGTGCTGCCCAATGTCTTTTGCAGATAAACGTCTTGCAGACAATTTCCACCTGTGGCAGCAATTTGTTCTCCTAAGAGTGATATACACATATTGGCTCTGCTCTGCTACAAAGCCTAAAGTGCCAGACAACAGCAATGGCGTCCATCACCATTTATCAGATATTGGACATTGACCTTTTGCCACGTTTTATTTACAATTACCTTTTGCTACGTTTTACAAAGCCACGCACACTTCAAATAATACCTGTTCTTTCACATTGATGGTTTATCTAAAAGTGGGCAGAAGTTTTAAGTGCTTCATCCATTGGCTTGCCAAATGTGCGTTCATAAACATGTGAAAGAATATTCTCCCAGCAACCCCCGTTGCCACCCATCGACTCTGTTTTAGTGACTCATTCCTGTGCCCCATACCCTCAGCCAAACCAACCCCTCTTTCCATTTTACATTACAGGCTGGGTTACGTACCCGCCTCCCCGTGCTGCGTGTTACTTTTCCACCTGTGTGCTAGCTGTCCTCGGAAGACCATAACATACATTTTAAAACACCTTTTCCCATACAGTGTTATAGCTTTTAAACGGCCCAAGGATTAACTAAATTCTCAGTTACCAGTCTGTGATCTTATTGAAATGTATGGATACACTTCTATGCCTTGGGTCCTGTAGTGGCAGCGGGCTATCTTTTTTGTTTTTGTTTATCAAGCAACCAAAACACTGAAAAAGAAGCCAGTGAAACTTGGCTGGCTGTTTAGTACCATACTCCTTGTTTACCCCAATCTAAAATATATGGGTGATCAATCGCATACGATTACTACGTCCATGCACAATGGCTGCAGATGCTGATTCCATCTTCTGACATTTACTTCACATTGAGGCCTGATGCTTTCCTTCACTGTACAAAGTGCTAAAGCCTTCCCACAACCTCTTTTGAGAAACTATACGCTAGATGTGTATAGACAAATCCTCCAACAGTAACATTCATTTTTGCAGACGACAGATACCATATTCTGAAAATCCCATTTAATCAAGCATTTCTGCTTAACTGCTGGCAGACAAACTGAAAAATCTGGCACTGTTCAAATGTCAATTCTATTGCAAGACTAGAGGCTCCAATATAACCAGGGCCGCTAGCAAAAAAACAATTCCGAGGTCGTGCTTGTCGCCCATAAATATGAATTTATAAATAAATAGCCCCTAAACTGATTTTTTTATTTGAGAATAATTATGATGTATCTGTGCAACAAATTATAAACATAGGTTGTCTAAATATCACTATTGGTATGAAAGTAAAAAGCAGGAAATAGGACAACACACACAGGTCCTATCTTCAATAATGTCATTGTGGCTCAACATTTGTAGGAGACGCTGTTCGCAAGTTTATTTTTTCACAGATATTTGTAATGAGGCAGAGTCTAAAATTTATACATTTCGCCAATACCTTGCAGACAATGGCCAATGGATAGAGCTCAAGTACAGTACAAGAACATATCGCTGAATAGTTTGAGCAGCATTATGAAAATGTTAAACATTGAACAGTACAATGAATAACTGTTTAATGTCATGGTAGTTTGGGAAACCTTGAGGCTGAAATATACTTTTAATACTGTAAAGTGAAAGTGGACCTGCTCCAGGTATAGTAGCATAGTCAAATCAATAGATAATATTGCATTGGCAAGGGCTGTTACAAAGAGCGAAATCATGACATTGCTGTTTAGTGACAATGTTAGGAGCCTGTTGTGGAAATGAAAGAAGCTGTGGGCGAAATACCTCACTACCTCTTCTGAGACTGCAAACAGACAACAAGCGCAGACGAGCGGCCACGCTAATTACCAACAGATGGCCCATGCGGTCCACTATAATTCAGTCTTTCAACATTCCGTACTTCTGCCCATCCATATTCACACCTATGCATCCATCTCCAAACCTATCCATTCATCTATCCAGCTGTCCATCCTTTCAATCAGCCTGCTCTTCATCCAACCTTTCACTCATCCATCCTTTGTCATCCATCCTTGTACTTAATATAGCCATTTTTCTTTTCACTCTTTCAAAACCCATTCATTCACTCAGTCATCCATTCATCCATACTTTTGCTCTTCTTTCCACCCAACCACTCAACCATCCATCCACCCTTTCACTCATCCATCCTTTTTTATTCATCTATCCACCCTTTCATTCATCCATTAATCCATCCATCCTACCTTTCACTCACCAACCAGTTTCTCATCCATCCGTTCTTCCAATTATCCTTTCACTCATCCATCCTTTCCCTCATCTATCCTTCTATCCACCCACACTTTCAATCCATCTGTCCACCCTCCCTTTCACTCACCCACTAAGGGTAGAATGTACTAAATTAAACAAGCAGTGGCATAGCCAATAGGTCTCGCCTTTGGGAACTTATAAGTGTTTAGCCATGCAACAGTTGATGTTGTTGCACCAAGGATATTGTACTGCATAACTAAATACTTATAAGGTTCCAAAAGCGAGACTTATTGGCTATGCCAATGCTTGTTAAATACATCGACTAAGTGTGTCCCCTTCAGCATCTAGATACTGAGTATCCAAATGATATGCACTTAAATGCAGGTTTAAGTATTTCAGCCTACCATATCAGAGGATATTTTAAGAGTTTATTCCAGGCTCTTTGTTGTACTGTTTTTCCACTTAGTTTTTATGGAAGTAATCTTAATTTCTAACATATCTAAATGTACATATTAGTTTCCTGCATTTATTTGGTCACAGGGCATATTAACATGTGCTGTGCTATGTAATATCCTAGCTGGCCTTGGGCACACATTTCCTATTAAAGTTAAATGCGAATACTGTTAATACCATGTCGGAGGCATTAGTCCACTCCACTGGGCTGTCTTACTGGCTTTGCTATCCATAAAAACTGTGTACATGATTATTGCAGATCTGAGTACTCCTTTAGCCACGGTGACCTTCAACTCTCAATATTCTGGTGCCACTGACATGTTTTCTGTAGGAGCTGCTCGACCCCGAGCCTTGATCTTTCATAATAGGTGATACACTCTCCTTTCTGATATATTGGGAACGGCTGCTTTTATTCTCCGAAGGAAGAGTTCATGGAAGGGTGTGCTGCAAAATGCGTCCTTTTTTGGAAAGACCAAATGCATTTGCTTCACAGTCACAGCTGTGATGGATGCCTCTGCTCTCGTAAAAGACTGAGCATGACGCTTAGCTTAAAAAAGAGAACGTTTCAAAGTTGGGAAACGTCTTTGCTTTGTCGCGCCAAGAACCCAGAGGACGATTAGTGAGAGAGCGCAAACTGACCTAAATGTATGAGTACATCACACTTACCTGTAGTAAGCACAAATCATGAGGAGAAATGCCATGAGTGCTAGTAGTATCTGCAATTATATTCTGAATGTATAGCTAATGTAGAGATTTAAGTAGAAGTGGAACTAATACAGAAATGTTTGACACTATATGATTTTATTAGATGTGATTATTCCTGAATCCATGTCGTGTAGCTGCTAAAATGTAAGATGGCATGTGGTTAAACGCAGAATGTGGTAGGCCTCAGGGCCAGAGCTAGAAGGGAAGGGGAAGGTGTTTCTTTTCACGACATAGATTGAACTAATGTTTTGGTCATTGCATTAATGGGCCATGATTTATAGATGTGTTTACTGAATAATAGAATAAGAGTATTAACATGCTTTAATCAATGAAGAAGTTGAATGCTATAATCATTATGAGAAATGCTGTAGGCCTGAAATGTTTTAACATTGATTTACACGTACATGTCTGGGCCGAGAAATGTTGCGAAACCTTTTTGGAAGTCTATGAGAGTTGGGATCTTGGCTGCAGATGTCTGTCTGCAAGAGAAAGGGAGGATCCGATTATAAATAATATGAATAGAGGTCTGTTCAGTAGACGGCCCAGACATGGAGGAGGGTTCTGGAATGTTTAAGGGGTATCAGCGGGCCGGAGAAGAGTCTGAGAAGCAAGGTCAACTCCAACGTATGAGGCCCAATACAAAGCAGCATGGAAAAAGCCAGAAGCTACACCACGTGAGGGGCGTCTCATGAGGGGCGTCTCAAATGTTGTTGACTGTTTTGTATTAGGGACAGCACCCCTGGGTGGAGTTAGAGCAGATGCCTGAGGACCCTTTAGAGAGCGGATGGGTAGGCAGAGAGGGGTCATGACTGGAGAACTATAGGTTTTCACCAAGAGACTTAGAGTGAGTGACTTCCCTTGGGGGTCATTCACTGCTGACACCTTTGTTAGGTTGGGATTTGGTTAAGTAGGGATACCATCTAGAGCAGGGTAGGGACAGCCTAACCTGTGTGTTTTCCTCCAACTTAAATGAAGGAGAGATATGCGTCAATGCTGATAGCTTTATTATTCTTAGAACTTGTGTTAGTAATTTCCGTTGCTCGTCTGAGGGCTTTCAGAGAGCACATGTATGTAGTTGGACCTGTGTATCTCGTGAATCTCATTCTGAGATGTCTGTATTTGCAGCTTATCCTATCCTTACAATAAACTTTTGAAAGCTAGAAGTTGTTTGTGATCTTTTGGAGCGGGGTCCTTTATTGGGTGAACTAACTTGGGGAGAAAGGCACTTTCTTCCTTCAATGACAGGCAACAAAGGTTCAGTCGACCAGATCGGGGTTTAGATCAATAGTGATAAGGTATCGATCAAAATCTCACCCTTCCAGTTGGTAGCAGAGGATGGTTGCCTTCTTGAGGACGGTGACCTAGGCCAGGTTAGCTTACCCCAAGGCCCCTAGAAATCGATGATCGGAAGAACCGCCCGCTGAAGAAGATCCGGATGACGTGAGACAGAAAAAGCAGCAGTATCGGTCGAGAGTGAGTATAAAGGGTCATGCGTGTTAGATTGCGGTGTTTTTGTATTGTATCTATGTTGTAATGTCTGGCGGAGTTGAATGTTTGTAGAGTGACTGTGGAACAGGTTGTGAGCGCGCGCAACCGGTGGAAATCTTAAGTTCAAGGAGAGCTTAAGTGGTTCGGGTGTATCGGACACCCAGAGTAATTGTCAAATAGTGTGAAGGGGGTCATGAGGTACCATTGATCACCCGAAAGACCGAGATAGGGGGAACGTAAGAGTGAGTGCGTGAGTAACGGACGCTGGTCGGAAGTTACTGTGTGTGTAAGCAACCTATCAGAGAGACGATAGACATTTCGTCAGTTGTGTTGACAATTACATATAGACTGTGGACGTACAGTCGAGGGAAGTGACCGCTTGGTCGGAAGTAGTCATTTTTCGGTGTATGAATGGGACGCATGCATGACCGGGAGACGAGTTGAGAAAGGAGGGGTGCTGCTGCGAAGCGGAGAAAAGTGACGTCAGGAAGTGTCGCGCAGTGATTGGCTGACCGGAGAAAGACCGCGCTGTGATAGGCCAGCTAGCAAAAACGTCAGAAAGTGTCGCTCTGTGATTGGCCGACCGGAGAAAGACCGCGCTGCGATAGGCCAAGTTAGCAAAGCCGCGACAGGATTGGTGGATTGTCATCAGGAAGTAAACAGAGTAGCGAGGCTGGATATTGTGCGCATAATTATGAAGTGTTTTAAATGGCTGAGAGCGGTGTTTAAAAAAGAGAAGCGGGGATCGTATGAAGGGGAAGAAGCCCCGCCGGAGGGTACGCCGGCTCGTTACATGGCAGTGAATGTTGGGCTGCATACGATCCTTTGGATATCAGAGTGGAGTAAGATCACAGAAGGAAATGAGGAACTGACGTTCCCGAAGTACGGGACGTTCAGATTAGAGGTGTTACATCGATTAAAATCAGTCATGACCTCAATGAGACCCTTGCCTAGACCGACCCAGTTTGAAGCCCTTGATGCATGGATTAGGGCAGCGCATGAAAAGAATATGAACAGACGACAAGAAAGGGTGAAACGATCGGTAAGGGCAGTGCAGGATGCCAGGTGGGATGCGGATGCTAAAAGATGGAGAGTGCATAACATGGAAGTAAATAAACTGTACCCAGTGTTAGAGGTGCCTGGAAATAAAAGCCCCCTAGAAGAAGATGATGAGAGCGAAACAGAGGACAGCCTGATAAACAGATTATTGACAGACAGGCCACCCCCGTATAATAGAGCAGGGGGAGAGGTCGAGCATAGTGAAGGAGAAAAGGGGGGCAATGCAGGAGAGCATAGACCGCTTCCCAGTTCAGAGTGGGATCCCGAGGCAAAGAAAGAGCTGTCCCAGCCTAGTCAGGTGCAACAGGTAGTCGGGAGGTTTGTGGTACAAAGAGCGCCGGAAACGGAGTGCGCCACATCCTACGGATTACCAGATGCACTACAGGTACCTGTTACCATAGGTCCTATAATATCGATATATGACCAAGAGAGAGCAAGAGGGGAAGAACGGGTACGGAAGGACGGAGAAAGAGCAGGGACGGCAAGGAGGAACGATACGATTAATTCCCCAAGTCAGATGCCGATACCGAGAGAGTGGAGCACCCCGATGCACACAGCAGGGGATCCAGGAGGGGACCCTGGGGGCCCTAGATGGCCAGTGGATCTGAGGGGATCTGGACGAAAATCCTTTCAAGAGCTAAATGAGTACATGAAGAAGTGGGATGAGGCAGTGGAGGCTCACAAGAGCATCATAGCTGCAGAAGCTGAAAGGGAAAGTCAGGACAGCAGAGCTCGGACTCACTGCGGGGCTGGGGAGAGCAGCCCGGAGGGGGACTGGAGAGAGAGAGATAGTAGGGGAGTCACCCATTGGGCCCGGAGTGGAGATAGAACAGACCTGGAAAACGGGGGCCCCGGGAGTGGAGGGGTGGCGCGCCCAATACTCAGTGAAGGGGAGAGGAGAGCGCAAGAGTACAGAAACAGCTTTAAGTGTCCACACTGTGTGCCCGGCACCAGAGAACAGAATGGGAGTTGTGAGAGGTCGCACCATAGTCCCTGTGATGACGGAAATGAGCGCAGCCCAGGGAATATGGGGAACCAGGAAGGATCGTATCGGATACTGAGCGATACTAGGCAAAGGGAGAGTAGCGACCAGAGGGAAAATAACAGAGAGGCGTACGGTGAAAGGAGAGAAGCAGGAGAGAGTGGGCAGAGCAAGAGTGGGGGTAACAGGCCCGTGTTCCATCACCTTCCAAGATCGGATGGCCGAGCATGGGACCTGGAGAGATGGGAGCAAGGGAGAGCACTCATTAACTCTCCCGAGCCCAAACGTAGAGCTCGGAGTTGGGATGGTAGGGAGACCAGTGAGCCCCCTTCGAAAGACATATTGCGAGCTGAGATAAAAGCTAAGAGACTCGATGTCGCCAGCTTAAGGTCAGACCTGGATGACATGATAGATGGTACCCTGCCTTTAGAAAGAATGGAAATGTATGAGCAGGATGAAATACTGTATATGGCAAAGGACATCACTCGAAAAGCGAGAGCAATCCATGAGAAGTTAGTCGAACTAGCAGGCAAATATATGGTGGACCTGTCAAGAACAAAAGCATTACAGGGTAACCACAGGCTACATTATACAGATCGAGACCTAGATGAGAGGAGAACGATTGGGCTGAAAACGCACATAAGGGAACTGATCACTGGAATAAGGACATGGAGGGCACTAGATAAGTGGGAAGAGAGGTGGTCCAAGAAAGGGACCGTCAGGAGAAGCACGCTTGGTATGACACCAGGAAGGCTGCAGGGAATAGAAGCATACCCTTTGCGTGAAGTCGCCAATGGGAACTATGTGCATGTCCCTTGGAGTAGGGGAGATTTAGCTGCTTTTACCACCTCCTTCCCCAAATTGCGGGAAAACCCAGTGGAGTGGTACAAGCAAGTCGAGAGATTTGTAAAAATCTCAAAGGTTCTATGGATAGATCTGAACACGCTGTTCGACATTGTAGTACCAGGAGATCTGTGGACAGCATGCAAGGTTAGCGCTGAGTGGCCCACAATGGAGCCGGAGAGAGATGCTAAGACTAATGGGCCGTCCGAGATTGTGATGGCAAAATTCGAGAGAGTGATGACTTGGCTGAAAGAGAAAGTGCCAATGCAAGACATAGATTGGGTCAGAATAGACCGAACCAGACAGGAACCCAAAGAGACCGTCCACGAATATTACGAGAGATTGCTGAAGGCGTTTAAACAGTATAGCGGCCTGGATGTAATGGATCCAAAAGACATAGGGCAATTCGTGTCCAAGTTCGTCCTGGGACTGAGACCGGATATTAGCTTAATGATTCAGCAACACTCGATTTGTTGGCAAAGTAAACCCCTAGACGAAATACTGAGGTATGCCAGGTACTGCTGTGATGAGATAGACTCCAAGGCTAAGAAACTAAAAGAAAAGTTGATGGTGATACAGATGCAGGCAGCAGGAAAGGGGGGACAGCAGCAACAGCAGCAAGGAATGGGTACAGGAGGAAAGAAGCAGTACAGTCAGAACAAGGGCAATGAGGAGAGTTCCACCTTTAGACCCAGATTAGACATAGCTGCCTTGAAGAAAACGACTAGGTGCCACCAGTGTAACGAGGTGGGGCATTGGAAACGCGAGTGTCCCTACAATGTAGAGATAGGAGAGCAAGAGATAGAGGAGGAAGAGGTCCAGAGCGCGCCTACAAGAGGGGTGACGCCATACCAGGGAAAGGTGCTCAAAGGGGGGGGGGCTCCTCCCCGAGCCCAGTTCCCGCAACCTCCTCGAGTAGGGACTATGGGTAAGACCTATAGACAGATGCCCCTGTTTGTAGAAGGAGAAGAGTGCTATTATGTGGACCCATTAACCGGACAGAGAGTGGAAAGAGAAGACTGCACCCTCGGGGCAGCCTTGGAGGTGGACCAGAGGGGACCCTATGTCGAAGCAGAAGTAGCAGGGTGCCCCACGACATTTCTGGTGGACACAGGAGCCACTAGGTCCACGATCAGATCAGCTGCAGTTCCAGACCTGCCCATGTCTGGAGAGACCATACAAGTGGTGGGGGTCGCAAACAGGAGAATAACCAGCCAATTGACAGAACCGGTACAGGTGAAAATAGGGAAGTACAGCGATGAGCACCAGTTTGTGGTTTGCGATTCAAGTCCTGTGTGTCTGCTAGGCAGAGACCTGTTGTGTAAATTGAATTGTACAATATACTGTACACCTCAGGGAGTGGAGGTATTGACCAATGATGATGACGCAGACTTCAAAGTTGCAAACTCAAGAATATGCGTGGAGCTGTACCCTACTTTGACAGTAGATGAGCTCCCCTGGGACTTGAGAGAGACAGTGGCACCAGAAGTATGGGATTTCACTGGGGAAGAGATAGGATTGGTCAAAGGGGTGGACCCAGTGAAAATTGTAGTGAAACCGCATGCTGAGTTCCCAAGAACACCCCAATATAAATTGACTCCAGAAACGATTGCAGGCATAAAACCCGTGATCGAGTCCATGATTAAACAGGGAATACTGAAAGAAATCGTGGGTAGTCCATGCAACTCCCCGATTATGGGTCTGCAGAAACCAAATGGGAAATTTCGGATAGTACAGGACCTTCGAAAGATTAATAACATAGTCGTTTCGTGTTGTCCAGTGGTACCGAATCCATCAGTGATACTGTTTCAGATTCCATTCCAAGCTGAGTGGTTCACTGTGATTGATCTTTGTCAGGCTTTCTTTTCGATCCCTCTGGACGAAGAAAGCCATTTTCTTTTCGCATTTAAGCTGGAAGGTCGCGTCCTAACATGGTGTCGTATTCCTCAGGGGTATACAGAGAGCCCATCGATCTTTAACCAGCTTTTGAAGAAAAATCTTGAAAGTCTAGTGCTGCCCCAGAAGTCAGTTCTGGTCCAGTACATAGACGACCTCCTCGTGGCGTCAGAAACAGAAGAAGCTTGCAGGGAGGACTCCATCGCTTTGTTAAATCACCTAGCTGCCAATGGGCACAAGGTGTCCCCGGGAAAATTGCAGTACTGCCTGACAGAAGTGCAGTACTTGGGACACAGAATAGAGAAAGGCAAGCGAAAGGTTTCACCAGACAGGATAGAGGCGATCATGAAAATGAATGCGCCTAAGACACAGAGAGAGGTCAGGATGTTCCTAGGGATGGTGGGTTATTGCCGACAGTGGATCGCGAACTTTTCACTGAAAGCAAAGCCCTTGCAAAAACTGACGCATAAGGAGGTGAGCGATCCGGTACCATGGGACAAAGACTGTTTGATGGCATTCTTACAGCTGAGAGAGGACCTGTGTCGTGCTCCGGCATTGGGAATGCCTGATTACAATAAACCATTTTTTCTTTACTGTTGTGAGAGAGAAGGTTGCGCGTTGTCTGTGTTAGTCCAAATCCATGGGAATGCCCGTAGACCAGTTGCTTATTTCTCGGCTACTTTAGACCCAGTAGCCGCAGCGTTGCCCGGATGTCTCAAATCCGTTGCTGCAACGGGTGTCAGCATTGAGAGATGTGAAAATATCGTCATGGGGCACCCGTTAGAGGTGTGCGTGCCCCATTCTGTTGAACTGTTGATGACCAGGACCAAAACACAGCATCTGACCAACAGCAGGCTCACACGCTATGAGCAAGTTATTCTTGCTGCGGAGAATGTGACCCTCAAGAGATGCTCTGTTTTGAACCCTGCCACCTTGATGCCACTCCCAAATGATATTGAGGATGATGATGAATGTACAGACCATGACTGCCTCGATGTGACTGAACTATGCACCAAACCCAGACCCGACATCGTAGATGAGCCACTGACCGACCCAGATGAAATTTTCTTTGTCGATGGCTCATGTGTAAGAGACGAAGTTGGGCAGTTGAGAGCAGCTTACGCTGTTTGTACAATTACTGGAGTTGTGGAAGCTGGGTGCCTGGAAGGAGTACACTCCGCTCAGGTAGCCGAGATTATTGCCTTGACACGTGCTTGCTTGGCAAGCAATCAAATTCGAGTCACCATATACACCGACAGCCAATATGGTTATGGGGTGGTTCATGATTACGGGCAGTTATGGTCTCAAAGAGGGTTCATGACCTCTTCAGGCTCTCCCATTCGCAATGGAGAGTTTGTGCGCCTGTTGTTAGAGGCGTTGCAATGTCCAGCAGGTATCGCAGTTGTAAAGTGCACCGCACATACCAGAAATGAGGACTTCGTTTCGAAAGGCAATAGATATGCTGACGAAGTCGCGCGGTATTGCGCAGAACAAGGGTACTCTTTCACAGAGGTGGAAGTGGGTGGAATAAATGTAAGGACTGAATTAGCCATGATATTGGAAACTGTTGATACTTGGGACGAACTGGCAAACATGCAAGAAAATGCTCCTGATTTTGAAAAAGAAACATGGGAAAAGGCAGGATGTGTAGTGGGTGAGTCCCATTTTTGGGTCTCAGCAGACGGCAGAGCAGTGTTGCCCAATGAGATGGTGAGCCCAATGGCCAGACACATACATGGTCCCGTACACCTAGGGAGAGACGCTATGCTGAGAGTGTTTAGACAGACTTGGTACAATCCTAAGTTTAGAATAGCAGCAGAAGCAGTGTGCCAGCGTTGTGTGACCTGTCAGCAGCTGAACGTAGGGAAAAGAACACCAGTTGCACTGAGTCACATAGGAAGGTCTGGAGGTCCATTCAATCGAATGCAGATAGATTTCATTGAAATGCCGAGGTGCAACCGCCTCCGCTATGTCCTGGTGGTTGTTTGTGTATTCTCCAGATGGGTTGAGGCATACCCTACACGTAGGTGCGACACCCTCACAGTGGCTAAGTTACTGCTTAGGGAACTCATTCCGCGCTTCGGGGTGCCGGCCTCTTTGGAATCAGATAGGGGAACGCATTTCAACAGCGAGCTTGTGAAGATGATTTGTGCAGCTCTGAATATCGATCAGAAGTTGCATTGTAGTTACCGACCAGAAGCCTCAGGAATTGTGGAGCAGATCAATGGCACGATCAAAGCCCGAATTGCAAAGGTGTGCTCCTCAACGACCCTGAGTTGGCCTGACGCCCTGCCATTGGTCCTCATGAGCCTTCGTAGTACCCCAGACAGAAGAACGGGGTTGTCACCACATGAGGTGCTAATGGGGAGAGCAATGAGGCTGCCATCTGTCCCAACTACTGCACTGTTAAATATCACAGATGATATGATCCTGGACTATTGTAAGGGGCTGTCTGACGCCATTCATTCTGTGTCCCTTCAGGTGCAGGCTGCCGAGGTTCCATCGTGCCAGGGCCCGTGCCATGACCTGTATCCTGGGGACTGGGTCCTGGTGAAAAAACATGTGAGAAGAAGCTGCCTGGATGTTCGTTGGCGTGGGCCCTTCCAGATCATCTTGATTGCGAATACGGCTGTGAAGGTGGGAGGCCTGCCCAATTGGATCCACGCGTCACATACGCGAAGGGTTCCAGCACCTCGGGAAGAAACAGCTCCTCTCTCGGATAGACGTCCAGCAGAGGACCGAGAAGCCATAGAGGGGGCTAGTCAAGCTGAAGAGGTGCCAGCGGAAGCAGGGAACGAGTCTGACCAAGCTGAGGACGGTCAGTACAACAGCGAAACAGACGACGCTACAGAAGGAGAAAGTAGCTGGGAGTACGAGTCAGACACTGACAGGTCTGACAGAGAGCGAGAACAGACAAGAAGGAGAAGGAGTAGAAGGGCACGTGGAGAAGCTAATTGGCCGCAAAGAAGGAGCTCTAGCCTGAGGTCAACTCCAGAGATAACCCTTCCTCCGATATCAGAAGACTCAGACCCGGAAGAAGGTGCTCAGGGCGCTGAAGCACCAGACCGAAGAAGGTCAAGAAGAGTGCGTGTGCCTAACAGAAGATACTCCACACCTGAGTGGACATATCTGGCGACAAATGTCTTTGAAACAGGAGACAGGGAGGATTCGAGCGGTGGTGGTGTCCAGTTCTGAGCCCATCGTCACCGTGGAAATACGACTGTTGGTACCCGGAGTCGAACAAGAAGGGTCACTAACATTCATGCTCCCCAGACCTCCCCGCCTCAGCAAGTTAAAACATATGTTTCTTTCAGAATTGCAATTCCCCGACTTTGGTACAACGATAACAGCCCATGAAGAGCACAATCTTCGTTTGGAAATACTGAACTTTGCTATCGAAGCTGCAGGCACAAACCTGATAGTAGATGCTTAAAGGACTTTGTAAATAAAGCAAGCAGAAAAAGAAGATTACCTAGCGCCCAGGAAGCAGAGAATATTAGGGAACTTCCCTTGAGTTGATGGAGAAGGGCTAGGGTTGTCTTTATTGAACTGTTAAAGGACTTTTGCGAAAAAGGTTGTCAGCTTCCAGTTGTGTGGATTCTAAAGACAAAAGGATTAAAAAGAGACTGTAAAGGAACGAGAAGAAAGGAACTTTGTGCCAAGATAAGAGAGAGCCATATTGTCTGACGAAATGGAAGCCGGCACCCAGAACCGCAGAGCTAAATGTATAATAGGTACACTAATAGTAGGAGTGATAATATTAATAGCTTTAGTGGTAACAATTTCTTATGTAAAGGGACATGAGGAAGAGGCGAAGGTAACTGATGTGAAATCTGTAGAAACGCTTACACCCACTGTTGCTGGTGAGAAAAGGGAAAACACTCAAGAGAAAGCGTTATTAGCTGCAGAAGCCCGCAGGTTACACGTAGATGAGTCCCAAGGAGACTTTAGGTCAAATGCTTATGCTAAACTCTTATATGAATACGTGGATGCCATGGAGGTTAAGGACTGTTACGTCTGCATGCAGTTGCCGGCGTCTGTAGATGAAGGCATTAGATATCATCACCTCCCGCTGACATATGGCATTACATGTAGCTTATTGCTTAGTATATTTTATGAGAGAGATAGTTTTGAATACTATTTCTCCAACTATGATTCAGTGTTGCCAGAAGTCCCAAATTATAAGCAGATGAACAAATGGGACTACTGGAAGAGTGAAGACAGATTGGCCAAGTTCTTCATTCCTTGGATTACCTTAGATACTTCACATGCCCGTAGAAATAACCTGACATGCAAGGTGTCAGAAGTCGAGAAGAAGTTCATAGGGCAGGTGGATGATCGTTACAGGAGACAAAAGATTTTGAAAAAATCAGGACAATGGAAAACAGATTGGACCGAGGAAGAGAAGGCACACAAGAGAAAGGGTAGTAGTGGTCCAATAGCTTTAGATAAGACGCAGAGAGGAAAGCTATGTCTTCACCGAGCCAAAACGTATTATGAAAATGTATACGTGGGAGAAGTCGACTGTGAACATGCTTTCAATATAGAGTACTATACTAAGGATTTCCTGAAGGGAATGCAAGTGATTCCAAATGTGTATTTTGTATGTGGAAGAAATGCCTACGTGAGACTACCTGACAACTGGTATGGATCATGTTACCTAGCAATTGTCTTCCCCAAAATATATCATGCACAAGACTTAGTGATCATCGAGGGCAAGACATCATCGAGGGGAAGGAGAGATATAGGAGATGCAGAAATGGTTGGAGATGTCTTTGGAGCTATGTTCCCTCTTTTGGGACTAATCCTTAATGATGTTAAAATTAGACGACTGGCAACAGTCGTCGACAGGTTGTCTGCCAGCACTGCTCAGTCCTTAATGCTGGTAGAAGGAGAGATGCAATCGATAAGGGCTATGGTTCTTCAGAACCGTCTTGCGTTAGATGTCCTACTAGCAAAAGAGGGCGGAGTCTGTAAGGCTTTGAAGGTCCAGGAATGTTGTACTTACATTCCAGACAATTCGAAGCCCCTTGAGAAAGTTATTAGGAACATAACTGATATTCACAAGGAGATCGAAGACTTGAGTAGAGAAAATGTCTGGGAAAAGGTGGGCCACGGAATGAGTGAAGTTGGAGGGTGGATCTCCACCTTAGGCAAAAGCTTTGTGTGGTATATACTAAAACCTATCATCATAATATTGATCTGTGGGATCATATTGTGGGGATTGGTGAGGGTATTCAAATGGTACAGAGCAAGAAGGTCAGAAAGGGCCCAAAGAGAGCAGCTGCAGAGATTGGCTGCCATACAAGATAATCAGTACAGGAGTCTGAGGGCTCTGGAAGCGCAGAGACAAGTTATGCCAGCAATAACTGCAGTTTAAATGTTAGTGATGACCCCGAGAGGTCATCAAAGGGGGGAACTGAGAGAGCGCAAACTGACCTAAATGTATGAGTACATCACACTTACCTGTAGTAAGCACAAATCATGAGGAGAAATGCCATGAGTGCTAGTAGTATCTGCAATTATATTCTGAATGTATAGCTAATGTAGAGATTTAAGTAGAAGTGGAACTAATACAGAAATGTTTGACACTATATGATTTTATTAGATGTGATTATTCCTGAATCCATGTCGTGTAGCTGCTAAAATGTAAGATGGCATGTGGTTAAACGCAGAATGTGGTAGGCCTCAGGGCCAGAGCTAGAAGGGAAGGGGAAGGTGTTTCTTTTCACGACATAGATTGAACTAATGTTTTGGTCATTGCATTAATGGGCCATGATTTATAGATGTGTTTACTGAATAATAGAATAAGAGTATTAACATGCTTTAATCAATGAAGAAGTTGAATGCTATAATCATTATGAGAAATGCTGTAGGCCTGAAATGTTTTAACATTGATTTACACGTACATGTCTGGGCCGAGAAATGTTGCGAAACCTTTTTGGAAGTCTATGAGAGTTGGGATCTTGGCTGCAGATGTCTGTCTGCAAGAGAAAGGGAGGATCCGATTATAAATAATATGAATAGAGGTCTGTTCAGTAGACGGCCCAGACATGGAGGAGGGTTCTGGAATGTTTAAGGGGTATCAGCGGGCCGGAGAAGAGTCTGAGAAGCAAGGTCAACTCCAACGTATGAGGCCCAATACAAAGCAGCATGGAAAAAGCCAGAAGCTACACCACGTGAGGGGCGTCTCATGAGGGGCGTCTCAAATGTTGTTGACTGTTTTGTATTAGGGACAGCACCCCTGGGTGGAGTTAGAGCAGATGCCTGAGGACCCTTTAGAGAGCGGATGGGTAGGCAGAGAGGGGTCATGACTGGAGAACTATAGGTTTTCACCAAGAGACTTAGAGTGAGTGACTTCCCTTGGGGGTCATTCACTGCTGACACCTTTGTTAGGTTGGGATTTGGTTAAGTAGGGATACCATCTAGAGCAGGGTAGGGACAGCCTAACCTGTGTGTTTTCCTCCAACTTAAATGAAGGAGAGATATGCGTCAATGCTGATAGCTTTATTATTCTTAGAACTTGTGTTAGTAATTTCCGTTGCTCGTCTGAGGGCTTTCAGAGAGCACATGTATGTAGTTGGACCTGTGTATCTCGTGAATCTCATTCTGAGATGTCTGTATTTGCAGCTTATCCTATCCTTACAATAAACTTTTGAAAGCTAGAAGTTGTTTGTGATCTTTTGGAGCGGGGTCCTTTATTGGGTGAACTAACTTGGGGAGAGAGGCACTTTCTTCCTTCAATGACAGGCAACAAAGGTTCAGTCGACCAGATCGGGGTTTAGATCAATAGTGATAAGGTATCGATCAAAATCTCACCCTTCCATTAGTAACAGTATTTTTTTCTGTAAGGCATTCGCTATATCATTGGTTACCTTCATGTAGGTCAAAGTTCCACACATATGCGATGAACCCATTGCAGAAGCTGCACCCTCCGCAACCCTTTGTCTCCAAACATTTTGAAAGACCCAATTTGCCCCTACTGTCATTGATAACGTGTGTGGCCGTAGCCCTAATATGTAAGAATAAAGTCACTATTAATGTAAGTAGGGTCAGCTGCTTCACTGCTGGTCAGATTCAAAGTCCATCCTGGCAGGAAATCCCATTACCATATGCAACCTTTGATTCCAAAGCCAATAACTGTATCTCTGCCTGCCTCCATCCTCCGCTGCTGGCGTCACCATTGTTGGTCTCACTCTAGGATTGAATTGCGAATTTTCAACAAGCATTGACAAAGCCATTACATTTCACATAAAAATGGCTTTGACAATTCTTGACAGTACCTGCGAAAATACATGGGGGTCATCATTGGAATGAATTTTTCTAAAAGCTAAAGATACATCATAGGTGGTCACCATACATGCACATCGTAAACTCAGATACCCTTTTCTGCAAGGTCACCCATGAGACATGCAAGTTGCATATGACTCATTTGCTAAGCCTACTGTCTATCATTCTTATTAACAATGCTGTTTCGATAACACCATGGTTGCAGTACCTGCACAGTCTGTGTCTGTGTCTCTGTCCAAAACAGCAAGCTACCCCTCTTGGAAGGCTGTACCTGAATAGTAGATCACATCGTCCTTACGATAAGACAGAGGTTTGCCACATGTTTCTAGTATATATCATTAAACAAATAAAGATTTTCACAAATACTGCAAAATCAAGTGGAAATGGTTTATAGACCTTTCTCCCAATCTATTTATGAGAAACCAGTAACCTTAAACTGGATTTTGTCTCGGATAATCATACATAATGTGACTCTGAGGGGTTGGGAAAAAGTCAGTGGAACCTGGCAAAACCAGGAACACGAGGCCACTTACTGCAGAGTTACGTCTTGTCTTTACGGTCATGTTCCAGATTAAAGTTGGTAAAGCTATACCTAAAACCTCACTTGGTGTTTAGTACTTGGTTGGCAATGAGTCCTTAGTTATATTGGTGCATTACTTTCCATATCAGTTTGCACCCATACTGAGTACCTCATTTGTATTGTTTTCCTCCCTCTTTGTTCCATCGGCTCCTCACTTAGTCCTCCCTTGCATTGACCTGTTCTTTTTCTTCCACCCTGTTGTAGTTGCTACTTGGTGGCATGGGGCTTGTGCTGTATTCTTGGTCAAATCTTGGTTCATCAAACTAGCTGCCAAAACAAGTAAGCTCTGTAGGATTCTTCGTATATTATTAGTTCAACCTGCTGACATTACATACCCACCTTCTGTCCTCTGCCTTCCAGCTGATTCGGAACTACTTACCCATGACAACATCAAGAGTGGTGTCATCCCTTGAGTCAAATGGTTACATGATGGAGAGTTAGCTCTGGTGTGGTGTTTCTTACTCACTCCATTTTCCTGGTTTCAACCTAGATCTCTACTGCTGGCAGCACATTCCTCTCTGCTTACCAGTTCAGGTATTGGGGGACGGTAGAGGGGGTTCAGTGAGGATACAATGCTGGCACCTGACAAACGCTCAAGAAGACAAACTCGAAGATGCAACAGCTGCACAGGTCATTCAATGATTAAATTCCTATTTTTTTTAAAAATGTATTGAGCACAAGCTCCTCCTGTATATTCCTTTCTGTACCTAGGGGGTCATTATGATTGCGGATTTTCCGCTTACTCCGGGCCGGCGGAAGCCACCGCCGGCCCGGAGTATGCGGGAAATCCGCCGAGGAGGCCTGAAAGACCCACCGCCAAATCAGGATGGCTGGTGGGTCTCACAATCTGTCTGCCGCTTTTCCGCCGCGGTCGGAAGCCGACCACGGCGGAAAAGCACTAACATGGCAGGCGGTGTCTATCAGACACCGCCAGCCATATTAGGATGTAGGGAAAGTCATGCTTTTCCACGGCGGCTTTTCCGCCGTGGAAGAGCATACGGACAATCACTTTGGGGACCCGTTGCGGGCCCCCTGGGTGAAGGTTGCATGGGTGGTGCACATGGGGGGTACCTGCCTTTGCGTGCACGAAGCGGCAGGCACCGCGCGGTGCCTGCCGCTTTGTGCATGCAAATGCACAGCTTTCGGTTTTTTTCATTGCGACGGGTGCTGCTTCAAGCAGCACCCGCCGCAATGTAAAACATACAGGATGTGACCGCCAGGGTGGCGGTCACATCCTAATTGCCATGGAGGGACCGCCGCTGCCCATGCGGACGGTCCCTCCTACTCAGGGGTGGCGGACGGACGCAAGTCCGTCCGCCATCCTAATCGGCCCCATAGTTTCTTCTGTGGCTATTCGAAAGATGCATACCTTTAGCTGCAGGACCACAGAGTTAAGTTGTCCAGGTCTTCACAAAACATAAAAACCTGACATTTACTAGCATGAATTATTGATACTTTTCACTATTGGATTCTTATCATAAATTTGTAGAGTCAATGCAGTTAGAAATGGGATTCCTGGTTGGCTGAGGTATGCCCCCAAGCCACGCAGGAATCACCACTCTAGTCAGGGAAAGCTAGATACACAATATGATAACCTGTGCTCCCCTGTCTGGTGGTTTGGCTCAGAGCTGTGAGACTTATCTACAAAGGTAATATGTAAAGTATTTGTGCAAAACACACACACACTCAGTAACTATGAATACACTACAAAAAGACTCCATACATGTTTAGAGAAAAGAGAATATTTATCTGAGCAACATAAGACCAAAACCACAAAAATCCAATTAGTAGGAGTCAAGATATTAATTTTTAAAGATTAAATCAAAAATAGTGCTTAAAAGTCTCTAGCTGTCAAAAGGCTACATGAGGTAGTAAGGAACCAGTGCAAGTCTAAAGTTCAGGCCAAACACAATCGAGGGCAGGCCGGCTACAGGACTCAGACAGGTCCCACTAACAAATTACCTTGGATGGAGCAAAGTGGCTACGTCGAAGTCTCGAGGCGAGGAGTCGAGATGGTGCCACATCATTGTCAATCGATGGATGATGCGAGCATCGACACAGATAAATTGATGGAAGCTGCAGTGTTGAACCCCTTTGCGATGTAGGAGCTGCGTTGATATCAAGCCACGCTGTCGGTTGGCATCCAGCTACTCTGGCTGTAGAACCACAGTCTTTGAGCGGCTGCTGCTTTGGCAGTCCCAATAAGCGAAAAATCACCACTGCATTTTTGTCGATATGGAAGAAGCTGCAAGAACCCAATTCTGAGGCCAATTAATTGGAGAGGGCACCACAGGCAAGGTTCAGACTCACAAAAGGCAGAGTCCAGCAGCATCAGTAGAATTGCAGGAAGTCTTTTGTGTCCCTTAGGCTTCAGAAAACAGGATGCAAGCCTGCAAACCCTTGGAGATCACTTGGAGGGGAAGCAGAGTCCTTCCATCAGAGTCAAGGAAGAAACAGGCAGCAGGGAAACAAGCAGAAAAGCAGGCATTCTTTCCAGAAAAGAAGTACTGTTGAGTCCTTTAAGCAGCACAGCAGTCCTTCTATTTTATTTTTATTTATTTTCCATTTCTTGTAGAGTGCATGGCTACCCAGGTGGGCTTCCCAGTGCTGACAGATATCATAAGAGGAACAGTGATGTGCTAAATATACAAACAAGTGGGTTTTTAATTGCTTTCTAAAGCTCAGCAGATAATAATTGGCCCTAAGATGGATGGGGAGAGAGTTCCAGAGCTTAGAGACCCGATACAAAAATAATCGGCTTCCACTTTTTGCACTCGTAATTCTGGGAATGTCCAGAAGAAAGTGGTTGTTTGATCTCAGATTTTGTGCATTGCTATACTGGATGATTAGATGGTTCAGGATATGTGGACCTGAGTACTTTACCTTGTGTGCAATGCGGAGAGCTTAGAAATCAATTATTTTCCTTACTGGCAACCAGTGGAGGCTGGCCAAGACCATACAGGTAGACTGAGATTTAGGAAGGCTCAGCAAAACGCAGGCTGAGACATTTTGAATAGTCTGCAGTCTCTTGTACATAGGCAGGGCTGCCTAGGTAAAGAGAATTAACATAATCCAACAGTGAGAGAATGAGACCATGTACAAGTGTTCTTCGGGTTTCCACAGGAAGCCATTTAATTGTCTTCCTCAAGGCTCTTAACAGGCCAAAGCAAGTCCCTGCAACTTTCTTGGCCTGGGGGACCATAGTGAGACATTCATCCAAAAGAACTCCCAAGCTCTTGACTTCCAGTGTGGGAGATGGGCGGTCCTACAATGCATGAAGGCAAAATGAGGTGGTCCCACAGAGAAGGACTGTTCCCGACCAACGTGCCTTCTTCTCCCCGTTTAATTTGAGGCTGCTAGAGATCATCCATTTGTTGACTTGCTCAAGGCAACTAGATAGTTTCACTGTGGTTTGACTCGTATTTGATGCCATGGAGACGCCAATCTGGGTGTCGTCAGCGTAGGACACCATAGCAAAACCAAATGAGCAGAGAACATCAGCTAAGGGGTGTACATATATGCTAAAAAGAGTGGGGCTCAGGGAGGAAGAAGAAGAATGAGTGCAGCTGACCCTCCTTGGTCAAGGGGTTTCTTCAGAACTTCTGTGGCTTCAGCAGCAGAGCCATTTCAGCTCTGTACCCAGGTCTTGAGCCAGTTTGAGTCTGATGCAGGAGATTATATGTGTGCAGAAAATCGGTCAGGTATTTGACAATGGTTCAGTTCAAGATCCAGAAGTGTCTGACTTCAGAGGGTCAGAGCCCCAGGACTTATAACTGAAAGTGCCTTTGATGTAGAGGGTCACTTTAAAACAACTCTCTGAAGTGCACAAGATCCCTTTCAACCCAGTCCAGTCTGCCAGGCTAATCCTTGGTAGCAGATCACTGGTTTGTATGTTGACAGAGAGCGGTGTATAATGTGCAAAAGATAATGGGATGCACACCAATATTTCCTCCATGTTAATCAGGCTTATCCGAGAATACGTACAAAATGGATATGTGCCTTGTCCCAAGTGGCACATGGATACTAAGCAATGTTTAGTGGGGCAACATTTTGCCCCAACCCAGTTGCACAGCTCATTGTGAATATACACGTATATCTGGTATCATCTGATATTATATACAAACAGCACTGTTTGTGCCAGTCTACCATAGAGTTTAATTTTAGCGTTTAGCTGGTGGTGGTGGTAGGCACCGGCATCTATCTTCAGAGTGTGGGGTATTTGCAGATAATTCCTCCACCACAGCAAAGCTGAGGAAAGAAGTTGTGGGAAATCAAGCACATGTCCTAATGGTGGTGTGCATCTTGTAGCATCCCTAAGGTACGAGAATAGACAGCCTCATCTACAACACTCGCCTACATGCACCAGACATGGAACCTCCAACTGATTGCACTTGACTCAATGCAAGCCATACATCTCGGGACTTGTACACTTAAAATAGCTCACTGACTGCCTGGGATACATGCCTTGGGTGCTTGTCACCCACCCAGCCTGCCCGAGCCTCCTTCCCTTGCAGCCTATGCCTTACAAAGTCTGTACACCCAGCAAGCTAGCATATATTTTGCCACATCCCTTCCCACCATTGCCCTTGTATCAAGGGTGGTGAAATCAATGACCTTGATATATATATATATACAAACACTAGTATGACTGCTGTGGGACTGTAAAAGATACTTGAATAGCAGCAGGAAACACTGATCCGCCAGCTGCCTCTATCATGGCACCATTCTAAAAAGAGCAGGACCATGTCCCAAAGCAGGTCACAAGTCTTCCATCTTTCAGAGGTGGGTAAATAACATTTAAAACTCATGGGAATATCCGGTGAGTGGCACCACTAGTGCAAGTGGGCACACCCAGTGGTGCAAGTGTGCAGCCCCTGCAGTATTCTCCGATCTTAAGAACAACGTTTGGCCACTAGCATGTTTTTTTTACATATTATGTAAGCACTAAAATCCAGGTGGGAGAACTCCAAAGAATCTGAAAATGGCTAAGGCGGATGATGTTTCTGAACCTGTTTTCTCTCAAAAACAATCAAGGAGTACTGTTGTTTGAAGAAATGGACGTGATGAACTCCTGAGCAATGCTGTATTGCATTTGTTTAGTAGTCAGTGTACTTTAAACTTTGTGATTGTTTGGCAAAAGGGCTTAGTAATGACTGGAAACTTTGTTTCTGCATTTTATCACGCAAATATTTGTGGTTCAGTCAAAACAAAACACACACAGGATGAAGGTCCTCTGATCAAATGGTCAGGGCTTTTATTCTCCTTATATTTGTAATGAGTTTTTGTGCACAATTCTCCTATAGATGCAATCTGAAATAGACCCATAACAAAAACCAGGGATGAGGCACAGCCAATTGAATTAAGGGTTTTAAAGCTTTTCCAAAAGGGACCATTGGTATAGGATTCAGATCTCTAAAGGAAGTAAGGTCGAAAGTTTGGCAGTCAATGCAGTGAAACTATTTCAGCCCATTTTATTTCTATATAAAAGAGGAAACAGCCACCACCCTGCAAGGATCCACCAAACCTTCAGGGAGCCCCCATTCAGCCCAATGCCAAGGTGTGCTATATAGGAGACTCACAAGCACCTAGTCACATTCTGTAGGGGGGCCCCATCATTTTGCGTTATGCCGCTGCCCATACTAAGGATAGAACGTCTTTCCTTCTCTGAGGGACAGGGACCCTCCATTGTGTGGGCCTTGCATGGACAGGGTGGTTGATCACAGAATAAAATAAGCAATTCACGGTGCATGTGAAAATTGTGACAGTTCATGTCTGCACCAGGGACAGAGATCAGTGAAAGACAGAGCGGTGAATATGTATTTTTATTACCAGTGGACCACGCCATATTCTGAAGAGGTGAAAGGAATACTCCTGCAGGAAGGTACAGGGTGTAAATGCCTCCAGCTGTATGGATGTATCTGGAGGGTTTCTAGGATCATCACACCTCCCTCCCTCCACTTGCTCAAAACATGTCTCTGTGATAGGTGTAGGCTAAATGCAAAGATGTTAACTGATTTGCATGGGCCCACAGCCCCATCCCATGGCAGTGAGGAATAGTGGCCTTTAGATCTTGCTCGTACACTCTGTATCACTCAATGGGTTCACAAGTGTCTTTGGACACCTTTTGTAAAATCAAAGTGCCACAGTGATGGAAAAAGTATGCACAAACCCCCAATTCACCTGTGTGAGCTAAGCCAATGAATAGACCAACAGAATATAACAGGATATCTTCCTCTACATGTTAAGAACATGCAGAGTTGTGTCCATAAAGAGCTATGTTCAACAAGTTACCAGCTTTCCTATGGTTCACATTCACCTGAGCACCATAGGACTTTTGATCCTTCATCCTGATGTTCATGTACCTAAGGTTGGTCACTGGTTGCTTCCCTTCCAGACTTCATGTCTTCTTCTTCTAGTGGACCTCCCACTGCCAGGGTTTCACTATATGCTATTACTGCAACGCACGACACCCTAAATGTATTTATCCATTATTCCTTAAGAAATTTGGGAAAACTATGACCCCACACTATCTTGCGTAAAGTAAGCCTTTGGCTTAGTTACACAAGGTTTGGCCTTCCCAACCCTGGATGCCTGAACTTGGCTCAGTGCACTGACACTATAGCATGAAGGTCCAGGTTGTTGTAGCCACACACAACCTCGCTCAAAATACTTACTGATATAGTGTTGGTGCTTTATGGGTTACTAACAGTATGTTAAAAAGGGTTCAGGCGCAGCGGCAATTTAAACCCAATTTTGTTCTTTAGAATAACACACACACGTACTGTACTAAGAGAAGTCACTTTATTCGTAAAGGTGTTTACTTCAACAGTCTCATCAAAACAGCACTGATGCATATCACTAACTCGGAAACAGTATGAACATTTCTAACATTATTGGAATGTCATTGGGCAACCTAACACCTTAAAGACTACTTTTATGCACTATACTATTAGTTCATGGATTAGATTGACTTGCATCTAGAGTTTCTTGGAAATCAGCGCGCTGTATACTTGTTCACAGGAAAAAGCTGTATTTATCAGAAGGCTGGGAGAGAGTGTTCCCTTGAAAGGAATGGACCCATCCGTGGGGCTCAGCTCATCTCCTCTCCTCTCATAATGGGCTCGCTATCAGCTCTTAGCATAGGAATGGGTTCTGCAGCAGCACAACAGTCTCCCTCAGGATCTCTGGCAGACCTTGAATGGTAATCTGGGATGAAGGGCCTCTTTGCCTCAGTGACCACTTCCTTGAGTTTGTATAGGATTGGCCATAGACCTTCACCTTACATGGGAAATTTTGGGTAATTTCCCTTAAATTCCAGACATAACCTGTATGCATCAGTATGTTAGACTAAAGAAGAACCTGTATAAATCAGTATGACAAAAGTAGATCATTTGAGACTATATTGTTAATGTTATATTTGCTGTCTGACCGTAAAATATAGATAAGAGTGAACTTGTCCCCGAATGATCCTGCATTAGTTGTTTTGTCATGGACGTTCTCTGGATGATTTGACACTTTCACAGGTTCTTAGAAAGATTAGTGCAGACAGATGATATTTAGGTCAAAAGTAGGCAGGCCAATGTTCGAGTGAAAAATGGAGTCTAGGCCTAGAGAAAATAGAGTCTGACCTTTAGGCCCCTTTGTCTACCCTTCAACTATACAATTAGCCATGTGGTTAGCATTATAAACATCCACCATAAATCAATCAAAAATAAAAATCTAAGTCAAAAATCAAAGAATGGAGTCCAAGTTTAGTTTTCCCCTTACCAAATACAAGGCGAATTATTGCATTTACTTGTGTTGTAGCCATTGAAATAAGTACAGTGATTCAAACCGCCTTACGATACCGGCATCAGATTTGATTTTGACATCTAACCAAATCTCATCCATCTAGTGAAGGGTGAGTAGCCTCCCCTCTCTCATGTGACCCATTCTATTGTTCTTCACTAGGAGAGATGATGCGAGATCTGTGGATGTCTGCAGATCTGCAAGAAGTGTGTAAAAAACACCTTTCTGCGATAGAGCTGACAAAACAAAATACCACAGAATACCCTTAGTTACACTACATATTGCCATTAAGACCCTCATTCTAACCCAACGTAAGGTGATTTCATTTCGAAGTCATTACAATATGTCCCAATTGAATAGAGAACTACTGGACCAATTTCTACAGATAATTCCCCACCTCTGGACGTTTTCCAGAGATAAAATTCATTATGTATGACCTGGAGAATGTGTCCACAGAAACACAAAATTATGCAAGTCATAATATCAGATACAGATTTACCGCATAACTGAGAATTCAAGATATGGCCAGTAACAAGAGTTTCTGACCGATTCAGGAATTCCAAAGCACGCCTAATGAATGTATACATGCCAGACTATGATGACCTCCAGTCCACGCTGTCTGAGGAACTATCCGAGGCACGCTTCATTCTTGCTACTAAGAAAGAACATGGCCACATAGCACATTGGAGAGTCTGTGACATAAGTTTCAGTCTTAGTTTCAGTTGGTAAGACAGCTCTGCTGTTGAGTGCTGGCTGCAGAGCAATGAATAAGACACAAAGGTTAACGGTCCTGAGTGCAGGCAGGATTGTCTCAGTCTCATTATTCCTAGGTTTACCAAATGAGTTTCAATGAGGCAAGAACTTATTTCCTATCGTTGCTCTTCCATTCCTTCATCTTTTCTTTCCCGCCTCTTCTGATCCCCACAGGGATTCAAGTAGCCTAATGGTACGTCAGGGTTACCCCACCACCCAACTTCGATGTCCCCAAATTCCATATGTGATCACTCTCTTGTTCTCCTCTTCCTCGGCTGCTTTGAAGGACCTTGGCAGCAGCATTAGGTGCTATCTGGCAATGTACAGGACATGTCTTGAATGCTAAATTTACATTCAAGTAGCCAGTCCTTTAGTTATAGTTTGAAGGTGGCATTGAATCAAATAATAAAAGAAACATGGCGAATGGGCAGTGCAATCTAAAGTTATTCCTTGGAAGCCTGTGTTTTTCTTAACAAGGAAATCAACTAAGAAACGTTTCATATTATATAAAAATGAGAATAGGTAAACGCAAGGAATTTGTTTTTCAAGTAGGATATGTTGCATTTATAATCAAATAAAGCGAGTTTAATTCAATGCAGGGCTCGCATTCACTGATGTCATCAGATGTGTATGTTCTTAGTTAAGGTCATCTTGGCTTCAGAGGTTCTAGTGTATAATGTCTGAGAACAAAAGCGAATACTATACTTCTTGCCGTAGGTCAACTGAAATATAGTTCAACAAAACCTCATGAGATAGTATTAAAAAGGAGAGGCTAATATGAATGTAAATATAGTTTAGACTGAGAATCACTAAAAAGAAGATGAAAAAAACACCAAAGCTACGACTAAACAGCTAGGAATATCATTTCAATTCATGTCTGAAAAACGGTAAAGGATAAATACATTTTGATAATATCATACTGTTACAACATCAGGCACATGGTATTACTTTCCTTTCTGTGTACAGTGACTGAACAACCATAATTTATACATGTGTTTCTCTGTTTCATTTATGGCAATTACGTGGATACGGCTTAGGGTCCTGCATAAATGCACCTAACAGTGGGAGTGCAGACATATAACTATGGTGTGGACAACAAGGTTCTGGTGGTAAGAGTGGGAAATGGGGGCGTCTGCAGAGGACAACTCAAGCCAATGGAAAGAGGCAGCAGGCCTTAATTAGAGTTTGGCATGTGTAATACTCCATTAAGTATACGTTGTGTAGGCTATAGTGCGCTTATAATATAGTGGAAGGGACAGCTGCATGTTTGTGATGGAGTATCCCAGCTGCAAACTCTCACTGTCCCAAGTGTGTGCTCTGGAATGCTCGCAAGGTGTACTCTGGGAGACAGAAAGTGGCAGAGGTTCCTTTAGCACGGTATTACTATATTCAAAGTGCTACCTCAATTTATGGCTTTTTGACCATACATGTCGCAATTACTCTTACTGCAGAGAAAGGAGTTGTCTAGTTGGCTGTAGAGTATTGACTTTCTTTTGCCAGTAGATTAAATATAGCACTCAGTATGTTGAGTTTTAGTCTCTTCTACACTTGTACCCAGCAACAACAAAGGTCATGCCCATGGCCGAGCTCCTGCGCTGGGAACATTAGGATGTAGTTTTGGGAGGTTCTTCCAAAGGATATTTCCATTTTTTCTCAGGAGGGGCATGAGCTCAGACATGGTCTTGAGTCACTGGTGAAAGATGTTGAGAAATAGAGTGCTAATTTATGCAGATTTTGTGGAAATATCACTGCTGAATCTGCATGATCATATGTGGCTTTGAAGTTATTTTGAGTAAAGACCATCTTTGCCCTACAGCTGGGCTGGGCTCTGAAACAGGCTCTGAATGAGGCGGAAGAGCTCCCCTCTTTCTTTCTCTGAGAAAAGCTCCTTATGGATTATCTGTAGGTGACTTTAAAAATCAATGAATGCTAGAGATGGGCTTGTAACTGGCGAAACACTCATTAGGCAAGGGTAGCTAGTCTTCCTTTTGGTACAAGAGGATTACAATAGTGTGGCATAGAGCCAGATGGTACAGAGGCCATGACACTTACTGCTGTCCAAGGCAGCTTCTAACTCATCCAGAGTGACCTGTGTATACAAGGATACACCGTAAGAAATAATGGGGCCGGAGGTGCACTATGTCCCCATTGTAGGGTGGCTGGTCTGGCTAGCAGACAAGGAACTCTATCAGAGAGTGAGATGTTCATGGTGAAATCCATGCTGTGATTCCACAGGCAAAATAAAGTGTGTGGAATTGCCATTGAACTGCACTATCATGTTGCATCTTTTCAATTAGACAATGCTTCAAGGAATTCTGTTGTGCATTTGTTCCCTTGAGTTACTTTAAGGAAAGTAGCATGTTCTGATAGCCTACAGAAGGGGATTGGAACAGTGGCACAAACAGAGCTGAGCTTTTTGGTACTTTGGAAAAAACAGTGAACAGGCACTACAGAGACTTAACACAATGGCTCTGTAGTAAAATAAAATACATGCATGCACTGATTCATCAATCACTTGTGTGTCCCATGGTATTAGCATGATATGTTTAAGCTAAATTATTTGTTTATTTCAGTGTTGCATTTCTAGCAATGCCTGGTGATTTCTAATTTAGAGCAGAGAAAGTTATTTTTATGTATACTAGCTTCCCGTCAGCTAAAAGAAGAGCTGGCTGCTAACATTCTGACTCCATCAGCCAGCAGGTCTTGCTGACTTTTTACTCCCAATTACTTTCCTTTTCAATAAACACTGTTCTTATACTCTGTCAGCAAAGTCTGCTCGATTAGCCTTTCTCTCTAAATACTCCAGGGAGTTTATGGAGCCACTGCAGCATAATTACCTGCATCTCGGATTTCTTGCCATAAAGCCATATTAACTCTGGATCAACAATGAGCGATCAGTCAGCGAGCCTTCAACATTTTCCTGAAAAAAGTTAGCGGGGTTGCATTTTGCAAAGTCATTTGAATGGGCAACTCAAAATTGTGTCCAATTAAGCACACTCCCTGTAACAACTGAAACTTGCTTCTACATCTTAGTTTAAGGAATAATCCTCTTCTATATTGTATTAGACTGTTTTTATAAATGGCTTATGCATGGGTTTTAATCATCTAGTTTTAAAATCATAATACTTGACTTTTGCTTGTATGCTGTATTATAGATGATCCCGTTTGTAAATGACTAAGTAATTATAAAATAAAGACGATACGATAAGAATAATAATGGTTGATAAAGAAATGTAGTTGCGTAAAATTTAATGTGCTTTGGGGTATAGGAATTCCGTAGGCCAGAGCCACAGACATCCCACACCAAACCCCTATAGTGAGTGGTGTATTCCAGTCTTCCTGAAAGGGAGGTAATCCTAAATAATACTCCAATAAATGGGTTCAAAATCAAAAGATGCAGTGCACCAGTTTCTATCATCCATCCAGTGCATTTCGCAACACTTCGATCCTTCACAAACTACAATCAGCCAGCATATGTTTCGAGGTGAAAACATCTTTTTCAAGGCAACATAATATGTAGGTGTTATATGAGTAAGATTTAGCCGATCTGCTTTCTCCTCAATAGTAATAATGAAAACATGTTGGGTATCAGGAATTCCAGCCGCATTGCCCAGTAAGGGCTCGGTAAACTGGGTTGACTATTTGGAATTTGTAAGGAATCTAAGGTTGCCTTCCTTTAAGAAGATTGACGTTATTGTGCGACTCATTATTTAAAAGCAACATGATTTTAATATATAATAGGGATTTGGAGATATTCATGAGGCCCAATAGACTTGATTCACCCAAAATAAGCCAATATTTGCTGATATTCTACTTCAAATCCTCAAGCATTCCCCATCATGAGTTTCCTTTGCTTGGAAACACTTTTCTAAGAATTGATGCAACTGTTTACATCTTATCGCATTAAGCCATTCTAATTTATAGGTTACGTTCCAGGCGTTTGAGCCGAAGAATGGACATTTATACAGTGTTAATATGTCACACTTATTATACTCAGGAACAATAATCTTCAAGGACTATTGCGACCTCCCTATAATATCAATATAATCAGAGCATCCCACGCTCATTTAACTGAAATATAAATGTGAAAACGATGAGTGTACTGTACACGATTTTCTTTAAAAGACAGGCGCATTCAGAAATTTAGAGAACTACCGTATTTTCCGGCGTATAAGACGACTTTTTAACCCCTTAAAATGTTCTGGAAAGTCGGGGGTCGTCTTATACGCCGGGTACAAAATTTAAAGTGTGTTTTCAGGCGTTTTTTACATAGCGCGGACTTTACCCGAAGGTGTCAGAGCGCTTTACAGTAGAAACAGTATTGATACAAGAGGAACAATTACAAATGAACAAATTACAAAAGCAAACGTTAAGTTACATGGATCAAAAGTGACAATAGTGAGCAACCAAAATACATGAGGTAGCAATCGGTACATTCCTGGAGAAAAAAGTGATAAGTGTGCAGGTTACAAAAGCGTACAAAGTACGAGCCAACTATGCAGGACTGCGTTGGACTGCGCTGGAAGTGGGGGTAGTCTTATACGGCGAGTATAGCACGAAACCTACATTTTATCAAGCAAAGTAGGGGGTCGTCTTATACGCCGGGTCGTCTTATACGCCGGAAAATACGGTAGTTGCCTTGGAGGTGTAAACAAATCTGGAAATAAAAATGAACTAACAACTCAAAAGCCAAACTCAAGTCAGGTATCTGGGGTGACAGCTCCACCACTGGACATATCTACACAGTCGCAGGAAAAATGAAAAGCCTTAGTTTTTTTTTTTTTTTGCAGAGTTTTATATAGCGCGAACTAGACCCGAACTGAATCAGGTATCAGAGCGCTTTACATAGCACCAGTTACGTTACATGAGGACACGCATTCATTTTAGGCACGGGGAGATTAAGTGATTTGCCCAGAATCACAGGAGGTTTTTGGCGTCGTTACCGAGACTCGAAACCAGGTCCGAGGTCGAGCGCCCTAGCCGTTAGGCCAACCCCTCTCCCCTAGTTAACGAAACTGCTGAAGGGTCAAGGCAATTCATTGTGTTTTGAATGTTGTAATCAACTCTGTAGTATCAATCTGATAAGTAGGTCTTTGAGATCACACAAAATGTTCAAAGAAACTGAAAGTGCTCCTTTTACATACATCCAAAAAGCCGCGCCGCATAAAAATGCTGTTTTCCCAAATAAAGAGTTTTTCTCTAGGAAACTTTACAATATATATTTAGTATCCCTGGAACAATATCTATGATCAATTTAATAGAATTTCAGATATTTGTGTAGTTTTTTTTAATGTTAATATTTTGGGTTTTCAAACTAATGACAAACAAAATAAACATCACAGGCATAGTTATGCAACTAATCCACGACCAATAGCCACATATCTTTATTAACATCATCAGAACGATCCTTGGAGTCCAAAATTGTCCTACCAATACTCCATATCTTGCAGTGTTTATAGGGGTAGCCCCGTGCTGCATACACTACTGCTCTTCCATATTCCATATTCGTAAACCTATCCATAGCCCTGTGCCATGAATGAAAGTCCGAGGTGGCGACTGAGGTCCAATTCCTATTATGTACTGCTTAGGAAACAGAGTCTCTAGACCTACAAGATATCTTTCAGATTCCTTCCCACCTAAATCCTTCAACAATCCCTGGAGTGTTATGTAGGGTGAACAGTCCACTGGTCTACCCTGCACCTCGGGCAAAACTCCCATTATCTTGGACCAGTAACGATACACAACAGGGCACAACCACACCACATGGCGAAAATCTACACTCTCAGCCCCGCGGTGAGAACAAGCGGACAAGGCGATCTGCCTTCCAAAGCTGCCATGGGGTTAGGTACGTAGTGTGTAGAAAATTAACCTCGATCAGACAAAGCCGATAACATATGTTCAGTTCCCTCTGGGCCGTGAGTGCCTCCCTTCTATCCCTATCTTCTAGAGTACCCACCCAGGATTCCCATTGGCCACATAGGGATGAGAGCAGACTCAGGGAATTGGTAACTAAAGACCAATATATCTGGGAGACTCCTCCTTGGCCCAGGGGACCCCTAAGTACCTTGCATCCATGGTACTAAATTTGTGAACTTATTCAAGAGAAGACCGATTGGGACAGACAGGCATGTTGGTGCTATAGGTATACTTGAAAAACTGAGAGCAATGCTGCTGGGACTCTTCCTGCAACTACAGAAAGGACTGAATATGCGTTCCCTGCCATACATCATCCAAAGGGGAAAGACCGATCAGGTCCCACCTCCCCAACCCCACCAAGCTGGCCACCAATCACCATGGGAAAGCATTTGAGGATCAAGATGGTTTCTCCCCATGAGCCTCTAGTGTAACCGGCATGATAGGCCTTTTCCTTTATATAGGGCCAGGAATGGGCACTGGGTGCCAAGGAGCGTCTGTTGCAATAAGAGCACATTGGGAGTGTTGCATTTAGGAAGCCCCAGCAGCAAGCTCTGCTTATGTGGTTGTTCAGACGGTTGACATTCCATGTCATTATTTTAAGTGCCATTGGACCATGAGTGGGTTATATGGGTAATGGCGACTCTCTCGCAATCAAATTCGGGAGTGTGGACTGTCAGGACCACAGCCCGCCTGAAGCACAAACAAACACATGGTCAAATGGGCCAAACCACCCCAGCCAACCACCCAGCATCCCCCACTGGAAGGTGGGGGTGTTGGGTGCTACAACGGAATCGCACAGGACAAGAACATTTATCGTTTATTGGATTCACACAGCATCGGGCATCCAGTCCTCCATTCAGAATTTGGGATCTACTAGACCAATGCAACAAATAATTCAGAACCATGGAAAGGCTATTATGGCTCACTGAGCACAAGGATATATTTAAGGTATTTGTATATGCTCAATTTTTGCGAGAGGTGAAAATGGAATACTGCACCAATTTAAAGAACATTGGCTTTCAATGTGAATCAGTCTTTTTGTATGCTAATAAGTAATGACTGCATGGAGGTAGAAAGGGGTAGAACATGCTTCAATGGCATATTGTTGAGAAGCCACTTTGGAAATGCTATTTTACTAGGTTTTATGGTGAAATGGGACAGATGGAATACGCCTACCTTTTCCAACATTTAATTATAACATTTAATATATGCTCCCTAAAAAGTGATTAGAACCTTTATGTGATTTTGCTGAACTAACTCCTGCTACATTAAACCTCATATAAAGCACCAAGGACCATATTGCACAGAGAGCTTTGAGGGTGCAACAGCTGTGTGTGCCCTCTTTCTGTTCCTCCAGTTTGCACTTTAGTGTTGAAGAAGATGCTGCAAACACTTTTACAGCCCTTTCTACAATACAGATAATACACGCATGACATGTGCCAGCACCAGCTCTGGGGATGTACCACTATTTCCATGGCGGTGTGGTGCCATGCAAATGACGGAATCTTTTGCCACCGCTTTTGTACTGTATTACAGATGTGTGCACAGAGGCAAATAAGCTGTCAGCAGGTGCACTGACTGAGCCTCACAAAGGGGTGAAGCACAGTTACTGTGTCTCCCAAGGAAGCTCCTTAGAAGGGCCCGCCAGGAGCCCCCCTGCAAGCAGGGTCAGTTCATCACTGTACCTGCCTTCAGTCAATCTGTGTCCTCCTTGTCATTGAAGGTCGTTTGGTGGCTGCATAGTGAAAGATAGACCGGCTGCCTCACACAGCAAGCCTGCCTTTCTTTAATGCTCTGTCCCCAGGACACTCTCTAATTTGCGGGTGGCTGGTGGCAACGTATTAACTGTAATAGGATGCAACCAGAGCATCCATTTAAAAATGCACCTGTCCCGTATTGCAAAATCATATTAGATTGATTTCAATGTTCATCCTCCTCATAATCCTAGATGGGTTACCACAAGCAAGAGGAACTGTGAGACAACATTTGTATTAAATAATCTAGAAAGGTTTCAATCCTAATCCTGAAATTAATTTACCAGACAGCCTAAACCTGTCTGTTATGGAGTTCACACAAGCTTATTCTTGTTCTCTTTGCATTTTACCTTTATTTTTCTCCTTTTTCAGCTAATACAGATCCTTAATATACATTTTATTCTATATTGTGATGAGGCCCCGGCTGAATATCAAGGATTAGAAGCATTGGGTTCATCTTCATGTCCCATAAATCTCTTGAGGCCTTGAGATAGTGGATGAGTGAAAATTCGGTGATCATGCTCAGAGGAGACGGTTGACCCCCTTGGAATTCCCATCTCTAGACGATTTTGATGGGGGGGGGGGGTCATTGTTCCACCCACTTACAGACCATGAGGAATCTGGTAACTCTGCTAGATTCAGACCTTCCACTCCAGTATCAATTTGCTTTTATACTCAAAAATACTAATTTTCCTTTCTACGATTTTACAGAGTTTTTTCCTTTTTTCATCCTCCCACAGAAACATGGTTACTAATGAGTTTGTCTCGTCACACATCTATTTTGGTATTTCGGTATAACAAAAAAACACCTAGCAAACATCAACCTATTCAAAATGTGATGACCAGGACAATTCAGATCTTAGCGCCCCAAACCTATGCCAGTGTATCTGCTTCCCAGTCATTAAAAGAGAGAACACTTCGAATCTGCTTATATATATTTTTTTTAAATACGATGCAGGACTTTCTGAGGAAATAAATATAAAAAAATCTAAATCTAAGAGAACTAGCCATTCTTGTTTCAGGGATCTTTAAACCATCCCATAATTCACATTTTAGAAATAGGGCTTTCAGAGCATAAAGTCCCTTTTGTTCAATGTCCTGCTACAACCTCTGAGAGAAGGGAGGCAACGTGTTACTTCAGTAAACAACTTAAGTCATGATAGTTGACTAATTGTGCTGGTCTGTTTTATTGCTGGGTTGTTTGCGAGGTTTATGCGGATCGAAAGATTCTTTACATTTAAAATGCAAAGAGACATCGACGAGCCCCCTGCCATGAATTGACCATAAATGTAGACAGAATCTTGTGATAACTTATCCAAGTATATCTAAAGTGGATGACTCCTAAAGAAATATACATTTTATAGAATTGAAAGTTATAAACCTCCGGGCAGATCGCATTATTCCGAGAGTTGAAATGCTTCAACTGAAGTGTAATGCAGGGAGCCCCTTGTGCTGTGAAATCAAGGGAGGGGCAGACAGCTAAACAAACCTTCTTGCCAGGGTGCCTGCTTGTTAATGGTGCTCGGAAGCTGGTATTGGCTGTAATGGATGGAATCACTTGAAGCTTCCTGATGGTACAGATTTATTCTTTTTGACTGGTATTGTAACTGCCTTGCTGCAAGGGATTTACCAGCTGAGACATGAAGTGTGCTTTTAATGGTAAGTTATTAAAAAAAAGCACCACATACTGCCTGGGTATCACTCAAACTATATTTTTAAAGCCCTTTCTTTTTTTCTTAAACCTTTTGAACATTTTGTAGAAGCCTATCTGATATTAAGTGTAATGCAAGTTGAAAATAATGACTCAATGACTTACATATTCACAGTGCTTTCTGTCACAGACCTGGACCATGTAGTATTAAACATACACAAGTCACTATTCTTAACTGCACCAACTCGGATTCAATTCTGTGGCTCTCTCATTGCAAACACAGGCCTCTGCAGGGCATTAACCAATGAGGTTTCATAATGTACAATAGTGCATTTCCTATGGGTTAACTTAACATGCAATTATTTTTCATTTAAGCTGTGCATTATTTTACACGTTAGTTACATGAAGGCGAAAGACTGAAAAAATTACAGTATGTTTTGTTTTTTAGCCACTCCTCTGACCCCGCCCCATGCTCACTCACTCCGCCCCCATAGCACGCAGATACACAGTTCTCGTACTTTTTTAATTCACTTCAAATGCTGGCACAAACACATGATGTAAGCCATGGTTTGTTCGCAGTTCCACATGGATATTGATGAAGGAGTCAGAGCATAGGCTGCCCAGGGCAGACATCAGATGCATGCACAGAGGCTTATGACAATAATCTTTCATTTTCTGCTATCCATTTGCAGAACAGTGAATGTGACCCTAAACCTGGGTCAGTACCATTGTGTAGAGTAGACAAATTCCAGTATGATGTAAAACGGGAAACGGCCTCTACAACGAAGCCGTTTCCACGAAATCATTTACCACGCATGCACTACAACGCATGCGTAGTTACAACTAAAGGCTTTACCACGCATACCTTTACTACGAAATACGTAATAAAGGCATGTGTGGTAAATGAAAAGAAAAACGAAGGGGGGTTTGGGGGGTCTCCCCCATAAAAATAAATAAAGCGCTGGGATAAAAAGGGGGGTTGGGGGGGTCTCCCCCCAAAAAAACAAAACTAACCTGAGGAGCCGAAGCTAAAGCCGAAGCTGAAGCAATCAACGTCGTTAGGGAGGAAACGGAAAGTAACTTCCGCTTCCTCTTAACGACGTACGACCGACGTAACCAGAGAAGATGGAGGGAAGTCGAGTTAAAAGGTAAGGGGTATTTTAGTAAAATACATATATATATATATATATTAAGGGTTAAGGGTAAATATAAGGAATGAGGCTGGGGGAATGTAAGGGGAGAGTTTTAATCTTTATCAAGAGTATGCCCTCACCATGCATACATTTACAACAAAAAACGGTGTAAATGTATGCGTGGTAAAGGAATATTCGAGGTAAAGGTTAAGCGTGGAAAACGAATTCCGTTGTAACGCATGCGTGGTAAAGGCATGCGTTGCAACGGAATTCGTTGTAACGTCATACATTCATGTAAAACTGGCAAATAGTTTTTTAACAGAGTAGTAGGCTTGGTGGCTCTTAAGTTTCCGAGGACAGAGGGGGACCCCGCACACCCATTTCTGTTACCTGCTCCTCAATCTAAGGCAAGCATATGAAATGCTGCAGGCTACAACGTGGGTTCAGACACAGTGAACCACAGTGTGGTCGACACACACTTACGCTGAAACACGCAACAACGAATGGTTGGCATCCAGTGCAAATGCATTAATATTAAAATGAAAATTAAAATTCAGCACAGGAGAAATAATGCAACAGACTTTATGATAACCTCCATAGTCTTCAGATGTATTTTGATAAGTGATTGCTTATTATGTTTGTTATGTTATGCTACGTTATGTTAGTTCAGAGTCTGTTAAAAAATGGTATTAAAATAAACTTTTTAAGTCCCCCACCTCCGCCAAAAAGATGCCTTTGCAAATCCTGTGAACATGAAAGAACATAACATACTAAGTGCTCATTGGGTCTCTGCACTCAATTTTTTCTTGTGCAGCCCCTTCTGTACCTCGGATGACACTGGCACAAAATATGCGCTGACACAGTGATAAAGGATTATTCACTATTTGCATGGATTTGAAGAAACCTTTTGCTTCTGCGCTGTCACTGTATCGCCCTTGCAGTCAGAGACAAAAAAAGAGGGCCAATGATTGTGCCCTACATATGAGGTAGTTTTCAGCCACTGCATAACCAGAGAGAAACTATTTGACATGCACCTGGGAGTCTCAAGAACCTTTTAGGCATCATCCTTGTGACATGTACAGTCACTCAGTGCGCCCGTCTGCTACGGAATCCCACCCCACATTTGATAGGAATTTGAGATTTGTCTCATACAGTAAATGGCCTGACAGATGGCTTGAAAAAGCTGATCCACCTTCTACTAATGTATTGTTCCCAGTACAGATGAAGGTGCATGCCTGCACTGTAACAATACATTCACTGCAATACGGATCACTGTCTGCCCTGTCCCTGGTGCACTCTGTTAAAATGCAAATTGCCCTTTATTTGTAACTGTAACGTAGTCCCAGGTAGTGAATTGTTCCTATATTTCAAAACACAAAGGCACTCTTCGATACTTTCGCTTTCACCTTTCACTTTTTGTACTTACAACTTCTACGTGACACAATATAAAAAGGTACATCCAAAGATCACTAGAATACTATTTCTCATAATACAATACTCACAGAAAGTGATCACATTGCATTACACACAAATATAACATCCATATTTCTTTAGTAGGGTCTTGTGACTCAGTGGGCCTTTGAATCCACTGGAAGAATCTGTATTTACCTAAACACATGTACAATGATCAGACACCCTAAACAAATATAACATGCCGGTATCACTGATTAAAAAAGTATCTCTCTCGCACCACTGTTAACGAACACATTGCTCAGCTAAAGCCACACATACTGCACTCTTTAAACTTACTATGGAGAAATACCACCTAATAACTTCTTATATAGCAAAAATGTTACAATTCCCTATTTTTTAAATACAGATATTACAATTATACAGGTAAGTACTAATTTTTAGAAAAAAACTTGTTTTTAAAATGTCAAAGTATTTTATTAATTTTTTTTTAACAGATACATTAGCATTTCTGTTACAAGGTTAACCAGACGTAGATTGTGATTACAGGTACTTTGAAATATATGTTAGCCTGGTTTGCTCTGCCTGCATTGTGACCTGCAGGCTCTGTACAGGTCCCAGTTACCATCCTGTAAGTCAGTAAGCTAATTTACCAATTGTATGTAGACAAAATATGTATCCAGACTCACTACACACCAATGCATAGTGCAGAGACCATTTGCAGCTGCCTCAAAGCACAGGTGTAAAATTTGTATTTGGACAATATTATGTTTTTAATATCGGGTATCAGAAATGTATGAAAAAAGATATGATACAAAAATATCCTGAGGCAGAAATATCATCAAGAATATCATTTTATAGGTAAGTAATATCGTTGTTAAGAATGTTGTTTTTAATATTGTTTTCAAGAATATAGTTATTAAAAATATTGTTCTTTTATTATTTTAACATTTTAGTGCATATATTAATTGTGTTACTGTTTGTACAATTGTTCATTTTTTTTAAAATATAGTTCGTAATTTTAAGTGCTTTAGATTTTGTTATTTAAATTTGTAGGCATACAGGCTAGTTTATTGTCATCATTAATTGACAATTGTAATTTATCAATTAATTATTTAATAGATTATTAATTATTTAGATTGTGTTAAACGTATTTGTTTTAGTTATATTTTATGTGTGGGCTGCCTCATTTGTAGGGGTATAGAGTGGAATGTTAATTGAGTAATGATGAAATATTACTTATTACATTATTTATTAGTTATAGAAATTGTTACTTTTTTTGCTTTTTATATATTTATTTATATAAATATATATAGTATTATGTAAATTAATATTGTTTATATTAAGAGTTGTATATATTTCGTTTTTTAATTTTTTAGGGTTATTAAAATATGTAATGTGCTTGAAATTAAGTACTTTCCCTACTGTTGCACAGACTGGAGTGGGAATAGGAAATGTAACCCTTCCGAAGTCCAAACCTTTCCTTATTGTAGCACAAACGGGAGTGGGAATAGGAAATATTACCCTGCCTAAATCCAACACTTTCCATACTGTAGGACAGACTGGAGTAGGAATAGTAAATCTTAGTACTTCAATGTCCAACGCTTTCTCTACTGGTATATAGACTAAAGTGAAAATAGTAAATTTAACCCCTCCGAAATCGAACACTTTCCCTACTGTTATCCAAACTAGAATTGGAATGGTAAGTGGAATTCATCTGAAGTCCAACGCTTTCCGTATTCTTTATAGTATTTTTAGTGAATGTGTTTTGGGGGTATTAAATTTGCAATATTTAATTTATTGTCTACATTCATTATTATATTTTTGTTATTGAATTGTTTTCAGTTTTATTTTGTGTGTCTATGTGTATATAAATATGTGTGTATATACATATATATATACACACATATATGTATATACATATAAACACAAACACACATATATATGTGAGTTTGTGTGTTTATATATTTATATATAGTATTAGATATTAGTGGAATTTATATAATTTACATTTTATTAAATGTATATATAAGATATTTTGCATTTACTACTTTAAACTCTATTTATATAAACAAAATCTAACTTTTTGGTATATTATTGATGATGTTAGTGTAAACAATATTTTTCTGTCCTGATATTTTTGTACTTACTATGATAAGTACAGGGACACGATATTTTGGTAAACAATATTTTTGACATGATATTTGTGTCAAACAATATTGATTACCTCGATATTGTGCCAGTGATCTGTAAACTAAACCTAACCCTATGTACTACACACAGTCCATCTATCACTATAAACACAGCTTCTAGCTAGTGCACTCCTCCAGGTCAAGCATATGCTACTAACTGCAAAACATATGTTCATTGTTCACTGCCATATGTGGAAGAGTTGCTTGGTTTCTGGCATTACATCTTGGAATTTATCCCACTAGCTATCGAAAGCCAAGCTTACCATCTAAGGTTTACGATGTGACACAAAATTTGCCTTTTTGAAAAAGATGTCTTAACCTCCCCCTTTGTCTTTGAACACTGCTATCCCTAGATTACATCTTTTTCATCAGTGAGTGCAGAGTTCCTTTTCTCGAGCATCATGATTTGTAACTTTCAATTCAAACTAGTTGCAGTGTTGGATAGGCATGTCGGGCAGTATGGCGCTGTCAGATGGTCCATCTCGAAAGGGCTAGTGTGTGGTCTGTTTTTTGTTGGGTTTTTTTGGTTCGGTAGGACAGGACAAGACCGAAAAGACCAGCCTACACACAGATCTTTCCATACTGTTCTCTCTGGCAGTGCCAGACATCCAGCCTGTCCGACAGGCCAGCACGACACTGACTATCAAACTTAACAGAAGCCACCCACACCCTGGTGAATAAGGGTTGTTGGTGCAGAATCTGCCACTGTCTGTTCCTGCAATTCATCCTTTGAAGGTCATGGACCTTGACTTTATTTGTTCCACACACGATGCAGGACATACCATTATGTCCGCCAACCTTGTTGGCCCAACCGCCCACCAATTATGGTGACTGAAATAATTAAATCACAAACCATCGGGGTTCTGCTGGCTTGTTCATAAAGATTTGCTAAGTGTGGAGGACACTGTTCTTAGCTCTTGTTCTAGTGTCCATTGGCTCCGCTTTCAGCAGCTGTGGTTGAAAGTGCCAAGAGGTTTTGAATCCAGCCAGTCATCACCAACAAAAATGGTAACGTACTACTTCTTACAATCTGACGTTTACAGTCTTAGTGTTTACAACTCTGTAACTAATAGTGGGATTGCTACTCCATCGGAAAATCATCTTTGTTACTAATACGTTTGAACCCAGTGGACAGATCTGCAGAAAATATTTTAAGAAGAAGCTATAATTCTTGTAGGTGTGGTTCTGTAAAGGGTCATACTGGTTGGTCACAAAGGAGAGTGTTAGTGGGGATGCCAGAGTGGCATTTCCCATTCCTGTAGGAATGTGTTCCATGACACTGTATTTACTCTAAACATGGACCTGAGGATGGCATTTTGTCCCATATGGGGTTGTGGTATAGGTTTGTTATTAACCTATCCCACTAGGAACTGGGAAACCTGGTGCAGGGAATAACCATTTCCTGTGTCAATTGACCTCAGCAAACATATGGCGGTAATTCCCAGGAAACTCTGGGCACATGGGTAATAGCAATATAATGGCACTTGAGGTATATCAATTCAAATCCCAAATAAATTTGCTCGAAAATGTCTGTTATGGAAGTCATTGATTAGAAAGATGGTGTACTAGTAGTTCTAATACAGGCATTAACAATTTCCAAGAGGTATGTACATGTATGATATTAAAATCACTGAAATTCCCCACCATAGCACTAAATAATTCACTGCTCTTTACCTAGCATTTCATACTGGAAATATATACTTTAATCTACATACAGTCTCCATCCAGATGTCCATAGCCAGATTGATGTAAATATCTAGGAAGATAGGCGCATTAGAGAGGTTCATTAGATAGTTGGACAGACAGACAGACAGACAGACAGACAGACAGACAGATAGACAGATAGATAGATAGATAGATAGATAGATAGATAGATAGATAGATAGATAGATAGATAGATAGATAGATAGATAGATAGATAGATAGATAGATAGATAGATAGATAGATAGATAGATAGATAGATAGATAGATAGATAGATAGATATTCAACCCGGATCACTGACATAATATAGAATGACAAAATATAGACTTACCAAAATATAGTCACCAAAATATAGAATGCCAAAATATCGAATTCCTATCTACAAACAGGTAAGTACAAAAATATCGAATCCAAAATATAGTCTGTAAAAAATATAGTCAGTCAAAACATCGAATTATTTTTAAATGTCTTAAAAGTAATTTAAAATTAATGAAATAATAAATATAATTAACTAAAACATACTTAAAAATACTCAAATAACCTTAAAATTAAGATATAATTAATGTAAGTTATTTTTTAAAAATGTACTATATTTTACCGTAGGATAGCAGGAGGGTAACATTTAATATTACCACTCCAGTGAGTGCAACAGTAGGGAAAGCGTTGGATAGCGTAGGGGTAAAAAAAATTATTCCCACTCCAGTGAGTGCAACAGTAGGGAAAGCGTTGGATAGCGTAGGGGTAAAAAATACTATTCCCACTCCAGAGAGTGCAACAGTAGGGAAAGCTTTGGATAGCGTAGGGGTAAAAATTACTATTCCCACTCCAGAGAGTGCAACAGTAGGGAAAGCGTTGGATAGCGTAGGGGTAAAAAATACTATTCCCACTCCAGTGAGTGCAACAGTAGGGAAAGCGTTGGATAGCGTAAGGGTAAAATACTATTCCCACTCCAGAGAGTGCAACAGTAGGGAAAGCGTTGGATAGCGGGAGGGTAAAAAATACTATTCCCACTCCAGTGAGTGCAACAGTAGGGAAAGCGTTGGATAGCGTAGGGGTAAAAAATACTATTCCCACTCCAGAGAGTGCAACAGTAGGGAAAGCGTTGGATAGCGTAGGGGTAAAAATTACTATTCCCACTCCAGAGAGTGCAACAGTAGGGAAAGTGTTGGATAGCGTAGGGGTAAAAAATACGATTCCCACTCCTGTGAGTGCAACAGTAGGGAAAGCGTTGGATAGCATAAGGGTAAAAATTACTATTCCCTCTCCAGAGAGTGCAACAGTAGGGAAAGCGTTGGATAGCGGGAGGCTAAAAATTACTATTCCAACTCCAATGCGTGCAACAGTAGGGAAAGCGTTGGATAGCGGGAGGGTAAAAATTACTATTCCCACTCCAGATAGTGCAACAGTAGGGAAAGCTTTGGATAGCGTAGGGGTAAAAATTACTATTCCCACTCCAGAGAGTGCAACAGTAGGGAAAGCGTTGGATAGCGTAGGGGTAAAAAATACTATTCCCACTCCAGAGAGTGCAACAGTAGGGAAAGCGTTGGATAGCGGGAGGGTGAAAATTACTATTCCCACTCCAGTGAGTTTAACAGTAGGGAAAGTAATGATTTAATATATTATTAAAAATAAATTAAATATCAATACCAATAAAACATTAATTGAAATTAATACCCAATTTAATATTATGTAATAATTAATTAGAAATACAACTACATATTAGGTATTAAAAATTAATAACCTATTCATAATTATTTAACAACTAATTAATTTTCAATAACAAAAACTAATTAATAATAAAAATTAATACCAATTTAAAATTAACAGTAAATTAATTATCAATACACAAAAAGTATTTTTAATATGTAATTAATTACAATTACATTACTTCCCACCCTATTCCCCTATAAACCCACATCCCACTACAGAAAATACATTAATACAAATATCATCATTATCAAATATTTAATTAATACAAAATAATTACCAATTAATTAAAATTAATTGCCTATTAATAGAAATTAATTACCAATTAAAAATAATTAACAATAAATTTAAAATCAATACCAATAAATGAAAAAAAGTATTTACTTAATTACAATTAAATTACTTCCCACCCTATTCCCCTATAAACCCACAACCCGCTACAGAAAATACATTTAGAAAATTAACATAATTAACAGTTAATCAATTATTACAAATTATTTGGCAATTAATAAAAATTAATTACCAATTAAAAAATAACAATAAATTCAAAATTAATACCAATAAATAAATAAAAATATTTAATTAATTACAATTAAATTACTTCCCACCCTATTCCCCTATAAACCCACAACCCGCTACAGAACTAGAAAGCAAAATGTAATTAAAAATTAATAATAATTGCTAAAAATTAATATTTAATTAAATTACTTCCCACCCTATTCCCCTATAAACCCACAACCCGCTACAGAATTAAATTACGCAAAAATTAAATAACATACAATTCATTACTTAAAATACATTAAACATACATTACAAAAATTAATATACACTTTTCACACATATACTAACATACAAAACACTTTAAAAAAATTGATATTATTAAAAAATCGATATATTTAATGCCTATATTGTATACTTCAATATTTTGGCTTCTATATTTTGAATATCGATATTACTTACCTTAAATTCGATATTTTTAACCACTATATTGTGTCCATTCGATATTTTGTCCATTCTATATTTTTACTTCGATATTATGTCCATTCTATATTTTGGAATCGATATTATGACTGTTTACCATTCAACCCATCACACTCTTTTACCATTTTACAGCCAGGACATGGGCTTCTCTCTTGTCTTCTAAACACCAGGAACGCCTGCTGATGGACTGTCACACTAGGGAAGCTTTGTTTTCAGTGCACACAGAGCCAGGGACCAGCCTCTTGCATTTCATCACCTTTTGACTTTTTCCCATGGACATCCTTATTAACACTACTGGAATGCTTTCTGTGGAGAGAGCGATGACCCCTCAACGTGACACTGGCGCATAGTTGCACAGCAGTGGGAATACATCATTTGCGATTATTTTTGCATAGACTTCCGTTACTATGTTTATAGTCTTATATAGAAAAACACGATCTCAATCAGACCTCTTCTTACATTGCAGCCGTTTTGTTGAAGAATTTGTTTCCTAAAATCATCTGAGTGTTTCAAACTTCAAACGACTTTATGAATGTTAAAGAGGTTCGGCCGTGCCTTGCAGAGGCTTTTGTGCCAGTTCTTGGGTATTTACAGAGGCTAATGTGAAACGGAAGTGCTCGCAGGCTCCCTCGCGTTCTCACAGTCAGCTGTGCTTTCCCATACCGTGTCTAGAGTAGTCGCTTGCAGTGAGCCGTTTGCTAAAAATGTTTTGTCTGCACTGTTGTGAGCACTCAAATTACTGAAATATTTGCTATTGGGCTGGTACCGATCACTGGAGAATTAGACAAGGTTGTTGACCTCGCGGCTAATACCACTCTGATCGCAAATACAATATGGGGAAAAAAGGGAGTAGCCAGAAACGAAATTAAAATAGCCCCCCACTTGAGACCCAGCAGTAATCATACCAAGGTCACGAAGCAAGCAATTCTGACCCTCAGGATAGTTCCCTTCACTCATTCCTTCAATCCATTCTTTCCCCATTCTATCTATTAATCCACTTGTCCATCCTTCACCCTTCTTTGGATACATCCTTCCTTACATGCAATTATCCATCAATACTTCCATGTATCCATCCTTTTACCCTCCAATCCTTTCACTCGTCTCTAGCAGTCCATTCTTCATCCTTTGATGCATTCACCATTTCACCTATGTATCCTTTCACTGTTCTATCCATCCGTTCACCCCATCCCTCCTCATGCTTCCTTTCACCCTTCCATGCAACCTTTCACCTTTTCTTCCTTATCCTAGTCATTTCTCCATCCGTTCTTTCTTTCTGCCCATCTTTTGTCTTTCACCTCTTTTTTGCTTTGCTTTTCCTCTTATCCTCATTTTTTTCTATGTGTTCTCTTTCTGTTTTCCCCCTATTGTCATCTCTTCATAATGTCTCATTCTGTTGTCTTTATTGTGGATATAAGCCTACCTTCCATTCCCCTATTTTATGGTACTCCCTTGCAATATTGTTTAGAAACACATTGTCTACATGTTTGTGGACAGAAAATGCCCATAGACATCTAATTAACGTGTGTGGGACGCATTTCACCTGCCTATGAGACCCAGTGTCAGCCCCAGCGTAAGCGGCTTAAGTTGGGGCTTCCCTACACCACTGTGAGGCAACATGGGGTAGGTGAAGGGGCATTAGACGCATACCATCTCTTCCCAAATGAAAGTGGAAAGTAAAAGAGCTAAAATTCGAAAAGATTATAGCTGGTGGCAGAATGCTAAGGACATTCCACACCATGAAGCCTTTCTGTTTTTAAAGCAGATCTGAATTTAGTCCCAGCAACTAAAGTGAAATAATAGACATTTCTTGACTGATTAACTCTGTATGTGAAAGGGGGGACAGGCACTGCTTGGCTTCGCTGGTGAGCTGTACGCATCACATTTGCATCCCGAAGTGGCACCTGGTAAGACATTAGACTTCGAAAATCTTAACGAATGAGCCATCGTGAGACATGGCTCCCTTACTCTACTGGGCCATAAAGTGTGATTTTATATCGACTTATCCACCTTCTGTGTCAGAACTAATCTTATTAGTTGTGTTTTTTATTCAAGCGATTGCATCCTCAGGTTAGACCTTGATCAACAACCTGCAGGTTAGGTGTGCGAGCTCTTCACCTTTATCTGACTTTATCATTCTTAGGTCTGGCCTTTGAGACAGCTTTGCCTGTATCGCCAAATTGTTTGATTTTTCAAAAATATAATGTAAAATATACCTCTTAGAGGAGTGTTGGGTCATATGGCTTCATCCATTGGGCTGGTAAGCTGTCAATCACATTTAGTTTAAGGACACCAGAGCACACGCGTGGGTAAACAGGTCAAGCCCACTTTACCCATTGCCTCGCTTCACATTGAGTTACTGCTCAAAATCCGAGCACATCCTTCCCTTCCACCTAAAAATGCATTCTTTTCTCTTCAGTGATAAAGCTGGTGTAAAATTTGCTTTGTATTTTATTTATTTTTGTATATTAACTTTAAATATTAACTATTTATTAGGCTGCACTTTGAGTGCCCAGACAGATGGTGATATATTTTCTTTCTTCTTTTCAAAGATTTAAATTATTTAAGTAACATTGTAGCTGCCTGCAAATTGAGTGTGAGGTTTTGTACTTTTTTTTTCTTGTCTCATTTGCAAATACTTATAATAATGACATGCATGGCATGACTGGAAGGCTTTTTATTTAAAAAGATCACTAATAAAATGGCAACATCAATAAATGTTTTTAAATGAAAATAAAATGAATGCAAGCACGTGGCGGTAATGTTTAGTTTTGATCATTTTCTTTTTCTTTTCTTGCAGCATATGCTTGCAAGAAAAAATAAAAAAATAACTATCATCACAGTTTGTCGATGCCAAACCTATTATTATTACGTTATTATTATTATTATTAGAGCAAGTTTATAAAGCACCAAGCTAACCCCACAGGGTTTCCCTGCTCTTCGACGGAGGTAGGATACATGATGGCCCCACTAGCTCAAAATAGTCAGGTCTTCAGCTGTCTGCAGAAGGAAGACAGCGAGGTCCAACTTCTTGCATATTCTGGCCCCCTTATGCAAAGGAGTGACCTTCTGTACGTGTCTTTCAATTCAGGGGACAAGCACAAGGACAGTTTGCTAGAGCACAGGGGGTAGGCCAGTTGATATAATTTCACCATCTCAGGAAGGAAAAGTGGACATGTTCCTGATCTGGCTCTGTGAACATAGCACAAGGCTTTAAATTGAATTTGCTTCGCCACCGGGAGCCAATGAAGTTCTTGGAGAAGGGGTAAAGCCAAAGCGGCTCGAGAGAGTTGGTATAACATCATAGGAACCAAGTTCTAAACCACCTGCAAACGTCTGATAGAGGCCTTATCTGCCTCTAGATAAAAAAAATTGCCGTAGTCCAGTTTCAGCCTTGTACATGCCTAAATAACCATGTTTTGAGCTGGAAGTGATAGTAACCATGTGATTTCCCACAACCATTTCAATATGCCAAAGCAGGTGGCAGCCACTTTTACCACTAGGGGCTTATAGGGCAACTTGCTGTCCAGTAAGAAGCCCAAGTTCTTAACCGTGGGAGCTGGATCTGGTGGAGCACCCAGAGCAAATGGACAGTTCTGTGGACCCCACAATGCTGGGTCCTTTCCCAGCACCAGTATCTCCAATTTATCTCTGTTAACTTTAAGCGATTTGTTTTTCACCCATGTGATGAATTGGTCCAAACAGGAGTTCAAGGCCTCAGAATTGTGAATCTTGCCCAGGTGACAAGGAGAAGATAATTTGTGTGTCATCGGTATAAGAGAACAGAGTGAGGCTGCATCTTTCCGCCACGTTAGCAAGTGGACGCACGTAGATGTTAAACAGTGCTGGGCTTAGGGTTGACCCTTAGGGGCCTCCTGATGTAAGGATGTGCTGTTTCAAAGAGATGTTGGTGGAGGTAACCTAGAACCAGCGATCTTTTAGGAAGGTTGACATCCAGGCAAGGGCTGACTCTTGGAGATCTAAAACAGCCAGCCACTCTAAAAGAGTGACATGAGACACAGTGTCAAAGGCCGCGCTGGGGTCTAGTAAAATCAGCGCGGCAGTCTTGCCTTCATCTAGGAGCCACCTAAGATGGTCTGTGACTCCCAGACAGAAATATTCAGTCCTGTGTCTTGACCTAAACCCAAATTGATATGGGTGAAGGTGGCTTTGGAACTCCACAAAAGTGGCGAGTTGTTTGCTGACATGCTTCTCCATGATTTTGGACATGATAGAAAGCATAGAAATTGGTCAATAGTTAGACCAAATAGACGGGTCTGGGTTGGGTCTCTTCAGGAGGGGAAGAACAAAAGCATGTTTCCATACTAGAGGGATGTACCCCTCCTGTAAGGAAGAGTTAAGAGGTCCCACCAGCAGCTGTAAGATATCCGTAGTGCTGAGCATTGTCAGGGGCAAAGGGTCTCTAGCAGAGCCAGACTTTATTGTTTGCAACAGTGACATGAACATAGACAGTTGGAGATTGGACCAGCAGTCCAGTATCTGACGAGCTTGTAGGGAGGCTGAAGTGTTAGAGTCATCGCTGGCAGAGTAGGTTGGATTGGGGCATGCCTAAGCAGTGTTCAGCCCATCCACCTTCAGTGACTGTAGGTTTTCTGACACCAGGGCGGCACAGATGAAACCTTTTTGGGGTCAGAAAGGTCCTTGACCACTCTAAAAAGGGCTTTAGGGTAATTTTGGGCAGACTTAAGTGTTATCAGAGTAGAAGGTAGATTGGGCCCTCCTGCAAAGACGTACCGGCTTTGCCAATGCTTGCTTTTGTAGGCATTGAGGTATCTCCACCACCCTGGCGGCAGAGGTCTCCAAGATAGGTGGGGTTGGATGGAGCCAGCTACTACTTTTCCCTTATACTTTAATGTTTGGGTGCAGCTGGTCGGCATGTGTGGAGAGTTTTGGTATTCTCCAAGGAAAATATCCATGTGTCATTCCAGTTTCACCACTGGTACCTGCAATTCAAATTAGTTTGCTCAAAGTATGCGTGGGACATCAGGCTTCACCATTGTCTTGCGATCATATTTGCATTATCCTAAACTGTCTGATTTATATGGATGCAGGGTACTGCATCATTTTACAGCCATGCATCAAGGACCTGTTGTCCATTTGCAGCTTGAGTAGGCCATGGGTGATCAGGCTGTCTCTAATTTCTGACTCATTTCTTCCATTGCAGGAGATGGGTGAATTTGACTCTGTGTAGTTTGTATAGCCCTGAATTATTATCAGCTTTGCAGAAATCAGACCCGGCTCAGGTCCATAATGTTGCCAGAATTTCTTCTGTCGCAGTAGGAGCAGCCTAGTTGCCACAACCAGACTTATATCAAGCAGAGCAATTTTTCAATAGATTATCCACACTGGCATCAAATTACATTAACCCAGTGCAGGTAATTGTTCTCTTTCATCAGGTGCAAGAAAAGCGCAAAAAATGACCATGCTCCAAATTCCAGAACAATGTGTTCTCCTCGGTGCAGATGTAACTTGACACGTTGGAAGCTGCACTTTGGAGGGCAGAGCAGTGAGACAGAGCTGTAGTTGAAAACCACAGCCCTGCATTTGATTGATAGCAGACCCAACTTGAATTCAACAGGGGACTGGGACCAGCATAGAGGAAAATTGTGTTGTGTTAATATTGTGTCCTAACATCATTTATAAAAATATTGGCTCTTTGGGTTTTGTAGACAATATTTAGGAAATGAAATTTACGGATGATATTCTGACGATATTGTGGTATAATACCCCTCAGAATCTGTGCCCCTCTCCACAAAGGTGCCCTCAGGCTCACACTGACTGTATGTCACCTTTGTGTCACACAACTAGTGCATCTCCCCTTAGTTTATTTTCCCCAGCATCCATGTTTATTATACAGAGCAGATTCAAAGGCAAAGGCATTTCCTCATTTGCATGGGGCCCAAACAAACATGTGAATACACCCTAGGATCACATGAACACAGAATGTGTACCCAGGAAATGTATTACAGAAGAGGGCGCACAAGCATCTCCAAATGTTTTTTTAATATCAAAGTGCCAATGGTCACAACAATGGTCAGAAACTGAAGTTGCACACATAGGATACTTTGGGGCGCATTATGATGTCAGGCAGAAATCCTTCACCTGACACCATCTCGGTTTCAGGACCGACCAACTTGCAGTCGGTACCGCTGACCACCGGATTACGATGCGACCAAACACTGTTAGGTCGGATTCCCATTGTTTCCTATGGGAGGTCATGTTACGCCAGAGAACCGGCCATAACACAGGCTCCTATGGGGAATTGGGATGTGTGTGGAAAACCCTGCATCCTGTCACAGGCACTCCATGGTGCCTGCCACACAGTGCAGGGTTAGCCAGCAACTGTAGGATGCGGGGACATGGGGGTCCCTACCAGGGGCCCCCAAAGTCACTTTCCAACAGCCTTTCCATATCGGACAGGCTCACGCGGAAAGCGACATTGTAATCCCAATGGTGGAAAAGCCATCCATAGGCGGTTACAGTGCAGTTCCGACTTACAGGAATAGTCCATGAATAGCTCGGAATCGAGTCGGAATTACTGGCCGATTTACGTTCCGACCGCGAACATCGTAATCGGGCAGTTGGACAGTAAACTGACCAAGTTGGTCAGAAGGGTTCCAACGCGGTCGCGAAGATTCCGACTGTCAGGCAGAGGCTACATACCCGACCTCGTAATGAGCTCCTTTGTGTAATGCAGCTCTCGGGTTCCAGCTTTGTCATCCTTCTGCCTTCCTGGTTTCTGAGACAAGGCATAACATGGGCACTCCATAGGTACCAAAGGGCAATTGAGGTGAAGCAGCTGCCACCATTGGGCACCCTAAATGGTAGAGGATGCCTGCTGTCATAAAAAGATGAAAACCATGAAGGTGGGTAACCATGAAGGTAGGTACAGACACCTACATTTGTAGCACTGCTGGATTGCGGAATGTTATCTAGCTGCACTCTAAGTGGTGGTAAACTATATTATCTAGCCAATGATTTTAATGTGCTCTTCCTAATCATCATAGCAATTTTCCATCACTCATGTCCTCTCCATCATAATAACATTGTTTAGCAACATTTGGTGCTGCTTTCACTGGTAGGGGACCTGGGAGGTATATGGGAAGGCGGTTGTGTGGAAAGTTATTCACCTTCAGTGGCATTACAGGGCACCCATATTCTATAAAAGTAAGGCCATCATTGTGAGGGTCAGATGTTAGGCATTTGGTTTGTCCACAAGTCATAGGTGTAATCCTCTTGGCAATTAAGTGATGATTACGAAGTGCAAAGGGAATTACAAAGCCCTTCAACTGCATGGGACAAGCCCTTTGCAAATTAGCCCTGACCATGTTGTAGCATCAGTTAATTGTGTAAAACGTCCAGTAGCATCCATTTCGTTCTCAATCCTATTTTACCACCAATCATAGGCAATGTTTGCTGTAGTTCAATTTATCCAGTGGGCACGCAGATATCGAATATCATAGCACAGTTAATACATTCCTTATCTAAGACTTCTCTGGATGGTTGTAGGACCCCTACAACCTCCTCCCCAATCGTACCACGTTACACTGTGAATAACGACAACGCTCAAACTGAAAGAACACACTTATCCGAGACAGACAAAATGTACTGTCACGGGATCTCAAAACAGCAATTATGCTAAGTGTGTCTGTATTGCCTACTAGCAGCTCTGTTTTGTGTTCCACAGCATGGGAAAAACTCGAGCTGGTACGAAAGCATGGAACTACACACATGTACACACTATGGCAGATTGAAACACACACAGTCCTGCATGGAAATGTCTTCCGCTATTAATTACTCGAGGATTGTTGAGCCATTTTTCATGATTTTTTATGTCAACGAGAGTTTTATGGGAAGTCCTGAAATACAACTTACTACAAGCATTTGCAATGCAATAGGTCTCGCATTCACGAGAGTTTGAGCTATTACAATTGCAAATAACAATGCCTTTTATTTTTGTTTTCATTTTAAAAACATAAAGGGGATTTGTCATTTACAAAACCAATAGCTCCAACTTTCCTACTGCGAGACCTATTGGCAACGCCAGTGTTATTTCTTCCTTTTACTCCCATTCCTTTACTACGTATTTTGTAGTATAGGAATGTGTGGTAATGGCTATACGTGGTAACCATGCATACGTTGCAAAGCATGCGTGGAAACAGCTGCGTTGTAGTGGCTGTTTCCTGTTTAAATCTAGGTAAAGCCTTCTGAAGTGACTTTCGTGACATTAGGATAATGTCATACTAATTGAGGCGAACAAATCCACTGGCTAGAAAAGTATAATTGGATCCTGTGGTTTTCAGTTCTACCTAAGATGAGCCAGCGCCATGTGATAATGACAACTGGTAGTGTGTAGTATACCTTTACTGAAGAAGTATTTATGGGGTTGGACTATTGATTCTCCAGTGATTCAAAACTGAAAGGATGCAAGTGATTTTCGCACTTGTGTAGAGAATGAGATGGTGCCTTCTGCCCCTTGGATAATTTACTTGTATGCAGTGTTGCTTAAAATAACATCCACGACCTTGGATTTGTGAGTTCTGAAGAAAGAGGAAGTAAAGTTCCATGAAACGTGATGGATATGTCAAATACAGGCTCTTGACATTAGCGCCCTTTCACCATTGCAGGGGTTTCCATGAACAGGGGCATCATGAACCTTTTGCTTTAGCAGCTTCAGGAGGCGGGGGGTTCTTGATGGTCATCCTCTGTCTCCAGCTCGGCAGACAAAGGCTCATATTTTAACGTGAAAGGGTGGGTAAGTGAGTGAAAGGGAAAATGGATGGATGTGTGAGTGAGTCAAAGAGTGGGTGGATGGATGAATGGGTGAAAGGGTGAATGGAGACTTTTGCTGATTGAAAAGGTGAAAGGATGGATGAGTGGATGGATGGGTGATAGGGTGGATGGATGGGTGGATGGATGAGTGGAGGTAGGATTGCTGAGCAAAATGGTTGATGGATGACTGAATAAGTGAAAGGGGTGGATAGATGGATGAGTGCAAAAATTAATGGGTGGATTAAGGAGTGGATGGATGATCGTTTAAAGAGTGGATGGATGAGTGAAAGAATGGATGGTTAAGTGAAAGGACGGCTGGCTGAGGGAAAGGGTAGGCGGGTGGTTGAGTGAAAGTGTAGATGGATGGATGGGTGGTTGGTTGAGTGAAAGGATCGATGGATGAGTTAGATGGATGGAGGAAAAGGTTAGGTGAATGGATGAGCCAAAAGATGGATGAATGGCTGGAGAGATGGATGTGTGAAAGGGTGGATGGATAGGTTTGGACAAGGAATTGTGAATCTCCCACTTTAGCAGCTACAATGGGTGTGGAGTTCTTGATGGGGCTCTTCTGTCTTCAGCTCAGCATACAAATGCTCATAATTACAGTGGAAGGGTAGGGTGAGTGAGTGAAAGGATGGATAGATCAGTGAAAGGGTGGATGAATGGGTGAAAGGTTGATGGATGAATAAGTGAAAGGATGAGACTAAGGATGGATGAGTGAAAATTCATGAATGAGTAAATGGGAGGATGGATTGAGTGAAAGGGAGATGGATGGATTGGTTTGGATATTGATGGATGAACAGAATGTTGAAAGACTGGTAATGGATAAAAGGAGGAATGGATGACAATGTAGAGGTGAAATGGCGGATATCAGTGGGTGAATGGAAGGATGAAAGGATAACTAGATAGATGCTTGAATGGAAGAAATAAGAGAGCTCTTCTGTGGATAGCCGTGATGACTTGCTTCACAACATAAGAGCTTTACTTCAAAGTGTAGGGTATTTTAATTGTCTGGCTACTCCCTTGTTCAAGAACCTCGTTATGCACTGTATCCAAGTTGTTTCTTCCTGTCCCATAAGACACCAAATGTTCTAGATCTGCTTTGTGAATAAGGACTTACGGTAATGCGACCGTTAGCACTTACTAAATGACCTAGTAGCAGACTAATGTAGAAAGAATTTGGTAAAGGGTGGAGCAGAGTTTTTTCTTAATCTTTTTCCTATGCTTTCTGGCATAGTATATTTATGCCTCAGGTTTCCTGGCAGTTGGAAGAGTAGGTAACCTAGACTGACAACAGCCGCGTTTGCATCAGTTTAGTAGAGAAGGCTGTGAAGTAAGTACCTGTCTGGGGATAAATTGGAAGCATTAAGCCAAATGGTTGCGAATGGACACCATCAGTGGATGTGGCGGTGAGATATGTGGCCATATCAGCAGCTGTCACAAAGTAGACAGTGTTGCGATTGTCTGCTTTTTGCCTGTTAGTTAGGCCTAATCACTCCCTGTGCCGTTAGTGAGTAATGTTGTAGTTTACAAAGGGAGACCCACGTAGGACTATGAGCCTAGGTGATTATACTATAGTGAAGTAGTGTGTCTCACTGGTTAGAGGCGGCAGACCCGAGAGCAGAGGACGGCCCGGGACCAGGGTTCGATTCCCGGCGCGGCAGGTTTCTGGACCAGGGTCAGCGGACTCGATAATTCTCTCGCCTCGGTGCCCACTCTGATCAGCGATCACACTCGGCGACTCTGGGCATTAGCTTGCCTCATCTTCACTAACGGCCCCACCAGACCCCCGGGGATGCCTGGTCTCACCCTGGAGATACCCATTAAGGGACCATCTCTCAGGGAAGCCAGGAAGGGTTTCGCAGCGGTCGAAGCGCCTTGGGACCCTACGGGTAAGTAGTGCGCTATATAAATGCCTATACATTTACATTTACATTTACTATCTATTGAAATCATTCTCATGATCTAATCATTTCTATCGAAAGCTAGCAATGATTATGTATGCTTCTATATCATTTTTCACAAAATCTACTTATTACTTCTCAATTAACCGTTATTTGGACAACTGATCATACAAAAGAGCCTATAGATGCAGCACTAACAATCATATTTATTCTCAATAGCAACATTAATACAAAATTTGCACAGAAAAGGAAATATTATGTCAAACATATTTGCTGCACCTTCTCTGTAAAACTACATTACTCATTGGCACATCTTAGAAGTGTTGCAGATGTTTTAATTGCCGTAAATTACATTTTGTAACGAAGATGAGCAGATTAAATTGCAGTTTACACATGCATCCGCAACATTTGGCCCCAACCCAGGCATGCTATTTTTTCTGTGGGATTCTAGATCATTTTAGTTTTAACTCACGCTGTCCTCCTGAAATATTTTCAGTGCGCAGCATCCTGCCTTTTTTGGCTTTACTTTTCTTCGAGCACTGTATGAAAACGTGCCTGTGCTTGCGCCTACCTGAACATGATCCCTTTGAAAAGGTGTGTGTGTGTGTGTGTGCAGTGTGCTAAAATAGAACATTCCGAGGGTGAAATGCTCCTTCTCGCAGGTGCAGAGAGCAGCGTTGACCTGCCCCACCCCGTCAAGGGTTAAAGGGAAGCCCCATGTGACCTGTGCAAACTATGAATCATTCCAATAGATCCGTTCAGCTCCTGCCTGCTCAGGCATAAGGCAGATGCTGTTCCCTGGTTGCCATGGCGATGCTGCTTGTACTGTAATAAAGCCCAACCCGAAGCCTTCCTTGGGCAGAGCTCTGCGGCGATTTCACCTACGGCTCATTGTTTCCCCTCCATGGCAGGAAGTGGGAAGGAAGGGGCTGCACGGAGGGACATCTGACACCGGAGGAGGCACAGCTTATTGTAGGTTTCCATACAGATGCCATCCTGTCCGTGAAAACGACGTCATCCTACGCGTTGTAGCACCGTGCTGTGCTATTTTGGATCTTGAGTGTAGGGTAGGTAGGCTCGTCTGCTATGCAGCGCCGTCTCCGGGCTCTCGCGAATGGTTTACAAGCACCACGGGCATGGGAGAGGCGGCAAGCGTCGGCCGGCTCCTTGTCTAACAGCTTATCACCCCCTGCTGCATTCCTCGTTTGTGATGGAGCCCCGCACTAAGCAGAGGGTCTGATGTCATCCCCCAGTCCTCTTGGCAGGCTGCGAGAGACCACACGTCCGCTCTGGAAGCAGGCAGCTGACTGCAAGCGCTGCCCCTGGCTCCGACCTGGCTGCACTCCTCGGGCTTCATCTTCGGCCAGCAGAGATGAAGGCGCCTGTCAGGTGGGAGGCTTTAAAAAGACAGCCCAGAACGTGTCTCTGTCAACTAGGGCCTAGGCTGCGCTGAGCAAGGGGCAGGTTGTGCGGGGGCGTCCCTGCTTCATTCGAATCGACTGCTTGGAAACATAAGAACTTTTCTAAAGCGTTTCACGAAAACCCCTGGAGTGCAAGTTGAACGAGTTTTCTAAACCAGCAACTTTAAACAAGGAAAACCCTGAAAGGAAGGAATTAGGGCTTGCTTTCACCACGGAGCTGTCACACACACTGCTCAATCTGGAGTGCCCGGGAGGGGCGGCGCTGCCCCCGGTGAGCCGCCCGTCCCGGGGGAGCTGCGCTTCGGAAACCACCCCGGCTGAAAGCATCCTTCCAGCCCGCATCCTACCAGCGCGGCAGGAGGAGGGGGCGGGCAGAAAAAGGCTCCCTCTCTCTCTCTCAAGTAAAGTGGCTTACCGGAGCCGGCTCTCTTTGACAAGGAGATACTTTCCCTCTCACATGGCTGGATTCAAAGGCGTGAGGTGAACATACACTTACGTCGAACGCAGTTGGGCAGCAAACACACAAAGGCCAGGAAATATAGCGACATAAGCATACGTAACAAGTCACGTTTAAAGTGCTCGCACGGGTGTGATTGGCCCATGCTGCCGTTTTTGCTGGGGTGCACGACGCACCATGCAGTTAAAATGATGGCGGACCAGAGAGGGAGCATCTCTTCAAGGAGTTCTGCCTCCTGATTGGCTGTTGAAATAAACACTGAATAGAAATCTGTGGTGCGCACGCACCACAGAGGAGCCGACGCGGGAATCGAAACCAGTGGTGTGCGCGCACCAGAGGAGCGGGGTAAGGGAGCTCGAAGACGCCGAGACAAGGTAGGGGATGTGTGTGTAGGGGGGGGGTTCTCTGTGTATGTGTGTGCGTGCGTGTGTGTATGCTCGGCGGGGGCGGGGGTATGTGTGTTTGCACGTGTTGTGAACAGCCTGCCGGAATCGGAGCGCGTGCGACCTGATCCCGGCAGGCTGCTGCTGCGTGCGCGTGCCAGTCTCTTGTCCTCTCCCTTTCAGTCCTTGAAAGCGAGAATGATTGCAATAGTCTCGCTCTGCGACAGCACGCCTTTGGCCTGCAATCGCAGGGCGAGACCTAAAAAGGTACTGGGAGGGGGTTTGATGGAAGATGAAGGCAGATGACATAAGTTGGCCGGGGCCGATGTATAATTAAGTATATCCTTCCTAAGACATTAAATAGAATGCAAGTGTAGGAAGTCCTTTTGATCATTGGCTGCATCTCCCACTTACAGCAAGAAGGCTCGTTATAAATGCATTAAAAGACTGCCTATGCCAGAGTACCTCTACACAGAAGGATGTCTTTTGTTCCATCTTACATGCCTTGAAAATGTATTTGCATTTTGTCATATTTTTAAAAATGTTGCAAAGAAGTTAAAAGTTACAAAACTACTTCAAATGTAAGAGGCGTGGAAGACCAAATCTTGGATTACAGGGCCTCTTACTTTGGTACACCATGTGAAGTCATTACGGACAGTTCACCCAAACCACCTTCACTTCAGGAAGCAGCTGCCGTGACTTGAGCCCTTACGAGACAGATGCACCAATTGACACTTGAAGTCTGACACACAGAATCCGACCTGCCAACCAGCACACACTGTTCCCATGTCCAGCAAGAACCTAATGCTATTGCCCCACAACCACTGAATTGCCGTATGCTCTTTTACTGTATTGCATCTGGCCTCCAGTGGCATGTGTTCACTATGTTGTGCTACACAAAGCCATACATTAAATCCATTTGCCTACATTGTTTACCATATTAAACATGTGGCATTGCTGTTCTAAAATATACTCCCAGTTCTATATCTGCAGATGCTCTCCTGGCAAAACATGCTTGAGTCTGATGTTCCTGCTTTGATAGCAATAGGGACGTCCAAGTTATTTTCCATTAAAACATGTTCTCGCAGACCTCAGTAATAACCAGACCAGTGATTGTGGTTGCGGTTGAGCCGCTTTTGGAAAATTGTATGTACATCTTCTCAGAAATCCAATGGTATTTTGCGAAGGCGGGGTGTTTATAAATATGTTTGTGTCGTTGCTCTGTCAACTTGGCTATTTTTTATATGTTCATTAGCAGGTCGGCTGCCTGGATGTGTCTAACAGCATGCACTCTTTATCAGCAACAGATGTTATTTTATTGCAGTTCTGTAAGTCGGTTTTGAAGATCTGGATGCACTAGAACACACACCAAAGCTGAGGCAAGAGCTGATGTTAGTGAACCCAGCCCCACCGGGGAGCGGAAAACTGAGTGTGTCAAGAGGATGTGTAACCATGTAAGGGTACATGAGACAGTTAGGCATACTGTGATTTGAGGATGGTAAGTTCATACAAAGTCAGAAGGGTTCAGAAACTGCATCACATTAGGGTAAGGCAGGAGAGGAAAGTGATACAGTCTAGGATGGTCGCGAGTATGGGAAAAAAAATTAACATTTGAGAACTTTCCTGAATTGCACCAATTAGTAAGCAAGCCTGATGGGTAAATGGAGCCTTGTTCTATTTGCAAAAAGCGAATTGTGTGGTGTATCGGTCTTTCCGAATTACAGTCCAAGGATGTGCTGGCCATCAGAAGATCTGAATTTAGAAGCGATGTAGCCAGGATTATGCAAATATAACAGACTTTTACTTGAGTTCCAACAGGAGGAGAATGAGAGATATGTTGGTGATTACTGGAAAGGCTGTTTGAGAAGCGTGTGGTGTTGCATAATTTGTTGTGGTTCAACCTGCATTGTGAAGAGAAGAACCTAGCAAGGTCATCATAAGCTGTTTTACCCAGGATGCTCAAGGGTAAACATACTTTACATATCTTTGGTAGTGATCATGTTTGTGGTGGCATCGAATCCATGGTAAGAGTATGTTTACAAGGATGAGTTACTTTTGATCAAAGAAATCTAGAAAAGAGTTACGACGTTGTTCAATTAATACATTGCTCAATATATGATGGAATTCCCCGTTTTTTCATTTACAGAAATGTAGGGCGATACTTATGTGAAAAACAGCAAATACTGGCTTAGATTAAATGAAAAACGTGATTGAAAGCCCAGCTTCCCAAAACCCTGTGTAAGGTATCAGCTAAGTATATAAACCATAATGTTCATAAGGAACAGTATGGGATGTATTCTTTGATTGAACTGTGTGTTCAGATTAATCATGGAAGGCATACCTTGTAGTACCAGTGCGAGTACCCCACTGTGCCCTGATATTATTGTAGTTGTAGGTCACTACCACGCTGCCCAACAGCATTCAATATATTTACAACTCCAACACAACAAATGGACTTAACACATATTGGCATTTGCCACTACAACACATATCACAACGAGTAAAAACACATGTACAATGCATGTATTCAAACACGCTAGCACACACATATGCATATAAATACATCTAACTATAATGAAGAGTAAGCCCCTATCCACATACTTACATTTTAAATATTTTTCAGGGATGAAGCGCCATTATTCCCCATTTTATATAAGTATATTTTGTTTAGTTTGTAGTTTTCATATTGTAGTTTAATCCCTCATACCCATCCATAAACCCTTAAACCCCTTACTACCCTTTCCCACTACTCATATCTGAACCCTAATACTCTCTACTACCCCTTATCGCTACTCATCTATGAACCCCAAAAGCCTTTACTACCCTTAACCACTACCCATCCCTGAACCCTAAAAACCCCTAAATACCACTTACCACTACCCATCCCAGAATCCTAAAATCCCCTATTTCCCTTTACCACAATTTATACCTGAACCGTAAATAATCCTTTCCACCAAACCCTTAAACTCTTGATTGTGTCTTTAATATAATACTTTGTTACTTAGCTTGATGGATGCAACTTACAGCATTGCAGTGGTAAATGCATTGTAGTGATTTAGTTATAGCTGTCCCTTGTGGTTTTGGATGCTCTAAAGGGAGGTCTTGCATTACGCTGTCACATTAAAGTGCCTTTTTGCTAAGGTAGGGTAAAAGTATGTTATGAATAGGTGCACTGCTAATTAATGGTAGGACCCACTAACCCAAGCAATGTATGTGAGACTGTAGTAGAGAGTGCTAAAAGTGGGCCATCATTAATGTATCTGTAGCCTACTTTATACAGCTATGTGGCTGTGCTCTGTTTGCCTAGGAGCAAAGCTCTACAAAATACTGGTGGCATTCTTAAATCCAGCGAAATAGGTTAATCCCTAAATGCAAAATACCGATTTCACTAGAAGGAGTTTAGGACCACAATATTGCTGGATAGAGCAGGGCCCATTTCAGCATTCCTACAGATTCACTTGTAAATTACTCTATTATCATGTCCACAGATCTAACTCTGCCAGTTAATGGCCGCACAACAACAAAAATTCGAAGGAATGACAGCGTTTAAGAATTATTCTTGATTTTTACATCTCTCCAACTGATGTAGTCACTTTATTTCAAAGCAGGTACGTGAATGGGAGGCTGTTTAAGTGGTGTGCTGTGCAGCTGCTACTTCAGCTTTAAGGATATGAAAAGGCTTCTAGATAAATGCACCTCCCCCAACCCCAGATTTTTGTTTTTTAGGTACGTATGAATTTAAAAATCTTCCCTGCGTGCTTAGTGGGAAACAGCAAGTATGTAATTTCTGAAATGAAGACAAGACATTTTAGCCAGAAACCCGCCTGGTGTTTCAGAATTCTCAGGTGGACAATGCGATCGCTGCATCCTTTTTCCACGGTAGCGTGGAAAGTACAGTATAACACGCATTTAAGCACCGTGCCCCGTAGACATGGGTAAAACATGTGGCTATTTGCAAGATAATATGGCGTCGCCACCTTATACATCTTTTTTGGACCAATGGAGGCGCACGCGGATCCTCGATATTTTAACTACTCAGAACTTTTCTCTGCGTGCATAGTTAAGGAACTCATAGTAAACCAATTCAAGATGTTTAATGTGCATATTAGTGCAACATATCAGGTCTTCAGGACCTACGAATTGAGACCTGACATTCTAAACAAGCTGTTAGTGTCTTCAAAAGCACGAACCACTAAGCAATAGACTTTTATGCAATATTGGAGAAACTTTTGCATACAAAAAAAACTACTTGTCATACCCTTCCCCGTAATAACACGAGCACTGTATATCTGAAAGGTAAAGTCAGTAGTCCCCGAACTCACATTTGTGCGTCACCTTTAGACAAGGAGGAGATGTACTTTCCTGATGCAGACATTCATTAGGTCGAGCCTGGGCGGCACATGCGCTACTCTTCCAAGCATGCTCTATTGAGGTGTGGAATAGAAGCTCTGGCCTTTTTCCACCCATCTTTTCAATTGTTTTTAGGTCGAGGGACCGTAGGCCAAGCCGGAAGACCGGAGAATTATTGTTTCTTAGAGTGGCTGCTTTATCCCGCCTCTCTTTTCGTCTCTCCTCCATTGGCTGGCTTCCTAAACGGAGGCCAGCCATTGGAGGAGAGATGCGTCACTCCAATTTAGCCCAGTCTTTTTCGGATTCGGGGGCGTAAGTTTTGCTGTTCTTTAGCTCGTGACGTCGTCCGTCACTCAGGACAGCAAAACACGCCCCCGAATCCGAAAAATTTCAGAAGCTTGAGGCCGCCATTTTGCTGCTGGTAAGGTTGAGGTAGGCTGCTCTCGCTCGCTTTCCTCGTCTTCTTTTGTGTCTTTTCTCCCCTTTCGTTCTCCCTTCCATGGGGCTCTCCTCTTTTCCCCTGCCTCTCTCTCCCGGGCTCCCCCTTCCCCAGGCTCACTCTCGCCTCTCAGCGGACAATAGCCGCTCCCATGGTGCCGGCAGCTGGTGAACCATCCGCCTTCATTATCCCGCCCTTCAATGGGCAGCGGGGCTGCGGTTGCCCGGAGCCGCCGACCCATCAATTCCAATACTTTCGCCGGCACACTTTACAGTTCACTGGATTTTAGGGGCCCAGATGTTTTTTTTTCTTTCTGTGAAGGCACGACAACTGGTTTGTAGTTTCAGCGCTATGTCCGCGCGTTTGCAGTTTCAGCGCTATGTCCGCGCGTTTGTAGTTTCAGAGCTATGTCCGCGCGTCACTTTCGCCGGCACACTTTACAGTTCACTGGATTTTAGGGGCCCAGATGTTTTTTTTTTCTTTCTGTGAAGGCACGACAACTGGTTTGTAGTTTCAGCGCTATGTCCGCGTGTTTGTAGTTTCAGCGCTATGTCCGTGCGTTTGTAGTTTCAGCACTATGTCCGCGCGAATCTCTGTTTAAAATCCGCCAACCTCGGCGGCCAAGGAAAGTCCGGTTTTTATGAATGACAGAAGTCACTTGGGAGGCGTTGCGATGTGGATTGAACTTGGGGTTCAGCTGTATGTGGGGTGGGGGCTCTGACATTGTGGCGGGAGCTCGCCTCTCTTGCCTTATATAGGCGGGTTAGTCTGTGCTCTTCTAAAGGCGCGCAGCTGGTCAGTAAGATTGGGGAGGGGGGTGCGAGCCTCAGATTTTCCAACAGTAAAATGTTAAAATACATTATACCTCAAGCAGGGAGCAGGAAGGGGAGTAAAGGGCAGCATTTTTGAAGATTTTCGAAATCAAGAAATGGGGTGTGTGCGTTTTTTTCTGTGTGTGTGTGTTAAAAAGTCCAGGTGAAATTTGACACCTTATTAAACCTTACTAAAAGCACCTGCAAGCAACAATTTACCATGAAGTACATTTATTGGGGTGGGGGATGGAACACCCCGAACACACCGCCCCTGCCCGTAACATGAAGCATGTCTTGGTTTGAGGTGGGTCTGGCCTGTTTCTGCTCTTCACATTGGCCTGCACTGTACAGCTCGCTAGGTGAAGGGTTGTGGGTGTTATATAAATGTTTCAAACATTGCAGGGTGGTGTCCCCCCTTCCCCCCCGTCATTCACTGCCACAGCTGCCAGTGGGAAATGTGGACAGGGTGCAGCCATGGGCTGTAAGCTGGGGAAACATACATAGTGTTGGCACAAGGATTGCAAAAAGTATGCAACAGGTCTGCTGTGTCGATACCTAGCCTGGCGCTGCTCCTGGTCTTCAAGGCGCTAAATAACTAAATGCATGCAAAGCGTCCCCAACACATGTTCCCTCTATATCTGAATATCGTTGAATGTTTAGAGTGTGGTAGGACCCCAACCCTCCATCTCTAGAGGCCTGCCCTGAAATGCCCCACCGAGAGCCTGAGCGGGTCTCCATGCCTGCTGAATAGGGAAGAATGTGGCCAAGTGGCTCAAGCTGCCGTCTTTGGGAACTGGGGCCCAGGTTTGAATTCTGGCCTTGGTGCTAGACACAACATTGTGTGATTCTCTGCAAGTCACTTAATCTCCTTGTACCTAAATCTGTGTAAAATGTACTTGTGTAATCCCAACTTGATATACATGATCTACATAGTATCCTGTAATGTATAGCGCTCCGTTGCTTCACAGCAAGACTCATACTATATAAATATACGTATTCACATACATATATGCTCATCTTGAAGTAAACTCACAGGAGCGCCTGACATGCATTTTGTGGAACAGACAGGAGCTGTACTGTAATATAATCGTTACACCTTGACGTAAAATATTAAATTCATTTCATAATCCTTTGGTGTTATGCGTTTAGAATAATCTCCCGGTTGTCTGTCGTCATTTCTGGCGTTATGAGTGAGGCAGGCGGGCAGTAAAATGTGTTTCAGGGCAAATCGGGTGATGCTGTAAGCGGTGTACCGTACTGTGGCGAAGTAACATTCATTTTTCTGTAAATCGTTGTTGTTTTAGGGGTTAATGGCGGTGCAGTTACGCTCTTGTCAGAGTATTTTGGGATAAAAGCGCTAGTGTAGTGCAGATAAACTCTGGGTGTGTTTTGGGCTATCTTTGACCTTCCCGGGAGGGTTGCGTGGTACAGTTAAATTAATATGAGGACCATTTTTTACTTGAAACGTGTTAAAATGTGGTGTGGTTTAGTTAGATTTTTCCAAGTGTGAGATGGAATCATTTTGTTAGCTTCAAATGGCGTCGTGGGGGCAGTTAACATCATTTAATGCATTTGGGGTAAGGTTTGAGGCCAGACTCCGGTATATTTCATCTCAATTAATTTTAGGGCACTTCGAGGTCATTTTGCTACGTCATCATTATAGGAGGGGAGAGGGGTGACTGAGTTGATATTCAGAATATATTTAATGGGCAGAAAATGGAAGCTAAAAGATATAGACAACCCTAACAAATCTTGTTGCTGAGAGGGTTCTGCATAATATGAACCCACACACCCCACACCTGTACTGATTGTATCAATCTGACATTGAGAGTTGGAAAAGCCTGCAAGACACACATATTCTGGTAAGGTATTTCACACCCTTGAGCAGCGGCTCTTAACCTTCTGACTTGTGGGGACCCCACTGATTCATTACTGGAATATGAGGACGGACACGGTACCACGGCCTAAACAATTTCTACGATTTGAACCTCCACACAATACAAATACAAGTATACACTAAACAAATTATGAAATATTGAAATATGTTTCGTTCATAGAAAAAGTCTTCACATTTTCAATGTTGCTTCTTTATTTGTATATCTGTTAGAGGTACATGTACCTAGTGAGAGGCCCATTTCACCAACGGCAGGTTAAAATGCGTGAAAAGCTTCACTTTGTTTTGCCTCGGGGTTCGGACACTTAGCATCGTGTTGTCGGCACACCGTGTTTGTTTCCAGTCGTAGAGCTTTATTTGATACCTACGGGAGATGTAGTTTCGAACTTGCTTTCAGTGAACCAATTCTACTGTAACACAATGCATGATGATGGTTTGTTGCTGAAGCCTCGGATGGAAGGTATAAGGGTCTGATATGCTGCCAGGGTCAGCGTGATGTGCTTTCGGTATCTGCAGCCAAATGTAGGCGCTGTGAAGAGTGGCAGCCATTTCAGGCCGACCGCCGCCGGAAGAAGTACAGGTGAGTGCTTGTTGCCTTCTGATTGTGCCCGTTCCCGCCCCCCCTCCCGCTGTCCGTGTCTCCTTTCCCGCCCCCTCCCGCTGTCCGTGTCTCCTTTCCCGCCCCTCCTCCCGCTGTCCGTGTCTCCTTTCCTGCCCTCCCCTCCGGCTGTCCGTGTCTCCTTTCCCACCCCCCCTCCCGCTGTCCGTGTCTCCTTTCCCGCCCCCCCCTCCTGCTGTCCGTGTCTCCTTTCCCGCCCCCGTCCCCGCTGTCCGTGTCTCCTTTCCCGCCCCCCCCCGCTGTCCGTGTCTCCTTTTGTCAGTCCGGTATTTTTTTTTTCTTCTCCTTCTTGTTTTGTTATGCGGTTATTTACACGCAGTTGCTTGGATGCACCGAGAAGAAGCGCTTGGTGCAGGCAGCTCGAGCTGAAGTATTTATTCTGTTAGAGGTACATGTACCTAGTGAGAGCCCCATTTCACCAACGGCAGGTTAAAATGCGTGAAAAGCTTCACTTTGTTTTGCCTCGGGGTTCGGACACTTAGCACCGTGTTGTCGGCACACCGTGTTTGTTTCCAGTCGTAGAGCTTTATTTGATACCTACGGGAGATGTAGTTTCGTACTTGCTTTCAGTGAACCAATTCTACTGTAACACAATGCATGATGATGGTTTGTTGCTGAAGCCTCGGATGGAAGGTATAAGGGTCTGATGTGCTGCCAGGGGCAGCGTGATGTGCTTTCGGTATCTGCAGCCTGCGTGAAATGTAGGCGCTGTGAAGATGCAATGGGATGAGAGTTGGAATGTGCAGGAAATGTTATATTTTGAAGAGGCAGTTGGGGCGAACAAAGAGGGGAACTCAGACGGGGCCTTCGGCCTCTCTTCCTTGAATGTTATTACTCTACAATATTGTTGTTCTTATACTTTACTGTCCTTTGGAATAAACCTTCTTCAAGATAGCTCCGTGATCAGGCATTGTTTTCTTCCTTACGAAAGGCTGCTTGAAGGTAGTCCTATGCATCCTTGACTAATTGTATTGCAATATTTAGGATGCGCTATACGTCTGCTTCTTACAGTTTACGCTTGAGCTGTGGGCCTTAGGGAAAGTTGTGTGGGCTGTGTGGGCTGTGAGAGCTGTGAGAGCTGTGAGGGCTGTGAGAGCTGTGTGGGCTGTGAGAGCTGTGTGGGCTGTGAGAGCTGTGTGGGCTGTAAGGGCTGTGAGGGCTGTGTGGGCTGTGAGGGCTGTGTGGGCTGTGTGGGCTGTGAGAGCTGTGTGGGCTGTGTGGGCTGTGAGAGCTGTGAGAGCTGTGTGGGCTGTGAGAGCTGTGTGGGCTGTGAGAGCTGTGTGGGCTGTGTGGGCTGTGAGAGCTGTGAGAGCTGTGAGGGCTGTGAGAGCTGTGTGGGCTGTGAGCTGTGTGGGCTGTGAGTGCTGTGTGGGCTGTGTGGGCTGTGAGAGCTGTGTGAGCTGTGAGAGCTGTGTGGGCTATGCGAGCTGTGAGAATTGTGTGAAATGGGTAAGAAATGTGAGCTGCGAGAGCTGTGTAAGCTGTGAGAGCCGTGTGAAGAATGAGAACTGTGAGGGCTGTTGGAGCTGTGAGAGCTGTGTGAGCTGTTTATTTTTAAGAACAATACCCTAGAACAAATTGATTATCTTTGCTTATGTTTTTTTTAATTCGGCTGTTTAATACACATTAGCCTCCGTCGCATCGGTTAACCGTATTGTTTATATTCACTTGGCAGTATGTTGTATCCTATGTCTTCCTGCTGCTCAGCTAGAATGCTTGTGATGTGGAATGTTGGTTGAATGGAATGTTAGAGGTTTGTGAATGTCAGTTGGGTGAAGGCTGAGCAGCAGGACAGCTGCTCCTGATGGGGTTTTTCTACCTTTTAACTTAACATCTTAAATTAAATAAAGTAACTTGAATAAACTATCTTGAAGTATCCATCTCCTTTCTGAATACATCACAGTACCGCTCATAACTCTCTACTAATACTCTCTACTACTCATTCTCACACTGTACTACTTACTCTACAACTCTCTAATACTCCCTACTCACTTTAGTACACAAATAAATACTCTACAGTACTCACTATAACGCTCTATTACACACTCAACTACACACCCTTTACTACACTCTCTACTACTCACAAATACTCACTCAAATAGTCACTCTATACTACTCACTATCAAATATTATCAATACTCACTCGAATACTTACTATACAACTCCAAAACACTCTCTACTCACTGTAATACTCAATATCAACTACTCGCTACTACTCACTCTACTAAATAGCATCTAATGTATAGCACTTACTGTTATACTGTACTACACACTCTGCTACACTCTACTAAACATTACTCACTCATAATTAGTCACTCTATACTACTCACTCTTTACTACTGAAACTAAAATACACTAAGGGTGTGGCTGTGCATGTAAATGTGTGTGGCTCTAGGACTCTTTACTACTCTCTCACTATGTAATACTCACTCTCACATTTTATTACTCGCTCTCTAATACTCTCTTTACTAATAACTCTCTCCTACTCACTATCAACTACTCACTCTACTACTCTACTACTTACTCTGTGTTTGGGTGCTAATGCAATAGGTCTCGCATATACAAGCGATTAAGCTATTGGCAATGTAAATAACAATGCCATTTATTTATGATTTAAAAAAAAAGAAAGAAATGTCATGAGCAATGCCAATAGCTCTACCTTTAATAATGCCGAGACCATTGCATTGTAAATGCTTGTTTGTTACTGTTGTTTCTAAATGGTTGCTTTTGAATAGGCTTATTAGTCCCTCCTTAGTGCTGCCTTGCCTGCATTTGTAACCTCCCATAAGAACTGCCTCTTTTATTTGTGTTGGTACACAGTCTGTTTTATCTACAGTCTGTGTGCACTATTTTCTTTAATAATTTCCCCCTGCTCTTTCTATAAGGGTGCCCGCTTTGCCTCTGGGCGTCATGCTATGGTTTCAGCATGGCGCTCAACTTGCACGTTTTAATCTGTTATTTTATTCTTATTTTTTTGGCAGCACTGCAGCTTGCTCCACATTGCCGTTGTGCCCCCTGGTGCCTCGCTAAACTTTCACCATTAACAACAACACGTGCTCAGCGCAATACCCGTATTTCCACTCTGCTGACTGCTCCTCATTGCTTGCCCTTCCCCCACCCCCCTGGCGCCAAAATGAACTGTCTGCACTCACTGACTCCACCCCCACAGCACTAAGGGTCAGAGTGGCAATACTTTTTTTTTAATGTACGTCTACTGCTGATTAGGAATTACAGTTGTATAATCTTTATCAGCACTAGATGTACATTGAAAAAAAAGTATTGCCACTCTGACCCTAATTGCTGTGGGGGCGGACACACGTCCTCTCTCTATGTTCACACAACAGTGACTTGTGGGAATTGGACCATAGGGAGAGAGGTGTTATCTAAGAGGCGTTAGACGTCTCGGAAGTCACTGTTGGTTTTGCTGGAGATTCAGGAAGGTAGTACTGACAGTCACTGTAGTCGTGGAACTCGTACAGGTACAGTTTAAAGATATTTCTAATTTCATTCTAACAGTCTGCTCTGTACTGTCAAACAACAACACCAATAACAAACATTTGCAATGCAATAGCTCTCACATTTTCAAGAGTTTTAGCTATAGGCATTGTAAATGACAACGCCTTTTACTTATCTGTTGATTTTTTTAACATAAATAAAAGGCATTTTATTTACAATGCCAATAGCTTAGCCTCTCGTGTTTTTCAATTATGTTCTGGTTTGGCACGAAAAAAACAGATCAGGTAATGAAAAAAAATATAACATATCATGAGACCTGTCCAGTAATAGCCATCAGCCAAACTATATACTTGGCATTCTTCATGACCAGAAGCATCTGGCTAAAATACTAGTTTCCTAAAGTAAGATGTAATACATTTATTTGATCAGTTAAATGATAGTGTATTTATTTAGCTTTTTTTTAGTACTGTTGTAGTGAATTAAATGCTGTTATAAATATACGAGTGCCTCTTCATCAAATGAGTTTGTGTTTTTCGTTACGAAACCTATGACGTTCTGCTTTACCGGTTTATTAGTATACCCGTTTTACAACCTAGGCTCTTTCATGTACACATTGAGAAATGACTGACCCAACGAGATGTGTGTGGACAATTATGTGTTCAACTCTTTTTGTTATAAAAAGCTAAGAAGTCTCTAAAGTTAGGGCCTGATTACGAGTTTGGTAGATGGGTGCCTCGGTCACAACTATGACGGATATTCCGACCGGTGTATTACAAAGCCACAGGGTATAAAACATTTGTGATAAGGCGGATAGGGTATCTGTCACCTTTGCGATGGAGTATCCCACCGACCAAACTTTAATTCAGGCCTTTAGAAGTTAAGGGTCTGATATAGAGTTTGGCGGACAGGTTCAGAGTACCCATCTGCCAGACTCTAAACCAGACCCTAAGATTTTTTGTTTACAAAAGCACTTTCTAACATTGGTTGTCACTAGCATGAAACCATAATATCTTATACTATATTATCATTGCTTGAAACCATAATATTTGATTCCATATTATGATAGTTTGGTGAAAAACACAAGTCCCAGACACTATCATGATTATAATTCTAGACCAACAACGTGTAAGCTGTTATTAGGTTTGAATGTCTGCCAGTTCATAAATCAAATTAAGGTTCTGCATTTTCAGTGGAGTGGTGGTTGGGGAATTGGGAGATCAGGCATGGGAAGGGGCATGAGAGGTAAGAGACACTTTTCAGTTAAACTGTTAATGTGAATTTGCCAGCTAACATTTTTAAAATAAAAACATGCTAGCTAGACTTATGTCTCCCAAGAGTTGATCAGATTACAAGCTGTATTATGGGCACAATTCATTAAAGGTTTGCGTTTTGAGCACATTTTACCGACTCAGGTTCGTTTTTGTTGTATAATTTCAAGATGTCATATTGTATTCTTAGGTGAGGTGGGAAGATAATACTACTTTAAATGAGCTGGATGAGGAATACGTTCAGAAAAGGTATCATGGCAGCATAGTGTGACCCCATATCTACAAGATCTACTTTTTGGACTATCAAATATACTGGAACACTAGCCCATAAATTCCTCGAAGTTATGGAAACATTGATCAAGAGCTAGGATTTTTTTATCTCTTTTTAGTGTTTTAAATTACAGTTATGTATTGTACATGTAATTACTTAAATGTGTGCCACATTTCAATGTCACTTTGAGTAAGGGAGTAAAGTCGATTTTGAAAAGGTGGGCATCTCTTGAAGAATGCCGATAGGAAGTGTAACACTGAACAGACATATGAGGCAGGCATCTCTCACTGGTTTAGGAAGACAGTTGCTAACAGATGCTGACTCTACAGTGCCACAAGTGGGCTGCAATAAGATACAGTGGTGAATGTGATTCAGTCGTAGAACTCTTTGCTCGCCTTTCTCTTTATTTCATAGGGATTTGTCCCAGGAATTCATTAGTTCGTGTATAACTGGATCTGATATCATATTGTACTAGATCTAATACATTCTTGTCCAGATGGTACTGAAAATAGTGCAGCAGAACCTTAATCCAGGTGGTTACATTTTGAGTTAAGCATTAAATGTTTGGTTGCATATCAGAATATCATAGACCAAAATATTGTCTAGGTTCAGATTTTCTATTATTTGCTCAAAGGCCTCTATTTTTATAAATGCTTTTTAGGACAAAGAGTTTTTGATAGACAATGTTTAGTCTGATATTCTTGTATGCTGTCTAGAGAGCAGTGTTGGATGATAACATGGAAGAATATGGGGTAAGGCATGATGTAATAGTTGTGTGTTCAGCCTGAACTGTGCTTTATTCAAGTGATTCTATAAAAACCAACTGATAGGAAATTTAAATTTTAAATGACCCTTTAGTCATTAGGTGCAGGATTCCTCCACATTCATTGATTGACGTAAAAAAATATGTATTTTATAAGTTTCTTCTGTAAGGTTTTACATGCTTAGTAGATCATTGCCTGTAGATTCATTAGGATCATTGGTTTTGTATTTTCCAAAGAGTTATACTTATGGTATGAAAAAATCGGCTACCTTTTTAACATCAGTTTTTGTGTGGACAAACTTTGCCGTTAGATAAGATTTCTTGAGGACATTGATACTATAAAGCATAGGTATTTTGGCCTGTTTAAAGCGTTGACATTTTTTTAGGTAAATAGTTTGTTTGTGCTTTGATATTTGAACATCCTAATTATTCAACACTCTCTTTAAATCTCATTTATCCAGTGGTAGCTGGTGACATTTGAAAGTAGTGAGGCATAAAGGTTCTGGATGAACTGTGGCAAGCAAGCGTCAAAAGGGGGCTTGGGGGGAGTTCTTTCCCTGAGAAAAGTTTGTAAAAAGAGTGGGCAAATGGTGTATTTTCAAACAAATTTGAAAAGGCAAGATGGTTAATAAGGCAATTGTGAAAGTGTAGTTATGACATCAATAAAGAGATCTCATGTGCTAATGAAGTAGTTAACTGTTTATTCAGTATAACCACATTACCTACTCGTCCCTCCCTTGCTTCCATTCCTTACACTATGAGGCATCCCTGCCTCACCAGACACCATACCATGTGATTCTTTACGTGGGGTATCCCCCCACCTCCCTCTAAACTCCTGTTTTTTCTTTGTCTCACCTGTTGAGACGCTCGTACCACGCGCTGGCCGTTTGCGGTGCTGCGGTCTTCTTCTTCGTCAGATGTCTTTGTGGGGGGTCTTCTCCCCTGTTGTTTTCTGCCTGTGAGGCCTGGTTGAGCCGGCCTGGGCAGCGCGGTGCCTTCCCTCACTGGGTCTAGAGTCGCGTTGCGCTCTTGGCGGCAGAGAGGGTGGGGTCTGGCTGACGGAGTCACGGGCCCTGTGTGGCTGGGGCTGTCTTTCCGGGTTGGAGGCCGAAAGGGGAAGAGGCAGCAGTGGGGACTGCAGGATTCCCCGGCTGGCTGTTTCTGGTCCTGCTTTCAGTAAGAGCCTTGTGTGAGGCCGTTTTTCTTTTTTTATCATTTCTGTTTCACTCATCTTCTTTGCTGATTGTGGTGTTTTTTCCTCCCTGTTTTTTGCCCTCTTTTGGTTGGTCTGTGGTTTTTTGGCGCCTTCCTATTTAAACTTCTGCCTGCTGTTCTTCTGTTGATGTGTCATTATGGCGTAGCATGTTTCCAAGCGCAGACAAGTGTTGTCCTCCTCTTCTGAAGATGATGAGCCAATACCGGCTCGCCAGAGTCGGTCCAAGGAACCAAGGGATTCTTTTGCCCTGCTGTCGGCTTCTGAGGTGCAGGTCATGATTGAGGCTGCTGTGGATCGCGCTCTGGCCACCAGGGTTCCGGCCAAATGCAAGGTTTCTCGTTCTGTGTGTGGGTCCGGTGTACTCGCCCTCTGAGGACTCTTTGGCTTCTGGGGCTGCCCGGCCTTCTACCGTTTCAGGGAAGTTTGTTCGTAGGGAGGATGTTCCTGCGATTCTCCAGCACATTAGGGAGAACTTGGGGTTTTCACCTTTCTCTGCTCCAGAGGGGTCGGATGACATGTTCCCACAGTATGTTAAACCCCCTGTGCTCGCTATGCCTTTTCATGGTCGCGTCAGGGACTTGATTCCTGGGTAATGGTGCGATCTGAGCGCCCCTCGGTACCTCGCTTTTTGCAAAAGCTGTACACCCTGGAGGTAGGGGAAGGTCTCCCTTCCTCACTCTGTCAAAGTGGATACCATGTTGGCCACTCTGATTGGTCATACGGCAATCAATCCGAAGGATTGTTCTCCTACTGATGCAACTGATAAGAAGGTGGATGGGGCGCTGAAGAAAACCTTCTCTGCTGGTAACTTGTTAATGAGTGCTGGAATTTACTCCGCTTATTCGGAGCAGTCTTTGGTGTCTGACTTTGAGAAGCTGGCCACGGCTATTCAGGAGGAGATGGACTGCTCTGACTTGCTTGTCCACATGAAGCAGCAGGCCAAGCATTTGGCTGAAGTCTCTTCGGATGTGCTTCGATCTTCTGTCATGGCTTCTGGTTCCTTGGTCCTGGCTCATAGGAATCTGTTGAGGCGTGACTGGAAGGCAGATTCTTCAGAGAAGTCTTCTCTCCTTAAGATCCCCTTTGATTTGTTTGCTATTTGGTGAGCAGCTGGACAGAATGATCATGAAGGCCTTCAAAGTACTCTGCCCGAGGTTCGGGTAGACAAGATACAATCTCATGTTCTGTCTCTTCTGTCCGGCCCGGTTCAGGTGGCGGCTCATTGGCTCCAGGTGCAGGGAGATATGGCTGCCACGGTTTTTCTGGTTCCATGGGCCCGGTTTAATTTACACACGCTGATGGCTCATGTTCTGGTGCATTGGTCTCCCCATTGTCTCGCCCTCTCTTCCCCAATTCCGGTATCCCATCAAATCAGGGAGGCTCTGGGTTGGTGGCTGGTTCAGGGTCACCTACTGAAAGGGGTCTCTCTCTCTCTACTCCGGCCCCCTTGGTGGTCACTACAGACACCAGCCTCTCAGGGTGGGGGGCCTGGTTTGGGGTTAATCAGACCAGGGGCTTCTGGTCCCCCTAGCAGAGCAGTAAGTCATCGAATTGGAGGGAGTTGGAGGCGGTCCGTTTGGCTCTGAGGGCCTTCTCCCAGTTTCTGCGGGGTTCCTATGTTCTAGTCAGGACGGACAACGTCACAGCCATGTCTTATGTGAACGGGCAGGGGGAGGACCAAGTCCTCGTCTCTGGCGGCAGTGCAGTTGTTCAGTTGGGCGGAATCCAATCTGGTGGCACTCTCGGCGATTCATTTTCGGGGGATGTCCACTTCCCTGGCGGATGATCTCAGCAGGGCCATCCCGTCCTCAGTGGATTTCTGCCTCCGTCATGAGTTGTTTGTGAATCTGACGGTGCGCTGGGGTGTTCCGGCGGTGGACCTCTTTGCGAGTGTGGGCACTGCCAAGGTGGCCCGGTTTGTCTCCCGCAGTCAGGAGGGTTCAGCCTGGGCGGTGAATGCTCTATCATGCTCCTGGCCTCGCGGGCTTCTGTATGCCTTTCCTCCTTTCCCCCTTCTTCTCCAATTCCTTCTGAGGGTCCGGTCCTTGGGGGAGCCAGTGGTTCTGGTGGCTCTGATTTGGTCTTGTGTCTCCTGGTTTCCTCTCCTGGTCGAGATGAGGTCAGAGTAAGAGTGTCTCTGAACCCTTTGGTGTTCCCTGTGTTTCAGCGGGATGTTCTGGCCAGGATGCGCTTGGCGGCCTGGAGGTTGAATGCTTAGGTCTGCTGCGTAAAAGGGTTCCGGCTGCTTTGACTTCTACTCGGCAAGCGGCTAGTCACCCTTTGACCAACAAGTCTTATCTGAGGCACTGGCTTTCTTTCAGTCAGTGGTGTTGTGACAAGGGTTTGGATCCCGCTTCCTCTTTGTTTGAGGTGCTGTTGTCTCTCCAGGATGGTGCTGCGTTAGGCTTGAAGGTTTCTTCCCTTCTTTTGCAGTGGGCTGCGATTAAGGCTTTCCAGAGCTCTTTAGGCAATATGTTGGATCCTGATGGCTATGGCTATTTGGTTGCCTTTTGAGGGGTCTGGGTAATGTTCTACCTGACCCTCGGCTGCATTTTCCCACATGGGATCAATCTCTTTTCTTGGATGCTTTGATGTCACCTCACTTTGAACCTTTGCTTTCTGTGGACCTGCATCTTTTGTCTTTTAAGACCTTTTTGGTGGCCTTTTCCTCTGCTTCCACCTGGGTGAACTGGGTGCTTTATCTTCCAAACACCCTTTTTGCAGGATTTTTGAGGACAGGATCGTTTTGTGGCTGGTTCTTTCCTTTCGTCCTAAGGTGGATTCTCAGTTCCACAGGGATCAGGAATTGGTACTTCCTTCGTTTTTTGATTCCCTGTCCTCAGAGGCTGAGGTGCGGCTGCAGTCTTTGGATGTCCGGAGGGCCCTCCTGGTCTATTTGGAGCGGGTCGCTGATTTATGCCTTTCTAATTCCCTTTTTGTGAATTTTTGGCCAGTGATTTGGGATTTACATCCTACCACTCCTTCGAGTCGTTGGGTTAGGTCTCTGATTTCTTTGGCTTACAAGGTGGCAGGGCACCTTTCTCCTTTGGGGGTTCAGGGTTGTTCAACTCTGTCCATGGCGGCATCTTGTGCGGAGGTCCGAGGGGCTTCCATTTCTTAGATTTGCCGGGCCGCCACCTGTGCTCCCCTGTTGACCTTTGCCTCTCATTACAGGATTGGCCATGAGGTTGATCGTTCTGATGTTTTTGGGTACAAGGTTCTTTCCTCTATGGTTCCTGGGTAGTGGGTTATCCTTGTTGTCAATGTTTTTTAATAAAAACTGTTTTGTGCATACCTTCTTTGGTTGTCCTGATTGGCTTTGTACGTCTCAAAGTGTAAGGAATGGAAGCGAGGGAGGGACGAGGAGGTAATGCCTCAATTACCTACCGGTAATTGCATTCCTACTCCCTCGCTTCCATTACTTACATCCCTCCCTCCCTCCCTCCCAAGGAGTCCAGGCCAACCTTTTGGTATGGTTTTGATCTATGTGGTATTACAGGAGGATAGAGTGGGGTGAGGTCTACTTATAGTCCACACGTAAAGAATCACGTGGTATGGGTGTCTGGTGAGGCAGGGATGCCTCCTAGTGTAAGTAATGGAAGCAAGGGAGTAGGACTCAGAGTAATGCAATTACCGGTAAGTAATTGACACAGAACTTCATAATAAACTTTAAGATAACGCTGAGTACCTCACAGATTTCCTTATTTATTGATGTACCTTTACAAATGAAATCTACTGAGCAAATACAAGTTATTGTGATTTGTCGGACTGGACACAATGAGACAGTAAGGAATAAACATTAAAAGACCACAGGGAATGCTACAAAGCACTGTGCATCTCATTCAGTTGTAACAGTAGCCAGGGAGTGCAAAACACAGAACATGTTTGATCATACACATGCGTAATAAATATTACTTGCTTTAACTCGCTTACCACTCGGTATACAATCTAAGCAAGTGAGTCACTTCAATCATACTAAATTCATTTTACTACTAGGTATCCGTATTGACATAACTATATAGGGAAATATATGTTACAATAAGTGACGGTTTACTTCTTTGTGCATGAATCCAACATCCCATGTGTTTTGTATTCTGAGGAATGTTTATTAAATTGTATTTTAAAATATGGCTACCTCTTCTAGACCCTGGCTAGAGGTAGATCCTCCTTTGGGGCTATATGAAAATCCACAACAGTGGAGCACGCTCTGCTTCTGCTGAAAGTGTTGGGCTCTTAGATGATGTTTCTTTCTGTCTGCAACAGAGTGTGTCCTGCTTGAAGTAGCAACACTGGCTTGATAGTGTTGCAAAGTGGCAGCAAGAAGTATATGAAATTCAAATTCTCTTTTTTTCACAGATTTCTTTCTGCTGTAAAGTGGCTGTACAGTTTACTAAACAGCTACAGAAGGCCCTGAAAGCAGAGTAAAAATACTTGTTCATGATGTAATTGTAATATCTTATATTTCATTTATAGTCCACACGTAAAGATGTCAAACCAATGTCTTTGCAAGGCTAATTTACAGTCTTTTGACTTTTCTTCTTTCCTACAAGATTTCTCCTCTCTCTTTAGAAGATGGAATTAATTCAATTCAGAATGTTTTTCTTCTGAAACACACTGGCATACACACTGTGTTTGTGCACATGTATGCACACATGCATACGCACAAGCACACACACTTTCATTTGCAGGAAAATGGACTTCAGAAAACCTGTCCTTGCTCCTGACAAGTACATTCCCTGTACCCCTGACAGTAAGGGCCTTTTATTTGCATCAATTGTACTTCTTTGTCTCAATGCCGGGGCAATCACCTCTACAGCATAGTCCTTTTCCCCACAGGTAGTCACGCCCCCGAACATTGTATTTACTTCCGATAACATAGAATGGAGCACTTGATCAAAATGAACACAATGTATGTAAAGGACTTATGTAAAAGAAGTGGGAGGGCACATCATGGTAGGAAGAAAAAGTTAGAACTTTGTGAAGAGAAGGGACAGTTTTTGCATGAAATTATTTTAATGGGGAACGACTGACGTTTTGAGTAGAAAGTAATATTTTAGGAAAAAAGAAAAGCAATTCGAAAAAACTTAGCAGCTGTTTCAGGAGAAGGAAGGCCATTTTGAGTCCTAAAATGGAGGGTTTGTTTACGAATATTTTGGAAGGAAGTTACTAAATTCAGAGGAAAAGGAGTAATATGATGATAGGGAATAACATGTGGGAGACGGAATACGGGCAGGGAGATAGATTCACAATGTGGATGGAGCGAAAATGATTTTTAGCATAAAGGATATCCTTCTTCGGGGGATATATTTGGGAAGAATAAATAGCCCTTTGCGCAGAAATAGTCATTTTGCGATAGGAATTGTAATCCTGGGGTTAAGAATCTCTCTCCCCTCTGCTCACCCACCCTCGCATGACCCTCACCTCGTACATGCACACTGTACACAGTCTCTTACTTGTGCAGGAGCTGGTGGTGAGGGTACCGGGTGCAGGTCCCTCCTGCTGGTGCTAGTGCCTCCGGAGCAGGCAGGGTGCTGCCGCCCCCTCTGCTGGTGCTGCCGGTGGGCACGGTCCTAGGGTTCCTGCCCTGTCTCTCAGGTTGCTCACTCTCGCTGGGTTCCTGGGGCAGCTTCATGTCAGCGGCCAGGACCATGGGGGGGGGGGGGCGGGGCAGTCACCGGCTGCACAGTCTGTCCCTCCCACAAATGGTCCACAAAGTGCCGAGGCGCCCTGACAGCCATGGTTGCTCTCACGAAAGCATTGTAAAGTAAAGTAAAGTCCACATTTGTAAAGCGCACAATCACCCGTAAGGGTCTCTAGGCGCTGGGGGGCCGTCGGGAAGATTAAGCGAGCTATTGCCCAGAGTCACATGGTGCTGGGCTGACCTGCCGCCGTAGCCGGGGATCGAACCGTGGTCCCCAGATTCCAGCGTCAGTCGCCCTGGCCGCGGCGCCACACCTCTTCCACTAAGGTCCCCTTTGTTAGGTCCATGTGAGAGTTGGCCAAATCTTTGACTGCAGGAGGGTACCGTGTGCACGTCAGAACAGAATCCTTCTTTCTTTAATGCACGTGTTTTCCAGGCTCGTGCCACTGATATTATATTCTCCCTCTGAAGTGAAGCTGGTGGCTAAAACCGAATATCTCTCATACCCCAGCCAATTGCGTGTGCAGAGCGAGGCAGCTAGTACCATGATGACTGTAAAAGTAAAGAGCTGCCTCAGAGCTCTTCTCATTCTCTTCCTGAGTCCTGACTCACAGCAATTCATGGGAGTGCACTGTGCACAGGCTCCCAGACTCCCTTAGGCCAATCCAAATGCTGCTCTCATGCTGGTAATACTATTACCCAGCTAGAAAGAAGTGCTGAGATTGGGTCTGAGCGGTCTGGTTTTGCGCTCACAAACGGACTGGGAGCCTGCGCCTGTTCTTCACCCAGCTGTGCAATACAGCTCGGGCTGGAGGCTGCTAAGTGCGCATGTCAGTTTAGCCGTCCTAAGACAGCCGGCCAAACCGACATGCGCATTTGCAGTGCCCACCACTGTGCTTCCTCCTGCTGCAGCTGCTGTCCATCAGGATGACCCCGCCATACTGTCTCAGATGATCAGCAGCCTGCTGGATGAAAAATAAAATGGTAATAACATTGTATATTATCATTTTATTTTTGTATTCTTCATGCTTGAATGTGAAGTGGGGTGATGCTCCTCTGTCCTAACTGAGAAGCTGCTGCTACATTTAACATGTGTTATATGACAGTAGTTATCTAGCCAAGTTTGAAGTGTGCTGTTATTTATGTGACTGCACACCAGAGGTTTGTAGGAGGCAGGTATAATTTAGCCTTTCATCGATCTGAGGATTAAACCTTGACTATCTCTGAATATGTTAAAATTACAGTTTTATTTATTTTTCTACCGAGATAAACACTGCTGAACAAGAATTTAGTAAAAATAACATATTTAAAAACATGTTATTACTAGTGCATATAGGAGTTTTGCGCCACATGATTCTATTTTGAAGTAGGTTGTTCTGATAAGGCGATTATCAGTGCATTCCCCTACCTCTGCAGTGTTTATGCTTTTGATGCACATATTGATGACTGCTGCTTTATCTAGATCCCATGCAATGTTTATTTATTTATTTATGGAATTTTTAGTGCGCAACTAATACCCTAAGGTGTCTAGGCGCAGCAAATACTCAGGATTACAACACCAATCAAAGCACGTTCTCATTGATTGAAAAGCCAAGTCTTCAGTGATTTGCGGAAATTAATAAGGGTGGGAGCAGTTTTAATGTGCAAAGGAAGTGAGTTCCAAAGCACGGGAACTGTTACCAAAAATCGTCTGTCACCCCAAGTAGCCGTTCTTGTCCGGGGGACGGTCAAAAGATAGCTAGCTGCTGATCTTAGATTCTTTTTGGGGATGTACACCTGGAAAGCCTCTTTTAAAAACTTCGGTCCAGTCTGGTGAATGGCCTTATAGGCTATGCAAAGAGCTTTAAATTTGATCCTGCTTTCGACCCTTAACCAATGGAGATGGCGAATGGCTGCAGAAGTGGACTGTCGCCTAGGGATGTTAAGCAGGATCCGTGCTGCCATATTTTGGATGGACTGAAGTTTGTTTAAGATATATTTGTGTGTACCAAGAAAGAGAGCATTTCCATAATCTAATTTTGAAAATACTAGAGTGGTAACTAGCGTTTTTCCTGCAGATACTGGTAGATACGGCAGGAGTTTTTTTATTTTCTTCAGTACAAAGAAAGCAGCCGAAACCACCTTGTTAACATGGCATCCAAAAGATAACCTGTTATCAAAAATCACTCCAAGATTTCTGACCTTAGTGACTGGCACCGGAGGGGGGCCCATCTGACTGGGCCACCATGTGTTTGACCATTCTGGGGAGATTGTGCCAAAGGTCATAACCTCAGTCTTCTCCGCGTTAAGTTTCAGGCAATTACTGTGCATCCATGATTGTACATCCAGTAGTCCCTCCTGAAACTTGGCTGCTACCACAGGGCCATTCATGTGCACCGCCAACACAAGCTGGGTATCATCGGCGTAGGTGGTTACACGCATCCCATGAGATTTAATGACCCTCGCCAAGTCCGAAACATAAATGTTAAAAAGTGTAGGACTTAGCGAGGATCCTTGAGGAACCCCACAAGGCAATTCTGTGGTGGGCGAGTAGTAATTGCCTAGCTTTACTGCCTGTCTACGGTTGGCTAAAAAAGAGGCTATAAGGTCTTTGGCCCGATGATTGATTCCAAGGGTCGCGACACGGTCGACCAAGATGGTGTGGTCGACCGTGTCAAAGGCCGCCGACAAGTCCAATAATATAAGAACTGCAGCTCCTCCTGAGTCCATAATCTCTCTAATTTCGTCCGATGCTTTTATTAATGCTGTCTCAGTTCCGTGTTCCCTCCGGAACCCGAACTGAGTGTCATCTAAGAGTTTATGATGTTCAATAAACTCTGCGAGCTGTTTATTCATGGTTGCCTCTATGACTTTGGACGTGAAGGGAAGACAGGCAATAGGCCTGTAGTTGGACGAAATGGTGGGGTCTAAAGAAGGCTTTTTAATTAAAGGTTTAACAATGGCCTTCTTCCAGCTTGCTGGGTAGACACCTGATTTAAATATGGAGTTGCATATTTCAGTTAGCGGTTGTGTAATAACATTCTGTAATTTATTCATTATAGTGGGGGGGCAAGGATCTAGAGGGGAACCTGATTTGATCTTACAAATCAGTGTACTGATCTGATCTTCAGTGACTGGTTGAAACTGATCAAAGGAGGGATGATTGAGTACTGGATAGATGATGGGTATGGCATCAGTTTTTCCTGCCTGTTCACTAGAAAAAATAGAGTAGATGTCCATCACCTTGGTTTTAAAAAAAGTGGCTAATGAGTCACATAATTCCTGCGAGTTCTCGATCACAGGTCCATTTGGGTTGGAAAGAGAATTGACCACTTGAAAGAGCATCCTAGCTGAGTTGTGTGCTTGCTCAATTTGGCCAGTATAAAAGAGATTCTTTTGCGTGTTAATAGCTTTTTTGTAAATTGCTAGAGCGCTCTTATACTCTTGCTTAGCAGAGGGACTGTAGTGTTTCCTCCATCGTCTTTCAAGATTTCTACAGTACTGACGCTGGAGGCGCAGTTCCTCTGTGTACCATTGAGCAGATGGAGTGGCTCTATTGGGGCGATAAAATTTTTCAGGTGCAACTTGGTTGGCTGCCTTTAAAATCCATTCCTGAAAAGTTGTGGACATGGTTTCAGTATCACCTATGTTTTCTGGAATAGATGATATCAAAAGATTAATTAAATGCGGCATATCTGCCTTATTCCACATCCGTGTTCCCACCAGCGGGCAGACTTTAGTCTGGGAAGGATTAAGAGGTAACAGTGTAATCCTGAAAATTATGGCTTGATGGTCAGACCATATCAAAGGAAGTACTACTGGTGTCTCAATGTTGGGATCGTTGGTAAATAATCCATCCAGTGTGTGCCCAGCATTGTGCGTTGGGCCCCTCACTAGCTGCTGCAGTCCTATTGCCTGCATGTCAGCGATAAGTTGGGCTGTATCATGATTTTCCATGTTTTCAAGCGGAAAATTGAAGTCCCCAAGAATGGTATAGTTTGGTGAACCTATTACTGATTCCGTAATATCAGTAAGAGCAGCTATAAATTTAGTACGTGTTCCTGGAGGTCTATACACAAGTGTCCCTTTAAAAGCTTGTTTCTGGGTAAGATTAATAGTGAATGTAACAGCTTTGCAGTTATTGCTGTGGCTAGGATCACATTTTATTCGATAAATGTCCCTGTAAATGAAGGCTAAACCTCCACCTCGGCCCGAAATCCTATCTTGTCTAGCTACACAGTAGCCTTCTGGGGTAGCTAGTACAAAATCAGGGCCAGATGCTTCATTTCCCCATGACTCGGTAATAAGAAGTATATCCAATTCTTGGTTAGTAATAGTCTCCCTTATTTCCAGGCTATGTTGGGGGAGGGAGCGTACATTAATTAATGCAGCTTTAACATATTGGTTAGTTGATAGAGAAGCGCTGGGGGTTTTCTGGAAGTAGGATGTGGTGTTTGTCGCGTGTCGCGTGTTGTCTGAAAGAGGTTTTACATGAATCTGACATGGTAGGTGGTTAGCAGCTGCACTGAAACTTTGAATAAGGCTTCTGAGGTTAAATATTTTATAGCCTGGATTTTTTAGCTATTGAAGAGTGTGAGTATTGGGAAGAACAATAGTTTGTTGTTGGACCACATTATGGATCCGAGAGTTGATGGATTATGATAAGCTTTGGTGTAGGATTAGTTTATTGCTTAATTGGTGGGTATGTTTGGTGACTATTTGTTTGAAGTCCATTAAGAGTAATATGTTCAATAGTGGGGTGTGCAACTGATTTGTCTTGAAGGATCAGTTTATGGCAGATAAAATCTTGAGAGATGGCCTAATTTACAAAAGTCAGGTTTACCCCTAGTCTGGTTGTGGTGTCATAGGTTTGTTTACGATGTGGCTACTCACCCACCTCTATCACATCAAACAGGCCCCGTAAAACTCTTGTTAAAGTCTGTATCTTAACTTACAGCGTTGCTGTTAGGGTTTGATTGCTGCATCTGGTGTTAGGTTTTATTGAGTTGAACGTATTTTAACAACTGCATGGCTAATGTTGTTTTGCGTGTTAGACTTGTAGATTCGTTGGTTTTCATTGAGGAGTTGTGCAATGTCTTCTGCAGTGAAAAATGCTTGCTTTGGATACACGTCAATCCTTTCCCACCTTCCATTGGCAATATGTATTAGCATTGGGAGGTGTCTCTTTTCTCAGTAAAAAAAAAATATTTATGCCCATGGAGAGAGAGCAACTAGGAATTCCAGCCATTATGAAGCATGTTTCAAAATGGCTGCTCTGTCTTCCTTTTGGAAATTCAGAGCAAATAGCAGGGATCGTCTGCAGTATGAAATGTGTGGACAGGTAGTCATGACTCGGAAGAGTATATCTAAGGCCCAGCCCAGTGTGCCCTAGCTGCTCTCCATTTAGCCTAATATGGTTAGAATATGTGTGGCTGGATCCAGACAAATGATGCCAAATTTAACAACTTTTCAGAAAGCATTGTGGCACAGAGCAAACAGTTTAGTTTTAGAATCACCCCAGTCCCGGTGCAGCCTGGAGGGTTTACATTAGGAAAACTTTACTTGCACTTCAGCACTGTAACAAAAACCAGACACTGGGCTCTTCTTCTTCAGCCCCTCCCTGGTGTAAATCCTGCTCCCAACCTTCTTCGCGGACAGTCATGTCTACTCAGCCTGCTTTCCTTATTCGGCTCTGTGCAAGAAGCCGTTTCTGGAAGCTGCTGCTGGTAGTCACTTGCAGTCATTCCATATCAAAGATTTAATTTTAGCAACTGGTCCCAGACACTTTTGTGGCCCGGGTTTGCAAAGAAGATCCGTGTTGAAAAGTAAGAAGTAAAAAGCCGCTACTTACAGAAAACGCTTTGTGATTCGAGAACTGAATTTGTGATACATATTGATGGCCTTTATTGGACTTTCATAAATATTTCATAGATAGTCCTGTACATGGCCTTTCTGGACATAGTTGGTACTATGGCTCTCTGGACGAGCCATGTTCAGGTAACAGATGTTCAAAGGACTGTGAGCTGTTGAAGGTCTCTGCATATGTGGAGTGGAGAAGTGTGGCTCACTGGTTAGAGCAGGCAGACCCTGAAGCAGAGGTCAGACCCGGGACCAGGGTTCAATTCCCGACGTGGCAGGGTCTCGAGCTCATATGTCCACGGACTCGATAATTCTCGCTTCGGTGCCTGACCTAATCATGAGTTCACACTCTGCAACTCTGGGCATTAAGCTTGCTTAATCTCCACAACGGCCCCCGCGGCGGGATGCCTGGCTTTCACCTTGGGGATACCCTGTAGGGGCTATCTCACAGGGAAAAGCCAGGACGGGTTCCCAAGGCAAAGCGCTTAGAGACCCCTGGGTTATAAGCGCTATATAAATCCAAACATACATACATACATATCTGCATCTCTTGCTCTGCGAAACATCCAAGCGTGACCTTGTGAATTGTCGGGCTCGCAATTAGTACTGCATGGCCATGGCCAAGATGGCAATCACATACGATGTAGTCTACCTTCTTGTGTCTACTGGTTAGCTTCTCCAACATTAAAGGGTAACCCCTACACAATTCTTAAAACTGATCTCCCCGGGATAGCCAACTTCGTGTCCAACACCTCACTCGCATTTTTGTGGGTGGAAGTACTCCTTCTACATCACACTAATGTCATATACTGGGGACACCAAACATTTGAAAATACACAGAAAAGTGGACACGTAGGGGGGCGGCAGTGTGGCATTTCCTCTTTAAAACCGATTTCTGTTTGTTCGAAACATGACGATCTTGGAAAATATTTCCAAATTGAATCTTCAAAGTTTTGCAGTTTTTGACGCAAATCTGGACACCGAAGTATTCTGCTGCATGGATACCATAGGAACAGCTTTGATTTGAGTGATACTGCTGTCTCACCTGCACAGAGTCCATGGTAGCGTGTTGCGTGATCAAAGTGAAAAGGAAATATGATGCAACAGTGTTTGCGGCACTCTTGAAGTTATCGACAATTTTACGTGATGGGACAGCACATAGAAACTGATAAAGACAATCTGCCAGGGAGAGGTAGTGCATCTTTAAAGATACAGGGATTTGAATGAATATGGAGTATGGGGTCCCACTACTAAATAGTGTTCATTATGAATGATAAATGGTAGGCAATTACATGCTTATGTGGTAGATAGAGCAGAGAATGGATTAAAGTGTATTTTTCACCATTGCCTAAATGGATATCCTGCAAATCCAAATGTAAAACAAAGATGTATGCTTCAACTCACACTTAATTTGATTTTCCATATTTTGCTAAGCTCATATCATTGAACAACATCCACTCTCCAGCATCAGTCCTGTTTAAAAGCTTTACGGTGCGACACTTCTAATAGTAAAAACACTTGCAAGATACTTTTGACTTACAGCCAGCACCTTAAGACCTGACATCCCAAACATGGCCATGTTAAGTATCGTCTGTGTGCACATTTTAAGCAAAAAAATGCTTTTTGATTGTACTTTAAAACAGGGACATCTTAAGGATTTTGGGGGCCCTGGGCCAAACATATTTTGGGGGCCCCTGTTCAGAACAGCTTTGAATTTATGATCCAATTTTAGCCCACGTTTCCCACGCTGGTTCCGCTTCTTCTGCTGCGTTAGAGATCCAGTTTGCATTATAGGCATTAGCCTACAAATTCCCGATGTAACGGACTCACGCAGCTGACAGCAGTAGGATTTATTGTTTCCTGCCCTGCTACAAGGTTTTAATACTTTTTAAATTGTATATGTGTGGCTGAATTACTCTGCTTTTTAACAATTTCTCCTACTTACTCGCACTTGCACTTTACTTGATTCTGCTTGCCTACACCTCCTTTTCTGCTCCGATTTGCATCTCACTTTTCCTCCAGTCCTGGTTCGCAGTGGCTGATACACTGATTGTGCAGAGGGCTGGGGTAATATCGGGCTCCTCTCTTCCGCCCACGTAGTTTCCGCTTCCTCAGCTGCGTTAGCGATCCAGTTTGCACCATAGGCATTAGCCTATATATTCCCGATGCAAACAAACGCGCGCAACGGGCACGCCAAAGGCAAGCCCATCTGCGCACGTCAGTGTCCTGTCATTGTCCGGCGCCGGCCATGCTGCCCAGTTCCCCTCCAGTGAGTTTCTTCCACTATATTACAATAGGGAAAACTGCTTAGCCTTAGGTGGCTACCATCATGTCAGTGTACAGCGGCTGGTCTGAGCTTGGAGGTAGACTTTCGATGCAATAAGTGCAACTGGTCTCTCCTCCAACACAGGAAACTCGTACCCAAGATCCTCGCACGCAACAATAAGTGTAAAAACAATGAGAAAACAGAGGACATTAAGGCCACCCTTTTAAATTATCGCTCTTTGCAAAAGTATGAACCACACGTTTATGACCTACTTTTACACGAACAACCTGATTTTTTTTTTCTCACGGAGACCTGGCTTTCTGAAGCCTCCAACCCTCCTATCACATTGGCCATCCCTACGGGTTATGAAATCCTTAGGAGGGACCGACCGAGTGGGAAGGGGGTGCGGTGTCGCCATCATTTACAATAAAAAACTAGACTGCTCTCCCATCCCGATGGAAACCATCGAGGGCGCAGAGTCCTTAGGCTTCCACTGTATCTTATCCCTCCATAATAGCATAGCTGATTTTCTGATTTACAGACCTCCTGGTGCAATTAGAAATGTTATTACTACGCTTAATACAGCCACCACCTCCCTGACCTTAAAATACAACTGCCTTATTGCCGGAGATTTCAATATACTTATGGACAATGGAAAAGACCCTCAGACAGTTTCCTTGTTGGAGATGCTGCAGGCCTGCAACATGTTTCCATCTATTTCTTCCGTCACCCATAAAAAGGGCCATACCCTAGACCAAAGCCTTCTCAACTTTGACATATCAGTAAGCCTACCCCTTCCCATTACATGGTCTGACCACCTCCTATTAAAATTTGCCATTCCCAACTCTGCCACAGCCCTCTCGGGCTAAGGCACGGCAGAGGGTCCCTAATTACATGACGTTCCACAAAATATCCATCCCGAAGTTAACAGACGGTCTCTGTCGTTCCTCGCCAGAGCTGACTGGCTGCCCCGACTCGGACGCCCTCTTAATAGATTCATGGCTCTGAAACAACATTAGTGCAGCGCTACCGGTTGTTTTCCACTCCTCAAAGAGGTCGGACCGACCAGCTCCATGGTTTAATGATTCCCCCAGATCTAGCAAAAGAAATAGTAGAAAAATGGAATGCAAATGGCGTAAATCCTATCCACCTGACGACAGGAAGGTGTATAAAGACACCTTAAAAGATAATTACGTTCCCGTGAAGGCAGTCAAGAAAAGCTTCTTTCAAGATAGAAAATGCCCAAATTAAGAGAAAGGAAATCTTCAGCATAGTTTAATCCTTTACCGCCCGAAAGCCTTCACAAAGGAAGGGCCATGCACAGAAGAATTGTTTAAGCATATAGCTCAATTCTTCCACAAAAAGATATCTGTGATCCAACAAGCCTTCACTAACATCTCAGAGGAAGAACTGACCTTTTACCTTAGTTCTAATAGCACATTTCACCTCTTGGATCTTCCATCTTTACTAGCTTTCCCTGAGTTTCAGCTTGAAGTGTCACTGACCCTTCTCCAAAGCAATAAGTCTGGCTCTCCTACCGACCCATGTCCAGCGAATATCCTGAACCTATTAGCCCCCACCATAAACCCCACGGTAAACCAGCTCTTTAATGCTTCCCCCTCCTCAGGCAACATGCTGAAATTTTGGAAGAATGCTAAGATTCTTCCACGGATAAAAATAGGCTAACACCAAACTGGCGGACCCTGCTAACTACAGGCCAATCTCCCTTTTTCCGGCCCTCTCCAAAGTTTGAGAGAAGCATGTAAACAAGGCCCTCCAAAAACACATTGAAGGAGGGAAGCTCCTTCTTGAGCCCCAATCCGGTTTTAGGGCTAACTACAGTACAGAGTCCGCTCTGCTGGAAGTGACTGAATTGCTCATGGGTAAGCTGGACCAGGGAGGCAAGGCTGTTCTGATACTGCTCGATCTGTTGGCGGCCTTCGATACGGTCCCACATGAGAGGCTCCTGGAGAGACTTGGTAACATCGACCTGGGGGGGACCGCCTTAACATGGATGTCATCCTTCTTGGCAAATAGACCTCAGGACATCTGGCTTCCACTTTCTCATCCCCAGTTCCAGCCATAAATGTAGGTGTCCCTCAGGGCTCCATTGTCAGTCCGACCCTTTTTATTATATATCTATCCCCCCTTGCATTTCTGGTAGAGGAAAAGGGCGCCAAACTTGTCTCCTATGCTGATGACACTCAGTTGATTTTTACATGTGAAAAAGGAACCGACTTTGACGGGGCAATGATTAGGTCTTGCCTAACAAAGTTTTTTAATTGGCTTAAGTGCAATCTTGACAAAACTGAAGTTGTTTTTTTGGTAATCCAGAAATGCCTGACTGGAGCTCTTGGTCAAAATATCTGCCGCCACCGCCCGCGGAAACGGAGAAAGTAAAAAACGTAGGAATTGTCATAGGCAAGATACTCTCCTTGTGCTTTAAAATCCAAAACCTAGCTGGCGCTTGCTTTGGCATACTCCGAATGCAAAAAAAATTTCCTGCCACTGTTACTGCTTGAGAGCAGAAAGATCGTGGTGCAGGCTCTGCTGATATCAAAGCTTGACTATGTCAACAGCTTGTACCTTGGTCTTCCCAAATCCTTATCCAGCGCCTACAAGTGGTACAAAACGCGGCAGCCAGGGCCATCCTGAGAGCTAAACCCAGATCTCATATGGCCCCTATTCTTAAGTCTCTACACTGGCTCCGCATAAAAGAATGGATCGACTTCAAAGCGATGACCATCTTCTTTAAAACTTTCCACGATATAAGGAGCCGGCTACCTAAATAAGCACGTTAATCTTTACCCAACATCTAGACCCCTAAGATCATCCAATGCCAACCTGGCCATCATGCCTAAAATATGGAGTGCCTGCACTGGGGGCAGATCCCTCGGCTTTCTAGGCGCAAAATTGTGGAACAGACACCCTAAGTCTCTGAACCTAACCACTGACCTACTCTCTTTCAGGGAGAACTTAAAAACCTGGCTTTTTAATAACTGATGGGTCTTTTATGCACGTTTTCCTCCCGCTATCATGCGCCAAGGCACTCTAGTCTGAGTAGCTGCATGCTTTACTAAATGCAATATTTCATTTTATTAGGTCCCTGACAGTGCAAAGGAACACTCGTCCAAATTCTAAGGGCCTTTTTTATGAGGCCTTGCTTCACTTTTACGCCGCCAGTGCGTCACTTTTTGTGACGCACCAGCAGCGTAAACAATGTGCCATGTTGCGCCCAATTTACAAAGTGACGCATCTAGGCAGATGCGTCACTTTGTAAACCCCTGTGCCACATTATACCTGCGCCAGGTATAATGTATGATTGGTGGGTGTTCCCCTGCAAAAAACCTCATTGAAGTAGGCTACTTCTAGGATGCCATTGCGTCAATATCTTACACCTGCCTCACAGCAGGCATAAGACTGATGCAGGCCTTTTTACATTGGGCTTGCCCCATGTGAAAGGACACATTGCTGGAGTTGCGTCTATTTTCAGACGCACCCCAGCAATGCATCACTTTTGCACCTACAGATACGTCAGAAATACTGATGTATCTGTAACTCCTTGCAACATGTCGCAAGGAGGGCGCACTAAGAAGTTGTGCATCCCTGTTTTCACAGAGCGATGCATCACTTCCCAGAAATACGGCCCTAAATGTGTTTATATCTAATATTCAGGTATAGTTGTGTGTGTTTTCAATATTGTAACATAGCAGCAGCTCAATCTCTGTGACACCCACCCATTTCTTATATGTTAGGCCTTGTTTTGATCTAAAAGAAACTTTTTTATGTATATTGCATGAAACATAAACACAACATTTCTCTGCAAAATGGCTGTATTAGACTCACACATCAGGTACATAGAAAATAAATGAAAGGAAACAGTATTTAAAACAATCTAAGAAATATTCAAGGTCATTAGGGCAAAACTCTGGGGAATTGAGCTGACTGTCAGGGGGCCCCCCCCGAAAGGTTGGGGCCCTGGGCCAGAGCCCACTTTGCCCATGCATTAAAACGTCTCTGCTTTAAAAATACATACACCTTGTGAGTTGTGAGACTTTGTGCATTCAAGTCTTACAATACATACAACGAGGATTCGCCATTGTCATCACGCCTACATCGTACACGAGACAGTCTGTACCAAAAGATGATGTAGGGGAATTTAACTTTTAGACTGTCTTTGTGAGGTTGTGAGAATTCAGGTGCTATCCGCATTCCTCCTTCCCCCCTCAACATCTTTAAAATAGGAAAGACAATGAGCAGTTGCTTTTCACAAAGCTCGAGCAGTACATCCCTTTTTTCTAGATTTATGCCACAGGCATGGTTAGTCCTCCATATACATTTAATAGAATGCATTTAATAGAATTCAGCGAAACACAGCAGCTTCATCCAAGAAACATTTTCTACTTATTATCAAAGCATTTAAAGAAGACATCGCTCTGTTATGTAAGGAACAAGATGCTCCTCGTGGCTCAAGAGTCATTCTGTTCTCTGATTGCACCTTTTCTCCTCTTGTTACAGAGCATGCTTTGTATGGCAATGCTGCTCTGGGTATTTGGAAGACATAACATCTATCTTTGGAAACCCATTCCAAGTTCCATCTTTGGCCCTTCATTGTCTATAATACCACACAACGCGAAGTTGTCAGTCCCATAAAACATCTACATTCTCATAAACATTGGAGGGATGCCAGAGGTTTTTCAACTGGCAACTTCCAAGCCTCCCAGTCGCACTCTACGGTCTCTGCGGCAGCAGAATGAGGCAGGCTGATGCAGAGGACATGAATGGAAACGAAATAACCTATTTTAGTGTCATAGGGTGACAGTGGACAGCCGCCGCACTGCGCTGCATTTGGGCGGATAGACGCACGCCCCTATGCAGGGTTTATAGTCTGGGGCTGGAATTATTTGCTATGGAACCAGAAGACCGAATCTGTAATGTAGAGGTGGGCGGAACTCATGGAGTTTTTACTCTTCAGAGTTCATTGGAGCTACCCAAAAACTCAACGAGTCTCCGTGGAGTCCCGCTATTGGTAGAGTTCTGGCACGTTGCGCTGCTCGTACTGATTTTCAATGCTGGCAGCTTGTCCTGCACTTTAAAATCAGTGCGAACAGAACCACACAGTGCGCCAGATGGCGCTGCTACTTTCTGCCACTAGAGTAAATGTTCTACTCAAGTGGCCGCTTTCTCACCGTGGAGAAGTGGAGAAGTGTGGCTCAATGGTTAGAGCGGCAGACCCTGATGCAGAGGTCTGGTCCGGGACCAGGGTTCTATCCCCGCCTCGGCGGGTCTCGGGCTCAATTTCCTCGGACCTGATAATTCTCGCCTCGGTGCCTATTCTAACCATGGGTCCCACGCTGCGACTCTGGGCAATAGCTTGCTTAATCTCCACAACGGCTGCAACAGGACTGGGATGCCTGGCTTCACCTTGGGGGTGCCCAGGAGTGGGCATTTCACAGGGAAAAGCCAGGAAGGGTTCCACAGCGGTATGCGTATAGCGCCAAGACACCCATGAGTATAAGTGCGCTTTACAAGTACGAATCATTTCATTTCACCGCTCTCCAGAAAAGCAGTAGCAACCTGCTGCGACTGCCCGCATTGAGATATACCGCAAGGAGTCGGTCTAGTGCTTGATTTTCTTGCTTGCACTCAGCAACTTACCGTGCGCAAGGTACCTGTGAGAAATAATTCTGCCATGTGGCAGTTTCGTGCTCCACTCCATGAACTCTGCCGGAGGACAGGAGTTTACCACCCACCACTACTGCAATCCCAACTTCCCCATATCACCAAATTGTGTTGGCCTGAGCGTCAAATGAAACACAGGTATTTGTGTGAGAAGGCTATCCTCACTATTATGTACTCAGTAGAACCTTTACTTTTGGGAGCTTTCTATTATAACTTATCAACCGTCTAGTATAAGGAATTTGACTAGGTGGTAGGAGATGGAAATGGCTGCGTTAAAGGAGAGTAAGATTGTGACTGCTCTCACCCACCCACAGAATCTAGCAGCTCGATATAATCTACCAAGGGCTCCCCAGAGCCTCATTCAGCATCCTCTTTTTAGTTGGAAATCGTGGGAAGAACACCTCTGAGCGTGTTATGGTTTTTAAGGATGGAGAAGTGACAGTTTACTTTAAAAGTGGCACAATATAGTTTTTGATGGAAAGAAGTGACTGGCTCATCCCTCCAGCATTTCCCAGACATATGAGTTGAAAAACATTTTTGACTGCCCTGATTGTATGTCAAAGAGAGTGCCAAGCCGTCTCAATGACTGCACAAAAGACTGCTTAAACTATTTTTAAAAGCTGCCATGCGTACATCTGGCAGTTTAACCTCACCAGACTATGTTGGGATTCCAGTGCACCGTGTTGGTGCTTTTGCTGCATTTCCCTGCATAAAAACCTGTTTCCTTCCAAACGTTTATGCAGAAATATCTACTTTGATCTGGATTAGTAACTTTTATGGCGGTTCTAGTGGAGTGAGAATAGGAAAATAACTCTTAATAGCATTCGATGGCAGGGCCCCTCTGTGATGTGTGAACATGGCTGTGGGTTTTCTGGGTATATGTCCTGTGTGTGTGTCTGTAGAAATAATGCACTAGACAGGGTGTCATCTTTTAGAATCCTATTTCTTAATGGTTATAAATAATTAATTTTAATTGGACTCACTTTATCGATAAGGCCATTCGTAAATGAATGGTGTGAAAAAGCAACACTTAAGCATGTGCATTTTCAGGTCTGTAAGGTTCGTAATAAGTATTCCTTGATCATGACACCATATTGGGAAGACGGCAATGTGAATAGTGTATTAGTTGTATGACTGACTTCAAAAGGAGGATTTCGTTTATAGTTTCTTTTGTAGACATGCCCCTCTGTCAACTAACAGGAGAGAAAGAAGGGAAAAGATGAATTGAAACTGGTGCTAAAGGCTTCTTTATGCATCTTAGTGGAGTTGAGAATGTTTCCTTTTTTGGTGTGTGGCTTCCCCTCTTTCAAAGAAAGCTCCCAAGCTCCCTTCACCAATACAGATGACCCAGCCGAACACAGCACGGTTGGTCATCATATGTGGTAAGTCCTCACTAACATTTTTACTTTTAATATCTGCCTTGGTAGCACAGTTGTTGCCTAATTTATGTGATCAATGGAAAGAACGCTTCAAAAAGCACTTCTTTATTGGGCTGAAGTTGTGCTCCTCTTACGAAAGAGTGCTTGCAATGCCCTTCTATTGACTTTCCCAATATGGCACTGTGTTCGAACGCAGTGATGTGTCTTGTACAAACCCTCGATAATGCAGCAATATCATTTGCTGAGAGGAGTTTTGTCCTGAGCTAGGATGGCTGCTGCATTCATACTCACTGATGAAGCTAATACAGCCTTTTCCAATAGTTTGATTCCCTCTATGCCACATGCACTATCGGTCCACGGGTACAGTGGTCATGGCTGGAGCTAGGCAAGGGCAAAGTAAGCAAAGGCATTTCCTGGGTTCTGGTAGCAGGAATACATAAGAGTGGGCGTGGGGCACCCTGCCCTTGCAGGAAGACCCTAGCAAAGCAGCAAAAGTTGATAGGCAGCAAGGAAGTCGATCAAGAACTGGGAGTGGGAAGAAGAAGCTGGATGGCCTATGTCTCTCCCCTGCCTCCTGCATAGAGTGTTTAGCGACTACTTGCAGCACAGAGGCAGTACAGCCACACAATGGGGTCCATGCATCCACATCCACATGAGTGGGAGTGGCTTGTTACGAATTTCCCAAAGATGGCCACACTGCACCATCCTACGTGGCCAACATTGACACAGTTCAGCAGAGGAATGTCATCGAAAGGCAGCAAATGCCATGTACACATGTTCGTTTCTGCCCCTCGTTCCATTCCCCAGGGTGTCCCACAGGGTTCGGCCCTTAGCCCTACTTTATTTAATTTATATGTTCAACCGTTGGCGAAGGTCGCCCAGAGTTTTGGTCTCACCATGGTGTCATACGCCGATGACACGCAGCTGGCGGTGGCACTTAATGGTGATCCCAACATGGATGCTCCTACCTTTCAGTCCGCTCTTAAAGCTGTGGCGGGCTGGATGGGGAATAATCGATTACAACTTAATGCCTCTAAAACCGAGGTCATTATTTTTGGTAGGGAAAGTGGGCTCTGGGGTGATTTATGGTGGCCATCTGAATTGGGCCCTGTTCCCACCCCAGCGGCCGAAGCTAGAAACCTTGGGGTTTGGCTTGATGATAAAGTCTCCTTTACTTCCCACACTAAACGTGTAGCTGGTACTTGTTTTGGTTCCCTGCAGTGTCTTCGACCTATCTTCAAGTTTTTTGATGCGGACACCAGACAGATCATTGTCCAAGCTCTGGTTCTTACCAGATTGGACTATGCCAACTCTCTGCTTCTGGGTGTGAATCAGGCAGAACTAGCCCGCCTTCAGAGGGTGCAAAATGCGGCGGCCAGGATGTTGGTCGGCCTTCCGAAGTTTGTCTCTGCCCGCCGAACTATTCAAGATCTTCATTGGTTGCCTGTTGGGCAAATAATTAAATTTAAAGCTCTTTGTTTAGTTTTTAAAATCCTTAAATTAGCCTCCCCCCTATTCTTTCGCAGACAATTCTTCATTATGTTCCTTCCAGAGCCCTTCGATCCTCAGGGTTAAATCTTGCCACTGTGCCACGCTTTAAAAGAGCTAGAATGGGTGGCCGTTCTTTTTCAGTGATGGCGGCAGCTATCTGGAACTCTTTGCCTGCTCCTCTTCGCTCCATTTCTGATTTGCTTCCTTTTAGGAAAGCATTAAAAACCTTCCTATTTTCTACAGTCTAGTCCCATTCCTACCTGGTCATCTTTGCTGTGTTGTGTTTTACCATCTCCTACAGCGCCGGGACGCCACTTGGCTGCGGCATCTGCGCGCTATATAAAATAAAATAACATAACATAACATAACACAGCTGTCAAAGGCCTTGCCGCCTTAATGCTTGTTGTTTACATTTATGTTCTAAACCAAAATAGTCACAACTGGTGGCTGCCATGCTACCCAGAGTTATACAAGCCACTTGCACCTTTGGTCATAAGCACTCCAGCAGTCAAAACGTGCCTTCAAGTATACAGTAACACTTTGTTCTCACAAACATGTACTGACTGACTTTCTAGAATGTCTTCTAATTTCACCACTGCCATGGCTTCAAGAAATAGAACTCTACTCTATTCGCCAGATTATCCAGCTATATATATATATATATATATATATATATATATATATATATGTTCAGTGATGTCTAGTGGTTGCTGCCCATGCAGTGCAATTATCTGTCTGACTGTCTTTCTTGGCACTTTGATTTTTTCAAAGGCGCACTGGGTGGGATCAGAAGGGGCGTTGCTCCACAAGACCATGATGTGTTCATAAAATTTCAGTTAGCCAACTAGACTCCGGATAATAACCTAAGGTACCAGCCCATTCGGTCCCTGCATCTCAATAAACCACTGCTTGCTAGGCAGACTTTTCATCTAGGAAATAAAAAAAAAATAATCCAGCACGTGGCACTAATGAGAGGTTGCCAGAGGGGAAGGGAAGGGTGGCGGGATGGGAGTTGTGTCGAGTCAGGAGAATGAGAAATGCACTGGCAAAGAGGGAGGAGCAGGAGTGAGGGACAACAGTGGGTGGTGTGCAGAGTGCACACAAGGGAAAGAGAGAGAGGCAGCAGGGTTGAATGAGCGAGGCGACAGGGGAGCAAGGAGCTCAGAGTGTGTAGAGGCAAAGGGAGGAGAAAGGAAAGAAAGGGGATAATGGACATGAAGAAAAAGAGCAAGACACACAGGAGAGGAGGCTGGGCAGGAGAGAAGCGGAGAGAGGGGCCTGTAGTTTACAGTAGTCCCTCATACACTTCAAAGCAAGCACTGAATCAGAAGCAGAAAGATAACCCCAAAAGTCATTAACAACTAGTGGGAGAGAAACACCCTTCTGGGCTGAGCCATGATGTGATTGACAAAGATGGCTGAAAGAATCTGGTTAAAAAAAAGGCCAGTGGTTGAAGGGCTGACCCCTAATCCATTTGTAGTTACATTTTAAGGAAACCATATGTCTGACGTCTTCACTCTCATCCCAGACTTAAATACGTGGACAGAATTTAAGGATTAGAAATAGAATTCAGTGATTACCATTACATGCAAAACTAAAGACCCTTTGCATTTGGCATTACATGATTCCAGGAAAGACAGAAGGAGCAAAATACACAGCTTTAAAAGATCAAAGCAAAGAGGCGATTGGATGGCAGGGTTAAAGTAAAACAGTAAGGATGCAGGGATCAAAGAGCAAGCATCTGCCTACTGGAGTAAATATTAATGTTAATGTTAATGTTAATGTTAAGTTGCATTTATAAAGCGCTAATCACCAAAGGTCTCTAAGCGCTGCTTGCTTTCTCCAGCTTTGAGTCATCCCTACTGAATTCAATGTAGGGGAGGAAGAAAGTTAAATAAGTGAAGTATGATTACTTATGTAAAAGCAACATGACATGACATGTAAATTACTCCAGTGAGGAATCACTGTAAAATTGTAAAATTACTTTGGAAGGAAAACCAGATTAGAGTACTAAACACAGAACACATAGGGCAAGATGTAGGTAATTGTAAATCACCAATTCGAAAATACCGAATTTTATCGATTCGGTATTTTCGAATCGGTAATTGCAATGTAGAAAATAATTCGGTAAAAAATACCGAATCGGTAAGATTCGGTATTTACTGAATCGGTAATTACCGATTTGGTATTTGCCATTCATTCCTATGGGCCTTGAGGCCCATAGGAATGAATGTCAATTACCGAATCGGTAATTACCGATTCGGTAAAATTGGGAACAATTCTAGGGTGGCAGGGTGTCACTTTGACACCCTGTTGCACTCCTGATTAGTGCTGGTGTGCACATGTGGCATACATACATGCCCTAAGGGCATGTATGTCTGTCACATGGCACAGGTGTAAATGCACATCTATGCATTTACATAGGAACTCCTTATTTACCACCAACTAATAGTTGGTGGTAAATAACGAAGTCTTAAAGCCCAGAAGCACTGTTTACAGTGCTTCCTACTTCTCATTTACCGATTCGGTAAATACCGAATCAGTAAAATAGTCTCCTACATAGGAAAAGGGTTTTGCCGGTCGGTAACGGTCGATTTCGGCCGTTACCGACCGGTAAAAGCCTACCTACATCTGGCCCCAAGTGTACTAAGTAGAAGAAGGTAACAGTAATTGCCATATATAGGTGAAACTACTGCAGCCCGAAATGTACCAGTCTATCGTGCTACTTTAAGAGAATAAACGTGAAGCAATACCTAATACATACCCTGTAAATTTGGAGGCGGAGCACGTTTTGAACTCCATCTGCCTGCCCCAAAACATGTCTGAAAACGTTTATGCTATGTTCTACACTGTATTCACTCCATATCATGTAAGCGTGGCTGCTCATTGCTGAATTTGATGCAAATAGGTGAAGATTTTACTTTGGACTATGTACTTTAACTCTTTATACATGGTGCATTATTTGTTCTATTGCATGTTGTTATTTACAGGGGTCATTAAGGATACTTAGTAGCGTTGCAGTTGAGCATTTTTAATGCAAGAGAAAAACGAGATTTCCCCCATTTGTGTAGTTTACAGTGAATGAAGGTGGCAGAATAAATACAAAACAACGGGGTATTGAAAACATCACCGTAAGTCAAATTACAGTATCAAAATGACACACAGTTGAGATATGTTATGTTTTGTGTATTTTTGTAACACATTATCAACCGTGAGGCTATTCTGGCGTTTTGCAGGTGAGTTAAAGCTAGCTTCCCTTGGACTTACTAAAGAAAGCACATCTTCAGTTTCTTGTGGAACTCAAGAAGAGATGAGAAGGTTCTGATGTTCTGTGGAAGGTTACTCTACATTTTGTAAGCCCTGTAAAGAAGTCTCGACCTCCTGAGCTGATTTTGTGCATGCAAAGGATGTGTGCTAGTGCTGAGCGAAGGGACTGACAGGTTGGTAAGAGGTACTCGGCTGTTCAGGTACGCTGGCACCTGGGTTGTGTCATACATTGTAAGAGTGAGTGTGTGTTTGTAGGGCTAAGGGATTGTGGATTCTCAGGCCCAAGCGGTGCCGATGGGAGAGTGCTCCTCAGAGAAGGGTTGAACTTGTGTATTACTTTGGTCCATAATTCAAGCAGTCCTGGCACTATTGTGTTGCACTCCACACAGTGGGTGCACAGACTTACCCATGCCTGTTGGAACCTGCTTCACGCAGTTCTGACGTGACAGCACTCCTCATAGTCAGCAGACACACATTCTCCAAGATTCCTAAGCAAACCCAGAAGTATAATAGAAAATTACTATAAAGGCTCTAAATCAAGTCTATCTGATCTTTCTAAAGGCACCGCTTGATTTATTTAAAGGTGAATTTCTCTTGTTTTATTAATTGTATTTTTGTCGTTTTGGTTCTGCAACTGTGTGGAGTCTTTTTGTAGTGTTTTCAGTGATTTACTGTGTGTGTGTGTGTGTGTTGCACAAATACTTTACAGATTGCCTCTGATAATAAGCCTGCCTGCTCTGTGCCAAGCTACCAGAGGATGAGTGCAGGTTATCCTAAGTGTGTAACGTACTTACCCTGACTTGAGTGATGGGTTCAGCCTGGCTGAGGTACCTACCCTAGCAAACCAGAAGCCCCATTTCTAGCACATTTTTCTTGTGTGCTGGTGGGGCCCACTGGCACTTATTTTTGAGGGCCAGCACTTAATTTCTTTGAGAGCAAGGTAGAGAAAAACCTGCAAGAGGGAAAGAAGGAGGATGAGAAAGATGGAGAAACATTGACAGATTTAGAAATCAGGGGTAATAAAACCTGCAAGATTGAGAAGAATGAGAGTGGTGGATTAAAGAGGCATGAAGTGAAATCAAGATGATGCAGCCTCGATATTCGGCTTCCTGACCTTCAGAAACTCTGGCTACAGGTGCCTAGCAAAATGAAGGACCCGAAGACTTATTCTCTTGCAAATTAAACACCGAGCACACTACAACCACACTGCAGATTCATAGTATACTTCCTGATAGAGATGTACTGACCACTTTACACCTTTACAATGTTAACACCCATTACAGTGTAGTGAAGTTACTAAAGCCATGCTTTTGAAGACCACAGTGTTTGTGGGAGTATGCTCTCAATACCGAACAGTTGATGGCCAGTTTCTCATGGCTACAGTGGGTCAAACTTTATACCTTTGTATTCAGAAGGCAAGATGGCCTTTTTTGGTCAAGACTGGGCATTGCATGTGCTGCCTGCGACACATGCTGTATTCAGGTAGGGATGTGAAGCTCTGCTTATTCTCCACCCACATTTTCTATTGGCTTGTGTCATTGTCTTATGTAAACTGTAGCTACTCATTGGTCAATAGGCTTAGTAGTCCCTCCTTAGTAACGCCGTGTCTCATTTTGTAACCTCCCATGGCGACATCCCTGTTCTGTTAAGTGTGTTGTTACTTGGTAGGCTTTAATTACAGCCTCCAAGTACTATTTTTAGGTCGAGCCTGGAATACACGCATCCGAAGGATGCAGTCCAGGTGGAGAACTATAGCTAGCTGACTCGGGGGAATGAAGGACAAGAAAGTGCCACGCACTCTCCGGCTGGATTTCACTGCGTGCACGCGCACCCACACTCACGCATGCGCACATCACAGCCACATGCATACACAGCCAGACGCACACACACACACCCCCCCCTCGCCGCACCTACACACACACTAGCGCACCTACACGCACACACAGAGACCCCCCCACACACACACCAGCGCACCTACACTCACGCACGCACACATACAAAGACCCCCCCTCCCGCCGCCGCCATCGCGCACACACACACACTGCATACACACACGCTCACACACAGGTGCCAAGCCCCACTTACCGCCTCAGCCGCCTCTCCTTACTTCTGCTGCCATCCACTCTGTGGGCGCGGGTTTCTGGCAAAGTCGGAAGTCCCGCCCCACAAGTGCCGTGAGCGTGCACATCCCAAGACCGGAAGTTCGGGAGAGTGCACGCTCACGGCTTGTTTTTCATCTTGTGATTATTATTTTTTCCCCTCCTCCTTTTCAGGACAGCTTTAATTTGACGCGGTGAGCTTTTGGTAACGAGGTAGGGAGGCCGGCCGGGCCGCCGCGGCCGGATTCATTAAGGCCGGCGCTGCAGGGTTTGCTCCCTGCACGTTAATGACATCGGGGGATCGGGGGAAGGAGACAGCCGCGACGCTCCATGAAATAAACATGAGCCCTGTCAGTGGTGACAACCCCGGCAAAGGGACAAAATGATTCGGGGAGCGGCCTTCTGTCCTCCCCAATCCGAACCGACAGCTCGCCAGAGCTTCCCACTCCATGCCGGGTGGAAGGCGGGGGACAAGAACTGAAAACACAATTAAATTATCTTCATTCAGACATACAAATTCCATTAAATCAGTTTGAGGCTCCGAAGGCCGCAGCCTTGAGAGTTGAGAGTCAGAACGGAGGCGAGGACTCTCTTCCGATGCGACCCCATTTTATCTGTGTCTGTGAGGAGGGGGGCGTGGACAGCACAACATTAAAGTAAGTCGGCTATTGTTATTGAGGCATCTTCTAGGCAGCACCACAATTGGCCTAGGAGTGGTTTTACGTACTCATCCACCACACTTCATCTTGTTCCAGATGTGGATGCACCCGTCAAGCGCCCACACATCTGGCGCGCCTTCACACCAGTTTGGGCATTCACAAATAGCCTTGCTCTAACCCACACTGGTTTGACTAACTCGCACCTCTGGCGATCAGCGTAGCTGAACCACTTCAGGGAGGGACTCATGACCTGGCTCTTCCAATGATCCTCCGACCACCAGACCCCCGCCCCCTCCCCCAGCACACTGAGACCCTCACCTGATTGATTGATTGGCTGCTGAGTGTAGCCTATCGTTTACACTCACAAGAGTCCACCACAGTGTCACTATTCTAGATGTGAGGTGCCACCATGGGCCCTGGCACCCGCTCGCCCAGAGATGGGAAGTTCAGCCCCTGGCTAGGACAGGAGAGGGTGAGGCACCTTTCAGACACCAACATTTCATTTTTTTCCTATTTTCATAATATTTTCCACTTACTTCCCTGAAGACTTTTTTGCATTATTACTTCCTGACAATGGGCCATATGTATCAAAATATAATTTTTTGCTATTACCAAACAGCGATTGTGACCTAATAGCTATTTGGCAATCGCGAAATGCAATGCATGTAAGGAATCACTAAAGATTTAGTGATAGCTTAATATGACAAAATACAGATTCGTAAATAGGTAATCACTGTTAGGTAATACTACTCCATTCGTTCCTATAGGCCTAGGCTATAGCTGCGACTGGTTTTACTTTAGCTAATTTCCAATTACCTAATTTGTAATCGCAAATTAGGTAAAGCAAAACCAGGGGCCTCTAGAGCCTAAGGCCCCCTGAAGCAACCCCCCCCACCCCCAAAAAAAATGTGCACATGTAAAGGAACACATGCCCTAAGGGCATGGCACTTTGAAAGATGCATTTTTTTGTGCATTTTCAGAAATTACACATCGTTACCATTGACTTCGAGTTGATGGTAAGAGCATTTCCCAAACGCACAGTTTGCATTTAGAAAATGATTGGTACATGTGCTAAGGGAATCACAACTGCAAATCCTTATTTGTGGTTGCGATTTTAGGCAATCGCAAAAAATTGCAATCACCTAAAATGCACTTTAAAGCCATTGATACATCTTAAAAGGCTATTTTGCATTGGCAAACGGCCATATTTAGCGATTTGACCATTTGCGAATACAAAGTAGGATGATACAAGTGGCCCCAATATTTCCCCAGCTACTGCAAGCACATCACAGAAGTTCTCTTGAAGGAACTATAAGAGAAATGGCACAACCTGATCGTGGAAGGCCAATTTTAACTGCCTTTTAATAAGAAAATGCACAAAACGTAACATGGTTACTGTGTAAAGTGGAGCATATCTGTGAGTCAGTGAATGCAGTGGAGTGCACACATAAGATGGAGATCTTTACCACCCGTGGCGCTTCACAAGCCTATTATGGCGCTGAGTGCTTCTCTTGACCGGGGACCTGTGGTTTACCGCTGTCAAGACAACCAAGAGATGTTATAATAGCCTTTTAATGCACAGTAGGGCGTACACTATCAAAAATAGTATTAATTTAACCGCAACTCAGTGTCTAGGTTAGTCAATTTCACTGAATGGACATTGGGAGACAGGTTTCTTCCAAAGAGTATAGACGGCCATGATCAAACCTTCCCACTTTACAGCTTTAAACTAGGCTCTGTGAAATTTAAATTACACAGGCATAATTGCAGGAATTTTTCGGTATGTTAGTTATGTGAAATTCCTGAAATTAGGCAAAGTTGTATAATTACGACCCAAATAATAGAGTGGAAGTACTGGAACGCAGTATCAACAAGAATGACAAGAACGCAAGGGGCTGTTGTTCTAGGGACTTTCGTCTTTGCGGCTATTTTTAGTGCAAAACGTGTTATTGTGTCCAAAATGGCCGCAAGAGCGTATTTCATTCTAAAATATAGTAACGAGTGTCGGGTTGTCATTTTGCATAGTAATGTGAAATTTTGCCTAATTTTCCCCAAATTTTGTGTGCTTATGTGAAAGAAACACAAATGTCACACAGCCCTACTTTACACCCCACTGTTCACAAATGTTATGAAAGAATGCTATAGGTAAGGATCTAAAGTGGGGCAGTTTACAACCATAAGACATTTGCTCATAAACATCATTTCACCAATAAAATACTTTCAAAGACAAGATGGACAATGCCCATGTCTGGGAAGGGTTCACACTGAAGGATTTTTCGGATTACAAGACCTAAGTTCAATTCTTTTTGTGTCATAACTCTTTATAGAGGTGTTACTTAAAATCATATTGCATTCAACACATTTATTCTAACTATGTAATAGAGCTACACAACAAATGTTATGGGACTGAGAAAACATCACATGCCACAGGAGGGAGCAGCAGAAAAGTGAGCGGAGACACATGCATGCTTTCACTCATCCATCCATCTATTATTAAAAAAAATTAAAAGCCATTGTTATTTATGATATCAATACATCTAAGTCACGTAAATACAACACATATTGCATTACAAATGCTATAGGTGTCCCATTTGCGAAAGTTACAACTATTGGCATTGTAAATGACAAAGCTATTAATTTCGCTATTTTCAAAACCAACACATAAATAAAATATTTGTCAATACAATACCAATAGCTCAAACTTTCCTAATGCGAGACCTATTGCATTGCAAATGCTTGTTTCAAATAGCTTTGTACTGCCTGCTGTTGCAGGCAGGATTCGCTCTCTCACACTGCTTTTTAAATTTTTATAGCACAGGCGCCAAACGCATTTTCATTGCAATAGGTCTTGCATTTGCAAGTGTTTAAGCTATTGGCATTGGAAATGACAATGCCTTTTATGTATCTGTTTTAAAAACAACACATAAATACAAAGCATTGTCATTTAAAGTTCCGATAGCTCAAACTCTTGTAAATGTGAGACCTATTACATTACAAATGCTTGTTCTCGAAAGTCATCAAGTGAATAAACGACGTTCCGAAGTCATTGGATTAATCATTGCCCTTTGTACTGGATGCACATCCTACCTAGGACGTTTGTTCAACTTTTCTTAAAAAGGAAATACATTGTTCTACTGTGAGTTCAGATTGCCTTCATGCCCAAATAAACACATGCAACTTCAATTTCTCGGTGCCATTAGAATAATTTTGTCAGGGCACAAATTGCAAAGCCAAACCAGTAACAAAAACCTGAATTGAACATTTAACCATGGATTGAAAAATTCTAGTATTGCAGATAGTGCATTGCGTAAATATGTAAATATTTATTTGAAATTCCCACTACTTCACATTTAGGCAGGAATGACCTCGAATATTTTGAGTTTATTCAGCCCCAACTGAGCTATTTAAAGATTTGTAAACTATGTCTTAAGTATCCTTGGGTAAGTCCTACATACTTGTTGAAACAGCATTGTGTGAATGGCCTCTCAATTTTTAGGTAGTATTTTGAGACCTGGTGTTAGCTAAGAACGTTTCATTATAATAAAATTATGTATAAAATATGCCTCTTTATGTCGGTTTTTGAGAACTCTCTTCAACAATTGGTCTGCCAGTAGGCGAATCACATTTTTCTTCCACCCAACAAACAATACATCAAGGGGCACAGGATACTTCCACTTACACACAAAATGTAGTCTCCTGGTGCAATCACAATCTTACAAAGCCAGGTCACAAACATTGGAAAGCTGAACGTTGGTAGCTGACGAGAAACCAATCGGCTTTACCAATACTTGTTTATACTTTGTTACGTAGTAGAAGTAATTAAAAAAACATAATTGGGAGCTAGTCATACTACTTATATTTTTATGACCACATCGTGCTGTGAGAGTTCTTCTTCCATTTTCTTAGCTCAGAAAACGTTTTAGCTTTCAGGGCTACTTTTGTGGGTATGAACAAATGCATGCATGCCTGTATGTTTATATGTATGTATATGGTCTAGGCTCTCCCCGAGCACACCGCATTAGCTTGATAGGCGGGTGGGACGGGACACTGAGGACAGTCAGAGGATGACTGTCCACGCCAACAACATCCCGACCCACAGCTCATGAGCGGCTCCTTCACTAGGGCAAAGGAGCGTCGCCCCCATGCTTCTCGCAGTGTGAGAAGCAGAAACATAAAATGGTAATAACTTTTGTTATTCCTACTTTATGTTTGGTTTCGGGCAGGCGGGAGGGCGGGGCTGCTCTGAGAGCATGGGAGGGGAGGAGTGGTGTGCCTGCCCACTCCAGAGTGTGCAAAAACTGTTTGGTCGACCCCAAACCAGGCATGCATCCTACATGGAGAAAATGGCCTCTCCATTTGCCCCTGGCTGGTCGGCGTACCGATCAATCACAATGCTGCTTTAGCAGTGTTGTGTTTGGCTTAGGGGAGGGAGGGAGCCTGCCTGCCTGATTCTGCTTCCTGTTCCTGGAGAGCAGGAGAGCAGAGAAGACGCGGGACCCGGCCAGGTAAATGTAATTATCTTTTTAAAAAAAATTAAATTAACCCTCCACCCCGTGTGGCCAACTACCTCCCCACATGCCCCCGCGCCCTCCCATCCGCGATTCGTGCAGGCCGAAAATGCCACAGCTGATGGAATGAATCCAACATGCACTGCAATAGACTTACAGTATGCTGCAAAAATACCCCATGTAACACATGGAATTACTACTAATCTGAAGCAAGAAAGTTGGGGTGGGAGGGAGGGGATGTTAAAAGTTCAGTTAACTTTACTTGGTGCATACAAAAAAAATATGAAGGATTGTAGATATGTATGTTATGGCTAATGTGAAACAGCCAAGTTGACTCTTTAATGTTTATTGTTTATTTTTCTTTGCACGTGAATACTGCATGCAAATAAAATCCAATAAAGATATATTTAAAAAAATGCATGTATGTGGTATTCTAGTTCAGTGGGTGAAGTTCTCTTTGGATGTTTACTTCTCCTGTCACTCGCTATTTCTACAGCTGTCGCTCATGGAAAGTTAGAATACTTGTCCTTTCTTATGTGGATGCCTCAAGCCTAGGAGGTGTTCTTTTTTTAGGCAAGGGCTTTAGTAATATATCACATTGTTCTTTTTTCCCAGGGAAGAAAAATGTTACAGACCGCTATTCCTAAATAAATGAGGCTTCTGGCACAAAAGAAGGTTTTCACAAGTGATTATTCCTTAGAACAAACCTCTGGTTTTTGTTTCACTTATCATCACTGAAATCGCTGTCATATTTCTTTATTTCTGTATATTTCATTTTCTTTGTTTCTAAAATGTTCTTTACATACAAAAATAGTACACACAAACGGAACTAAAAAAAATGTATACCACAAACACAATGGCTAGTAATACAAAGCCTGAAACAGTAATATGTAGTACATAAAATATTACAAATTATGAATGATGTAAGTTCCATACAGTGGCCTTTTCTTAATCAGTACAAAGATGTATGTATTTATGTATATGGTATTTCTATAGTGCCAACCTGGCTAAAAGGAAGTCGAGATGTACACATGTAGGCCATTGCATTCCTTCATATTCCTTTTGAATTTTAGTACAATGGCATGCTTCCAGTATTTTGCTATTTTAATTCTAGGTAAGAAAATTATAATCAAAACTTTACTGAAGCTTCTCTCTACACACTCGCATTAACAATATGGCCAGCAGTGCCTTCTTTCAGTCAATATTTTGCGGGGTTGTATGGCCTTCATTTAAGAACGAGATTTAAAGATTGTGATTTAATTTCTGGTTCTCTGCAGCCTTGATTATTGGAAATCAGTTTTCAGTGGTGTTAGAACTGGGGGTCTCTAGTTGGCAGGGGTAGGTACCACTGTCCAAATAGGGACCCTTGCTTCTAGTCAGGGTAAGGAGGAAACCCTCTGAGATAACCCCTGCTCACCCTCTAGGTAGCTTGGCACGAGCAGTCTAGGCTAACCAGAGGCAATGTGTAAAGTATTTGTACCAACACTCACAGTAACACAGTGAAAACACCACAAACTGACTCCACAACAGTTTAGAAAAATAAAGGTATTTAATCTAAACTACACAAGACCAAAACGACAAAAATCCAACATACACAGTTCAAGAATATGTTTTCAAAAGAGTTCTTAAGGTTTGCGATAAAAATCTTCAGGTTGCGATAAAATAATCCACAGATGCGTGAAAAGTTTACAGTTGCGTCACGTTTACTCACAGTACCTTTTAGTTGCGACAAAGTTCCAAAAGCAGAAGCTGGTGCGGTGGAAAACAAGCGATGCGTTGCTCCTGAGACCCTTGGGAGGCGTTTGCGACAGCCCCGCTGCAGCAGTGGGCGTGTTGCGACGAATCCGGTCTGTATGGGGAGGAAGGCCCCTTGTATGGATTCCGGTGCGGAGGTTCCGTAGGAAGTTTGTTCTCGCAAAAGGCACGATGCGACGATCTTTGGAGTTGCGATGATCTCTGGGGCGACGATGCGCGGACCAGAGGTGATTTTCTCTCTCGCAGCTCCTCAACGCTATGGTTCTGCGATGACACTCGCAGTGACGTGATGCGGTCCGCAAGCAAGCGGTGCAGCGATCTCACCCAGCGGCGACAGGCTCTGCGACGACACTCGCAGCGATGTTAGACTTTCCCGCACCGGTCTGGTGCGTCCCGCAAACGAAGGATGTGACGGCTCTGGCAGCGGCAACAGACGCTGCGACGATATTGACCTTCGTAGCGGCGGGAATCTTCTCGCACTGTCGGGAATGCGCTCCGCAAGCAAGCGATGCAACACTTTTCAATTGCAAAAGTCTCTCAAGCTTAGTTTCAAGCTTTCCAGCACAGGTACAACTTCCAGAGGCCCCACAACTGGATCAAACACTCTAGGAAGGACAGAACTCTCTCAGCAGAGTTCAGGGAAGCTGGGGGCGAAGTCCTTTTATTCCTGGGACTTCAGAACAGGGAGCCAGCTCTTCTCAGGCCCTTGGAGATTCCTTCAAGACAGGGGACACAGCACAACAGCAAAGTCTTTCCCCTCTCCTTGGCAGCAAAGCAACAGCAGGTCAGTCCAGCAGAGCAACAGCAGGACAGTCTTCCTTCTTCAGTTTCAGCTTTCTCCTTGGCAGAGGTTCCTTCTTGATTCCAGGATGATCTAATGTTCTGTTGTTAGGGGTCCTGTACTTATACCCCTAAAAGTCTTTGTTCTCTTTGTGCAAGTGGGCCCTGAGCCCGGTCTGAACCATTTCTGGGTGTTGCTTGAGCACTTTGTTTGCCTGGCTTCTCCTTTCCTTTCAGATTGAGGGGCAGGGTCGTAAGCCGCCCAGTAGGAGGTGGAACCAGCATTGTGGAAGGCAGGCACAGCCCTATTCAGGCCCAGGTGCTAACTCCTCCCACCACTCAGGTTGCAAATGCAGTCATTCAACCTAGGGCTGGCTCAGCCAGCCTCCTGTGGAATCCCCAGCCCCTGTCACTCTCAAACCAGACAGTCAATACACAAACAGGCCAAGGCACACAGAAGGGTCAGACAAGAGAACAGCAACTTTCTAAAAGTGCTGTTCTCAAACACAGGATTTAAAAACAACCTTTCCTAAAAGATGTGTTATTAAATTCTGAGTTCAGGGATACTAGACTCTAATGCCCTATCTTGTTCCTATGAGAGGAAATGCTGGTAGCCACTGTAGCCAGCATCCTCCATGTTAATCTGTGGAGCAAGATAGCCTTACAATAGTGAAAAACGAAAATGGCTGTAATTCACTACTAGAACATGTCACCTGCACCAGTACATGCTCTACCTTTCACATACACTGCACACTGCCGGGGGAGGGTGGGGGGGTACCTTGGGTCTTCCATAGGGGTGACTAATGTGCATGAAAAGGGAAGGGTTAGGCATGGTCAGTGGGGACACTGACCAGGAGGACATGGCAGTTTCTAAACTGCACGCAGGCACTGCAGTGGCAGGCCAGAGACACCATTTTAGAGCTACTCTTGTGGGTGGCACAATCAGTGCTGCAGGCCCACTAGTAGCATTTGTCTTCACCAGCCCTGGCACACCCAGTGCACTTTACTAGGGACTTCATGGTGATACAAATATGCCAAACATGTATATCCAATCAGAATAACAATTTACATAGGGAGCACTTACACTCTGGCACTGATCAGCAGTGGCAGAGTGTCCAAAGCATCTAAACCAGCAAAAACGAAATCCAGCACAGCATCAAAAATACAGGAGATAGAGGCAAAAAGATAGGGGGAAACCACGCCAAAGATGCCAGGTCTAACAAGTGGCTTAGCATAATCCATCTTCGCTGAAAACTGCAGCTTGTCTGCTATATATATATCAGTAACTGCTTCAATCATATGGCTCCTATTCTCATTGACTGCCACTGATTCCTAATCAAAGCAAGAATCGTCTTTAAATTGGCTTAGCTAGTACACAAAATCCTCCATCATGTTTCTCCTCACTATCTGTCTTGCTCACTTAAGACTCTCGTGGTCTTTGATCTCTGAAGAAATCACTGGATTGCTGGTTCGTCTTACTCCCATGCAAGTCCTTGCTTGGATAGAATATTAGGAGAATTCTATAAAATGCTGAGGGGAAAATTGTCAATTGTTTTCTAAGTGAGAGGGAATGCTCTTAGCCAAAACCATATTCTTAATAAGAAGTAGAAAGTCCCACAGAACAGCTTTTCATGTCATCTAATATCCCTTTAACATATTAACACCAACATATTATCAAAATGATCAGATAACAGGTAATATGGAGGTACTATTTTTTTAGTTTCCCTGTGGCAAATAGACAAGACATCACATACTAATGCAGGAGTAGGTATATTAAATTGGAAAAGCTATGAGTGAGTCACAACTTCCAAGAATCTATTTTCTTACAGGTTAAATAAGTCTCTCTTTAAAAATACTCATGAGGTAGAGAAACATAAATCAATCATTAAAACAAGACCACCTTATACAACTGTTTAATCCTTTGATATTTGCCAGCTTTCCTAATTGCTGCATCACTATACCTGAAGAGGTCAGGAAGAAAGGGATTATCCTACAGTAGTTCCATTTACAACAGAAATGTTGTAAAGCTTTTCAGTGTTCTTCTTTTTCTTATGAAGAACTGGGAAAATGTAATACATCATTGTTTCAAGAAGTGTGGATCACTAAATCTGGGCCAGAACGTATGTCTAGGTTCAATAGATGGAATGAAGATAAAAAATAATATAACATAAATATAACACACTTGGGTTTCTCTTCAAAACTAAATATAACACATACATGGACAATTTAAAGCAACTATCATGGTGGCCAGAGTGATGTCATTTATTTTAAAGTAGCTCTTGAAATGTGTTACTTTGTCATAACATTTGACACTTATAACTAATGTGTTACTGTTATCATATGTGATCAAAGTCAGTTTATTGAACTGGAAACAATGAAAGTTGAGTTTGGTATCTCAGGATTCGAACTTGTGACCTACAGAATGGATTATGTTTCTGTCTTGATGTTTTCATTCTCCCTGTAACCTTAACTGTTCCCATATAATTACAGCTGGTCTCTACCTACACAATCCTGACTCTTACAGATTGTAGAATGTTTGCCCACTCATCGTGCTATATCATATACTTCTACCTCAAGGAAGTGCTGTCCATCATCCATTTAATTAAAGGGGCTGAGCATGCGTGTGAATGCAGTAGTGTGTGTTCACTATGTATTTCACTTCATTGTGGCTGTTGAAGCAGGTCGGCGCTTAAACCTGTAGTTGGGAGTTTTTTTCCTTCCCCCTACTCGGGTCTTTTGTTTTTATTGTTTTGCAGACCTGGAAAAGTTATAAAGGTATGAGTTTACCACGTCTTCTAAGATTCTGTTTTCTTCCAGGTTAAAATTAGTCTCTCTGTAAAAATACTCATGATGTATAGAAACATAAACCTAACAAATGATTTTTACACTCAAAACTTCATCGTCATGTAAAAAGTATATATTTCCAACGTGGAAAGAACTATTATCTTATCCTTCTTGATTCTGCACCTCACCCAGCTAGATAATCAAACAACATGAGAGTGTAAAAGTCATATTTATTTTAGATAAAAGACACTTACGCATACAATCCTAAGAGTGGTACTTAGCATGGGCTGTTGGGGTCAGGTCCTGAGCTGGTTTCCATCTTTATTCACGGGCAGACACAAAGTGGTGAGAATTGAGAACTAAAACTCTGAAAAATCACCAAGTGGTGAGGATTGAGAACTACAATTCTGATAAATTGAAGAGTTTGATTTTGGCTCCTTCACTGCTCTGTCTGTCTATAGAACCCTTTAGTCTGCTGGTATCACTCTCGACCCCTCTCTCACTCTTAACCTCTGCATCAGCAAGGTGTTAAAATCCACCCTCTCCAACCTGCACTGCTTCAAAAAAACACTTACTCTGCCAAGACTAGCAAAAAACAAGTGCATGAGCCGTCATTATCTCAAGATGGGATTTCTGGAATACAATTTTTGCCTGCACCCCTCACTCACTCTTTTTTCTGCGGACAGTCTGGTTACCCCTTCATATCACTCATATATTGCACAATCACTGCTGATAACAAATCATGGTTAGTACTAAATTAAAATGTTGTTGCTTATCATACCAAACCATCCAACAACTCAAAGCCCCTTATTTCAGTTTTAGGGGCCCTAGATGCCTCAGAAGAAGCACGCATACTGTGATGTATTCAAATACAGAAGTAAATGTATTCAAAATTAATTCCTCACTAACACCGCTTCTACTGCCAGCAATTGCTCACCTCGCAACATAAGGTAGAAACGCACCCTCTTCGACTGAGTTTACTTTCCGAATATTTTCTCTTCCTTTTTTTGTATGTCAGGCTCTTCATTACATTGGTTGCTTACTATTTTCTCTCCCTCTTTATTGACACCATGGGCCTTATTTTCACTTTTGAAATGGGAAAAAATTACGTCCCAGTGGCGCATGGCCTTCATAAATGAGGCCCCATATATTTGGTCTACATCCTTATCACTGTAGTCTTTCATTTTCTACCTCTTTAGGAAGGCACACACATATTGTAAGCTTCTGTTCGCTCTAGATTTCTCACTTGTATGAGTATTTACTTATACTATTGTTCTGTATTGTTTGCATTTTATTACAAAATCAACAAAGACATATTAACAAAAAGAAGAACCACACCAATAATTATTTCAGACAATATTTAAACACCCATCTCTACTGAGTGCTATTAAACTAAGGTCCCTCAAACATTAAATTGTTGTAAAACAACACAACTCCGCTTCTGCTATTGTATATTGACATGTAATTCCCAAATAATGTGTTATCTTCAGGCACACTGCTACCTTTTCTAAGGTACAATATAATGTCAAGTTTGAATTACATGTAAAGCCCATGTTATACATTGCGTTATACAGTACACTCCAAGAGCACAGTTTAAGAATGTTTTATACAAAAACAGAGATGTTCGAAATTTCCTTTACAAGTTGGGTAGATGTCTAATTGTTTGAGTCAGCTGGATTATGCATGGAAACGAGGCAAGTCTTGGATTTTGGGGCGATATTCCTCCATGTGTACTCCTGAAATGTTTCTTCATTTAAGATGGTTTGCTGGTGTGTGCCATGCATGCAAGCGCATTTGTACCTACATTTTGTAACTTAAAAAAAATACTTTTTCTAATGCAGAAATGTATTTTCAACCATTGCTACCGAGAATGGAAAGATCCCTTTCTTTTCCCACCCCGGCGAGCAAAACACTTGGCTTTTTCAGAAGTAGTTTTTCATGCATTTCTGCAGGGGCTACTTTGAAAATGTATGAGTGTGAGAATATATTTGTGGTGAGAGAGAGGTTTAAGAGGAACACTGCTTTACCAGGGCAGCGTCCCGTTGCAGATATAAAGGTAGGACTTCAAATGACATGTCTTCGGACAAAGCTTTTTGCCTCACATTTTCGGAGAAATCTATATTTTCTCCATGTGTGAGAGGTCTGCAGTTGCAGCATTCGGTCTTGAAGGGCGGTGGGGGCGTAGAAGAGGTCAGGAAATGGAAATTGTATCTTCAGATTCCTCATTCTACAAATGTCAAACTATTCTCTTGGGAAGTTGCTCCATAGTACGTGATTCCTTTTTTTCATTTGGTTTTGTTGGGTTCTATTTTAACTGACGTGCATTTAAACTAGCCTATCTGCAGATCGAGGATTGATGGACACATATCTTGGAATGCATTTAGCATCTTTTATTATATTATAAGTTTGCTATTCCAGAAAGGTACTTATGTATTTTAAATTTCAACAGAGGAATATTGCTGTAGGAAGACCAGCAGCCAGTAAGGTATCTTGGCTTTACCGGTAAAAAAACAACTGACTATGTAGTTTACCGTGACGCTTTCCGCTACTCGGCCCGCTCACCAACACATGGTGTGAGCTGGGTTGTGGGAGCCCAACACATGGTGTGAGCCGGGTTGTGGGAGCCCAACACATGGTGTGAGCCGGGTTGTGGGAGCTCAGCCTACGTGCTGGTTTCATGTCTCCTTGCAGGGGACTTGAGAGCAGGGATTCTGTACATTTTTGTGGGAGGATCGTACTGGGCGGAGTGCCAGACACTGAGCCAACATCAGCAGTAAATTCATAGCTTGAAGAAAGAAGCTATTAAAAAAAAAGAAATGCTGAAAAATATCTGCTAGACAGCTCTTGTGGTATCTGAAAATAATATTTTAGGATGTCGAACAGCCTTTAAATGAGGTACCCATGCACTCAGGATTAAATATATTCATGTTTTCTTACTTTCAACCATTTTTAATCAGTCTCAAAAAACCAGCACCCTGGTGCATGGTTGATGACGTACAGTTGCATACTATATGCAGAAGCAATATAAGTGCTGTCGTTTTTTTCATGAATTGCAATCGTCAATGTCTCTTGTTTAAGGCTAATATTATTTTTTTACGGGACTTCTTTTATGAAATAATAACCTGGACAGTGACAACATTCATTAACTTTCAAACAACCTGTTGAGGAATGTGTCTGCCACAAAATCAATGGCCCATTAGAAAAAAAACTGGTCTTGCTGCGTATAGTACTACCCTAAGATAGAGTACATCTCTCCGATCTTAAGAGACTGTGCTGGATGCAAACACCTAACAGCGTCTTGTTTAAGGCAATGGACATTGTCCACAAAACAGTCAATATTGGTTCCGCTTTTTTTCTGGCCTTCAAATTTTCTTGGCATAAAGCTTAGAGAACCTTAAGATCTCATCAACTGTTTCTACCCAGTGTCCCCTGAACCAGGACCGTGACTTCTGGAGACCGATCATTTTCCATCACAGCAGCAAGAACATGGAATTTCGTTTTCCTGTCTTTACTTAGTGAATTCTCTTAATCTAATTTCAGGAAATGATTGAAGACAATATAAAATCAAAGTAGCTAGTTGTGGTTGTCTTGTTACTGAACACCAAGAAACTCCAGTGAAAGTGCCATAAAATAGAAACAGAAAGAAACAGAATTGAAGCACAACCTTTACAAACCACATCCCCCTCATTCTCTCTATTTTTGGCTGCTCCTCTCCCTCTCTCTCTCTTTTCTAAAACGTTCTCTGTCCCTATGTCTCTCTTCCCTGTCTCTCTCACGCAATCAGTCTCTCTCTTTCTGCAGCTCTCTCCCTCTGACCCTGTCTCTATCTTTCTGTCAGGGCTGACGGCCTCCATGTGTCACATAGTTGGCGGCACTCTCACTTCAAAATGTACCTGCCACCGCGGACGCACAGCATCTGCACCCATCCGCAGCCGGATTGTGGCCAGCACCAGCCACGCTGATATTTTTAAACCAGGTACGCCATTAACAAGAGATGCTTTATTAAGCCTTAATAAAGCCCCACAGAACTGCAACAATTACTTGCACACAGAAAACTGGAAAGGACCCATCACATGTTTGAAATGCAAATGTGCCCTTAACCCCTATTTAGAACAAGCCTAGAAAGCAGCAAGCCTCCCCAGATCACTCCTAGGAGGACTACTTAACCCTCGATCTTGCCCCCAGCACTCCCAGAAAATTCATGATCTGATCCTGGATCAGAATCTTGCTATTCTGTTTGTTGCAGAAACATAGCTCCAGGAGTGGTGTGGCCCAGACATTGTTCCGGCCCTTCCTCAAGGGTACTCCAAACATAGACAAGATAGATTAAATTCACGTGGAGGGGGGCTTGGAATTCTCTACTGCAATACATTCCAATGCTCCTCCTTTGATATCACTGATCTTAAAGGGGCAGAAATTTTAGGTTTCTGTATTCCACAAAGCCCTAGCCTACCGTCCACCAGGCTCAAGCACCCAATTCCTATATTCGCTGAGTGATGCTCTTGGCCCTCTAATCTTCAAGTACTCCAATTTTACCCTCCTTGGGGACCTCAATCTACACCTAGAATGTAAAAATGAACCAGAAGTTACAAGCTTTTTAGACTCACTGAACACCCTAGGTCTTGAACAGCTGGTATGCTTCCCCAATCATAGCGTTGGTCAAACCTTGGATGAAATATGTTCCAATCACCACTCTCTCAAAATTAACTCCCCACTACCAATGGCCTGGACGGACCATTGGTTTATCACATTTGAGATAAATCACAAGTCCACCAACATCATACAGAACCGTGCTAGCGATTGGTCCGCAAATGGAACAAAATGCTAATCAGTCCTGATCTCAACACTATAGCTCTAGACCTTAGACCCAATTTAACAGGTGACCCAGCTAGGGACTCACAACATTTTACCTCTTGGATGTCCCTACTCTGTAACACTCTAGCTCCTTCAGTCAACTTTAAAAGGAAAAACTCCCATCATCAAAACCTCTCCTTGGTTCACATAAAAGTTGATAGATCAACATCTCCTATGTAGCCAGCTTGAGCGCTGATGGCGAAAAACTATTAATCAAAAGATCTTTCCCAGTTTAAACTAGCCTTAAAAACCTATCATCGCCTAATCAGACTCGAAAAGAAAGTTTACTATTCCAAAGTACTTGCCTCAGCTGACTCTGACCAAAAAACTATTTTTAAGATAGTGAAATCTTTCACGCATCCCAAAGCACTCGGACGACAAATCCCTCCCTCACAGTCTCTCTGTAATCAAATAGTGAATTTGTTTTAACTGAAAAATCAAAACATTCATGCTGATTTTACGGAGATACCTCCCCCACCACTAATCCAACATCTATAATCCAGAATAAAGCACACCACCTACACTCATTTCAAAAGTTTGACTCGAAACAATCCCGCCAAACTATCCTCTCCGGCAAATCAGGATCCCCTTTTGACCCCTGCCCCAGAAAATCCTTCACGCCATTGTGGACATAGTGAACCAATTCATAAATAGTATAATCAATGCATCACTTCCACTAGCAGAGGTACCCTCAGACTGGAAAATCACGGCAGTTAAACCCCTCCAGAAAAAACAGTTAGCAGATCCTACCACCCTTTCCAATCTTCGTTCTATTTCCTTACTACCCTGTCTCAGTAAAATTACTGAAAGAACAGTCAACTTATGACCTTTTTGGAAACCACAAACACCCTATCTCCAACTCAATCAGGCTTTGGGCCATTACACTCCACAGAATCAGCACTTCTACATATCGCATAGAGCCTTAAATCCGCCTTGGACTAAGGGAAAAATGCAGTTCTGATTTTATTAGACCTATCAGCTGCATTCAATACCATCTCCCATGAGATCTTGCTACATCGCCTGAAGGCATGTGGCATTTCCCATCTGGCTTTGGCCTGGCTCAAATCATTTTTGACAGGCTGTCCACAAATAGCCACGCTCTGGCCCTACAGTCAGCCATGAAACCTCGGCATAGAGGTGTCCCGCAGGGATCTATATTAAGTCCAGTACTGTTTAACATCTTTATGGCCCCACTTATAGAACTAATATCATCATTCAACATCAATACTACATCTTACGCAGACGACTCTCAGCTGATTCTAACATTAGATAAACAATCAAAAAATGCTGAAGTAAACTTCCAACATTGTCTCACAGAGGTCTTTCATTGAATGAAGCAGAATAACTTGAAATGCAACTTGGAAAAGACTGAAATCATGCTCCTAGGCAAAGCCAACACCTTCATCCCCAGTTGCTGGTGGCCACTAAATACCCCCGCCAACTTATACGGTGGAGGTAGCAAGCAATCTTGGGATAACATTTTATTCTACCCTATCCTTCCATCCGCACGTACTATCAGTGTCAGGGAAGTGTTTTCAACTGATCAAATCCCCGAAATACTTTTTTTACCTTCTCCCAGCCACCACAAGAAAAACGGTTACAGAAGCCCTAATAACGTTTAGGCTTGACTACTGCAATAGCCTCTATGCAGGTACCAACAAAACTATCCTAAAAAAGTGCAGAATGTTCAACACTCAACAGCCCGCCTAGTACTCAAGCTGCCATGTCGTTCCTCATCATCCTCAGCTTTAAATGCGCTGCATTGGTTACCCATACACAAAAGAGTGCTACTTAAGATACTCGTCATCACTTTTAGAGCTTTCAGGGCCACACATACTCTTAGATCTACCTCAGCTAAACTTAGAACTAGAGAAGGTAGATCAGTAACCATCCTAGGGGGAAAAGAATGGAATTCACTCCCAGACAGCTTTGTCTCATCCAGTCTGTAGCCTGTTCCAGGAAATCCATAAAAACGTGGATTTTCTGAGCCCCTGACGCTCTATGCTTTTCTCTCATTTAACACTCTGTCTCCCCAATGCAACTCGGCCTACCCTGTACCTTCTCCATCTATATCTGCACAGCGCCAATATACTCCTTCAGAGTGATAGTCACGCTTTAGAAATTCCAGTTACAATACAATAGATAACTATCCTTGTAAAAATCTACTGATTGCTGATGGAATATGACTATTCTTGAGCAGTAATGATTTGTGGGTCAAACTATCTTTCATGTGGCTGAGAACTGTGGCTGAGTTAATTATTGGGGATGAGCCAGGCGCTCAGTTATTGGTAATGAGCTACATATGAAAAAAGAGTGGTTTTCTATTGGGGTTTGAGAAAAGTGCTTATGGTGAGAACACATTTCATCCGCAGAACCCCTTTCTGACCTAAAGCACCTTACTCATCAAATTATCTTAGACTAATTCTGATGGATGACACATTTTACCAATGAGGATACTACGATCCCCCATAGTATTGGCAAAAATACCCTCAATCAATCAATGAATCAGGGAATTGTAAGCCAGCTACTCAACCATGAAGGTTTCAAAGCTTTGAGGGGCAGAGGTGCCCGCAGATCGCAAAGCCGAAGAGCCAGGTCATGAGGGTCTTCCTGAAGGTGTTCAGGGAGGGGGCGAGTCTGATGTCTGCCGGTAACTCGTTCCAGGTCTTGGCTGCAATGTGAAAGAAGGATCTTCCGCCTGCTCTGTGGATGTGCGGGGTTTTAGCCAGTGTGAGGTTGGTGGATCAGAGGTTTCTTTTGGGTACGTGGACGTTGATTCTGTTGTTGAGGTATTTGGGTCCATTGTTGTGTAGGCATTTAGGCGTGAGTCAGGATTTTGAAGGTGACTCTTTTCTCCATGGGGAGCCAGTAGATTCTTTGTAGGTGTTGGCTGATGTGTTCATGCCGGGGGATGCTGCGGACGGGTCTGGCCGTGGTGTTTTGTATTGTCTGGAGTTGGTGGAGTAGGGAGTTGTTGATGCCGGCATAGAGTGCATTTCCATAGTCCAGTCTGCTGGTGATGAGTGCGTGGGCGACTGTCTTACTTTACTCCATGGGGATCCATTTGAAGGTCTTGCGGAGGATGTGGAGGGTTTTGAAGCAGCTGGAGGTGATGGCATTGATATGTCGGTTCATGGTGAGTGATGACCTTGGATGGTCATCACAGGTACATCGCCACATTCAGTCCCCACTTCCACAAACAGACACATCAGCTTCCAGACCCCCACTAGACAACTCCGCTCAGTCAGCATCTTCATCGTCGCTGTCCTTTGCATTTGAAGAGCCAGAGCCGCTGGCTGTATATTTTCATATCTCGCTCCTAAAGGTTTGAATAAACTCCCCTTTCATATGACTGTCATCAGCTCAGTCCATGAATTTAGGAAAAACTGAAAATGTGGCTCTGCACATAGACTGTAGCCAGGGCAGCATCCGCCTCTTCTTGCAACATCAAAATCAAGAGCATTTTGTACACCTACCTCTCCAAGCTGTTGCACAGACTGCTGCTTTCATCAGCATAAGAGAGTGTGTGTGAGGAGTGTTGTCTCTGGGGCAACTGACCTCAGCAGTTAAAACCAGGTATGCTTCACTAGATGGGTCTTTAGCATTTATCAATCACCTTGTAGTTGGATGGTCAAAGGCGGACACTCATACCTCATTTTGGCATGCCAATACATTTATCAAACTCATCATGGAAAGAACATATGAAATCTACCATAATTGTTTACTTGACATGTGAAAGAAATTACTGTTGAATGGGGTTAGAGTGTGTATATACGTGAATATAATTATTTATTTATCATTCCAAACAGAAATTATTAATTTGAGACTACATTAAAGCTGTAGTAAAGATATTTTCGTTTTCACTCTACTTTATAGCCCTAGGAGGCAGAAACCAGGTCAAATGTTTGCTAGTAAAGCATCTATAAGGCTTTTCCTATTTATTTATTTGCCTTTCTTTGCCAATGTGATGATTCTGCATTGTCACAATTGCATGAAACAGATAACCGATACACTGGCTGTGAGTTTTGGTGACGATCTATGCGCTGTGCTTAGCTCTTTGACTCCAACACTGTCTCTTACAAAGGATTGCCCCATAAAGGTGGTTAGTTGTGGGAATGGGTCCACAGTGGCCATATTTGGCTACAAGGATTGCCTACAATATAGCTTGGAAACAAAAGAGGTGCTGAGTCTGCTTATTGGTATGGTAGGGATGGCACACATCGTCATGGCAACGCAGAGAATAGCAAGTTCTACTAATTTCGATGGGCAACACAGATGCTGCTTTACAACAGAAGGCTTTTATGGAATATAAGTGGGACTGTCCCTGACCTGCATCATGGGGAAAAGAAGACTGACACTGCTATCTGCAGGGAGAAATGGCAGAGAGCGAAGACATTTGAGGGAAAGTTGTTAAGGTAACCGAAAGCCAACAGGTCTGGTGATTTTTGCCAAGCTTCTGCCTTTGGTAATGGTTCTTTTGTATTTATATGATTATTTCACAGTTTTCTTGTTCAGGAAGCTGCTGGGCTTTCCTCAATCTTAAAAAAATGCAAAAAATATTGTTTTTGGTCTCAAAAAGCACACGTTGCCACAGTAGTCTGTGGCACTTAAAGGTGCTACTTTGTGTGTAGATGTGTTCCTTCGAAAGGACAGAATGCTGTCACTCTCAGTAAAGTTAGCCATGGGCTGAGAGGGCTGACCCATTGCCCCTAGTTGTATGCAGCAAGTGGGTGATGAGAAAATAACAGACCAATGGATGAAGAGGGCTGGCTGAAAGCACCTATACGTATTTTACGTTAATAGCTGTAGTAAAATCAAAACAATACCAGAACTTAAAAGTCACAGCAAGATGAACATCCATTCAGCCTTTCCACAAGAGATGAAATGTTGGTAGCAAATAGTCCTGAGCCCAACTCCACATGTACTATAAAGAAGTCCAGTCAATCTTCTTCATCCACAATGATTTTATTCTTGTTGTCGTGGAATATTTGTGGTATTAACGAATTTTGGAACCAGAACTACAGTGAATATTAGAATTGGACTGTGGATGGATTTTTGACTAGCCATGATGAAGTCAGAGATGCGGAGGCATCGGAACTGACGAAACACGTGTTGGCTATATGTGATCTGAAGAGAACCAATTGTGAATAACAGAAGATTTTATTGAACAACAAGAATAAAATCATCGTGGATGAAGAAGATTGACTGGACTTCTTTATAGTACATGTGGAGTTGTGCTCAGGACTATTTGCTGTCTTTTCTGTGGTACTAGGTGACTGGTCCAGTACTAGGGATATGAGTGACTGTCCCTGTCCTTTGAGCACACTGTAATAGCGGAGTCTATGAAATTTTGGGGAATATTTGAATTACTCTTTGCGCAAGAAAAGCCTTGCCACTGCTTTTTTCTTTCATCTCAGATGAAAGTATGTCACTGAGTAACAAAGAGTCATCCAACCATTCATAGAGTCCACCCTTCAAGAGACAGATTGAGCCACTGGTGCTAATTGAAGCTTTTCAGAAAAGAACCACAACGCATCTCACTGTACATAATGTGCTTATTCTTAATCTAAAGAAGTCCATATAAGTTCAACGCGCTCGTATTAATTACTGCAAGAGGGCAGGAATAGAAACAATGTGTGCAAGAACATGGAGCGATCGACAAGTCTGAAGCTTAGGCGCATAAATGGTCAATACATAAAAGAGCATGGGCTCAGAGTGTTCCTAAGAGTATAACTTATGCATTTCAGAGTGTTATGAGACTTTTGTCTCATAAAAGGAATCATTGACTGTAGCTTTGTTTTCTATCTATTACTCAGCGTTAAAATACCACCTGTAAAGGCACGAAAAAACAGAAAAAGAGCATTTTCATTTTATATGCCAAATTGGTTTTGTTCCTCATTCCATTTAAGCACGCTTTTGAATTAAAACACCATCCAATGTATAATCTTATTACCCGGACCACATTAACTATTCCATGATTGCATTTAAGTAATAATATGAAAAATAATGTTGCACTGGGTTTTCTAATCTTCTAAGGCTTGCCCTTCAGCAATTTGAGATTCATAGTAGCGAGAAGAGTCTGTGGTCAGTTCTCTGCCCTTGATTCAGTTGGATTGTTTTACAGGTGAAAGAGTGTGTTTTAGACTATTTCAGGATTAATGGCATCCCTAAACTTTCTGTAATGTGTCTATCACATGATCTGATGGCATCCTACTTTTGGGATTAGTGAAGCTGTAAAGCAGGGGGGGATTTTCTCCTTGCTTTATCTGGAATGTCTTAAACACATATTTTTGTCTCAGCTTCTCTGGTGCCAACCAGCATTGTGGCAACTGTGCCTCTGGAAAAAGGAGAAATGGAGCTTATAGTTAGTGTTGGTTCCTAAAAGTAGTGGAGCCATGTGGGCCCCAATAAATCCCGTTTGCCACATCAGCAGGACCTCGAACTCAGATCTATGTACGCAGTCTCTGCTTTAATGACTTTACGAATGATTTTTTACATCTGCAAGATACTGCCCTAGAAGCTTTTGTTTCTCTACTTTTCGATATGGATTTGTTTTGATGGATCTGATTTTCTTTTTTTCACTTTCTGAATTAGACATATCAAACTGTGCATAAATGATGGTGGAATTGGTACTCTACTGCGACTGATATTCTATATTGTCAGGACTGTAGAATTCAGAGCATTTATAATCAGTCTTTACCGGGTCATTTACTGTTGATCAAGTCTACTAAGGGCAGATACTCTTGTTAGAGGTAAGAATCCAAATGCCCAACAGCATCTGTGCAGGCATCACAGGCACTTCAAGGGTAGGTCAACCAGACCAACACATTTAGGACCAACTAATGACTGGCCTTAAATGCTGTTGTGCTCAACCTCATCTAGTTCTGTGCACTTTGGGAAAGGCTCTAAATTTGATTTGCAAACAGGCACAGTCAATGTATGGCTCATTGCCCAACATGCTTTTGCAGTACCATGTAGGTTGAAAGGACACCGTTCTTGGGTTTCCTGCATCTATGCCCCTTTGTCTTTTTCTTGGACCAAAATTCAACATCATCAGCACAGCAAACATTCTGCTCACAGGCTCTCAAGAAGTTTGGGAGTGCATTTTATAGTCAGTCTATTGATGTCTAGATAATCCAGCGTCCAACACCTCCAGGCACTTCCCCATCTACAAAAACTTAAAAATGTGTACCAGAAACGAGTCAGCGCATTTGTATCAGCACATGCTTGAAGTGTAAATTCATTATACGTCTAATTATGTAGCAGGTATCAAAATGTATGTGTGCGTGGATATCAAGTTGCCATAAGGGTTGAGTTCAAACAAGCACAACTCCAGTATCTATATCACACCTTCCTTACACCATCTAATTTTCCAGATGTTGTGTCTGATACATGTCCATGTTGACATTAAGGAGGGGCACTTAAAAGTACATGATTGTACGAACATGTTGAACAAATGGGAGATTATTCTCATGGTTTCAGGATTGAATATTTATGCCATTGCTTTCTGCAACTTCAATTATATGCATTACTGAAAGTTAATAAAAAAGTTAGCTAAAAAACTTCCATTCACTATCACATACAACTGACGCCCCCCCCACACTTATTAAAATGGACAAATATAAGCAAAGAGAACTCAGTGGAAAAGTTTAAGTACTGAAGTATGTAATAAGGCTTTCATAACACCCCAGTCAAAATAATATATTTTTCCTCCCCCTTGCTGTGTTAAAGTGTCTGTATATCTAAGCATTATTACACAAAGTTCACAGTTTAATTGGGCGCGTGTGAATAATGCCCCTTTGATTAATATATGGCTCAAATTAAAATGAATTAGCCTTCGGGATTTCGCATTCCTTTTTGCCCAAACATTATACAGGCACGAGCAGAGTCCTTTGCTGGTATGTGACGTTAGCATGATTATATGATTTTTCCTCTCTGGCGAGTGATGCTCACTGGTTTGAATGAGGAATGCAGAAGTGTGTGTAACCTGGGCGATCTCGGTTTTAAGTCCGGCAAAGCTAACTCAGTAATTGATAAAATGCCGCTGCTAAACAATGTAATCGAATAATTTTGGGAATTCAGAAAAACTACTCAAAAGAATTGGAAACCCATTCCTGCGACTCCGACTGTAAAATAAAACACACTCCAAATAATTGCATTCCATTGACGAAGGGAGGGGAGAAAAGGGCAAAGTTGACTGTACTATGGACAACAAAGGTTATGCTGTATTTTCTCCCTCTAAATTACGGGTATTGGTCAATGAACAATCTAAGTAACTTTAGAAACAAGGCCAAGTGTAGCCGAATTTACTAAATGATAGTGCCAAGATACCGACTTAAAGTACTACAAATGCCTTCATCTACAGAAAGCTATCATGACAACAGCATCAGCTACTTCTTTATTACTTCACAGATCAAACTAAGCAGGAATTTTTACACATTAGTTCAAATGACAACAAATGTTATTTTAAGGCACACCTTTGTTTTTTCAAAAATCCTCTCCAGTTACACTCTGTACAAAAAAGTGAAAATCCTAATAGTGTAAAGGAATACATTTCTGACTTTGGACCCAATGTGAACCTTCTTTCAGTTGTACGAGATATAAAGTTGTGTGTGGTTCCTAGTGCACTCCACTACAACATAAATGCCAACATTTTAGAATTTAAATGTTTGATTTATTCAGCATTCTGTACATCATTTGATGCCACAACACTTTTTACTCGAAGTGGGATGGGTATGCCCAGATATGCGTCCCTTGCCCTCTGTGTCACTGTATTCAAGCTGATGAGGGGAGATACCTCGTAATCGGTCCGAGGATGCCTGTTTCTGGTCCAGGGAGGATCGGGCTTGGCATTTAGGGCTAGACTGGTCCCATGAGGAGCAGGGTCAAGGCTGATTTGCATATGGCTGGGTCCAAACTGCTGTGGCGTAGTGAGCAAAAGAACGATGGATTTAACCCAGATTTCTTGACTGAACGTTCAGCATTCTGTCCATCACTGTTGCCCTAGCACTTGGTAAGAAAAAAACTGTTGTTACAAGTTTGAAATTGAGCACTTGTATGCTATCCATGAACCAAAACTTTTGACAGCAGTAACTGTTCTCAAACAGGACCAGCTTGGTAATTTAATCAACTACAGTGCCCAAGTCATCACGCACAGGGGTATCTGTGTCTGCGGAGTCCATGTGGATTGTATTTTCAATGATGAAGGTACAGCAGACCACAACAATCTTAAAGCAATTATCTTCATTAAAACATTGCAAATCGAATTGCATGCTGTGTCTACCTCCATTCTCTTTTAAAGAGCAGCAAGGGATTGCCACAGCTATCAGAAACAAATACATGTTTACATGTTCTTCAAAGAGTTGCCTGAGTTTCAAGGCACAGCGGGAAATGCACTCAAGAAATGTGGGGCAAGATTTAACTATTGGCAGAGCTGGAAAATGTGCTGGAGACGACGGTGCAACATGTGTCCAAAATAGCATGTTAGTTCCATTATATATGTAAAAACGATACAGTTTATTTTTCAAATTCAGTCATTTTCATAATGTACACCATTTTAATTCAGTTATATTGAGGCTTCGTTTGCAATGTATTACATTTCTTAAACCCAGTATCCATCACTGATTGTAATTTTGGTTTATAATTATTTTCAGAAAAGATTAAAAGGATTTCAGGAGAGGAATTTGATATTTCTCAGAGAATAAGCCATGCGTGGAGGTTTTTTTTATGCCGCAGAAAATTGCCTTCTGCTTCACGTGCAATAGAAATCGTACTTAGATTTTCCTGTCAGCCTTTCCGCTCTTGAGCACCCTATTAATCATTTTTCTCTTCCAATGGCAGTGATTTACGGTTCAGCAACTCTGTGCTGTTTGGATATAACAAGCCAAAACCCTTTTCCACAATAGGAATCTTTCAATATCATCTGGACATCACCACTCCTTGCCGGTGATCATGCACCCTAAAGACAGGAGGTTCTCATGACGTACTTGGCCGCATCGAATCTTCGTGGGCCTATCTCAAAGATGCCGCTCACTCGTCATATTATCGCTTCCTTTGTAGTTGGATTCTCATAGGAGAGTTTCACATCACTCGAAGGCTGGCATGCATAACATACTGTCTCTTCTGCAACGATAGCAAGCATTGGCAAAGCCAATATATTTTGGTTGCATTTGTAATCCCACACCTGACAAAATTTTTTTTTGTAAACGATTCTTTTCAACTCATTTAATGGGACACTATTCAATGTACTTTTGTAAAATAGTCCCCCAGGCACTGCAATGCAGGCACTCCAGGTGAGGTACGTGGAACAGCGCACAGCATGAGTTGGGGAGGGTAGATGGAGCCAAAGACCACCATTTAAAAAAAAAAATTGTAGCAATAGCTATGTGCACAGCAGTGTTGTCAAGCCAGACCTAAAAATGAATGCAATGAAGACAATTGATTTAAGAGATGATCTTTGTGGCACAGTGAGAGGAGCCTTCCTCTCCTAATACAGCCTTTATTATACAGCTCTATTTATTGACTATCGCTAAGTGCTCTTCCGTATAAGAATATCACACAAGCACCATCTCCTATAACGAATGATGAAGTCTAAATATTTCCTTTGAAAAAACATGCTCCTTTGAAACCATTCCACAATTCCTTTCTGTGGACTCATTCCTGTTTCTTCTTGATGCATGGGTCCAGCACTTAATTGTCAACGCCGGCACTTATGACAGTTTGGCGGCCCTGTTTGTGTAATTTGGAGATGAACAGAACAACATTTGTGTCTAAATGCAATATACATTAAAAATGACTAATACCTGCCATCCAAGCCATTCTTATAGCTTTGGGGCCTGAAATAGTCTGAATCGTCACACTTGTGAGGGTTAGTCATTATGTTGGTACTGTCATTGGAAGCGTTGGTAGGGACTATGGGTGGTGCAAGCTGCAGTGGCTGCTGACAAGGGCCCTGGTACTCATTAGTTTACAAATTAGGCACCGGTTGTGGGATAATACAGACAAGCCTATAATTTAGTAATTAATGAGACAAGCCTATGCTTAAGTAATCAATGACACACCTACAGTTGTGTGGGCAATCAGACCACCCAATCGGTGTGTGGCAGATCAGACAAAACTTCAGTTTGTTAGTCAATCTGACATGCCTACCGATGGGTAATGAAACAAACAAACCTACAGTTGTTAAGTCATTCAGACAAGGCGGTAGCTGTGTGGTCTTGCAGATAAAACTACTGCTGCCAGCCTCTTTCCCACTCCACCCTCTTTATTGGTTGTTCACTGCAGCTTCCTTTTTCCAATCCATCACACCATCATAACCATCCTTCCCTCGAGGGCGAAATAAAGCCCAAACATCAGCACAGTCTGCCAACACTGGGTTTTGCTCTTTGGCTATCCATATTCCAGTGACCTGCTTTTTGCAAAGAGGCTGGCGCAGACCGTTAGCACTCCTGCTTAGTTATATAAGAATAATATTTGCCATTATGCACTTAGCGTTGCAAAAGTATTCCTTAAATATCTAGATTCGCTGTTCACATGTAGAAGTAGCACTGATTTTTCCATGTGCTATTTGGCAAAGTATCTCAAAGGCTTGTAGGGAACGCCTCGAGCCTGACTGAAAACAAATGGCTGAAGCAGAAACACATGATCATGTCCAACAGGAGCAAAGGGAGGCCTTCTGAATGATATATGGATCTCCCAAACTGTGAAGGTCACACAGCTGGTACTTGTTAAAGTTGAAATATATACCTGCCTAACTACTGCTCAGTTTCACAATAAAATGAATGCACCATACTGTACAACAAAATCCCACCTCTACGGATTCTCACACCATGCACATGAATTGTAACTGCTGGAGATAGTCTTTGAGTCTATCGACTCTATCTATAATGCCTTATGAGCATCAGAGAGCAAGTTAAGCGCACATTGACTTAAGTAGGGGTGGCTAACAGCTGGGAGGCAAATAAAAGCAAAATATTAGGCTTAGAAGAACTAACATTTCAATTATTTGCAAACATGCATACAGAGGAATGACACACGTTAAGTCCACACGTTTATGTGATCACTTTGCCGACTGATAATCTTTTCTGCTAATCAGAATGCCGACATGATGTGCCAGGGACGCTTTGCATATTATTTTTTTAACTGCACAATATTGTGCGATTTGAGATTGAAAGGTGAGATTGAGAGGTGAGAGCTGGATCTGAGGGTCCGTAACTTATACCTGTTGTCAACTTTGAAGTAGGAGAAGGTTCTGGAAGTTTTTACTAGGGGTGGGTGGAATTTGTGTAGTAGCGCTATGCAAAGCTCAGCGAAAGGTAAAATATCTCAGCGAGCACGCAAAAGTTCCACAAACACATGGAATTGCTTATTACGCCCGTTCGCGATGCTTTTTTCCTGTTCGCGAATGCTGTTTGCATACTCGGGGAGAAATATCTCGCGAACACGCATTTTAAGCCCAAATTTCCACGGATCGCCGAAGTTTTGCCAATCCTGCGTTCTCTGTGGAATGCGAAATTACCCAAATTCAGCAAATTCCTTGAGCGGAACGGAATTTATCGCCCAGGCCTAGATTTTAACCCCAGAGGAGCTTGTAACTTCCTGCCTCCTTGACCTGACCCCACTTGCCTGGGGTCACAGAAAACTAGTGATATCCCTGTGTGAGAGTGCTGATGCAGAATTTGTGTGATGTGCAAGTGTCGTAGGTGAGAACTCCTCCTCCTCATAAATGTAGAGATGACACATCCTGCCAATATCTATTCCTCTTTATCGCACTGTCTGAGAGCAATACACAAAGGCCAACTGCCAGCTACACCCACTAATGTGACCCAGGATATAGGCTGCAGTCACTAAATGTTTCGGACAAGAACATGACAGCTTTCTCAAGGTGGTATTTTCAGAATTATGACTTAAAATCCAACATAACCATGACAGAGGGTTTTGAATTCGAATTCTTTAGACACCAAACTCAGCATTCCTACCTGCTCCCAATTGAATGTTAACACTTAATAAATCGAATAAAATAGCTTAATATAATCCTATTATGGGAGAGGTAGTCCTTGCAGTAGTAAAAAACGAATTTTATAGTTTTTCAGGATCAAGGCATCTGAAAGTTAAAGGTACATGTCCATCTTTTTAAATGCACTGCAACCTGTCCTATGGGCTATTTAGGGCCTGCCCTAGGGTTGGCTAATATGTATTAAAAAGAAAGGTTTTACACCTTGCAAAAGGTTTATTTTGCCACGTCAAAATGTCAGCGTAAAACTGCACACACAGGCTGCAATGGCAAGCCTGAGATGTGTTTAGAAGGCTACTTCAGGCCAAAATATGTGCTACAGGCTCACTACAAGTATTTATTTTACAGGCCCTGGGTACATGTGGTACCATTTTACTAGGGGCTTACAAGAACATTAAATGTACCAATTGGGTGCAAGCCAATTAGGCTCTCTCCTTTAAACATGGTACAAGTACTTTAGCTGTGGTTAGTAGTGGAAAAGCACGAAGACTCCTAATGCCAGCAAACAGGAAGTCTGCAAAAACTCAAGACCATGGAAGGCAAAAACTTGGGGGGAAATGACGCTAAGAATGTCAGGTCTAACACAACCTCTGAGGCCAAGTGTTGCGAAGGAAGTGCCAGGGGTAGCAGGGAGCAAGCCAAGAGTCACAGCTGAGACCCCTGGCAACCCCCAAAATAACATCTATGAGACATGTTCACACAAATCAAGTTTTACTATAAAATGCATTTGATCACAAAAACAAGTGGCACCTGCAACTGTAAATCACAAATCATGTGTCACAAAAACAGAATTTACACAAAACAAATCACAGGTAATACTTATGACACTGCAAAATCTTTCAAGAGAGTGGATTTTTCACGGCCGTCAAGGGTCACATAGGGGCAGGAAAATTGTTTTTCCAGTGGTAGTTGCCATTGTAAAGGTAGGTAACAGCCACAAAACCTAACTTGTTAGGTGCATGTTTTCACCAACATATTCATATTCAACGATTTCTGTTGCACTGATTGTGATGGAAAGACCCCAAAAACCTCCTTATCTAAGATAGCTTTGTGAAGGGAATGGAGTATTCCATCAGAAACCAAACATGGCGTGGCCATGTTGACTGAAAGCCTTTTGGCTTGGTCAATGCCTGTTTTGTAGTATAATGGTTTTGTAAGATGTAATTGTTGGGGCAGCTGTTGGGCCCATGCCAGCATAAAAAAGACAGCATTGTCTAAAAGCAGAAATGTATTTTTAATCTTAAAAACACGCATTGCCATAGTAATCTGTACACCTGAAGAGAACTGCTTTCTATGTGGTTCGGCTCCTTTTGGAAGAGCAGAATGTGTTCACTGACCATGAAGTTAGTCAATGGAAGAAGTGGGTGGACCTAAAAAGGGATAATTTACTCCATCTCTACACTTTCTGATTGCCTACTCTTCTGCACCTTGCCATCTCGGTTTTGACTGATGGGGGTACACATTTTGTTTCATGTGCTAGTCACCCACAAGCATCCAGCTGCCCATGTCTGCATTTTCCCTGTGCCACACACACAACCTCAATCCATTCTCTCATACAGTCCAGATCATGTTTCCTGGGCACAAGGACAAGAGTTATTACATATCCCAGAATGGTCTCGACTATGCCTTCAGTAATCAAATTGCCCTTTTGAGCACTATTCTGGTGGCTTTATTAGAACCCAGTGGGGCCTAAACGGCCAAGTGGGAAGTCTCAGACCTGCACTGCCTGTTGCTTGTCCTTTCCAAGTAAAATTGGAACCTACATTCTGGCTTGGTGGTCTCATGTTTATTAAAATACGAAATTGCTTTTAGAAAGAATGGTCTTTTTTCACACATGCAAACACATTAAACTACATAGACCCTCACATCTCTTTTGATACCTACTTGATGCACTGTCCCAATAGCACACCTTATCGGGGTAATACAATTACACCGCCAAAAACTAGACATGCTTTCAGGCATGTAACATGCTTCACACAAACATGCCCCAGCATCGCATTACATACCACAGTTACAGCATATTTGATACATTGGGAGACTCACACCTTCTATCCTACCCACACAGGCACTATTAGGAGAGGCAAAGAGATGCTTCATCCTCAGACACAGGTTATAACGCCAGGTCAGAATATGACTACTCTCATTGAGATTTCACATATATAGTTATCTGCCAATAGCTCTCCATTGTTGCTTCTGGATAACCTGTTGGTGTTAAATAATCATGTTTCCGCTGTTTATAACCATACAGGCAGCAGTAATTCCTCTGCTTTATCTCTACGGTCTCTGAAAAATACTTAGAGTGTTGCCTATGAGATGAGAAAAGTCTTCTCTGAAGCTTAGTAAGTGAAGCACTCACTGCAATAGAAGTACCATCATATTTCTGCTACATAAAACAAATTATTATTAAACAAATTAGACAATTTAATTGTTCCATCAAACGTTTATGTATGTCTGCCAATGTCATAAACATAGAGTTATAAGAAACAAGGGAACCCGAAGGTAGTACACTAGGGACCTTGGGCGTTTAGTTTATTACAAAAAACAGTGGACCCTAGTAGTTTGGGTGATCAGGGTAAGGATAGACACAAACTGGAATAGTATTTATGTCCTTTGTCCAGCCGGACAGGAATTTATTTGTCGATGCACACAATCAGAAAGTAATGTCAAGGGGGCACAGCCCGTGACCCACAGTGAACAAGACAAAACAACAAGTATAGGCAAGAACGAGCAAATCGGTCTGTATACTTATAATCAGTGAACAGACTTGATTGTAGTTTGAGTGACCATTGTACATAGTATTCACAAGCATATATTATAAACAATTGCCTTTCATGCAAGACAGATCCTTAGGCGGGGAGGTAGTACAGGTCAAGAGAGGTGGATCGATTTGGACCAATGATAGCGTGTATTTCAGATTATCCCGCTTTTGAGTCAATTAGACCGTCCAGATCACGGCTTGAGTTGTGCCGGTTGCAGAATCGCAGGACGCGGCATCTCTGCACTACCTCCCCGCCTAAGGATCTGTCTTGCATGAAAAGCAATTGTTTATAATTCCAAGACAAACATGATTTATATATTTGTCCTGAAGAGGATGCCATTTATCTTGTTTTTCGGCATCGAAACGTCGTCGACACAATAGGATCTTATGTACTGAATATGCTTGTGAATACTATGTACAATGGTCACTCAAACTACAATCAAGTCTGTTCACTGATTATAAGTATACAGACCGATTTGCTCGTTCTTGCCTATACTTGTTGTTTTGTCTTGTTCACTGTGGGTCATGGGCTGTGCCCCCTTGACATTACTTTCTGATTGTGTGCATCGCCAAATAAATTCCTGTCCGGCTGGACAAAGGACATAAATACTATTCCAGTTTGTGTCTATCCTTACCCTGATCACCCAAACTACTAGGGTCCACTGTTTTTGTAATAATGTCAGAAACATATACAGGAAGTAAACATATTTGCTCACTGCAATAGTTTACCATTGTCTTATGAATTCCATGCACTTAATGACCACTGAGGTTTCTTCTATTAAGGTAATTTGTTCACAAAAACATATGTACCAATAGAAACGAGCCATAAATTAAAGCAATCCAATTCAGGGGGGTTGTATCTCAAATGCATAGCCAAACTTCACATCAATCAATCTATGGAAATCAATAATAGGAGTTGTAAAAAGTAATAACTGTTTTTGCTTGTGATGGAAAATATTGTTAAATGTGAGCGATGGGGTCACTTAATGGTATGTTCCCTCTATCTCCGCCTTTGTTTCTGATAAAGACCTTATTCTGTACTGCAGAAAAGTGTGCGATTCTAGAGAAAACAGGTAAAGGACCTAAAGCTCATTGTGACATTTGTCAAAGGATTAAGATATTTGTCCACAATAAGAAGAAATAATGATCTAAAATTGTGCATGAACTGTTATGTTATGTAAAAACGTCTGGAGCACATACAGCAGGTGTATGCCATTATGTTAAAATAATAATAAATATTATTATTATGACTACTATTAATATTCCTATTGTTATTTTTATTAGTATAGGAAATTAGTTCTGCATTGCTCCAAACTCAACCAACAGACATAAATTACTCTGATAAAAAGCAATTCAAAATCACCAGTCAACATGACCTGCATCAAAGACATGACATACAAAAGTGATTTAATCTTGCCCTGGCAGCCAGCAGTCTGAAGACACGGCAATGTTACTTCTTGAATCCAAAAAATATTGTCCATAAAGGAAATCAAAACCTGGAGATGAATATCATGGTAATTAAAGCTTTTCACAACTTTCATGGCATTCACCTTGTTTCCCAAACCTGTAGTAGAAAACCTATGCTGGGGACAACACGATTATTTTCTCATTCATAATGGATGACACTTCCTCATGAAATTTGCCTCGCCCCACATGCTCTCCTTATTGAGGCCATTTCCATGCATAACCCCTTAATTCCTTCATCACCTAATCTTGGTTCATTAAGGTGTAGGTTTAGCATGACAAAAAAAGTGTGGTGTAGGCGATGCATGTGTTTTTGAATATTCACAATTTTATGATAAGTTTGCTTGTTTGCTATATTTATTTTTAGATAACTCATCTGGAGCTCTCCTGGGAACTTCAAATATGCGTCAGAGCAGCAAGCTCTAACTATAATTCACTCCACATATATGTACCGTGACGATATATATATATCTTCAGGGTAAGTAGATATGGGGTTAAGACAAGTAGATCTACACTTACCTTATTGCACTTACCTTCTCGATATTTTGGTCCTCGATATTTTGGACACAAATTCTGTCCACACGATATGTGTTTCCTCGATAGTCTGTCAGACAACCCCAAAACTGCCATCACTAGTATTGGTGCTCCTTCCTTTCGCTTCACATAGTGTAAAGGGCTGTGGTGGGCCCTAGGCCCTCATGCTGGCAGGCACACAAACACTGTTAGACGGGGACCCTGAGGGTCGGCCGTCTACTGAGGGAGAGGTCCCCTATGAGGACCACCTCCGGCGATTGTACAGATATGTCACCTCCCTCCCCACAAACAGCCACCACACCAGGTTGAGTTCAATACTTTTATATAAGGTTTGTAGGGCCCGGATATTGGCGATACAGGATATCTCGGACCCGAGGGTCCTCTCACTTCTAGTCTCTGTAGGGAAAAGGGGGTAGCGGGACAGTCTTGGTACCGGGTCGGTACAGGAGGTGGCAAGAGGTGAGCTCACAATCCTCGAGCGGGCGAGTCTGCAAGTCGGGCCGCGGCAGCGCCAGCAGGCCAAGACGATGGTTTCACAAGGCAGAGGGCCGCGGCAGCGCCAGCAGGCCAAGACGATGGTTTCACGAGGCAGAGGGCCGCGGCAGCGCCAGCAGGCCAAGACGATGGTTTCACGAGGCAGAGGGCCGCGGCAGCGCCAGCAGGCCAAGACGATGGTTTCACGAGGCAGAGGGCCGCGGCAGCGCCAGCAGGCCAAGACGATGGTTTCACGAGGCAGAGGGCCGCAGCAGCGCCAGCAGGCCAAGACGATGGTTTCACGAGGCAGAGGGCCGCGGCAGCGCCAGCAGGCCAAGACGATGGTTTCACGAGGCAGAGGGCCGCGGCAGCGCCAGCAGGCCAAGACGATGGTTTCACGAGGCAGAGGGCCGCGGCAGCGCCAGCAGGCCAGTCGCGGATGAGTTCTTCTCGGGTCTCTCGACTCCAGGATACAACTGCCTTCCTGGTCTGGCCTTGCCCCAGTTATAGGTCTGGTCCCCTTTGATGTCCGGACCCTCGCGCCTGGGGGCCGGGAGGTCCGGGATGAGGGAGTCCAGACACCCAGCAGGGGGGTGGAGCCAGCACCCAGGGCGGCCTGGGGTGATCGACACCTGGCGGAGGAGAGCCGTTGACGATTCCTTCTCCCATTGACTCGCCAAGTGGTCACTCTGCCTCCTGGGAGGAGGTTGGTGCCTCGATGTCGGGGCCGGCCGGGCCCAGGGTTAGGGTCGAGTTGAGGCCACGCGGCCTCGTGCTGTAGTACCCCAAAATGGCGGCTGGGCCGAGGCCGGGGTGCGGATGGTGACCCGGGCCAGCTGGGTCCGGAGCTGGTGTCTTGTGGTGGAGGGATTGCAGGTTACTTCGGGTGGTCGCCGGGGACTCTGGTTGGGGATTCAGGGAGAGCCAGGGTCCGGGTCCCGTTGCGGGGAGGGGGGACAGCCCGACCATGCGGCCTGTCCAACAAACACTGAGACAGGACACACTGGAGGTCTGGTGCAACTGGCCCAGAGCACGTGGGCTCGGCCTCTTTTATTACTTCTGTGTCACCTGACCAGTGACATCAGTGGTGGGTGGGTGTTCAGTGTAGTTACAGGCTTCAGCACTAGAATGCTGATTTCTGCTGGGCATTACACATAGCAAGTGTTTTGAAGAATGTTGTGATGCTAATGCCGCACTACAATTAATATGACCATAAAAACTGACATGCTGCCCCTTATTATAATCCAGGCATTCTTTAAAATATATGGCCATTGAATAATGATTCACCAAAATGACAAATGTAAATGTTTAAATTAACAGGTCAAGTCTGTTTCCAGATCAAATGTATTCATCTTAACAAACCAGACGTTATTCTAGAAGCAGAATGACTGTAATACTAAGATCAATAATGAAAATTCACTAATACCTTCCCACAATGTTGAGATGGGGCCATGGCGCTGCTGTCCTTCGGGAAGCCCATCACTAGGTCACGACATTATCTAAACTCCTATCCTGATACCAACATCACGCGGTAATGTCACGGAAAATGCAGTATCACTCCAACTTCAAACCCACTACTCTGAAAAACATCCAAGCTAACACAGTTCACTATCATGGTCACGCTAAAGAGCATGGATCCTACACAAGAAGCTGCTCATGACCTAGGTATTCCCTGGGTGATGGCAATGCAACGTTGCTAGTCCTGCTATCTATCAAAATGGAAATCTCTGATCTGGTACTACCATGCCTCTGCCGAGCATGTCCATGTTCTAATGAACCAATGCTATAAGGACAAACGGATTCCAAGTGTATTTAGACACAACACTACGTACTGAAAATTGGAATCACTTCAAGGTTGCACAGTTTGCTGCAAGATAGAACGCATAATGGAAGAGCAGCTGTACTCTATGAAGGTGTACAACCAACCTGCAAAACTATGTCTGCAGATCCTCAAATCAACAGTTTTTAACCACAGTAAACTAACCACAAATGCAAGTGTCTCAAGACCATGGCACCTCACACAGAAAATGTACAACAGATAAAGAAAAGAAAATAAAGCTCCACATTATTCAACTGATGGGACAACCACAAAAATGACCTCTCATCTTAACTGCCTGCTGCAAACATAGTAAGAAAGACATTTCTGAAGGGGTCGCTAATGAGGGCTCTTTACTGAAGCACTTTGAATACTATGGGGCCTATTAAGATGCCAAACGGACCTGAGTCCGTCCGGCATCATTCTGGAACTGGATCCCATTGACCTTCAGTCGTCGGTTTCAGCCCACGAATTAGGATGCAATCGAACCCCATTCGGTCGCAATCCTATTCTTTGCCGGCACAAAAAGACAGTGGGAAACTGCCATTGTGATCCCTCGGCCGGAAAGAGGCAGCTGCGGGATTGCCTTGAGCCTTCCGAATGGCGGACGGGCTCTCCGAGCCCATCGTAAACCATTCGGAAGACTGGTTTAAATTCCCTTCCGACCGAGCCCATCGAAATGGCTCAGTCGGAAGGGAATCCGAACTAGTGATTACGATGCGGGCAGGAGGGCCCCTAAATATTACATATATTGCAGCATGTGGTTCATGAACTGCATGCCCGAATAGTGGAAAGAGAAAGATGACCAGCCAACTTTTGCGAAGGGCATTTCACTTCACAGCAACATTTGTTTACGCACTTGTAGCAGCAGATGATGAATTTTGTGGGAAATGCAGTAAATTCATAATAATGCAAAAAATGCCACAGCCACAAAATTGCATTATTCCTGTGGCCACGCTTATAGTTTTTGAAATGTGTGCTATATAAATCTTTTAATGAATAAATAAATAAATATGGTGCTGTACCGGACACTACTACATTCTCATCAGTTACACTTGGTAAAAGGTTGGGTGGGACCCTCTAAAAAGAGAAGAGTCCAAGTTCTGGACCTATGGTTTTCTAAATTTCCAACTACCCATCCCTACTGGCCCTAGCCATGCAGAACACTTCTCTCCCGACATGAATATGAGATAAAGGAAGTAGTGACAGCAGAAACTGAAACTGAGGGTAGAAAAACTGACTTGGTTGGAGCACACTAAAGAAAGTGTGGGAGTTCAGATCATGGGAACAGATTAAAGAAAGACAGACTGGATGTTATCCCCCTTTGAGGCACGTGGGGTATTTCTTGCACTAAGGCACATGACACTGGCTTCGCCACTGCTGGGATGCACATTGTTAACAAGATGATGAAGACATCTCTGTATTGGGCTACAATTGCCCCTAAACAAAAAACCGTATTACTAGAAATGCAAAACGCACACAAGTTGTTGCTAATTAAGGTGTAGAAATCCTATTAACAAACAATCCTCTGAACCAAAACAAAACAAATGACCCCCCACATATGCATTTATGCTCAAAAACGGTGTAGACAAAGTAACATTTATTTGCGTTCATAAATTCACCGAAAAATAATGGGCAATCACAAAACACTCATGAGACATTCGCCACAAATACCACAACTGGATACGTTTTTGATCAGAGAAATAATGTATCTTGATTTCCATTTGTGATGCACGCAGTTGTGCAAACGTTCCAGAACTAAAAATAAATGTTTAACCTTCCAGCTATAAAATATTTTCGAATGCATGACAAATGGACTTTTATATATGCTTCCTGTTCCCGTGCTGTTTCTTCCTTGCTGGAATAGAATCAAAAATGTGCTAGCCCTGGAGTGATGGCAGTCGTGCTTTTCGTTCATTTCTGAACAAATAACTTCTGTATAATTTCATATGTATCATTTGACCTTAGAGACTAGAGCCCCTCAATTTAGATTTTCCTAGCTGTATTATAGATTGTTTTTTATATAATCTTGCAGCTTTTTGGTGCAGTAATCCTTTCAGAACAGAAGCACTAAATAATGGTTCTGGCTTTATTAGTCTCAGAGCTGTTCCTACTAGGATTTAAAGGAATGGCCTACAGGTTTCCCAAGTACTTTCGACGTAGGTGCATTAACACACAGAGCTATCTTACCTACTAATATTGAAAGTAATTGATCATTGTTTTACAATTGTAAATCAGACTCGATTCTGGAAATGTTCTAGTTTACACAACTCTACTTAGGTAGGATTCACAGATAAATGATGACTGCAAGGGGCTTTTATGTGTGTTTTTGTTTGAGTGTAGTGTATGTGCTCATGTACGCCAGTTTTTCATTTATACAAGTAGCTACGTGATGCAAATATGGAAATGAGGGGAACATCAACATATTCATACCTTTGCAACCATTCTTATTCGTTTTACAGCACAATTACTGCATATGTTAGCACATCTACCTAAACACCTCACATATGTTTATTATCTACTAACTAACAAAAGGGTGAGAAAACTCTGGAATGAAAAGGTGCCCACTCATACTATGTCACTCATGCAAGAGGAATATGTTGCATCGTGTGCGACTTCTGCGTGTGTGTGTTCAGTACACCTCTAGGGAGGCAGTTTGCTCACACACAAGCCACAATGCAGCCCCAGGCAGCCGTCATCGATGCTTGGATAGCAAAGTCAGAGGTGGGAAACAATAAGGCTAAAAAAGCAAAAGGTCCATATGTGATGTCCTCTGAAATTGTCAAAATAGTCAATATATTCAATAGATTTGGCCCACTACAGAACAGCAGGTGGTCCTGAGTGGGTACCAGGGCACTGAAAGCACACTGCCAAGGAACATAGGAGGCCTAACAACTACCCTACAGTAGCAGGCCCAGGAAGAAGGCCACCCGTCTTGATTCTGGCAGTGCTGCACTGCATCTCTGATTCCATGATCGGGAACACAAGGTACAGCCAGTTATGCGAAAGATGCACGTTCAGAAGAACTGAAAAATTCAGTTATGCCCACGTGTTCCAAATAAAAAATAGCGAACTTTGTTCGAACATAGGGGCATATTACCAAGCAACAGCGATAATTATCGCTATTGCTTGGTTAGCGATAAAATTTTATCGCCGCGCTTCGACGATTTTTATCGCAGATAAACCTTGCTATTGGCAAGGTTTATCTCAGAAACGATAAAAATCGGCCGAAATGCATGAATATCGCTGTAAAGTCAACGATATTCATGCATTACCAAGCAATGCTCTTAGCCATGTTATCCACCTCCCGTTGGATAACATGGCTAAGAACTGCTCAGGGCAGGTGTTAGCTTTTATCTCCAAAAGTTGGTAATAGGAGATAGCGATGTTAGCGACTTTTTACAGTCGCTAACATCTTGGCACGCCCACTTTGCATGTCATTAGTGATAAATTTCTCTGACATGCAAAGCGGGACCCAAGATGGTCACTATCTCCTACTAGCTGTCGCTAACTGGTGTTAGCGACAGCTAGGTAATAGGGAGATAATTCTATCTCCGCTTTCTTGGCTTTTAAAGCCAAAAAAGCGGAGATAAATCCTTTGATAATATGCCCCCATAGTTATGAGTAAAAAATGTTCAACTAAGTCCACATGTAAAATCTGATGGAGACCAACACAGTAAGCTGTTATCTTCAGAGATTGTGGGAAATGTGAGATAGTCTATGGAAGTGAAACAGATTTTCTGCGAATCCACTCCACACTATTTTAACCAATCTCCAAAGAGATCCCCTACCGCGTCCTGTAAACCAGTCAGTTCCACGCAGCGCTCATAAATTGTAACTGAATATTGATGAGCGGTCAAGAGTTTTACCATTCCTAATGTTGTATCACCTTGCATGTGCTTTTATTCCCACTAGGACCGCTTGCACGCCATGTCCAATTCATGGTATATTGGACAAAGGACACTATGTCCTCGAAATACGAGGGTCTGACCCTTATCTAACAATCATTTCAGTGACATTTTTGTAAAATATCTTAAACATTTTCTGTTGTGATGTTTCAAACTATCTTCCTAGTCCAATGAAATGAATTGAAAGTGTATTTTGGAGCAGCATGTTCAAGCTTTCAGGATGGAAGAAGCAAAATTAGTCTTGTCCTCTGAAATAAATATTTCATAGGTTTTGATATAGTGAATAAAGTAGTCTAAATGGAGCATTCATAAGCTGGCTAAGAATGCACTAATGCAGTTATACAGCTGTTCATCTTATGCAGTTAATTCCATTCAGTTGCACAAATCAACTGGTCAGTTCCACAATTCACCTAATTCATTAGGGGAATTTGTCAATTTGGGGAGGGCTAGCACCACACTGCATTACCGCAACATACTCAAGAGCCTATTATGTATCCTGCTCTGGGATCTTAGGCCCAGATGTACAAAGGTTTTCGCTGGTGCTTGTATAAAGAAACACAAAGCAGCACAAACAGCAGCGATGACCAGCTTTGCTGGCAAACCGCTTGTGACAACTCATCATTATGTTATGTGAAGGGGAAGTGTCTGGGTCAGGTTAGAACACGTTTGTCACAAAGCCAGACATATTAAGGTAGCATGATCCTGATCTGCACCACATACTCGCACCATTTGAAATTGGGTGAAAAGAAGTGGTCAAGCAATATATGACCTGTTATGCCCATCTGTAAAAAGATAATAGTGAAGAGACTGAAACTAGCTACCAGGTACGTAATGTAACCTTATTAACACGTCCTGGGGCTACGGTTAAACACAGAGCACTGGCAGGGGGAAATTATATCTGCTGTTAGTGAAGATAGTGGTCTACATGTTTCAGTCTAGTGACCCTTATAAAAAGGTGTCTGCGGCTTTTGTCAGGACCAAATTGTGCTGCTGTGAGTCGTGATGATTATTGACCTTGTAAATGTGTTCAGGTGTAGTGAAGGAAAAAACTATTGCTAATCAGAAGAAGGTTCTGAGCAACTCAAAGAAAAAGAAAGTATGCAAGGCCACTAGCATCACTAACAGCAGGTATAATTTCTCCCCTGCCGGACCTCTGTTTTTAACCCTGACCCCAGGACTTGTTAATAAAGTTACATTACGTACATTTTATTTATTTATTTTTATTTATTTCATTTCTAGAGCTCACTATCACCTAAAGGGCATCCTGGCGCTGGCAGACTCAATAACAGAGGGGGGCCAAACTGATGGCAAACTAGAGCTTCGGGAATAGTCATGTTTTTAAGCTCCTCCTGAATAGAAGGAGGTCAGGGGTATGTCTGAGCTCAACCGGAAGGGCATTCCACAGTTTCGCTGCAGCCACACCAAACGATCTACCTTCAGCTTTGGCTTTCTTAAACCTTGGTATTGTCACCAATCTAGCCGAGGAGGATCGAAGGTTACGGACCGGCACATGCCACACGAACTTCCTTTGCAAAAGAGCAGGGCTTGACCCATGGAGGGCTTTAAAGACCAAGCAGAGAGTACATGGTAGCTAGTTTTATTCTCTTCACTACTATCTTTTTCTTGCGCTGCACCTCTCACCGGACCTGATAGCAGATCATCATGTTGGTATTTATCATATCTCTTACCAACAACAACTAAAGCATCCCTGAGCTCCTCCCTCTCTGTGAATGGGTTGTAGCCCGGACTGGGATTAGGCATCCCAGTACGAGGAGAATCCCAATGATGAAGCATGCCACCTACAGTGGGTGAGGGATTTTGTCCTATAAAAAGGATATCCCAGGGTAGTGTTTCACGAGTTGCTCTCATTTAATCTCCAAGACTGCTACACTCTACCTTTTCTTCAAGGCGATAAAACATTACTTTCCAAAAGGGAATCTTTTTTGTTTTAATTGTACTTCATTGCAGAAGCAGAGTGATGCAGCAGATTTAAAGTTGAATAATGCACTTTAGGTGTGGTCATTTAATTAAAATTCCTTCCAATACATTATGCTACGCACGGACTGCCAAATTTGTGAAAGTATATTTGCCTACAGGTCCTGAAGGGAATTCCTTATTGAGATATTTCATTGTCAGACACAGATTGCTACTAGAATGCAGCAGATGTAGAATAAAGATACATAATAATTAACGAATTCCGGAAGATTGATTTGTGCTGCAGATATTTGATATATATAACGACGGATTACACCTAAAAATACTAACGCTCTATCCTGAACATTAAAATGTGTAGAAATTAACACTTTTTTCTCATATAGGTTTTTGGAAAGAGAAAATGTCTTGGATTCTCTGCAATAACTGAGGTATGTACGGTGTACCAAGAGCTTAAATGTGATCACTGACCTGCGTGATGTTTTTTTCTCCCCTCAAACTTTCACTTGCTTTTCCCACTCACCATTAACTGCTTGTCTCCCTTACTGCTTCCTCTCTCCTCCACTTCCTCATTCTCCTCTAATCGCCCTATTTAGTTTTTCTTCTCTTTCTTTGCTCGGGGTATGTTTTTTATTCCTATATACTCACCTCTGATTTTCTTTATGTCTGCCCTTTCCTACCAGTTTCCCCCCGCCCCCTCTCAAAGCCAAAGGAACTGGTATAGAGGAAACAGAGTTGTAGAGGAAGTGGGAGGATAATGACAGTCTTAGTGATGGAGAAGTTGTTTAGATCTTTAGTTAAAAAACTAAAATGATGCATCATTCACATCACACATCATAACAGCGCTTGCAATTCCCTAGCCTTTAAACACAGAGATATGATTTACAAGAAGAATCCTGTATACTTTATGAATGCGTAGCAAACAGGTCCATTGTCCTCAAGAGTCTCCTCACTTTAAAGATCAACTCTGCCTCAACTGGACATCCACCAGCACGCCGAGCCGCCCAACATGAACCGTGTTTAAAAAAGATATGTTGTAAAAGGTACCTTCAGTCCTACTCATATCTTGCATACCATCCCGGAAACATCATTTTTGAAGTGGGAGTTATCTCGGTTGTCTTATCCCTCCTTTGTTGGTCATCACCAAAAAGCAAAAGAGGATGTTGCCTTATGGCTTGAGCGGTCGACGTCGAAGCTGGGGGACCGAGTTCGAGTCTTGGCAACGACGCCCAACATCCTGTGATTCTGGGCAAATCATTTAATCTCCTCGTGCCTAACAAAAATGAATGTGTCCTCATGTACTAAACTGGTGATATGTAAAGCGCTCTGATACCTGATATCTTCGGGTCTAGTTCACGCTATATAAAACTCGAAGAAAAAAAAAGGAATTCTCTTGCCTGCTGTAAAGAACAGTTGTATGATGATAAACGTTCTGTTTGCCAATCAGTGAGAGGGTACTAAGCAATATAGTGTGTGAAATTGGTAATCTCGGCACAATGCAGTGAATGCACTATGAATGTGACTCAATTCGGCAAAATGTAAAATAGGGTGACCACAGAATGCTGGTGTCCTGTACTTTAATCTACTGCTGACTAGCCTTTTGCAAAGATGCATTGGAAGAAAGGAAGCATGCACAATCTATTTAACTTCTGTTAATAAGGAATGAAATATGGTCCTCTAGAAATAGATCCTATTTTACCACTACCCAGCGCCAGGACACCCTTGGGTAACAGTTGCGCTCTACAAATAGCAATAACATAAAATAACTAGCAAAGTCGCATGTTAGCTGACCGTGGGGTAATGTACGCGTCTATGACGTATTATTTGATTTTTAGAAAAGCCTATTAGGATCAGGGTCAGTGGGTTCATGTGTCCTCCTGGTACCACCCTGACTCACAAAGCGCACAACCACTGCTCTTGACTACTTCCAGAAATGCACATACCTACGTTCTGTAACAATCCCACTGAAGCCACTTAATATAATGCAGCTGTAATCCAGAGTCCCTTAAAGAGCCATAAACACAATGCAAAATAAGGTGCCTGAATCCTCTATGCGAACGGATGCTAACAGCTCAATGTCCTCCCATTTTACTTATCTGAAAGAATCCATCTTGAACCTATGCTGTACGTTCACCAGTCTGTAAATTACCGATAAACCAAAGTGAAGCCCATTAAGTGCATAGCTGTTCACATTTTTTCCCATAAAGCATATTTTCCTATGAACTGTGCCTGCTTGAAATGTGTTAAACTTTCATCACTCACCATAAAACTTTATTTCGGTATGCTAGAAAAGCGCCGCTAATAACGCAATGAATTTGAGCACACTTCGAGCAACTTCCAGGCACATACGATGAAATATTATGGTCATTAGTTACGTAGCCCACTGGGTGCTGCAGCCTTCTGGATAATGGCATGCAGGCAGCGTCATAGACCGCCTCCGCTCTTCCCAAGTTTCTTCACAAGCCCATATATGTTTTTAATGAGGTGGTTTTCCCTGAGCCACAGTGCACTATTTATGGCTGTGATCTTGTGCAGGCTCCCAGAACACCTGGTGCGACATGCCTGTATATGCAATGGAAACCTTCATTGACGAACACTCTACACAGCCGACTCTTTCCTGTATTACCATCTAAGGCAAGGTCCACCGATTTACAGAGAGGCTTGGCCACCCCAAGAATTTTACAGGAATCCAAGTTTAGTGTCTGATCAGTGCCACCACATTTTTGTTGTTTCCTGCTTGGCAGAATCCAGCTGAGCAATGGTTGGGAAACCACATTCCGACACCGTTGGATTCTTCACCACTAATTGCTTTTCTTTAATTAGACAAAAATGCAGCAAGGTGAACTTCCCGTTTCAATATTCAGTGATTTCATAGACGAGGAATGCGGCAATGATCTTGTTTGGATCACCAGGACACCTATGTAGTAATTGCAGTCCTACTGAATACTGAATAGGCCCATTATCTGCATTTTGCTCCAGTATCAGTAGGAATTGTTGATACATATCCAGTCATTGTCAACACTAAACGCAACAGAGAGAGCTAAAACGCAATATCATTCTGGAGACAATGTAAACTGAGTCCTAAAACCACCCATTACCTAGTAATTCCCACTTAATTTGCCTCGAATGCCTTTGACAAAATAAGCAATTGTACCATAGTTCTACATTTGTCAATGAGCACCATTCTTATAGTTCGAATCGTAGCTTATATCCGTTTATTCTGGGCAAATCACTTAATTTCCTGTGTCTAAAAATATGTCATTAGTCCAGTTCTCTTGTAAAGCACGCTAATGGTATTTTGCCATGTTCATGCTATATAATTCTGCAAGAGAAAGAATTCCATTCATTTGTCATGGATTCATCCACCCTTTCACTTATCATCTACTAGTGAAGGTAACCCACAAAGAGTTCTAGAGCCTATATACTCTGATGTCTGGATCCTTTTTAGAGCAGGTTCATGGGAAATGCATATTATTGTTATATAGAAGTTGTACTCAATGAGGTTCAATATGTTATTTACTCTGTAGTGGTCCTAGTAACTGTAAACAATATAATAAGAGAAAAAGGAGCAATGAAACCATACAACCGCCTTTGCTTCCACAACTTCATCCAAATAAAGTTGATAGTTTCACATTGTCTCACAATGAATTCTCAATAAGAATGTTCCTCCCAGCAATGTATTCAGTCATGTAGTCATAAATCAGTTTCTTTAAGGCCTGGAAAGCAGGCGTGGTTGGCACAGGTAGGAGCTGTGGGGAGGGGCAGGTGGGTGGGGGGAGTCAACAGACGATGGTATAGGTAAAATTAAATAAAATCACTTAACTTGAGCTTGCAGCATCGCTGAGTCGGTGATACTGCAAGCGCATGGTAAGTGGTTTTATTTGTTTTTTAATTTAATTCTACCTACCGTCTGTTGACTGCCCCAAAAGCCCCCGCCCCACCTCAACACCCCACCCCTCTTACCTGTGCCAGCCGCACCTGCTGGAAAGTGCCTTATGAATGTTGTAAATACTGATTCATTACTAACAGACCATATCCTTACTCTATATTTACGCTTTCACTTGCAAAGGGTTTTTTCCATTTTCTGATGAGGATTTTATTAGGTGTGGGTATGGCTTGCGTATATACAAAAGGATCTGTGCACACGTTCTTGAGTTAATAGTCTTAATACTGTACGCAATAGAAAATCACACAAGTCTAGGGTAACTCCCTAACGAAACACGTGTTGGCTGGGCACCAAGAATAAACCTTAACTGAAGAATTACTTCAATCAACATTTTTTCATTTTGCTTGTGCTTGTGTCGTGTGATTTTCTATTGCCTACAGTATTAAGACTATTAACTCAAGAACGTGTGTACAGATCCTTTTGTATATATTGTCTGTGGGCCACGGTCCTGTGGGAGGTTGTGGGTTTTCGTCCTTTCTGTGGCACCGTTCCCAATATTGTTCTTTAAGAAATTTCACGTTGAATTCTGGAGGCGCCACTACTTACCGCAACAAGAATAACCCTTCCTGTGTTTAGTTGGGTATGGCTTGCGTAATTTCGGGTAAAGTAATTCTGCCAGATAACTCAAAATGATGCAATATTATGAATATTTACGTGAACTGCATCTCGTACTGAAAAAAATACCCAAACAGTCAGGGTAAATATTTGACCCAGAAATGTAATTTTGAGTTGATTTACGGCTGCTCCTATTCAAAACACTTTTTGAAGACTCCAAAACAATACATCTGTTTGAGTTTTGTTGATGAAATAATGTTTTTAAAGGGAGTGCTAGATGGAGAGATGTTAAAAGCGGCTAAACCTTGTACACTCCCTTTGTCTTTGTTTTGGTGATCTGAAAAGAAGGAATCTTATGTGAATTAATTATACATTGACATCCTTGTTAAAATAAGTGGGGCAAAAGAACCTTTATTTCGGTTCTAAAAAAAAAGTGTATATATATGTAAATCAGAAATATATGTTTTTGTGTTTGTATATATGAATTTTGTATAGTTGTGTTCTATGTGAGAGACCAATATTTAAGGTAAAATGTGGTTTAATTAAAAGAAATAGTTGAACCATAAAAACCTTTTTTTATTTTATTTTGGCTATCCTTTTGGAGAAACTCTATATCTAGAAATATCTCAATTAAATTGTGTTGAGAATGATTAATCCAAGAATGGATAATTGATGGTATCCAGTCTTATAATCAGGTAGATGTATTACATTTCCGTAGGCTTTACTTTGTTATTTTCCTTGTTTGATAACCAAAGGCCTAAGGGTTATATGGGTTACCCCTGTAGTTTGTTCATTCCTATTCAAAACACTGCCAGTTGAATTTGGATTTGCAAACTTGTGTTTAAAAATTACACTAACAGTCCACTCGGGTAAAAAGGTCTACCTGAAATGTTTGTTGACCACCCACATTAAAGGAACTGCTACTCACGTTCAAAATACTGCCACTCGCATTTTTACACTCATAAATTACCGAAGCGGCTCACTTAGGTAAAAAATGTCCCTGAAATGCCGCTCATGTTAAAATATTACCCAAATGGTACATCTCAAGTTAAATTTATTGCCCTGAAATTAAGCGATGTGGAGTAATGCTGTAATATTGGTAACTTTGCATACATTTTGTTACGCAAAATTAGAAAAATTCTGTCAATTACTCCGGCCTAATTAATATTTATCCCAGGCCTGGATTTTTGTTCAAATGATCATTTTCTGCACTGTGTGACTGACCATGTCTTCCTAAACAAATATTCATGGAGTTCTCCAAATCTGTTCTGTTTGAAAAACACATTTTTAATTGTGCTTCCATACAGGGGATTAGCCAGAAAAAAATACCTCCCACACTTTCAACCATGTCTCAAATAACAATGAACGTGTGAGTGGAGCGAGCAAGCCTGGCATTTATTCAGGGGGTTGCTTCCGCCATGGGAATTCTAATAGCAATGTGGCTAGATGGCAAATTTTGCATCTGAAGTTATCCATCCATAGGTCTGTATGCCTGTTTCTCTCCTTCCTTCCTCCTCTCATCCCACCATTTATATAGCGCAAACTAGACCAGAGACATCGGGTATGAGAGCGCTTTACATGATCACCAGTTTTGTTACAGATGTACACATTCATTTTTGTTATGCAGGGGGAGATTAAGTGATTTGCCCAGAATCACAGGATGTTGAGCATCGTTGCCGAGACTCGAACCCGGTTCCCCAGCTTCAAGGTCGACCGCTACAGCCGTAAGGCTACATCCTCTCTCATCATCATTCATCCATCTACATATTCTTTCCATCCCATGCTTCTGTGCTCACTTATTCTTTTTCCCTTCTCACAGCTCAATCATACTATTGTTGTTAAGTGATATTTACGACCTTCTGATTGGAGACCATCACCTTCTCTGGTCAGAGCCAACGGAGCCTTAAATAATTTAAATATTTTACTTTACATAGAACTGCATTGCAGTATATAACCCCCACTCTAGCTGCTATAGTGTGGCATTAATTACGCCCCTGTATCCATATTAAATGTACTATCACTGGAGTAATTTCACAAAAGTCATAGGCTGCAAACAGCTGCTGAGTCATTGAAGTAGTGAGGGCTGAAGGATGGATAATCTCTTCCATTGTGGCTATTTTTTGGAAATGTATTGCCTGCATATATATTAGAAAATAAAACCAACTATTTATTTTAAATATTATGGGCCTTATTTATGAAGGCCTTGCGCCACCGGTGCGTCATTTTTAAAATGGGAAAAAGTGACGCACTGGTGGCGCAAGGCCTTCATAAATAAGGCCCTATGTTTCCAAACATATTGTCAAACACTGAACAGATTTTATAGGCAATTCTGAAAAAACATTATATGGGAAAATCCATTAATTTGCATTTCAAGTTACATTTAAACACATTCCTTCTGCACACAGCAAGTACATTTACTCAGCATCAGAAAGTTGTGTAGTCCATAGTAAATGCAGGGTATTACTACGTATTTGAACACTCTATTTAAAATGTCTAGGTAGTGCCCAGTATACCTCAGTTTGTGCTCAAGATTCACTACATAAAAAGGCCAATCTAGATCCAAGTAATCCAAATAATTACTAGCCTATTGCTCTTGTTCGCACAGTAGATAAGATATTGGAAAAGATCATTGTCAAACAACTGTCCATTTATCTTATTGAGATAAATATTCCTTTTTTTAAAGATTTTCACTAAATACATGTGTGGTGTGATTAAACACAAGTACTATCCTCACCACTGATCACCAAATGTTGGAATGTGGTTTATTAGTAGGGGTACGTAGGTACCTAGCACTAGTAATAAGGCCATAATCATAATATGAGGTCTACTTAAGGTCTCAGTAAATTATTCCCTTGCTCAACCGTTGCTCCCTGGCTGTGATCAGGCAAGCTTAACTTACAAGACATGTGTGTAAAGCATTTAAAAACACCAATACATAAAATAAATAAGACACAACCCACAATAAAAATTCAGCACCAATTTATAAAAATAGGAAATATTTTCAGGATTAAAATAACACCAAAATGTTTGTAGAGAACTGGAGATATGCATTTTTAAGGAATAAACACTTTCCAGTACCTAAAAGCCAAAGGCAACACTTTCGAACATTCTGGTCGCCCATGACCGGGACAAAGTCAACGTTTCAGGCAAACTGCGATGGAGTGTGGGTCGGAAACACTTAGCGGTATGGACTGGTCAAGTTTATACCTTCTGATTTACTCACTTTTTTGTTGGCTTTTTTCTCTCAACGTCAGCGAGGCTCCTCATCATACCGGCTTTGGGTTCGACGACGGCTGCTTGGCTCAGCGTGATGCTCAGTCAACTATTGGAGGTCTTTGTCGATGATGAAAAACCCCAGAGCTTCAGCAAAGCAAACCTCAATCTTAGGTCGAGTCGTGGTTTGACGTTGCTAGCTTGACTCTTGCCGACACATTGGTCACCTTATGGAACTTTTCACTAAAAATTCTCCAAACTTCTGGACTTATTTCCAGAAGGTCCATTTGTGGTTTTAATGTGTCCACAGCACCAATCAAAGGTTCCAGAAGCTCTAGGTTACTCACAATGCACATGGCCAAATCCTTTCAAGGCAAGCTGAAGGTGGGCAGCTGGATTCTCCTTGCTGGAGATAATGCAGGTGGAGCTCTTTTCACTTACTGCTTTCAGGGAGTTCATTCCTTCACTTTTCAAAGCAAAGCAAAGTAGTTAGGGCTGCAGTTCCTAAGTGTGCAGCAGGTGCAGTCATTCAGAGTGCAATCTTCTTGGTGCAGGTCAGGGTTTCAGCAGGGCAGGCCTTTTTCTTCTTGTAGTTTTAGGCAGAGTTGTGGGTTTCTGGGCAGCTCTCCCATATTTATCCAGTGTTCTTGGGTGGTTTCTCCATTGTTCTTGGGTGGCAAGCAGGGGGGTACCCCTGACCTATGGGATGCAGGGTGTTGCCCTCATGTATGACAACTTCCTCTAAAGGGTGGCATATTCTTGTCCCAGAAAGCACAATTCCTTTAAAATTCAAAATGGACAAACTCTCTTCTGGTGGAGGGAAGGGGAAGCCTGAGGAAAACATGGCGGCAGCCTTCTGAGCTGCCGCGGTGCTCCGTGACCGAGCCACCGCTTGAAGCCGCTCTGTCCTGTTTGTTTCAAGGTAGCATGGTCTTTGATGTTTAAGGATACGCACATGAAGTTGCTGAAGCTAAAAAGCTAAAAATCTGGTTTGAAGGCGCTGTTAGGGATAAACGCGGTGCCGACTATTTGATCCCGACTGCGAAGTTTGTCTTCCTTCCCTATGCCGGATTTTCACTGTGGTGCTCGCGGCTGGACGTGTATCCCGCCTTGTTTCCCTGAAGCGGTTTCAACGTTTCCCGTTTTACTGCTGACTCCGCTGGGCTTGCGGCTTTGGACTTCGGCCGCCCTGGAGCTGAGAAGGGGCAGAACAGCACGAAGTTTCGTGCATGCGCCCGCAAGTAATTCCCTCGGATATCAGCGGTACGAGGCAGCGGGGAAAAGAGCCCAGCCGGTCCACACTGTGGCAGTGGAGGGGTCAGAGGAAGCCGGCTTAGAAGTGAGCGATAAGGAGGGTAAGGAGGGTCTACTAGTTTTACCGGCAGTGCAGCCTGACTCTCCCCAGCTTTTCCAACATCAAAATAAAGTTAAAATCAAACGTGGGTGGAAAAGGAAAGAAGTGTTGGTAAATGCTGTCCCCTTGTGTGTAGATTCGGTCGTGAGTCCTGTGGCTGTAAAGAAGAAGCCCTCATCGTATCTATCCACTGAGGTGAAGTCAAAGCAGACAAGGTCTTCTAAAACTACAAAGAACCTCAAGGCTGTGCTCAGTTTGGGGTCTAAAATTACTCCTTCATTACGTTCCTATTTTAAGGCTATACCACAGATACTTGAGCTTTCAGAGGATCGGGCTATGTCAGTCCCCGTAATTGTTTCTACTGGCCCCGTCCCTGCCCTTAAGTCTGCTTCTTTTTCTGCTGATATGAATGTTGAGTCACCATTGCCAGAATCACAGAGGTCAGAAGTCGTTGGTCCAACCTTAGAAACTGCCCTAGAAACGGCTCAGTCATTGTTAGATCCACCTCTACTAGTGGCCCCGCTGGCTCTTATTTTGAATGATGGGCTTAAAGGTGATTTAGGACATCAAGTAAGTGCAGGAGCGGAGGTACAGAATGACCAAGAGGGTCTTCAGCAAGGTGACCCTACTAGCTCCTCTAGTACTGTTTTAAAGCCTCCTGATTCTGGTATTACTGTTACCTCTCTACAAGCAATGTTCTCCTCTTTGTCACTTGACATAAAGAAGGGTTTTGAAGAGTCTTCGGCCAATCAGATTGAGATCAGGAACTACTGTGAATCCCTGGACAATAAGATAGACGGTCTCTCGTCAAGAACAGAGAAACTGGAGGAGACAGTAGCAGTATTATCCATCCATTTGGATCAGGCTAAAGAGGATATCACCAAGCTTAGAAGGGAGGATCTGGTCCTATCTGAAAGGATGGAAACTTTGGAAAATAATGCCAGACGGAGTAACATCCGTATCCTTAATGTTCCTGAAGGTTCAGAGGGGTCCGACATTAAACAGTTTGTTACCCATCTATTGAAGGAGTCATTATGTCTACATCAATCTACGGAAGAATTGGCTGTTGACATCCAGCGGGTCCACAGGGACCCGTTTAGACGGAACCCTCAAAGGTCTAAACCTCGTAAAATCCTAGTAAACTTTCACACGTATTCATTGAAAGAACAAATCCTTAATCTGGTTCTGAAACAGAAGTCCTTGGTTGGGAAAGGATTTACTTTTCAAATAAGGTCTGACCTTTCAAGGGTCACTTTAGAGAAGCAGTGGGAGTTTGGGAGGCGGTTAGATGCTTTTAGGAAGTTGGGTGCAATGGCACAACTTATGTTTCCTGCTGCTCTAAAAATTATGCACAACAATAAGAAGTTTAACATCAGATCGGTGCAGGCAGCTGACGAGTTATTGCTGGATCTCGGTAATAAGGGCTCTTCTGATTAGATCTATACCTGGGTAATATTGTCCCGGCCACCATGTTATTGTTGTTCTACTTGTGTTACTATGGAAGCTCTAATGAGCAATTTAATTAACAAAATAAAAAATAAAAAAAGTGGATGAGAAGGGAAAAAAAAGGGGCTAAATAGAGGAGGAAAAAAAATATTATAATATTATAATGGTTGGGCTAAGGTAAAGAAGAGTTTAATCTTGCTTAAAACCATCCCATCAGATCTAAACTAGTTGGAGGTTATGTCCTTGCTACTTCTTTCTAGAGGTGATGAGGAGTGGTTCCGATCCTTCCCCTGCACTTATAGATACCATGCGTAGTAAGGAGAGCTTGAGGCAGAGTTGCTTAGCGGGAGCTCGGGGAGGGGTGCTATCTGCTGGGCTTGTTCCGGATAGGTAGAGCAAGGGTTTTCCAAGGGGTGGGTGGGGGGTGGGGACGGGGGCACTGGGGTAAGAGGAGGGTTGGGCGGTGGGAAAAAGTCAAAAATGTCCTCATTTTCCAATTGACCTTTGTCGCGTATGGTATGAAGCAGGCAAATTTTAACAAATTATTTTTTCTGTTAGGGCGGGAATCTGGTAACCTCCTTCCATATAGATGTTTAGGTGGGGTCTGGGTCAGTTTATATGGGTAGTTTTAAAGTTATCTCCTGGAATGTTAATGGCCTCCGCACTAATCCAGGAGCTAATAGAATCATGCAATACCTACAAGATTCAGATGCACAGGTCATTATACTTCAGGAAACCCACTTGACCCAGACTGAATCACTTGCCTTAGTTAAGAGGTATAGGTGGATTGACTTTGCGGTATCTACATCACAAACTATGAATATTAGAAGCATGTCTATCATTTTTAAGAAACAATTAAAAGCCAGGTTAGTCACTCAGTTGGTAGACCCAGGTGACAGATGGGTCATCACCACGGTCATCATTGCTGGTGCACAATTTACAATCTTGGGTTACTATGGGCCCAACTTAGATGACCCCTCTACGTTAGAGTCTATTTCCTTACATCTATTGTCCTTCCCTGAACCAATTATCTGGGCGGGGGACTTTAATATAGTATTGGATCCGCTTTTAGATAAAACTCCTAATAGTCGTCCCCTTGCCCGCTCTAAATCTAGGACTTTCCTGCTCAACTCCATGAAACAATACGGATATGTAGACATCTGGAGAGTAAGGTCAGGACAGCAACTAGGTATCTCTTTCCGGAATTATAAATACTGTCACCAGTCTAGAATAGACTCTGTTTTAATTAGTCAGAGATTGGTGGATTCCGTTAAGAGCATAGTTTATCTCCCTTTACATCTGTCCGACCATTCAGCGGTGTTTATGGATTTTGCGGGGTTCTCTAAGGTTTCCCCTCGAAGTTGGTCATTTGACAGCTCTTTACTCTCACACCCGACGATATCTCTTTTCTTAAAACTGAAGCCCAAAGTTTCATGAGTATAAATATTGGCTCGGCGGCATCCAGAGTTGTGTGGGACTCCTTTAAGGCCTTTTTAAGGGGTCTTATAACTGGTAAGGTGTCTTATCGATTGAAACAGTATAAGGAGGAAGTTGCCTCCATTGAAGCAGATATAGCTAAAACACAACTAGATATTGATGCTAATGCTGCCTCCACTGACTCCGTTTTAAAATCCCTTCATAATAAATTACTTTCTTTGAAGGGGAATCTGAGCTCGGTTCTAAACCAGAGAATTCAGCAGAAATGGGAGGCTAGTATGATAGCCCTTTTTGAGTATGGCGAGGGGGCAGGGAAGCTATTGGCCTGGAAGGCCAAAACAGATCAAGTCCGCAACAATATTGAGTCAATTACTGTTAGTAATACTACATTCTCTTCAGATGAGGATATCAGGCGAGCTTTTAGAGAGTTCTTCCAAACAATCTATCATGGGGACAATAAGGTTAATCCAGAGCTTATTAAGGGCTGGTTGAGCGGAATTTACCTCCCGGCCCTTTCTGCAGAGCAGCGCACATTCCTTGATAGCGACATCTCAGAGGAAGAGGTCAGGATGGAAATCGAAAATGGTAAGAAAGGGAAGGCGGCAGGACCCGTTGGGCTTCCACCCGAAATCTTTAAAGCTTTAGAACAAGAAATAATTTCTCCCCTTACCACTCTATTTAACCAAATCTTACAGGATGGCCAGCGTCCCCCTGTCTCCTGGGACAGTGCATCAATTACCCTGATCTTGAAACTCGGGAAGCCAGCTTCTTGTTGTGGGTCATATAGACCAAATTCAATTCTAAACGTAGATTACAAAATCTTTGCTACAGTTCTTGCAAGGAGACTGGCGATGGTGGCCCCCGACCTTTTACATCATGACCAGAAGGGGTTCGTTAAGGGGCGCCAACTGTATGAGCTGACATATGACCTAATAGGTGCCATCGACATGGCTTTAGCTGAGCCCCTTCCCTTAGTTGCTCTAACGTTGGATGCCACCAAGGCCTTCAAAAGGGTAAATTGGCTATACCTGTCGGAGGCCTTGGCTAAGTTTAATATCGGGGGGGGGGCTTCCGGCGGGCCGTCGGCCTTCTGTACCAGAGCCCTACAGCTCGGGTTCTGGTCAATGGAGTATTATCGGACCCCTTTAACATCACAAGGAGGACGCGACAGGGCTGCCCGCTCTCCCCTCTCCTATTTGATTTATATATTGAGCCCTTCGCTCCACGCTTGAGGGATGACAATAATATTAAACCTTTTAGCTATAGGGATGGGAGAGGAAAGTGGCCCTGTACCCCGATGATGTGCTTATTTTTTCATCTGAGGCAGATACTGCACTTCCTGCAGTACTCAATGCCGCTCTAGAATTTGGGGAAGTCTCCGGGTACGACGTTAATGCCTCAAAAACCAAGGTAATTGTCTGGAATGATGATGATTGTGATATTAGCATACAGCCTGTGTCAAATATGCGCTATCTGGGTCTCAATATTGTGAGGGACATTAATCAAATAGTTGCAACTAATTTTACAGCTGTCGCAAAGGTTTGCCGCAAACTTATGCGATCATGGGCACAACTTCCACTATCTCTGTTAGGGAGAGTTAACTTGATCAAAATGACCATTCTACCAAAAGTTTCTTTCTTATTCAATACCATCCCTCTTTATTTTGATCCTTCCTTGTTAGCGAAATTACAGGCGGAAATCACTTCCTTTATTTGGGATAAGCATCTCCCATGGATTGCTTGGAAGAAACTTAGGAGACGTAGAGAGAAGGGTGGCTTGGCGGCTCCGGACCTGCAGATGTATGCATGGGAATTCCAGCTATCCCATGCCCGAATGCTTTTAAAGATGCCTGTAGATCTTGGAGTTGGGTCCTTGTTCTCTGCCCTGCTTAAAGGGGAAGGAGTCAGCCAGTCAGGTTTCCTGTTCAAATTCGGCAACCCCAAGTTCTTCAAGAAGATTAAATTGAAGGTCTTGCAGGGGATGGCAAAAACTTGGGCTAAGTTAACGATGGCTATAAAAGTGGGTTGCTTTGGCAGTAGAACACCTCTTTGGGGTCTTCCTGAGTGTCCTGTCTGGCTGGGTGATAGTTTAGCCATTCCGTTAAACGAAGCAGGGCTGGAAGTTTGGGGGGACCTATTCATGGATGGGGGCTTGCTCCCATGGGAATGTTTAAGGAATAGGATTGGTCCCAATCTTGCAAGGTTTAAATACATGCAAATTGCTAGTTGGACCCACTCTTATGTCACCCTGCCCTCCCGAGGAAACTGGCTCCCTATAGGAGGTCATAGCCAGTTAGTATCCCTACTGCTAGATAAACCCCCTGCAAAGAGGGAGATTTCCCTATGGTATAATCTGATCATTGAAGAAGTTGACGGCGAATTTCGGTTACCGGATTTGCTTTGGGGATCCATCTTTACAGATCGCAATGTGCAGGATTTGTGGACTACATCGTGTAAAGTCTTGTGGGACATCGTCAAGCAAGCTTGGTTGCGTAGGAACCATCTTTTTAGGCTCCACAGTGCATATTATTCTCCTCTTAGACTCTCAAAGTTTTCTCAAGGGAACTCAGTAGCTTGTGCTAAGTGTGGGCTGGCTGCTGCATCGGATGCCCACATGTTCTTTGAATGCCCGTGCTTGGCTTCTTTCTGGGATGCTATAAGTAACACACTCTCTGCATCACTGGGTGTGCAAGAAGTACTTGACCTCCCCTCTTGTGATCTTTGGGATTTTGGATGGGGTTCAGGGCCAGGCAAAAAATCTACTGTTTTACTCCATCTTACTTGCCAGAAGGAAGATCTGTAAAAAATGGAAAGACCCTATATCCCCTTCTCTCACTGACTGGCAGGCCTCAGTTTTGCAAGTCTCCAGACTCGATCTAGAAAGAACTGGCAATCAAGATAAAAGAGCATTCTGGCATTTGTTGGTCTGGGGCCATTGAGTTAGCCGGGGTTTTTTTTCTTTTTCCCCGGTCCGATGATTACACAGCTGTGGTTTACTCAACCTATAAAGCCCCTATCTGGCTGGAAGTTCGGAAACGAATGGCTGTACTTCCCACCTATATTTCATTTTTCTATTAGATCTTATTGGTTTCATTGGTGTTTTCCTCTGTGGAAACGCCATTTCTGAGGGATGTCGAGAGTCTATGTTAGTTAATCCCTGCCAGTTTTATAAACTGTGACAGCATGTCATATTCCGACTGCGGCTACACCTGAAACCACGGTGGTAAATGAGGACCAAAAAAAAGAAAAAAACTCTCTTCTGGAGGTTAAGACTTGACTAAGCAAACCCACTGTTGTGGCTACGTTTCCCTAACATGCCCCTTCCAGCCCCTCTGCTCATTCAATTATTTGGGCTCCTGTCTTGCAGGGGTACATGGTGGCAGGGTGAGCTTTTGTCCTCTCCTTACTGTCATTCCTTCTTTTGAAGACCGGTTTAGCTAGGCCAACCCCTTCCTGCCTTTTGCTCTCCAATCTCCTCCCACCAGATGTCCTTTGTCTTTAGGCAAGCCACTTCACACCTTATCAGAGCAGTTTAACTCAGCCTGTCAAAGACTAGACAATCAGGAGAGGCTGCTGGAAGCTTGGATTTTAGTTAACCAGAAAAGAAAGTGATATAATTTCGATTCTGTGGTAGTTATAATAAATGTAACACTGGCATGTCACTGGATTTATTCTAACTATCATTTTAATACTTTGCAGTATAGTCTTAGCTCACTCCTATGAATAGGTATACTTTATTAAAGCATTCTCATGTTTTATTGTAGCCTATGGAGCAACTCTGCTACAATGGTAAAAAACTATTTTGGCAGTTTTACCCTCACCAGGGCATATAAAACATATTTTAAAATGCCACTGCTTATAGTTGCCTGACACCCTACCCCTGGAGCACTTAGGGGAGACCTTAGGGGTGACTTATATGAAAAATAAGGTAGTTTAAGACTTTGGAAGTACCTTTAATTACAAAGTCGAATTTGCATATAATTTACTTTAAAAAAAACCTGCAAAGCAGGGCTGCCTTTAAAATGACAACAGGTAACACAGCAGGGCACAGGCAAGTGCATTATGTCCACTGGGCCGCTAAACCTACATGCTCTACCATATACTAGGGACTTACATGTAGGTTATCAGTACCAACTGTAATCACCCCTAATTACCATGTACCCTTATTTAGACCACATGCCCTGGGTCTGGTTAGTGGAGCCCAGGGCACCCTCAGAGTCAGAAAACAAGCATCTTGTTGTCAAAATGAGGACAAAAAGTAGGTGGACACTACAAAAAGCCCTGGCTTCTCACACTAACCAATGCAGATCTGCCTATGGGTGTATGCTCTGGAGTTTAATGGTCCAAATGTACATTTTTGTTGTCATTAGGAGCCCAATTTGTAGTTTCTGAGAAATGTAAAATGTCTTGTATGGTTTAACATTAGCAACATACTTTGCAACCTATCTGAAGTCTTAATCTGAAAACAAATATAATGGGAAGAGTGTTGCTTTTGGTGACTATGTTTGTGCCAGTATCTAGGAGAAGAAATTACAGCAAATTAAATGTTTACTAGTTTGAAATAATTATTGTTATACCTCATTGCAAAATCAGTATGTGCAGCTAGTGTGGAAGGGGTCTAGAAATATGTACAAACATGCTTAAAAATATCATCTTTACAAGTCATCTATGCTTTAAAGAAATTGTTTAGCAAAAACTTCCAAAATCAATGTTAGTTGTCTTCTTTAAGGCCAATTCATACAGAAAAAAAAAGGTGTTGCTCATTAGACCTCCTGGAAATCTAAATCTTATTGGCTGGCTATCTGAGTTCTAAACCACCGGTTTCCCCCATCCTCAATTTATTTATTTATTTATTTATTTATTTATTTTATTTACGTAATTTTTATAGCGCAACAAATACCCTGGGGTGACTCGGCGCTGTGGAGCTACTGGAGTCAGTCATCCTCTTACTGGTTAAACCACCATGTTTTTAAAAGCCTGCGGAAGCTCATCAAGTTCGGGGCAATTTTGATGGCAAGTGGCAAAAGATTCCAAAGTTTTGGAGTGGCCACAAGGAAACGCCTGTCTCCCCAGGTGGCCGTTCTTGTACGTGGCACAGGGAGGAGACTGGTGTTGGCCGATCTTAATTGCCTTCTGGGAGTATACAGCTGAAAGGCTTCGGTCAAGAACCCTGGGTCCTATGCCATGTACTGCCTTATATGCAATGCAGAGGGCCTTAAATTTAATGCGGCTCTCAACTCTCAGCCAATGTAGCTGACGAATGCCAAGAGTGGTGGATTTGCGGCGAGGAATGTTTAGGAGGATCCTAGCAGCCGCATTCTGGATGGATTGCAGCTTAGTTATGACACGCTTCTGGGTGTGAAGAAAGAGAGCGTTCCCATAATCTATTTTAGAGAAGACTAAGGTGTCAATGGGTCTGTGGATCTATACCCATCTGTAAGGAAACACACACGTAGCACGCACATTGCTAAATCTGCAAGGGCTTCTCTTCACTCTCTAAAAGAAAACTCTCCTGCTTCTTAAGGACTTCCCAATGCAGTGCTGGCTATTTCAACTTGACTATGGATCCGCCATCCTCTCAAAAATATTTATTTCTCAATGCAAATGGTTGTGATCTGCTGCAACCATTCGCATCGAGAATTCTCACCGGGGGGAGTTCAAGCAACCAAAAACAGAGTGGGAAAAACTCTCGTTAGCCTGCCAGCAGAGCAGAATTATTTGCCCACCGCTACTGTTCTCTGTCGCCTATCCAAAGTATACCGAAATACTGAAAACATGAAGTTTGATGGATAATCCAGAAACTTGAATCAGTGTCAAAAACCAATCTCATTCAGAGGTCTATTGAAGCTGACACCTTTTTTACTAAGGACATACCGTACTAGAGCGATACACAGAATTGTGAAGAACACAGCACTCTGTACGAAAATGATTAGGTCACGATTCAATCCTTGTACATCCTCTATATCTTCACTGATGACACGTGGATGCCCTAAAAGCATTTACCATGGTTAAGGTCATTAACACTCCACCCATGACTTCCATCCCTGCAGACCATTAACACTGAAGCCATGCTTAAATCTCCACTCACTAAAACACCTCTAGCTGATAGTCTTCAACTACATCACTACATTATCAACCACAAAACACTTGAGGAATGAAACCAGACAGCATATGGGAAACATAAATCAGGCTAGTCAAAACCATAACCTGGAACAAAACTACTCCCACACAGGCACAGACTGAAATACTGCAAAGGACAAAACCTTCACCTCTCCACCCCCACCACCACTTGATAGAACTTTCCTGGTGGAGAAGTGAATGTTTTCTGCCCAAATACCAAAATCATTTCTAACATTTTAATCTGTTGTTCTGCATTTTCATGTAGTATAAACCACTTAAGGGCGATTTTCAGTCACTTGTATGAGATTTAATAATATAATTCGCTAGACATGTATGAAACCAATTTATCTTCAGTGCAATTGTTAACCACACCGCGAAATTCTTGATACTCAGAAGAAAACTGCTTTCTCTCAGTATGGACTATCTAAAAGTAACACAGGTGAAGCCTGCATAAAAGCACTGGATAATGTTAGTGTTAAATAATCAGGTAAACTGAAAATGTGAAAAACTATTACAGCCTTAATTTACTGTAACAGGTATAATATAAGTGGAAGAGGCTCTGACTGGGAAGATTCTATTTGAAGCTAACGAAATGCATCTTAAAACCATCCCAACCTACATTGTACAATCTGTTAGACGCACCATTGCACTTATTTTGAGTGAGGAGATTTCTTTGGGCAGATCCTGTCGGGTGTTTGAGATTTTCACAGAGCTGATGAACCATTGTCTAACTCCATCCTCTTTCCTCCTCCCACTGTCAGTGAAACATTCTGAAGTGGAAGTGGACTGAGCTTCTTCTGCTTAATGCGATGTCAGTGCAATGTTATCATCTCAGAAGAACTGTTTTATTCTCTTTAAATATTCTGAAAACATTTTCTCGTGTACCCTAATGAACTTGCAACCTTCTTTTTGAACAGAGAGTGTGTTGCACTCGTTTAGGGAATGAAATGCACGAAACCTCCACTGAACATGCACATAACAGATGTTGTCCTAAATCAGAAAAAAAAATGAATGATGGTGTTTTTTACTACCAGTCATGATCTTTGCAAACAACAGCCCTGCTTTCTGCTCTGCTCCATTAGCGTTGTCTCACAGAGCTGAGGCCCTCTTCAATCGGACCGACCGAAAACGATCCTGTCAGTATCACGTAGGTTTTTCTGCAAAAACCACCACGTTAAGAAATGTGAGAGTTTGATAAATGTTGGCAAAGTCAAAAACAAGTATAAAATCGTATTTTGTGTCGGTGCATACACTGACATACAGACTCCACGTTACGTGCATATCATCTGCTTTTAAAATTATGCAGACTCGGTTCGATGATTTCCTTGCACCATTTCCTTTACTTCCAATGTGTTGTGAGTTATAAGAAAGGCCTTGAGACGTGAACTTGCCCAATCACGTTTAAAGCAAGCAAGCTCTTTTAGCAGAAACAACATTTCCACACATTATTTGCAGTAGCTTTTTTTTTTTTTTTTTTTTTTTTATTTAAAAAGAGAAATTTTTATTGGCATACATGAAAAAGAACCATAACCACAGGAGTGTGAGCTGAGGCGACTCTGAAAAAGTTCATTCAAACCGCACACGGGTCACCTGTCAAGCATGTGTCATCCACCTTAGATGAGTAATTCGGTACCTCAAACATACGAAAACCGGGAATATATAAAACCTGGCATAATAAAATAAACAAGCACATGCAAAGACGGTAAGTCATATACTCGCAGTGACTGGGAAATGTTATGTAGAAGTTTATTAAAAAATATATTTTTTAAATAACAAATTAACCTGTCTGGTGTCATCAAAGTGTGACTTGCAATTAACAGTAAAGGCTCGTAATTCAAAATGGACCCAATTCGCTTCTCACAGGAGTTTTTATGAAGTGCAACCTTTACCTGAAAGCACTATATAGAAGTAAAATGAATGTTTCATAATTATACATTTAGAACTGACAGCATCCAGGGGAGAAAAGATGCCTACAGAGAAAGTCTATAATAAAACAGGGGTACACACTGATGTAACTGACTTTATCATTTGTGATGGATAAGTTGCTGAAACTCTAGGGGGCATATTACCAACAGGTAGCGATAATTATCGCTAGATAGGCTTTGCGATGATTTTTTTATCGCTGCCTATCGCTGGATATGTTAGCTGTTAATATTTTTAGAATAGTGCTCATGTTTATGCATAATTTTGATGTACATTGAAATAGCACATTTTGGCCCTGGAAATGGTCTTTTAACCTCCCCTCCCTCTTCTGCCCCCCATTTTTATAACCTTCTAAGTAAAGAATGTCAGTGAGCAGTGTATTTACATTAAATGTATATTTAGGACGTATTACTTTGACTTATGTTTACATTTATTGATTACACGAACCCACTTTAATTCCATTTGGATACTGTCCTAAGAAAGACCCATTTTGTAACCGGATTAAAATATCCAAAACAAGCATTGGCAAAGTCAGCATGTTTAGCATTAGATGCCAACCTTTTTTTTTTAAGGCTTTTTAGTTGCGAAATGGTGTTAGACCTGTCATCCTTAGGGTGGGCTTCCCACAACGTTTTGCCTGCTTACCTCCACTTTTGCTGTATTTTTTTGTTGGCCTTAGGACTCTGAGCACTTTATCACTGCTAACCAATGCATGTGCTTCTCCCCTAAACTTGTTAACAGTGGTGTATACCTGATTGACATATTTAATAATTATCCGTAAGCCCCTTGCAAAGTGGTACAGCATATTACCAGGACCAGTAATCTAATTGCTACTAGTGGGCCTGCAGCACTGGTTGTGCCACCCACAGAAGTAGACTTTAAAGCCTGTCTCAGGCCTGCCATTGCAGGGCCTGTGTGTGCAGTTTACTCCACTTTGACTTGGCATTTAAAACCACTTGCCAAGCCTTAACCTCCCCTTTTATTACACATAAGGCACCCCTAAGGTAGATCCTAAGTGACCCTAAAGACAGGGTGCAGTGTAACTAAAAGGTAGAAAATATACTTTTGAGTTAAACATGTCCTGGCAGCGACAACCAGTGAAATTAGTTTTCACTGCTGTGAGGCCTATGCCTCTTATAGGTTAGCATTGGGGATTCCTTAAAACAATTTTTAAGCTGTAATTCCTGATCAGAAAGGAGACTCTACATCATGTTTCACATCTTTGGAATGGTGGTGATAAATCCTCTTTAGTCTTAAAGTAGGATTTGTAGTGACCATTTTAGAGATGCCACTTTTAGAAAGTGAATAGTTGAGGAGGTAGGTCCCAGGACGTAGGGTCAGCAGGACCGTATACTATATTTTGAAAAAACAAAATGCCAACCCCACCGCTTTTTAGATGCTCATCAATATGAGCAAACAAATCAAACTGAATTCCAGATTTGTTCGGTATCTTTTATTTATACCTTTTACTTTAGAAATTTTTGGACACTTCAAACAAAGTGATCCTATGTCTGAGAGAGACACTCAACACATAACACACTACAAAAATGATAAGTACATCACTATATTATTTAGACAAACAAAAATAATATTGTACACCCTTTCTTATTGAACAGACAAACAAAAATAATATTGTACACCCTTTCTTATTGAACAAAAAGCAAAAAATGAATCTTTGCATATATTCAAGAAAATACAATATTTCAACTCAATGAAAGAGACACGTTCAAAGAAGAAATCAAAGAACACAAATCAATTAGGAACATTAATCAAGATCAGAAGTTAATCCTGTGTGATTCGTGTATTCTTTCTATTCTGCCGACGCGTTTCGAATCCGTGGACAAAGTACACGGAATCTCATCAGGGCTCAATCAATGGGGTTCTGTGAGGTGTATTAAAAAAAGAAGAAAAGAGAGCACTGTGTCACCAACCATCATTCAATACTAGGTGACCAAACCGCCTCCCCCTCTGTTACCCTCCTGTACCTGTTAGTCAATCAGGAGCAGTGATCACGACGATCTTTTGACACCAACACTTTGGCGAGACAGTGTTATCTGCAAGATAACAATAACCTAAGTATGTGCAGTCATAGTACAATTCATGTGGTTCAAACCTAGGAAGGCACAAAAAAGTTCATACCTTAGACGGGTATAAGTGATTCTCCCTGTCCCAGTTATTCACTTTGTTAATGGTCCTCTTTCAGCCTGGAGGCAAAAACGTTTGGTGAAACTCCCTCAGTGATCTCGCTTCAAATCAGGGTCTCTTAGTGTGTGAAAAACAACCGTTCTATAATGGACAAAGAGCGGAGCTTAAATATATTTGTAACCTTTTTTACATAGGACGAATACTGTAAAGTAGAAGGGCTCCCCATGCCCATTTACCTGCATTTACATTCTGCCGCTTCCCTCGCCTAGCCGATATATTTCTTCTGAAGCAGCCGGCGTGTGAACGCCTTGCCGCTCTGCACCATTGTGTTCAAACGGTCACCTAGCGATCGGGAATAGAAAGCAATTACTATTCCATTCTGGCTGAAACAGCGGGTTTTGTAAACGCGCTTGTTTCCAAAAAGACTTACCGGTCTAAACATACGACCAACGCTCAAAGTTGTCCAAAATCAATCAGAGACAGCCGCCACCATTTTTTTGGGGCGGGGATATAGACAAAGACCCAGCGCTTGGGATTGTGGTACCTGTAGTAACAGCTGGGTTTCTGATAGAAATGAATCCACCTAGAAAACTTACAGAATCGAGTGGAGCACTCCAAACAACCAGGCGATCGGGCATTTACAGCCTTGAGACCTCGGACATGCTGTTCAATCCGGTCTGGGCACTGTTAAATCTCATAATCAAATAGGCCTCTTTCCGCAATAAGGTTTCTTCAGTATCAACAAGACCCTTTCTCATGGGCATTGTGAAAAGTACTGTCCATGTAAAATCAGTTTCCGCATGTTCCTTATCTACAAAGTGTTGGACCATGGGGGCACTGAGTACTTTATTTTTAATACGGGAACGATGTTGTGTGATCATTGTGTTCACTTGCTGGTTAGTTTTGCCAATGTATAATTTATGGCACCCACAAATGATAGCGTAAACGACATTTTTAGTTTTGCAATTCGAGAACCCTTTGTTGGTCCATTTCACGTTCTTATGTTGGAATTCGCACCCCTCAAGACAGGACCCACATGACACACAATTCCCACATTTGTGGTGTCCCTCTATAGGTTTAAGTCCCCATTTCGATAATAAGTCTTGCTTGGGTCTAGATGTTATCATGTCGGCACGAACTAACTGTTGGCCGATACTCCTGTTCTTTTTGTAGGCGAAAATGGGTCGTGGAAAGGGACACTCCAATTCCTCCAGCAAATGCCAATTTTTGAGGACCATTTGTCTTATCCGGTGGGTATCTGGTCCGAAAGTCGTGACGCATACCATTTGTTCCAGCTCACATTTCGCTTTGTTTTGTAGTAAACACTCCCTTGGCGTAGAGCGGGCCCTCTTGTATGAGTGTTTAAGCATCTTCTTCGGATACCCACGGGTAGTCATCTCTTCGCAGAATATTTGGGCATGATAGTCAAAGTCATCCATGCTTGAACAGTTTCTGCGAATGCGAAGTAATTGCCCATATGGTAAGTTACTTCTCAAGTTCCGTGGATGGGCACTCCGGTGATGGAGAATTGTGTTCTTGTCTGTCTTCTTGCGAAAGAGGGACGATTTGAGGTGCCCATCTCTGCAAGTAATTTCAACGTCTAGAAAGGTCATAGAACTTTTGCTTTGTTCTAGAGAGAATTTAATGTCCTGGTGTTTGTTGTTTAGCCACTGGTGGAAGGCAATCAATTCGGTGTGGCTCCCCTGCCACAGGAGCCACACGTCATCGATATACCGTAACCACTGTTTGATGTTTTTTTGAAAAGGATGGTTATTTTCAATGAACCTCTGTTCAAATTGTGCCATATACAATATGGCTATCTCCAGAGCATAGGGACAGCCCATAGCTGTCCCTTTGATTTGCATATAAAATTGGTCATTGAAACGGAAATAATTCTTTTTAAAAAGAATTATTTCCGTTTCAATGACCAATTTTATATGCAGAAACTGTTCAAGCATGGATGTTGTGTGATCCTTGTGGATGGTTGTGGTTTTTTTTTTTTTTTGCAAATATTGGTAACCACGTTAGTAAACAGCAGTTGTGCACTGCAACTCCAACGTTAAGTTGGATCATGTGCAGCGATGAAGACGAGCTTGTGAAGTAAATGCACTGGCTTATCAATGTAAATTAATTTGTGGTGACTGAATGTATTACTCTGTCCCCCTTTGTTAGACTTGCTAAATCTTATATCTTCTAAAATCTATGCATTTGTAGGGAATAACAGTCTGGCACAATATAACCACTGCATAGCACTACTTTTCCCATAACTTTGGTTGCTACTAGTTGAACTATGGATACTGCTCTGAATACCCTTGATGCACATACATATTCTCCTAAGAAAATCTCATAGCGGGTTGCACTGGAATGGATTTGGACCTCATACTGTGCTCTTAAGAGGTGCTCAGGGAGAGCCATCATTTGTTGCAGGTCTTGCACACGGACAGTGCACAGACTTCAATAGTGAGGAATGGTGCTGCATCCAGAAACAATATGATACAAATACAGGGGGTTGATTCAATTATGGAAAGGTCAGAGGCTGGAATCAATACAAATGAATACAATAAACAAGTTGCCTCTGACACCATCAATACACAAAGTAATTCTTGTCCCAAACGTTTTTTTAATTAACGTTGGGGTGTAGGTATCACAATTTTGTTACTTTTTCTCTTTTTGCTATAGTAGTTGCAAAACAACACGGCCCATCAAAACGGACCCCTTTCTTACATTTACACATAAGTACAAAAAATATTTACAACAAACAAAATGCAGTGTATCAGTGAATTATATACAATGCAACATTCAATACTCAAGTGTAGTGTACATTTCAAAACAGTGAAACAGATATATACATGTTAACTCAAGAGGTGCATGAATACTGAAAAATTAATTTTCAAAGGAAAAACAAAAGTCCTATTATTTTCTGTATCAGGGCAGTATCCTGCAATGGACTGTCCACAGAAATGCCTGACTGCCAAATATATGCACACCGCTCCAGTTCTAACACATGCAAAGGCGTAAGTCAGTCCAGCCCTACTGTAAGTGCATTCTAGCCCTACTGTAAGCGCATTCTAACTTCACCACACCAGTTCTAACATATGCGCGGAAAGATAACATTCACCCGCACCCCGGCTGGTTCACTGTCTTTCTTGTAGGTGCTCTCTTGAGCATTTACTATAACTGAATAAGCTCTCCAGATAATTGGCCATTGTGCCCATCTGCTTGAGGCTGAGCTTTCCGGCCTACAAATAGGGTGAGTATTAGTGCTCCCCCTTTATCAGGTATAATTACCCCAGATGCACATATAGTCTCTCTTACACACGGCTCATTTTTGATTTCAGACTGTCTCGCCCCTTCCCCCCCCCCGCGCACCTGTCTTGAGGAAGACCCACCGTGACCACCCATTGGGGCACCATAGGGTCGAAACGTCAACGCTTGTTCTAGGTCCAGCACCCCCAGGATTCCACACTAGGAAGGATAGGAATCTCTGGATATAAATCAGCATCTGGCCTATCTTAAACACCTGTATATATATATGTATGTATGAAAATGCCTCAACTGTACATAATGTTCACCACCCAGACACCTTCCACATTTGTCACCCATTTGCACTTTATGTTTATTATTGATCTTGGCAGTCTACCTCTGTATATGTCATTGAATGAAGTAATTCTGATGTAAAATACGCAATATCTTTAAAATCTTTGATCTCATGTCCTATTCATTAAGTGCTAAGTTCTAGATCTATGTGCGTTAGGGAGCTTTCTTTCCTGATTGCATTAATAGCATCCCCAAATCGCTCTTGTTCTACCCCAAATCGCTCTTGTTCTACCCGACAGAACTATTCTTGTTTAACCATTAATTACCCAGGTTCTGAGGGACACAGGGTCACCCCTTTTTTCTTAAACTACCAATTACCTAGAAGCCAAACTATTGAAAGCAGGAAGAGGCCGGGCACTACGATGCCCTAACTCACTCCTTCTCATACCTCCAAAGATGAAGAAGAATGCATCCCAGGCACGCCCCTTCTCAAGTAATGCTCCTATGTTTTGGAACTCGCTCCCTAAAGACCTCGGCCACAAACCCTTCTTCTCTTGCTTCAGAAGACCTCAAATCTCTTTTACTCAACAGCTACTTCAACACTAACACAAGCTGATTCATGTTTCCCAAAGATCCAGCCGTCTTTGACAAGATCTGTCGGGTGATCTCCTGAATATGCCAGTCTCTAATCTGTCTCCAGTTTCATTACCTAATTGCATCATTGATATTTCCTATTGTGACCACCTTGACTACCTTACTGCTTTTATTGTTCTATATTTCTCTCTATGGCGGTTTGATGAGCACGATTCTACACTTGTACTTCTTCAAATGTATTCATAAAATATGTAAAGCGCTCGGGTCTAGCTAGTGCTAAATAAAACTCAAATATAAATAAAAAAAGATAAGATCGAGGGCAGCAACATTCACACTTTGAAAGAGGCACCATGATGGCATGCTTGCTTGCTTTACATGTCTTTATTTCCTTGTTGAATGGGCATGTGAGCTAGAAGTGAGTGTGTGGAAGGTTTACCTCAGCTCTACCTCATAGGACAGAAAGGAACCATATACTAGGAAAAAAGAAATATTAGTTCTTGTTACCTTATCACAGGTCTCCAATGTATGTTCTCTGAAAAAGCCCACGGTACAGTGTGTCACATAAAGGAACTGGACCACTTACACCAGTCACATGTGTACAGGTAGTGACTAAAATAGATATCTGTTACAGCTGTGTCTTTTTAGCAACCCTGTACTGTTTAAATGGTACTTAACTTCCTGTGATGTCATCAGGGTAAAAGACAGATGGCACCAATTCCTGGGATAACATCGTGTCATCCGATGTCACTTCTTGTGGTGTAATTAGGGTCAAAGGACTTGTGATGTAATGTACTTTTACCACCCCTGGCATTTTGTGCCTCTGCTCACTCACATTGTGCCTCTACTCACTTACTACAAGCACTGCTCTCAGGTACTACCGCCAAATCTTTCCCTCTTCACTTTGTGCCTTCTCCTCCCTCCCTCCATGCACATCTCACTGACAATGCCATGCTGTCACTGTCTGCCCAAATATCACTTCTCTCACGACATGCCTACTTACTTTCACTTTGTGCCTTCCGCCCTTTTCTTCACTTTCAGTTATAAATGTCAGATGTCTCTATTTAGTAGAGAAATTGGTGATTTTTCCCTAAACAGCTGATATTCCTCAACTTTTTTCTATTTTCTCTACTAAAATGCAGGTCATTCTATCGCCAATCAGCGACTAACTTTAATGCACTTACTTTCTACTTCAAATTACTCCTAGTGTGTGTTATCATGCTGGTTCCATGCTTGTATTGATTCACCACATACTTAATTAGCTCCTTGCATTCCTCCGTTGGGGTATCTATGCACACCAGAGTATTAGACACATACTGTAGTAGGTCAGTGAGCCTGCTGCCGCAAGCCATGTGCAAACTGAAAGGCACAGGTGAAATCTTTGCCAGGTGTACTTCGAAGTCGCTTTAATTGAGTAAAGGGGAGGGTTCCCTTGCAAAACCAGGTTCGCTGTTAGTTTAAGACTAACCAGGGGTTTGACAATATTGTGTCTGTAAGAGGGAAGCTTGTAGTGCAGTTGCCTATACCATACATATTCTAGTTTGTGCATTGCTGCTGCCTGTGCTGTGTGTCATGTGTGTGCACATGTGACTATGTGTGTCTGTTTTGTGTAGCAAATCTTGTGCTTTATCTGTGTCTAAGAGAAACCTGCAAGAGACCATAATATACCAGCTGAGTGCGAATGAACTTTGAGAATGCCTTTTCATTATAGAAAAGGCTACCATATGAACGGGAAACAACCTTTACAACGCAACTTTTACAACGCACTACCATTACCGTGTCGGTGATTTGCGCTATATAAATACATTTACATTTACATTTACATTACAAAGAAACTTTTACAACTCAACATCCATTACATCGCATGCCATTACAACGCAACCATTACAGCGCATGACACTACAACGCATACCACTACAACGCATGTCATTACAACGCATACCATTATAACGCATAACATTACAATGCACAGTACCCTTACACTATCCAACAATTACCCTACTGTTGCACCCCCTGGAGTTAGAATAGTAATTTTTACCCCTACACTATCCAACACTTACCCTACTGTTGCACCCCCCCTGGAGTTCGAATAGTAATTTTTACCCCTACACTATCCAACACTTACCCTACTGTTGCACCACCCTGGAGTCAGAATAGTAATTTTTACCCCTACACTATACAATACTTACCATACATGCAATGTAATGTTATGCGTTGTAATGGTATGCGTTGTAAAGGTAGTATGCATTGTAATGGAATGCGTTGTAAAGGTAGTTTTTAAAAATTTGTTGTAATGGCATGCGTTGTAATGGAATGTGTTGTAATGGATGTTGCGTTGTAAAAAATGTGTTGTAAAAGTATGCGTTGTAACGTCATACATCCATATGAACCATGCCAATGCTTGTTTTGCCTGCTCTGATCTTTTGTGAGCTGGTTCTGACTATGGTAGTGCGTATTGTTGATAGCTCGCTTGGCTGCATCCCCGTCACAGGCTGACACTCACACTTAAGTCATCAACCCACCATGACTCAGCTACGTAGCAGCTCATATATTTGCAGAACAGAAGGAGGGGAAATTAACCTTGTTACATTTTGTCGCCGAAGGCGACTACAGTGCTCGCCATTTTGGAAGATTGCCTAGACATTGAACTATTGAAAGAAGCTGTTATTATTATCTTGAAACTTGCCAACAAATGAAGCTATGGAACAGCGCTTAGAGCTCAAATGCACACCACATTAAAGATATAGGACCAGCCCGACTGGCTCTTTTTGCCCCTATTATCAGAAAAGATGCACATGACCCTATAATGGAGAGTCCTCAGTACAAGGTCGACGATCATTGGCAGAGCAAAGTGGAGAGGTGTGACTGGCACCGCGTCACGGGAGTTGTGTGAAATAGGAAAATGGCATCTGAGAAAATGTGCGCGTGCACACAAACTGTTAAAAACGGATGTGAAATGTCACGCTTTTCAGCATTTGGAAAAAAATCCAGCAAAAAACATGAAGGTATTTAATTCCCCATTGCAAACCTGCCACACCCACGTCTCAGTGCGAATACGCGTTCTCCAGGGGACTGTAGCGCTTCTACGAGAATGTCCTGCGATGCCCTGAGGACTCATGGCGCTTTCCTGGAGGTCAGGAGAACATTTACTGCTTCGAACTTTTAGGGTCGGGTTCGGAAGACATTGTCTCCAGATATATCTAAGTGGAGTGGAATCATTCCACGTTCGTACCCAACAATAGAAGCACATTTGCCTTGCGTCGCCTCTTTCAATGCTTCTGGCTTTGGTATCTGAAAACCTCGTGTGTGTAAAGGGATGGTGTTATTACTATGTGAGGGCACTGGTCTGAATAACGCTGCGCAGGAAGTGGAACCTTCCCGGTTTGCAATATTTTACTCCTCCTTGTAAGCGCTCATCACTCAGTACCCCTGCACATATGACTGCGCTTCAAAGGGGCGAGCGAGCCTGCAGGAAACGCGGAGGCCTCGTGGGGCCTACTTACACCATAGTCTGTCCGTCAGAGGGGATGTTTGACTAGCGCGGGCCGAGCCCCGTCATCTATCACCAGGCCCAATCTGTTCCTTATAAGGGCTGCGCATTTATTGCATTCCCCTCATTTTTTCCTAAGACGAATCCCTTATCAGATCTGCAGCCACCGAGCACGTGAAAACTATGCAGCCCCTCCCCCAGCCCTCCCCTGTAACGAGCCTGGCAGGAAGCCGTCGTATGCTAGCTTGTTAAAACACACAATGTATGTCTCTGCTCGCACCTTACAACCTTGTTGTACGATGTACTTCGGTGTGTAACGAAAGACGAAACCAAGCCCCCTCTGCCGACTTCCCTTTGCTCACAGGAACATGTGTACAGCATTAAACGGGCACGCTTCACCTGTGACTCGGGGGACTGAACACCACAGGAAAGACACAGACAAGGCCTGGCGAATTTACAAAGGCACCAGAACCTGTACCAATGGGATCGCGTGATTGTGGAAAAGGTTCCAATTCGTTTTCACTAATAACTCACAAATAGTGGTTTCTACACTACACTTAAGTAGCTCACTCTATGTTGTGAATAAGGCAATTCTTGTGTGTGGTGGAAGAGGGAAACACATTTCTATAAAAAGTATATTGGATCCAAAGTGCAATTAACCCTCTGAACCCTCCCAGGGCAGGCTTTGGAGGCTGGTGTATGCAGGACATCTGCCAAAAATGGGTGTATGTCCTGTCCGCCCAGTTTTGAGTGCATGACGACGTGTACACGAATGAGGGCAGAGGGCACATCTGCCCAGCTTAAAATCACCACCCACGTCTTTGGTTCCTTTCATGATCAAATATGGCTTCAGAGGGTCTGAAAAGAATTGGGGGCGGGGGGGGGGGACAGCAACACAGGCCATTGAAATGTACACTTTGGTTCAAGGTGTGACGCGCCGTGCTGTATCTCCTGATATAAAGATGTGGTAGTGGCATACTCATAAAATAGCCGGACAGTGTGATCTCTATATATATATGATGTTACTCATCTGCTTCTCCGTCAATGCAGTTTTATCAAAGGGACACAGACTTTCCCATCTTTTAAAGTTTATTCTGGATTGGAAGAGGAATGCATTCATAGGAGAGATCTAGGGGTAATGGACTGCCCCTAAAGGCCACACTACCTCCACACTTCAGTAAGCACAACCCACTGATCACACTAAAGTTCCATATCATATATAACACACGCCTTGATTTATTTATTTTTATTTATTTATTTAAAAGGTTTTATATAGCGCTGGCTAGACCCGGAGGTATCAGAGTGCTTTACATGAGCATCAGATCATAGTTACAAAGATTTCACAATTATAAGAGCATGTCAACATAGTTACTTGTAAGATTGAGATAAATGTAAATTGTAAATTGATACTTGTATAGCGCACTACTCACCCGCAAGGGTCTCAAGGCGCTTGTACGAATACCGCTGTGGAACCCATCCTGGCTTTCCCTGTGAGGTGTCCACTCCTGGGCACCCCCAAGGTGGAGTCCAGGCATCCTTAGCGTTGTGGGGGCCGATGTGGAGATTAAGCAAGCTATTGCCGAGAGGGACTCCATGATTGGAATAGGCACCGAGGCAAGAATTATCAGGTCCATGGAATTTTCGAGCCCAAGACCCACCGAGCCGGGGAATTGAACCCTGGTCCCGGGCCAGACTTCTGCATCAGGGTCTGCCGCTCTAACCATTGAGCCACACTTCTCCAATAACAATAAGCACAAATACGTAAGGGGAAAAGCAGGCAGGGGGGGAAGATTCAGGGGAGGGGGAAGGAGCTGGGGAAGTAGACAGGTAAAGAAGGCGGGAAATAGGAGGGGAGGATGAAGGACACCGCATGGGGAGGGGAAGGGCGACGGGGACACAAACCGGTAGACGAGTCAAAGCAACGTCCAAAGTCCAGTAAACTGTGATCCCAGGGGTAGTGGTATCACTTCACTATCTCAGTTGCAGGAGGCTCCCTTTACGCAGTGGACTCTCTCAGAGGGGTCTCTGACACTCCAAGGTCTACAAACTGGATCCTTCCCCAAAAAGGGGAGAGGGAGTGCTTTGGCAAAGGGGTGCCATACCATACCTCTGCTGAGAGTGGCTCCCTTGGCGCAGTGGACTCTCTCAGCGGGTTTGCTGAGACTCCAGATTATAAATATTGGATCTTTCCCCAACAAGGGGAGAAGGAGTGCTTAGTCAAAGGGCACAAAGGACAGGGGGCTAGGCAGACTAGCAAGCAAGATGAGAGATTAAGGGGAGAGGGGATAGGAGCTAGGAGCTAGGGAGGTAGACAAAGACAGAAAGAGTACTAAATGAGAAAAAATTTAATTAATGAGTTATTATATAGCGCTGGCTAGACCAGATGGAATCAGAGTGATTTACATGAGGAACAATAATGTTGCAATTTACATCAGTTAAAAGTTTTATAAGTATCAAGAAAGGCATTTGAAGAACATAGGGGAAAAGGTGAATGGAGCAAGGAAGGGTAAGGGGATAGGGTAAAGGGGTAGGAGGAAGATAGGATGTAGCGACGAGGGAAAAATCTGCACAAGGTCCAGCTGGGTAGGTGACGGCAGAGGGGGGGGGGGGGAGTCCAAACCCCATGTCCTCTATAGCTATATGGTAGCTCCACGGGCATCAGCCAAATTGCTCTGTCTCCACAGTCTGGGGTAAGTTCCACAGGTTCCAAGACCTGATGTGTAGGCAGGTTAGGGGATAGGTTCAAGGTCTGGTCAATGTCCAATTGTTGTCCCAGGGAAGTAAAGCAACGTGTAGGGGGCCACTATGGAAGACATCTTGGGGTCCGGAAGGGGACTGAACTGTACACTGGTGGCCTTCCTAAGGTCAGGCATCTAGCAGTTAAAGTCAATATCCAGGATAGCGGCTGCCAGAGAATAACAAATCCAGCGTGCACACACCATCACACACACAGACATGCACAAGCACACCCAATTGTGAGCAAACACTCTCATATGCGCACTGACACACACGCATAAGCACATAGACAAAAAACATTCAAGAACACAAGCACACAAAAAATCCCATGCTCTACTCCAAAAACACCCAAATACATGCACACACAATCATCACATGCACAGACATGCACAAGCACACACAAATGCGCTCACACTCTCATACATGCAGACACACACACACACACACACAAGGACACATCCAGAAACTATCAAAAACACAGGCACACATACAATCACAAGCCCCAGAACAAAAAATACCCAAGGACGTACACATAAATACATGCACACACACAACCATCACATGCACAGACATGCACAAGCACACACAAATGTGCGCACACACTCTCATATGTGAACCGAGGGCGCATACAAGCATGCATACAGAAACATCCACATGCACAAGCACACATACAATGCAATGCTCTAATACAAAGACACTCAAATACATGCACACACCATCACACACAGACATAAGCACACATACAGAAACATCTGCTCGCACAAACACAAGCACACATAGAATCACATGCTCTGATACAAAAGCACCCAAATACATGTCACACCATCAAATGCACAGACATGCACACGCACACACAAATGTGAACATAGTCTTTCATACACGCACAGGCGCGCACACACACACGTGCCTCCGCACACACACCCTCCGCACACACACAGGCGCACACACATTTCTCCAGGACTGCCGCAGCATTGATAAACAATGGCAGGTTTGGACAGACTAATGAAAGAAGGCTAGTTGTACAAGCAGGAATCGGTCGAGGCCAACAACTGTCAAGACAATCAAACCAGCATTGGTAAAGCCAATAGGTCTGGCCATGGCAAACTTACAGTATGATGGACTCGTAATGATGGCAAATGTTCATTCAACCATTATCAACTTGATCATGAAGTCATCAATGCAGGACTACTTTTCACATGTTTATAATCCAACCTTTTATTACTTATAACCATTCAATGTGAAAACTTGTTGTAGACAATTGTGAAGTGTTACACAATGCCCCAGTGAATTTCCGGGTGGAAGTCCTTGATTGGGCGTTTACATAAATGATTGAAGGCAATAAATGTAATGATATAGCGCACTAAACACCAGTGTGCAGTGATGAAAGCAGTTGTACATCAAGTTGTAAATTTTTACTTTATAATAGGTAGCGACGTGTGTTAATCATGATACCAAGGGTGAACACAGATGTTTTGTTCTATTCACCATGTTAAAATTGGACACAATATTTTCTTCACTCCTTAATCTCTGTAAACCTTACATAATAAAATCTCTAATGTACCTCCATCCTTTCTTAGGGTGCATCCCAGCTGTGCCTGGTTCACAAAGATTGTGTTGTGATTTACTCTTGTACCTGTTAAAGACACACTTCCAGCTCGCTCTGTGCAGTGAGTCTGCACATCCTCGACAGTAGCCTGTTGGCATTAGCCCAATCTTCATTGGGCAATTCAAGAGAGATCGCAGTGGTGTTGCAAAACCATTCCTAAACCCTATTCGTATGCTATGATATGCACTTCTTGGAAATATCCCCTAATAAAGCATTGTTTTTGGGTAGTTTCCGAAAGTAATACATGAACATTTAAATGGTGAATATTTCCTTAATATATTTGATCAATAAGCAGGTTTCTTCCCACAGCTCCCAATACACCCATCCCCTCACTCAACTGAGTCTCACAGCTTCCCGTATCTAAAACAGGTGTTATCCATATTGGACTGTCTGCACTATTTTTAGTCCATTTTTTCTTTTGTGAATCAATTCTCCTTACTATATTCACGGAAACACTGTGCTTTTGCAAGTACCATGTCATGAGCTTCTCCTTCTAACATCTCTTAAATCCCAAAAGCCAATTGTTTTGCTATTACAGCTTCTACCACGGCAGTTTGTGTATGATGGTGATCAGTTATATCCTCTGTGTCTTTCCTTGGCAAAATTTGACGGTTTGGTTTGCTAAAAACAATTTCAATTGTATGTTCATTGCTTCTGTTTTTCAGCATTTTTTCCGTCAGAACTTTATTTTCTCGTCATCGTTCGCAATGGTTTTATGTAAGAAAATCATGTCGAGCAGAGAAGAGAGACATTTTCATTTATGAAATGAAATTCACATGAGGACAACTATCTCCTTAAGTCACATCACACCTGCATCTGATTATAGTAAAGTATGAGGATATCCGATTGCCCTAGTGGCCAAATATTAGGGACTGAAGTTTTTACTTTTACTTGGACCACTCCAAAAGTTAAGTAATGCGTTAACAATATCAGCCTCTTCTAGGCATTTCTTGCTGTATAAAAATGTATTTCTATTATTCAGTTGCATTTAATTATGTGGACTTTTTTGACTTATTGAACATGCGTCTAATTTTGTATTTCTTTCGTTCACCGAAATAAATTATGCTATCATTTCAGTTATGTCCGTTTTACAGTCCTCTACCTGAAACTGCATCTGCAACAATAATAAATCTATCCACCTACGTCAGTGTTTATACATACAACACCATTTCCTGTTTGCACAGAACACCATGTAAAGCCACACTGAAGTTTCAGGAGGGGGGCGATTAAGAAATTTAACTTAAAAAGAATGATACTAGCATCTATACTATGCAATCATAAGAAGATGCTGGACGGAGCGCTGAAACGTTTCAAACATGCACCCCCAGTCAGAGATCTGAGTTGAATTCATCATTGATCTTTAGCTCACTTTGCCATCCCATTTTAGACCCAGCCATATGCAAATCAATCTTGACCCTGTTCCTCATGGAACACTCCAGCCCGAACTGTCAAACCAGGTCTTCCCTGCTGGAAACAAACCTCCTGGTAACGGTTTTGTGGTAACACCCCTCCACAGCCAGGCTAGCTTGAATCCAGTAGTAAAGTGAGCAACGGTACCACTATTGGGCATACACTCCCAACTTAGGGCAAACACAGTAAACACAAGATGACGGACGGAGCGCTGAAACATTTCAGACACTTCCCAGTCACAGATCTGGGTTGAATCCATCATCGTTCTTTAGCTCACTTCGCCACCCCAGTTCAGACCCAGCCATATGCAAATCAGTATTGACCCTGTTCCTCATGGGAACAGCCCAGCCCGAACTGCAAAGCCAGGTCAGGGAGGAACTGGCCTGGCAGTTCAGGATGGACTGTTCCCATTGGGGGCAAGGTCAAGACTTATTTGAATGTGGCTGGTTCAAAGTGGAATGGCATGGGGAGCAACAAATGATGGAGTTAGGCCCAGATCTCTGTACTCGGGTGAATATTTGACATTGTTCAACATTCTGTCCATCAACTGTTCTTTTTGCATTTGGCACTCGAGTGAGGCGGGTATGCCCAGATGTTGGTCCAGTGCTCTTCATGCCACTGGAGTCAAGCTAGCCTGGCTGATGAGGGGTGAAACCCCCAAACCAGTCCTAGGATGCTTGTTTTCAGTCCAAAAGGGAGGACTTTGCCTGACATTTCAAGCTGGACTGTCCCCATTGGGAGCAGGGTCAAGACTGATTTACATATGTCTGGGTTCAAACTGGAATGGCATGGGGAGCAAAAAAATATTGTTCAACATACTGTGCATCAATTGTTCTTTTTGCACTGTCACCCCATGTGGGGCAAGTAAGCCCAGACGTGGGTCCCATGCTCTCCATAATACTGGAAACAAGCTAGCCTGGCTGATGATGGATGAAACCCCCAAACTGGTCTTAAGATGCTTGTTTCCAAAAGACTGATTTGCATACGGCTAAGTTCAAACTGGAATGGCCTAGGGAGCAAAAAAACTATGGATTTAGGCCCAGATTGCTGTACTGGGTTGAATGTTTAACATTGTTCAACATTCTGTCCGTCATTTTTTCTTTTATGCAAGCATATATACTATGTCAAATGATATTTAATACGGAGCATTTTTGTCTTTGTCAGGATTCTGCTGTCCTGAATGAAGGCAGAGCACACCCAAATGCAAGAAAGTGAATGAAATGAAATATTTAATTTCATCATCATGCCTTGATCAAGTATACTCATGAATGTCCTAGACTAGTTCAGAGTAAAGTGCTATATTACAGAAATTCAAACGCAAGAATCAATTTTTTTTAAGTGGCTATTAGATTTTGCACCTTGCAGTCAAGTTGTTTTGAATAAAATGTAGCCTCTGCCAATGTATTCGCCTCTTGGTGCTAAAGAGTACCTCTCCAATTAAAAATGCAGATTCATACAATTTTAAGTAATCATTTCCGTCTGCCAGGTATATCTAGTTAATAGGCCTACAAGAGTGTTCCTATTATAAATTGCAGCAACATCATTAGTAGTTTCCAGGCTATTAACAACTGCATCATGTACAGGTTTTTTGCACATATCGTAAAAGTGTATCTTTAGTAAAAGTAATGAACTAATGTTTTTAATGCTGCTATGGATGAATTCCACTTTATATGTACTTAGTGACTCATCGAGAGGAGGATATTCAGAAAAATGGGACACTCAGCAAAAATTGTTAGGCAGCCCCGTCTACACTTTTCACCAACCTCAGTTAATATGCAGAGGACTGTGGTTTGCCCACCATCAAAACAGCTGCTAGCTCTTCCATCAGAGGGAAATTACATCATATGGGCAAGCCTGCTGGAGTTCACTGTTGTGGCAGACCCCACGCCGGCTGGAATGGTGACAGAGAGGCTCCCAGCTCATGCCTACCATGCCAAATAAGGCTTTCACAGACAGAGAAAAATTCCACTGTGATGGAAACATTAGTCATGGTATTTCCAAAGAAGACCCATGCATTGAAGGTCAGTCATCTTATATCACAAGTGACAGCAGGTCTGCCACACCAGAAGCCCTCCATAGACTGATAGCGATCTGGGGTCGCTTCTGTTCCCGTCTGGAGGGTACCTGGCCTGGTTTTTCAGGCTGGGCTATTCTTAGTGGAACAGGCCTAAAACTGATTTGTATGTGGTAGGTCTCTGTCTATAGTGGCATAGATGGTCGGGAATGGATCTCAGAGCGATCGCCTGTGGCTGAGATTAATTAAAGCATCCCTTCCATCACATTGCTATTTGTTGCAGTAGAATTTTTAAGTGTGACCGGTATGCCCATCAGAGACTGGTGGTGGTCCAAAATCATCAGGCCTTCAGGGAGGGGACCAGAATGAGACGTTACCAAATAGTAATGGCTGCTTTTGTCTTTATTAAGACAGAGGGAATTCATAGTTTTCTCATATAAGTGGTGCAGCATGGTGAAGAACTCTATATTCAGGTGGTTGGTTGTGACTGGCATAATGGAGGAAGTGCCTCCAGCTTACCCTCCATACGGAGCCTGGCACAACAACATCCGAGACATTTATAAATTACAAAAAATGCATTAAACAATTGAAGATGAGTGCCACACCAACTTTGAGCTTCCATATAAATAAAATGATTGTTTGGTAGAGCAATATAATGTAGCAATAATGAAGGGGTCTTTTGGGGGGGTTAAACTTAAGTCAGGGCATAAAACATCTTCAAGACTTTGTTAAAGATTTGAAAATCTATTCTGGAGAATGAACTGGCACATATAAAATCATGGCTATATGACCCTGCCCTGAAATCTCTCCAATGGTTTCCGATTAAATTCTTCATTACATTCACATGGAAAGCATACCGGCCACATGCCCTGACCACATTCAGTGTGCCACTATGTTCCAGTTAGAAACCTGTGATCCTCCTTGCCTCATCTGATCACACAGGGATTCTTTAATAAACTTATGTATATCAAGACATCTTTTAAGAGACAGGTTTCAAATCTTAGAACAGTCACAGCCCTTGACTCCTAATGTGAGCCGGTTAAGTAGAACTTAGAACACTCTGAAAATCACAATTCTCAAACAAACTTCAACTAAATTCCTGTTTTAGCATAGAAATGGCCAAATGTCGGTCCATCCTATTCATCCGGCATTGTACATTCTTTATTTAGAACTTCTCAAATTTCATGTTATTTGCTTTCTATTATGGCACTCATAAGTAGCCTAGGTGGCATGTTCTATTAGATAACATTTCAAATAAATACATATAGATACATATATCAATAAATAATACCAGCCATCTAGGGAACGGACAAGAACAAAACGCTGGACCAAAAAACATGCATTGACATAATTTACAAATATCAATATCAGTTAAAACTCTTTGAAGAGGTTGGGAGCACCTTTTCATAGTTTAAATAAGTAACCACTCCTTGCAATTGACATCCTTAACAAACATACATCATGTAATTTTATGTGATGTTATGTCTATTTGTAAAGCGTAGAGTAAGGGTATCCTGGCACTGGTCAGGTGTGGGGGCCTCACCCTGCCTATAGTAGGCTGGTTAATTGAAAATCCAGGGTTTTAGCTTCTTGAGGAATCCAAGAAGAGAGTGGGAGGCTCTGATGTGGGGTGAGAGATTGATGCAACATATCATCTTCCAGTTACTGCAGTGGTTCCCAAAGTAGGCGATGCCGCCCACAGGGGGAGGCGGGGGGGGGGGGTAGTAGCTTCCAGTTAAAATGTGAGAGTGGTTTGTCATTCCTGATCCAAGACTACATCAGTTCTCACGATACAACCATTGACTAAGCAATGTGGCAAAAACAAAAGACATTGAAACACTGTTTCAAATACAAGCCACTTTAAATAAACTGCACACTTATGCTAGTATTAGGTACTATTCCTTTATCAGTGTGCCCATTAGTAAACTTCACGTTGCCTCATTAGAGTGGAGGGTTGTTGTGAGCAAGATTATTTTGGTTTGTTAAAACATTAACAATATTGGCTCGCATCAATAATAAAATCAAAGGTGGAAACATTAAGCCAGGCCCAAGGCCCTTCCCTGAATTTGCTACAGTCTAGACACCCACAAAAAAATGCAGGGTACCCTGGATAAAACCACTCCTCTGATAGGATGACCACCGTGCACTAGTCAATCCACTTCAAACAATCCACATGTGCAAGGCTTTATAACAAAGGTTCACCTTCTTCCTGACTGGAGTTTGCTAGCAGATTTCCACCCAACCCTTTTTCAACACCTGTCCTGTGGTGCCTGCATGGCTGGTCACTATCCCCCAGTTGGTTAATGCACAAACATGCGTGCCCAGAGGTGTGCCTCATCCAATCCTAGGGCTTCTACTTCCATATCTATGCAGATGATACCCAGAACTTACACTGGATGAACAAATGGGTGTGACAAGTAGGCACTTTCAAACATGCATGATGGAGGACTGGAACTAACAGGAGGCCACTGGCTTAAGCTAAACTCGAAACATGGAGGTGATAGCATTCGAAAGAGAGGAGAACTTACGGAACATGGCAATATGACAGAAGGAAACCAGTAGAAGGTACCAGGCATCTGGGTTTTAAGCTCGATGTCCACCAGCCGCTGCCCCCTCACTTTCATCTCTCACAGCATCTTCCTTTCTTCGGATGAAAATCTTGCACAAAAATGTGCCTTGTCACACATGCACCAGCCATATCTTTGCCGTTATATCCATTGTTCGTTTTCACATGATTTATGGACTCTCTCACGATTTGGGCTTCAGAGAGAGGACTCCTCTTTTCCACTTTTCCCTTAACTCAGAATTCAGCTTCTAGTTTTCTTACAAGAACTCTCAAAATGGTCCGCTTGATCACTTTACTCAAAAAAATGACACCCGCTTCTATTTACTCCAAGATCCACATGCCTTGCAACGTGATGCAAGATGATTTGAGTAGCCCTTTTATTCTTGAAGATGAAAATCTGTAAAGTAATATTCTCCTAGATAGCTGCTTTCAGCAGATCCCTACCTGCTCTGCATTCTCAGGAAACAGCATAAGTTTGGCCCAACTATATTGAACACTCTGTCTGTCTGCCCACCTGAGCTCCAGCCACTATCTCACAGTCAGGAAATACTGAAAAAATTGCAATTCCAAACAAAGTTATCCTTAATTGTTCCTTACCAGGCTCCTTGTGCAGCTAGCACAAAAGAAACCATGTGAAGTATGTGCTACGCAACACAAAATGCAAATAACTGAAATGCATGCTAAGCAGTATTTGAAACATCCATGTAATGTAAAAATATTTTAAAGGGTCGAAATGTATCTATTCCTAAGGGCAGTAAAATTAAAGAAAAAGGTTCCCCCCATTCATGCTGAAACATAGACCCTATTGTAGAGTTTCACATTTAATAATAATTTGCAGACAGAAATACCATCAACTGATTTAACATTGATGGCGTTTTGGAAAGACTATTCATTAATCTTCACAGGGTACATTCTGATTCCAGTCTGTGGAATAGCTGCAGAGAAGTGATCAGTCTAGCGCTTACAGCAGAAGCTGGGACATTTGATATCCAACCTTGGGTCGAGTACCCTGGCATGTCACTGCAGGGTGCTTACAGGACTGTATTCAACATATTTATCCTATTCGATCCCTCATTAAGGGCTGCAGTTAGAAATTAGTTCTGGTCCCAAGTGTTACACCAGGGGTCATGTTTATTGACTTTCAAGATGGAATTCAAGACAGTATCAATTTACAACTAAAAACAGTTATTATATATTGATGGAGTCCTTAAAAACTCGGAATGCTGAAAAACTATTCTTCTAGAAGTTACTTGATCTCACACAACCATTTCTTCATTAGAAACAACAGGGAGCTACAGACACAAGATGATAACCAATAATTGGGGATGGTTCTATAAAGATGGTTGTGCTATGGAAAATGGCATCAAAAACAGTGATGAAGTATTTCAAGTTTAAGAAAGACAAGTGTTTGCAGTTAATGCAGTCATCAGCCATCACTTCTCACCCTTTGTCACTCTGCTTCCAACTGCTGGTCATAATCATTTACAAGAATCGATCATTGCCTTTGCCGCTACTATTCACTATAGTTTAAAAAAGCAATGTCTTGTTTAATATTATTTGACAATGCATAAATGCCATAGGGCCTCAAAACACCTGTAATAGCTGAACACATAATAAACATAGAAAGCCTTCTATAGGACAAACACATATTGACCAAAAAGGCATCTACCATGTCTGTAGAGTGCACCCACCCAGAAAGCATATGTAGTGCAATCTACACATTCAGAGTGGATGATTTGTAGATGGGCATAGCGGCACCGCGTCTTTTCATAAGACTATGCTCCATATCATATACAGAAAACTGGGCCATCCATACTTATATCTGATTTAAAGGAAAATATTCTGTGACTGATGTGGTCAATTCATAATTCGGTTCCATTAGTTAGTTAATTTATATGGTTGGCACTTCTTCCCACCATAATTTGAGCACATACTCACAGGAGAGTTTTGCTAGCCCCAGAACATTACACATCCCATCTCGTCACATGTCCCACTTGCTTCAAAGATGTAGTTCAGTGCTTGCATATTTGCCACCCGAACCTTTTCGCACAACGGAGGTGTACGAGAAAGCCTCTTTCTACTGTATAGGTAAGATGATCAAATTAGTCAAAGAATCACATGAAGGCAAACCATGTGGGAGCTGTCAGTGTCTGCATATGCAAGGTACAGATCACTGCTTGTTGATGTCAGAAAACCTATACATTGTAATTTTATCTTGATGTGTAATGTTTTGTGGAGAGTAATCTTAGGTGGGAACAGTTCCAACTGAACAGTGAAGCTGTATGTGTGTGTGCGTGTGCACATATGCATAAGAGTGTGTGCATGTGTGTGTCTGTGTGTGCATGTATGTGAGTGAGTGTGTGTATATGCAAACCATTAAAAACAAGGTTGGGTCCATTGACAAAAAGACTACATTCAATGGACACCATTAGAAACCAACCACCAGCCGCAAAATGCAAATGCAATTGCTGTCATAGCAGTTCATCACATATCCATATTTGTATATGCCATCAACTGGGTCCAGCAGCAACTGCTAGTCCACTGGAATGTTAATGAGAATCATATTTCACTACAAACATCCAAGAGAAAGATTTATGTTCAAGAACACACTCCAAAACACCACGAATTGGAAAATGCATTTACTTTTCACTTTTGACTGTCAGCTGGTTCTGAAAAGTGGCATGGGGGTGGGTGGGGGTCTGGGTCCTAAAACTGACATGCGACTCTAGCGCATGTTGGTCATTGTTCCCAAGGTTCCATCCTCATGTTCAGAATGAACAGCATGGTTCCGTTTCTGTCTTCTGCTTGTGTGATCTTCACCTCCTATCACATTCAAGCACATGCAGACTCCTCAGCCACCTTAATACAAGGGGATGTGTTTAGCTTTGATTGGGGTTGCTTTTCATGAGCAACTGATTTGGGAAACTACTTTTTGCGAGTGAGGGCCCACTACGTTAAAAAAATAAATACCACTTTTCGTAAATACATAAGTGGATCAGCTTTAAGCAATGTTTTGAGATGCATTAGCATGTATGTGTTTTGCCCCTGTAGTTTCCTGCCCGCCCTTCAATGAAAAATGCGCGTGGCAGGTTTACTACGTCAGTGCTGGCCTACCCGACCGTTACTTACAAGGGCTGCCGTCACGTCACTTAAGCTTCAAATCCATCATGGCTGTCAGCCACAAAGGTGGTTCCTGTTATGACACGTCCCACATCTTTGCCCATTTTCAGATGCCAAAGGGCACACATTGCTCTGGAAATGCGAATGACCTCCGTCACCTTTGCCCCCAGTCTGCCTGCCCAGTCTTCCCCCTAAGGGCGACGGGATAATGGCGCATTCCAAGCCTCCTGTGTGTGTGTGTGTGCTTCCAGCGGTGGGGAGGAATGTGGGCCTGGCTGGTCCTGTCTTACATTAATTAGTACATGTAAAAAATAAAAAAAACACGAGCTCGCGCACACATTTAAAAAAAATAACCCATCTATAAGAAGCTAAAAGGATCGCCACATATTTGCATGAATGTCACACGATGCGAAAAAACAATATAGGAAGAAAATAAATCTAAACGTCCTGTCATAGAGCCGGTCGCAATAAACCGGCACATCTATGTCTTTTAGCAACAAATGCTCGAAAGTCAGTAAAGAGTTGATCAATTCTACTTTGTTGTCCCCCCTCCCTTCGAGCTGCTGCTCGTCGCTCGTGCGCCTCATCCTCCTCGCTCCTGGCTGGAATGCCAGGCTGCAGAAGGCGTTCCTATCGGCTCTCAGACTCGCACAAAGAGCCGAGCTGCCTCGGCTTGTCCAAGGAGCTCGCACCGAGAAGTCTGTTTCCTCTCTTCCTGGAAACCAAGTCTGGCTGACACAGAGACGGTAATCGTCTGGGGCTGCTGTCCCACCCAAGCATTCTCTTTTTTTAACAGGAAAACCCGCTCGCAGATGCATTCAGGCGACTTGGGCGCAGGAACTGCTGCAGGACGCTATCGCCTCAGCCCACATATTCGGGAAGAACCGTAAAAGCAAGATATTGCTTCAGGGAGCTGCCTGGACTTCTGTTTCACTGCCCCCGCCCACATACGCTTTTTGTGTAAAAGACGGTGCAAGCTGCGTGTGAGCCTGTCATGCATAGCCTGTGCCTTAGAGCGTCGTTTATATAAACTTCCAAATGTGCGATGGAAAAGCGATAAAGAGGGCATTGTATTACAAGCCAGCTTATTAACCACTTCAAGGTACTGCATGCCACTCCTACGCGTACTTATGTGGAAGGTACGTATGTTTCTCATTCCTATAGGAATTAAAAGTGCATGGTCGAAACACGAACGTTATCGCTAGAAAGGTTTCTTTTTTAAATGCACAGAACTGTGCATGCATGCATCTATAAAGTCACTTTATCTGCAAACCTCAGTTGTAATTGCTGGAAAACCCCGAACACAGCAGACATCTTATATTTTTCATGGTTCATTCATTACACTTAAGCATCGTGGTTCGAGTCTTTCCGAACCCCTCAAGTCGTCAAGGTAAGCAACAAAGGTTGCTCCTTATTAAATAAAAAAAAAATAAGATTTCAATGCCTTACCTCTGCAGCAGCAACTTTTTCAGCGAGGAGGGGGGAGGAAATGGGTCTGGCTGCTTAGAGAGAGGCGCGCAGCACGAAAGCACACAGGCACTCTCCGGCACACGGCTCTATTGAATAAAACTATGGAGCGTCCTGTGGCCCCGCCCAAAAGTCAGTACTAAGTGAATACATATCCCTTCTGTTTACAGTTGGCAGCCAGTGGTATGCATTGTCTCCGTATTTCGAGCGGCAGCCAATGGCTGCGCATCGCCAAGGTGGGTTCAGCCTGCCTGCAGAGATGCCTGTCATTCCCCAGGCATGCTCGGGAAGCCGCGCATCACAGGGCCAAGACCTAAAAAGCTCCGAAAATTCATGCGGGCTGCCAAAATTGTCTTGCTATATGCCCTTTTTTGGTTATCCTTAGCAGAGCCTCTGAAAGTAAATCCGCTGTCAGGGACAATCACGAGAAATGTTAATCTTGAAGAGAGAGGCTGTGTTGCCGAACACTAATGGAGCTAGCTTTACGGAAAGGGAACAAAACTGGAACAAAGGGAATCCGTAAACATATTGGCTTCAGCAGCGGTTCGAACACAAAAAAAGAGCCTCCGCAGCGAGACCGTTATAGTTTATATTTTAATTAAATCCGCATGTGTAAAAAGCGGTGGAAAACTTTTTTTGCCACTCTGCTAGGAAAACATTGGCAGGGAGCAGCAGGAAAGGAGCAGGAAAGCGCAGGTCTCACATGACTTGCCACAGTTTTAAGCAGCGAGCTCTTCACTGTGTACATTGCATGAGCTACATCCACGCGTCCCGTTTTTTAAGCAAACAGGAACATCAAAGACACTCTTTGCCTTTACGCCAAGCTAAAAGGATGCTTCCTGTCTTGGTTTTCTATTTAAGGAATAAGCGCATTCTGGGAGTTGTAGTCTTGCGCGAGTTTATTTCTGCCGGTGGGACCGACACACAACTGATAACAAGGATTTGTTTGAGGGAAGACCGTGTTTGAAAAAATGGTACCTTGGAGACATGGCGTCATCTTAGAAACCTACACAGGTTCTCTTGCGCCTTAACTCTAACGGATGCAAATATGTTTGTGTCATAAAGCAATGTTGGATGAGTTGTGGCCACCTTTACTGACAATTATTTCAACAGAGAGCAAACCGAATGTTGTGGGTGAGCGAGAAAACTGTCTGTGATCGTCTTGCTTGGCCATCGTGAATACATTATCTGGCCATCAAAATGTACTTCTCAGTCCTACTCTGGCTACCTTGGCATGGGTGACTCCTAGAGATGCCAATGGACCATGTTGCTTTTGGGTCCAATACTTCTACAGCAGAACCATTCCATTCTGAATGCGTACCCCCAGGGGCAGTGATGGGGAGAGGGGCCAGCCAATGGAACTATTTTTCATACATGTAGTTTAGAAAAAAACAGCTTGTGTAGTTTATGGCGACCCTGTAAACTATCAGCAATAAAAAATCCAGGGCCAGATAGACTTCTCATAGCCTTGTTACATCTGTTGAGTGATTTCAAAGGAAACGTTAAGAAGAAGCAGAAGCTTGGAAGCAGAATAGTGAACGATTACCCTGTATATGCCAGGAAAAGGTTAATTGCCCATGTATTCTGCTTATTTCCAGAATAGCCATACTTCCATCCCTTTGCATCCACTGGGGTTTTCCGTCTGTTGCCCTAGTAGTGACTGACAAATCCTTTTGAAGAAAATTCGGCTGACCTGAATTAGTTAGCAATGGTTGGTGGCATGCAGAAGAGGAGAGCTCCTCATTACTTAAAGAGAAATCGACCAGGTTGGCACTGTGCTGCAAGGTTTTCTGGGATGTTTTTAGGCCCTGATTTCACTCATCTGGATTAAGGAACACTTCACACTCCATTAAAGAAATGAATGAGAGGGTGGACATTTTCCAATGGATTAGATGCAGCCGCAATGTCATACTACCAAGTTCGCCTAAGGGTCCACACCCAGCCTGCTGAAAGGGTGAACACAGCTAGAAGAGGAGGAACAGGGAAGGTGGAAGTCCCTGGTCCCTCCACTAGCTTATAATATATGTGGGGTAATGTAAAAACGACTTAAAATATTGCTGGAAAGGACTTGCTGCAGGGTTGAAACCTAACATGTGTCTTCCCCAATGAAGTACAAGGCAGATTGAATCTGCTTCCTGAAGCCTGAATCTCAAGAGTTATACCCTCTGCCAAAAGAAACGACTGGCCAGATGGAACGGCACCAGTAATCTAATATGCTAGACTTCGGACACCAGGATTTGTAATGTGGGGAGGGGATGACTTGTATATGCTTGGGATCAAGGGGAGATGATGTGATTTTGCTTCTAATCTGCCTAAAAGCTGAGAAAGACCTCTTTCAAACAAGGTCTGCAGTCCAGTTTCAGGATTTTCAGTTAACTTGAATGCAGGAAGACATTATGGACTGTTTCCAGTGGAAGGAAACTTCGCAACACAGAAATGAAAGATACATGAGGTCAGTCAGACCAGTCTTCAAGATTCACCAAATATAGAAAAACAAAAAAGCAATGAATAGGAACTTTTTCAGGAGTCCCACAGAAGTCTGGGGTTACTGGGTTCAGACGGAGTCAATCACAGCCTTTTACCACTGGTATCTTAGGGTTTAATCTTGCTGTTGAATACAAAAAGTCGCACCAAGTGCACCCTTTTAACACTTGAGCCCCATTGTAGCAAAGTCAGGCAGCCCAAGGCTTATTAAGGGTATGTGGGTTTTTGTGTGAAAAATAAGTATTTTACTCAAATCACACATAAAAATGCCATACATCATTTTACTGAAAAACAAATTGTTGTGGGTATTATTAATCCCCTTACTGGGGATGCAGCTGAAGATGCACTTGTGGGACCTATCAGGGCACTATGTGTGTAACAATTTATGTATTTCGGACGTCCCTTGGGCCTGCCTATTCTCTGGATATTCCTGGGAGAGTGCTGACCAGGCTGTGGTCCTGTACATGAGGAGATTTGTTCCCCCATTGCTGGAGATTCTAGTTCCTCTCTTGGATAACCCTTGAATGCACAGTCAACCTTCTCTGTTGCCTCAGTCCATTGGCGGTGCATGCAGTGCCTGCATCCGGCTGGGGAAGAGAACTGCTTGATGTAGTTGACACTGAATGGCCTGCAAAGCATATGGAGCGGTGATCCTGCTAAGGGTACATGAGTGGCAAGGCAAGGTGAGCGAAGGCTGCACTACCACCAGTCGAGGAGGCTGCAGTGGAGTGAGAATGCTTACAGGTTGATGTATCTTAAGAATTGAGTTATTGTTCTTTTTATTCTTGTTGTAATGTGTATGTATTGCTTTTTAAGATATTTTTATATCAAAATAAAGCCAAATTTGACTTTAGTTCTTGTTCATGCCTAAGTACAAAGTCACCACCCAAAACAAACTAGATGCCCACTCTTATGGGCAGTGGCGGCTGGTGACATTTGAAAGTGGCGGGGCGTAGCGCGCGTGCCCGAACCCTCCCCCCCCCGAAAATTGAGGGGCACAACGGAATAACAAGTCCCGCTCAAAGCCCTATACTTTAGCAAGGGCCCTCCCTTAGTGCAATAATGCAAAGGACATTAATACCCGCGATTCCACAGTCTGCAGTATTATTGACTCTCACAAACGTAACACACACATTCCTCAAGGGGAAAGAGGTTGTTATTGATGACAATGTGCTTAAATCAGATGCGGTAAAACCGTGTATGTGTTATTCCCCATTCCAATCTAATTACCGGGGAAGTGGGTGCTAACAATTGCCACAGAGAGCGGTAACGGAATTATACCGGGTGACTTTTACAGCACAGTATTCCATGAAACTTGCCTTCAGGGGCTCAGTCCTGTCACGTCTTCGGTATACCAAAACAGACTTTTATCAATACTTTTGACCCAATGGGGGATCAATACACTTCATAATGCCAAGTATTAACACCAATAGTTTGTCATTGCTTTCCGCACAAAAGGGCCCCTACTACCCAGAGATAAGTACCACAGCGCAAAGATTAATATGTTAAAATAAAAAGTTAAATAAAACTGAAAGGTGAATCCGAAAACATTTCCTGTTGCAATACGAAATCAGTCACCTGCGTCTCAAGCCTGCACATAAAATAATGTGGCAAAGTACAAAATGAAAACCGTGATTTGCAGACGTGTGCATTCTATATTGTGCAATGTGCAAATGACAGTAAGTAATCTAGACAAGTGCGGTTTCCATACTGTATGCCGCCCAATATGCTTAAATACGAGGAATCGACCAATAGAAAATGCCTGTTACAAGTAGAAAATGGTGCACTGTGCACATGAGAGGATCTGGGACCTTTCCCAACCAAGAATCCTCAACCTATCAAGCTCAGTGAGTTTGTGGATGACAGTCACGGCTCGCTCACAGTGGGGGCCAGGGGGGTGGGGATAAATAAAATAAAAAACTTACCTTGTCTTCACTTGACCGGGTCTGCACCATCTCTGCTCTGGGGTCCCGTTGGCGCCTAGACTGATGGCTGCCAACTTGCCGAGACACAGTAGTAGCCAATCCTGATGCTGCTCTCTTTAGAGGAGAGCTGCTCTCTAAAGAGAGTAGCATCAGGATTGGGCTGAGCCTTAAAAAAACGTCGTTCTTTTTTTCAGCACTGGGGTACGTTGCATTAGGCAGGCAAACCCCTAATCTGTTGTTTTTTTTAAAACCACATAGTTTGCTAGCTGGAGAAACCCTGCCGGGCAAACACCACATGCGCAGTGAGTGCGCACTGCGCCGGCACAGAGTCAGTCCAGCGCCACCCAGTGTCAGACAGTGCATATTGTCCATGTCCATGACACACACCACAGCCGCAGGGCAATAATTATCGGGCAATTTATTCGAGCGGCGCGTTAATTTATAAAACTTTTATTAACGCGTCGCTCGAATAAATTGCCTGATAATTATAGGTGGGGCAACGCCCAAACGCCCTAATGGTAAAACCGCCACTGCTTATGGGCTTGGTAGCTACTTATTTCTGTATGCAGCCTCTCGGTTAATGTGGTTGTACTCTTGTACTCTTAGTTCCACTGTGTGCAGACCACAGACTGCAGATTGTTCTTCTCTAACACCACATTACTTTTTGTTGCTTAGTTCTGCAACGGAATTCAGCTGGTAACAAGTTGTGAAGTACCTTCGGTCAGTGGGGTTACACAGTTCAGGTCACATTGCAGGGTCACTCCGTCTTCTTTGGGACTCACCACACAGAATGGTGAAGGTCCTTCCATGATGCGGAAGTGGGCAATCTTGGCTCATCCTGCCTCAGCTTCTTTATCATTTTCTCCTTTTGAGCAGAGTCTTATTCATGCAAGGGCAACTCCAATGCGCCTTTCCAGAGCAGTCATTCAGCTTTCTCTCTCAAAGGATGGTTTAGGCAGCCCCTCCTGGCAGTCTAGTGGCAGGGCAGGACTGGGAACCGAAACGGGCCGTGGCAAACTGCTCGGCCAGCCCCCCTCCATGACGCGCTTTAAATGCGATACACAGAGACTTGAACAGTATCCTTTGGCTCACTGGGAGCCAGTGCAGCTCAGCTAACGCCAGAGATGTTGATGACCGACGTGTTCTTGATAATGCAAGCTTTGCTGCTGCCACCTGGATTCTCTGGAGCCTCGTGATTAAATATTTCAGGGACTCCAGTATCAAGGCGTTACAGTAATCCAGGCGGCTAAGGATAACACTCCTAACCACTGTACCTCTAGCTTGATGAGGTAGCAATGGCAGCAGCTTCCACATTCCTCTCATGAGAGTATAACAGTACCCAACCAGCTTATTGACATGCAATTCCAGGTTAAGCTTATCATTGAAGCTGACCCCCAGATTGTGTACCATACTCACGGGTACCAAGGGGGCATCTGTAGGGGTAGGCCAGAAGTCAGATGGTAAAGCTGACAGCACTCTTCCCACTCCACAGTGCAGTATCTCAGTTTTTTCTTTATTAAAGTGCAATGAATTGTTTCTCAACCTATTCACCATTACACACATACATCTGTGAAATGTTTCTTGAGAGTCAGCATAGTCGCCTTCCAGGGACACTATCAATTGAGTATCATCTGAATAATTAACCACACTAATATTGTGGGCATTGATGAAGTCCAAGAGCGGCCGCATATAAACATTAAATAAGATGGGGCTGATTGAGGACCCCTAAGGTAACCCGTGCTCATTATTAATGAATTCTGATTGAAAAGGAGGTAGGGCTACAGCCTGCCGTCTTCCAGCCAGATATGATTGAGCCCAGCTCAAGGCCGTATCTTCCACCCCACTTCTTCCAGCCTTGCTAATAGAGTGGCATGGTTCACCGTGTCGAATGCGGCGGACAGGTCCAAGAGGATCAAAGTCGCAGATTGTACCCTGTCCGCACACATTCGAAGATTATCCAACATGATAACCAGAGCTGTCTCTGAACCATGACCTGGGCGGAACCCAAATTGCTCTTCCTCCAGCTTATTATTACCCTCCAGAAAGAAGGGAAGTGCCCGGCTCACCAGGCGCTCCACTGTCTTCACTGGATACGGCAGGATGGAGATTGGTCTATAGTTCTTGGGGCAATTAGGGTACAGTGAGGATTTTTTAAGGAGAGGTGTTATTACCGCCTGCTTCCAACAGGGTGGAACCAACCCACCGCTAAGAGACTGATTACACATCTGGTGTAGCATTGGAAACACCTCTGGGCCCAGCTCTTTCCAAAGTTTTTGGGGGATAGGATCCAGCGCTGAGCCAGAGGAGACCCCCAAGGCCATCCCAACAAACTCTTCCTCCGAGGGCAGTTCAAAGTAGTCGAGGGTTGTCCCCTGCATCAATGACTCAAGCCTATTAACCGTGGCTCCATTTATATTAGATGTTCCTCTTTCATCCCATTCACTACTGCCCAATGGGACATCTGATTGCAGTCCTTCCACGATCTTATTTATCTTTTCCTGAAAGAAGGATGCCAGGCCATCGCATAATTCTTGTGATGACACAATCTTATTATTTGAGCATTCAGGAGTAGCCATGTCTCTCACTATTTTGAAGATACATTTGGTGCTATTGGGTGACTTCAAGATAAGATCCGCAAAATATTACGCCTTGGCAGTAGCTATTACTTTTTTATACTTAGCTAGATGATCCTTCCAGTTAGCTTTTTCATTGTTAGCGTAGTGCTTTCTCCATTGTCTTTCGGACCTCTTACATTCCAGCTTATGAGTCCTCAATTCATCAGTATACCACAGCGCATAGGATCTTCCCCATTTCCTGATGTTCTTAATAGGGGCGAGCTGATCGATTTTACTAATTAGTTGCCCACAAAAAGCTGTGTAATTCTCTGCTACCTGCTTCCCAGGATTAAAAAGGGTCTCTAGATGAAAAACTGGGAACGTTTCAGCCTTCTTCAATAGAGCCTTCCAATCCCTGTCTAGAAAACACCTTTCATCCTTGGGCATAGATCTAGTCCTCCTAACATGAGTCACTCTAAATTTGACAAGGTAGTGATCAGACCATCCTACTGGTAAGATTTTGTCCATTGTAATCGAGTTTTCCCCAGAGAAAACCAGGTCTAATACATGTCCTTCTATATGGGTCGATTCTAAGACCCATTGCCACAAATTCATATTTGCACAGGTCTGAATAAGACTATTGTAAGCAGTATCCATCTTCCCGTTAGGCCACAAGTTAAAATCTCCCAGTATCAACAGTCTATGATGGGTGAGGGCCATATTACTAATCACATCGACTAGCTCCTGCTGTTGTTATGCATTAACTGCTCTCAGAGGTCTATAACAAACCATACCAGTCAAAATATGCCCGACCTGTCTTTCACAGAAAAACCTAAAATTTCCATATGTGCGACCTCGTCTATATCTAAAGGGACAACGTCACAAGAATCCTTCAAAATGATCCCAGTACCACCACCTTTACCACTAAGCCTCGGTTTATGAAATGCTTTATACCCCGCTGGATAGGCTAGCCCTAGCTCAAGGTCCAGCCCAGATTCTGTCCATGTCTCTGTCATAAACAGAGCATCAAAATTGTGCGTTCCTAACAAGAGTTGAATCTCCGTAGATTGCTTGGGAAGTGATCTCACATTAAGGAGGCCACACTTCAGTAGAACCATTTTTAGGATGTCAGGATCTGTCCCCTCTAAATGGGCCAGTATAGGTTTTCCAAAACCGTTACCCTGCTTACCTATGTCACATAGTTGTTCCCTTGTATATCTATAACTAGGAAACTCTACATTCATGTTGTTACAACCGGCAGCATGGCTGGCGCTGTGCACTGCCCGGCGCTGATGGGCTTGCCTTTGGTGCGCCGCTGGTGCACCCGCTGCACGAGTCCGCTGTGCGGTCGCTCCAGTATGACGCTATATAGGGGACACTGGGCAATGACTAGAGCGCTGATCCCCCCCCTTGGTGTCCCACTGGGGAAATGCCCGGTGACCGATATGGCCAGTCCGACCCTGTCTAGTGGAAGTTTCTCAGGTTCTGGTCCTGGACCTGGCAAGGGGAGTTGGCAATGGATACTACAGACCTACAGCATAATAGTTTTTCTCAAAAACACTGGTGTAGAAACCTTGGATTCTACTGAGATATCTTAGCAAAATGGTTGGGAGTTTCTATGTCGTTTATTTACTGAAATTGCAGTGTCTTTGTTGTGCATTCCAAAGTCAGCTTTAACCCGTTTGGCCGACACAAGCACTACCTCGCTGGTGCAGCACAAGTCCGTTGGCTTAGGCAGCCCTGACCACTCTTTTATTCTCTCACACTGCTGGAGTTAGGTCGGCCTTTTTGCTTATTACAGTCAGACTGGACCAGCCAAGTTCTTTGATACAAGGTGCTAGCAGTGAGCTGGGCGAACTGGATAAACCTAAATCAAGGGGCCCTCTGTATATGCTAAGCTCCCAGAAGTCTGGGAGAAGGATACATGAAACATCCTGGAAGAGTACTGCTATTCACATCTGCTGTATAGGCTGTCTCAACCCTCCATCTTAGGTACTACTTGGATGTAGGAAATACAAAATAAATTCCAGTGACAATGGCCATATGTAGCACAAATGCTCTATATACACTTTCTCTATAAAGCCGTATAAAATGTGCACGTACACGGCATCCATGTCCCACATGAATTGGTGAAGGATCTGATTGCTGTTGACTGGTAGACCAATTTATAAACAGGCAGGAGAGGCCAGTAGTCAACTCTTGGATACAGGTGATTAACAAAACCTGATCCACCAATATACACAGGTATTACTTACACCGCTGTTAGCCTTTTGAGCCTGGTGAGTTGACAGTAGTCATGCTCTGTGTAAAGAGCATGCAGAAAGTATGCACCTCAATACCACAGAGCCCCACTCTTTGTTTCAATTAATGTCACACAAATTCCTTCAATGCACAAGCATGACATGTGAGGTGAAAAAGCTATACCTTGCTATGATGAACCTGATGCGAAGGCACAAGCTATGCAGAACCTTGCACGGGACCTTTTTCCATCCTGACAAGCCCCCGTATCTGAATGCTTAGGACTTACTCCACAGTTGGAGAAGCCCAATTCATCAGCTTGGGAAACCGTCAAGAAAATCCATCTGCTTTTGTATGCTGTCTTTCTGCCTTGTGCTCTACAGGGAAGTAAAATCACTGTAAAGAGATTGACCATTGCAGTAACTTGGCGTTCTCTCCCATCAAGTCTTCAGCCACTTGGGCAGTCTGAGATTCATCTAGACTACATCCTTGCTACCAAACAAGCACAGCCTGAACTTGTGGAGGACCCATATTATGGCAAAGCACTCTTTTTCAATGGTAGCCCGGTTTCACTCTCTAGCCAGAAAACTCAGGCTCATGAAGGCAATCAGATGTTCCCTGCCCCTCATGTTAAGCTGTCAAAAACTTCCGGCACTCAATTGTCCCAACTGTTGATCTGCATAACGAAGGGTTGATGGTAGTCAGGCACCTGCAAAACAGGTATAATGTGGCTTTCAAGCCATTAAAGGACTTCTAATACTTCTCTGTCATGACCACTTTCCTGAACTTCTTCTCGGAGGTCAGGACTGTTGAAAGGGCACTTATAGTTATATAGCTTGCCACAAATTTGCTGTAATATCCGGTGAGGCCTAGAAAACCGCTCACCTGAGTCTGCATTATGAGAACCTCACAATGTATTCCAGTTTGTACATTTGCATCCAATAGGCGTACCTTTCCATTCCCTAACTGGTATCCTAGATGTAAATTGGGGATTTTGTGACCTGGTGCTTCCTGAGCTTAATGGTCAGTTTGGCCCTGCATCTTCATCAACACCTACTCCAGGTCCATCTGGTGGTCCTCCCTTGAAATGCTAAACATTGGCTACTGTCCAAGTAGGCCACACAGGATTCTTCCAGGTCAGCAAACTCATAGTTGACTAGGAGTTGAAAAGCAGCAGGACTATGCTTTAACACAACAGGCATCATTTTCATTTTGTAAAAAATAAGTTCCCAGGCCATAGTTAGGAGGCAAGTGCAGCTTGCATCAGCCATTGCCCCTGCCAGTTCAGCCAATGACAGTACTAACACAACTACTAACCATCCTTAGTAAATTGGGTTACTAGTTGAGGGGGACTGAAACCCTTCTCAAGCAGCAACCACAATTCTCCTCTGGGGGAAGTCACAAGCAAACCCTAAGTTAACCTGTGCTCAAACCTGCGGTAGCTTGTCACAGAGCATTCACACATAACTCAGCAGCAAAGTGTAAAGTATTTGTGCATCACTTCAAACAGTAACACAGTGAAAAACATACTACAAATGGAGCCCACCACAGAGTTAGTAAAATAGACATTTTTAGTGAATAAAACAAAACTAAAATGACCAAAATCTAATCAGTAGAGCCAGACTGTTAGACCGGATGCTCTTGAGGTGGTGTTTTCCTAAAATATTTGCTTTTCCTCATGATTTTTGCTGACTCACCTTTTGTGGCCCTAGGACTCTGGGCACTTTCCCACTGTAATGCAGTGTAAAAACGTGAGCCCTGCCTGAATTGTGGCTCACCTGGGTCGACTACCTGTTGTTATGTGGCACCTGAAGTGTGCTCTCCAGAACTTGTTGGCTTGCCCCCTGTTCTTTGCGGAGGTCTCAGGAACATCAAAGTCCTCCCGTGAGGGACCTACATCATCTACGCGTTTTACCTTGAGAGCGATGCCCTCTTAAGAGCCTGCTTCATCTTCTGGATCCTGACTGCAACGCGGTGTGAGCGTGGAACTAAGAATTGTGCCTGGAGACCAGATTGCCTTGGGCTGATCCCCCAAACCATGCCAGCATGTGGCCCTTGCATTGTGGGGCCTCAGCACACACAAGTGTCTAAGTGGTGAGAGGATTTACCGATGCAGGACTCAGCGTAGCCTGCTTCGTCATCCTTGCCACATCTCCCTCGTGTGATACGCAGACTGCATGCTCATTGTGTGTGGTGTCCACTTCACAGGTTGCGACAAGGGTGGATCCATAGTAGTGCCTCATTCTACCTTGTGCGTTACTACTCAACTTGCAACTGTGTGTGTGGGACTCGATTGTATGGTGCGACACGTATCATCGTGCACCATATGCTGTGCCTCATTCCAGAGAAGTCCGGTGAACCCCACTGTAGGTTGATTGTAACCGGATCAGGCCCGGACTGGCTGTTGCGGGCACCGGGCAATCTCATGGTGCGCCACAAGGGTGGGGGCCGGTTTTGGGCCCTGGGGGCCGTTTTTGTTACAGGGCTATTTTTGCAGCATAGCTGCAAAAGCGACCCTGTAACAAATTCGGCCGAAAACCGGCCCGGCAAAGAGCTTGGTCGAACCCCCAGGTGCCGGCCGAGCACTTTGCCAGGGCCGGTTTTGGTTATCAGTCCGGCCCTGAACCAGATTGTCTGGTGCGACTTGTATAATTGCGCATTCAAATCAGATTACAAATCACAATATAATGAGGATACTACCCCATCAGAACAAAATATACAGAGGTCCTCATTTATGGGCTTTTAGCCATGGGGCATCACAGCAGGCCTTGCTGCTGAACTGCCCTACTACCAAAGAAAAGGGCAGGAATCTATTGTGGCACATCCCTGTCCTTTTCCTCTGCGCCGGCGCATAATGGGCTACCATGTGCCAACTCAGACACTTTTACACCATGGTGCACAGGTGCCTGCGTTGCAGGATAATTATTTTTAGGCAGGAAAGGAAACCTTCCTGCACAAAAACAATCAGAAGAGGCTTTTTCCTCTTTCTATATGTGCTGCCGATATTTAGCCTCGTTGTAACTTCCTCACGCCTCCCTTGGGGAGGCATACTTTTTTGGCGCTGCCTCAGATGTACGTTTTCTCATAAATCTGGGGCAGTGTCAAAAAGCCATGGATGTTGATGGGAACACCCCCAGCAACACCTATGGGACGACCCTTTCATGCAGTTTTCTGCGTGAAAGGAGCACGTATTTATAAGACCATGAAAAGCCACTTAACATGATTTTACGTGGCCTTACAAATATGGCAGTGGGACATTGCCCCACTGAAACATCAAAAAAGTGACGTTCTGGGTGACACAAAAATGCCGATTGGGCCTCATAAATGAGGCCTACAATTTTTTCAATGGTCTCCCTAAACCACCCTCCCTTTCTAACACATTTGAAGAACTAGAAGCTGACATTACGCTCCAAGATGTTTTAGACGCTATCAAATCTCTTAAAACAGCTAGACACCTGGCCCTGATGGATTTTCTATCAAATGAATTTCTTCTTTCTTAACTTTTTTTGTCCCTAAATTATTAGAGCTTTTTAATGCCTTTCTTTTTTCTTCGAAGGCTAGTGGCTCTTTTTTGGAAGCTTTGAATGTCATTATCCCTAAGCCAGATAACGATCCTAACATTTGCAAAAACTACTAACCTATTTAATTGATTAATTATGTGTAGCTGGCTTCTTAAAATCATGTTTGAAAATCCGCTGTAAAGTTTGACCTACTGTTTTCATGATTCCATGCCTTCTTGTATACAATTTGCAATAATTGTTTTTTACTAAAAGTGTTTAATTTCAATCAGTTTTTACTTGTATCATAATACTACGTTTTAACTATGTACCGTAATTTTATGATGTACTTTTTATGATTCTGCTAAGTGCCAATCGAATAAAAGTCTTGATACGATACGATTAATTATGATTGCAAAATATTTGCCAAAATTCTAGCATCTCACCTCAAAACTGTTGTAATCTGGCTTAATTAAAGGCAGACTTGCTGCTGACAATGCTAGGATGTTTTCTAACATTCTTGCGTTGGCTAGTAAAAACAGTAGTCTTCTTGTAGCCTTGTCTCTAGATGCATAAAAAAATTCAACTGCATTAATTGGCATTTCATGTTCACCATTCTTCATTGGTTTGGCTTTGGACCAAAATGTATCTCATTCATAAAAGTATTATACTCCGACCCTCATGCTAGTGTTTATGTTAGCTCTCATTTTAACCCTTATTTTCCTTTACATAGAGGTACTCAACAAGGTTTTCCCTTACCCTTTTTAGGTCTCGCCTAGGCAGCGCGCATGCGCCGCTCTAGGAGATGACCTTTAGAAATTGGTCAACTCTTTTCAAGCTGGCATCCACCTTGCGGGAGCGAGCAGTGGTGTGTGGGCTAATTGAAAACAGATGGCCCACAAGCCACTGCTCGCTCCCGCAAGGTGGTTGCCAGCACGCGCTTGTTTAACAGGACTGCAATCTGTTTATAATTAGATACTTAACATATCACGCCGCTTCATGTGGGACTGCACTGAGAGCGCGGCCTGCTGACAGCACTTTCATTCTCTCACTCTCTACTGTTCTTTCATGCTTGACATTAGCGAATCATGTTGTTGCAGTTCATGGTGTGGTCTGACCGGTATCCATATAGGGGTGTGTGGCGAGGTAAGCATAATGCGCCAGCTGCTATCTCCTTTTCCCTGCGTGCCTTGAATGCATTGAGCAGCAGGTATAGAGTCTTCCCACCTCTGTTTTCTTGAACACGCTTCTCGTCATTCGGCTGCTTGCCTAACTTTAGCAATAGGTTAGCCTATAGTGTTCACTGGTCTGTCGCTGATTGTGATTCAAGCCACACCCTCACCCTTCGAGTAGTGGTGCAGCCTCTCTCCGACTTCATACAAGTTCGCACCCGCTAATCATCCATTGGTAAAAAGCTTCACACCCACTGTTCATCCATTGGCGAAAAGCTGGTATGTAAGAAGGAGGCCAATGGGTTCAATGCAGTGGGAAATGTGTAAGGGGATGTTATTCAGTGGCCATTTTGAGTCCCACTTTTTTTGCAGTTAACACTAGGCACGGTGCAGACGTTCCGTGAGCTGCTTTAGTCCTTTGTCCATGTCGAGGGCCGGTGCAGTAATAATGAAATCTAGAGTTTTGTTAGGGGCCGACTGCGGTAATCATATAAAATAAAGGCAGCGTGAGGCCATAGGAAGGGGTGCCATCTTGGGCATCTCAAAGCCGGGCTAAAGGGTTGGGGCTATTCACCACGTGTCCTGTGGGAGCACCTGATCACTGGGCGTCCAAATGTGTTGTGAACGCATTTTTAAGGTTTAAACTTTAAACTCCTCAACCCCCACTCCCCCATCTCAAGTAATTTTAAAGAATTTAGTTTGTCTCACGATTTCATTTATCAAACATAGTGACCACCTACCGCCCCATGACCTGGTCATTCGGACGTCTCAGCCTTGGTGTTAGTATACTTGGCTTTCAATCTGTTTTACCATGACACAACATTTTAAAGCCTACAACAAATATCCTGGATTACTGGTCTTTGATCCAGGCAGGATGTGACCTACCTCCCTCCTTCTTTTGTCCCCCTGTGCTTCCGTTGTAGCACTTACAGAGCTCAGACTGAATTAAAGCATATCTGACCTCTGTTAATGATTCTTAAGTCCTGGAATGTCTGGAGGTGACCTTTCCGATCCCAAGGTGCCTGCAGTCCTCCCAGGTGATGGGGACGGGCAGCTTGCTCTCTTGTACCTTGTATAAGGTAAAAAAATGCCTAACACTTTTTTATTATAACTTTTCAATATGAGGCACACCCGCCCGCCACTCTACAACATAGCTTAAAAACATCGGCAAAGCCAATAGCTCTTGCTAAACACTTAAGAGACCCCAAGGCGAGACCTATTGGCTATGCCAATGCTTGTCCTTTTTGCCCTTTGTTAAGTGCCAGATCTTGAACGTATTCATTGTAATATACTTATCCCCAGATTTAAACAAAATTCCCTCAAGATTAAATTATCGGCCTGTGCTGACTAACTATGATCTCATTTATATGTCCAACCCCTTGACCTTCCTGGACCCTTTCTGAGAAGAGATCACTTTATATTCTAATATTTCCTGATATAAACTTAACTTTTCTAATAACTTACATTTTACAATTGATTTTTTTTTGTTATGATTGCCAATACTAATTGTATATGGTGTCCTTTCAAATAAAACTAAATAATGTGGTGTCTGATTATCTCTTAATATCACCAACACACTCAGTCGTAATTTTAATATGAATTAATCTCTTCAGCCCTCCATTCCTTTTTTCTCACACACAATGAATTCCCTCCTCACCTGATAGCACCTCTACCTTTGACGTATTTGGATATCATTTCCCATGACGCTAGTCCTAAAGCTGCACATGTCTTTGTAACATTAATATCACCACCTTCTGTTTGAACTAAAACTCCCCTGAAATATTTTGGTAAGCTGATCTTTCCATCCCATTCTCTGAACAATTCTGGGACAAGCTATGGCTTAAATTATGTAATACCTCCTAAGCTGCTTGTATCACAGAATATCTAGTTTCTGTTTACAACAGAAGTATTATTACCCCAGAAAATATTTCTAAATTTGACCCTGCTGCTTCTTCAGTATATTGGTCTTGCTCCACATGTCTCCTTGACTCACTTATTATTTTGTTCGTCACATGTTTCTAACGTTTGAAAATCTATTTGGTATAAATGTTCAATGATCTCATGTGAAATACCATTAACCTTTCATAATGTTTTCTTAGGATATTTATTGCCTAGCTTTGAATACCTATCTCCCACACCTCTGCTGGTAGATCTTTTCATGGCATTTGCTTTCAAAGTTATTCTCTTTTATGTTAGAAGATGATTCCAAACTATCTGTAATAACATGGTGTAATTTTATATGTGATGATGATAGAATACACATTGTCTCTTCCTTAACATTGCATCAGAATATCAAATTGGATTTACATTGGTTACCTCTTACTACTTATCTCACCTCACCTTCTTCACCCATTCGTTCCTGTTTTCCCCCTCATTCTTTCTCTCCTTTTCTCTCTTTTTCCTTTTTAAATAAAAATAATAACCATTTTCCCTCTTACAGGAGTTTCATTTTAATCACATGCAATAATATTTTTGTCTATCACAAGTGTTATTAACTTATTTATTGCTTTTCGAACCTTCAATAAACCCATTTGATAAAAAAGTAACTTCCAAACGGGAAAAGGTATACAGTTCTTGTTTGGTGTCTTTGGAGTTGTCATGAAAAATTCTCTTTTAAAGTAAAGTTGGATTTTAACTTAAAAGTTTCAAAATGCCACTTTAAGAAAGTCTTACAAAATAGAGAATAAGAATGTTGGCATTTTCCTGTCTTAGCCACTTAGTCCCTATAGCCTGCCTCTGGGTCACATAACCGGGTATAGTTTGCAGTTGGGCATTGTGTATTCCTCCTAGACACCTGGACTATGCCACTGTGAGTCCTAACCTGCCAATTGATGCAACCCCAGTCCTGGATCCTTGGAAGTGGGCCTGAAGGTGCTCTGCAAACCCACCTGTGGATTCAGCAGACCCGACACATCTCCTCTGCTATTCAGCGCAACCATTAGCAGAACTGATGCATTGCCTCTGCTGTGTAACTTTTCCAGTGCCAGAACTTTGTATCGCAGCCTTCCAGCTCCTCGGATCCAACTCATTACCTCAGCTGTACAGTTCATTCTTAATGCTAGACTTTGCATCGCAAGTCCTTGTCGTAGAGATCCTCAACTATGACACCAGACCTCGCATTGAAGACTTGCCGACCCTTGGGACCGTCGCATCACATCGGCTGTGCAACGCATCCTCAAAGTATGGCCTGGCAATGCTCTGAAACCAAGATTACCGGTACTCTTGTTCAGCAGGCCTAACTATGTCCCTGTAGCTGGCCTGTGCTCACTTGTAGTCAGCCTGAACTTCTGACTTCATCTCGGTTCTGCATGACCAGATATCCATAGTTCGCACTAAGTGCTTTTTAGCGCTATTTTCAATTAAACCTTCAAAATGTAATATCTCTAGTTCTACTGATTATATTTTTGTTGTTCTGGTCTTATTTTATTTATTACTCAAATGTTCTAATCTTTTGTGGGATCCTTTTTGTTGTGTTTTTGCACTTTTTTCCTGTTTGAAGTCCTGCAGAAATATTTTACACATTGCCTGACTGCTGTGTGCCAAGATACCATAGGGCTGAGCACAAGGTTAATTTAGGGTTGGCTTATGACCTCACCCTGACAAGGATCGTGGTCCCTGATTGAGTTGGGTTTCACTCCCCTCACCCAGTAACTCAATGTCTTATAGTTTCCAAATGAAAAGGAGCAGGACAGTAAAATATCAATTTCGCATTGCAAGATTCCATTTATTAGATCCCAGACACATCCCAAATAGGTAACGCCTCTTTGCATTGTTTATGCAAGACTCCAACCAAACATTGTATGAAGAATATTGTGTGTCAAAAATATATTGTAAAAAGTATTGTGATGTCGAAAATATCATGGAATAGAGTATAGAAGTTAAGTATATCACGGTTTTAGTTATTTAATATACTTTCTTAAAATATAGTTGCATTTAACAGTGCTTCATTTAATATAGCTGTATATGTTATTGTTTTTAATTATTTTGATAAGTATCCTTTTTTTAGTATTAGATGTTATAAGTATTATACAACTATTTCTGCTTTACTTATTTTAGTAAGTTGGTATTTGCATTTTGTCACATCTAATTACATATCATTATTTAGTAGCAGGTAATTGTGCTTGTAGGGTGTTAGGGTGGCAAGAATTTTAAAATGTAAATTATTGTTTTTAATTTATAATTAATTTGGTTAAGTAATTATATTTTAATTGATATGCAACTATGTAAAGTAATTAATTAATATTTATAATATTGTCTAGGGTTTTAATTAGTTGTTAATTGTTTGATCAGTTTAATAAAATATTAAATTGCTTGAATTAATTCTATAATTATTCTTTTCATTTTAATTATATTTTTATAATAGAAATGTGTTAGGCATGCATTTGGTGCCTGTGTATGTGAAGTGGGTGTTCCATATTTTGATATGGATGTGGGCCATGCTAATGAATGCCTTGCTCTTGCACCTGCTTCATAATGCTAGTGAAGACATATTGACAAGGCTTCCCTTTTAAAGGGGTCATAGAAGGTAACAGAGACAACCCAGAGGTTCCCAAAATAGATAGTAACATTCAGAGACTGCATCTCACTTTTTTGGGCTCTTCACCACCTCCGGCAGACAGACCAGAGGTAGAGCAGTAAAGTTAAAAACAGTGTGGCAGGAGCCATATTACTTTTGTTTTTAAGTTTAAGTTTATAAAGAACAATAAATGGCACTGAATAATTAACATAGGCAGAGATAACAAAATAGAGCAGGAGTAATAAGAATAAAATACAACATATAGCAAATAATAAACCTATTGAAATAGATATAAATGTGAGAAAATATACATAGTATGCTGTAATAAACTGGTTATGTATAGGGTGCATGAGGGGGGAGGGTGAAATAGAAATATGGCTATGCAATAAAGATTAAAAAATAATAACAATAGAAACTTTAGACATGAAAAAGAGAGAGTATTGCATATACGTATTTGTAACACTGTATAAAGGTATAAAGACGCAGATGAGTGAATTCAAGGTGGTTTTCTTACTTCAACGGACTCAGTAATGGTTTTATTTACAAGTGTAGTAGAGAGGGATAAGTATTCAGTCATTGGAAGCCATAATAGATCTTGCTGTATGGCTAAGGATATAGGAAAGACATAGTTGATGTCTATCCTATGATGACAGCAGATGGCATTCTATCAAGAACTAAAAGTCCACCAGGTCCACCAGGTAGGACGCTCCCCCTCTGCACTGCACCGCCTGTGTCTCCCTGCCCCAGCTGCCGCTGCTGAGGAAGTTCGAGGCCCTCCACCACCCTCAGGCTACCACCTGCGCCTCATCCCTGGTGGCCAGTAGTAGGATGTCCGTAGGATTGTTCATCCTCTGCTTTATTGCTTTTATCTTATTGCCTGTATTTTCACTGTTGTGTCTGTGACTGTTGTTGTCTGTCTTCCCCTGCTGCCTGTATGTGGTCTATGCCCCTTTTTATTCCCTCTGTTCTCCTCGATGTCCCCGTGCTCTCTCTGCCTGTCTTTCCTTCTGTACCCCTCGTTGCCCGTGTCTTTGCATGGTTATTCAATTCTGTTCCCCTTGCTGCCCCCGTGTCTCTGCCAGGTTTTCCCTTCTGTTCCCCTCGCTGCCCCCGTGCCTCTCTGCCCGTTCTGCCTTCTGTTCTTAGCTGCCCCTGTATTTCTGTGTTCTGTATTTTGCCTCTGTGCCACTCGTTTTTCCGGTATTTCTGCATCCTTTGCCTTCTGTGCCACTCGTTTCCCCCTTGTTTTTGTGCCCCTTTTGCCTTCTGTTCCACTTGTTTTTTGTGCCCATCTGCCTTCTGTGCCACTTGTTGTTTCCCTAGTTTTTGTGCCCCTTTTGCCTTTTGGTCCACTCGTTTTTTTGTGCCCTTCTGCCCTCTGTTCCACTCGTTTTTTTGTGCCCTTCTGCCCTCTGCGCCACTTGTTTTTCCCTCGTTTTTGTGCCCCTTTTGCCTTCATTCCACTCGGTTTTTGTGCCCTTCTGCCTTCTATGCCACTCATTTTTCCCTTGTTTTTGTGCCCCTTTTGCCTTCTGTTCCACTTGTTTTTTGTGCCCTTCTGCCCTCTGTTCTACTTGTTTTCTGTGCCCTTCTGCCCTCTGTGCCACTCGTTTTCCCTTGTTTTTATGCCCCTTTTGCCTTTTGTTCCACTCGTTTTTTGTGCCCTTCTGCCCGACGAACCACCCGCCAAGAAAGACCCCAGCCACCTCCGATGCATACTACTGAACACCCGCTCTGCACGCAAGCATGCCGTCGAGTTCTGGGACCTGCTCAACACAACATCCACAGACATCGCCTTCCTGACAGAGACCTGGTTTAACGACTCCTTTGCACCCCACATCGCCATAGCCATCCCAGACGGCTACAAGATCACCTGCAGATACCACACCAACGGAGTCGGAGGAGGAATCACCATCGTCCACAAGAACAGCATCAGGGTCACGACTAGGACCGTCGACGCACTCAGCACCGCCGAACACATGCATTTCCAGATCCACACAGACCCTAACTCCACCCTCAGAGGCACCCTTGTATACCGACCCCCCGGACCCTGCCCCCAGTTCAGCGACTTCATCGCCGACTTCATCAGCACGCACGCCCTGACCTCCACCGACTACATCCTCCTCGGAGACCTGAACTTTAACCTTGAGAACAACAACAACAACAACTCCACAACCCTGATCGATAACCTCGCCAACCTCGGACTGAAGCAACTCGTCACAACGCTCACCCACTCCGCCGGTCACACGCTCGACCCCGTCTTCTCCTCTAGCCCGCACGTCTCAGTCAGCCACACCACCGAACTCCTCTGGACCGACCACCGCTGCATCCACTCCGCCTTCCAGAAGCCCACCACACACCACCGCACCCAACAGATCCCCCGCCGCTGCTGGAGCAAAATCACCGAAGAACAACTGCACACAAACCTCGCTCTCAGCCCACCCACTGAAACCTCCAACACCAACGACGCTGCTCACAGCCTCAGATGCTGGATTGAGGACAGCGCCAACACCCTCACCCCGCTGAAGAAACCCCCCCCCACAGAGACACCAGCAAGAGGGCCAGCTGGTTCACCCCAGAACTCTTAGCCTACAAGCAAGACTGCCGGAAACTAGAGAAGCAATGGCACAGTGAACAATCCCCGGACAGCCACGCAGAATACAAGGACGCCATCCGCAACCACCACCACCTCATCAGGGCGGCCAAGTGGACCTCCTTTAAAGATCGCCTCGACAACAATGCACACAATAGCAAGGAGCTCTTCAGCATCGTGAAGGAACTCTCCAACCCCAGCTCCAACACCAACGACATCCCGCTGTCACAAGCCCTGTGCAACTCCCTCGCCACCTTCTTCCACCGCAAGATAGCAGACATCCACGACAGCTTCAACACCCAGACAGCCCCAACAGACAGCAACACAACAGACCCTCTGCTCACTATCGACCAAGACCCCCTGCTAGCCTGGACCAGTGTGAGCATTGATGACACCATCAAGACCATGAGCACAATCCACTCCAGCTCTCCGTCAGACCGATTCCCGCACCACGTCTTCAACAGGGCAAGCAGCTCCATCGCACCCCACCTGTGCAATGTCATCAATCTCTCCCTCGAGACCGCGACCTTCCCAGAGATCTCGAAACACGCCGAGGTCAACGCCCTACTCAAACAACCTAAGGCAGACCCAAGAGACCTCTAGAACTTCCGGCCCATCTCTCTGCTCCCCTTCCCGGCCAAGGTCATCGAGAAAACCGTCAACAGACCGCTAACCCGATTCCTCGAAGAAAACAGAATCCTGGACCCTTCCCAGTCAGGGTTCCGCAGCAACCACAGCACTGAGACTGCCCTCATTGCCGCTACCGATGACATCAGGACCCTGCTGGACAACGGCGAGACTGGAGCACTCATCCTCCTAGACCTCTCTGCCGCCTTCGACACCGTCTGCCACCGCACACTACGCACACGCCTCCACACCACAGGGATCCGATACAAGGCTCCCCCCATTCCGTTCCAAAGCCTCTGAGATCATCTGCGGTGTACCCCAGGGACCCTCCATCAGCCCGACGCAGTTCAACATTTACATGGCCCCGCTCGCACACGTAGCTCGATAGCACGACCTCAACATAATTTCATCGCCACCGACACTCAGCTGATCCTCTCCCTCACCAAGGACCCAATCACAGCCAAAGCCAACCTCCACGAAGGAATGAAGGCCGTCGCCGACTGGATGATGACCAGCCATCTGAAGCTGAACTCGGACAAGACGGAGGTCCTCATCCTCGGCTCCAACACTTCAGCCTGGGACGACTCCTGGTGGCCGACGGCACTGGGGGCAGCCCCGACACCCACCGGCCACGCACGCAACCTGGGAATCATCCTCGACTCAACGCTCTCAATGACCAAGCAAGTCAACGCCGTCTCCTCCTCCTGCTTCAACACCCTCCGCATGCTCCGCAAGATCTTCAGATGGATCCCGACAGATACAAGAAAGACAGTCACCCAGGCCCTTATCAACAGCAGACTCGACTACGGAAACTCCCTCTACGTGGGAGCCCCGACCAAGCTCATCAAACGACTACAACACATCCAAAACGCCTCAGCACGACTGATCCTCGACGTACCAGGCCACTGCCACATCACCCCCCACCTGAGAAACCTCCACTGGCTCCCCGTCAACAAGCTCCTCACCCACGCACACAAGGCACTCCAAATGACCGGCCCAGCCTACCTCAACAGACGGCTCTCCTTCTACATCCCCAACCGCCAGCTACGCTCCGCCGACCTCTCATTCGCCACCGTCCTGAGCATCTGAAGAACAACCACCAGTGGGAGATCCTTCTCCCACCTCGCCGCCAAGACATGGAACACCCTCCCACTGAGCCTATGACAGACCCAAGACTTGCTGACCTTCAGGAGGATACTCAAGACCTGACTGTTCGATCAGTAGCCCCCCCAGCACCTTGAGACCCTAGCGGGTATGTAGTGCGCTTTACAAATTATTGTTTGATTGAAAAGTAACTTTGTTAGCTTCATTCCAATTGGATGTGATTAAATTAAAAGCAACTTCTAATAATACACCTATTAACTTATAACCTGGAGCTAAGTGAGACCACTGAACAGCCAAACTGCGCAAGAAAACGTTGGTTAGGGTAAATGGAATAGCAGCCTTGAATATCTTATTGATTTGTTGCCAAATCAGTTTGCAAAACTGGAGAATAGAAGGACATTTAAACAACAGATCTTTCAAATCAGCACTTGAACATGAACAAGACCAGCATGATGAGCTTAAGGTTGGAGAGAAAGATTTTAAGGTTATGGGAGTATGTAATAAACAATGGTAAACAAAGTAAAGAGTCTGCATAGTATTTGCCCGTGTAGATTCATGAAGCTTAAGCCATATCTTTTCCCATAGAGTAGTAGGCCAACATTCCATCAAATTCTTCTCCCAAGTTAACTCAATCTTTGATTTGATTCTGTCAGAGGTAACATGCAGTGACCAATAAACAGTAGAGGCCAAGGGGTTAGTGCCTTATAATGGAAGATAGCAGATGTGGAGTGAAAAGAGGATGTATGCGGTGATGTGGAAATGTAATGAGTGAGGGAAGTACAAAGAAGTTCATATTGTGTGCTAGAGGTAGATGGCAAAGAGAACTTTGTTTGAAGATCAGAAAAGGGTAGCATCTGATTATCATTGAAAAGTTGGGATAACCAATACAATCCTTTAGCTCTCCAAGTTTTCCAATATGTAGAAAGATTGTTAACTTGTATAAATCTAATACACCAAATAGATTGTTGTTGGAATGTAAAATCCAAAGGATGGGAAGAGGGTAAGAGAGTTGCCAAACGTTTATGAGTGGGTAATGAGTGGAGTATGTAATTGAGAGATGATTGTCGATGTTGACCAACTTCATATTTATCTCTTTTTAAAGTTGATAATGTTATACGGAGTGATTTGCTTTTCCAAAGACATTTTCATGAAAGGGAGTCTATTCTTTGAAAATAGTAATCAGGAATGTGACTTGGAATTATAGAGAGAATATATATATCACAGGAGTGACTTAAATTCTCTGCGAAAAACATAGCCCTTGATATTTTACTTTTGTGGGTTGCCAAGTAAATTCTGCATGCGCAGAGTTGCCTATTACATTTATATATATATATACATTTAAAGGTTATATTTTAAATTTATCAGCATTGAGTCAATAAACTGACAATTGGGAGAAAATAGTAACTTGTTTAAGGAAAGGAGGAAGGGAAGTGGTAGTATTGGAACAATATAAGAGCATATATAACAATATAAGAGCAATATATCAGCATAAACTGACATTTTAATTTGTTGTGACCCAATGTGAAAACCAGAAATTAGTGGATCCTGTCGGGTTTTGGTTAAAAAGGGTTCGAGCACAATAATAAATGAAAGAGGGGATAACGGACAACCTTGGTTTACACCTCTAAACAGAGGAAAATAATCAGAGATCATACCGTTAACATAAATTGCAGCCTTAGAACCTGAGTATAACAAGGAGATTAAAGTAATCATTTTAGGAAAACTAATCTATTTTAATGCATGAGAAATAAAATCCTGGACGAGCTGGAAATAAATGAGAAGAGTGCTGAGGTAACCAAACATCTTGGATTGAAGTAAATGTACATGAAATGCGCATGCCTCCTGATTTCAAACATAAGCGATGTGTCCATGAGAGATAAAGGTCACCAGAGGTCGGTCACATACTGTAGAGAAAGGCCGGCAGATGTGAGGAGAGCGTGGCGGCTCAGAATCGCTCTCTTTGACAAGATACGCACTCACCACCTCACAAAATGGCTGGGGCGACCAAGGATTGCAAGGAGAAATCACCTTAGGTCGGACGCGTGAAAAGGCAAGGTGTAGCACTGCTAAATGACTTCTAGTCACTCACCGGGTGCTCAGTAGGAGATGCATCAATGTCTCCTCCACCATGAGCACTGTATCGGCCCAGAAATGATAAAAGGCTTCCACTTTGGTTGTAGCTCAGAAGTGCACCCTGTAACTTGGTTGGCACCCAGATCACTCCCCAGGTGCCACATTACTAACTTCTCTACATATTGTATTGTATTGTAATGTAATTGCATTTATATAGCGCTTACTACCCCTGATGAGGCGTTGAAGCGCTTTTTCGGCAGGTAGCATGCTACTCCGGGACCCATAGAGGATTAGTGTTGAATTAGTATAGTGAAACATGCAAGTACATTTTGAGTGGTGGATAGGTCAGTCAGCTATTTGGATTTGGAATGATAGCAGAAGGATAGAGGAGGAAAAAAAAGGTATGTATTAATATAGCACTTGTTACCCCTGATGGGGTGTTGAAACTTGCTATTCAGGAAGCCCATAAAGGATTAGTGGTAAATTAATATGGTGAAATATGAAAGTAATTTCAGTGGTCGATATTAGTCAGTTATTTGGAGTGAGAAGGATAGCGGAGGGATAAAAAGGGAAGAAAGGTTTGCATTCATATAGCACTTGTTACCCCTGATGGATGTTGAAGCGCTTTTCTAGCGAGTTGCACGCCACTCCGGAACTCATAAAGGATTAGTGTTGAAAATTAGTATAGTAAAATATGAAGTCATTTGAGTAGTGGATATATTATTCCGTTTTTTGGGTAGAGAAGGGTAGGTGGCGGGATAGTGAAGGGAAAGAGGTTTGTATTTATATAGCGCTTGCTACCCCTGATGGGGTTTTGAAGTGTAAGTAGCACGCTACTCTGGAACCCAAAATTAGTGTTGAATTAGTATGGTGAAACATGAAAGTAATTTTAGTGGTGGATATGTCAGTTATTTGGATTAAGAAGGGTTGGGGAGGGGTAGAAAAGAGGGTAGAGTTTAGAAAGGTTTGTTCTGGTGGATCGGTATAGTAAAAAAGTTGTAAGATAATTCAAGGAGGGGTAGAGTAGGAGAGAGTCTAGAAAGGGTTATTTTGGGGATCATAGTAGTGGTATGGGGTTTGGGGTTAAATGAGACAGTGGATGTAGAGGATATATTGAGCGAAGTATAGGCTGGGAAAAAGGGAAGTGCATTGGAAATGCTAAATTAGAGGAAAGTGATATATATATAGACCCATAAGTACATTGAAAGTATATAGATGCATAAAGGAGGTATGTATATTGGGCAGCATTTCTGGGCCTGGCCCGCCTCGAACAGGCTCAAACAGGCAACTGACCTTGTCCTCTCTGCCCTTAATAGGCCCAAACAGGCAACTGCCCTTGTCCTCTCTGCCCTTAGCCTGGACGCCCTAAACCTGGCCTTTAATAGCCCTAGTAATCAGGTGACCCCATCAGCCAATGGGAACCCTAGCCCTATCTAATCACAACATTAGCCCTAAAAATCTAGAACCAATAGGAGACCAGGACCTTACAGCCAATCGTAGCCCTAGTCCAAGCATCCAATCAGTTAAAAAACACTGAACTCTACGTCCAATAGAGGCCCTAGCCCTACCAGTAGTCCCAACTCAAGTCCAAGCAACCAATAGCACAGGAAGCCCTAGTCCCTACTGCCAATAGAAAGCCTAACCCTACTCTCAGTCCCACAACTAGTCCAGCAACCAATCACACCAGAAGCCCTAATCGCTATTTCCAATTAAAGGTCTAACCCTAGCTCTAGTCCCACCCCAGTCCCAACAACCAGTAACACAGGAAATCCTAGTCCCTACTTCAATAGAAATCCTTACCCTAGCCCTAGTCCCGACTCTACATTGATTGAATCACAGACCCAGAAACCAATCAGAACACTCAAGTACACAACCAATGAGGACGCTAACCCTAATCCAATAGAAACATCAGATACAACCACCAATCAGTGTACACATGTACCAAACAATATCAGACCATATAAGGTCCCAGCGACCTCAGACAAGGTTTGCTGGCCAGGGAGTTGGAAGCTGCTTTTCCTGTTCAGAATCTCCTAGGAGACAGGCAGGCTCAATCCACACTTGGGACTTCTGCAGGTAAAGGCCTCACTAACTTGAAATCAAACAATACTCTTTGAATAAAACTTTACTCCCTCTACTGGCCAAAAAACGAAGTGCACAGTCCCTAGTAAACACAGTTTAAACAGCTCACAGAAGCAAGCACTCTCTGATGTAGAATATCCCTGTTGCTGGGGGGGGGGCAGGGGGGATGGTTTCACTGGCTTGTAAACACAAAAGGGTGGCTGGGGTTGCACTGCTTTAACATACAGGTCTTAGCACAGAGCAAAGGAGAAATTTGGAGGGAAAACTGAAAGTCATCAGCAATGAGAAGGAAAAACTACAAAGTTTGGACTGCAAATCCCACAATTCAACACGTTAAATCGAAGCAATCATGGGAAGGAAAAAACACAAGTTTAAAACACAAAACAGGTGATAAAATATCCAATCACAGGCAGGTTAAAACTACAATTTTTAAACTGTAGTAACCACAGGCAAAGACAGAAATCACAGAAAGGTAAAATCATTAAAAAAAATATATATATATTTTGGGGAAGAGACAGCACTAGTCTGCCTCCTTACCACTTCCTGGACTCTGCTCACTGCAATCTGGGGCACAGGAAGGCTGCAACTCACAAGATGGAGGAGAATGATTTGGGGTGCACCCAGCAAGGCCTTAAGGGGACTGGGCTAGTGTGAGGGGACGGCTCAGAGTTGCCTGGTAGTTGAAAAGCCATTCCCCAGTCCTTGGTCTGCTGGCCTGGGGGAGGGCTGGGGGGCTGGAGAGCTGCTTTTCATGTTCAGAATCTCCTAGGAGACAGACAGGCTCAATCCACACTTTGGACTTATGCAGGTAAAGGCCTCACTAACTTGAAATCTAACAATACTCTTTGAATAAAACTTTACTCCCTCTACTGGCCAAAAACCGAAGTGCACAGTCCCTAGTAAACACAGTTTAAACAGCTCACAGAAGCAAGCACTCTCTGATGTAGAATATCCCTGTTGCTGAGGGGGAGGCAAGGGGGCTGGTTTCACTGGCTTGTGAACACATAATGGTGGCTGGGGGTGCACTGTTTCAACATACAGGTCTTAGCACAGAGCAAAGGAGAAATTTGGAGGGAATACTGAAAATCAGCAGCAATGAGAAGGAAAAACTATAGAGTTTGGACTGCAGATTCCACAATTCAACACGTTAAATGGAAGCAATCATCGGCAGGAAAAAACACAAGTTTAAAACACAAAACAGGTGATAAAATATCTAATCACAGGCAGGTTAAAACTACAATTTTTAAACTGTAGCAACCACAGGCAAAGACAGAAATCACAGAAAGGGAAAATAGTTTTTTTTTTAACTTTTATTTTGGGGAAGAGACCGTACTAGTCTGCCTCCTTCCTTACCATTTCCTGGACTCTGCTCACTGCAGTCTGGGGCACAGGGAGGCTGCAACTCACAAGATGGAGGAGAATGATTTGGGCTGCACCCAGCAAGGCCATAAGGGGCCTGGGCTAGTGTGAGGAGACGGCTCAGAGTTGCCTGGTAGTTGAATAGCCAATCCCCAGTCCTGGGTCTGCTGGCCTGGGGGGAGGGCTGGGGGCTGTGGAACTGTTTTTCCTGTTCAGAATCTCATACGAGACAGACAGGGTCAATCCACACTTTGGACTTCTGCAGGTAAAGGCCTCACTAACTTGAAATCTAACAATACTCTTTGCATAAAAGTTTACTCCCTCTACTGGCCAAAAAACAAAGTGCACAGTCCCTAGTAAACACAGTTTAAACAGCTCACAGAAGCAAGCCGCCTCTGATGTAGAATATCCCTGTTGCTGGGGAGGAGGCAGGGGGGCTGGTTTCACTGGCTTGTGAACACAAAATGGTGGCTGGGGGTGCACTGTTTTAACAAACAGGTCTTAGCACAGAGAAAAGGAGAAAGTTGGAGGGAAAACTGAAAGTCATCAGCAATGGGAGAGAAAAAATACAGAGTTTGGACTGCAAATCCCACAATTCAACATGTTAAATTGAAGCAATCATGGGCAGGAAAAAACACAAGTTTAAAACACAAAACAGGCGATAAAATATCCAATCACAGGCAGGTTAAAAGTACAAATTTTTAAAATCGTTTAAAAAATTTTTTTGGGGGGGGGGAAAGACAACACTAGTCTACCTCCTTACTACTTCCTGGACTGAACCGCAAAAGTAATCCTAACTGTACTTACCAGTTACCTGCATTTTCTTCCATAGGAAACCATTGACTGTTTTTCTGTGAAATTTCTTCTAAGTGTCGATTTTTGCAAACTAGAAATATTCTTTAAAAATCGTACCAGCTATCAAACCGTAATTACTTACCTGTCTTAGGTAGAGGTCCCAGTGCTGAACCTAGGAGTCCAGTACTGGATTACAAAAGTAACGAGAACCTACTTTACCTGTGACTAAAATTTCCTTCCATAGGATAACGTTGCTTGGTTTTCACTGAAAAGTTTCTACGTTTCAACTTTAAAAATACATTCATATTCTTTAAAAATCACAACTGTAACCAAAACGCTTTTACTCAACTGTTTACAGCTTAGGTCCCGGGACTGAATCCAGGATCAAGTCCTGTGGGTAGAAAAGTAATCCTTAAAGTAATCAACTGCATTTATGTAGAAAAACCCATTGAGCTCAATGTTAAATTGTGTTTAGAACTGATTGTGTTGGCTACTGCAACCACTGTAGCTATTGTACTTACAAAGTCTATTGCCTTTTTGCAAGGTAATTACATAAAGTCACTCACATTGAGAAAAGTATATTTTGATACCTGTTGGTTCTGAAATAAAACAACTATATCTTTTGATATAAAAACTATTGGCCTAGAGTTCAGTTCTTGAGTGTGTGAAACCTTTTGCTGACTGAGTGGGTACAACAAATGCTTTACGCTGTCATCTGATACTGCCTTACTGCTCGACCAAGTTACCACTTTAGAGTAAGGTTATATCTAACTTTAACCTCTGCCATACCTCTAGGGACTGGGGACTCTATACACACTGTACCTTACTTTGGTCCAGTATATATAGAGCCACTTTCTTACACTTGTGCGTGTGTTTTTACTGTTGTGGCCTGCTATTGGCCTTTGCCTGCATGTTTTTTTTTAAGCTAGCACACAATAGGTCAAATAAGGGCACATTGCTCCACCCATGGCCTATTGGTGTCCATTACGCACATTCCTGCCATATGGTTTCAATTATCGCGCCCAGACACGGGCGCAACAATTGAAACCATATGGCTCTGGCGCGCGCACCACTCGCGGCTTTCTATGTTTCCGAAAGCGATCGCTTTCAGTTTTGCGATCGCTTTACTTGTTTAAATTTTCAACGAGCATTTCCCCCAAGTGTGCACGTCTTGTTTACCTTGTGGCGCCCGCTTCATAGCTGCCGCGCTGTCTTTGCTCTTTACCCCTTGTTTGTAATAGCGATCGCTTTCCCTGCCATTTTTGTTTTTGTATATGGCCTCGCCATTTCATTACCATAATGTAATTGCGCATCAAAGTTCGTGTGCGCTTAAGAAGGAAAATGCTACTTACCAGTATGCATCTGTTCTTGGAATGGAGAGCTGCAGAGTCTCCCACCGCGCACCAGACCGCCACTCGGTGCCGGGCCCGGATGACAGCACACCGCCGCCGCCCCGGAAGAAGTCGCCGCAGCCACGAGACAGACGACTCCCCCGCCGGACGACAGCGCGCATGGGCACCTACTCCACCCCTAGACCGCTCCTCGCCATGATGGGAAATGATGGAGGTTGTAGAAAGAGAAAAAGGATGTCTATGCGTGTATATCTAATTAAGATGGAACTGGAACAGATACAGGTACCGGGGAGGCAGGTGGGCGTGTGAGACTCTGCAGCTCTACATGCCAAGAACAGATACATACTGGTAACTAGCATTTTCCGTTAGAGGCATATGAGCTGCAGATCTCACACTGTGCATTGATTATACAGCAGTGTCTCCCCTAGCGGTGGTCACCTGTATCTGTTGCAGAAGTTTGAAATAGAGTTTTGAGGACAGCTTAGCCTACAGCACCTTGCTGCTTGGCTTGCACATCAACACAATAGTGTTTAGTGAAGGTATGTGTTGTAGACCTTGTTGCTGCCTTGCATATGTCTTCTAGGGGAATGTTCCCTAAGAAAGCCATGGATGCTCCTAGTTTGCGTGTGGAGTGCGCCTTAGGAGGAATTGTTAGGGTAGGTTTTGCTTTTTGATAGCATATTTGTATGCATTTTACAATCCACCTTGCAATTCCAGCTTTAGAAATGGGGTTTCCTTTATATGGTGGTGAGAAAGATACAAACAATTGTTTTGTTTTTCAAAAGGATTTGGTCCTGTCAATGTAATAGAGAAGGGCTCTATTCACATCTAGGGTGTGTAGAGCCCTTTCTGCTACAGAGTCAGGGCTTAGTAAAAAACCCTGGCAATTCTTCTGATTGGTTTAGGTGAAATGGAGTAATGACTTTAGGAAGGAATTTGGGATTTGTTCTTAGGACCACTTTGTTACTGTGTGATTGTAAAAATGGTTCCTGTATAGTGAAAGCTTGAATCTCCCTCACTCTCCTGAGAGAGGTTATAGCAATAAGAAAGCTCTTTTCCATGTGAGGAACTGTAGTTCACATTTGTGTAAAGGTTCAAAAGGGGGTCCCATGAGCCTAGTAAGAACAATGTTTAGGTTCCACACTGGAGAAGCCGGTAACCTAGGAGGAATGATTCTTTTTAATCCTTCCATAAATGCTTTTGCAGGTACTCTAAATAATGACAGCTGTTGTCTATTTTGTAGGTATGCAGCAATAGCTGCAAGATGTAGTCTTATGGATGAATATGCTAGATTACATCTTTGTAAGTGTAGAAGGTAGCATATGATATTCTGGATGGAAGCATCCAGGGGATCCATTTGATTATCGTTGCAGTAATTGGCAAATCTCTTCCATTTTCCGGCATAGCAAGATCTAGTAGTAGGCCTTCTGGCTTCTTTAATGATATTCATACAGTCTGGTGGTAGGTTAAGGTAACTAAACTCTAAGACTTCAGGAGCCAGATTGCCAGATTCAATTGACTTGGATCTGGATGTCTGATGTCTCTATGGTTCTGAGTTAGCATGGATGGTGTCAGACACAGTCTTTGGTGTGGAACTAGAGAGAGTTCTAGTAGCATTGTGAACCACTGTTGGCATGCCCATGTGGGAGCTACTAGGATCATTTTGAGAGACTATTGTTTTAGCTTGCGCACTACTAGTGGTATTAGTGGGAGTGGCGGAAAAGGGTACGCAAATCTGCCTAACCAGTTCATCCATATCGCATTGCCCTTGGACAGCAGGTGTGGAAACCTGGCGGCGAAGGTTTGGCATTTTGCGTTTTCTTGTGTGGCAAACAGATCGATGTCTGGGTGACCCCACTTGTGAAAGAATGGTAGAAGAATTTGCAGGTGTAGTTCCCATTCATGAATCTGTTGTTTATGTCGAGTTAACAGATCTGCAATCTGATTGTGAACCCATGGAAGGTGTTCTGCCAGCAGATATATGTTTTTTGGAATGGCCCATCTCCAAATGTTTTGTGCAAGCTGGGACAGTGTGCCTCCTTGTTTTTGGATGTAGTACAGCTGTTATGTTGTCTGTCCGGATCAAGACAGCTTTGTTCTGTACATGTACTTGGAAGGACTTGAGTGCTAGGAATATTGCTAGCACCTCTTTGTGATTGATGTGGAGCACTTTTTTTTGAGTGGTCCATTTTCCCTGAGTTGTATGGTGTAGGAGATGGGCTCCCCATCCTGCCAGGGATGCGTCTGTTGTGAGTACTATCTGTGGAACTGTCTCGAGGAACTGCCGCCCTCTGGACAAATTTTTGGCGTTCCACCACTGCAGAGAGTATATGGTACAATACAAATGCAAGATGCCATCATGCCTATTAGGTGCATGAACACTCTGGCTGGGAGAGAGTGTTGGTCTTGAAACCTTGTGACTAAGGCTTGGATGCTCTGTATCCTGGCTGGACTGGGATAAGCTAGAGCTGTAGACGTGTTTATCGAGGCCCCTAGGTACTGATGTACATGATGTACGTGAGAGGGCTGGAGATGCGACTTGGTGTAGTTGATTGTAAACCCTAAGTCATGCAATGTTTGAATTGTTTGAGATGTGTGTTGGACACACTGGTTGAATGACTTGGCTTTTATGAGCCAATCGTCTAGGTATGGGAAGACATGGATGTGTTGTCTTCTGAGATGTGCTGCTACTACTGCTAGGCACTTTGTAAATACTCTTTGTGCAGTTGTGACCCCAAATGGAAGGACTTTGAACTGATAGTGTTGTCCTTCTAGCACAAACCTTAGATACTTCCTGTGGGAAGGATGTATGGGAATGTGGAAGTAGGCGTCCTTGAGATCTAGTGTAGTAAGGAAATCGTCTTGTTGCAACAATGGGAGCACTTGTTGTAAAGTGATCATATGAAAATGATCTGAGTATATGTACAGATTGAGGGGCCTGAGGTCGAGAATAGTCTTAGTGCCCCGTCCTTCTTGGGTATTAGGAAATACAGCGAGTAAACCACTGTCCCTTGGTGTTGTAATGGAACTATTTCTATTGCGTTTTTCTGAAGCAATGACAGAACCTCTGTGTTTGAGCAGTGCAAGATGTTCTGTAGACATTGGGCACTGTTTGGGTGGTATATCTGGAGGGGTAGTTGTGAGTTTGAGGCAGTAATCATACTAGATAATCTGTCTTACCCACTTGTCTGTTGTGATGGAATTCCAGACAGGTAGGAACTGTGTTATTCTCCCCCCTACAGGAGTGGAATGCTGTTGGGGGAGTCAAGTCACTGTTTTGTGTTGGGAGGGATTTGATTGTTGTTATTACCTCTCCCTCTCTCTTTGTTGTTATTGCCTCTGTAGCCTCCTCTAAAACATCCTCTATTGGAGGATGATTGTGTATTGTTTTTAAAGGAAGCTGAATTGTCTGCTCCAGCTTGTTTGGAGCCTCCTCTATAAAAGGAGCGACAAAAGGAGCCTCTTGTTTGTGTGGACTGCAAAGCTCTCATAGATTTGGCAGTCTCAGTATCTTTTTTCATTTTTTCAAGTGCTGTGTCTACAGCTGGGCCAAAAAGCTGCTGTTGGTTAAATGGTTGATTTAATATAGTAGTTTGCACCTCTTGCTTAAATCCTGAGATGCGTAGCCATGCATGACGTCTGAGGAGGACACTAGCGTTTATTGCTCTAGACGCAGTGTCTGCTGTGTCAAGTGCGCACTTGATGGAAGCATTAGAAATTAGCTTACCCTCTTGGATAAGGTCATTAGCCTGTGCTTTGTATTGGTCAGGTAGATGCTGTAGGAGTGTTTCTAGCTGATCATAATGAGCCCTATCGTATCTTGCGAGGAGGGCTTGTGTATTAGCTATGCGCCATGTGTTACCTGCTTGGGCAGCTATTCTCTTGCCTGATGCGTCTATCATCTTTGACTCTTTATCAGGAGGTGGTGCTTCACCTGATGTTTGGGAGTTTGCTCTTTTTCTAGCATTGGAAACGACTAGTGAGTCTAAAGGGAACGGTCCTTTAATGTATGCAGGATCCCCAAGAGCAGGCCTATATTTCTTTTCTATTCTGGGGTTTATGATCCTAGCCATACAGGGTCTTTAAACACTTCTGGAGATCTTTTGATCATAGGTAGAATTTGCACTGACCTCTGGGCTTGCTCAAAAGTGTCAAGTAGAAAATCTTCTTCTGCCTCATCTGAGTGCATTGTGACCCCATGATGGATGGCAGCTCTATTGAGTAAGTGTCCAAACCCAATATTATCTTCAGGAGGAGAAGGTTTGGATGGGTATGCATATGGATCAGGAATATCTGGTACATCCTGTGGAACATCTTGTGGGATTTGGTACTCCCAGTCAGGTGGATCTGTTGGGTAGTTAATAGGGTTATTTGGGTCGTTCCCTCCCCCCATAATATCATCATCGTCATTATTCTGAGGAGGTGTATGTTGTGGTGAGAAATAAGTTGGAGAATTTTGAGGAGGTGAAGGAAGAGGAGGAGAGATAGAGTGAAGTATAGGAGAAGAAGGACGCATAGGTGATGTAGCAGAGTCCTTCTTCTTTACAGGCACTGGATGTGGAGGTGCTGTATCCAATTTCCTCTTTCTGTGTGGCCCAGTAGACACATGTCCTGTGTCTGGGTCAATATAGATCTTTTTCTGTCGAGGATGAGGGTCAAAAAGCTCCTCTTCTTCAGGAACCGCTTTCGGTGCCGATTTTTTCGGTTCCCAGAGCGTGGTTGTGTCTTTTCTGAGTCCTGAGCCTTAGGAGTCGTGGCAGAGTCCTTTGGCGTACATCTTGGCTCCGAAGATCTTGGCTTTGAAGCCGAAGCTGGTTTTGTTGACTTGGAAGCGTCGGAAGCAGTCTTTTTTACATTCGGAGCCGATTTGTCTTTCGGAGTAGATGGTTTCGGAGTTGTTTTCGGAATCGGAACTTCTTTCCGTTTTGGAGCCGATGAAGCTGGTGGTATCGGCACATGTGGTTTGCTCGGTCTGAGATACCGGAAGGCTTTTGTATTTTCTTCGGAGCCGAGCTCGAAGGCGGGGTTTCTGAAGTAGTTTTTCGGTCACGACTGGGCCCTGGAGGCGGAGTTTTGACCTTTGCCTTCATTTTGGGTAATGGGATTGGGGCATGGGCAGTAGTACTCACGTGTTGACCCGAAGGTATAGAGTCATCGAGTCGTCTGCCCCAGATATGATTTTGAGATCTTCGGAATCTTCCTCGGGGACATCTGGACCCTCGTCGAAGATGTTGTCTGGTTCCGGAGCTGATCTCTGCATGATTTGTCGACGGGCCCTCCGATCTCGAATAGTCTTCTTGGATCGAAAGGATGCGCAGGCTGTACAGCTGGACTCATCATGTTCTGGTGATCAGCACAGGTTACAGACCTTGGGATGGTCACTGTGCGGGACTTTTGCTCCACACTGGGGGCATTTCTTGAACTGAGTCCTTTCCATGGGCTGTAGGCCTCACGGCGTGGATAGGCCCAACGGCCCGCGTCGATGACCGGAATTGAGCTGAAGAGATCTAGTCGATGGTTCTTGATGTCGAAAGTTGTTTAGAAGAGTTTAAGTAAGTTTTTGACTTGTCGAACTACTTAGAAAGTAGATTTCGAACCGGGGTGGAAAAGTTGCATCCGAACCCAGTGCCAGAAATAAAAGTCCAAGGATGGAGTCAACGCCCACGCGCACCATGCCCTAGGGAGAAGACACCCACTCCACGACCACAAAGACCCCCCAAGACGACAACAACACGCAAGCACCTGAGCGCAACACTAGGTGGCGATCCAATGCACAGTGTGAGATCTGCAGCTCACATGCCTCGAACATAATTTGTATTGTTTTGGCCACTGGGTTCCCACCACCTTTCCTTTGGTACACATCAAAACCGGTGTATTCAAACGGTGCTTCTTACTCTTTCTTTTATGTATGCATATTCATATTGCACGAAAATGTGGAGTCAAAAGAAACCATATGTACGTAACAACCAATCACATGTGATGTGGCTAACAACCAATCACATTACTGGTCATATTCTGGGAGTCGTCTCTGAGTTAAAGTGGCATATTAAGCATAAAGTGACCTACGAATGGCAGAATTGGCAGAATTGCAGCCAATCCTAGGACGCTGTATAGAATTGTGCAGTGCTGATTGGCTGTGGAGTCCTCACCTGCCTCTGTGATGTGTAAACAATGTCTGGCCATGTTCCGACTCTACCTCGTTGGTGGATGCTCAAAAGTGAGTCAGACACTGACCAGGCACTAATCTGAAGCTGGGCTGTGAGTCACTCCGGGCCCAGTAATCGCTCGTTACTGCGGTCATTCACATTCTGGGAGTGAAGAGTGGGGGCGGTTCGAAGACAGTTGCACTTTACAGTATGGCTGACCTCATGTGGTGAGAGTGAATGATGGTCAGACCTGGGCTGGTGTACTTGCGGATTTCTGTCAGCCGTCCTGTTCCAAATACTCCCTGCAATGCTGCTCATGGATCGTGAGCTCTGCCTGAATTGGTGTCTGTCTTACTAAGCATGGCCATGATCGCAGCATGGTATGGGGCAGCAGCGCTCTGAGGCACGTGCAGGAGCGGTGTTTGAGGTAGTACACTTCATAGTCAGTCGGCTGACCTTCCTGTCTGGTCGGAGGGTCTCAGGCAGGTGACAGGTAGGGGGCGATACGTTGCAGGTCTGAGCTTGTATTAGCTGGTATGCAAGACCTGTAGCAGTGGCCATTAAGGTTTCTGGCGACCAAACCTGCTTGGTCTAAACTCCTGGATTCTGCTGCAGCAACTCACTCCTCTTCCCCCAGATGTCTCCTGCAGGCTGTTATCGGCTTACTGGTGAAAGAGCTCGAGTTCAGGGCGTACGGTGACTCAGCAGGATGTGGGTTGTGTGAGTAGAGGGTGAGCATGCTGTGTCAGTATAGAGTGAGTGGTGTATTCTTGCAAGGTGAGGGTGCGCCAGTGAAGGGTGAGTGGTGCAGCAGTGCTGGGTGAGTGTCGTAGTGCAAAGTCAGTGGATTGTGAGTTGAAGAAGAGTAGAGTGTGTGAGTGCATGGTGAGAGTTGTGCGGGCAGTGTGTGAGTTGGGTGGGTAGTGGTGATTTAAGAGTGAGTGGTACATGAAGCACTCTGCATGCAGGGGCATTCAAGATCCCACTCATACGTTGAGTGACATCCTAAATAGAGACACATTATAATGGTGTGTTACGCCACTCTTTTTCTTTGCTGCGCTCTCCATAGCCCATGCACTAACTCACACAGTTTCTTCATGCACTGCTTTTTTTTTATAGCAGAAGCTTGTATCAGATTTGTTCGCTTTATAGTTTCACAGATAAGTATTTTCAGTACCCACATACTGTCTGAGAGTGTTGCACTTCAGTGGCGGTGTGCATAGGTAACGCTGTGAGTCGGTGGGGTGGTGCAGGGCTAGGCTGGGTGGGGGGGTAGTGGAGTCCGACATACGACAGCAAAGGTGAACGTAAATAAATAAATATCTGCCGTCGTATGTCGGACTCCACTACCCCCCACCCAGCCACGCCCCGCCCAACCTCACCACCCCACAGCGGTACCTCTGTGAGCCGCCACTGGTGGAGTGGTGTGGCTCACTGGTTAGAGGCGGCAGACCCGAGAGCAGAAGTCGGCCCGGGACCAGGGTTCAATTCCCAACGCGGCAGGGTCGTGGACCAGGGTCAGTGGACTCGACAATTCTCGCCTCGGTGCCTACTCTAACCTGGAGTCCCACTCGGCAACTCTGGGCATTAGCTTGCCTAATCTCCACAACGGCCCCATCAACGCCGGGGATGCCTGGCTCCACCTTGGGGATTCCCAGTAGGGACCATCCCACAGGGAAAGCCAGGACGGGTTCCCCAGCGGTATACAGCGCCGGGAAGCCCCTTTGCTGGGGCAGCTGTGCGCTTTACAAGTATACGACATTTAACATTTAACATTTAATGCAGTTAGTATCTTCCGTAAGTGAATTTATAATATAAATAAATATGTCAAATTTTCCTGCAGTTAAAAACGCTTATCTGTTAATTTCAGACCACATGAAACCAGGCTAAATATTTTCACTTGATATCACTGCGGAACGATTGTATCCTATTATAAGTTTAGAAAACTTCAATGGAATTATTTCATCCCTTTCGAAAAATGATTGACTTTTATCTAATGCTGTGTTTATGCATGACCTCTCCATTGTCCTATCTATTCTTCCATCAGTCATATGTAGACTCGCTTTTGATAAGTCTTAAAAGAAGCTTCATCCCGTATTCAAAAACATGAACACAGGAAACAATTTATTAAACAAATGAAAACTCACTTACTGTTAATCCATTCCAGCACCTCAAAGTATTCCTCAAAGAGAAACCTAGCAGTGACTGATGACTCCAGCTCCCCATCTAATAACGTTCATGTTTCCCTGTCATCTACCCTGAATCTTGGGTAGGGGCAGCTGGTCTTCATTTTATCTTTGTTATATAAATTATATTCACCAGTAGCCACTCTTTAACTACAAGTTCTTGTAACCATAGTTCAATACAAAGAAGTCCACTTGAAAAATATGATGTGGATCTGCGTGTGTGAGAACACTTCAGGGTGGTGTAAGCTCTTATTTGAGTCATGTGTTTCTTTTCTGACGTGGTAAAAGATTGATGTGTACAATTTGTTGATTTATTTCTGGGAATTGTCTGACGTGGCATTCTGCACTTGGTTCAGTACTTCACACGACATAGGTTTATTTGAAGAAAATGAATCCAAGAAGATTGTTTGTTTCCAATCAATTTCCGTGTGTAAACCTCAAGATGAATTCCCGTAAACATGTAATGGTGCACAAAGAGAACACATACATATTAAAACCAAGTAAGGAGAGAATAAAACATTACCACGTGTTGCGGAATAGCTGTACAGGCCTCTCAAGGGGGGACAGCATCACTTTCAGAAGCAATGAGGAAAAGTAATGAGGAACATTGTGGGTGGACGTTTGGGCACGAATATAATAAATATGGATTTGAAGCACTCACTCAAACAGTTAAGCGGGACTGCGTATTATTTTAAGCACTTCTGTTGAACTTTGTGTGTACCAAATATGGATTTTTAGATACAATCAATAGGTAGTAGTTAAAGAGCTCTTCCAGTCAATTTCATTACAACACTTCTTAAGCTGTGCAGTTCAACATCCTCCATCTACATATTAAGATGTGCATTTTGGGTGATATTGATTATGAGCTTTGATGTCCCCCCCCTTTATAAATTATTTTATTGCAGTAAATTTAAATGCTTCTAAGTGTATGACCATTGTATTATACCCAAACAAAAAAACACAAGGTAAAGGAGAAAAATACCTTAAAATAATAAATAAGGATAGTTTTCAACATCTTATAAATGTCTAAATGCATTGTTAAAACTTGTCAGATCTCATCATCCTGTAAGCAATTGACAACTGAAAATAAAACCAATAATTTGTTCCACCATTCCAGAAAAAATGCAAGGCCCTGCTTCCTACCACGTATGCAAATATGGGGAATGACAGCTGCTGTTATATAAAAATAAAAAAAAATGTCTGGACTCCAAAATCATCCCCACGAGGTCGAAACCCTGTAGTTTGAATATTTGGATTCAAATTCCTCAATTCGGGAAATTGTGCCGAAAACCTGACCCGAAACGCCCCTAATATTCCACTCGCCGTGATCTCATGTGGCTTCTTTCCAAATGCCTGGCTGAATACCAGATATACAAGATGTTAATCTGCATCCCTGATTGGCATAAAATGTATACTCTTTAGCAGAAAATAGTGAGTCCTGACCGCGTGCGCTTTCACAAGAACTCAATACATTTCAATTTGCATATTGTTCTGCGTTGATCTTTCCGACCCAGTACTGGTTTCATCTGACTAATTAATATGTTAATTTTAATTTGAAAACAAGTGGTCTTCCAAAAGCAAATCCATTAAATAAATATGGTTTATCAATTGGATGGAGATTAGTCTCTCGAAAAAAGAATCAGATGCTCACTCATTAATTAAAACGTATTTTACTGATGAATACACATGGCCATTAAAAGTAAGCACTTAAAAGGAACAGTTATACATTCACCTGCTATGCTTCTATTAATGCCAGGCATGGTACAACCGTGAGGTCACCAAACGTTTGGGGATACAAATTCACTCTATTCAAATCGAACGGACGTTCCGCAAATACGAGATTATGTTTTAAATGTGAAAAAACCCATGTGGGAAACTTAAATTTAGAACCCAGTTCTGCTCTGACCTGAGAATACACACACATAGAGGGGATCGTTTAGAGCTCGGTGGGTTGGCTGCAATGCAGCTGGCCACTGTATAAGCAGACATTTTTTTTCCAAAGCAGATGTCTTCTAGTCTGCCATGACATTCTGACTTGATGAACCTGATGTAACTTACATTTTTCCAAAGAAAGACCATCAAAAAGGGGATTCATCTTTGTAATATAAATAATGTGTAGCATGCCCTGGGAGTTTTCTCTTTTGTTTTTGTGTCTACTGTAATGGTTTTCCTGATGAAACATCTGGTAGCAGGTCAGCCATCGAGAAAACTCAATAGAAGGCAGGGCAACTATGATGAGAGCAGCCTTTATACACCATGCAGCAGAACATTCACCTATCAACCTCAGCTGGTCGACCGAATTAAAAACTTTCTGCAGTTATGGCTCTAAATATTTTCCCTAAAGCACCTTCTACCAAAAATCAGGTGCTACATGGAGAGAAAAACATAGCAGGTCTGTCATGCCATTCTGACAGGCCAGACATTTCATTGCATATTATTTCTAAAAACACTCCCCCAAATTGGGGCTAATCTTTAGAAATAAGACATGTTTTGCCTCTCCAGAGCCACCACAGTTTACATAGAGGACCTGAGCTAAAAGGTCACCAATAGGAATGACATCAGAGTTAGCACCCTGCTTTAAATGACCACATCAAATGCAATTTCTAACACAAGGGTGTTCCTAATGTTGGTGTGATGGACTTTGCCCTCTCTGCAGGGCCACACCAAAACCTTTTGATGCCACCTCTCCTGTTTTCTGAACCTGCTTTTGATGACTTTTAGGGCCCTGTGCATTTTATCACTGCTAACCGGTGCTAAATAGCGTGTGCTCCCCCCTTTAAATATGGTGAAAATGGCATACACACAATTGTCACATTTAAATTTGTTAGAAGCCCATAGTGACGTGGTGCGACAGGCACCCAGGGCCTGTAAATTAAATGCTACTAGTGGATCTGCAGCACTTATTGTGCCACCCATTTAAGTCCATCATTTGTTGCTGCAGCACTTTTCACCCTAAGTGGGATGGGTATGCCTAGACATGAGTCCTTTGCTCATGGTGCCTCTTGATTCAAGCTAGCCTGGCTGATGACTGGTGTTACCCTGAAAACGGTCTTAGGATGCTTATTTCTGGTCCAGGGAGGACCCAGCTTAGCAGTTCGGGCTCGACTGATCCCACGAGGAACAGGGTGAAGACTGAGTTGCATATAGCTCAGTCCAAACTGGGGTGGCGTAGTTAACAAAAGAACAACGGATTTAAACCAGATCTCTTGACTAGGGGTGAATGTTTGATTAATTCAGCATTCTGTCCATCATTTGTTGCAGCAGCATTTTTTACCATAAGTGGAATAGGTATGAGCCGACTTGGATCCCTTGCTCACAGTGCTCTGGATTCAAGATAGCCTGGCTGATGAGGGGTGTTACCCTGAAACCAGTACCAGGATGCCTGTTTCTGGTCCAGGGAGGACCCATCTTGGCAGTTCGGGCTGGCCTATTCCCATGAGAAATAGGGTCAAGACTGATTTGCATACAGCTCGGTCCAAACTGGGGTGAAATAGTGAGAAAAAGAGCAATAGATTTACGCTAGATCTCTTGACTGTGATGAATATTTGATTCATTTAGCATTCCGTCCATCATTTATTGGCACAGCACTTTTTAACCTAAGTAGGATGGGTATGCCTAGATGTGGGTCCCTTGCTCACTGTGCCTCTGGATAAAACCACTCTGGCTGATGAGGGGTGTTACATTTACACAGGTCCCAGGGAGGACCTGGCTTGGCTGTTCGGGCTAGACTGCTCCCATGAGAAACAGGATCAAGACTATTTTGCATATAGCTCTGTCCAAACTGGGGTGGCCTAGTGAGCAAAAGAATGATGGATTTAACCCTGATCTCTTGACTGGGGATGAATGTTTGATTCACTCAGCATTCTGTCCATCATTTATTGCTGCAGCAGTTTTCACCTATGTCACAAGGCTTTTTAAACATGTGTCAGGCAGACCACTGCAGCCTGTATATTCAGTTTAAACTGCCATTTTGACCATGTCAAAATAAACCTTTTTCCAGGCCTAAACCATCCTTTTTCATACAAATAAGTCACTATGGAAGGCCCTAAATAGCCTGTGTGGCACAGTACATTGTATTTAAAAAGTTGGACATGTACTTTTACGTTGTTCATTCCTGGCAGAGAAAAACTCCTAAATTAGTTTTTCACTACTGCAAGACATGTCTCTCTCATAGAATAACGTTGGGTTACCTTATTACATTGAATAAGTGAAAACTTTCGATTGGGAGCCGGTAGGATAGTCATGTTTGGTGTCTGGGGAATTGAAATCTAAAATCCTCTATACTGGTAAAATCAGATTGTAAGGCACAATTCTGAAAATACCATTTGTAGAAAGTTGGCATTTTCCTGTGCTAACTAGCATGTTCCTGGCTCATATGACTAGATGTAGCTGGCATTTGGCCTTTATGTATTCATCCAGACAGCATCACAATAGAGGGTCTGGGACTGGGTGTTGGCAGGATGAGCCATCTCTGGCATGATAGGGGGCGGCTCAGTCTCCTACAACATTTCCTTGACACAAATTGTAGCCATCCCAGCAAGAAGGATGGCATGGAAATGGTGTCCACAGTGTCTGACAAGTCAAGTGAAACCCCCACACCACTTTTATCCATAATTAAAGAGATATCATTCATGGCTTCTGCAAGGACCGTTCTGTACTTACATTTTTGCGAAACCCTGATAATGGTGCTTTTCAATTTGCTGATTCACTACTGATTTGGTTAGTTTAGCAAATAGGAGCAACTAAATGGGCCTATAATTCGAGAGGGCATAAGTGTCAGCCTTCAGTTTATCTATTAAGGAAGTAACAAGTGCTGCTTTCCAGGCCAAATTTAACATCCCTGAAAGGAGGGCGGGAATACACAGGATGGTCAGAGTGATATTTACTTGACACTTTCTTCAGATGTTGCACGGGACTGGAATCAAGGGGTGAAACAGAGGTGATTAAGACCAGTTTCTTAATTAGTTCAAAAGAGGTCTAGTAAATCAAATACAAACAAAGGGCTTGATTTAGAATTCAACAGACAAGATTTGCGACTAGTCAAATTTGGAGATATTTACAAGCTTAGTAGGCATCTCTTGCATTTGCAGCAGCTGGCATCATTGGGGTTCCTGTCAATGCATTGAAAGTTTGATGAACAGCTCCTTCAACATGACGAACCATATACCAATCATTCCACTTTTTTATTTTCAAAAACAAAACCCCAAAGCGCAATTTTCTTTTTGAAAATAGAAAAAGCAGTGACCCCTTCACCATGGGAGATTTATCTGATGGCCTGGGTATCAAATATACATTTTCCCTGCCCCTCTGGTGACAGATGGTGAAAACTGGCCATTTGACCAACCACTCTAAATCAGGCGGGTGGTCAAATGGCAAAACTCTGACAGCCCTTCCTCTGTTGTACCATTGGAGGTATATATTTGTCAAAATTCAAAAGAGGGAAGGAAGAACAAAATGTTTTTATGAGGTCCTAAACCCAAGCTCCTCCCTGGGAAAATACCATGAATCACAAGATAGGGTTAGTTCCTCCTTAGCCAGAGGGGGTCCCTAAAGGTGGACCATTGTGGCTAATAGTCCTGTCGTAGGAAGACCTGTAAGTCAGATTTTGGAGCCCTCACACACCTGTTAGGGTGTCATGCTTCATTATTGGGCGCTCCTCATCAGGCCGGCGCTGCAATGCTTGACGGTCCTGGGGGTTCTTTGTCGCAGATCTTTTTGATCTGAGGATGCTGTATAAATGAATGCAAGTGAGGGGGCTACCTAACAGTGTAACCAGTGAAGGGTGTGAGTGGTGATTAAAATAGGCTCTGGTATCCAAAGGACCAAGTTTTTTAGGGAGTAGATACCTGGTCTATCTAAAAGCTGTGGAAAGGCAGAGGCTCCCGATCATTGTGAGGAGCCCTGTTAGGCGGTCAGGACACATTGGTCTCATCTAACCTCCTCTACCTTTCCTAAGGAACGTTTTCCAACCTCCATTAAGGTGGAACAGTAGGCCGGTATTCCTGAAGAGACAAGCCGGTCAACTTCATTAGGTCATCCCCTATTAGAGGGAGACTCAAACCCTCACTTCTGGTTTTGGTGAAGTGCCGTCCGACTTCGGGGCCTACAGGGCACAAAACATGTTGAACACACCTCATTAGAAGCTATCCTGGTACTTGATGACCATATGATAGCATCACTGCTTTTAGCTAAGGAGGAACTAACCCTATCTTAAGATTCATGGTGTATATTCATCTCCACCAGTGAGATACTTGAATTCTGCCCAAGTATAAATAAGGCAGGTGGAACTGAAGTTTGGTGGAGAGAGTTCTCCGTCACCTTTGTGACGGACTACCCTCCCTGCAAAACTCTATATTGGGCCCAAAGTGCCCAGGGGCATTGCAAAAGTAGTTTCTAACTAGTCAAAAGTTCCAATCAAACTTGCAATTATGTTTCTGAAAAAATCAGACATATTGGTACAGAGTTCTTGAGTGGCCTCAATGTTGAATGTATCCACTGTTTGTGGTGCCCTAGTTCTATAAAGGATAAACACTTCTCAAGTGGGATTTTTACAACTGAGGAAGTGATCCTGGAAATGTTTGCTCTTGGTAACTTGCCTTGTGTCTTATAGTGATGGAGTTATTTTTCATAGGACGTTAGATGTGAGAAGTCATCGCTTTTTCTCAATTTCCCTTCTAGTTTGTGCATACCACTTAGGCTGCTTTAAGTGTTTCTGTTTACCAGGGAGTAGAAGGTGTTTGGTGCCTATGCCTGAAAGTTTTTTTATAGAATGAGAAAATCTAAGAATGTGGTTATAACAGTTTCAGTGTTTCCTTTAGGGTCTGAAGTGGAGTAAATGGGGCCAGAGGTGTCTGGACAAGTGGACTAATTCTCTAAAAGTAATTTACCAGGGACTGGTGGAAGGAAGATTGGACTTTAAACAGAGAACAAAAGAGATCAATTTATGGTCAGTCCACAACAATAATTCTGAATTTCAAATTGAATTATCATGTATGAAAAAAATATCAAATCAATGGTGTGTTGTGCTTTGTGTGTCTGGCCCATTAAATAAAGTAATTATAAGTTAATCGCTGCATACATCTCAATTAGATTTTGAGTGTCAACACAAGACAAATCATCTACATGTAGATTACAATTTCCCAGAATGAGTAACTGATCTGTGGTTAAAAGGATTCTGCTATGGTTTCAATCAAAGGGGAAATAAGGTCCCTTGTACGCTGGCCATCTCCACATCTTCAACATAGCCAGCGCATCCATCGCACCCAAACTCTGCCGCACCATCAACTGCTCCATCGATACGCCACCTTCCCAGAAGACGAGAAGCATGCAGAGATCAACCCCCTGCTGAAGAAACCCTCTGCCGATCTGATGAACCTCAAGAACTACAGACCCATCTCTCTGCTCCCCTTCCCAGCCACAATCATTGAGAAAGCCATCAACACCCAACTCTCTGAGTTCATCAAAGCAAACCACATCATGGACATCTTCCAATCGGGCTTCAGAAGCAACCACAGCACTGAGACTGCTCTCCTCGCCACTACAGACGACATCCGCACCCTCCTCGACCAGGTGAAACCACCGACCTCATTCTCCTGAACCTCTCCGCCGCCTTCGACACCATCTCCCACCACACCCTCTGTGCCAGAATTTACGACGCTGGCTTCGGTGACAAAGCAGTAGAACTGATCCACACCTTCCTCAGCTGCTGAACATGGAGAGTCAGACTTTCACAGTTCAACTTGGAACTCACAGAAATCAGCTGCAGAGTACCTCGGGAGCCTTCCTAATCCCCAACCTCTTCAACATCTACATGGCACAGCTCGCAACCATTGTCAGAAGCCACAAAATAAGCATAGTCTCCTATGCTGATGACACCCAGCTTATCCTCTCCCACACAGACTAACCTACAGCAGCCAAGAGCAACTTCCACAAGAAGACCTGTAAGGTGTGTAACTTTAGGATTGTGGCAGATCAGCCAATGGTGGCTGCAACACTGTGAATAGCAGACTAGCTGCACTATTTATGCAGCATGAATGTTTAAGGAAGCTGAGGTCACCCACATTTGTTGCTATTCTTCTCTTTTGGTCCTTGGCTACCCCACCTATTACATGCTATGTTGACCTTGCTCTTAGGATTACGTTTAACATTTGTCAAAAAGTAGTGTTTTCCCTATTCTCCTCCCTTCACATGAGTCCTAACTGAACACTTAATTCTAGGACTTACCAGCTTCCCTCTTATTTGGCTTAGGTTTACTGATGTAAGTGAATATACTTGTGTGTTATTCTATCATTGTGAATAATAGAATAACCAATGCTAAAACCCTCTGCGTGCTCCCTCCAGTCAGTAAAGTCCTTAGGACCTGATTATAATGTTGGGTGGACCTCTAGTACAATACGACCGCACATGGTGCAGTTGCATACTCCCATTAGTCTGTGGGAGCTTGTGCTAAGGCCGTAAACCGGCCGTAGCACAAGCTCCCATTGAGAAATTAGACTTCTGTTAATCCCTGAACCGTGTGGGACACCATAGGTTCCCCCTTGGCTCATAAACAGAGGCTTCAGGAAGAAGGGGGCCCTGCTAGGAGACCCCAAAGTCACTTCCCGACAGGCTTTTCCAAGTCGGAAAGCCTGACATGGAAAGCTTGTCGGAAACTGACATTGTAATCCCGACGGCGAAAACGTCATCCTTAGGTATAACGGTGAGGCCTCCAACTGACAGATGGGCTCCTTGAGCCTGTTGGAATCTGATCGGAATGGCCAGACGCTTTTACTTTCTATCGGCTGCATTGTAATGCAGCAGTTGGCAGTGAAACCTACGATGTGACTTGGAAAGCATCTGACCTGCGGTGAGGTTCTGTAAATTCTGTCTTGTCCTGTGAGGTTATGGTTCCGTCACGATTTTGGTGATGTTGTACCGTATCTAGTAAGTACGGCTAATATGGAGTGAATTTGTCATGTTAACTAGCGAGTTCATTAAGTATTCAGAGACTTTGTCCCGAATATGGGTTCCATATTGTCCGTGCCTCCATTTTATGTTGCCATCACGTAGGCCTGTGGAGGTAACCAAGCGAACAAAGTTGCATGGGCTACGTTGTTCATGCACTTATTAACTAAGCCTTTTCTTGACTCTACGGTGCATTGTAAGGAACTGACCCCTTTATCTGAAACTGACCTCGCTAAGCCAATTTCCTTGGTTGATTTTTATCTGAGATTGCCAGTCAAAGTTCAGGACATAGTTAACTTTTAGCTTCTCTACACAAGCCTTATCTTGCTCGTTATCTGTCATTGTTTCCTTTCTATGTTTCTTCATTACATGCATTGTGCTTTCAATTAAGGGTTTGTCCGGCTTGTGGAGATTGGATTTGGGACATTCCTAATAATTTACTTTGGGTTGGGTTATTGCAAACTGAGGTTTCTGTCATGTGATACTTTGTTTGAAAATGGTTTTCTATTGGCTAATATTTGGCAGATCTTGCATGTCCATGTTAGGCATTTTGCATGTTTGCAAAAGCTAGGACTGCCCCTTACTTTTATGCTGAGTTTGTAACCCTAAGCATATATAAGGCCTCTGTTTTCTGTACTCCTCAGACTGCCTCATTCAGTTGCTAAGGCTTCTGTGTGACGTAGTCTCACTAATTTGAGTTTAATAAAAATGTTCTCTGTATATTCCAGCTTCTGTGTCAGATTCTTCTTTTGTATTAGTGAGACCCCTGAGAATGAAGATTTGAGTTTCTTCAAATGGCGTGGCCAACGCGGGCTTCATCAGAGAAGTGACTTTCTGAGGGAGTGATCTTGTCAGGAGACTGAAATCTACTGAGGAGGACAGGACGGGACTCTGCTACTCGGTGCACGGAGATTCTGGGGATTCTTTGTCTTTGCCGACCAGTATATTTCTGATCTTCCTGATTTTGATCCTCCACATGATGTCACTCCTGCCTGAGAACCTTTTTTTTGGCGTGAGTATTGTAAAAGAAAAAAGACCGTTAGGTCATGTAGAATTTGACAGTTAGAATTTGGACAACCTTTTGTTGGTAAGAGTAAGGTAGTTTAGTAACGCTTACTGTAGCTTTGGAATTTTGGAATTTGTGTTGGCCAACTTTGGATTTGTATAGGTTTGGATATGCAAATTGCAATTTGTGTAGGCAGGTAATGAGGAGATTTTTCTTTATCTGATTTTGTTGAACGGTGCACGTACGAAGAGTACCTTAAGCGGTACTTTGATAATAATATTTGCATAATTCTGTAAATATTTTTGGCATGCATGTTTTCAAGCTCGCATCGAAGAATGTGTTGCTTTTTTGAAAGGTACCATAGTGTGATGTGAAGTAAATTAGCCGGCTCCCCTAGAGGGAATATCTAAATAGGTTTAGATTTAAAAACATATTTCTTCCTTGGTGATTTTGTATCCCCAGGGAATTAAAATATGACATAATACAAAACAAGGATCCTTTGTTCTGCGCAATGTTATAAATGAAGATATGCAGAGCGATTTTTTGGCGTTCTGCCAGCCAAAGCTAGTGAATTGAGTGTGTTTTGGCTTCTTGGATATGTAGCAGTCTGTTTTTGCAGTCTTTTGGAACATTATTGAGGAGCGTTTCTTGTAAATATGACTTACAACTAGTATTTACAAATGGTTTGGTTTAAGTATAGTCTGTGGGCTGTCCTTTGGTTCAGTCCTAAGTGTTGATCTGTGGGTTAAATGTGTGTTTAAATGTCTATGTGGTTTTCCCATTAGTGCAACTTCTGTAAGTACATAGCGATGGCGCTATTTATGAAATGCATGGCTAAAGCGCGCCGTATTGTGTGTCCTGAGTGTTTGACCCCTTTCTGTTTATGTCTGAAATGAGCTCAAACGTGTGTTTGTGTTTCTTTTTGATGTTTTCAGCCTATTAAGCAAAATGTCTAAATGCTTAAAAAAAATAAGATTAAAATTCACATTCACTAGGAATAAAAAGGCCCCCAAAAACGAATGGTGTGTTTTTGTTGAAAAACAAACTTATAGCATTTTTACTTACATACATTGTTTTAGAAATTACTAGGCAAACACTTCAGCTGAAGTAAGTTTTTGCTGAACTCAAACGCATACTATAGAACACGCATTGATATGTCTTCGTTTGAAAAAGGCTGTCATCGTGCTCATGTTACAACCCTGGGAGACAAGCTAAATAAACAGGAGTATTTACTCAGGCCAGGACTTTGCCCTCAGTTAAACACGGGTGAATCTTTGCATTTCAGAATAGTGTTTTAAAAAAGGTTACAAACTAAGGTTCATTATTTTGTATTACAGAAAGACATTTCAATTAAGGGTTTCCTCTCTTTAAGCATTTTTTGTAAGCATATTCTTGGTTCTGTTGCTAAATAAATAAAAAATTTCCTTTTTAGAAAGGAAAAAATGTGGCGCAAATTTTTTTTGTCATGTTATAAGTTAGGCTTCTGTTCTTCGGCTTATAAATAAATGCGTCGAAATTGATAGGCAAGGGATGCAGCTTGTTTTTATATGTGGTATTATCAAACATGATTGGGTTTATTAAAAATAATTATTAATTATGAAAAATAATTATTAAAAATAAGTGCTACAAAATTCGTTTTTTACTATTTATAAAGCTTAATGCTCATACTGTGACCTCCTAGCATTATAATTTAATTTGAGTTGTGTTGCACTGCATAATGAGGACATTAGCATATGGAATTTCACTTAGCGCAGGCGTAAAAAACTCATTTTTCTAAAGATTTACATGAGATATGTCTAATGTCCAATCTCTGTAATCTGTAAAGAACATTCTGAGGATGATTAATATGTAACACAGTTATAGGATATTTTATTTTTAAGTGCCCCAAATATCAAAGTCGAATTTGGGTAAAATGGACTATTCAAACAGCATTCTTGCCATTTAAAATAGCTTTAAAGTGCCTTAGGCTTCAGTAAATGCATACATTTAGGTCTAATACAAATTTGCAGGTTGTTCCCATTTGGGGTTGCTTTTAATGGCTCAGTGAGCCAGTGTGCCTGGTGCAGAGGTTTGAGTTTAATATCAGGGTTGAAGGTTTTAACTCTAGCTCTGGACCTACTGAGACGTTCATACATTTAAGGTTGCTGAAATGAGTACCATTGCTTAGGGTAGTAGCAAACAATTGTTCTAAAGCTGGTATGTTATGTTATTATATTCTGCGAATTCTTCACAGTAACTGTTTTAATAATCTAAGAATGAATAAATTGTAGCCCCTAAAAGGAGTAATATATATATATCATGTGTTTTTAAATAGGGTTGATTATTGCAGGTTAGAAAGAGTTGGGAAGGGTTTTTGTCTTTGTCAGCCTCAGAGTAAGGAAGAGGGAGAGGGCTGAGGAGCCCGCAAGGCAGATTTTGACCTGAAGGTCAGTAAGGTGGGAGTTAGGAGTAAGTGTAAACAGATGGAGAAAGCATTGCTTGGAAAAGCAGGGCCTCAAAGGTGGTTGGCGCACGGGACACGCAGAGTGTCTGTGAAAGACTTTTATTTTTGAAAGTCAAAATTAAGGTGGTTTAGCATGTTTTCAAAAGATGGTTGGTTACAGTTGATATTTTGTGTTTTATGTGCAGTGTCAGCAGTATGTTGAAAACAGATGTGTTTTTTTATTATGACTTCTTTGACAAGAAATGTTTGTGTGTTTTACATATTTTTGCATTTTATCCTTTTATGAATAGTTCCTGCTGGTCCTGTGTGTCAGAAGAGACAAAGTAAGTTGTATTTGACAGCTAAATCTCCACTAACTGGTGATCTGCTGTCAAAAGGAGGGTGAGGATTTTAAACCTGACAAATTAAGCAGGCCCGAATATTGGGTTTTGGGCTGCAGGTTCACAGTGCATAATGTACATGACATTGTGTTGTGCGTCACCGCTCATTTATATATGCTATTGTTTTGTTTATGCTTTTTGTGCTTGATATACCGCACGTATATCTGATGGCTTGACATGTGCGTTTTTTGTGTGCATATTTTTGTTTTATGTTGCTGCTTTTGATACTATTACAAGTTTACCTGTGTTGTGAAGGGATGTACATGATGATGCATATCGCTGCACAACAGTTGGGTAAATTTGCTCTGATACTATATTTCACAGATATGCTATTTGCATGTTGTGAACAAGATAGACAACACTTCACCAGTGTATGTCAAATTTGGCTATAATGATATTTGAAGAAAAATAAAAGAGATATACAGGATCAAAGTGTGTCACCTGCTGTTAGTCACTTACTGCCCCCTTCCCTTAAGGAACAGGCTGTCCTAGATTTATGTATCCTGATTGGACGTAAGGATAACTTATAGATCTGTGACTCTTGTACATGGTGACCTAATTTCTATATTACATTAGTCAGTTTTGTTCTGCTTCCTAAGTAGTGTATGGCTTTGTACCATAAAGGAAACAAGGTTTCATTTTTCCCTGAAGAAGGAACTGGAACATTAGCTGAGGTTACCGTATATGGTGTAGCGGCCAGCGGTAGAGTTACATTTGTGTACTATTTTGACTTTTTGTGTATCACCCATACTCTTGGTATTGTGTCACATGCTTGACTATCACCCAAGTAATTTCTTGTTCTTCCTATAGATTTTTCTTTTGCCACTTCTCCCCTGACCGATGTCGCATCGTGCCTAGTTATTGGGGATTTTATCTGTGTCCTAGTTCCATTTCTTTTTTCCATATTCCTTTCACCAGTCAGCTTTTATTATTGTTAGTGTATTGTTCAGGTTCACACTTCCAGCTTGCAGTAATGTACTAGGAACCCCCATATTATGCATAATTCCCTTTTGTATGACCAGACTGGTTTTTAAGAATTTTCTTTAGGCCTACTTCAATGTTTTCCAGTCTGACTGTCAGGGTAGTGATGGACTGGTTAACTGACTCAATACTATAGTAAGACAAGCTTTCCACCTCAATAGGAGATACCTTACAATGTATTTTTTTGGACATGACAAATTTTCAATGACTATTTTTAATTTGGATTTTTACCCTTTTGTTCCTGCTTCTTTAATTTTCGGTGGGATCAGATGTGTTCCCAAATCATGGAAATACCAGGACTCTCTAGTTCTTGTCTTTTGTTTCCACATTTGATCATTAGCTTGTGTGTTGCATAGTGCACCTGCTGCACAGTTATTAAAAGGGAGGTATCTACATGTCCCTGATAATCTGTATTATGCGATTTTTCTTTTGAGATGTTCTAGATAAGGAATTTAGGAATACCTAGAAGTCCCATGTCGCTATCTACCCTTAGATGGTAGAGGATATGCTCTCACACAGAAACCCAATTGAAGAGCCTAGAGGCACTGTTTTTCCTACTGCCTTTGTCTTTGTATTGCCTTTGAGAATGACAGCGTATTCTAGACCAGAATTGTCCCATGGCGTATGGCCACTCCTTTGAAGATTGCAGGGCACCTGCTTGCAGTCCCCTTGTTATACAATCAACTGTTTTTGTACTAAATTGAAGGAAACTAACAACTGTGTCACATTTTCTACGTCACTAGGTTCTGCAGGATCGAGTCATGACCTGCAGAACGATGAATGAAGTCTAATTCCCATCAGTGACAGCTACAGTCTCAGCACCCAGAAAGTAGCAGGGTTGAATAGTGATCGCCAGCACGCCATCAATGGTATCTTCAAAGTATTGTGCTTGCTTCATCAGAAGGCGTTGAACATCAGAGAAGAAGGAGGATCTGGTTTTGCCACAGAACCAGAATTTCAGTGCAAAAGAGCGAAAGAGTTGAGGCTTGAGTTTTCTACCTGTCATGTGCTGGTAACCTCTGACAGTGTGCGGTCCCTTGAGCCCCTTGCCCTGAGTTTTTGGCTACCACCTCTTTTCCTTTGCTCCAACGGAAGTGCAGTGCACCGGAGGATCCAAGATTGGCAAAAGGCACTACATTATGGTGCCCATGAAAGAGCAACCTGAGCGTTCTCTGACACTGAGTAATGAGTGTTGGAGCCTGATAATGTAGACCCGGATCTCCATAAGATGATCTGTGCCCTTGATCAATGAAGAGCACACTATCTGTAGTGCCTGCCGCAGAGGAGAGATATTGGTGCACTGCCTTGAGACATTGAGACTTTCGAATGAGCTGTGAGTGTTTGCCAGGAGGGCACTCTAACGGATACTGAGAAACACTATTTTTCATGGGAGGCCTGAATCAAGAGGCCCATACAACAATGGGAGCAGATTTGATGGACGATAGAAGCCTGCCAGAGAGGCTTTGAACGGACTCTGGGCATAGCTGGTTGCACAAGTGGTTTCCGTGCGATTGCATAAAATGGGTGTTAGGAGACTGATTCTTGTTGTTTTGCTGGCATTGTTTTAAAGTAGTATTCTGTTTAGTAAAAGCAGAATAAAGTCCATTCTCTGTGGAAGAGTAACCCTTTTCATCTGAGAGCATTGATAAGGATCGCCACTGTTTCACCTGAATATATAATAAGTTACTGAAATACATAGGAGCCCTAAATGTTACTAGATAATTTTAGGATTTGATTTTTGCTTAGGGTTGTGAAAAATGATAATTTTGTTTGTAATAGTGGTCATTACTTTATGTTAATTATGACCCAATGCCCTGTCCTCTTTGTATTCCTGCTCATACCTTTAATGAAATATTTAGAATGGAAAATGCTCGCCTAGCAATTAATTAGGATTTGCCTACGTAATGGCAAAAGGAGGGCTGAGGTTCTGTAAATTCTGTCTTGTCCTGTGAGGTTATAGTTCCGTCACGATTTTGGTGATGTTGTACCGTATCTAGTAAGTACGGCTAATATGGAGTGAATTCGTCATGTTAACTAGCGAGTTCATTACATATTCAGAGACTTTGTCCCGAATATGGGTTCCATTTTGTCCGTGCCTCCATTTTGTGTTGCCATCACGTAGGCCTTTAGAGGTAACCAAACAAACAAAGTTGCATGGGCTTCGTTGTTCATGCACTTATTAACTAAGCCTTTTCTTGACTCTAAGGTGCATTGTAAGGAACTGACCCCTTTATCTGAAACTGACCTCGCTAAGCCAATTTCCTTGGTTGAGTGTTATCTGAGATTGCCAGTCAAAGTTCAGGACATCGTTAACATTTAGCTTCTCTACACATGCCTTATCTTGCTCGTTATCTGTCATTGTTTCCTTTCTATGTTTCTTTATTACATGCATTGTGCTTTCAATTATGGGTTTGTCCGGCTTGTGGAGATTGGATTTGGGACATTCTTAATAATTTACTTTGGGTTGGGTTATTGCAAACTGAGATTTCTGTCATGTGATACTTTGTTTGAAAATGTTTTTGCTATTGGCTAATATTTGGCAGATCTTGCATGTCCATGTTAGGCATTTTGCATGTTTGCAAAAGCTAGGACGGCCCCTTACTTTTAGGCTGAGTTTGTAACCCTAAGCATATATAAGGCCTCTGTTTTCTGTACTCCTCAGACTGCCTCATTCAGTTGCTAAGGCTTCTGTGTGATGTAGTCTCACTCATTTGAGTTTAATAAAAATTTTCTCTTTATATTCCAGCTTCTGTGTCAGATTCTTCTTTTGTATTAGTGAGACCCCTGAGAATGAAGATTTGAGTTTCTTCAGCGGTACAAGGCTTTCACAGTCACATCGTAATGAGGCCCTTTATGTTGTCTGTCTGAACATGCCCTCTGCGCAATGGTTTCAGTAAACATTTCCTTCTGTACCTCCTTTTTATTTGTGGCAACATAAAGTACACAATATATTTTTGATTACACAACTATTACAAATCTTTTCCACGATATATGTACATTAGTAACGTCACAAAAATGTAACATAAGTACAAATTAAAACAGATTGCAGAAAAAAGAAAGAGCAGTGTTGACATAATGATAATTTGCAACAGTAGTTGGTGGGAATATATTCCACATTCCATTAATGTGGACTCAAAAATTACTGTCTTTTATGGTCCTGTGCATTTCTATGCAGTTGAACTAGACTCCTATTAAATAAATATATTGGGATTGATTTGTATAAATCGTGTTCCTTTATTTCAACAATTTGAAATTTAAATCAACTAAGGCAAATAAAATGCCATTTTAAATCTGTTACTCATCTGAGCAAGGGGTCTTGCAGGATTAAGGTGTCGCTTTTGCCGGTTCCGAGTGGGCACAACGACTATAAATATGGCCGCCACTTGGGGGAGCCCATGCGCAGTGACCGACTAGTCTGGTCAAAGCGCGGCCCCTCCCGAGGCGTAACACTTCGCGTTCTAGCTCACGGGAGTTCTACACTTACCTTCCGGATCTCAGCCAGGCCCGGACTGGCCATAGCGGGCACCGGGCGAACCCCCGGTGCGCCGCATGGGTAGGGGCCGGTTTTGGGCCCCTAGGGGCCGTTTTTGTTACAGGGCCGTTTTTGCAGCATAGCTGCAAAATCGGCCCTGTACCAAAATCGCCTGAAAACCGGCCCCGTAAAGAGCTCGGCGGCACCCACAACCCCCCGAGTGGGTAGGGGAGGCTGGTCGAGCACTTTGCCTGAGCTGGTTGTAGTTCCCAGTCTGGCCCTGATCTCAGCATCTCCTCCTGAGGCGTCGGGTTTCCTGATGGCGTCCAGCTTCGTGGCGGCATCTCTCCTGCCCGGCGATTCGTTCCATATTCCTTCTGCGCCATGAGGCCCTGATTTCTTCTCCTGCGTGGTACTTGTATAGGAAGAAATCATTGAGAAAATCTGCATTACTGGGTTATCGGTAACAGCGCTTTGCGCTGCCATTTTCTCTACTATCAATTGTATATATGTGCATATGCATACTTATCTGATCTAGAGCTCCAGTCATTGTGGACTCGGCTCATTTATCCTGCTTTCCTAACACAAAGACAAAAAGGGACATCAGTTACTTGCCTGATAGAAGGTTACATTTTTAGTTTTGCCTGAAAGAAGGATACCCTTTTAGTTTGCCAGCAATAAACATTTTCTTGAGGATTATCATACATACAGAAGTCTTACAACAAGGTGGCTTTTTTAGCATGCTTATTTTGACTAATTCTCTACACTTCTGTTAGTCTCCTTTTCCCCCAGTAGCCTCTTCTTTTTCTCCCTAGACCTGGATTTATGCCTGTTAAGTGTATTTATATAAATACCTTACAAGAAGGTAAATATTAAGGTAGGAAAATGCATTTTTGGAGAGAATTAGAACCTTAAAGGTCTCTTTTCCATATACGTACCAGTTCTATATTTTTTTCCTATCTCCAGATCTTTTGGCCTTGTCCCTGCCTGGTTCTGTTTCAGCCTGGGGTTCGAAGTGGGACCCTTATCTTTCCTTGTTTTGTTTGCCTTCTTCCCCTAGTTTCCATTGTCACTTTGACTCTGTTGGATGCAGTGGGTGATTTAGGGAAGTTGCATATTTCTTCTTCATATCCCTGGTGTTCCTGCGGTAATAAAAGTGGAGGCTCTCTCTTAGTGTTTGTCTATTTTCTTGCATTAGGCATTTGGTTCCTGCAGCCTGTCTCTGGTCCCATGACTGGGTGTAGTTGGCAGTGGGGCTTTGTGTATTCCTCCTAGACAACCACCCAACAGGGCTGCTCAGGTGGGACTGGATGGGCCATCACTAGCAGGTTGGGAGGGAGTAGCTGGGCTCAGCCTGAATACATGAATAGGCTGTGTCCTGTCTCCACACAAAGTGCCTAAAGAACCTGAATTGTCACTTCAGCCAGCTTGGAGCCAGGGGAGGGGAGGTAGGGAATTTCCTGCACCTCAAAGACATTCTCTAGAAGCTTCCCCCACCTCCCAGAACATGGGCACCAGGGTATAAAAAAGGGGCTCACAAACTATGACCACTAGGAGAAGAGAAGTTCTCCAGGACCGGAAGGGCGGAGATGGACTCCTAGAGGGGATACATCCTCACGAATCAAGTACAGTTCCAAAACAAGTATCCGCACCGTGCATCAGAGGAGATGCGTCAGTGCCACTGGATTCACAGAGGCAGGCAAAACACAGTAGGTCTACTTACAAAGGTCCAGGACTGGGATGGCACTACTTGGCAGGGTAGACTCAGAGATGGCATGGTTCAGGCGTAAGGTTGTTGGAAATCTGTTATTTCCCTGAGGCTGCAGATCAGGAGGTCAGCCAACTTGCCCTTGGAGTCACTCTGGGTTCTAGGTTCAAGAGGTGCATGTCTGGTCCTTCTCAACCAGGCAAGAGGGCAGCAGGTCAGCAGAGCAGGGCTGCAGTGTCTTCAGAGTAGCATTCAAACAGTCCTTTTAGCAGCACAGCAGTCCTTCTTTCTGACAGAGTATTCACAGGTCCAGAAGTGTATTTAAGAGTTGGTGTCTGAGGTCCCCTTTTTATAGTTCCAACACAAGTATCTCACTTCGATTAGAGACAGTTGGGCATTAATTAAAACCTCCCAGGGCGCCAACTACTCTAGCGCGGGAAATGAAGCAATTCCTTTTTGTTAAATAACGCTCACACACTCTAGTAGTGTCATGCTTTATCATCTGGTTCACCCTGACCCCTAAAGGTCACGGTGGGCTCAGCCATGTTTCAGGAAGCACTTAAGAGAATATGGCAAGGGGGTTTAATGATTTAAAATCCTCCTGTGGCTCCAGGTAACCCTATATCCACGGAACCGTTGGGGATATTACAAATTGAAAAATGGGGAGTCACAAGGAGGTAATGTCCTATGACCCTAGTGCCAACATGTTTCAGTCCTCAAAAAATGGCCCATAAGGACCCTGGACTTTCTTCAGGTCAAAACATTTTTCCCTACCTGATTTTATTTATCTAGGAACCTCCTATCTTTTAGTTGTAGAGGGAAGAAAGCTGCACTCATACGAAAATGAAAGTAGATCACTTATCTCTCATCCTGTTCCGTAATGTTTTATATCTATTTGTAAAAGAAACATATATTGGAATTGTTAGGCACATCCTGGTTCTCACCCACACTATACCTCTGTCACCCATACTTGCCATTCAGGATGGGTGCTACAGCGCGATTGAACTCTGAGGTTATCGCAATCATAACCATGCTTTAAGGGTATCACACTCACCTAAAGCGTTAATTTGAATGGGGTGGTGATGCCAGTTCCATCCAACCACCCGAACCATGAAATTAGTGTAATTATATACACCTACATGTCACATTCACCATGCACATCTCTACTCACACCAACATTGATGCTTCCATACTGCCCGTGATTCTCTGTTTCTCAAAATCATTCATATCATAATGATAATCTTGCCCCAATGTGGAGGTATTAAAGTATCTCAAGAGACTGCGGCATTGAGGGGGTAGCCTTGTAGTCAGACTCTAAAATGCGAGTTCGAAGTGAGAGGGGAGACAAAATCAAAAAGACACTCACTGCGTTTGAAGTTGTCGTAATATCAGTTTTTGCAAACGTACCATGCTCATAGTTCAATTCACCTCTATACTATTTCACGCCAAATACTCACTTTGTCAAAGGTCCTGCCACGCTGCCTCACCTATTTGGTCCGTCTCTCCCGGCATTTGCCAAGCGCGGTGCTGGAGACCGGCTTTTACCTTTCATTCTCAGAGCGAATCCGGGTGGCAAGCGGCCATGGCTCTGCCCCACGCTCGGGGTTGACGTCAGTATAGCAAGTCCCAAGACAGCCTACAGATCACGTGCGGCATCATGGGGATTGTAGTTAGTAAACCCCCTGTCATGTCGTACACTAAATTGAATCCCAGGCATGAGCGGCATTCAGAGGATTAGCTAACTATATATCCCCGGTCGTGGTTATTTGATGCCCACTAGAGACGATAATTTCCATTATTCATTTCCACCTATATTCTAAATGATAATAATAATAATAATGCACAGGGGCCTCGCAGAAAATGGGGTTTGTAGAAGATGAATCCCCTGTCATATCATGTATTACACTGAATTAAATCACAACATAGCGTGCCAAGACGTGGGCGGTGTCAAGGGGGTTAGATATATACCCCTGGTCATGGTTATCTAATTTCCACAACCAAGCAATTATAGAAACAATACTTTTATTGTTCCCAACGTAGTGTTCATTCTCGCCTATATTTTTTAAATATATATTTTTTAATAATGATGCACAGGGATCTTATCATACCATAAAGATGGAAAGCCTCAATCGTGTATTAGTATGTATTCACATTACGTCGAGGTAACCTATTCAACATATGTGTGCTGTTCCCAGTGCCACAGTATATATTTTGGGCAATCAGTGTAAACTGGAGGTATCCATGTTACACCCTGCCACAGTAGAAATACCGGATTGGGGTGCATACCCATCTCACGAGGACATCTCGTGGTGCCCCTACGCATCTTGTAGTGCCCAAGAGTGTTTCTTCCTTATTCACTAGTGGTTTCAGTTGGTGCCCATATACATGATGTGCCCATTGTGTGTCATCCTTGCTCATCTATGGTTCAGTTGATTCTATGGAGTGGAATTATTAAATCCTCATACATGGGTCTGTGGTCTATAGATCCAGCGTCGTTCCCTTTCCAGTAGTCTTTTTGCCACATTCCTGCCACCTTTTACCCGTTCGATAATGGTCCACTCCAGATCTTTGTCTGTGTGTCCCTTCTCATTATAATGGCCCGTGAATTTAGTGGCTGAGATTGTTCATCTAATTGTGCTCCTGTGTTCATTTATTCACAATTTCGCCTTCCTGGTAGTCTTACCTATGTAATTGGATTTACAGGGGCATGTGATCAGGTACACTATGTTCTCTGTGTTACAGTTTGCATGGTCTCGCTGTTCCCAAGGGTAGGCGAGGCCTAGATCAATGTGTGAAGTATGGGTCGTGAACTGGCAAACAACACATGATCTCCATGGGTAGTGACTCTTTACTTGGGGTTGGTTCCACAATGTCACTTGTTTGTTCTGTTTAGATTTGTAGGTGTCTGTGTGGACCAAAGTGTTCCTAAGGCTCTTGTTATGTCTAAAGGAGAACATGGGATTCTCAAATGTCAGTTGGTTGGAAGTTTATATTTGCCATTTATTATTAATAATCTTTTTAATGGCATTGGATGAGGAGTTGTACGTGGGGACACATATAAGTGCCTTTGTTTCTGTTTTGATGTTTGTTTCCAGTAGTGCGGAACGTGGTGTATTGCGAGACGTCTAATGTGCTTGTTCTATCACCTTCTTGGGATAGGCCTTTTCTTGCAACCTCTTCATTAGTTTGTCTGATTCCTTGTTGTAACTGTCAAGATCAGAACAGTTTCTCCGGATCCTCAGATATTGTCCGATAGGTAGATTCTCCCTCAATGATCGTGGGTGAGCACTCTCGAAGTGTAGCAGGCTGCTGCGGTCAGTTGGTTTGGTATAAAGGGTGCTTTTCAATTTGCCACCTCTTGCTATAATGTTGACGTCCAGGAATGATATCTCTATATTGTGTGTGGACATCGTGAAGCGTAGGAAGTGATTCAGATGATTAATCCAATTCGCAAAGTCTTTTGTACTTCCCTCTCCTCCTTACAGATGATAAGGATGTTGTCAATGTACCTGAGCCAACTGCGGATTCTGCCAGAGTACGGGTTATTGGACCAGATGTGTTTGTCTTCCAGTTTGCTCATGTAAAGGCACGCAATACTCGGGGCAAAAGTACTGCCTATGGAAGTCTCATGGAAATGAAGGAAGAGTTGTTCCTCGTACTTAAAAAAGTTCTCAGTGAGAGCCATGTGCATTAAAGTCTTGATCCATTTGATGGGTGCTTCCCATGACCAGTCTTGAGTATGTAGCGTGTCTTCAATCACGCGCAGGCTCTCCTCTTGTGGGAAGCTGGTATATAGAGCCTCCACATCCAGACAAATCATAGTATCCTGTCTGTTGTAATACTCTAGTTTCCAATGCTGACCCAATGCCAGACACAATGGGGCTGCCCGGGTGTGGAATCCTGCCGTATGGATTTTAGGTGTTGTATAGAACAAGGAAATTCTAGGTTCCTCTGTAATGAGAAAGTCTCTTTCTTTTTTTGTGATCCAGTGCCTCTGCTGTCAATGTCAAGATAGTCTTCTGGCCATGAGAAACACCTATCAAATGGATCATGACTTTAATACACATGGTTCTCACTGAGAACTTTTTTAAGTACGAGGACAAACTCTTCCTGCAGGTCCATCCGACTTCCATGGGCAGTACTGTTGCCCCGAGTATTGCATACCAATACATGAGGAAACTGGAAGAAAAACACATCTGGTCCAATAACCCATACTCCGGCAAAATCTGCAGTTGGCTCAAGTACATTGACGACATCCTTATCATCTGGAATGGAGAAGACAGAAGCACAAAAGATTTTGCGGATTGAATTAATCATCTGCATCACTTCCTACGCTTCACGATGTCCACACACAATACAGAGATATAATTCCTGGACGTCAATATAGCAAGAGGTGGCAAATTAGAAAGCACCCGTTATACCAAACCAACCGACCGCAACAGCCTGCTACACTTCGAGAGTGCTCACCCACGATCAGTTAGGGAAAATCAACTATCAGCAAATATCTGAGGATCCGGAGGAACTGTTCTGATCTTGACAGGTACAACAAGGAAGCAGACAAACTAACAAAGAAGCTGCAAGAAAAGGCCTTTCCCAAGAAGGTGATAGAACAAGCATGGCGGAAAAGAATAATGGAAATTACCGTCTCTGTTATTCCTTTCTAGTGGAAATCAAATAACCATGACCATATTTATCTAATTCCCTTGTTGCTGCCCACACCTGGGCACACTATGTTGGGATTCAAATTAGTGCAATACACAACATGACATGGGTCTTACCAACTACAATCCCCATACTTCTGCCCGTGATCTGTAGTCCGTCTTGGGAGTCGCTATACTGACATCCTGCCCAAGTGCGGGCGGAGCTATGTCCGCTTGCCACCCGGATACACTCTGAGAATGACAGGAAAAAGACGGTCTCTGGCACCGCTCTTGGCAAATGGTGGGAGATGCGGACCAAATAGGTGAGGCAGTGGGGCAGGACCTTTGAGGAAGTGAGCATTTGATGTGAAATAGCATGGAGGTGAATTGAACTACGAGCATGGTACATTTGCTAAAAACGATATCACCACAACTTCTAACGCAGCGAGTGTCTTTCTGATTTTGTCTCCCCTCTCACTTCGGACTCGCATTTTATAGTTTGACTACAAGGCTACACCACTCAATGCCGCAGTTTGTTGAGATACTTTAATACCTCCACATTGGGGTAAGATGATCATTATGATATGAAAGATTTTGAGAAACAGAGAATAACGGGCAGTATGGAAGCAGTAATTTTGGTGTGAGTAGTGGTGTGCTTGGTGAATGTGACGCAAAGGTGTATAGTGTATAGTGTATAGTGAAGTAGTGTGGCTCACTGGTTAGAGGCGGCAGACCCGAGAGCAGAGGAAGGCCCGGGACCAGGGTTCGATTCCCGGCGCGGCAGGTTTCTGGACCAGGGTCAGCGGACTCGATAATTCTCTCGCCTCGGTGCCCACTCTGATCAGCGTTCACACTCGGCAACTCTGGGCATTAGCTTGCCTCATCTTCACTAACGGCCCCACCAGACCGCCGGGGATGCCTGGTCTCACCCTGGAGATACCCATTAAGGGACCATCTCTCAGGGAAGCCAGGAAGGGTTTCGCAGCGGTCGAAGCGCCTTGGGACCCTACGGGTAAGTAGTGCGCTATATAAATGCCTATACATTTACATTTACATATATATAATTACACTCATTTCATGGATTGGATGGTTGGATGTAACTGGCATCGCCACCCCATATGAATTAACGCTTTAGGTAAGTGCGATCTCCTTAATGCATGGTTATGATTGCGATAACCTCAGAGTTTACTCACACTGTAGCACCCAACCCAAATGGGAAGTATGGGTGCCAGAGGTGTAGCGTGGATGGGACAAGGATGCCCCTAACAATTTCCATATATGTTTCTCTTACAGATGGATAAGAAACATTACGGAGCAGGATGAGAGATGTGATCTACTTTCATTTTCGTATGAGTGCAGCTTTCTGCCCTCTGTACTTTAAAAAATAGGAGATTTCAATATAATTAAAACCAGGGAGGGAAACATTTGTTGCCCCAAAGAAAGTCCAGGCCCCTTAAGGGACATTTTTGGGGGACTGAAACATGTCGGCACTAGGGTCATAGGACCATTACCTCCTTGTAACCCCCCATTTTTCAATTTTTAATATCCCCTATGGTTCCACAAATAAAGGGATAACTGGAGCCGCAGGAGGATTTTAATCTTTAAACCCTCTGGCCATATTCTCTTAAGTGCTTCCTGAAACATGGTTGAGCCCACCCTGACCTCCAGGAGTCCTGGGGTACCCGATGATGAAGCATGACACTACTAGAGTGTGTGAGAGTTATTTTAAAAAAAGGAATTGCTTCATTTCCTGCGCTTGTGCGGTTGGTACCCTGGGAGGTTTTGATTAATGCCCAACTGTCTTGTAATCTAAGTGAGATACTTGTGTTGGAACTATAAAAAGGGGGCCTCAGAAACCAATTCTTGAGTACACTTCTGAACCTGTGAATACCCTGTAAGATAGAAGGACTGCTGTGCTGCTATTGGGACTTTTGAATGCTACTCTGAAGGAACTGCAGCCATGCTGTGCTGACCTGCTGCCTGCTGCCCTCTTGCCTGGGTGAGAAGGACCGGACATGCATCTCTTGAACCTAGAACCCAAAGTGACTCCAAGAGCTATTTGGCTGGCCTCCTTATTTGAAGCTTCAGGGAGATAACAGGCGTCCAACAACCTTGCACCTGAAACCTGCCATCTGTGAGTGTACCCTGCCAAGTGGTGCCATCCCAGTCCTGTGAAGAACTGGGTTTTCTTAGAACCCAGCGGTGCCAGGGACACGCCCAAAGTCTTCGGGTTCTCCTGTCTTGGCAAACAGAGACACGGAATACTTCTAGGTGGCGTCAGAGATCAAATTTATTAGCTGCAGCTAGTAACAGTAATCTCAGCAATACAACACGGTGTACAACTCAAGAAACTGTTCAATTTTCATAGAGCAAGACATCGCTTTTTATACACCATATTCTCATTATAAATGTACACCCACTGCGCAAAATTCTGACCAATAGGACACATTTTCTAACTGAGTATCACATTAACAAAAACCCAATTTACAGTAACCCAACCCAAAAGTTAATTATTAGAAATGTCCCAAATTCAATCTTTGCAAGCCGGACAAATTTATAATTGAAAAGCACAACCCATGTAATGTCAGAACATAGAGGAAACAGTAATAGATGCTGGACAAGATAAAACATATGCAAGGAAACTAAAGGTTAACGAGGTCCTGAACATTAAGTGGCAATCTTAAACAAGGATCAAACCAAGGGAAATTGGCTTTGCGAGGTCAGTTTCAGGTGACGGGGTCAGCGTCCTGCAGTTCACTCACAAATCAGAAAAGGGCCTGTTAATGCTTACATGAACAATGAGGCCCAGGCAACTTTGTTCGTTCGTTTACCTCCTAGACCTACGTGAGGGCAACACAAAAATGGCGTCACGAACAACGCAAACAAAATGGAGTCCGGTTCCAAAAACCACGGAACCTCAGACCTCCTTTTGCCATTACGTAGGCAATGGCCTAAACTCACGTCAATCTGAATCCAGGTCTATATCTATTCTCATCAGGTCATCAAGGTGTTGCTGTAACATCATCTTATTATCCTTCGCTTCTCTCGGGACGGGTCTTCTCACACAGATTGTAGCACAAAGACTACAAATGGCGGGACCATACTGGATGCATAAGCAACACGAGAAAAGGATCGCTAAAGCCATACCAAGAAACATCAGAATCTTCCATCCCCATTTGAACAGCAGTTCCCAAAACCACTCTACCAATGACCAGTTCCCTTCGTCTACATGTATAGACTCAGCGGACTTATGTAACCTCAAGATGGCTTGGTACACTGTCGGGTCGTTATCTGGTATGAAAACACAGTAACTAGACCCGATTAATTTACATACTCCACCTCTATCTGCAAGTATAATATCTAAAACAAAGCGGTTCTGTAATGTCATAAGGCGATCCGCTTGAAGCTCATCTGTAATATTGCTAAGGGCACCAGCAGTTTCATTTATAGTGGCCTCGAACACTCTCATAAGCTGACGAATATTCCTACCATTAGCCATAGGACCCCAAAAGGGTAGGAAACCCTTAAAGAAGTCTCCAACTTCTTGTGCGACAGTATCTTTCGCATCGATAACACCTCTACCATATCTTGTCTTATGGTAATTGAAATCAGCTGTGTATGTAGGGGGAAGCAAAAATGCCACATAACATGTGCCTGAGAAATCAGGAGGCAACCATGTATATGCTCTATCGTGACAAACGAAATACGTGCCTTTAGCTGGCACGAACGGTGGAGATTTCTGGGATGTATAGACATAGGTGTGCACACACACACTCTTACCAAGCTGAGCTCTCGGATTCTGACCATTACTTTGCAGACGAAAATTACCTCGGTGGGGTACAATCCAAATAGCGGGAGACCTTTTTCGTCTCTCCTTCTCTGTCAGAATAATGCTATATCCAGCCTTGTTCCAACCAATATATGCTCGTACCTCATCTTTAGGGATAGAATTATATGCATCAATATCTCTGACCATATCTACTATTCCCTGTATCAAGGCATTATTACTCGCATTATCTTTGACGGAACGTACAGGAGATGCTTCATTCGCATAAATAAACATTGCTCGGAGTGCCCACACTGACCCATTAGGCGAAAAAGGCAAAACCAAATATGGCATTCCCTTATCAATCGTATGTGGCATTAGACCACACCCAACAATTTGTGGTATTTACAACTAGCTGATGCTGATGCAACATCTGTATAAACAAATTGTTCACAAATTTTAATCTTCGTGTCTGTTCATGTTCAGGCAACGTATGAAACTCATGTGGAGAAACAGTAGGAAAAGAAAGAGTAGGTTGGGAGGTAGATGTAATCGGCTGTTGTGTGACATAGAAAATCCAACCCACACAAGCTAACGTAATATTCAAAAGCATTAGAAAACACAGTATTAAAAAACATTTGTTACGAATCAATGTACACATTTTCATTTTAAAATCAACTTTCTCAACACTCTTATCAGACCCAAAAGACTCCATCCTCTAACGTGCTGCTCACAGCAATTTTCCTTCTTCACTCAAGTGTGCGTCAAGATCGTACTAACGAACCTGAACCACAGACCTTGTGTCAATATGCGGCTCACCCCTTAAGAACTTATACCGTGACCCTGCAGCGGAGTCCGGATGGTGACTCGAAAAAGAAAAAGAAAAAAAGTCTTCGGTCTGAAAAGGTGTAACTCACAACAAAAAAAAATCAAACTCTGTTTGTCCATTAATTGTTCTTTCACGATCTCAAGTTGTAGCGCTCTTTACCAGGCACAGTCTGTTCCTTAAAAAGTGTTTCCGGATTTGTGGTGTCAAGTTTCAAAGGCAAAGGCTTAGCAGCTTGCAGAACATCATCATCCTCGCGTTCTAACTGAGTCCATGTCAAATGTGCATCACTAAAAGGTACAAATCTAGGAATCCTTTCACACTTTGAGTCAGCTATTCCATCCCTCACCCACTTGTCATACGGTAAGGGCAACGGAACTTTTTTCGTATGGGTGGCATGCACCCAATTCTTTTTACCAGCTACTCTAACAGCAGTTCGAGTCGCTAGCAAGACTAAATGCGGTCCAGTCCATCTTGGTTCCAAATTTTTGGCTCGCTGAAAGTTCTTGATTAGAATGTAATTTCCAGGTTGAATCGTATGGCCTGGATCTGCAGAAGCTGTCGGCAAACTGTCATAGACCTGTTGGTGGAGAACACGTAATTTAGCAGTCAAGTCATGTAAGTAATCCACCAACATAGGGTACGCAATTTCGCTGTACTTCTTAGGACGAGGCACACCCCAAACATTCGCTGGACGACCAAACACTATTTCGTATGGGCTAAGTCCCACACGAGAATGCACTGTCGTCCTTGTTGACAAAAGAGCCAACGGCAAGGCATCCGGCCATGTAAGACCAGTGCTGGCTTGTATCTTAGCTAATTTCAGTTTTAACGTGCCATTATAGCACTCAACCAGACCTGCTGACTGGGGGTGATTCGCAGCATGAAATTTCTGATTGATACCCAAACCCGCACACACTTTCTTCATGATCTGGCCCACAAATTCGCTCCCATTGTCGCTCCATACAATTCTCGGCAAACCATACCTAGGGAAATACTCTTTGAGCAAAACCTTGGCTGTGGACAAGGCAGTATTATCCTTTAGGGGGTAGGCCTCTATCCATTTGGAAAAGGCGCAAACAACCACTAGGACATACTTCAAATTATTGCATCTCTCCATGTGTATGTAATCTAACTGTATCACTTCAAATGGATACGTTGGCGGAGCAAAATGACCAGCTGGAGTTGGGGTTCCCTTGCCAGGATTATGCATTAAGCAAATCATACAATGTTTCACCAAATTCTCAGCGCATTTAGGAATTCCAGCATTCTGCCACACTGGAGCCAACAACTTGCATATTCCCTTCGAACTAATGTGAGCCATTCCATGAGCCATAGTAACCACTGGGAGCACATATGCATCAGGCAACAACCATCGCTGGTGTTCTGACAACTCAACCCAACAACCCGTCGGATCCAACATACCCGTAGTTTCTCTCCACACATTCACTTCTTTTTCCATAGCTTCAGCCTGAATCATCTTCACACTTTCTATTGTGTCTTCACACATTCCACCAGCCATGACCCATCTAGCAGGGCCCGCAACATACATACGGCTCATCATATCTCTCGCCGTTTCCTTCGCAACTTCATCCGCAAACGCATTCCTTTGACCTACATCGTCCACAACTTTCTTATGCGCACTACACTTCACAATTGCAATCTGCTTTGGGAGAGTAAGTGATTCCAGAAGTTCATTCACTAACTGCCCATGCTGAATTTTCGCACCATGAGAAGTAAGGAATCCTCTTTCCCTCCATAAACGTCCAAAACTATGGGCAACACCAAACGCATACTGGCTATCAGTATAGACATTCACTCGCTTTCCCTCTGACAACACACACGCTCTAGTCAATGCAATCAACTCTGCTGCTTGCGCAGAATTCTGTGCTATGCGTACTGTTTCAACAACTGTATGTAAAGTTGTGACAGCATATGCTGCAGTCTTCTCACCATTCGGAAGCTTGAAACACGAACCATCTACCCATAAAGTACCATCAACATTCTCAAGAGGAGTATCTTTTAGGTCAACTCTAGCCTTCGTTTCCTCCTCTGTCCGGAGAAAACAATCATGCTGTTCCTGAACATCTGTCTCTACAGAAATCGGCAACAACTTAGCTGGATTCAACACATTACATCTTTTAATGTAAACATGGCTAGCCAAAAGTGTCAACTCATATCCTGACAGACGTGCACTAGTAAGGTGCTGAGTCTTGGTCCTGTTCAATAAAGTATCCACTGCATGTGGGACCATCACAATCAACGTATTATCCAATACCAAACCAGCAGACTGTCGGATAGAAACAGCCGCTGCCGCTGTAGCTCTCAGACAACTCGGCAACGCTTTAGCTACAGGATCTAACGTCGCTCGTTGCTTGTCTCCAAACTGTTGAGTCAATACTGACAATGCACAACCTTCTCTCTCGTGAACATACAACGTGAAAGGTTTACTGTAGTCCGGAGTACCCAACACCGGAGCAGAACACAATGCATCACGTAATTCAGAAAAACTTTTCTGACAATCATCAGACCAAGGGAGAGGATACGGAGTATCTTTAAGAGTCAATGCCAACAGAGGTTTCGCTAGCAAGGAAAAGTTGGGGATCCATTGCCTACAATACGAGGTGATACCTAAGAAAGCACGCACTTCTCTCTGTGTGGATGGCACACTCATTTGCGCAATCGCTTGGATTCGTTCTGGGGTCAACCTTCTTCCCTCCTTCGACAAGAGATGACCTAAGTAGGTTACTTCTTGTCGGCAATAACTTTGAAGGTGACACTTTATGATGAAGGTCAGACAAATGTCGTAACAAAGAAAGAGTAGCCTCTTTACAATTCTCTTCGTCATCAGCAGTAATCAACAGATCATCAACGTATTGAATAAGAGTAGCACCAGAAGGCAACACAAAACTATCAAGCTGAGTTTTCAATGCCTGACTATAGATGGAGGGACTTTCACAATAACTATGGGGAGCTCTCTTAAACCGGAAGCTTCGACCTCCTAATGAGAAGCCGAAAATATCTCTACTCTCCTCAGCAATTGGAATGCTAAAGAAAGCATTCTTCAAGTCGATAACAGAAAACCAGGCTGCCGAAGCAGGAATCAGAGTCAACAAAGCAGTGATATCGGGAACAACAGGAAACTGTGGCACCACAATCTTATTCACTTCTCGAAGGTCGATCACAAACCGATACACAGGTGGCTGAGAAGCATCAGTACGCTTAAGGACAGGCAAAACAGGACTGTTACACACATTACCTATCGTTTCTTCAACTACACCCTTCTCAACCAAATCATAAATAATCGCCAAAAGAGCTCTCTCGCCAGCACTAGATATCTTATATTGTGGAATACGAGGTAGCCTAGCATTTGATTTTAGGGTGACAACATAAGGCGGAATCTGCAAGAGACCAACATTATTGGGACCTGTAGCCCAAAGTGTATCAGGAAGCGAACGCAATTCCAGTGGAAGACAATCTTTAGACAAATACATCGGAGAAATCACTTTCTTACCCAAGGTGAGATGTACTCCAGAAGGAGAGCAATGTAATGTCGCATACAATCTTTTCAGCAAGTCCAAACCCAACAGATTCTCATTACAACCAGTCGTCAAAATAAGAGGAGTTTCCAATTTACAAGGGCCAATAGAAAGGGACAAAGGATTAGAAATCGGGTTACAAACTGGGGCGCCTGAAAATCCTACTGAAACATTGGTCAAGCCAGACAAAGGTGCACCAGGAAGTTTAGAGTGCATAATAGAACTCTTCGTCGCACCAGTATCCAAAAGAAAAGGTTCTGCCACACCTGATGTAATCACTTCAACATAAGGTCCACTCTGGTCTACTGGAACTGACACTACTCCCTCTCTTTGCCCATGGCTGTCCTAACTATCATTATAACCAGCACTCTCACTCTCGACATAATAATCATCAACATAGTACTGTGCAGACTGACCACTCGGAACATTCTGTCTATCAAAATAATTTGCAGAATTCTGAAGGGAAGAGGAACGCTCATTCTGGGGTAACACACCACGTCCCCTACCCCTAGGAGCTTGCTGGAAACCACCACGACCTCTCTGACCAGTTACGCCATTCGCACATTGTAACAAAGCCGGGCAACTATTCTTGAAATGACCTTCCTCTCTGCAATAAGCACACTGATTAGGACCAGGAAAGAATCGCGGAGCATAAGGCTCAGGCTTCTGTAACAATCTCTGAAACTGTGGGGGTTGCTGAAACTGAGGCTGATTCTGACGAGGCGGATAAGCTTGCTGCAAAAGAACTTTCGTCTTCAGATCTTTAGTTTTCTTCTCTGCTTTATCCTTCTCATCTTTATCCCTATTCTCATAATATTGTGCAGTAGCCAATATCTGGGCCGACGAAGAAACAGCCCATGAACTCTCAGAGTCCTTTAACTTATTAGAAAGTTCGGGAAGCAAATTAAAGACAAATTTGTCCACGAACAACCTTTGACCACCTTCAGTACTCATGTCCTGACCATTATGATCAATAAACGTTTCCTCAAACCTCGTGAAGAAATCAGACACACTCTCGTCTTTCTTTTGTTTGCATGCTGCTAACTTGTTCCAATTCACTCGTAAAGGAGGCATCATAGTTTTCATTAAATTAATAATCCTACCAGGTAATTCTGCAACTAAGTGCTCAGGTTTGGCACCTCCTACCTGCCGACCATCTGCAGCAACAATATTAGCCCACGTATCTCCTAATTCTGCCGCATGATTCTCATGACGAATCTTCGCCCACAAAGGTTGAGGAACTACATTACCCATCAACATATCTATGTCAGCTAAATTCATAATACACGCTTCAACTGTCTGAGACAAATCCTTATAATAACCGGCAGGATTCTTACGGGGGTCAGGTAAGGTAAATGTACAGGAATTTATATAGCGCAAATCACCAAGCGGTTTCTAAGCGCTTGCTTAGGGAACCCGTCCTGGTATTCCCCTGTGAGATAACCCCGGCAGGGTATCCACAAGGTGAAAGCCAGGCATCCCGCCGTGAGGGGCCGTTGTGGAGATTAAGCAAGCTATTGCCCAGAGTCGCAGAGTGTGAACCCGTGAATCGAGTAGGCACCGGAGCGAGAATTGTCAAGTCCATGGACATTTTAGGACTCAAGACCCCGCCGAGCCGGGAATTGAACCCTGGTCCCGAGCTGACCTCTGCTTCCAGGTCTGTCTCCTCTAACCAGTGAGCCACACTTCTCCACACCAGTGAGCCACACTTCTCCACTGCTTAAGAGCCAAGACCTCTGCTCTTTTCCAAGGGACATGTACCCATAATCGCTGAAAATGTGCCGGTACACCCTGAATACCCTGATTAACATTAGCAACAACTTCCTCTCTCCATACAGGGGGAACCTCTCTCATGGGATACTGCTTTACTTTCCTCCTAACAGAGGAATCAGGTTCATACAAGGTCTGAGGCGGTAATCTAGACCTGAAAACAAGTATCGTCTCCACGGCATCTGTAACATCAGATTCCACTATCGTCCCTTTGGCAAATTCTGACTGAACATCAAGCACTTCCTGCGGAATCGGACACAACTCATTATCTTCCCATTCCTGACGCAAAAAGGTACACATTACATCAAAAACATACCTTTGCTTAGGCGGCTCCCATTGAAAGAAAACATCCATAACCGCTGGCAAATTATACCTGGAAGCATTTAAAATCCATCTACGAGCCAACAAATCCAACACTGTCCGTTCCTCTGAACTAGGAAGCTGACTAGGACTCTGCTTTCGTTCCAAAACAGGGGTCAGACTCAGTGACCCAAACAATGGAGACAACAGATTAACAACAGTCATTCGTTTTCGAGCAGAAGGAGAAGAAGCAGACATAAGAACAGGAGAATAAGTATTTTGAGGCAAAAGAGGTGTAGTGACAAGAGCAGTAGGAGTCGAAGATACAGAAGTAGAAGGCAAAGGAGTTTGAGGCAAAGCTGGTAGCAAAGCTGGCGACCCTAGAGTGGGTTGCGCAGTAGGAGGCAAAACCATCTGTGGAGCACCGGGTGGCTGAACAACAGCAGGAGGTTGAACAACAAAGGGTGGAACAACCGGGGGTAATTGAGGCGAAGTAGCACCCTGCACATAAGGGGGTGGCAATCTCAGTAAATGATAGATCAAAGGATCTTTTTCAAGATCTTCAGTCACTTTTTGAGGAGAAGGCGGCAAGGCCGGATAACATTTATCTATGGAAATGCAACGCTGTCTATATGAAACTTCATTTGCACGCTCTTCTCCATCTTCCCTAAACTGCCTAGCAGCTTGTAGTACTGACATATTCTTATCTTTCCTATCTCTCTTTGCTTGCTTAATTTCTCACTGTTTGGCTTCCTTACGCCAGAGGCGGAAAGAGTCAAACATTGCCGGCCGGGCTTTCTTCTTAAATAGCGCAACTTCCAGATTATCTAAAATATTTAATTCAAAACTACCATGTTGGGGCCATCGTAAAACACCATCCTTCCTAGTGTAGCGGACCCATACTTCATTATAAGTAATAGGACCCACTACGTGTTTTGAATAGAGCTCATAAGTCGGAGTTCCAACCGGAGGTATCGGACACGAATCCTCCAATCGGGAATCTCTGTTGCAACCACAACTAAACCATTTCCTAATTTTGCTAAGACCAGGCATCTTATAGCTCACTAATCTAGCTTTAAACTTCAAGGGGTTATCAACTATCGATACACTCGTAAATATACGAGCCCCTCGGCTTCGATTTTTGCAAAAATCAAATCAAAACCAAGAACCAAAACAAAGTCGTGGGAGCGACCCACTTATACTTAACCAAAATATCTGTCACGCCACCAGAAGACCGTCTATCGTCTTGCTTTACAAAGGATCAATCAAGGGTCCAAGACAGGGCGACAGTCAGGGCAGCAGTCCTTCGTAGCCGTTGGAAAGCGGGAAGCCTCGCAGAAAAGACCTTCGGTCCACGTCGACATGCAGGGGTCAATGAAGTGGCGGCCTTCCTCCAGAATTTCCTCACGTGGCTCCTCACGATCCTCGGGCTTGGGCCGGTACTGCTGAAGTCGCCCGACGTTGGGCGCCAACTGAAGAACCGGGTTTTCTTAGAACCCAGAGGCGCCAGGGACACGCCCAAAGCCTCCGGGTTTTCCTGTCTTGGCAAACAGAGACACGGAATACTTCTAGGTGGCGTCAGAGATCAAATTTATTAGCTGCAGCTAGTAACAGTAATCTCAGCAATACAACACGGTGTACAACTCAAGAAACTGTTCAATTTTCATAGAGCAAGACATCGCTTTTTATACACCATATTCTCATTATAAATGTACACCCACTGCGCAAAATTCTGACCAATAGGACACATTTTCTAACTGAGTATCACATTAACAAAAACCCAATTTACAGTAACCCAACCCAAAAGTTAATTATTAGGAATGTCCCAAATTCAATCTTTGCAAGCTGGACAAATTTATAATTGAAAAGCACAACCCATGTAATGTCAGAACATAAAGGAAACAGTAATAGATGCTGGACAAGATAAAACATGTGCAAGGACACTAAAGGTTAACGAGGTCCTGAACATTAAGTGGCAATCTTAAACAAGGATCAAACCAAGGGAAATTGGCTTTGCGAGGTCAGTTTCAGGTGACGGGGTCAGCGTCCTGCAGTTCACTCACAAGTCAGAAAAGGGCCTGTTAATGCATATATGAACAATGAGGCCCATGCAACTTTGTTCGTTCGTTTACCACCTAGGCCTACGTGAGGGCAACACAAAAATGGCGTCACGAACAACGCAAACAAAATGGAGTCCGGTTCCGAAAACCACGGAACCTCACCTGGACCGTTGGAAGTGGACTTCAGGTGTTTTCCGGCCTCTGTTGATCCAGTGGCACCAACGCATCTCCTCTGCTGCACGGTGCAATCCTATGCAGAACTGACAAATCTCCGCTGCTGCGTGGATTGGACCCATTGCAAAGACTTGCATTGCCGCCGCATCCTACATCACCTTCAGAACCGCCACTGCGCGACCAATCCTTGGAGGGAGCCCCTTGCATCTCTCATTGGTGGCAGCCTTGAGGATGATGGCAGACTATGCATCGCAGCATCCCAGCTTTTTGAAACCAAGGCATCGCCCCGACTGTACACCACATCCTTGACGCCAGATGTCACATCCCAAAGCCCTACGACGGGATCCTAAACATTAATGCAACAGACCTCCATTGCATCCTTGCTGCATCCTGGAACAGATGGATCGCTTTGGCTGCCTAGTGCATCTTCGACGCGGATCCTCATAACGTTCCTCATCCTGCATTTAAGGTACTTTTTTCAGTTCTATTAACTGGGTCGTTGTAGCTGTCTTGCACTCCATCGCAGTTGACCTGAATATGTGACTTGGTCCCGGTCTGGCGCAACTGGATATCCACAGATTGCATTGCTTTTTGGTGCATTATTTATTAAATGAACCTCTATTCTTCTAACTTCATGTGGGATCTGTTTTGTGTGGTGTGTTCACCAGTAGCGGTCGGTGGTGGGAGTGCTGCAGGGCGGTGAATTTTTTTGCGTCCACTGCATCGCCAAATTCGATGCAGTGCGCGCAACGAAATTTGTTTTGTTTATTTATATGTTTACTTACCTGCATTTGGCCGTATTCTGTAGTTTACTACCCCACACCTTGCCCCTCCCCAGCCCCACATGACCGCCAGGCAGCACTCGCACCGCCAACCGCTACTGGTGTTCACTGTTTTACTGTTAGAAGGGTTGCACAAATACTATACACATTGCCTCTGAGTTAAGCCTGACTGCTCTGTGCCAAGCCACACGAGTGTTAAGATCAGGTTAATTTATGGTTAGGTTCTGACTTCACCCTGAGAAGAATAGTGGTTGCTCTTGAGAAGGCTTTCACCTAACTCAACCAGGAACCAAACTTCTTACACTACTTAAAGGCTCATCACTTTGAAAACAAAATGCTTTTAGGGCTCAACTTCTGGGGTGTTTACCCAGGTTTCTTTCTGGGATTCATTGCACACCTTCAGGTATTTCATCATAAGCAAATTCCTCTGCTGCACTGACCAAGTGAATGATTCTCAGATTCAACTGGATATCTGGTAGTGGCTGCTGGTCTTTAGTGACGTTTTGGATGAGTCCTCTAGATTTGCATCCATTTATTGACACAAAAATGCTGTATACATTTTGAAACATGAATTTCTATGTCAATTAGCATACCCAGATTTTTTGTTCTCGTGTAAAGCCTATGTATTATTAGAAAATTCGAATTAGAGGAACTGTGCTGACATTTATAAACTTTTGCCACATTTTTTTTAAATGATGTCTTGAGCAGAGTAAACCCTAGCACCCCTTGGGCGAGTCAGGCTTGCTTCCCACACCATGAACGTATTATAGTATTCCATGAGTGCCTCTTCAGACCATATGCTTTTTTGTGTTAAAGCTGCTATAAAACATACCCCGTGGCTCCATTTTTTTCAGAATTGAGATGGAGAAATACCCCACACCTCTTCCCCTTCCGATCTCACCGAAGGACTTTGGATGGGGAACATATATGCCCTCCCCAACTCGGTTTGGGGAAGGTATATATGCACCACCACTCGCAACGTTCACTGGACAACTTTGAAGTCAGGTATTAAGTCCTTCTGTGGAAGTAAAGGAGTTTGAGAGAACTAAATGGGTCCGTGTCCTTGTCTGCAAGCTTACTTTGTCCCGCACCTCTGATGCCCTACCAAATCTTTCACGTGCACAGGCTTTTATTACATTAAATCTTTCTTTACTCTTTGCTTTCAGGTTGTGCCACGTTTTGCGTGGCACACTGAGACTTTGACTTTCTGTTTTCAGGTAGGGTGGTTTGTCTTTTACTGTTTCCTTTTTGGTGTTATACTTATCTAAGTTGCCTTATCCCTCGTTCAAGTCGGACCAACACCGACCAGGATGCCCTTGGGAGAATCGGGAAGGGATCTGTTGAAAATGCAGCTGAGAATACATCTTTAATACACCTGTAAAGAATAATTTATTCCGATTTTAAAAGGCCCTGCATACTCATGTCAAACAATGGACTCATTTCGCACTATGAGGCATATTATCAAGACAGGCGATACAATTATCGCCGTTTTAGCGGCTGAAAACTGCCGCTAAAACGGCGATAATGAGCTTGATAATATGCTCTATGGAATTCCAATTGAAGCCCATGTTAGATGTCCTTCACATTTAACATGGGCTTCAATTGGAATTCCATAGAGCATATCATCAATCCCATTATCGCCATTTTAGCGACAGTTTTCTGACGCTAAAACAGCGATAATTTTATCGCTTGTCTTGATAATATGCCCCCTATGTTCTTTGGGGCCAGTTGTTCCTATTCGCAGTTATATAGAGGATGGAGTTGAATGTTCCCACTATTATCAGATAGTTGAAAAGAAAAAAATCACAGCATTATTTATTTGGAGTGCAGTGAGTATGCAATATACTAGACATGAATCTTACATACGTCAATGGATCATAGATGCCAAGCATTAATGTCTCACGCAGTTCCACACTTCAAAACTTGAATTAAAAATAAAGCGACTTCCAAAGCATAATGCGTTGAACAGCAGCTAAGGTGGATTTAAGTCCCCAGGTTTAAAGATATCAACAGAATATTCCTGAAACTGAAATACACACAAATCATTCTCGTCAACATATGGAAGGGGTATTCAGATGTAAAAGCCCATAGAGTTTCTGACGGCCCTCGGGCTCTGTCAGATCCATAAAAGCTCACATTATCCAGATGAGAAGCAACAAAACAGCAGCTGTTCGTTATCGTCGCCGCCATCAAAGGCATGTTTATGTGTTTGATGTGACATGCCGTTCTTTATGCGTGTGCGGCCCAGGACAGAATCAACTGGTTAGTATATTTACAAGCTCTTCACGCGGTGGAGCAGAAAGGTTCATTTGTATGTTGAGAAGAGATGGGGAGTATGCAAATGACCTGGAGGGAGATGCACAGGGGATCATGAATAGGGATTTAGGTTCAGAGCTGTGGGCAGTGTTCTGTAAGTATTTAAACATCTTTCTGTTGTTGGTTGGGGGAGTAAAGGGTCATTTTGTAATAAATGTTTATGAATAATCAGAGATTGTCGATGCCATAATTTTATTATGTATCATCTGTTTTGCCTTTCAAGAAATATGCACTTCAACAAAAACGCTTGTTGTTTGGCTACCTCAAAAATGTAATGCAAGACAGAAGGGTCTCTTTACATACATACCTCGTTATTACTGGCAACAGTCAGCAACAAGAAAGGAAAGTACTGTGATAAACTAGTGAAGTTAGGCATAAAAGGCAACCACATCACGACACCAGGCCTCATTTATGAGGCCTTGCGTCAGTTTTGCGCTTCCGATGCGTCACTTTTTGTGACGCATCGGCGGCGTAAAACATGCCTCCTGTTGCGCACTATTTACAAAGTGACGCATCTAAGCAGATGCGTCACTTTGTAAACCCCTGCGCTATATTATACCTGCGTCAGGTATAATGTATGCAGAGGGGGCGTTCCCCCGCAAAAAGCCAGGTAATAGTGACGCAGTGAAATCTATGAGATTTCACTGCGTCACTTTTAGGGCGCTGTTGCGTCAAAATCTTGCGCCTGCCTCACAGCAGGCGTAAGACTGACGCAAGCATGTGAAAGGACACATTGCTGGAGCTGCGTCACTTTTGTGACACACCCCAGCAATGCGTGACTTTTGCGCTTACAGATACGTCAGAAATACTGACGTATCTGAAACTTCTTGCGACATGATGCGTCATACTGTAAATATGACGCATCAATCATGTCGCAAGGAGTGCGCACTGAGAAGTGACGCATCGCTGCTTTCACGCAGCTTTCACGCAGCGATGCGTAATTTCTTATAAATGAGGCCCCAGACTCTTTATTGCTACTTTCTCTGACATAGGATAGGTTTTCCCTTCCGGGATGTGCATTTTTGTTAGGATTTAAGTTCTATTTTCCATCTTCTTTTGCATTATAGTTCACCCCTGAGTGTACTTGTTCCTTTGACCACTTAAGCTTATCTCATTAATGTACGCTTCTTGTGAGCTCTTTGAAGCGCCATCATTTCTCTTTATTTCAACTTTATCAAGACCTCTGTATTTTGGGACATTAGGGTCTTTAGGTCTTAGCCTCTTTCAGCATGTTCTTCCTTGTTTGGGAGTGTTCAAACTCGTATTGGACTGCCGTGGTAAAAAACCGTCTATTCTTGCAGTCATTTTGTTTCTATTTAATTGGATTAACGGGACAGTCAACATCCGCTTTGAAGTCGGGCCCTCACATAGACCACTGAGGCTCCTGCGATGGTCGAGTGCCCCACCTTTGTAGTGTACAGATTTTTCAGGAACACAATGAAAGTTTGATGTATCCGATATTTTTAATTGATCAGTTTCCAGGATACATATATACAGGCCCACAAGAGAGACACCTAACACAGAAGCAAACTCTACAGATGCCGGAATACATCTCGTCCACCAACATTCTAATCGTCCACATAAATACACCCCAACAACATTCTACATTCCCCATTATGATCTTATACTTACTAATGTATTACCCAATACAACAACTGAGTAGGGGAACACCAATGAGCCACTTGAATGCATATTTAGACGTCCCATTTGTTGTCCTTTTTTCGGACCACAATGATGGGAGACACCTAGGGAGTGAGACCCTTGGATAGTTCAATAATGTAGAAGCTGAGGAGGTTCCTGATCTCTTCTCCTCTGCCTCTTGCAGGTGGAATTCAACTCTCCTGTATCTCTGTGCCACTGGGCGAACACTCTCACAGATGTGAAGGTGGACAATGACAATGTTTAGTTTTCTGAGGTCACTGAAGATGATCCGTAGGGAGGCAAGAGGTCTCAATATCAGAGGCCCTCGACGACATAGCTCCTCTCAAGAGGGTAAAAATTCAGGTTAGGGCAGCCCCAGCCCCTTGGTATTTGGACACTCTTAAGAGGGAAAAGGCCACATGCAGGGTTAAGGAAAGGAAATGGAGGAAATCTAAATCTGAGCTAGTTGAATTGCTCTATTGAAGGGCTCGTAGAGCATATATTAATAGCTGTAATGCAGCCAGAAGAGCACATCTAGGCTCCTGCATTATGGAAGTCAAGAACTCCTCAAGGGAGCTTTTCAAGATTCTGAAGGAATTTACTAACCCTAAGTCAAATAAACCGCTGCCGCCCTCCACCCAGGAGTTATGTGAGGATTTTACTCACAAGATTGACATAATCTATCGCTCCCTCGGGCCAGAGGAGCCAGACCATCCGGCAGTCCCTCCTCAGGAAAATCAATTACCTTTTAGCGTAGAATCACTCCCTGATATTACAGGTAAACAACTGGGCTCCTTACTAAGGCACGTGAAATCAGGATCCCCACAAGATCCCGTACCACCTGCCGTAATCTCAGAACTCGGCCTGGTCTTAGCTGATGTGCTCGTTGAAGTTTGCAACATCTCGTTATACACTGCTACGTTTCCCCGTAAGTGGAAAAGTGCACGCATTAAACCACTGCTCAAGAAAGCGCTAGCTGATCTTACCAATCTACAAAACTATAGGCCGATATCTCTCCTCCCGTGCTGCTCAAAGATAATGGAAACACTAATAAATCGGCATCTTTGCTGCTATTTTGGACCAAATAATTTATTGGACCCATCCCATCCGGCTTTCTGTGCTTCTTATAGCACTGAGGCTGCATTGCTGGAGGTTACTGATACCATAAGGCTGTCACTGGACAGGCATACCCCAGCGATGCTAGTCCTCCTTGATTTGTCGGCAGCCTTTGACACCTTCTCTCATAAGATCCTGTTGGATAGGCTGCGAGGGATCAGTGTCAGAGGCATGGCCTTCAAATTAATACAAAGCTATCTATCCGACAGAACATAATGCATTCAGTTGGATTCCTTTGTGTCACAGACTACACTGGCGGATAAGGGAGTCCCACAGGGATCCATTCAAAGGCCCACCTTGTTTATTGTATATGTGGCCCCTTGGCCGAAATCATCAGAGGCTGTGGGTTTGAGACCATATCGTATGCTGACGACACACAGGTGATTGTCCCCATAGAGGAGAATGTTACAGCAACTAAATCAAGTTTAAAAACTGCATGTCCAATATTGTGGTATGGATGAGGAAGAATTTCCTACAGCTTAATTCCATTAAAACGGAGATACTGCTGTTTGGGAAGGCTGAGGAATTATGTACCTCTGACTGGCGGCCTTCAGAGCTAGGAGATGCACCTTCTCCCAAAAACTGGGCCAAGAATCTAGGCATCAGGATCGATAATAAGCTATCAATGGAGGAACAGGTGAAGACACTGTCTGGCTTGTGTTTCGGTACAATATTGATGCTTAGAAAGATCTTCCATTGGATCCCACTTTCGGCAAGAAAAACCCTCATTCAGTCGCTCTTGGTCAGTCGACTGGATTATGGCAACTCTTTGCTGGTTTGAATAAGGGAAGACTTATTATAAAATTTATAGGTGGTGCAAAACACAGCAGCCCACCTCGCCCTTAACAAACCAGTGAGCACCCCTTCTTTACCTCTCCTACGCCAAATACATTGGCTTCCTATTTGGAAACTAGCCATTTTCAACATGCTATGTATTGTCTTCAAGTCTCTACAGGGGAATGGCACACGCTATTTAAAAAAAAAAAAACGGGCCCTGTATCGACCCGTTCGTCAGTTAAGATCCAGTAATTGCAATCTGCTCTGCACGTGGAGAATAAACAAGGCTAAAATGGGTGGTCATGCTTTTCCCCATCTAGTCCCCAGCCATTGGAACAGTCTTCCAGAGGAGATCCGGGCCTGTACCAATCTGTCTCGATTTAAGAAAATGCTCAAGACCTGGCTGTTTTAGGATTGTTCTGCTCATTGGTACTCTCTTCTCTGGCGCCGAGAGATCCCCCTGGGTATGATTCGCTGCCCTATACAAATGAGTATAGTAATGAAGGGAGCTGGTAAGTGATGAGCAATGCCTGGGACTGCCTCAAGGTGGTAGTTGATGGAGATAAGACCCATTGTCGCTGGTGTGATGAAACTAAGAAGGGAGGCCCCAACACCTTGCCATGCAGCACATGGATAGGGGCTGAAATGAAGTTTGTGACATGTGTTATGGTCGGAATGAATGAGCCTCAGCTGTGAAGAGGCTTGGATGCAGATCACATGTCCAAGGTCTATGAATATCCTTCAGAATTGGGAGTGTTGGTGGGTGGGCTGAATTATTTGCTATTATGCTGCTGTTTCCAGCCATGTCCTAGCTCACGCTGAGATGTACCTCCTTATTTTCTGCTGTCAGTTGGTAGCCCTTGTGTCTGCTTTCCACAGTTCCTCTTATCTTCTTGGAACACCATGCTATGCAAGGTGATTATGACACAGTGATGCCAACATCTGTCCATGTTTCATCCCCATTTTATCTTGGCTTTTCCTATCCTCATAGCAGGTAGTGGCCACTATCTTGCGTTTGATTCTGATTACTACAGTAAGAAAAGCATAGTGATTCACAACATTCCTTGCTCATTGCGGAGCGTTAGCTTCCATCTTTCTATCAGACCAAAAGGGACGTTCCTCCCTTTTACCTCAGATTAAATCCTGAAAGTACAGAAGGCGGATGAATATTTCAAGTATGTTGTGGGATAATTTAAAGAACTGTTTCCAAAACATGGGCTAAAATCTAAAGCAATACAGTACTCTCTTGTGCATTTCTGTTTGTCTTGTCTGGACTAAAGGAGACAGGATACGGTGAATAATTCAAAACCTTTATTCAGCATGGTCTCTGGCCAGCAACATGCTCGTACTTCTGCTGTATAATACCCTTTCTCTTTCTCCCCGGAACTGCTTCGACCCTGTGTCCCACCTCTAGCTGGTTGTGTCATCACAGCTTCAGTCAGATACAATCACAGGGGGTCCTAGAAAGCCCGACTCTACACCGTGCGTAGAGTCAGGCTTCAACCCATGTTCTCATCAACAATTTTATAAAAAAATATTATACTCTATACTTGTACCACTTTTTACTGTTTATCATTTTTTTCACAATTGCTGTGTACATTTCATTGTTGTCCTCTCTTCCAACCTATTGTAAATCGCTCTGATATCCTTCAGGATCTTGTTCGCGCTATATAAAACTTTATAAATAAATAAAATAAACTGGAGATTTATCAAGTGCAGATATTTATTTCCATAAGTTCAGTAAAAATTGTGAAACATTAAAACATTGTTTTAGATAGAATGTATTATCTATGAGTGACTCACTGGTTCAAGCATACATTCAAGTGTACATCAGTATTTCCAAAACTGTGGGTCGTGATAAACTGGTGGCTCAGCTAATTTTTGGAAGGTCATGAAAATCAGAGCAATAAAAAAAGATGCATTTAAATTCTGTGTCTAACTTGTCACATTTGGCAGTGATTTAAAGACAGAGATCAAATTTTAGGCTGCATTATTCGTTTGTTTTATTTTCTCTCTCTGCCTGCAAAGTAATGGAGTTTTTAAAGTGAATTATGTGACAATGTAAGATGTTGTTTTTGCAATACACAATACAATGTACATACCTGTAAATAACTATATGCATCCAGTAGTTTGGAAAGCAGAAATGAAGCACTTTTTTTGTAATTCTGAAGTGTGCTGGGAACAGAGATTTTAATAGGATCTAAACAATCAAGACACTTACTTGGTCATGCACAAATGATAAATATTCACATATAATCATTTGTGTGCTATACAGTTTTATCAGTAAAACGTTACGTTTGTGCAAATTAGGTGGCCATTTCAATGTGAAATGTGTGTCTGTAAATGGCAATGTGCTACTAGATGATGCTTTAGTTATATTAAAAAATCATCCAATGGTATGTACATTAAAGGTATGTGGGTCACGAACCTTTAGTGTTCTAAAATGTGGGTTGTGGTTCTAAAACTTTTGGGGACCAATGACATGCACTATTCTGTTCATTTCAGGATCATGTGTAAGGTACTTTTGCATACTACAATGAGTTGTCCATAGGGTGTGGGAGTGCTTGCCTTATTATTAGGTGATGTATAAACGTGAAGCCGTTCAACTTAAAATTCTCTGTCAGATGAGGAATTTAAAACTAATAGGCATACCTAATTAAGGTAAAAAAATGACAAAACACTTTAAAAAAAAAAAAAAAACTATTCAAAGTTTAATAAATTCATGATCTCATTAATGTTTACAGAGACATTACCTTTCTTACGCACCTCAATACAAGTAAAAAAGTGCAAACCATCTAATTAATATGGGTGATTTCACAGATATGCCTAAAATGCAGCCTTTTCTATTTGCAGTGAAACTGTGCGCTCATTAGTACAACAGAGGTAATGGAAAATTGAGTCAAAGTGCACCTAACTGAATTCCTTTGCAGTATGAAAAGCATCAAGGAAATTGTTATATCTGTTAGATGATGATATCAGTGAAATCATAATTGATATCATTGGTGCAGTCATCAATTATGTCAATTAAGATTTCATCAGTGATGTCATCAATGATATAATCTAACATGTAATAAGTGATCAAATATGTGAGGTAATAATCAGTTCGCAGCAGGGGTACAAGCCATAGTTAGCTGAGTAAACTATAACTGGTGAATTTCAGTGTTTTTTAGGTTTCTAAACATTCGTTTTTGTATCATTTCAGCACCTAGCTATAACACCTATTTAACCCTTGTTTGTGCGATACATTTTGAGAGTTTTTTTTAAACATAAGCTAAAATCTTATTACCTTACATAACTATAGCATCTTTTTAACCTGGTTTTCTCAGTACCTTTCTGAGGTTTTTGTTAATGTAAGACAATATCTTATTACCATACCTAACTAAATTCACATTAACCTTTATTTTTTAAGTACATTTCTAGAGATTTTAATCAGTAAGTAGGATCTTATTACCATGCCTAAATATTAAGTCTATTTCCTCTTTGATGTTTGCAGTGAATATGTGTTTTATTTATCGTATTCACCCAACCATCTCGCTATGCACAGCTTTAGTCTGTGCACAGCGGTGGGTTAGGTGCAGGGCCTGACCTCTGGCAAGGCCCTTGCCCAACCCCCTTTGAGAGTTCAACCCCCTGTGGTGTTCAACCCCACCCATGGGTGCCCAACTCTTGCCAAGCATGAGCTTAAGCTGTGCACAGTGTGAGCTGGCTGTAACAGCTTGACCTGCGATCAGGCACTGCACCCAACTCTCTTCAGGAAGCCAACCCACTATCATGAACACCCTTCAGCTGTGTGAGGTGACAATGAGTCCCAGGGCCTGGCCTGCTGGCACCTAACCCTCCCGGGCACTCAATCTCCGGCATGCACCCAACCTGCTGCTACACAAATCCTTGCATGGCAGGTGGTTGGCTGAAGGACCTGTCCAGTGATCATGTCCTGCACCCAACACCAGGGGTGCTGTCAAGCCCCCCCCCCCCTCACTGCACAATGCCTTTGACCATGCACATCACATGGTTGGCTGCAAGGCCTGCACCCAGCACTCTGGAAGCAGCCAAGTCCCCACCGGCAGCCAAACCCCAGAGACCTCCACCCAATAAGTTTCACATTTATTTAAAACAAATACAAATTGGGGGGTTGAACCCCTGTGGTACCACTGCACAAGCTTCAATTGCATGGTACCACAGTAGCTTGCAAGCTTCACTTATTGCAGCCTGCACAGACCCACAATATCATGATGGAGCAGATTGTGTGTTGGCTTTAGGGGAGTGCTGCAGTACCACACGGGAGATCCACACTAGGTCCGATGGGAGTAATGGGGTACTCATAGCACTTTTATGTTTTTTATTTTGGCCCCTGGAGGGGTCCCTCTTGGTCACACCCCATACCAGGTGGTCAGGGTGCCCCATCCTATCTGCTTATAAATGTTTTTCTTTATTCAACTTCAGGACACATGGACTGTTCAAGTTGCAGCCTGCCAATCAGATCATGAGACCAAGATGATCGATGGGAAAAAGATCCCTTGGTCAATCAGTCACTATGGGGCATATTATCAAGGGGGTTTATCTCCGCTTTTTGGCTTTAAAAGCCAAGAAAGCGGAGATAAAATTATCTCCCTATTACCTAGCTGTCGCTAACACCAGTTAGCGACAGCTAGTAGGAGATAGCGACCATCTTGGGCCCCACTTTGCATGTCAGTGATATTTATCACTAATGACATGCAAAGTGGGCGTGCCAAGATGTTGGCGACTGGAAACAGTCGCTAACATCGCTATCTCCTATTACCAACTTTTGGAGATATTCACGCTAAGCACGAATATCTCCAAAAGCTAACACCTGCCCTGAGCAGTTCTTAGCCATGTTATCCAATGGGAGGTGGATAACATGGCTAAGAGCATTAGCTCGGTAATGCATGAATATCGCTGACTTTTCAGCGATATTCATGCATTGCGGCCGTTTTTTATCGCATTTGCGATAAACCTTGGTAATACCGTCGCAGTTCAGCGGTAAATTTTTGTCTCTAACCAAGCAATAGCGATAATTATCGCTATTGCTTGGTAATATGCCCCTATGTTTTTTTAATATGCCGATTTTTCTTCAACCCTATCAAGCCCACATCAAGCTCTTCTTTTAAACGCAAATTTCACAAAATTGGCTGAACGGATTTACACCAAATCATAACAAGCCCACTTTTTAAAGTTTTAAGTTTTCGTCAAAGTGCAATACCATTCGACCATTTTTACTGTATCACTTAACACAATTTTCTATGAGAATTATTATAATTAAATTACATTTGGACCCCCCCCCCACCTCACCCCCCTTTTTTCTCAGCCCCCTCTTGCTGGATCACCCTGAGACTTTCCAGGAAGGAGCTGTGGTGGTTCAATTGTTTTACTGGAAAGGTTTGTGAAGATTTTTCATTTGGCACGAACGTTATTAGCAACACAAACAATACTATATGTATATATATATATATATAATACCTACTGGCAGTCGCCAGTAGGTATATATAGTTAGGATTTTTTCACTATGGGATTTTTTAAAATTCTATGTCTAATAACTTTGGCGTTTGTGGACGGAATTGACTGAAATTTTCAGGAAAATGGAACATTTTGTTTCTGAGCAGCCCCTGAAAATTTGGGGGGGTTTCGTCAAGGGGGGGCCGAGAGAAAAGGGGGGTCCCAAAACGCGTTTTTCCAATGTTAATTTCCATAGGGCGGTTGGCCTCACTTTTAGCACGAACGGCTGAATGGATTTGCACGAAACTTGGCAAAATTGTAGGGACTGTTAGCCCGATGTGCCTTTGCTAGGTCTCAATATATGTGATCCAGTGGATTTTGATAAATTAACGTTCAAAAAAAGATATATATCTGTAAGCGCGCTCCGGGCAGCGCTCTGGTTCGCGTACTTGACGCGTAACGGAACTTCGCGTAGCGAAGCTGATTGGCTCTCCGGTGTCTGTCAACATTCTAAACAGTGCGGAGCGGCCGCCATCTTGTCTCTCGGTAGGATCGAGAGACAAGAGGAGGCCAAAACAAAGGGGGAAATGACCATAAGGGGCATAGTAGATCCTCCCTGACCCCCTAGGTTTGATGTAGAGGCTTTAAAAGGGACCTGCGGGGCAAAAATAAATAAAATCATTTTTTGTTTTTTTTGCGTGGGGAGCGCCTGGTACGCGCACCGGGAAGCGCTCTGGGGAGCGTACTATAAGGAAAAAAGAATGATAGACTTTTCAAATATTGTATGTTAATTGATTGTTTGTTTTGTTGATTTTTTTTTTATTTCTTTATTTTTTAAGCAATTATTTATTATTGTCATTGTGTTTCAAAATTTAATAAAATGTCTAATATTTCACTGTCTGAAATGTCGTTATTTTCATTGAACATAGCTTGTAATGTTTGAGTGTGTAAAATGTCCTCATTTTCAAGGAGGACATCTACTGATTGCACACATTGCAGTAGTTCTTGGTCCCAAGTTTCATCCATAAATTCAATGTCATTTGGATCAATGATTTCTTGGTTGGTCTCTGCAAGGACAATTTCAAATGAAACTTTCTGTTCGCCTTCCATTTTGTCTGAAATTTACATAAAAAAATATATATTAGTAGAGATAGGGCACTGTTGGGATTAATTTTAGATAGGCAGTTTTTAACAGTGAATTTATCTTTGGGCAGTGTATAGTATCAGAGTGGAAGTAGGAATATAAAAAAGTGTATGTGATTTAACGTAAGTAAATTCATAATTATAAAAGAGAAGCGTAACTCCATCCATAACTATAACAGAGAAGTCTATCTAAATCTATAACTACTACAGAGGGATAGTATATAACTATCAGAAAAAGTTTACCATATTAACTTAAAGTGCACAATATACTTCAGTTTTTAAAATAACAACTTACCTTTACAAAGAAGTTGAAGTTATTAGTGAAAATCCTATTGAAATGTACACCAGGAAGTAGTAGTCAAAATGGCTATGTTTCCTTCTCTTCCTTTATATATATTCAGGTACATAACCAATCAAATGTCAGGTAAAAAAAAATAGAAAATAAAAGTAACATTTTAATTGGTTGTGAATTCCAACACTTCAGATGTGTTTTGTGAAGTAATTTACCTCAGGGTATTTAGAGAGGTCTACAGGCTAAATGGCTAAATGGAATTCCAACCAAATTTGTGAAAATGGTAGGGATTGGTATGTAGTATGAGCAAATCTATATTTGGTGAAAGTGTCTCCAGGGTTTCGTCTGTAAATTACTTTCCCACCTTTTTTAATGGAGCGCTTCCCGGTGAGCGCCCCGGTACGCGAACCTGCAGCGTTACGGGAGTCCACCATTTTGTGTTTCGGTCGAATTAAAATACAAGATGGAGGGCAAATAATGTTCAGAATGGGTAGAAGGGGGCACGGTAGACGTATCTTGACCCCCTAGGTTTTCTGAGGGTGGCTGAGGAGGCCCATATGTGCGGAAAAAAAACATTTTTTTAAAAAATTTCGCGCGGTTAGCTTCAGGTTCGCGTACCGGGTAGCGCTCCGGGGAGCGTACTTTGTTGAAAATTTGTGAAAAAAGTTAGAGTAAAATAATAATTGTGAGTGATCAGATGTAGGGTAGCTCTGAGAAGAGCTTTTGGGTTTATGGTACATTTAGGTACTTATAAGTAGGTACCAATGCACAGTCTTAAATTCAAAATGAAAACTCTGTTGCCCTCATCTGAGAAGTGAACTCCATCTCCTCTGTAGATATCTTGCATGTAGTAATGCAAGTTATTGTTGTACATGGAGCCCATTCCATGGTCTCTCATGTAAGCTGAAACAGATTTGTTTACATGCTTCCTCAACTTCTCAATTTGTGGACAAAATTGGTTCGACCACCTCCATTTCTGTCTTTGGCATATATTTGAATATACCAAGGCAGTTTGAGGAAAAAGTGCCATCAATTGCTCAAAGGTGTCCTTTAAAAGCATTTCCAGACCTACACCAGTCAAAGTGCCCAAGTCATTTCCTCCACAGTGCACAATTAACAGGTCAGGTTTAGGCAAATGCATAAAGGTTTTCACCAATGGTATCAATTGATGACATTTTAATCCTCTGTGGCCAAACCACTTAATTTCCACATCTTGTAAATTGAGGTTAGGTAAATTTCTGTTCTCAGCATACCTTTGAGCCCAGTAGATGTAACTATGTCCAACAATCCAGACAGAAAACATGGTGAGAGAAGGTTCTGCTGCAGTCAGATGAAGTGTGGCAATGAAATGGCAGTTGGAAAAATAAGAGTTTAAAATGGAAAAAACTGTGGAGTTTCTGTGTTAAGGAAGCAGTAGCAGTGATTGGTGGATTTTGATTGCTGAAAACAGAAAGTTAGGGTGCATGGATGTGTTGTTTGAAAGATGTAATTTGAATGGTCAAGAAAAAATCATTTAATGAAAGATTGCACTGGATACGCAGGTGCACTGAGAGTTCAGAGTTCAATTGAAACATTGTTGTGTGAACTTGCAAACATGAGAGGTCTTTCAGGAGGTGGTTGCTATGCAAAAAACGATACAGAAAAGGGGGTGGTGATGAACAGAGTGTCTGAATTAAGCAGACCACTCTTACCCAGTCCAAAGATCAGGGCTTGATCCATCACCGTTATTTATCTCACTGCCCCATCCCAGCTCAGAACCTGGCTATATGCAAATTAGTCTGTCCCTGGCCCAGTGCATCATGGGAACAGGGCAGACCAAACTACCAAGCCAATTCTTCACCAGAAAGGAGACAAGCTACCGGGGACCGGTTTCTGGCATTTCAGCCTCTTCGGCCCGGCTTGCTTGAATCCTGATGGAGCAGTGAGAAAGGGACTCATGTCTGAGTATACCCTGCCACACCTATAGTGGCCAAAAACGATACAGAAAAGGGGGTGGTGATGAACAGAGTGTCTGAATTAAGCAGACCACTCTTACCCAGTCCAAAGATCAGGGCTTGATCCATCACCGTTATTTATCTCACTGCCCCATCCCAGCTCAGAACCTGGCTATATGCAAATTAGTCTGTCCCTGGCCCAGTGCATCATGGGAACAGGGCAGACTAAACTACCAAGCCAATTCTTCACCAGAAAGGAGACAAGCTACCGGGGACCGGTTTCTGGCATTTCAGCCTCTTCGGCCCGGCTTGCTTGAATCCTGATGGAGCAGTGAGAAAGGGACTCATGTCTGAGTATACCCTGCCACACCTATAGTGGCCAAAAACGATACAGAAAAGGGGGTGGTGATGAACAGAGTGTCTGAATTAAGCAGACCACTCTTACCCAGTCCAAAGATCAGGGCTTGATCCATCACCGTTATTTATCTCACTGCCCCATCCCAGCTCAGAACCTGGCTATATGCAAATTAGTCTGTCCCTGGCCCAGTGCATCATGGGAACAGGGCAGACCAAACTACCAAGCCAATTCTTCACCAGAAAGGAGACAAGCTACCGGGGACCGGTTTCTGGCATTTCAGCCTCTTCGGCCCGGCTTGCTTGAATCCTGATGGAGCAGTGAGAAAGGGACTCATGTCTGAGTATACCCTGCCACACCTATAGTGGCCAAAAACGATACAGAAAAGGGGGTGGTGATGAACAGAGTGTCTGAATTAAGCAGACCACTCTTACCCAGTCCAAAGATCAGGGCTTGATCCATCACCGTTATTTATCTCACTGCCCCATCCCAGCTCAGAACCTGGCTATATGCAAATTAGTCTGTCCCTGGCCCAGTGCATCATGGGAACAGGGCAGACCAAACTACCAAGCCAATTCTTCACCAGAAAGGAGACAAGCTACCGGGGACCGGTTTCTGGCATTTCAGCCTCTTCGGCCCGGCTTGCTTGAATCCTGATGGAGCAGTGAGAAAGGGACTCATGTCTGAGTATACCCTGCCACACCTATAGTGGCCAAAAACGATACAGAAAAGGGGGTGGTGATGAACAGAGTGTCTGAATTAAGCAGACCACTCTTACCCAGTCCAAAGATCAGGGCTTGATCCATCACTGTTATTTATCTCACTGCCCCATCCCAGCTCAGAACCTGGCTATATGCAAATTAGTCTGTCCCTGGCCCAGTGCATCATGGGAACAGGGCAGACCAAACTACCAAGCCAATTCTTCACCAGAAAGGAGACAAGCTAGCCGGGCCGACGACGCCTGAAATGGCAGAAACCGGTCCCCGGAAGCTTGTTTCCTTCCCAGTATAAGAATTGGCTTGGTAGTTTGGTTTGCCCTGTTCCCATCATGCACTGGGACGGGAACAGACTAATTTGCATATAGCCAAGTTCTGAGCTGGGATGGTGCAGTGAGCTAAAAAACGGTGATGATCAAGCCCTGATCTTTGGACTGGGTAAGAGTGGTCTGCTTAATTCAGGCACTCTGTTCATTACCACCCCCTTTTCTGAATCATTTTGTCCACCATAAGCGTGGAAGGGTATACTCAGATGTGAGTCCCTTGCTCATTGCACCATCGGGATTCAAGCAAGCCGGGCCGACGACGCCTGAAATGGCAGAAACCGGTCCCCGGAAGCTTGTTTCCTTCCCAGTATAAGAATTGGCTTGGTAGTTTGGTTTGCCCTGTTCCCATCATGCACTGGGACGGGAACAGACTAATTTGCATATAGCCAAGTTCTGAGCTGGGATGGTGCAGTGAGCTAAAAAACGGTGATGATCAAGCCCTGATCTTTGGACTGGGTAAGAGTGGTCTGCTTAATTCAGGCACTCTGTTCATCACCACCCCCTTTTCTGAATCATTTTGTCCACCATAAGCGTGGAAGGGTATACTCAGATGTGAGTCCCTTGCTCATTGCACCATCGGGATTCAAGCAAGCCGGGCCGACGACGCCTGAAATGGCAGAAACCGGTCCCCGGAAGCTTGTTTCCTTCCCAGTATAAGAATTGGCTTGGTAGTTTGGTTTGCCCTGTTCCCATCATGCACTGGGACGGGAACAGACTAATTTGCATATAGCCAAGTTCTGAGCTGGGATGGTGCAGTGAGCTAAAAAACGGTGATGATCAAGCCCTGATCTTTGGACTGGGTAAGAGTGGTCTGCTTAATTCAGGCACTCTGTTCATCACCACCCCCTTTTCTGAATCATTTTGTCCACCATAAGCGTGGAAGGGTATACTCAGATGTGAGTCCCTTGCTCATTGCACCATCGGGATTCAAGCAAGCCGGGCCGACGACGCCTGAAATGGCAGAAACCGGTCCCCGGAAGCTTGTTTCCTTCCCAGTATAAGAATTGGCTTGGTAGTTTGGTTTGCCCTGTTCCCATCATGCACTGGGACGGGAACAGACTAATTTGCATATAGCCAAGTTCTGAGCTGGGATGGTGCAGTGAGCTAAAAAACGGTGATGATCAAGCCCTGATCTTTGGACTGGGTAAGAGTGGTCTGCTTAATTCAGGCACTCTGTTCATCACCACCCCCTTTTCTGAATCATTTTGTCCACCATAAGCGTGGAAGGGTATACTCAGATGTGAGTCCCTTGCTCATTGCACCATCGGGATTCAAGCAAGCCGGGCCGACGACGCCTGAAATGGCAGAAACCGGTCCCCGGAAGCTTGTTTCCTTCCCAGTATAAGAATTGGCTTGGTAGTTTGGTTTGCCCTGTTCCCATCATGCACTGGGACGGGAACAGACTAATTTGCATATAGCCAAGTTCTGAGCTGGGATGGTGCAGTGAGCTAAAAAACGGTGATGATCAAGCCCTGATCTTTGGACTGGGTAAGAGTGGTCTGCTTAATTCAGGCACTCTGTTCATCACCACCCCCTTTTCTGAATCATTTTGTCCACCATAAGCGTGGAAGGGTATACTCAGATGTGAGTCCCTTGCTCATTGCACCATCGGGATTCAAGCAAGCCGGGCCGACGACGCCTGAAATGGCAGAAACCGGTCCCCGGAAGCTTGTTTCCTTCCCAGTATAAGAATTGGCTTGGTAGTTTGGTTTGCCCTGTTCCCATCATGCACTGGGACGGGAACAGACTAATTTGCATATAGCCAAGTTCTGAGCTGGGATGGTGCAGTGAGCTAAAAAACGGTGATGATCAAGCCCTGATCTTTGGACTGGGTAAGAGTGGTCTGCTTAATTCAGGCACTCTGTTCATCACCACCCCCTTTTCTGAATCGCTATGCAAAAAAGGCAGAAAGGCCAGAGGGGGGAAGGGTGTTGATTTGAAAGAAGTGAGGGAAGAGTTTTGATTGGGTGACATGAGAGATATGTGTGATGAGTTACAGCATTTCTGTGCTTTTCATAGCTGCAGACTCTGGAGTGCATACCTTTTGCTCTGCTAAAGACAATTTGGTGTGTTTCTGAGACTGTTTTGAAACTCAAAGTATTTGCTAAGGTGAGAAAAGATTCATTTAATTTAGGTAGAGAATAGTATGGTTTAGGGAGAAAATTATGAAGAAAGTTGTGTATTTAAAATGTTGCTTTGTGTCAAGTGTTTTACAAATAGATTTTGTTTCTTTGTGTTACATAGCCATGTTAAAAGTGATGCAAAAAAAGTGCAAGGGTCTTACAAAAATGCTTTCATGTGTCTTAGGGTATTTTAACTCACTTCCCCATGTATGTATGAATATAATTGCTTTACAAGATGTGTTTAAAAACGTTTTTGGAAATCAATTAGGTTTCTTGATATGTACTGCTAGAGTTTCATAGGTTGCTTGGGGCATATTTTCAAGGTTTTTGACTTCCTTTGATCTAATTTTTCCCATTTTAATTTAAGACCTTTCCCCGTGGTGCAAGGTCCTTGTAAATATGCCCCCATCTGTGCTTGGCAAATTTAGATTTTAATTCTTTGACTAACATAGCCATGTTAAAAGTGACCCAAAAATGTTGCAAGGGACTTAAAAAAAACGCTTTCATGTGTCTTAGGCCTTTTAAGTCATTTCCCCTTGAATGTAGGTATCTAATTGATTTAGTTGATGTGTTTAAAAACGATTTATGAAAAAAATTAGGTTTCTTGATATGTACTGCTAGAGCTTCATAGGTTGCTTGGGGCATATTTATAAGGCCTTGTGTCTCTCTGATGTTATTGTTCCCATTTTAATTTAAGATCTTTCACTGTGGTGCAAGGTCCTTGTAAATACGCCCCCATCTGTGCTTGGCAAATTTAGATCTTGATTATTTGACTTACATAGCCATGTTAAAAGTGATCTAAAAATGGAGCAAGGGCTTAAAAAAAACGGTTTCATGTGTCTTAGGGTATTTTAAGTAACTTCCCCATGAATGTATGAATATAATTGCTTTACAAGTTGTGTTTAAAAACTTTTTTGAAATCAATTAGGTTTGTTGATATGTAATGCTAGAGGTTCACAGGTTGCTTGGGGCATATTTATAAGGCCTTTGAGTCTCTCTGATGTTATTTTTCCCATTTTAATTTAAGACCTTTCCCTGTGGTGCAAGGTCCTTGTAAATACGCCCCCATCTGTGCTTGGCAAATTTAGATCTTGATTATTTGACTTACATAGCCATGTTAAAAGTGATCTAAAAATGGAGCAAGGGCTTAAAAAAAAACGATTTATGATAGGTGTATGCCTCTTTTGCGTCACTGTGCGTCACTTTTGTGACGCAGCGGCGGTGCAAAAGATTTGCTATGTGGTGACATATTTACAACTTGATGCATTTAGGCAGATGTGTCATGCTGTAATGTCCCGTGCCACATGAAACCGATGCAGCAGTGATGCAAAAGATGCACCATGTTGCAAGACAGGCCTCATTTCATCTCCAACAAGATAAGAAGCTGAATCTTCTGTAAATGTCAAAATTGTTGTATACACTGCTCAACTTATGTGTACTCTTTGATATGCTAGAGTCCATCTGCACTATGAGATACCTAAGCAAAGGAAACACAGGTGATGTGATTGTGAAATGAGGAAAAGAAACTCCACATTTTTCAATTACATCACCTGTGTTTCCTAAGTTTACGAATGACATTGTGCAGATGAGGTTTAGGTCTGTCCTCGGACACAGAAGAGGTCTGGCCTTTGTTCAAGAGTGAAGTGGATATGACTTACTTCATTGGTAGGCCTTCACATGTATTATCTCCTCTGTACTCTTCAACAAGCATAAATTTCATCTGCAACCCTGAGTAGGCCTCACCGTAAACAAACCTCTGGATAGGCCACACCTTATCGTCATCCTGAATCAATCATTTAAAATGTTAGGGACAGATTTATGATAGGTGTATGCCTCTTTTGCGTCACTGTGCGTCACTTTTGTGACGCAGCGGCGGTGCAAAAGATTTGCTATGTGGCGACATATTTACAACTTGATGCATTTAGGCAGATGTGTCATGCTGTAAAGTCCCGTGCCACATGAAACCGATGCAGCAGTGATGCAAAACATGCACCATGTTGCAAGACAGGCCTCATTTCATCTCCAACAAGATAAGAAGCTGAATCTTCTGTAAATGTCAAAATTGTTGTATACACTGCTCAACTTATGTGTACTCTTTGATATGCTAGAGTCCATCTGCACTATGAGATACCTAAGCAAAGGAAACACAGGTGATGTGATTGTGAAATGAGGAAAAGAAACTCCACATTTTTCAATTACATCACCTGTGTTTCCTAAGTTTACGAATGACATTGTGCAGATGAGGTTTAGGTCTGTCCATGGACACAGAAAAGGTCTGGCCTTTGTTCAAGAGTGAAGTGGACATGACTTACTTCATTGGTAGGCCTTCACATGTATTATCTCCTCTGTACTCTTCAACAAGCGTAAATTTCATCTGAAACCCTGAGTAGGCCTCACCTCAAACAAACCTCTGGATAGGCCACACCTTATCGTCATCCTGAATCAATCATTTAAAATGTTAGGGACAGATTTATGATAGGTGTATGCCTCTTTTGCGTCACTGTGCGTCACTTTTGTGACGCAGCGGCGGTGCAAAAGATTTGCTATGTGGTGACATATTTACAACTTGATGCATTTAGGCAGATGTGTCATGCTGTAAAGTCCCGTGCCACATGAAACCGATGCAGCAGTGATGCAAAACATGCACCATGTTGCAAGACAGGCCTCATTTCATCTCCAACAAGATAAGAAGCTGAATCTTCTGTAAATGTCAAAATTGTTGTATACACTGCTCAACTTATGTGTACTCTTTGATATGCTAGAGTCCATCTGCACTATGAGATACCTAAGCAAAGGAAACACAGGTGATGTGATTGTGAAATGAGGAAAAGAAACTCCACATTTTTCAATTACATCACCTGTGTTTCCTAAGTTTACGAATGACATTGTGCAGATGAGGTTTAGGTCTGTCCACGGACACAGAAAAGGTCTGGCCTTTGTTCAAGAGTGAAGTGGACATGACTTACTTCATTGGTAGGCCTTCACATGTATTATCTCCTCTGTACTCTTCAACAAGCGTAAATTTCATCTGAAACCCTGAGTAGGCCTCACCTCAAACAAACCTCTGGATAGGCCACACTTTATCGTCATCCTGAATCAATCATTTAAAATGTTAGGGACAGATTTATGATAGGTGTAAGCTTATTTTGCGTCACTGTGTGTGACTTTTATGACGCAGCGGCGGTGCAAAATATTTGCTATGTGGCGACATATTTACAACTTGATGCATCTAGGCAGATGTGTCATGCTGTAAAGTCCCGTGCCACATGAAACCGATGCAGCAGTGATGCAAAACATGCACCATGTTGCAAGACAGGCCTCATTTCATCTCCAACAAGATAAGAAGCTGAATCTTCTGTAAATGTCAAAATTGTTGTATACACTGCTCAACTTATGTGTACTCTTTGATATGCTAGAGTCCATCTGCACTATGAGATACCTAAGCAAAGGAAACACAGGTGATGTGATTGTGAAATGAGGAAAAGAAACTCCACATTTTTCAATTACATCACCTGTGTTTCCTAAGTTTACGAATGACATTGTGCAGATGAGGTTTAGGTCTGTCCACGGACACAGAAGAGGTCTGGCCTTTGTTCAAGAGTGAAGTGGACATGACTTACTTCATTGGTAGGCCTTCACATGTATTATCTCCTCTGTACTCTTCAACAAGCGTAAATTTCATCTGCAACCCTGAGTAGGCCTCACCTCAAACAAACCTCTGGATAGGCCACACTTTATCGTCATCCTGAATCAATCATTTAAAATGTTAGGGACAGATTTATGATAGGTGTAAGCTTATTTTGCGTCACTGTGTGTGACTTTTGTGACGCAGCGGCGGTGCAAAATATTTGCTATGTGGCGACATATTTACAACTTGATGCATCTAGGCAGATGTATCATGCTGTAAAGTCCCGTGCCACATGAAACCGATGCAGCAGTGATGCAAAACATGCACCATGTTGCAAGACAGGCCTCATTTCATCTCCAACAAGATAAGAAGCTGAATCTTCTGTAAATGTCAAAATTGTTGTATACACTGCTCAACTTATGTGTACTCTTTGATATGCTAGAGTCCATCTGCACTATGAGATACCTAAGCAAAGGAAACACAGGTGATGTGATTGTGAAATGAGGAAAAGAAACTCCACATTTTTCAATTACATCACCTGTGTTTCCTAAGTTTACGAATGACATTGTGCAGATGAGGTTTAGGTCTGTCCACGGACACAGAAGAGGTCTGGCCTTTGTTAAAGAGTGAAGTGGACATGACTTACTTCATTGGTAGGCTTTCACATGTATTATCTCCTCTGTACTCTTCAACAAGCGTAAATTTCATCTGCAACCCTGAGTAGGCCTCACCTTAAACAAACCTCTGGATAGGCCACACCTTATCGTCATCCTGAATCAATCATTTAAAATGTTAGGGACAGATTTATGATAGGTGTATGCCTCTTTTGCGTCACTGTGCGTCACTTTTGTGACGCAGCGGCGGTGCAAAAGATTTGCTATGTGGCGACATATTTACAACTTGATGCATCTAGGCAGATGTCCAACAAGATAAGAAGCTGAATCTTCTGTAAATGTCAAAATTGTTGTATACACTGCTGAACTTCTGTGTACTCTTTGATATGCTAGACTCCATCTGCACTATGAGATACCTAAGCAAAGGAAACACAGGTGATGTGATTGTGAAATGAGGAAAAGAAACTCCACATTTTTCAATTACATCACCTGTGTTTCCTAAGTTTACGAATGAAATTGTGCAGATGAGGTTTAGGCCTGTCCACGGACACAGAAGAGATCTGGCCTTTGTTCAAGAGTGAAGTGGAAATGACTTACTTCATTGGTAGGCCTTCACATGTATTATCTCCTCTGTACTCTTCAACAAGCGTAAATTTCATCTGCAACCCTGAGTAGGCCTCACCTCAAACAAACCTCTGGATAGGCCACACTTTATCGTAATCTTGAATCAATCATTTAAAATGTTAGGGACAGATTTATGATAGGTGTATGTCTCTTTTGCGTCACTTTTGTGACACAGCGGCGGTGCAAAAGATTTGCTATGTGGCGACATATTTATAACTTGATGCATCTAGGCAGATGTGTCATGCTGTAAAGTCCTGTGCCACATGAAACCTGCGTCAGTTTTCATATAGGTGTTTTGTTGCAAGGTATGCATTAATTTGCACGAAAGCCCTGTAAAACTAACACAGTGAAATTTAGAAGATTTCACTGAGTCAGCTTTATAGCATTGCTGAATCAAATCCTACGCCTGTTTGAAACAGGCATAAGAAGTGATGCACCATGCAATGTGAGGCTTCCTCCTGTGCATTAGAGTAGACATGTCGCGCATATGCAAGATTCCTGCAATGTGCTGCTTTTGCGGCACAGATGTGTGACGCATCTGTGCTGTTTTTGCTCAATGGTGCTCCACATTGTAAATGCGGCACACTATGGGTGGCAGTGCAGCGGTGCACATTAACTGGTGCATCCGTGGGGATGCGCCACTTAGCATAAATCTGCCCCTGTACATTTAAGTATGAGCAGGGGACACAGAGTCGGTGAGGCTTATCCAAGGTTAAGAAGAGATGAGTCCTGTTCACTGAAAAGTTGGACATAGGCCTCACCTCCTCAGCATCGCTGGACATGGCTAAATAATAGCTGCAAAATGTTACTCTTGTTAAACAATTTTACTATTATAATCTCTGAGATTTGTCTCTCACTCTGCAACATCTCCTTGTTGTTCTCTTTCTTTAAAGATAACGACAGCATCAACCATGAGTGACAATCAGCAATCAGTTGATCTCGACCTCACCATTGAACTTGTAATTGAAACGTCAGTGGAAGTAGATCCCTTGGATGATTTAAATCCTGAGGATGATGAAGAACATGATGAGGATGCCGATTTGTCAGAATTGTATGACATAGGGTGGGAAGCTGACCTGCTTGAGCCTATGGAACTATAAACATTTATTTTTAAAATTTACAATAAATGAAAAGTAAAAATGTAAACCGTTTCATTTAAAATTAAACACACCTTCAAAAACAGGTTATGTGTAGTGTCTTCAATAAAATATTAAAATATGCTCATAAAATTAGATCAGATTCACATATAAAACAGGACAGGTAAAATGAATAAGAATTCCATTTCTTTTCTGATATTTGTGTATTCTAAATTTGCCAAAGCACTAAAAAATATTCTATGTAAAAATGTCAAGTAGTGTGTTAAGTTTTTGATGACTGTTATTGATTTACTGTTTGGTAATAGTGGTTAATAACATTTTTTATTATATTTTACCACAGATTCAACTGCAGATCATTTCAAATTTTGAGAATGCCAACTAAGGATAGAATGAGAAAGGCTACAAAACGTCAAAGACAGCAGGTCCATCATTTACTGCAGCAGTCCTCTACAATAAAAAATCGTCAAGTCACCAAGAAAGCACCGGGTAAGACCACGAAAACATTCATAAGAAACATTTCTAGAAAAAAAAGTAGTACTACAGAAAATGTTTTTGTCCAGAAAAAGAGAAGCAATTTAAACGGAAAGGAAAGGCCAGTCAAAAATGTTACTGCTAGAGCAAGAGATAACTCTGTGCATGATAGTAGAAGGAAACAACAGTTTAGGGACATTCGTAAACGAATGTTCCGCAACATGATAATTGGCAATTTGTTAAAAAAAATTAAGAAAGGTCAACAGAAAGTTGTTTTTTATAAGAGAAAAAAAAAGTTGAGAAAGTTATTGATCAGGCATTTGAAATTAAACGAAAGTTATTTATTTTGATAATCAATAGAATTGGAAAGCTAAACAAGGCAATTTATGATTTCAAAAGAAATAGTAGATGGAAGAGAACAGTTAATCGTAGTAATTTTTGTGAAGTTTTTTCCGGAGAATGGATGCATAGTTCAAGTTGTGAGGCATTTTTCAATGAGGAGAGTTATTTCCAGGATAATGATTTGGTGCATGCAGTTGACACCAGCGGTCGAGCTTATGAGGTGAAAGATGGTTGTCCAGTTGAAAAAGAAAAACTTGTGACAACAGAGGCAGAAGAGATGTTAGGTAATGAGGTTTTAGGAAGACGTCCTAAGGGACCTGTGTACACCTGGAAGTGTAGTAGTATTTGCAGTGTGCGGCAGGATTCCATCAATTTGCTTTGTGATTTTGTACGGACATTTAATAAGAAAAGTTTGAAGCAGAAAATGAAGTTGTTGCAAGAATTAGATCCTTGCAGAGTGAGAGAAGTGACAGGTTTGCATGGTCATTCACTGGCTTGTCTTTCCAGGAGAGTATGCCAGAGTGTTTTTCATCATTTCAGGATGCTAGCAGTGCATCATAATAAAGTGAGGAAATTAGTTAGAATGTTGTATTATGCTAAGAGTCCAGCAGTTATGCTTAAACAATTATGCGCTGCTCTTTTGCATGGTTCTGAAATAGATGTGAAGAATATGTGTGAAGAAATTGAGTTTTGTTACTTTGGAAGTAAAGAGGAGAATGTTGAAACTGACCCAGAAGAAGAGGGTAATGTGGAAGATAGTGTACAGGTTTCCAGTACAGATAATTTTCAGAAGGAAATTGCCACGTTTCAGGTGAAATCAAGTGAGAGGCCTAATTTCACTTGTGTGTGTTGTCGACGCACTTATTATAAGAATCAGACTAAGTTAGTGGATTTATATGCAAAAAGTGAAAGGGAAAATAATAGTGAATGGAAGGATTTCGCAACATACTTGATGGTAGAAAATTGTTTTGATTTGGGATCGGATCAACGTGTGTGTACTTATTGTTGTAATAAATTAAATCAAAACCAGATGCCTGCTAGAGCGGTTCATAATAATCTGGAATTGGTTGAGATTCCTTCTGAATTGAAGGATTTAAATACTTATGAATCTATTTTGATTCAAAGTATCCATCCCTTTCAGGCTATTGTAAGAATGGAGCCAAAGACAGGGAAATTGCCTCCATCAGATTTACAGAGAGGATTAAAGGGAAGAGTTGTTTATTTGCCTCTAGATTTGAAGAAAAACATTAACACAATTGGAGTAGAAAAAGTGGAAGAGGAACCTCTGGTTATCTTAGTTAATGGGGTTCCGACAAAGAATAAGAAAATATGGCAAGATTTAGTAGATGTTAGGAAAGTGAAAAAGGCAACATTGTATTTGAAAAAAAATAATAAGTACTATAAGAATGTATATGTTGCAGAAGAGGAAGTAAGTGAGGAAGAGGATAGCGATTTGTGTGCTGGTCAAATTGAGAAAGTAGAACCCTCTAAAAGTGAAGAAATATATGAACATTATAGTGTTCATCCTTTGCATTCCAAGGAAGTCATGGGGAATGCTATTGAGTTGTTTCAAATGAAACAAGCCAAAGGGAGTCCCATTAGTGTCTGGGAGGAAAGTTTGGAAGCTCGGTGTTTCCCACAGCTATTTCCAACAGGTCAAGGAGGAAGATATGATGAGCGACCTCATCAAATTCCTGCTTCTGAATACCGGACTTTACGATTGTATGCAGAAGATGCTAGGTTTCGACAATGCATTCCCTATTTGTTTCATCTCCTGTTTGAAAGCGATCTGTCTGGACTGTCATATGCAGTGAACCACATCTTGAAAAGTGGTATACAGATGCAAAACATCTCGGCAAGTGACTTTATGGATAAAGTCAATGTCCAAGACAGTATTTTGGATTGTCACCTGATTAATCTCATGGCGTGTCAGCGTGGTACTAATGAGTACTGGTACCGTCGTCATGGTGATTTAAAATGTATGTTGAGGAACTTAGGAACTCCCGCATGGTTCCTCACTCTGAGCTGTGCTGAGTATGGCTGGGAAGACTTACTTGAATTTCTACGAGAGGCAAATGGAAACATCGAAAACATCGAATTCAAGACACCCGGAGAACTGTGCTCTTTGGATCCAGTGAATGTATGCAGGTACTTCAATCATAGATTTGAAGCTATGATGTCTTTCATCATGAATAAGAAGAATCCACCTCTTGGAGAGGTGTTGGATTTCTTCTGGAGAAAGGAGTACCAAGCAAGAGGTGCTCCTCATATACATATGCTGCTGTGGATCAAGGATGCACCTAAATTTGGAACAGATCCAGAAGACTTAGTGATGAGTTTCATAGAACAGTATTCTACATGTGCTGTTCCAAACGCAAAGGAGGACAAAAGCCTAAGAGAACAAGTTCTACGCTTCCAAAGCCATTGTTGCGGAAAGTACTGTCGTCGTAAATTCAGAAACAAGGACAAGTTCTACACCAAATGTCGTTTCGCCTTTCCACGACCGGTGATTTCTAAAGGAAGAGTGAACAATTTGATGTCTTCGCTGCGACATAATGTGATGAAGAAATCACCTAAAAACACATACAATTTGAAGAGGAATGAAGAGTCCAAGTACATCAACGACTACAACCCAGTGATTTTGTCCATGTGGAATGCTAACATGGATATACAGTTTGTGGCTGATAACTGTATGGCTGTGGCTCGGTATGTGACATCTTACATCACCAAAAAAGAAAAGACAGAATTGAAGGATATGTGGGAGGACATTTCCCATGAAAAGAGCCTCAGTAAGAAGTTGTACAGTTTCAGTCTGAAGATGTTGTTGCATCGAGAAATCGGAGCTTACGAATGTTCTGACCGGTTGTCTTCAGCAAGTCTCAATGCAAATCTAGGAGTATCGTTTGGGCGAGTCTTGGTCTTGCTGCAACGCGTAATCGAGTTCTGAAACCTGTGCGGGAAATTGAGTATTTGGCGGAAAAGGAGCCAAACAGTACTGACATTTTGAAGACCAACATGTTGGATACATATTATCCAAATCGAAGCAGTCACCTTGAGAATGTTTGTCTGTATGAGTTTCTACAAAATTACATATTCAAGAGGAACATCAAAGAAGATATTGATAAAGGAGTGTATGCTGTAATTGGAAGTGAGGGATGTCTGGTCAAGCAAAGAAAATGCCACTTGGTAAACCATCGAAAATTGAGTGGCGAATCTCCTGAAAAAAAGGAGTTTTTCTATTTAGCACTTTTGCAACTTTTCAAGCCTTGGCGTGCAGAAGAGGAACTGCTTGGAGATTTCCTCTGTTACGAAGACTCTTTCACTGCCGCCAAGGAGACCATAGAATGTCCTGCTTTTCCCAAATATGTAGAAATGTTGAATGCGGAAATCGACCAGGAAGCAACGATTGCAGCCGAGATTGCCAGAGACAGTTCTCAGGACAGTCAGAGTTCTGTTTCATTGAGTCAGGATCCACTAGGAGGACCTGTTATCGAAAATGAAGCTGCCACTGCCATGAATGAAGTGGAAAGAGCCATGGCACATGCTCAGGAGGATGCGGTTAACTTAGAAGACTTGGAAAGACAACTCAACGTTGAGCAGAGGAAAATATATGACGAAGTTACCAAGCAAATTGATCATGGATTAAGTCATGAGAAGAAAGAGTGCTCATGTACGTCGTTGAAGCCTGTCCGACTGTACGTGAGTGGAGAAGCGGGAACTGGAAAGAGTTTCCTCATTAAAGCAATTTCATGTTATTTGAAGGAAAGGACTGAGTCATCGCTGTCTTGTGTTGTCACTGCTCCAACTGGACTGGCAGCACATAACATTAAAGGTATTACTTTGCATCGTCTACTGATGCTGCCAGTGGAGCATGATAACAAATTACAATACCACAAGTTATCTGGAGATGCTTGTTGTGAAGTTTCAAGAGTCTTGAGGAAAATGAAACTTCTTTTCATTGACGAAGTAAGCATGGTTTCCAATGTCATGCTTGCCTTTGTGCATTTGAGAATGCAAGAAGTTCTTAAAACAGAGTATGATGTGTTATTTGGTGGCAAACACATCATTGTTTTCGGAGATCTTCTGCAGCTGACACCAGTGAAAGGACAACCTGTGTTCAAAATGCTCACGCATGAAGATACCAGGAAGTGCCTAGGGAGCATTGGCAACGTCAATATATGGTTAAACTTCAATTATGCTGAACTGCATGAAAATATGCGTCAGGCGAAGGATGAAGTTTACAAGAATATTCTACAAGATGTTAGAATTGGAAAAGTGACCGAGCATGGGAAAGAAGCTTTACATGCACGATTACTGTCAAATTTATATCCAGAACAAGACGTTGTGCCTGAGAATATTTTTCAGAAAATTACTGAGAAGAAATCTGGAATATGTTTGATGCCAACTCTTGCAGAATGTGCCATCTTCAACAACAAAATGTTGCATTTAGAAAACCAAGAGATTGTGAAACTGGAAGCTATTGACAGAGTAGAGCATATGGGATCAACAATTATTTTGTCTGAGAATTTGAAAACAAAATTGGATTCATTAGAGAAGACTATATCTAAAACTGCAGGTTTTGAAAAGACTCTGAATGTGTGCTTAAATTGCCGTATAATTTTAAGAAGGAATTTACATGTTGAAAGAGGTCTGGTTAATGGATCAATGGGTAATGTTGTTGATTTTGTGAAATACAGAAATAGAGATGGAATTGAATTTTTAAAAATTAAATTTGATGGCATTGAGGAAGTACAGCTAATTGGTCGTTGCTCTGCTAGATTTTTGCTTGTAAAAGATTCATATGTTCGCCGTAAGCAGTTTCCTGTTTGCTTGGCATATGCGGTGACAATCCATAAATCACAAGGTTTAAGTGTAGACAGTGCATTGGTGAATATTGGCAGTTCTGTGTTCAAGGAGGGTATGGCATATGTGGCATTGTCACGAGTTAGAACTTTATCGGGATTGTACTTGATTGAGTGTGATGTCACAAACATTTGTGCGAATCTAGATTGTGTTAAGGAATACAATAGGTTAAGAAGAGAGTATGCGCCACATTTGCCTCAATATCCTTTGTTTGAGAAACGTGTGGTAGGCCGGAAACGAAGAAATGTGACCAATACTAGGGAGGTTGTAGCAAAAAGACGAAAAGTTGATGAACCTGAAATTATAGGCAGAAAGAAAAAGGATTCTGTTGAAGATGTTGTTGGTTTTCAATTTGAAAACAGTTCTGGTGTCAACTGCTATGCTAATGTAGTGGTTAATGTTTTGTTTTCTCTAGAAAATGTAAAAGAAGAGATTGTGGTCAATTCGGATCACAGATTTTGCAGTTTGTTAAATTCTGTGTTAGAGAAATGTAGCACTGATAGAACAAAAATAGAAAGTGTGTCTGAAATTCGAAATCTGTTAGACAGATGTTCAGGTCAAACACAATTCTCTCAAAATATTCAGCAAGATTGTCAGGAGTTTTTAATGTATATGCTTGATGTATTGCATGCTGAAGGTGTAGATGTAGATCACCTGTTTGGGCTTTCTTATCAATGGCAGCATGACTGCGAGAACTGTAGGGTATCAAGTACTACTAGTGTAGACTCAGAAAGATTTATATATTTAACTTTGCCAGACAGTAAATCAGTGTCCTTTAATAAACTAGTAAAAGCAGCTGATCACAACATGGAGTGTAGCCAATGTAAATCTGAAATGATGTCAACATTATTTATACGAACATATGGCCAGTATGTCATTTTAATGTTCCAACGATGTAGGCCTGATGGAACAAAATTGACAACTTTAATAAAAAAATTTGTGGCTTCACAGTTGTCAATATCAGGAAGGACTTTTGTAACTGCAGCAATTATATATCATGACGGTCCTTCAATAACATCAGAACATTACACAGCTTATTTAAAGTCTAGAAACGGCTGGTCATTCTGCAACGATTCTGTTTTAACTTTCAAAAAAAATTGCCATATGACCTTAAAAATTCTTACCTGGTGTTTTTAAAACCAAAATTTTAGGGAAAGAATCTCTGGATGTGCTCTGAGGAATTTCAAGAGGTTCTAATGGCTCCTACACGATTTGGCCTTGAGGATAAGTGTAGTACAGAGACATAAGTTATTTTTGAGTATTAAATAGTTCCTGGAAAAAAAGAAGATTTTCTTACAGAAAGTGGTGGGCACAGATTAGTTGAGGGACAACAGAGTATTTCCCAAAGCAAACGGTCTTCTTACCATAACACTTGACGTCATGGAAAAATAACTGAACTTTGAATGAGTTCAGAAAAACTGTTTCTTTTTTATAAGCTAATTCAAGCTGCGAATCAAAACATGGAGTAGAGGGAATGTAAGTCTGCAATGCTGTCTAGATTATTGGTCCAAACATTTGATTATAATGTCATTTTAAAAATCCAAGTATATAAACCTGATGAAAGTAAGTCTTCAACTTTAATTACAAATGTTGTGGCTACACAGTCGTTGATTTTAGGAAGAACATTTGTAACTGCAGCTATTATATGGCATGATGGACATTTGACAAGATCCGCTTATTACACAGCTTATATAAAATGTAAAAAATTTTGCTGTTTCGGAAATTATTGCCATTTGACTACGATACAATGTTGCCTTTTTACTTAAAAATATTCTTACTTTCTGTTTTCAGAAAAGAGAATTTAGGGTAGGTAACTGGCGTATAATGATTCTAGGGGTTGATATAATTTTATCTACTGTTTTATATTGCTTTGTGATTAAAAGTGATGTAGAGAATTAAATAATTGTAGTAGTCATAGAGGTAGTGTAAGTCTGCTTCATAGTAAGCAGTATCAGTGTCATAGGAAATGTAGAACATGACTGAGCAAGAAGGGTAAGATATTACTAGTCTAGGATTGTGAAAGTGATCTTGAACGTTTTCTTTCTGAAAGTTGCGGAAATAGAAAATGACGGGATTTGCTTACAAGAATTCCAAGAGTTATAAATGGCTCTTACATGATTTGGCCTTGTGGAAACGTGTGGTAGAGAGCGAGAAGTCATTTATTGTATGTAACATATTTCTCAAAACGATGGAGGTTTTCTTTCAGAAAGTGGCGGGCTGAAAATAAAAACAGCACAACCGAGTGTAAGCTGTTCATAGGACATCCTTCGACGTCATGGAAAGTAAGTTACTTTTGAGGAGTTCTGATTTCTGATTGGTTATGTTATATGGGTTTTTTAAACACAATCATTTTGATTGTGTTTTTTTCCCCCGCTGTTATATGATGAATACCTTCAAGTCACTGTTTTTAGTGAAATTTGATACATTCTGAGAACAGCAAAAATAAACCATTTAACATGTATAATTAATTCTGTACTGTTTGTATTTATGATGTACATTTAGAACTGTGTAGGAGGCATGGAGAAGGTGAGGCTTCTGTAAGTGTCATAGTTGTTGCATACAGTGCTCACATTTTACGTAGTCTTTCATATGATAGACTACATTTCCACAATGAGATACCTAAGCAAAGGAAACACAGGTGATGTGATTGTGGAATGAGCAAAAAAAAATTGCAAGTTTTTCTATTATATTACCTGTGTTTCCTAACATTACACATCACATTGTGTAGATGAGGTTTAGGCCTGTTCCAGGAGACAGAGGAGGTCTGACATTTGTTCAAGAGTGCAGTGGGCATGACTCACTTCGTTAGTAGGCCTGCACATGTATTATGTCCTCTATACTCTTCAACAAGCCTAAATTTCATCTGCAACCCTGAGTAGGCCTCACCTGAAACAAACGTCTGGATAGGACACACCTTATTGCCATCCCGAAACAATCATTTAAAATGTTAGGAACAGTTTTATGATGATTGTGCACCTCTTTTGCGCTGCCATTGCGTCACTTTTGTGAGACAACAGCAGTGCAAAAGATGCACCATGTTCCAAGATAGGCCTCACTTCATCTGCATCAAGATACTGTTAGTTTAAAATGTATATCTTTAGGACTGTGTAGGGGGCCTCGAGAAGCAGAAGCTTCTATAAGTGTCAAAGTTGTTGAAAAACTGTTTGTCCTTCAATCTTTTCCCTTGTCTTTTCTAATTTTTAAATACATGTTTTAATATTTTTCAAATGTTTGTTCTCTCTTTCACAGATTGAAAGTATAAAAATAACAAGTGACTAAGTTAACGACAATTATAAGGTAAATGTTTTGTACTCTTTTCATTACATTTCTATCACATTTAACTACTATTAGTTCCACTGCTTCATTTCTTTAACCCTCACTTTCCTGCCTTTGCTACTTCCCTCATTCCTTTCTCTATTACTTACTTACTCTACTCCTTCCACTCCTTTTCTCAGTCCCTCTCTTCTCATAGTTCCTCACTCTTGTTCACTCACTCTGTCTCTATTACTCTTACTGTCTTTGACTGATCACTCTTTCACTACTTATTCATTATGCTTTCTCTGTGTAGTTGAAGCACACTAAGGGGCATATTATGAACACAGCCAATAAAATTATTGCTGATTTTATCGGCAGAAAACTGCTGCAAAAGCGGTTTTAGCTGCAGTTTTCTGCCGCAAAAGCGGCTTTAGCGACACATTTCTGCCGATAAAAGCTGCAAAACTTTTATCGCCTATGTTGATAATATGCCCCTATGTTATTTACATTTCTTTGCTGTTTCAATTATTCTTTTTCTGTTACTTCTTCTTTTCTGCTTTCTGTTTTTTCTCTCTGTTATTCCACATGTTTTAATCTTATTTTGAACATTCACTCACATTCTCTAACAAACTCTTCTTTGTTATTCTTCTACTCTCCTTTTTTTCTTTCACTTCCTTATCTATTTTGTTTTTCAGAATTATATCCTCTTCCCTCTTTTCTTCGGTAAATAAATCTATTAAACAGTATCTCTGGTTTAGTCCCTGTAGCTGTCTTTCTTTTAACATTACTCTCTGTTTACTTCCCTTATACTTACTTTCTTTTTTTTTTTTTTTTTTTTTGGTTCGCTTCCCGGTTCGCGTACCGGCGAGCGAACCGGGAAGCGAACCAAAAGAAATAGAGCTTGCCAGAGTGCTAAACATTCTAGCAATTTTTTTATAAAGGGGAGGTAGTTCTGAAAATAACTTTTTTTAAATGTTTTTGTTGTTTTATATATATTTTTTTTTTCTGAACATTTTTTGTTTTTTTTGTATTTTTTGAACAGTTTTATGTTTTTTTTGTTTTTTTGGGAGGGGAAACAACAAAAAACAGGCATTGGAAAGGGCTCAACAGGAGCAAAATTTTTTTTATTTTCTGGGGCGTTTAGAGCACTTGTGGTTTTCAAATGCTCTGTTTATTAAGTTAATGCTCATATTGGCACATGAGAGTAATGTACCGCAATATAAACAGACCATCTTTATGTGGACAAAGTTTTCCTGAATGTTTGGCACTGTTTCCCGTGCCTCTGGCCCCGACAGAGATACCTGTGCCGATGTCCTGGCCACAGGAGTTGGTGGGTTGTCCTGAAGGTCACGCATCTCTGCCCGGCTGTAATTTAGTGGATGCCACCTCTGCATGTGACGGTGCATAGTATAGTTGCCGTAACTATACTTCTTTTCTGTGCCTCTAGATAAGTCCTCTTTACATATCAGGCACGTCACATATCGAGCATTAACTTTTTTCTGTCCTTCAGGAAAAGAAAAAAACTGCCAAATGAAACTAGTTTTATGATGAGATACCCGGGGCTCCTCTTGTAAAAACTGTGGTGCCTGTATTTCCTCTTCCTCTTCTTCATCCTCTTCCTCCTCTGTGTTGGTAATGAACTGTGGAGGTGGTCCTCTCTTCCTATGAGGAGGTGGTGGTGGTGGTGGGGGTGCACCAGCTGAAGCTACTAATGAAGCCATTGCTCAGTGATCACAAAGGGTCTTCCTCTCACAAAGATGAAAGTCAGAGTGAGGAAAGAAGGAGGGGTTTTCATCATTTTGGAAAAAAAATAGGTCTAAACCAATGAAAAGTGTTATTTTTAGGTCACATGACCTAGCCGTACATCATTAGGAAACCAAAAGTGAAATGAACCAATGAAAAGTTTTATTAACAAGTCACATGACCTGTTACGCTTATGTTACGCGCTGCGGAACGCGCCCCGGATCGCTTCCGGGGAGCTGCGCTTCGCGCCTCGGTTCGCGCTCCGGAGCACTTCCGGGTGCGCTAACGCGGCGCGTCATAAGACGCATTACGCGGCAACGCGATACGTCGCGCTTTCGCGACGCGCCCCGGATCGCTTCCGGGGAGCTGCGCTTCGCGTCTCAGTTCGCGTACCGGAGCACTTCCGGGTGCGCTAACGCGGCGCGTCATAAGACGCATTACGCAACAACGTGATACGTCGCGCTTCCGCGACGCGTCACGATGTTGATTTCTAACGCGGCAGTTGCGCAAACGGAGCGTTTACTGGTTCGCGGACCGGGTCGCGGCACCAAATTGAGCTAACGGGAAGCTTCCCGGTTCGCGAACTGGGAGCGAACAAAAAAAAATAATAATAATTTTTTTATTAATAAACATATAAAATATATTTTTTTATTAAATGTGTCCCTTCTTCTGCCTCTGTACAACTAACCCATGATGAGGTAGGGATCGAGTTTATATCTGACTTAGCAGCCGTCCGGCCACTCTTATTGTGGCGTTCTATTTGGGCTAAGCCAGAGACTCGATTCACCCAAGAGATTATCCTTGATTGTATAGGTCTGGACTATTCGTCACGTATACAGTGGCTGAGATACATCCAATTTTGGTATAAACTGTTATTTGATATTGATGTCTTTCTTGATCCAGAATCGGCAGTCGCTATTCCTAAAAAAGTAATCAAGCTAACGTTTTTAAATTTTAAAAAGGCTGAGCGAGACAAAGTGCAGGGTAGGTTAGCCACTGTGAAGTTCTATAAAGAACTGAATCTAATCCCGGGGCTTCAATCCTACCTTGTGAACGTGACTCGTCCCTCCCACCAATTTGTACTAACCCGAGTCAGACTGGGCATTGTACATCACCTTGTGGCTTTTCCAAACCAGAAAGTCAGATCCGAGACTCCTTGCCCGTGTGACAATACCTTGCGACAGAGCTGTTGCCATTTTTTACTTTTTTGCAAATTTTACCACTTTTTAAGGGTAAATTACCTTAAGCCTATTTTTATAAAATATAATACCCGAACTTCAAAGACTGCTTTGATATTACTATCTGCTTTGGAGAATGTGGATATTTGCTTTTTTGTGGCTACTTTTATTTTGAAATGTACAGCTGCCAGGAAAAGTATTGTGTTGTAATAATCTTATACATACCTGTCTGTACATTAATGATCTGTAGATGTTGTATATAAAACTTTTTTAACTTCGTATTATGCCCGTTTTATGTCCTTCGAGATGTACAGTTGCCAGGAAATGTATAGTGCTGCTATTTTTATTTTATACATTCCTGTCTGTACTTAGTGTTTTTGTAATTGCCGAATTATCATTCATATATTATGCTCACAGTATGTATAGTATGGTCCTTCTTCATACATCTGACTTATCCTCCCGTGCCCATTAGAGTCGTTCGGATCCCTTTAACGTACAGCTGCCAGGAAACATCATTTGGTGTGACAATTATACTGTCTTCCTGTCTGTACATATATGATTATGTTGTACAAATTCCATATTGCTTATATTTTTTTACTATCAATTGTTGCCCACTAATTGTTTTTATATGCATACATTTTTGAGTCATTTTCTGTATATATAACGAATTGTATTTTAACGTTTTGCTTGCATGATTTGTATTTTCAAATCGAATAAAAGCTTATGAATTGAATTGAATTGATTTAAAGAAGAATACATTTTACAGCTATAGATATTAGCTTTTAAAAAACCAATGAAATTCACTGAAAAAACCATAGGTTATAGACCATATATAGTTAGGAATTAGCATTTACAAAACCTTGAAAATTCACTGAAAAAACCATAGGTTATAGACCATATATAGTTAGGAATTAGCATTTAAGAAACCTTTTTTTTACTCACACAAAACCATTGAAATTCCATATATAGTTAGTTGTACTAACTATATATCGCGCACCCGCAATCCACTGCTGATCATGTCACATATTACATCATTCATGACATGGTCAGTGACATCACTGATGACATCACTGATGACAACATCCAGTGACTGTATGTTTCTGTAAAGTTAAAATATGTCTTACATATTGAAGAATGAGTGGATGTATAAGTGTCTGGATGAAGGATTTAGTAGGTGCATGACTGACTGTATGAGTGAGTGATTAAATGTGTCTCACTGAGTGCATGGGTTAGTGACTAAACTGTCTTAATTTGTGCATCATTATGTCTGTTGTTCTGTAAACTGCTGCATGTGTTGATCAGTAGCTATATGAGTAACTATATGGGTTATTGATTGGTTGCCCAAGTATTTGTATGGGAGACTGAGTGTGTGTGTGGGTGGCTGGGAGGTGTATGACTCTGTGCATAGATGTGTGAGCAGTTGATTCACTAGATGTATGGGTTCAAAAGTGCATGTGGAAACAGCTGTATGGGCGGTTGACTGTGTGCATGAGTGTATTGGTGAGTGAATGGATATCTCAGTGCTACATGTCAAAGTAAGTACATATGTAAAACACAGTCCATGTGAGAGTTGACATATATAAATAACTGTGCAAAAGAGCCAGTGAATGTGTGAGTGGCTGTATGGATCATTGTGAACTTGTATCAGGGATGGTATAAGAGAGTAAATATGTGTTAGTATATGTTTGAATAAGTAAGGTGTGTATAACTGTATAGTTGAGGAAATGGAGGTGAGATTGATTCTTTGCATGACTGACTAGGTGTGTGAGTAACTCCATGGATGAGTGACAGTCTGTGAGTGTCTGTTTGCACTGAGTGTATCTAAGGTTATATTAGAGTCTGAAGAGGTTCATCGTATTATCACATGAATGATGTCATCAGTGATGTGATCAGTAATGTCAAATGAGATGTCATCAGTGATGTCATCAGTGATGTCATTTGAGATGTCACCAGTGATGTCATCAGTGATGTCATCAGTGATGTCATTTGAGATGTCATCAGTGATGTCATCAGTGATGTCTTTTGAGATGTGATCAGTGATGTCATCAGTGATGTCATCGGTGATGTCATTTGAGATGTCATCAATGATGTCATCAGTGATGTCATCAGAGATATCATCAATGATGTCATTTGAGATGTCATCAGTGATGTCATCAGTGATGTCATTTGAGATGTCATCAGTGATGTCATCAGTGATGTCACTGACCTTGTCATGAATGATGTAATATGTGACATGATCAGCAGTGGATTGCGGGTGCGCGATATATAGTTAGTACAACTAACTATATATGGAATTTCAA